>NC_134151.1:10000-1346250 GCF_033958435.1 Carettochelys insculpta
AGAATAATGTGAAATTAAGGAAAAGCATGTGACACAAAACCAAGAATGATACGTTAACCATAAATACATTCCATTGTTACCTATTATCAATACTCACCACAACTATAAACACCTCCACAATGATCAATCCATACCTCTCTGAAACCACACAACACTGAGTGATGGCCTGAGCCTGCTGACTGAGCTTAAATACTGCCCTAAGCTCCACCCGCTCCCCCTCCCCCACCCTCAATTTCCCAGCATGATTTGCAGGCCACAGGAAGCTATAAGAACAGCTTCCTGGAACTCAAAGCCTTTCAGTTAAGGTCTGTTAGCAACACTGAGTGCTGTTCCTCTTCATGTTTGTCTTTCACTAATAATCTCCAGAGGCTTCAAATTCTGTGACCAGGTGAGAATACAGTTACCATGTTTTGGGATCATAAAAGGAAAATCCAGTTCATGGGGGGGTGGGGGCATTATAATGAGTGCAGCTGTGTGGGTGGCTGAATGAAGTAATTCACAAGTGCTGCTATTGTCTATACTGCCAAAGAGTATTTGCTAAATGCTGGAAAGATTGATTGGCTGGGGCTCAAGCAGATACCTTCAGTCTCATGCTCAAGATAGAGGACAGTGTCACACCCTATTGCAGTGCTGGGGCAGTTGGCATGGGCCACAGATTGGGCTGGAGCATGTGACCTAGGAAGAAAAACTGAAGGAATTGGGACTGTTTAGTCTGCAGAAAAGAAGACTGAGGGGGGACTTGATAACAACTTTCAACTTACTGAAGGGAGGTTGCCAAGAGGCTAGAGACAGGATGCTCACAGTGGTCACGGCTGGCAGAACATGGAACAATGGTCTCAAGTTGCAGTTGGGAAGGTCCAGGTTGAACATTAGGAAAAACTTTTTCACTAGGAGGGTGGTGAAGCATTGGAATGGTCTACCCAGGGAAGTAGTGGAGCCTCCATCCCTGGAGGTGTTTAAGTCTCGCCGCGACAAAGCCCTGGCTGGGCTGATTTGATGGGTTTGGCCCTGCTTAGGACAGGAGGCTGGACTTGATGGCTTTTTAGGTCTCTTCCAGCTCTATTGTTCTATGATATGACACTAACATTTGACTCCATTGTGCCTTCAAATATTGTATAAGGAAACTAACTTATTTCCATACATACATACATAGGCAGGACCTGAGTGAATGCTTCCCTGACAGCTATCAGGACTTATCCGATCAGGGTTTCCACTTACCTAAGCATTGGTAATAATGTACTAGACTGTTATAGCCTTGTGAGAGTAAAAGGATGAGGCAGGTTTTCTGGTCAATAGGTGTTAGCCGATGGTCAGGTGAGATGCCACTATGCCCTTGTATTAATATGAGATTTTAACTGCCAGAGCAGAGCTCACCAGTGACCAGGCTAAGAGTTGCTGAAAAGCAGCTAGGTTCTTTTGGTTTTGTGTTCAGGTTAGCACAGTAACAGGAGGAGTCAGGTTATCACTCAATTAATTACTTTATTTACCTAACAAGTTAATCTCTTACTGTTACAATGTTGCTTTATTTGTTACCTAGCAAGTTAAGCTCTTGTGGTTACAACTGTTACAAGGTTTATACTTTGATTACAAATAGCTAGCATGCACTCTAGTTCACAGATCTATACTTGTTAAATGCACACAAAAGAAATAAAAAGTAAAATACCTAGCAGGTCTTATCCTCACCCCTGCATTACAAACGTGGCTTGGTCCGTTTCCTCTCAATCCCTTGGGAAGAAGGTCCTTTGTCCCTTTTTTCCAGGAGTCGAGCATCCTCGGGGACCTGGGGAGACCCCCACTCTCCTGTCCGGCAGAAAAGATGATTGGAGCTCAAATAGGGGGTCTGCTGGACCCCTCTTTATACCCATTGGGTGACATAGGCTTCTTCCTTGGTTTAATTGAATTAAACTGTCTGATGCTGGCTCTCACAGGCAGTACAAGGGTGTAGTTCACACCTGTGAGGTAGAGGCAATTAGGGGCATTTGTGTTTTAATGGGCCGGAGATTCTTCCTCCTGTCTGGGACCCTGTGGGTGAATCAACTAATGGTAATTAGCCAAGGGCAGTCTGAGGCCCAGCTGTTAATTAGCCCATTGTTCTTTGCTTTGCTCCAGAGCGACAAAGGCCATGGCTAAGATAAGCCCATCTGTGCTATTGGGCATTCCAGGGCTGGGCTATTCCTTTTTAACCCTTTTGTGCTCTGAAGCACCTAGGGAAGGCAAGATGGAGTAGAGCAAAAGGCGGGGGGGGGGGGGGGGCTCTGTCTGGCTACAATAAGCTATGCAGCCTGAACTATCTTGACCCGTTTTCTCTTCAAAACCAGTTTAATTGAAGTAGCAGCTGTGTTTTTTCTACCCTTCCTAAGAGATAAAAGCACAGGTACCTGAAATCATTTGAGATGGCATACCGTTTTTGCCCAGCCTGCACAAATATGAAAAGTAACAAACTGATAACCAGCAAGCACAGCCAAAAGGTAGAAGACAGCACATGGCAGAGTGGCAGTAGAGAACAAGTGCATGGTCAGCAGCCTTCGGGGTGAGTGACGTACCTCTTTATCTCTCCTTGCCCAAAGATAAGAAGTCAACTGTTCAGATGCACTTGTCAATTTTGCGTCTGCTCTGACCAAAGGCAGCAACTATCAGTGGAACATTTATGTCTATGAAGCCAGTAGGTGTTCTGCAACATCAGCTGACTTCCCAGCTGTTATTAAAAGTTTCTTTTCTAGACTCAGACTCTTCACTTGTGAGGAAGCCTTGCCTCTCAGATGTGCAGGGTGGTGGGTACATTTCCCAGGTTACATGGGGCTTTAGCATGTTGTATTGTACTAATGGAAAGGAACCCCCTGACTTTTGACCCTAGCCAGAGCAGCTCCTGCCTCCACCCAGAAGAAGGGGACACAGAAGTTATCATTGTAGGGTGAAAATTCAAGAGGCAGACCATGGTTTGTGCTAAAGACTCCCCTATTCAGTTCCTAAAGTCTGGAGCAGCCCTATAATCCTATGTTACACAAACCCAGTTAGCATGAACAGATATAGCCCTTGCTGCACCCCCCCCCGCCCCCAATCTCATGCACAAGACCCAGGGAAGGGTGTCCCAGCTTGGGCAGGACCTTGGAGGCTGAAGGGTGGGATAGTTGCCTCAGTAACCACATTCCATGGTGAGGCCCTGCAAATGAGAACCTAATTATGGTGTGTTCTCCTCTGCCACCCCAGACGTGTACGTAAAACAAATATGTTATTGCTTTATGCTGTTAACATCTTCTGCTTCATCTGTCTAGATAAGGACCTCTGAATATGCCAGTATGGAGGACCCATCACTACCCTTGTAGACAGATCATCCATCCTATCCAACATAAATGTTATCGTCTGCTTTGTTCTAGCAACTTGTTAGGGAAAAACACCGGCATTAGAAATAAGATGTTCTATAAACTGTGCAGGTGATAGAGAAATTCAGACAGGATCACTCTGTGGCTAACAGAAGTGCTTTGTTTAACATGGCCATGGGAGAAAAGGCATGGGGCAACCAGTTCTCAATAAGAACAAAGTAAAGACTCCCAGACAGTTGTTCCATTATAGGTACACAGATATGGAAACTTGAATCTTCTGGCTCAAACCAGTCTTGCAGTTACATTCTCATGCTGAGCTGAGCTCATCTTTCTCAGGCTGCTTTCTTCCAAGGCTGCCTTATTCTTCCTCACTCGGCCTTCACCACCTCCTTTTCCCAGGCTCTCGCTCACCCCACTTTCCCATGTCCTGGCAGGTATACTCACCTTGCAGTATTTTTCCTGGTCACAGGCATACTCTGCTGTTTTTCAGACTGGCTTATTGTGCTCATTTTATCTTGTTGCTAGGACTTATCCAGGCTTGGATGACACCCATTTCATAGCGTCCCCCCACCAATAATCTATATGATCAATTGTAATCTATTGTCTGGCAGTGCAGACTTCACCAGCAACGCATATAACAAAAGCGTCCTGCGACTTTGTTCCAACATCATTAAGCTATTAGAAAATAAGAATCCTTTAGCTGCACTCCCTCAAGTGATGCTTCACTATTTTTTGGTAAACAGCGCTGCTAAAATGATTAAAGCCTACATTTACAGTCTAGCAGCACACGTAATTGACTGATAAGTTTTATTATATTGCAGTTCATAATTGGTCATCAGATGTGTTGACAGTTTTTACCAATGTGATAGTCTGTCAGATATGTTCAGTGGTTCACCGGCACGTACGTATTCCCTCTGTGTGCTGCCCTGTCTCGGTACAGCTAGCCAGCATAACAGACTCCTGAAGAACTCCCACGGACCACAGAATCAAATAATGCATGAATCCGCCAGGTTGAATTTGTCAGTGAAGCATGTTGCTTCCTATTCAACAACATCCCACATGAGAGCCGCGCGTTATGACCGTCACAAAAACCCTTCCCGGCACTACCTCCGCCAAACCCAGCCGCGCATCCTGTCTGCATTACAAAACCCTTCCCAGAACTACTTCCGCTGCACCCAGCCGTACATTCCGTGTGAGTCACAAAAACCCTTCCCCAGCTAACTATTACGTTCCGCTCCTCACCTGTCACTGTGTGCATCACAAACATCCTGCCCCCAACGACAATGTGGATCAGCCGAGTCCCCCAACAACGGAAAAGGGAAATGTGCATCACCCAACTCGTTCCCCCGACGGACGAGAGTGCGTTTCTGAACTTTCTCTCCAACGGAAGTGGGGAGATACGCATCACCCAAATCCCTCCCCCACAGAAAGGATGTGTGCATTCCCTAAAGCCTTCCCTCAACGACCGAGTGTGCCGCCGCCGAACCCTTCCCCAACGGAAGTGGGAGGGACGGCATCACCCAAATCCTTCCCCCAATAGCCTAGTGTGCATTGCTCAAATATTTCCCCCATAGTTATGGGGGCCTCCACAAAACCTTTACACCTGTGGTGGAGTGCATATTATCCAAAGCTTTCCTCCAACAGCTGAATATGTATTACCCAATCCTTCTTCCAACAGTGACTGTGCACCACCCAAATCTTTCCCCATTAACTGTTTGCATTCACATGCTTCCACCACTAGGAGAATATACATCACCCATTTGCTTCACCAAATCTTTTGAGTGCCTAAGACAAATCTTTCACCCATGGCCCTGTATGCAGCAGCCTAATACATCCTGCAATAGTTGGGTGATTTATGCAGTGATAGGGGAACATGAAAGGCTTTCCCCAGTTAACTGCAGCATGCTGACAGGGTGCGTCACCAAAGCCATTCCCCCCATACTGCAGGTACCTCATGCCAGCCCCATGCTCTGTATGCATCATTCTAAATTTTCCCCACCAACTAGTTACTGTTTCACTGCAGCAACTAATGATCACTGTGCATTGCCTTCTCCCTTCCCCCATTTGATATACTGCACTACACACCCACACTTACCAGTATGTTCTCCAAACACCTCACATGGGGACGTTGGGTGTAATAGCCCTAATCCTAACTGGGTTCATCACCCTAACACTTCCCTTACCTTTACCATACTGAGTTACCCCTCTGATGGCTGTTTACCTCACCCACCCTTCTCCAGCCAGCGGCGCATTGCCGTAGTCACACACACACACACCCCAACCCTATTTACTGGGTGCATTATTAAACCCTCTTCAACCTCCCTGGTGCCACCCCAATATTCACTGTATGCTTCATCCAAGGTGTATACCACCCTAGCTAATATGGTACCACACCACTCCTGCCATCACTCTGTACATAACAAAAACCATTTCCCACCCACACCCCCAGCCTCCCATCCTGATCAGTGTACACCCTTCAAAACTCTGAGGCATGATGTCACGTCACACTCACCCTATGATACTGACAAAAACATCCCTTGGCCCCCTGCACCTAGCTGGGCTTTTCCACACCCCAACCCCTCCTGTAAGGGTTGGGGGTAATGTACACTACACTTATCTGATACACTGCTATACCCATTTCCCCACCACCCCTCATTGTGCGTGCACTCTCTCTCTCCCTCACACACACACACACACACACACCCACCCTACATTCTGCTGGTGTCTGAAATCTTGCTTTCATCCCTTACTCCGTCTCCCCTCTATATCAAATCCAGTCCATGAACAGAGACCCCAACATGGTTTAAACAGAAAAATATATGGAGGAATGGAAGCACCCCCCTACCCCGAATCTTCCTGAAACTAGCCAGTTGCTGAGGAGGACAGTCTACTTTTGCCAAGAGAAATAAGTAGCATGAGGAAATGGGGATCTTGACAACTCATAACCACTCCTGATAGTTGGAAAGCACTGCATACAAGTCCAACTCGAGACAGTCTGAAGAAACCCGCTTCCAAACCACACACTTCTCAGTGATACTGGTGGCTGATCTGTTCCCAGGTGATTGGCTTTCCATGCATCAAAGACACAATGTTTACACTCTCATTCTTTCCAACATATGATCGAATTAAACCCTTGACTACTTGTCCCTTCCTATTAAATCCACCATGTGTTGGGTTGGTGTGAGGGGGAATGATAAGTTACCATGGGACTCAGTGTTCCATAACCTTGTCTTCTCACATCTAACACAGTGGGCCTTGCCCCTCCCAATATTGCTGTAGAGCTACAACTACAAAGGGGTCTGTTGCACCTATATCCCAAACAGTCACTCTCTGCATTGCAAGCAACTGTCCCTTCTATGCTCTCAATACCATAAGGCCTCATGCCCCTTCAGGAAACTGACCACCTTTGAAATAAAAACCTATAACCTGATCACTTACTCACACTCTTATGCAGAAAGCAAAAAGCTCCACCTTACTACAAGATTAGATGCTTTTCCACTTCTAGGTGGCTCCTGAGACCTTGTCTGTAGGGATTCTGCTCATGTGCTATAGAAGGGCATGGCACAAGTAGAGACAGAGGGGGAGAGAGAGGGAGAGAGATTGTGTTGGCCAACACACTAGAGGACAAAAAGGAGGAGACACACATGGGAGGATGGCAAGCAACTCACTGCCAAAACTTGTGCTCCAAGATCCCTCTAGCTGCTGAGGACAACACACAAGTCCTACCCAAAGGAATGAGCAGCCCCTGTAAATGGTGAAGTTGTCTCCCTTGTAATCTCCACTTAACCCTATCTCTAACACAGTGTCCCTCCCTTGAGCCAATTGGGCCATGAGAAGACCCCTCTACAAACCCAACACTTACAGTTGTTCAGCTGGGAGCTGAGCTAGTTTCATGCTGATAATGTTCACACACTTGCTGCTGTTGCTGTTTCCATCATGTGATGGTTGTAGACTCAGTTAACTTCTTTCCTTGCTACTAAACCCAGCAAAAAGGGAAACACCAAACCAGTTAGCAGCTCAGCCTGCCATCTCACGTAACCTCTTCTGGTATTTAACATAACTTGGGGTTCCACCCCACCTTCCCCTTACTGCTACTGGGCTACAACTAGAAAGGAATTTGTTGCACCTCCATCCAAAATATTCACTTTGCATTGCAGATTATGGTGCCTTCCTGTAGCCAGACAACACCCCCCCCCCCTTCACTGTAACTACTTCAAAGCACAGATGTGCTACGTGGTCTAAACCAAGAGAAGCACAAGAAAAATAGATAAAGGGGACAAGCAGGCTGTTCCTGGAACGGGGGGCCTTGAGCTACCCTTCAACAGTACTGATAAGTGATACGCCCACACAACGTTCCAGGAGAGGAATCCTACACCCATGAGAAAAGAAGGTCCTGTCAATGATTTGGCTAACATTCGGTTATATTCACCTAACAAGTGTAAATTAACTAGTAACTGCCTTTTGAGACTGGCATCTCTAAAATGTACCAGCACAATTGGTGTCTTCAGATAAGGAAGGGTGTACGTAACCAGGGGGTATAAAGTAAGGCCTGGCAGCAGACACAAGCTGAGCAGCAATAGCCTAACCTGCCGGTCAGGATGGGCCTTTGCCTGCCGAGGTAAGGGGATGCCCTTCTCCTATTCTTCCTCCTGACGGATTGAGTGACAGACACTAGTGACGCCAGAGTCAGACTATGCAGGGGTGAGAATTATACCTGCTAAGTATTCTTTTCTGCATGTTTAATATGCTAGTTATATTGAATTAATGTTGTTATAAAATCCAATTTGTTGTTGTTGTAACCAAAGTTAAGTTTTGTATTGTGGTAACTAAAGATAAGCTTAGTAGTCCAAGTCACCTGTAAGTTTACATCTCTTACATGGTAAACCATTTATTGTAACAAGTCATAGTAACCATTACGCATACGCCTGGTTTCCTCCAGTAATTGCGTCGAGTCAAACCACCAAAAAGGACCTTAGCCAGCTTTGGCTAATTAACCCCTTGGGATCAGTGGTACAAGTGTGCTGGAAACTGAGCACTGAGTTTGGCCGCCTGCCAAGGGGCAGACTTCTGGGGCATCCGTCAGCCACCCTGGCTGCCTGCTGGAAAAAGGACAGTCTGTCCTAGCAGTTAGACAGATGAAAAGTGACTCCTTCCGGTACTAAGTAGTACCCCAATTGGCCGTTCCTTGGCTAACACTTCCCCACACTTAGCACCACGAGGACTCATGTCCAAACAGGAGGCGCTCAAATCTGTGAAAATACAAAAAATGGATTGCTTACAGTCAGCCACTTATGTAGAAAGCAAAAAGCTAAGGACTGTTCATATCCCCTTTGAAGGATGTCCAAGTTGCTTGAGCCCCACTTCTGTCAGCTTCTCCTCTGGTCAGGACCCCTGGGATGTTTCCGCCACAAGTGCCCCAGAAAAAGCTCAGTATGAGCCATCTTTACACTAAGCTCCATTGCTGTGTGAATTTGTATTTTCAACCCTCACTTGCTCATCTATTCTATCCTACTCGATGAGTAGCGACCAAGTCAGTGTGGGTACCTTGCTTTTGCATGCTCTGTCCCAGACTATCGGGTCCCTTCCTACTTCCAAGATTTCCGAGACCTTGTCCATGGGGATGCACACCTACAATGCCTGCATGTGTCCTGGGAACAGATATGGATCAAAACAGAAGCCAGGAAAAAGAGCGAGAGAGACTGTGTTGGCCAACACACTAGAGGACAGAGTGCAACATGAGGAGGGCAAGCAACACCATCATGGTGTTGCCTTGTATATTAAAAATGTACACACCTGGACAGAGGTGGAGATGGATGGGTTGAAAGTCTCTGGGTTAGACTCAGAGGAGTTAAAAACAAGGATGAGGTCCTACTAGGAGTCTACTGCTTACAGCCTTAGCCTTAGGCAAGTATCCCAAGCTGGAGCAAGGGGAGCCACGAACAGAGCCCTCTCCACACCAGAGATCTCTCAACCACAGCTGTGGCTGCCCCACTCCCAGCTTGATATCTCTTGCCTTTCATTGAAGATTCTCATGGACTGGCTACCCTCACTCTCCTTCCATCACGTGGCAGGACTAGCTGACAGTTGACATCTTTTCCCTTTGTATTCAACCCTGTAGAAGTGGAAATAAACTAGTCAGCATCTTAACTGGCAAGGTTACATTACCTCTGCTAGAATCTAACGCACAGTAGATCAGTGCCATCAGCTATCCTTTTCACAGCATCGCTACAGGACTACAACTAGAAAGGAGTTCATTGCCCATATATACAAAATAGTCACTCTGCATAGCAGACTGTTTTCCCTTCCCCAACTCAATTCCATAGCGCCTGTGAAATGGTGAGTACATGAGAAATTTAAAAAAAACAAAAACAAAAAACGCACAACTTTATTTATGCACCCACAATTATGGAGGAAGAAAGATACTGTCACCAAAAAAATTCCCTCCCCGCCCTGCAACTAGCTATGCTTTACCACCCAAATACCTCCTGTAAACATTGTGTGCATGACCTCAACCCTTATCTGACATACTGCTATACCATTCCCCCACCACCCAATCACTGTGCGCACACTCATCACCCAAACTCTTTCCCACTTAGCTACTGATCACTGTCCCTCAAATCGCTTTCTGGTTCTAGTTCTATAGCAGGGCAACTGAACCATGTTCACAGTGTACATCACCCCAAAACCCTTCCTTAGCTGCCTATACATTGTCAACCCCCCCAACCACTTCATGGTCACAAACAACCCCATGATCATTTCAAGCCTCCCCCAATCCCTTCCTTCAAGCTAGATTTGTGGCTAGATATCAAAAAATTGATTGCTTACCAACAGAGTTATGAGGAAGGCAGAAAGCTGTTCAAGACTGTTCGTATCTCCTTAGAAGGATGCCCAGGAGACACAGATCCATTTCTGCCAGTTTCTCCTCTGGCCAGGGCTCCTGCATGCCTCTGCAAGGGCAGCAGAAAAGCCAGCATGAGTTACCATTACACTGAAGTCTACTGCTGCGTGAAATCTTCCTTTCATCTCTGCCTCCCTCTCACATCCATATCAGCACTACTCAGTGAACAGAGAATGAGTCATCAATGGCAAAGCTCTGCTCTCTTGTCCCCTACCCTGCATGATTTATGTCCCCTCTTACTTCCCCATGATTCCCGAGATTCTGCCAGTGAGGATGCATGCATGGAATACTGTAGGAGATACTACAATCAGAGGAATAGTTACAGAGAAGTAGTCATGTTAGTCTGTATCCTACCAAAAACAAAAAAGCAGTCAGTTAGCACTTAAAAGATTGACAAAATAATCTGTTAGGTGATGATTTTCCATGGGTCAGATCCACTTCTTCAGATCTTGAAAAAGAGTTATGAAGTTGGGTCTGAAGAAGCACATCTGACCATGAAAACTCATCACCTAATAAATTATTTTGTTAGTCTTTAAAGTGCTACATGACTAATTTTTCTTTTTTCTTACACTCAGAGGAAACAGAGAAAAAGATTATGTTGGCCAACACACAAGGGAAGGCAGATGGACAGAACAAGATGTGTGGGGAAAACAAGCATCTCACCACCTGGAGCCACCATCCTACATACATCTAGCTGCTGAAGAGCGTACACAGCTTATGCCAGAGAAATGAGCAGTCCTTTAAAACTAAGACCTCGCTCATAACCAGCATTGCTTGTTAGGAAGATCTGCTTATAACTCCAGCCCTAGCTAATGGGGCATCCCTATCTGAAACCAGACAGGCCACAAGAAGAGCTCTCTCCAAAACAGGTACTTACTTTAGCGAAAGCATCTGCTTCTCCACTCCTGGCAGAACAGCTCTCGTCTTGCATCGATAATGCTCATGGGCTTGCCACTGTCACACACTTTCCATTACGTCACAAGAGTGGACTGACGCTTTACTTCTTTTCCCTTGCTACTCAACACAGCACAAGAAAGCATACAAGCCAGTTAGGATCTCAGTTGGCAATATCACATAAGCTCTGCTTTTCATGACTGGCTCACCGCTCGACACCACCACTCCCTCTCATTACCACTGTAGGACTCCAAATAGAAAGGTGATTATTACCCCTACACCCGAATCAGTCACTCTGCATTGCACACTATTTCCCCTTCTACAGACTCTATTGCTCACTCTCCCCTGCCCACTCAGGAGAAAAGTCAAAGAACCTACAAGCCAGTGCAGATGAGGAATTCAGAGCACAGACCACTCACTGCCAGTTATGCGGAAGGCAGGAAGCTGAAGACTTGTGTCTTCTGAGAAGGGTATCCAGGCTGCTCGGATCCACTTCTGATAGCTTCTCCTTTGGATGTGGCTACTGGGTGACTCCTCTAAAAGTGCAGCAAAAAAAAGATCAGAATGAACATCATCACACTCATCTACATCGCTGTGAGAAATCTTGCTTCTATCTCTGCCCCTCTCTCCCATGCCCATTAGCCCCACTCATTGACCAGAGACAATCAATAATATCAGAGCTTCACTCTCATGTCTCCTATCCCACACTGTGTGTGTTCCTTTCTACTTTACCATGCCTCCCTAGACCTTACCTGTGGGGAAGATCAACTAGAATGCCTGCCCACGTTCTGTGAGAGACAGCACATGCAGAGTTAACAACAACATTGACAAATGGGAAGCTTACAGCTTGTCAAGAAACTTACAGTGAGTACAGATAAATAAATCAGAAAGCTGACCACTCACACACAGCCAGTTATGAGGACAGTGGAAAACTAAGGATTGTGTACATCTCCTTAGAAGAACAGCCAGGCTGCTGAGATTCACTTCCGCCAGCTTCTCATCTGGCAGAGAATCCTGGATGAGTCTCCTGCAAGCAGAGGAGAAAAAGCCAAACATGAACTATTAGTACACTAAGCTCTACTGGTGTGTAAAATCTTGCCTTCATGCTTCCCCACCTCCCCCATCTATCAGTCGCACTCTGCTGCCCGTTCCTCCCTATTTCCCCATCTCCTCTGAGCCCATGCCTGTGGGAATGCACACCTAGAATGCCTACCCACATCTTGTGGCAGGAGACAGCACAAGCAGAAGCAAAGACAGAAATAGAGTGTGTTGGCCAACACACTACAGAAGAAAGAGTGAAAAACATACAGGATTAATCCAAACCTAACTGCAGTCATCATCCTACAACTATCTATCTGAGGAGGAGGACACACTGCTTCAGCCCAGAGAAATCAAACAGCCCCTGAAAACAGATCCTATTTGACTTGGAACCCTTGTTGCTAGTTGGGAAGCTCTGCTTAAAAACCTGAGCATCTCTACCTGGATCTAGGTGGGCCACGAGCAGAGGCACTGCCGAACCAGACACATATCTCACAATGGCATCTGCTCTGCTTCCAGCCAGATGACTCTTGCCCATTATCTACAGTGCTTGAGATTTTACTACTCTCCACTCTCAACCATCTTCCCATTAATACCTTTGGAAATACAACCCAGAAAGCAAGTTTTGTAAAAGCCCCCAAAATGGTCACTATGCATAACACAGTGATGTCTCTTACCCAGCCTTAATTCCATAGAGCTTTCTACTGAACAAGGAAGCACTTCACCTGTATAGCTGAGCAAGTACCGATGAGCAATCAAAACCACTGTCTGCTTAGTTATAGGCAGTTACGTGGAATGCATAAAGTTAAGGGCTGCTCATCTCTGCTTGGAAGGATATCAAGGCCAACTGAACCCACCTCTATCATCATCTTTTCTGGCCGAGGCTGTGGACAACTGCTTTTCAAGCCCAGCTGGTGGTGGGAGGGGGGGCCAGGGAGGAACAGGACACAGCAAGCATCAATCACCAGCACACAGAGCTTTACTGGTGATTTTAATCTTTCCCAAGTCTGGGAATGTGGGAGCGGGTTGGAGGATGTGAATGGGTGCTGGTTGGGGGCAGGCTGCAATGACCTAAAAGGAATGATGGTGCGCCCAGAGGCAAGGGAGGAAGATCAAGGATACAGTGGGGGGCAGGTCGTGTTGGTGATAAAGGAGAGAAAGGGATTGCTGGGCCCCACAGATGGAGGGTTGGATTTGCGGGAGGGTGGGGATAGGGATGCAGTTTGGAGATGGTTGAAGAGAAAGGGGCACCGGGGACCCTACAGATGGAGGAAAGAAGAGGGGTACAGTTTGGTTTGGGCTGTGGGGGGCAGGGATGGATCAATAAGTTGTGGTGGGCTGGGAAGGCTGAGGTCCCTGTCAATGGAAGCGTGAAGAGTGAAAGAATAGGGTTAAGGGATGCAGGTTGTTGGGAGGGCTGAGAAACCCAACTGATAAAGGAGAGGGATTGGGGTTTCAGTTGGTGTGGACAGGAAATTGTTGAAGAGAAAGACGGCGATTGATGGGGCCTCACCGGTGGATGCATGGATGAGGGAAAAGGTAGAGCTTGGGCTGCAGGAGGGGGTGAGCTGGGGGTAACAAGTCCTAGGAACAGAGAAATGAACTGGGGTGGTGTTAGGGTAGGAAATGGCAGACTGGGGGGTGTCTGGGAGAGGAGACCTGAGAAACCCACAGGTGGTATCTGGATAGGAAAAGGGTAGAGATAAGTACAGGCTGGGGGTCCTTGTAGGGGAAAGAAAGGGGAAGGGATGGATAACATTAATGGTCTGGGGGTGCAGGTTGGAGTGGGCTAGGTGTTGTGAAGAGAGAGAAAACTAAAGGGCCCCACAGATAGGGGTGGGGAGAGGGTGCTGATGTGGGTGCAGGCTGGGCAGGGGTGTTCGAATGGACAAAAGGAGAAGGCAGTCTGGGGGTCTGAGTTGGGGGCTGACCAAAGAAGAGAAGAAAAAGGGGGCTGAGGAGTCCCACAGCTGACTGGGAAGGAGTACAGGTTGGGGGTTGGCTGGGGAAGGAAGAAGGGGCCTGCAGGTCCCACCGCTGGCTACATGGGAGGAAGGAATGCAAGTTAAGGGGTTGGCTAAGGAAGGGAGGACGGTGGGGGCTGGGGGGTCCCACGGCTGGCCAGATGGGTGGGAATACGAGAAGATAGAGGCTCGTGATTGGCTACGAAAAGGGAGTGGGAGTGAGGGGCAAGGAGTGCAGGTGGAGGGCTGGCTGTGGAAAGGAGGAAATGGGGGAGTTGAAGGGTTCAACCGTTCGCTAGACAAGGGGGGGGGGGGCAAGGGGCTCCTAGCTGGGAAACGCAGTAGCTTGTGTACGCCGCTCCCAACGCACCCGAGCCAGCAGCGCTTTGCAAACTGCAACTCCCATGCGGCATCGCTCGCCACGGGCGGAACTGGTGCAAAACTGGACCAATCCCCTGGCGCTCCGAGTCTGACTTCTTACCGCTAATGCCCCTTCCTCTTCTAACGACTTTCGTCGCCGGCCCCCTCTGCCATCGGAAGCTGTAAACCGAAAAGAGCCCCCCGGCCAATCAGAAAGCGCCGAGCCTCGGACAAGCCGCTGGACCCGCAGTGGCTGATGGGAGATGTAGGCCAGGGCACACTACAGCTCCCACAAGCCACGGCGGCACGTCTCTGCTCATTTGCGAGCCCCGTCCACCCAGAGCCTCGCTCGGAGTTTCGCCTAGAAGGGAGTGCGGGGTGGGGGACGGGAAGGACGCTGGGGAAAGACGTCGAGATAGCGGCAGCAAGGGCAGCAGACGCCATCAGCTCTAGATCCCGCCCACATGACGTCAGAGCCATACGTCACTTCCTACTAAGTCCGGACATCAGACAGCCTGTCTGTGCAGAGCGTTACTGGCACCCGAGCTACACGTGGGAAGATACGGTCTCCAGCCACCAGCACCCTATCAGGGCAACTTCCGCTTCCGGCCCGCTGGTCCTCGCCCGCAAATAGGACAGACTTGCTGGTGCCTATTTGACTGCTGACTCCATCTCCCATGGGCTACGTCTACACGTGCCCCAAACTTCGAAATGGCCATGCAAATGGCCATTTCGAAGTTTACTAATGAAGCGCTGACATGCATATTCAGCGCTTCATTAGCATGCGGGCGGCAGCGGCGCTTCGAAATTGACGAGCCTTGCCGCCGCGCGGCGCGTCCAGACGGGGCTCCTTTTCGAAAGCACGCCACCTACTTCGAAGTCCTCTTATTCCCGTGAGCTCATGGGAATAAGGGGACTTCGAAGAAGGTGGCGTCCTTTCGAAAAGGAGCCCCGTCTGGACGCGCCGCGCGGCGGCAAGGCTCGTCAATTTCGAAGCGCCGCTGCCGCCCGCATGCTAATGAAGCGCTGAATATGCATGTCAGCGCTTCATTAGTAAACTTCGAAATGGCCATTTGCATGGCCATTTCGAAGTTTGGGGCACGTGTAGACACAGCCATGGGCTACGTCTACACGTGCCCCCAACTTCGAAATAGCTTATTTCGATGTTGCGACATCGAAATAGGCTATTTCGATGAATAACGTCTACACGTCCTCCAGGGCTGGCAACGTCGATGTTCAACTTCGATGTTGCTCAGCCCAACATCGAAATAGGCGCAGCGAGGGAACGTCTACACGTCAAAGTAGCACACATCGAAATAAGGGAGCCAGGCACAGCTGCAGACAGGGTCACGGGGCGGACTCAACAGCAAGTCGCTCCCTTAAAGGGCCCCTCCCAGACACACTTTCATTAAACAGTGCAAGATACACAGAGCCGACAACTAGTTGCAGACCCTGTATATGCAGCACGGACCCCCAGCTGCAGCAGCAGCAGCCAGAAGCCCTGGGCTAAGGGCTGCTGCCCACGGTGACCACAGAGCCCCGCAAGGGCTGGAGAGAGAGTATCTCTCAACCCCCCAGCTGATGGCCGCCATGGAGGACCCCGCTATTTCGATGTTGCGGGACGCGGATCGTCTACACGTCCCTACTTCGATGTTGAACGTCGAAGTAGGGCGCTATTCCCATCCGCTCATGGGGTTAGCGACTTCGACGTCTTGCCGCCTAACGTCGATTTCAACTTCGAAATAGCGCCCAACACGTGTAGACGTGACGGGCGCTATTTCGAAGTTACTGCCGCTACTTCGAAGTAGCGTGCACGTGTAGACGCAGCCATGGTGTCCCGGGGTCTGCAGTGCCCGATGGGAGATGGAGGCAGCGAGCAATATACCTATGACGCAGGGTACAAAAACCACCTCCAGTGCTGTCACCTGACATGGAAACAGGGCCTGGGCGGTGGAAGCAGTTCCTGAGCAGCAACGGTACAGGCACCTTCAGGGAGACTACAGCAGTTTTGTTATGTTCCCACTCACTGCTCTCAAGGAGCCACACTGGGTGCGTTTCCTGAGTGCCGCTTGTCCATGAGAAACCCTATTTGCATGACAGGGTATTGCTGTTGCGAGGGTGGGGGTGGAGAAAACACTGTGTGTTACACTAACTGGCCACCCAGTATCTGAGGGGTAGCCATGTTAGTCTGCATCTGTAACAGCAGCAAAGGATCCTGTGGCACCTTATAGACTAACAGAAAAGTTTTGAGCATGAGCTTTCGTGAGCACAGACTCACTTCATCAGATGCATCTGATGAAGTGAGTCTGTGCTCACGAAAGCTCATGCTCAAAACTTTTCTGTTAGTCTATAAGGTGTCACAGGACCCTTCGTTGCTGGCCATCCAGTGTCACTGCTGCACAGAGTGAAATGCAATCCGCATCTCACCTCATTGACTGTCCCTGCTGCTCCATAGGAGACGGACTATTACTGTACCTGACTGCTGGAGCAGCAGTGCCACCCATGGGAGATGCTCAGTGCAGTCACTTGAACTGGCCTGAGTGTCATAGCTGCTCTGTGGGAGGTGATCACATGGGGGTGCAGGAGTTGCCCAGGGAACAGCAATGTTCCCCTATTTTTTCCCCGTGAATCTACACAATCAGACTTCTGTGCACCAAGACCAGTACAGATGTGCACCAGCCCTAGAAACACACACTGCCAGCTCAGGGCACTCTGCTAATACAGTACCTGAATCTCTCCTGGGCCCTAACCCCGGCACTCAGCATACTCTGAACACCAGAGAGGGGAGTAGGAGGAGCACTGGGGGAGAGCAGGTAGGGTCAACCCTGTACACTAGTCAAAGAAGTAAAAGCTTCAGAAATGCAGGACCAAGACTTTATTATGTGCCAACTACATTAGGGACAAGACCTGCCAGGGTCTTAAAAAAGAACAAAGAAGGATTCACCATGATAAGTGAATTTCCCCCGCACCTTTCATTCTTCCTAGTCCTTCCACATTTCTTAATTTTATAGCTTTCTAATATTTCTATTACTATTCTATAATTCTAAGGTAATAATTGTTCATATTGCCTTAGAAAGATGTACAGGCTGCTTGGGATCCCTTCTGTCAGCTTCTGTGGCCAGGGCTTTTGGATGATTCCTCTGCAAGTGCAGCAGAGAAAACTCAGCATGACCCGTGATTATATTAAAACTCTAGTGCCCCATGCATTTTGGCTTTCAACCCTCCCTTCTTCTCCCATCTAATGTGAGCCACACTCCAGAGACTGAGTCAATGACAACAGAGCTATACTCTTGTATCCCCTATCCTGTATAAATATATGTCGCTCGCCAAATCCACATGGCTCCTGGGAGAGAGATGCACACCTAGAATGCATGCCCGTGTCCTGTAGAAGAGGTGGTGCAAGCAAAAGAAAGAACAAAATCCAAAGAGACAGACAGACAGAGAGATTGTGTTGGCCAACACTATAGAACAGAAAAAGAGAGAGAGACAGAACATGTGGGAGAAAGGATGTCACCACCTGGAGTCATCCCTCTGTCACCCTAAGAAGGGCACTCCATTTCTGCCCAGAGAAATGTGCAGGCCCTGAAAACAGTGACCTTCTCTCACCTGTTACTAGTGGGGAAGCTCTGCTTACAAATCCAGCCCTAGTTAACAGAGTGTCCCTGTCTGGAGTCAGGGGGGCCATGACCAAAGCCCACTCCAAAACACCCACTTAACTTGGTCACAACGGCAGCTGCTCCGCTCCCAGCTAGACGACTGTTGCTTGATGTTGATGTTCCTCGCAAGATGGTTATTCCTATATTCCTTCCATCACGTGATGGGAGTACACTCACATGGCTGACTTGTTTTCCCTAGCTAATAAACCCAGCAAAAGGGGAGGGGGTTAGCATCACAGCCACGTCACATAACCTGTACTTCTCATATCCAATGAATGGCAGAGCTCTGCCATCAGCTATCCCCCTCCCATTTCTGCCATAGGACTTCAACTAGAAAGGAAACCATAGCACTTACATCCCAACTAGTTACCCTGCACAGCAGACTATTGTCCTTTCTCCAGCCTCTACTCCAAAGGGCCTGGTACCCTAACAGGAAGTTCCCAGCCCGTTATAAATCCTACAGGAAAGTACAGATGAAGAATTCAAGTCCTTGCCCACTTACTCATGGCCTGGGATCTTGAAGGTAGGCAACCAAAGACTGCTCCTGTCTCTTTAGGAGGAAGTCCAGGCTGCTTGGATTCAATTTCTGCCAGTTTCTCCTCCAGCCAGGCCTAGTGGATGATTCTTCCGATAAGCTCACCAGAAACAAAAACGAAAAAGAAAACAACATGAGCCATCACTACACTAAACTCACTATTAGTGTGTTAAAGCTTGTCTTTATTCCAAACACTCAATGAGCAGAGACTGAGTCAATGATGACACTAATAGCTCAGTTCTTGCACCAACCAACTCATATAATTTACATCCCTTCCCACTTCCCCATGACTTCCAAGACCTTGCCTCTGAGGAGGCACACTTAGTATCCTTGCCCAAGTTCCATAAGACACAGCACAAGCAGAGGCAAGGAAAAAAGAAGATGTGTTGGCCAATATGCTTGGAGAGAGAGACAGCAACAAGGGAGAAAGGCAAGCAACACATCACATGGAGTCATTATCCTCCTCCTGGATCCAACATCTGCCGCCCAAGGAAATAAGCAGCAACTGAAAATGGGGACCCTGTGTCCCTTGTAAACACTCCTGTTAGTCAGGAAACCTCAGCTTACAAACCCAGCCCTGGCTAATGGGTATCCCTACCTGGAGTCAGGTGGACCATGAGAGCCCTCTGCAAAACACTTACCTCAGTGACAACAGCAAGTGCTCTGCTCCCAGCTGGACAACTCTTGATTGGTATTGATAAGAGTTATGGGGGCTCTGCTATTACTCGCTCCGAATCATGTTACAGGAGTGGACTGATGGTCTTTTCCCTTGGCACTCAACCCAGCACAAGGGGGAGAAAAAAAAATCAGTTAGCATCTCAGTTGGCAGGGTCACATAATTTCTTCTCTCTAACACATCACAGGGCTCCATCAGCATATCCCATTTCTGCTGTTGGATTACCACTAGGTAAAAATCCAAGGCATGTACATCTAAAACATGCATTCTGCATAGAAGATTAATGTCCCTTCCCCAAAATCATTTTAAGAGCATCCTATGCCCAATCAGGACACTCACATACTGTAATTAAACTTAGGTAGAGTACAGATCAGGAAATAAAAAAATGACCACTTGCTCACAGGCAGGTATGCAGAAAGCAGAGTATTGGCCTGCTAAACCCAGGGTTGTGAGTTCAATCTTTGAGAGGGCCATGTAGGGATCTGGGGCAAATAGATTTTAAAAAAAGGATGGTGCTTGGTCCTACCAAGAGGGCAGGGGACTGGACTCAATCACCTCCTGAGGTCCCTTCCAGTTCTATGAGATATGATCTCCATATTTAATGTCTCCTTAGAATAATACCCAGGCTGCTCAGATCCACTTACACGTCTCACAGAAATGGAAGGGACTTCAGAACGTCCTTGAGGCCCATCTCCTGCCCTCTTGGCATGACCAAGCACCATCCTTTTTCCCTTTTTTCCCTTCTGTTTCTTCTTTTAATCTATTTTGCCCCAGATCCTTAAATGCTCCCTTTAGCAGGCCAATGCTCAAACCACTGAGTTTTCCCTCTCCCAAAGTTCTTCCAGCTTCACCCCTCAACAGGGCTCCTGAATGATTCCCCTGCAAAGGGACCAAAAAAAAGGCCAAGCAAAAGTCATATGTACACTAAGCTCCACTGGTGTGCAAAATCTTGCCTTCATCTTCGACTCATCTGTATTAGCCCCATTCCACGACCAGACAGTGAGTCAACAAAGACAGTCACAGCTCCACCCACACACCAACTGCTCCATGTGATTTACATCCATTCCTACTTTCCAATGGCTCCCAAGAACCCTGCCTGAGGGGATGTACACCTGGAAGACCTCGCTGTTTCCCACATAAGCAAGTGGAGCAAACACATGCAAAGACAGAGTGAAAATGTGCTGGCCAACTCGCTAAAGGAGAGAGAGGGGAAAACATGCTACTTGGAGTCACTCTGGATCTAACTAACTAACTAACTATCTGACAGAAGCAGACTAACTAACTAACTAACATTCTGACAGAAGCAGAATGTCCTTCACAGAAGAAACAAGGAGTTCAGGAGATTTGGGACCTTGTGACCCTCAAAACCACTGCTGCTAGTTGGGAAGCTCTGCTTACAAACACAACTCCATCTAACTGGCTGTTCCTCCCTGGATTCAGGTGGGCCTTGAAGAGACATCTCCAAACTAGACACTTACCTTAAGGATATTGGTGGCTGGCTTGCTAGGGGTGGGGAGGAACAGGGAGTGCAGATGAGGAGAGGGGTTGGCTGGGGAGAAAAGAAAAAGGGAGATCTGAGGGGTCCCACAGCTAGTTGGCCATGGGTGGCGGAGTGGGTACAGGTTGGAGGTTGGCTAGGAGAGAAGGGCTGGAGACAGTTGAGGTGGAAGATGGTGGTTGAAGGGTCCTTACCTGTGCACGCATGGATGGGGGAAAGGTAGCACTTGGGGTGCACAATGAGGTGAGCCGGGGAGGTGTTAGTGAGAGTTGGGGGGTAAAGGGGTCCCATGAACAGAGAAATGAACTGGGGTGGTGTCAGGGTAGCAAGTAGCAGGCTAGGGGTGTTGGAAAGGGATGGAGGGGGTCCCACAGATAATTGCATAGTTGTGTATGGGGCAGGAAGTGCAAGTTGGGGGCTGGCTGTAGAAGGGAGAGGCCCACATCTGGCTTGACAGGAGTGGGGAGGAACAGGGACTGCGGGGGGTTCCCTAGTGAAGGGAGAAAAGGTGAGGTCTGAGGGGTCCCACAACTGGCTGGCCATGGATGGGAGAGGGGTACAGGCTGGTGGTTGGTTAGGAGAGAAGGGCTGAGGGAGCACACATTGACAGGATAGAGGTGGGCAGCAAGGAGCACAGGTTGGTAGGGCTGGATGGGGAAGGGAAGAAAGGAGACAGAGGGATCCCAAACTTGACTGGTTCGGCATGGGAGGAAGGGGTGAAGACTGGGGGCTAGATAAGGAACGGAGGAAAGCAGGGGAACTGAGGAGTCCCACAGATAGTGGGATTGGGGAGCAGGGAGTGCAGGTGGGGGGCTGAGGAGTCCTAACGCTGTCTGGATGTCACGAAGTCAGGTACGGTGCAAGCAGGGGAAGAGAGGAAAGTGGGGGGCGGGGGCTGAGAGGTCCCACCGCTGGCTGGACAGGAACCTGCGGGGGCGAAGCTCCTGGCTGAGAAAGGGAGGAACGAGAGACGCTGAGGTGCCCACAGGCTGCGCAACAGCTCGCAAACGCTCCCGAGCCAGCAGCACTTTGCAAACTACAACTCCCAGGAAGTGCCGCTCGCCAGGGGCGGGACTCGAGCAGCACCACTTTACCAATCCTCTCGCGCGTCTCCCATGGTGCCCTGGGGCCCGCAGTGGCTGACGGGAGTTGAAGGCAGAGAGCACACCATCTCCCATGGCACACATGGGCACGCAGTGACTGACTGGAGATGGAGGCAGCGAGCACTCCATCTCCCATGGTACACCGGGGCCTTAGTGGCTGACGGGAGATGGAGGCAAGCGAGAACTCCATCTCCCACAGAACCCCGGAGACCGCAGTACCTGATGGGAGATCACACAGTAGGCACTCGACCTCCCGTAGTCCCCTGGAACCTGCAGTCGCTGATGGGAGATGGAGGCAGTAGGCACTCCATCTCCCCCGGAACCCCGCAATGGCTGATGGGAGACGGAGGTAGCGAGTGCTGTAGCCGAACGCGGCAGAGACAAAAACTCTCCCGGATCTCTCGCAGTCGCGCTCTGTCACTTGACATGGCAACAGCCCCTGGGTGGCGGAAGCGGCTCCTCAGCGGCAACCGTACCGGCACCCACGGGGAGATTTCAGCAGATTCGTTACGTTCCCATTCGCTGCTCCTAGGGACCCGCAGGCGGTGCGTTCCCTGACGGCCACGGGGCGTCCCCGCTTGTCTATGGGAAACTCTCTGCGTTAGGAGCGGTAGTGCGGCTGAGGGCGGGGAACGACACACGGTGCGCGTTACACCAACTGGCCACCAGGTGTCACTGCTGCACCGAGTGAAACACAATCCGCCGCTCACTTCATGGACCGCAGGGTGGCGCTGCCACTACCTGGGAAACAAACTGCATTACTGGCGTGGCCGCGGTGCGGTGCTGCCGAGCCATGTGGGACAGACTGTGCATGACTGTGCCCGGCCACGGGGGTGGGGCTTCCGCTCCACGGGAGACACACTGTACCTGGCCGCAGGGTGGCGCTGCCGATCCATGACAGGTGATCACACTGCGGGCGATCGCCCAAGGAAAGTTTGGTCGCCATAGGGGGGTTGACTGCCCAGTGCTGGGTGTGAACATTTGTGGCCCTCCCAGTTTTTTCCATCTGTGTGGAATAAATTTTGTTCTGTGCAGAGAGGCTTGCGTGGATGTACACCACCCATAGAAACACACGCTGCCAACTTGGGATGCTCTGCTAATAGCTGAGCAGCAGCTGAACCTGCACTGGGCCCTCATCCCAGTACTCAGGGTGCAGCGAACCTCGGAGAGAAGAGTGGCTCCTACCCACTCCGCTAGCACTAAAGAAGTCCCTTGCCAGGCCTCTGGGGCGGTGGGGGAGGGGGAGGATCAACCCCTGTACTTTGGCCAAAGGTGGGGGGGAACCTCAGAAATACAGAGCCAGGCATTGTTTATGTGCCAACTACATTATACACATAATCTGCCAAAGTCTGAGCCTTTAATTTTGATAAGCAAGCAGATTGATGCCTTATTGAGAGAATGTTTATATGCAAGTTGTAACATACAGGTTAAAACAGCAGGTAAGGTAATTCTGCCTTGGAGCTTGGGGGGGATGATATTTGGGATTGTGGGTTGGAAATGCATGCACATTAAAGGCCCAGCTTTCTCAGAATAAACATAGCTCCTTTTAGATGGCTGGTAAGTGGTCCATTTAGATTCTGGTGGGAGGTGGGGCAAGTGGGGGGAGGAGATAATGTAGGTGGAATGTTGAGAAGCTGCCAGTGAATGTAGAGCCTTGGATTTAGGTAAGCGGGGGCTGGAGTAGGTTAGTGAATACATGCACAGCCCTGTAACAGCAGGAAAGTTGGTTTTGGATGTTTTAAATCCTGTGGTTGGGGTAGTTGTGTGCCCCACAGCATGCCCTATGTTCCTGAGTTCATTGATATACAAGCAGAGGCTACAATTTCCCCAACTGCTTTCATTTTTCCTAGGCCTTAATAAAATTACTTTACTTATGCCCCAGCTGTTAATCTATGAGACCTGGTGCTGAAATGCAGCTCTCCCTGACCTAGGCCCAGGTCCTATTTGCACAGAGGGCCCCAGGGTTGCTGGGAGATGGAGGCAGGGGACACTACAGCTCCCATGGTACCACTGTGTCATGGGGGCTGCCGGGTGATGGAGGCAGCAGGGCACTACAGCTCCCATGTGGCCATGGAGCCTTAGGGGCTGCTGGGATATGGAGGTAGCAGCATCCTACAGCTCTCATGATGCCAAAGAGCCCCAGGGTCTGCTAGGAGATGGAGGTGGGAGGCACTACAGCTCCCAAGCTGACATGGGTGGGAGGAATAGCTCAGTGGTTTGTGCATTGCCCTGTCAAACCCAGGGTTGCAAGTTGAATCCTTAAGGAGGCTGTTTAGGGATTGGGGCAAGTAGATGTCAGGGGTGGTGTTTGGCCCTGCCAAGAGGGTAGGGGACTGGACTAGATGATTTCCTGTGGTCCCTTCCAGCTCTAGAGGTAAAAGCAGTCAAGTAGCACTTTAAAGACTAGCAGAATAGTTTATTAGGTGAGCTTTCATGGGACAGGGCCACTTCTTCAGGCCAGAACAGATTCAGTATTTAAGGCACAGAGAACCAAAAACAGTAAGCAAGGAAGGCAAATCAGAAAAAGATAATTAAGTTGAGCAAATCAGAGAGAGGAGGGGTTGGGGGGGAGGTCAAGAATTAGATTAAGCCAACTATGCAGACAAGCCCCTATAGTGACTCAGAAAGCTCCCATCCTGGTTTAAACCATGTGTTAATGTGCCAAATTTGAATATAAAGCCAGCTCAGCTGTTTCTCTTTGAAGAACAGTGCAAAAGTTCTTTTTCAGTAACGCACATACCTTTAATAACAGGGAGGAAGCCGTGCCAGTCTATACACTATCAAAACAAAAAGCAGTCCAGTAGCACTTTAAAGACTAGCAAAATGGTTTATTAGGTGAGCTTTTGTGGGACAGACCCACTTCTATGGTCTGAAGAAGTGGATCTGTCCCACAAGAGCTCACCTAATAAACCATTTTGCTAGTCTTTAAAGTGCTACTTGAGTGCTTTTTGTTTTGACATACCTTTAGGTCATTAATAGAATGCCTCATTCCATTAAAATGTTGACTAACTGGTTTGTGGCTCTGGAGTGTTTTGATGTCTGTTTTGTGCCCATTAACCCTTTGTCTAAGGGAGTTAGAAGTCTGTCCAATATACAAAGCATCTGGGCATTGTTAGCACATGTGATGTTAGTAGAGGAGCAGGAGAAAGTGCCCGTGATTCTGTGAGTAACCTGGTTAGGTCCAGTGATGGTATTTCCGGAGAAGATATGTGGACAAAGCTGGCAGCGGGCTTTGTTGCTCTGTTACAGTTCTAGAGGTGTGTATTTCCAATTATATAGTGCCACAGGAGATGCTGCGGGGGGGCGGGGTACTACAGCTTCCATGGAGCCACAGGGGCTGCCAGGAGAAGGAAGTGGGAAGGCACCTCTCTAATTCTTGACTCCCTCTATGCTCTGATCTGCTCACCTTGATCACTTTTTTCCTGATTTGTCAACCTTGATTACTGATTCTCTATGCCTTAAAGATTGAGTCTGTTCTGGTATGGCTATGGTCTGAAGAAGTGGGTCTGTTCCATGAAAGATCACCTAAGAAGTTATTTTGTTAGTCTTTAAAATGCTACTTGACTGCTTTTTCATTTTTACAGCTCCCACAGTGTCAGGGAGCCAGAGAAGCTGATGATGGGAGATTAAGGCCTTGGGGTGGGTGGCACTATAGCTCCTACAATGCTACAGGGGAAGCTGGGACTGGTTGGGTGCCTAAGCAAATGCTATGGAGGGCCCTGATTCAGGGTATGTTGCTGACCCACGCGGGAGCCACAGTACCCCAACTGGGAGCCCATCAGACCAGCCAGGACCGGATCATGCATCCCAAGGGCGAACAAGAAATCACACAGCAATTCCCTCTGCTGCACCGCTTCCCCAATATCCACCCCTGCTCTGTGCCCAGCAGCTGGGAGAACCAACCTCAGCCAATGAGCAGGTTCTTCCACTCCCCAGGGATGAGCCACATTCTCAGGTCAATATGCACATTGCAGATCTATCCTGAAATCAATCTGCTGCCCATCCATTAGTATCTTAAAATCTAAACCTCTCTGAGAAGAGAGAGAAAAGAGAAAGATATGGTGTAGATGGATGGTTTAAATAGGGGTTGCAGATAACCAAATGGAAAAAGGGAAAGATGAGCATTAACATTGTTTAAGGAAGCAAATTACATACAACAACTGCAAAGTTCTTGATACAGGCTCCAAGCAGAGATGGAACAATGTGGTGTCTCAGGTCAAGTCAGGTTACTTCCAAAAGCCTGGCAGGTGCTCAGTCCTGTGTGAGAACACTTTCCTTGGCTCACAGTCACAGTCCAGAGGCTTGAGCAGTTTTAGCCTGGTCACTGGTGAGGCATACTGAGAGCTGAGCCGTGCAGCCTCCATGCAGCAGACTCTTGGGGCACCTGTCAGCCTCCCTGGCTGCCCACTGCAAAGGGACTTTGTCCTAGCAATTAAAGACTCGGATGAAGGAGGTTCTCAGTACAACCTTTGGGGCACTTGTCAGCCTCCCTGGCTGCCCACTGCAAAGGAACTGTCTGTCCTAGCAGTTAAAGACTCGAATGAAGTGAGGGCACACGTGGTATCTCACCCTGACCGTCAGCTAAACAGGGAGGGAGTGCAGGTTGGGGGCTGGCTGGGGAAGGGAGGAAAGGGAGAGCTTGGGAGGGTCCCCACTGATAGCTGGATGTTGCGGGCAGGGAGTGCAGGCAGGGGGCTGGCTAGAGAATGGGAGGAAAGTGGGGCTGAGAGGTCCCACTGATGACTGGATGTAGGGGGCAGGGAGAGCAGGTGGGGGGCTGAGGGGTCCCACCACTGGTTGGATGTTGGGGGCTGGCTGGGGAAGGGAGCAAAAGGGGTGGCTGAAGGGGTCTGACCACTGGCTGGAGGTGGGAGGCAGGGAGTGTAACCCTTCTGCCGGAAGGAGGCAGCAGCAAGCAGGGCTGGGTTCAACAGCTAGGGGTTCCTTTTCATACATCTCACATAGAATCGACTCAAGCCCCAGCCAGTAGCCTGGGAAATTCAGACACCCCTGGATGCCTCGGACTGCCAATGCTTCTCCACTTGCAAGTACCATATCTGAGTGTGGAAAAGAAAATTTTAATTAAAAAGGAAAAAGAAGTCATGTAGCATAGGCCTGGGAAAATACCACACCCAGAGTTCATAACCAATCCTCAAGTAACTGTCCCAGCTCAAATGGCTTGAGCAGTGTCCTTTGCCTCTCAGGCTCACCAGTCCAATACCGTAAACAGCCAATCCACACACCCAAACTTTCTCTGTAGCAGCAGCATCCTTCAGTCTACCTAGACTATGGATCACGCCCTTTGTAATTCCATTTGGGATCATCATTTGCAGCGTCAACTTTGACTGTGAAGGCCCACACGAGAGTGACAGTCCTTGCTGCATCTGTTGCATGTGTAATGGGTGTCTGGCAGGTCCTAACTGTGCTTTCTGTGGGCTCGCTTCTCCTCTGCTAGCTGTCTGATCCTCATCTCACCCTTCTGAAGGCCCTTGTGTAGTTCCTGCCTCTATCTGCTGCGATCATCTGCCAGCTCCTCCCAGCTGTCCAGCTTGATGTCTATCTCCCTGAGGTCCCTCTTCCAAACAGCTCTGTAGTGCAACTGGGAGCGTCCGGGAGGTCTTTTGCCAGAGGCTAGCTCGCCATGCAGGATGTCTTTTGGGATCCTTCCATCATTCATCCTGTGGATGTGGCCAAGCCAGCAGAGCCGCTGCTGCCTGAGGAGGGTGTGCACGGTTGGGATTCCAGCTTGCTCAAGGACGGTAGTGTTGGACACTCTGTCCTTCCACGATATTCCAAGGATGCGCCTGAGGCAGCGCAAACGGAAGATGTTCAGCCTCTTTTCCTGGCAGACGTACAGGGTCCAAGACTCGCTGCCGTAAAGGAGGGTGCTGAGTATGCAGGCTCTGTAGACTTGCATTTTGGTGTGAGTGTACAGCTTGTTATTCCACACTCTTGCCGAGTCTGGACAGAGTTGTGGCTGCTTTTCCAATCCTCCTATTTAGCTCAGACTCCAATGACAGGGTGTCAGTGATGGTGGACCTGAGGTAAACGAATTCGTGGATGACCTCTAATGTGTAGTTGTCAATGCTGATTGATGGAGGTTCAGCAATGTCCTGAGCAAGTACATTTGTCTTATTTAGGCTGATGGAAAGCCCAAAGTCCTTGCATGCTTTAGAGAACCGATCCAGCAGTTTCTGAAGCTGGTCTTGTGTGTGTGATACTACAGCAGCGTCATCTGCAAACAGCATCTCTCTGATGAGGACTTCCCACACCTTAGATTTAGCTTTCAGCCTTGCAAGATTAAACAGTTTCCCAACAGATCTTGTGTGCAAAAAGATGACCTCTGTTGAAGATCCAAAGGCATGCTTCAGGAGGAACGCAAAGAAGATCCCGAACAACGTCAGAGCAAGGACGCATCCTTGTTTGACGCCACTCCTGATGCTGAAAACATCTGATAATGTGCCGTCATATTGGACAACTTTCTCTGTACCCCTCTTCAAATGCCCCATTTACAACTCTGACAGATAACCTGATGCATTTCCTCATTGAGCCTGAGGCTATGGCACCTTTGTGCTGGTCTGGCATTCCATTTGCTCCACCAGCTGTCCGCTGGTCACGCCTGCCGTTCGCCCGCTACTTCTCCTGACGGCCATCCACCTGTCACTCCTACTCATCGTCCACTGCCGTCTTGTGGGTTTTGCTATAGGCAAAACCCTGTAATTCCAGGATTCCATAGCTTCCGCTACCAGTGATTTCAGCTCATAGTGGCATCCAGCTCTGGGTCTAGCCACAGCATCTCAGTATCCACCAAGGTGGATTCTCACAGCATAGCTATAGACCTAGCTTTAAGTCTACCTTTGAACAGTACCCTGGCAGGAGAACTAGTCAAACCAGTCTTACAGCAGTACACTCATCCCTCACTTTATGAGCACAATTGGTTCCTAGCTTTCTGCTTGTAGGCAGAAACTTGTAAGAGAGACACTGAATTCCAATTAAATTACATGTAAAAGTCTATTATTAGTTCCTAGGGCTCCCAACTGAGGGAAGGAGTGGCAGCAGGTGGCGCTCCTTTTGAAAGGTGAGTGAACCTTGGGTTGGGGAAGGTTAAAGGCTGGGGTAGTTTGGTCTGTGAGCAGGAGGGAGGGTTAAAGTCTGGTGATGGGTTGGAGGGGGGGTTCAGGCTGCTGCGGGTTGGGGATGGCAGGGGGCCAGGTGGCAGGGGGGCATCTGGCTGCAGGTGGGTAAGGGTGCCTGGCTGCCACGGCTTGGGGCCACGGCTTGGGGGCGGTCTGAGCACAGGGCCACAGGGGTTACAGGCAGACGGGGTGGTCTGGCCACAGGGGTTACAGGTGGGCA
Organism: Carettochelys insculpta; assembly: GCF_033958435.1. Classification (NCBI taxonomy): domain Eukaryota; kingdom Metazoa; phylum Chordata; order Testudines; family Carettochelyidae; genus Carettochelys; species Carettochelys insculpta. Next base: position 39,299 of record NC_134151.1, read on the forward strand.
GGTCAGGCTGCGGGGGGGTGTCTGGCCATGGGAGTTACAGGCGGTGGGGTGGGGGGGTCTGGGCATGGGGCCACAGGGGGTGTCTGGCTGTGGGGGGATACAGAGGGTCACAGGGGGATTTGGCTGCAGGAGGTTACAGGCAGCTGGGGGGAGTACAGGTGGCTGCAGGAGGTACAAGCGGTAGCGGGGTCTGGCCACAGGCAACAAAACCCCAAGTATCTTAGTCACTGGGAGAGACTTGCCCATGACAACAACAAAGGCCCCAGGATCTTAGCCACTGTGGGGGGAGGTACATCCCCACAGTGACAACAAAGCCCCCGCTATCTTAGCCCCTGGAGGAGACTTCCCCACAGCAACAGCAAAACCCTGAATGTCTTTCTTGCCCCTGGAGCCCTAAATGCACAAATGGCAGCATAGTCAGCTCCGAATGGCAGGCACATCCTTTTATTGGGTTGGGTTTGGGACTACCCCCATGATGTGGCTGAGCACAGGAAAGACCCAGACTGTGTGGTGCTTGTGGGGAAGGGAAGGGGGTTTGCACACAAATGAACTGCTGAGAAGAAGTTTCTTGGCATGTTATGCAAGCACAACCCCACCACAGCCTTGGTGACACATAGTATGGCAGGGCATGGGCTGGCGCCAGGCAGCACAGAAAAAACAAGTGTACAGATAGAGCTGTGAACTACCTACAGGGGCTATTTGAATGGGCAGATGTGCTCACAGTGCTAATAGCAAAGCTAGAAACAGAGACATTTCTCAGGTGCTCATACCAACACGAGCCTACAGCTAAAGGCTCGCTGCTCCCACGTGGAAATGCACTATCTTCCCATTACTGGAGAGCAGTGGCCAAAGTGGAGCAGTGAGGGGTATTGTGAGTTACATATGGGACACCTGTGGAGGCTAATAAATTTGCTTTTAAGACATGGCACTTCCACACTTGCCTTTAATTGAACACCTGACTAAGCTTGATGCTATACCTTTCAGGTAACTGCAATTTTGTAAGCTCAAGATTAGTGCACCGTAAATCAAGCTAATGGTATTTACAGTGAAGACAGTCACATGGTTAAATTGAGCTATCACTTACATTTCAGTTTATCTCATAGTGTAGACACAGCCTCAGACTCTGTACTTGAGTGGGGAAGCATTGCCTCTCTGAGGTGCCCAGGATATGTGAGTTTCCCAGGCTACTGGTTAGGGGCTCAAGCCAGTTCTAAGTGAGATGGATGAAAAGGAGTTTCAGGATCAGGGTTGCCCAACCTATGGGTCACAATTAGATTCATTAAGGGTTGCCAGCAGCTTGGAGCAGCATGTGGCTCTTCAAGAGGCCAGGTGCAGCTCCTTAATGCTGCCACATCCAGAAGCTCTATAGAGATAATTAAGCATTACAAAGAGCTTCTCCACCTTTGATATTCATAGCCATCCCAGGCAAGGCACTTAATGGACACTGGCAGTAAGTAATTTTTGTCCCTCCTCCTCTCTTGCTCCCCTCTAGGTAGCTGCTCATAGAATTTTCATTTTTTGTTTAGATTTTCCCCAAACAGCCTGTGTGACTCTTCCATGCCCCTCAACTCCCCAGCTCACGTATTGCCCCCGCCAAGCCCAAGTGCAGGGAGGGATAGCTCAGTGGTTTGACCACTGGCCTGCTAAACCCAGCTTGGTGAGCTCTAATCCTTGAGAGGGCCACTTGGGGAGCATGATCACCACCCAACGTCTTGAGGATGAATTGTGTGGAGCCAGAACTGTTAGTTTTGTTTTCCCCACAGGAATATTGTGCAGCTATGAGAGTCATTCAACATTCATTTGAATATGCTAGGGCAGCTAGGTGAGTTAACTGTGTGAGTGGAAAAGCAGAATGGTAAACAAAAGATGCTTCTGCAAAGGCTACGTCATCTTCCGCTTTGCTGTGCTTCTTGGCAAAAAAATTGGACTTTTTAATCTGTAGCAGCCTTCAGATTTTCCACATGAGCCTTTGAATGGGAGTATCAATTCACATTGTTTTCATCACCATGGTTTGTGGTAAACTATTGATTGTTGCAGATTTTACATTTATCAGTGTATTGATCTCTACCTGGCTGACTCCAGTTCAACTTCTTGCTCCAGATGTTTTTGCTTTTTACAAGGAGTTGCTGGATTAGACATAATGCTGAGGGGACAGCTGCCTCTCCAGGATGGGACTACAACCTGCTCAAGGAATTCCTTGTGCCAGGATCATCCTGCTGTGCAGCTGCAGCACACCCTGTCAAATAGTTCCATAGATAACCACGATAGAGCAGGGATGGCCAACCAGGTAGAGACTTAGACCAGGGGTGCACAAAATGGGATGTGAAATTTCATAGGGGGGTTTATGGGTTGTAGGCTCATCTCATTAGACATGTTGAAATATTAAATGTTACATATGCCAAAGTTTTTTTCCCCCCATATGCACATACCTGAAGTTTGCATTGGTTTGAATTACACTAGACAGGTTGTGGGGTGATGGTGGGGGCTTCTAACAAAGTTGAAAAGTAGAGCCCAATGTAAGAAGTTTGTTCAGTCCTGCGTCATAGGCATACTAAATGTCAAAACAGCTGTGGATAGAGTGCAAACTACATATTTTTAGATAAAATGTGGCTCAATGCCCTCCCCCCAGAGCCAGGCACCCCACTCTAACCCCAAACCACCTCCCCCCAGAGCCAAATACATCCAGCCTCACTGGCTGAGCCCAATGCCCTCTCTGCCCCTTCTCACCCAGACAGGCATCCCCACTAACCAAATGCCACCCTGAGCCTGGAGGCTGCTGATGGGTGTCTGAGCTGCTGCCACTGCCGCCACCACCACCTCCATCTACAATCACGTGATTCTCCTGCAACAAGCACCGACATGTGCAGAGCAGCTCTGAGCAGAAGCTGCATTTCATTGGTCAAAGAGCAACATGTGCCTTGAGATGGTTGGGGATTGGCCATGGCCACTCCTGCTTTAGGGCATTGACTACCTGACAAAATGTGTCTGGGAAAAATTATGTTCTGCACCTCATAGAATAAGCTTTATTTTTTCCTCTAAATTCCAACTCAGTTAAGAAAAATCAGAGGGACTATCGACAGTTGTGCCATTTTGAATGCACCCAGCTGGGCCAGGTGGAAACAGTTTAACAAATTCACTTCTGTCTTTTGAAACAAGGAGAACCTAATCAGTGGAAAGATAGGGCAGATTGGAAGTTAGAGGGTCAAGGAGGTACCTGATTGGAATGTGAGGGTGAAGAATAGAGGACTCAAGGGCACAGTCAGAATGTTAAATTGGATTAATTGCCCCATAGCTGGGAAGCAGCTGGGGCACTGATCCGGCAGCCCCAGCCACAGGAAGTGCCTCTGGTGGTGGAGTCAGGGGCCTCGTACCACCCCATGGCTGGGAAGCAGCTGGGGCACTGAGCCAGCAGGCCCAGCTGTGGGAACTGGGTCTGGCAGGGTTGGGGTCCCCTCATTGCCCTGTGGCTGGGAAGCCGAGACCAGCTGGCAGCCCCAGCCATTGCATCAGCCTGTGGCTAAGCCAGGGATTCCCCTACAGCTGAGAAGCAGCTGGAGTGCCAAGTCCAGCCAGCAACAAGGGGCCCCCCCCTCCACTGTCCTGCAGCTGGGCTTCCAGCCCCAGATGTGGCAAATATGACAAGTCACATATCTCCCATTTATGCAAAGATGTCCTGCAAGACATATTCACCTAAATGCGGGGTGCAGGACTTTTAGTGGGAATCAGGGACTATCCCTCTACATTTTTTGCCTAGGAAGGACAATAAAAGGCAGAAGAGGGGGCTGACTGTGGATGGGGGTGCAGGGCTCAGTAACTCCCACATCCTTGGTCACACCAATATTACTTGGGTACTATGTATTATAGAGGAAGGTCAGAACAAGACATGCTGGTGGCGGGGGAGTGGCCACATATGGGGAAAAAGCATAGCATCAAATGAAGTAAAATCATAAATGATCCAATTGCATCAGACTTTATGGATAGTAATTCTGTCCAACAGCAGGGTTATATTACTAGCCACAGTGGCGTTAGTCTCTCTCTAGTCTCCCTTAGCATTTGACAATCACCGAGTGTTTTATTTTGAGGTATTTCAACTATTCCCATATTGACTAGGTATGGGTGGTCAGGAAGGCATGCTTGGCTCTGGCCCTCCATCTCTCCGTGGGCCTTGAGTGAGAGGGAGGTGGGGTGTTCTGTATTTGGGACAGGGAGATATGGTCACCCTATGGCTATGTCTACACTAGCCCCAAACTTTGAAATGGCCACACAAATGGCCATTTTGAAGTTTACTAATGAAGTGCTGAAATGCATATTCAGCACTTCATTAGCATGCAGGTAGCCATGGTGCTTCAAAATTGACGCGGCTCGTCCCAACGGAGCTCCTTTTCGAAAGGACCCTGCCTACTTCGAAGTCCCCTTATTCCTATGAGCAGATGGGAATGAGGGGACTTCGAAGTTGGCGGGGTCCTTTCGAAAAGGAGCTCCATCAGGACGAGCCGTGTCAATTTCGAAGTGCTGGGGCCACCTGCATGCTAATTAAGCACTGAATATGCATTTCAGTGGTTCATTAGTAAGCTTCGAAATGGCCATTTCGAAGTTTGGGGCTAGTGTAGAGACAGCCTATCGGTGATAAAACTGAGCCTGCCAGTCCATCCTGCTTGTGCCCTTTCATCCTCTTTTGCTAGTCAGGTGGGTAAGCCTCCTCCAGCATACACACACATAGCCAGGGTCACACCCAGCTGCAGAATGACAACACACTGAACAAGTCTGGGAAGACTTAAGGGACTTGCACTCCAACGAAGGTGGGCCTCCGAGACTTGAGGCAAGCCCCAAGTTAGATGAATTTTGTTCTATGGAGAATGTTTGTACAGCTTCCCCCCCACACCTTTTTATTAAAAAGCTTAATGTTAGGAAGAAGCAGGTTTTAGTAGTGGGGGATTCGATCATTAGAAATAGATAGTTGGATTTGTGATGACCGGGAGAACCGTATGGTGACTTGCCTGCCTGGTGCGAAGGTTGCGGATCTCTCGAGGCATCTAGACAGACTTATGGGCAGTGCTGGGGAGGAGCCGGTGGTCATGGTACATGTCGGTACCAATGACATAGGGAAGGGTAGAAGAGATGTTCTGGAGGCCAAATTTAGGTTACTAGGAAAGAGACTGAAATCCAGAACATCTATGGTGGCATTCTCTGAAATGCTTCCAGTTCCACGCGCAGGGCCAGATAGACAGGCAGAACTTCAGAGTCTCAATGCGTGGATGAGACGATGGTGTAGGGAAGAGGGGTTTAGATTTATTAGGAACTGGGGACACTTTTGGGGTAGGGGGAGCCTATACAGGAATGATGGGCTCCACCTAAATCAAGGTGGATCCAGACTGCTGGCATTAAACATTAAAAAGGTCGTAGAGCAGTTTTTAAACTAAGAGGTGGGGGAAAGCCGACTGGTGCGGGGGAGCACCTGGATCGGACGGAGACTTCTCTTACACGAGGCTCCATAGATAGGGATTCCCTAGAAATTAGTCAGATAGGGAACGTGGGAAATAATATATGGGCAAGATCAGATGTGAAACAATCGCATATAAAGAAATCCAACGCGTCTGTGAAAGGCAGACTTATAAATAGTGGTAGTTTTTTTAACGTGCTTTTACACTAATGCTAGGAGTCTGTCTAATAAGATGGGTGAACTGGAGTACCTCATATCAAAGGAGGAAGTTGACATAATAGGCATCTCAGAAACATGGTGGAATAAGGACAATCAGTGGGACACTATCATACCGGGATATAAATTATATCGGAAAGACAGAACAGGTCATGCGGGTGGCGGAGTGGTACTATATGTGAAGGATAATATAGAATCAAATGAAGTAAAAATCCTAAAGGAATCAAAATGTTCCATAGAATCATTATGGATAACAATTCATTCCTCTAATATGAATATGGCATTAGGAATATATTACCGACCACCTAACCAGGACAGTGATAGTGATGCTGAAATGTTAAGGGAAATTAAAGAGGTTATCACAATAAAACACACAGTAATAATAGGAGATTTCAATTATCCCCATATTGACTGGGTGCATGTCACCTCAGGACGGGATTCAGAGATTAAATTTCTTGATGCCTTAAATGACTGCTTCTTGGAGCAGCTAGTACAGGAACCCACAAGGGGAGAGTCAATTCTCGATCTAGTCTTGACTAGAACGCAGGATCTGGTCCAAGAGGTAACTGTTACTGGACCGCTTGGAAATAGTGACCACAATATAATAAGTTAATATTCCTGTGTTGGGAAGAACACCGCAGCGGTCAAACACTCTGGCATTTAATTTCAAAAAGGGGAATTACACTAAAATGAGGAAGCTAGTTAAACAGAAACTAAAAGGTAGACTAATTAAACTAAAATCCCTGGAAGCTGCATGGAAACTGTTTAAAGACACCATACTAGAGGCCCAACTTAAAATGTATACCCCAAATAAAAAAAAAAAAACACAGTAAGACACCTAACAAAGAACCACCATGGCTAAACAGCCATGTTAAAAAGGCAGAGAGAGAGAAAAGGGCAGCTTTTAAAAAGTGGAAGTCAAATCCTAGTGAGGAAAAAAGAAAGGAACATAAACACTCCCAAATTAAGTGTCATAATGTAGTAAGAAAAGCCAAAAAAGATTTGGAGGAACAGCTAGCCAAAAATTCAAAAAATGATAGTAAAATGTTTTTTAAATGCATTAGAAGCAGGAAGCCCGCTAAAAAAGCAGTGGGGCCCTTGGACGATAAAGATATAAAGGGAGCGATCAAGGAAGACAGTGCCATTGTGGAGCGATTAAATGATTTCTTTGCTTCAGTCTTCACGGCTGAGGATGTTACAGAGGTTCCTAAATTTGAGCCAGCCTTTTTTAGGTGACAACTCTGAGGAACTCACTCAGATTGAAGTGACATTAGAGGAGGTTTTGGAGTTAATTGATAAGCTGAATAGTAACAAGTCTCCAGGACCAGACGGCATTCACCCAAGGGTTCTGAAAGAACTCAAATGTGAAATTACAGAGTTATTAACAGTGGTTTGTAACCTATCCTTTAAATCCACTTTGGTACCAAATGACTGGAAGACGGCCAATATAACACCAATATTTAAAAAAGGCTCTAGAGGAGACCCTGGCAATTATAGACCGATAAGTTTAACATCAGTACCAGGCAAATTAGTAGAAACACTAGTAAAGAATAAAATTGCAAGGCACGTAGAAGAGCACGAATTGTTGGGCAAAAGTCAGCATGGTTTCTGCAGAGGGAAGTCGTGTCTAACTAATCTATTAGAATTCTTTGAAGGGGTTAATAAACATGCGGACAAGGGGCACCCAGTGGACATAATATACCTAGATTTCCAGAAAGCATTTGACACGGTCCCACACCAAAGGCTTTTATGTAAATTAGGTGGTCATGGGATAGGAGGAAAGATCCTTTCATGGATCGGGAATTGGTTAAAAGACAGAAAACAAAGGGTGGGAATAAATGGTAAATTTTCACAATGGAGGAGGGTAACTAGTGGTGTTCCCCAGGGGTCAGTCCTGGGACCGATCCTGTTCAACTTGTTCATCAATGATCTAGAAAATGAGGTAAGCAGTGAGGTGGCAAAGTTTGCAGATGACACCAAGTTGTTCAGGACAGTCAAAAGCAAAAGGGATTGTGAAGAACTACAAAAAGATCTCAGCAAACTGAGTGATTGGGCAGCAAAATGGCAAATGAAATTTAATGTGGGTAAGTGTAAGGTAATGCATGTTGGAAAAAATAACCCAAATTACACGTACTACATGATGGGGTCAAATTTAGCTACGACAGATCAGGAAAGGGATCTTGGAGTTAGAGTGGATAGTTCTCTGAAGACATCCACGCAGTGTGCAGCGGCAGTTAGTAAGGCAAATAGGATGTTAGGAATTATTAAAAAAGGGATCGATAATAAGACAAAAGATATCATACTTCCCCTATATAAAACTATGGTACGCCCACATCTTGAGTACTGCATGCAGATGTGGTCTCCTCACCTCAAAAAAGATATATTGGCATTAGAAAAGGTTCAGAAAAGGGCGACTAAGATGATTAGGGGCTTGGAACGGGTCCCATATGGGGAGAGGCTAGAGAGACTGGGACTTTTCAGTTTGGAAGAGAGGCGATTGAGGGGCGATATGATAGACGTATATAAAATCATAATGGTGTGGAGAAAGTGAATATAGAAAAATTATCCACCTTTTCCCATAATACAAGAACTAGGGGACACCAAATGAAATTGATGGGTAGTAGGTTCAAAACTAATAAAAGGAAATTTTTCTTCACACAGCGCACAGTCAACCTGTGGAACTCCTTGCCCGAGGAGGCTGTGAAGGCCAAGACTCTACTAGGGTTTAAAAAAGAGCTTGATAAATTTTTGCAGGTTAGGTCCATAAATGGCTATTAGCCAGGGATAAAGTATGGTGCCCTAGCCATCAGAACAAGGGCAGGAGATGGATGGCAGGAGATAAATCACTTGATCATTGTCTTCTGTTCTCCTTCTCTGGGGCACCTGGCATTGGCCACCGTCAGCAGATGGGATGCTGGGCTGGATGGACCTTTGGTCTGACCCAGTATGGCCATTCTTATGTTCTAACTACAAAAAGGTGGATTTTAAGCATTTAAAGAGGTAGCGCACAGAACAGTACTCAGAACAAAGCACACAAGCAAAGCTTGATTCACTAGAGACATTGGCTACAAAATGTAATTTCTCACTTTAGCTTTTATTATAGGCAGATGGCACAGTCTTAGAGGGCAAATGAACTGGACTGCACCTTGACACTTCAAGTATTATTCACTCTGAGGGAGGGGAGAGACTGCTCTCACACCTCACAGCAAGCAACGCTAAGGGTGGAGGGGAATGCTGGGTGCCCAAGCATCATTCTGCTCTCTGCATAGTTGCTGTACTTCAGGAAGACTCTTTAGTACCAGGCAATTCTGAGAAGACAAAGGACTCCCACAAACTTTCCTAAGGGACCCACCAAGAGCAGGCTGGTTTGGCCAGGAGGAAGGATGCAGGAGTTGGCTAAGTATGCTCTGGCTGGAGGGGTAGGTGGGTGCAGGAAAGGGCAGAGGGTGGTGGTCTGGCAGGCAGGGAAGATGCAGTAGTGGGTGCAGTGTCTGGGCAGGGATAGGGTGCAGAATTAAGAGAACATAGAGGGGCAGGCTGCGGGGGTAAGTGTTCTGGCCAGAAAGGAGAACAAAGGAGCAGGAGCATGTAGAGTTTAGCCAAGCAAGAGGACATAACAAGGGAAAAATTGCAAAAGCAGACAGAAGGGATATGTTCAGAAGCAAGCTTAACCATGGTAGGAGCAAGGATAAGAATAGCTTTCCTGACTTAACGCCTCCACACCATTCACCAAACAATGCAAATTCTGCTTCCTTTTGAAAGCCACTGGTAATTCATTCTGTTTGAAACCCACTTGCAGGCCAGACAAGAGATCCACTTCCTGGACACTACAGGGCAAATAAGTGCTGGTCCCATGAACACCACCCTGTACTGGAAATCAGACTGCTATGCTTCCATCTACAGCAAACCACACCATCCACTGTATACAGCCAAGCACTAAGGTACAACCACATTTACTTCAATACCTCAGGCAGTGTCAAACACCTACAAGACCTTTGACAAGCTTTCCTAAAGTACATTACCCACCTAAGGAAGTGAAGAAACAGATTGACAGAGCCAGATGTGTACCCAGAATCCACCTGCAACAAGACAGGCTCAACAAGGAAAACAACAGAACCCCACTGGCCATCACATACAGCTCCCAGCTAAAACTTCTCCAGAACACCATCAATGACTTACAACCCATCCTGGACCATGATCACTCATCTCTGGGGATACTTCAAGATGGTCAAGTATGGCAGCTTTCACTGCCTGATAATCTCACTACATTGCCATTCAGTAGCTGTTAGGACTCCTGAGGTTCCCCAGACAGGAAAGGGGCAGGTGAGCAGTCCAGGGGTGTTTTTTACCAAGCTGCAGCCATGGCTACCCACTCAACTAAGTGGGCTTCTGGGTCATCATTTAGCCCTAACTTAGCCAAAGATATCCCTGGCCTAAAATTCAATAGGTTAGAAGGGTCTGGGCAATCTAATAATGGCACAGTTGACCTCAGTCCCCACTTCTTTCACAGGCACTCAAGTACAGAAGAGAACTTGACTAGGTGCCTTTCCCAGCAAAAAAGTTTTCCTGTTGTGGATCAGCAACCATTCTTATGAAAGCAGGATTGTGATGTGAGCATGCTTAGCACCCACCCACAACAAAAGAGAGCAACATCTATTTCTGCCCATCCCCTAGCCCATGCACAAAACTTACTATAATGAAGGCAACTGTGTCCCTTAGTTCATCTTCATGCTTGAAGAACTGAGATGCAGCTAGTCCTGAATGTTTCCTGAAGTGTCATGGTATGTGTCACAGGGTTTACTCTTCTTGTGACAGCACTCTTAGAGTGCATGAATCTGCACTCAATTTCTTCGTTCTCAGACAGTAGTGCCTCAGAGCTCCCTCCTCTGTGTAGCCTCAATAACCAGGCTTCTTTCTGTGCCCCCACCCACCAGGGCTGTCCTTAGGATTTATGGGACTATGCAGTACTATTAAACTGGTACCCCTAAGCCACATGGTGGCTGGAGGCAGGAGTGGGGGAGGATTTTTTTTTTAATGTTGTGATTTTATAATATTCAGCAACACAATGGAATATTTGAAACAAGTTTTAAACTAAGGTCCCATAGACTAACCTAGAAAGTTTAGAAACTGACAGCATATACCTGAGGTTGGCAGATGCCTGTTAAATGGCTTTACTACCACTTGAATGGCTCTTTCACTGATTTAATGTTCTGCTAATAGGTCCCCAGACTTTTGGGTGCCCTATGCAACTGCAGATGGGTAAAGACAGCTCTGCCACCCACAGTTAACATGAAGCAAGAGAGCATGCAGGCCTGCCCACTACTATCTGGTTCCATCCTAGGGACCCTGCAAGTATCAGCTGTTTTCTGTGTGCTTATTCGAGTTCTGTTGCAGCTCCAATTCCCCACAGCCCTTCACTGTCTTTGCCCTTAATTCAGTGTTTCATCCCAATAAAGTTCCAGTGTAAGCCAAATACCTATTGTTCCATGTAGTAGCACCTCAACCACTTATAGAGAAGTAGTCTCCTCTACAGCCTTAAGTGAGGCAACTGGCTTTCAGCTCAAACTGTATAGGCTTGTGAACTAAGCTCCAGATGTCCTAGGTTTGAGTCCACCTGTGAGTGGTTACTCCAGCACCAGGCTTCTTGTACACTCTGGTTCTTTTCAGTGCCATCCTAACCAGGATTCTGCAGTTCCACATTCCATGAAAGGGATGAGAAACTCCAGAAGTGGTTGCAGAAAGAGCTGGGAGGAAACACATCAGAAGCACATACAGCAGTCCAGAGACTGGAAGAGACACTCTAAAGCAGATGCAGCATTCCAGAGAAGGGAGAAGAGATCACAGAACTGGATGAAGTGCTCCAGATGGGGGAGGAGACACCCCAGATGTGTGAAGCAATCCAGAGAGTGGAATAGAAACCCCACAACTAGACAGATGTGGCAGGAGACACCACCAAACTCAGCTCACAGTCCAGATGGGGGAGTAGACACTATAGAAGTGGGTGCAGCATTCCATGGAGGAAAAGAGCATTCCAGACTGGGTGTAGTGGTCCATCTGTATTAAGATGAGGTGGTCTATTTGACTTTAAAAAGAAAGTAGGGAAACCATGGACCAGCATTTGTAAAGCTAGGATAGAAACTGAAGTTTTAAAGACAGCAATAAGAACAAAAAAAATCTAGAACACTGCAACTAACATCTATGGCAGTAAGATGGTATCAAGGTGTGCATACCTCAGAGGTAGGGCATTAGGCTTCTCAAAGGCTACACCACTCTGCATGCATATTGGCTCCAGTGACCCAGAGCCAATAGCCACACCTTATCTGTGAGGCAGTCCAGTCTAGCAGCCACAGTCAATAAATACAACCCTTCTTGCAGGCTAATAAGGTCTAGTGGCTAGAGTCACTAACCCCACTCCTTTCTTTCAGGTCTGTTAAGGCTAGCCTCATTCCTGGGCCTCTGTTCAGTCCACTGGACCCCTGGCCAGGATGACATTGGGCTTCTTAAGACTAGAGGGAGGACAATGGTGATCAGGGGCTCCCAGGCCCCACCCACTCATTCCAGGTTCCAGCCCAGGGACCCTGTGGGGCTGCTACTGGTAGGGAGGGGCTCCCCTTGCCATGGACACCACAGCACTTCTGCCTGGGCTATTTCCCCAGACAACCCCCACATACCTCCTCCAGCTAGTGGCAGCAGCAGCAGCAAATTCCCCATCCTGGATCAGCTCCCCCTGTGTGATCAGTCTGTTCCAGCCTTACACCAAATCTCAAGGTCACAGGCCTTTGTCCCTTGCTGCTGAGTACTCATCTCTAGCCCTTATTGAGCACAGCCCCACCCACATCACATCTATTACCCTCCTCTACCACTGGGCAAAGGGATTTTTAAAGTCAGTCTTAAGTGGGACCAGCTGGCCCCAATTAACCTAGGGCAGGTTCTTCTACAGCTGGTCTCACTCTGCTTATTTGCCTGCTTTTCCCTCGTGTACTCACCCCCCTGCCAGACTTACCCTGTCACACAGGGCAATGGGGCCTAGTAGCCAGAGTCAGCAACAATGCTCCCTGCTTCCAGGGCAGTGGGGCTTACTGGCCGGAGTCAGTCATAACACTGCCTTCCCTGAGGTCACTGGGGCCTAGTGGATAGAATTAGTAACAACACTCTCTTTATTCAACGCAGTAGGGCCTAGCATGCAGCATCAGTAACAATGCGCCCTTTCGTCAGGGCAGTGAGGCCCAGCAGACACAGTCAGTAATAACACTTCCTGCTTTCTGGGCAGTTGGGCCTAGTGGCCACAGTCACAGAGTCAGTATCAATGCCCCTTTATGCAGGGAAGGGTGGCCAAGCAGCGAGAGACAATAGCAACTGCTGTAACCCTCCTCTTTGGGGTTAATGGGAATGGGGTAGGGGGATCCAGGTCCTTCCTCCCTGACCAGGACCCAGCCCCCACTTTGTTGCTGGGCTTCTGCTGCTCTCACTTTTTACTCCTGCAGCTTGTTCCTTTGCTGAAATTTCATATTTATCAGCAGGTACTTTGGATCTTAAGTTTAAAGAAGTTCAAAGAATGTTAAGTGTATCTAGTCCCCACTCAAAGTCTCATCAGAACTCCACCAAAATAGTCCACTTAGTTGCTCTTGTTCACTAGCTCTATATGGTTACCTTGGGGCATATAGATTGGAGTTTGTCAATTTATTAGCTAGTTGAGAATTTAATATATGAGTTACTAGAAAGTTGTTGGCTGTTTGGGAGGGAAGATGCGGAGATATGTTTGTGCAAGATTATAATTTAGAGAGGCTCCTTCATAAGGGACAGTATTATAAGAATTTAGAAGAGTGCCCTGAAAGCTAGTGTCATGGTGTAGCTCTGCATGTCAACTCATCACAGATGCTCTCTAGTTTATTTTTAATAAAGCTTTTATTTCTTTCTCATTCACTGGGTTGTTTATTAATAGACCCCAAAGTTGTTACAGCTAGTGCTCCACCTCCCGCTCTGCAGACTTGGCTGTACCCATTCCCTGAATCCAGGCTTGTGGAGGCCACACCCTCACACCGGTCTGATTGGTAGCTAGAGCTGCTCAGACTGTGACAGAGACAGTAACAGTGCTTCAGTTACTGACCACAGTTGACAGGTAGGCCATTCCAGGCACAGCACGCAAACCACATCGGACACTACAAGATCAGGCCATGCTGAGAACTATCAGGCCAGCCTGGGCACTATTAGAATAGGTCAGGCCACAATAAGCATTGTTAGGCCAGACCAAGCTAGATAGTGCAAGACCAGGCCACAAGAAAAGGTCAGGCTGGGATGCACTGGGCCCTGTCAGGCTGGCAAATGCTGTGCATTGTCAGGCTGGGCCATATTGGGCATTGTCAGGCCATGGTGGGCACTCTCATGTTGGGCCATGGTGGGTACTGTACGATCATGGTGGGCCCTGCCAGGCTGGGCCATGGAGGGCATTGTGGGGCCTTGGTGGGCATTGACAGCCTGGGCCATGCTGGGAACTGTCAGGCCATGCCGAGCAATGTCAGTTTGAGCCATGCCAAGCACTGTCATGCCATGATGAACACAGTCAGGCTGAGCCACACTGGACACTCTCAGGCCAGGCCATGCTGAGCATTGTCAAGGTATGCTGAAAATTGTCAGGCTATGCCATGCTGGATCCTGCCATTCTGAGCAATATGAACCTGGACTTTGCTGGACACTATCAGGCCAGGCCATACTGAGCACTGCCAGGGTATGCTGGGCACTGTTAGGCTGGGCCATGCTGGGTACTATCAGGCTGGGTCATGCTGGCCAAGGTCAAACATTTTGCGCACTGGTGGGGCCATGCTGGGCACTGCCAGATTGGGCCATGAGGGCACCGTCTGGCCTGTGTGAACAAAGTCAGGCATGGCTATGCTGAGTACTTCAGGCCACGTGGTCACTGTGAGGGTGTGCCATGATTGGCACTGTGAGGCCATGATGACACTTTCAGGCTGAACCATGGTGGGCACTTTCTGGAATCCCTTTCCCTCCTTGTGACCACCCTTGTGCCTACTCCCATCCCTCTTCTATTTTTCCTTAGCTTCTCTCTGGCCTCTGAATCTTTACCCTCACAAAGCTAAAAAGCTCTTGGCTCTCCCAGCTTAAAAAAAAAAAAAGGCCTAATGTCACTTGCTGGTCAAGTACAAATTTATCTTATTTCCCTTTTAACTGTCAACCCACTGAACACTCTGTCTATAATCCTTGTTTGGAGTTATTTTTCTTCATTTTCATCCTAAATTCTTCCAGGCTGGCTTCTACCCTGGCAGTGAACTAAAACTGCTTTTTCAAAAGTTTCTACTTATTATTTCCTAGTTAAAAGATAGAACCACTACTCCATTCTCATCCTCCTTGACTGGTAAGCCACCACTGGAACCATCATCTATGCTCTTCTTGAAATCTTGTCCTCACTTGCAAATCAGTTCTCACTTCATTCTTTGCCTACCTCCCTAATGCAACTTCACTGCATCCTTAATAGAGCCTCCTCAGCTACTCTCCAACTTTCTCTGGGGTTTCATAGGACTCTGTCTTTGGTCCCTTTCTGCCTCTACATCTTACCTCCGAGTCATTGCATTTGCAAACACAAATTCAATTATCATGTCTATGATGATGATTCACAGATCTACCTCTCTGTTTCATCCTTGTCTAAAGTAAAGTCTCAGCCTGTTTTTTCTTTCCGTATCCTAGGCCTAGGCCACATTGGGTATATTTAGGCTGCAGTTAAAAACCTGTGGCTTGCAGTGCCAGCTGAGTCAGGCTAAGAGACTTTGGTGAATAGACTATTTTATTACAGGGAGGTGGGAGGGTCCATGAGCTCAGGTTGCAGCCCAAACCCAAATAGACTAACATAAGAAATAGTCATCTTTCCTCTCAGAAATGTTGCTCACTGGTAGCTGTGCTATCTCGAATATCTTGTCCAAGGTTGCTTGATGTAGCACTTCCACCCAAGAAAGGAGTGAAATGAGCCACTTACCTATGTCTTTCTTTTAGTAAGTGTTGGCTCAGCATTCTACAAAAAATTTAAGTGGGATGCTTAGAACTCAAGAAGTTAGATCTCTTATAGCCTGTAATAGAACCCATTGAATTAGTCTGACTCCCAGACAGATTGTTAGTCATGCTACAACCATTCTGAAAACAGATCCATCTTGGATAAGAAAGTCTTGGATCCATCAGTTGGGATTCCTCTGAATGCAGAGGAGAACAAGAAAGGGGCACCATAATTCATAGGACAGATTCAATGGGTAGATCCAGCTGTGGTCTCTCAGATCCAGGGCGTAACTGGAAGAATAGGTGCCCTTGAATTGCAGGACTATTTTTTGAACTTCCATAAAAGCCACAAGTCAGTGGAGGGCCTGAACCCAGATTAATTTTCTGTGACCCACTCCTCCAGAAGCAGCTGTATTTCCCCATTGATGCCACTTTCTGGGATCTCAAATTTTAATTTTGGTATTGCTGGGAACCTTTGGTTTTGGGAGACAGAACAATTTGTTGTTTCTTGTATTATCGCTGTTAAGTCTGGTCCTGGGGGTTCCTTGATAATTTATTATTTTAATTCATTTAATTAGCGCAAATGTCTAAATATCTGATGCTAGTAGTTCTTACTGTTGTGAATAGTTCTGGGGCTTTGTAGCTATGCCTGGGAGCCATACACTGGGGCTGTGGAAATACTGTGCATTCAGAATGCATTTTCTTCATCTTTAATAGCTTACAGTAGTGGTTCCCAAACATTTTGGCATCATGCCCCCTTTTTGATTTTTGAGAAGCACTCATGCCCCCACCACCTCTTTTTTACCATGGGCCAGCCACCCCAGCCACCTGTGAGCTGCCTGCCTGAGCCCCTACCCTCCCCCAGAGCCAAGCACCACCAGCCCCTCATCTAACCATCTCCTCCTCCTCCCCTGCAACCCACACTAACTCACCTTTGCAGGAGGCAATGAGCTCCATGTGGGCCTTTGCCAGCTGCCTGTTTTTTATAGCGGCTGTGCCAGGCTGCCCATGTGAAATGGCAGGGGCTGAGAGCTGGAAGCAAGGGCCAGCTCTTTCTTCGGGTGAAGGGAATAACTGGGGGTGGGGTGGGGGAGGCTGGGTTGCCTTGCACCCTCCCGGAATTTCTTCATGCCCCCCCAGTTTGGGAAACCATGGTTTACGGGTACTTAGAAGTGACCCATATCTTGATTCTCAGCAGCTGCAGCAGTCTCCACCTATTGGGGAGAGCAGCAAACAGGCAGGAATATCTTTGTTGAGGATGATCAATTAGATTCTCCCTTTTCTTCAGTGTTGGGTTGGTTATATTTAATTTAATTTTCATACAGTTAATAAATGATGTCTTGATTCTAGTTGACAGTGGTACCATGGCAGCCATTCTGTGCTCTTCTGTTTGGATAAATATCTTAGTGCTAAATGCTTTTCCTATGATGCCTTCAATGCTCTTGGTCTGATCTGTACTATTTGCAGAACCACTCTGCACAAGGAGAGTTTGGAGACAAAGGTTTTGTCTACACTGGCAATTGAGAACAACAAGAAGTCCTGTGGCACAGACTAACATGACTACCTCTGTGATACTGGTAATTGAGTGACAAAACTTTTGTCATTCACAGATGCTTACTTTTCCCCACCCCCTGCCTCGAATGACAAAAGCTTTTCCCCTGGCAAGTGCTAGTGCAAACAGTGCTTTGTAGGCATGATTGCACCTCTGTGGACAAAGCAAAGGCCTCTGGTAGAGGAGATGGAAAATTTGTATCGGTAAAAGTGCCAACATTGTTTACACTGTCTTACTTTTAGTGACATGACTGTCTGGAAACAGCTATGTTCCTAAAAGGTGTGTAGTGTAGACCTACCCAAATTGTTCTTCAAGATTCACAGTCCTTCCTTGTGCCGGCTGGTGCACCAGGCCTACTGCATGAGCCAGTGTAGCGGAGAGGCAGGGCTCCACTGTGCAGGCCTCACAGCATCCCTTCTTCCTGGGAGAAGTCTGTGCCAAAAACTAAAAATGCTTCATACACCATTTTAAAATTCAGCAAACCTCTGCACAAATATATATATATATTTCAAAACAACTGTATATATATGCCATTTGCAGTTATTTTGGTAATTTATTTCAAAATACCTATCAGCAAATATGTCTGTAAAAATACAGATGCACAAAATTTCCTTTAGGAGTAAAGAGATCCCTATCATGACCCGGTCCCTGTTTTCTGCCCTCTCCCGACACACTCCAGAGCCCAGCCTCAGGGCACTCCCTCCATACCATACACATGCACCCCTTACCCTAGAGCACAGCTGTGGACCACCCTAGCACATATACCCACACCCACTAAATCCCCCACCAGAGGCCAGGAATCTAGAGGGAGAAACAACCTAGGTCCCAGACAATGTTCTCTCTCTCTCTCTCTTTTTTTTCCATCAACATATGGAACATATTTTATTATGTGCACTGAGGCATGTATGGGTGTGCAACACCAACAGAAACACATGCTGTCTGCTGTGGGTGCTCTGTCAATCTGCATGGCACCATTTGTCTCTCTCCTGAGTGGTCTTCCAAGCACACAGCTTACAGGGAACACTGGTCCCAGGCTTGTGTGGCATTTCGTGCACACAACCTACTTTGTTCAGGATGTGCAGAGAACTACACCTGCTAGGAACCCTCCACCTCCCTCCCATCCCTTGGCAGTGCCTTTTATTTGCAAGTTGGGTTCTTCCAGGTCCAGCAGATCTTAGTAGAGGCCAGCAGCTCTGCAGTCCATGTCTGTGCAAGGGAAAAAGGAAATTCTGCATGCACAAGTCCCCCAGGAGTAATCTTTGGGGTCATGCTGAGGAAACAGTCTTTGCAATGCAAGGGAAAAAGGAAATTCTGCATGCAAAAGTCCCCCAGGAGTAATCTTTGGGGTCATGCTGAGGAAACAGTCTTTGCAATGTCCTGAGTGTATAATAAGGATTCACAGGACATTGGACCAGCAAGCCTCAGGTTGTTCCTCTTGACCAATAATCTTTTAATGCCAGTTTTTGCATGGAAATATTGCTTCTCCCCAAACTAAAATGGCCCTCCCTGCATATGCACATGCTAAGTCACACATCCACACACATAAAAACTGCCTTAAATTTCTTTTCCAGAACTAAAGGAAGGCGCTCCTTCTCAAATAATATGAACATTGGGAGTGGGTCTGTGCTCTGGTGCACATGTTGCCCTGGTGTTATCATGGTTTGCGACAATGTGCTGCCTGGACTACTGATGTCCTGAGGAGCTAGAAGCTAAGAGAGGTGGGAGACAGTTGAGTCCTGCATGCTGCTGCTTCAGAGGAAGACCAAGGAGAGGGTAGGGCCATTGGTCAGTGACAAGGGAGAAACAGTAACAGGGAATTTGGAAATGGCAGAGATGTTTAATGATTTCTTTGTTTCGGTCTTTACTGAGAAATCTGAAGGAATGCCTGACATAGAGAATGCTAGTGAAAAAGGGGTAGGTTTAGAAGTTGAAATAGGAAAAGAACAAATTAAAATTTACTTAGAAAAATTAGATGCCTGCAAATCACCAGGGCCTGATGAAATGCATCCTAGAATCCTCAAGGAGCTGATAGAAGAGGTATCTGAGCCTTTAGCAATCATTTTGGAAAATCGTGGAAGATGGGAGAGATTCCAGAAGACTGGAAAAGGGCAAATATAATACCCATTTATAAAAAGGGGAACAAGAATAACCTGGGAAACTACAGGCCAGTCAGCTTAACTTCTGTGCCAGGAAAGATAATGGAGCAGGTCATTAAAGAAATCATCTGCAAGCAATTGGAAGGTGGTAAGGTGCTAGGGAACAGCCAGCATGGTTTTGTTAAAAAACAGATCATTTCAAACCAATCTAATAGCTTTCTTTGATAGAATAACGAGCCTTGCGGATAAGGGAGAAGCGGTGGATGTGATATACCTAGACTTCGGTAAAGCATTTGACACGGTCTCACATAATATACTTATCAATAAACTACACAAATACAACTTAGATGGGGCTACTATAAGGTGGGTGAACAACTGGCTGGATAACTGTACCCAGAGAGTAGTTATTAATGGCTTTCAATCCTGCTGGAAAAGTATAACTAGTGGGGTTCTGCAGGGGTCTGTTTGAGGACCAGTTCTGTTCAATATCTTCATTAACGATTTAGATATTGACATAGAAAGTACACTTATTAAGTTTGCAGATGATACCAAGCTGGGAGGGGTTGCAACTTCTTTGGAGGATAGGGTTATAATTCAAAAGGATCTGGATAAACTGGAGAAGTGGGCTGAGGTAAACAGGATGAAGTTTAATAAGGACAAATGCAAAGTGCTCCACTTGGGAAGGAACAATCAGTGTCACACATACAGAATGGGAAAGGACTGCCTAGAAATAAGTACTTCAGAAAGGGATCTAGGGGTTATAGTGGACCACAAGTTAAATATGAGTCAACAGTGTGATGCTGTTGCAAAAAAAGCAAACATGATTCTAGGATGCATTAACAGGTGTGTTGTAAACAAGACACGAGAAGTCATTCTCCCGCTCTACTCTGCGCTGGTTAGGCCTCAGCTGGAGTATTGTGTCCAGTTCTGGGCACCGCAGTTCAGGAAGGATGTGGAGAAATTGGAGAGGGTCCAGAGGAGAGCAACGAGAATGATCGAAGGTCTAGAGAACATGACCTATGAAGAAAGGCTGAAAGAATTGGGCTTGTTTAGTTTGGAAAAGAGAAAATTGAGGGGGGACATGATAGCAGTTTTCGGGTATCTAAAAGGGTGTCATAAGGCAGAAGGAGGGAACTTGTTCTTCCTTGCTTCTGAGGATAGAACAAGAGGCAATGGACTTAAATTGCAGCAGGGGAGGTTCAGGTTGGACATTAGGAAAAAGTTCCTAACTGTCAGGGTGATCAAACACTGGAAGGAATTGCCAAGGGAGGTGGTAGAATCTCCATCACTGGAGATATTTAAGAAGAGGTTGGCTAGATGGCTTTCAGGGATGGTCTAGAAAGTGCTTGGTCCTGCCGTAGGCGCAGGGGGCTGGACTCGATGGCCTCTCGAGATCCCTTCCAGTCCTACTATTCTATGATTCTATGATTCTTCCGTTGATGTCTCCAGTGTCCATCTTCTGTGATGTCTTCTCAGCCTCCAGACCTCTCTCCTGTGCATCATCCCAGTTCCCCCCTCTCAACCTCTTTTCATAAGAGCACTGTGCATCAATGAATCTGAATTATGCTGGTCCAGGAAGGAACATGCAGCTTGACCCTGACTGCAGTGTGGAGAGAATGAGTGCACCACAGCATCTAGCTGTCTAGAACAGGGGCAGACAAGATACAGCCCACAGGCTGGATCCAGCTAACCAAGCCTTTTAATCTTGACCTTGGCCTGACCCTGTGCCAGGGAGCAGTGCTACTCAAAGCAGCTGGCTGCTCCCTGTTGCTTTCTGTACTGCAGAATGGGGAGAGCATCATGTACTGCCCCCATCCCCTGCAAAATGTCTCAGCTCTGATTGTCTGGAAACTGGTGAATGGGAGCGGAGAGATTTTGCTGGGACAGGGGCAGTGTTGCACAATTTCTCAGCTCCCATTGTTCAGTTTCTGGACAATAGGCCTACGTCTACATGGCTGGTCCTATTTCAAGATACTGCGGTAGTGCAAATTGAATAGCTTATTTTGATGTTAGGGCACCATGTAGACATAACCTAGAGGAGCAGAGATTTTGCTGCAGGGGTAGGGGGTGAGGGAGTGTGCAAAGTCCTTTTCCCCAGCACAGAGAGCCACCTGGAACAGCTGTTGGGTTGGGGCTACTAGCAGGGAGCTGCTTAGATAAACACTTCCAGGCCAGAGTCGGCCTCACCTCCCTCCCAGACCCTGCATCCTCTTTTATACTCCTCCTTTCGGCCAGAATCCTCTCCTGCACCCCAATACTGTGTGTTAGGTCACAACCCCTTCTTTCACCCAAACTCCCTCTCAGTTACCACACCCTATCCTGCATCCCAGTCCCCTACCCTGAGTGCCCTTCTGCTTCCAATCTCCATCCCAAATCCCGCCTCCCCTCCCTAGAAAAGTGTAGCCTTTGACCACTTATCAAAATCTTGGAGAACTTTCCCCCATCAAAAATTATTCCCCATTCCAGGTCTACACTGTAGTTTGGAGCAAGTCTCCCAGCCTGGGTAACAGCTTTGTGCAACCCAGGCTCAAGATAGCATAGTCAAAATACCCATGCGGACATTGCAGCTTGGGCTGGAGCATGGACTCTTGAGCCCATCCAGCCCCTGCAACCTTGAGAGTCTACACTCCAGCCTGAGCCACAACTTTCTCATGGCTGTTTTTAGCCCTGCTAGTGTGCATCTTTCTATGTAGGCTGGGAGGCTCACATCCCATTTCAACATAGAATTAGAAGGGCTCTGTTTCTGAAGGACAAATCCTCAAGCTGTTTTTGTCTCCTTATGCCCTGTCTTCATCGCTCAGTAATAGGGTACTTCCCCAGAGGAGAGGAGCTTCAGCAGCAGCATTAAGATCTGTGTCTTTTCTCAGATCCAATGACTCTCTCTATATTCAGATAAAGGAATTTGTTTCTCTCTTAAATATTTAAATTTAAGGAAATGTGTAGGGCAACTGTTGGACTCAGTCTTCTCCCTTTTAAAGGTCTTTGTGTTGTTATAGGAAAGCGAGAACATGTCTAGAAATCCATCTGCACAGGATGTGACAGTGCTGGCCAGGGAAAATCACCATGAATCAGAAGATTTTGAGGTGACCCTGGCAGAGCTGTGTGCCCTGATGGAGCTACGATCTGTGGATGCTCTGAAAAAAATAAAAGCAAGTTATGGAGATATCTTTGGACTCTGCACAGGGCTCAGAACATCACCACAAGAAGGGATAAAAGGGCACCCATCAGATATAGTCAGAAGGCAAGCAGTTTTTGGGAAGAACGTGATACCCCCTAAAAAACCTAAATCATTTCTTCAGCTGATATGGGAAGCATTACAGGATGTAACATTAATTATATTAGAAATTGCAGCCATTGTATCACTGGGACTTTCTTTTTATGCACCTACACAAGGACATAGTAAAGAATGTGTAGACAACCATGTGGATACTGAACAGCGTGATAGTGAGATGGCTTGGATTGAAGGAACTGCAATTCTTTTCTCAGTAGCTTGTGTAGTATTAGCAACAGCTTTCAATGACTGGAGTAAGGAGAAACAATTTAGGGGGCTACAGCATCACATTGAAAAAGAACAGAAGTTTGCTGTTATCAGAGATGGTCAAGTCATCCAAATACCCATTACTGACATAGTAGTTGGGGATATTGTGCTTCTCAAATATGGGGATCTGCTACCAGCTGATGGTGTGCTTCTCCAAGGGAATGACCTCAAAATGGATGAGAGTTCACTGACAGGAGAGTCAGGTCATGTTAAGAAGACTTTGAGGGGAGATCCTATGCTACTTGCTGGTACCCATGTGATGGAAGGTTCTGGAAGAATGGTAATTACTGCAGTTGGTGTAAACTCACAGACGGGAATTATCCTCACTTTGCTTGGGGTGGGAGGAGAATTAGAGAAGGAGAAAGTGCAAAAGAAAAAGAAAAAACAAGATGGTGACCTTGAGAACAGCAACAAAGCAAAAGCTCAGAATTATGCAGTTGCAGAAATGCGGCCTGGAACTAGTGAAGGAAGTACTATTGAAGAAGAGACAGCCAACAGACAATCAAATCTGCCAAAAAAGGAAAAATCAATTCTACAAGGGAAACTTACCAGATTAGCTGTTCAGATTGGCAAAGCAGGGTTGGCAATGTCTCTAATCACAGTGGTTGTCCTTGTAGTTTATTTTTTAATTAAAACATTCTTAATTCAAAAGCATAGTTGGACTGCTCAATGCATCCCAGTTTATATGAAATATTTTGTGAAGTTCTTCATTACTGGAGTTACAATCTTAGTGGTGGCTGTGCCAGAAGGTCTTCCACTTGCTGTCACTATCTCACTCGCTTACTCCGTAAAGGAAATGATGAAAGATAATAACCTAGTGCGGCATTTGGATGCTTGTGAAACAATGGGCAATGCAACAGCCATTTGCACAGATAAAACTGGAACATTAACCATGAACAGAATGACAGTAGTTCAGGCTTTCATTGGCGAAATGCATCATAAAATTATTCCTGCACCTCAATCAATTCCTCAGACTACTCTGAGCTCTCTTTTAACAGGCATTTCTGTAAATTGTGCTTACACTTCTACAATATTGCCTCCTGAAACAGAAAATGGCTTGCCATATCAGGTTGGTAATAAAACTGAATGTGCCTTGCTGGGATTTCTTCTGGATTTAAAACAGGATTATCAAGCTGTAAGAAATCAAATACCGGAAGAAAAGCTGTTTAAAGTATACACCTTCAACTCTGATAGACAGTCTATGAGTACGGTATTGAAAAATGCTGACGGTAGTTACCAGATGTTCACAAAGGGTGCTGCTGAGATAGTACTTAAAAAATGCAACAAAATTTTGAATGCTGCTGGTGAACCTCAACCATTTAACTCAAAGGACAATGATGATATGGTAAAAAATGTGGTTGAACCTATGGCTTCTGATGGACTCAGAACTATATGCCTAGCAGTCAAAGAGTTCCCAGCTGGGCAGCCTGAACCAGAATGGGATAATGAAAAACATATTGTCATGGAACTCACATGTGTTGCAATTGTTGGCATTGAAGATCCATTGAGGCCTGAGGTTCCTGATGCAATAACAAAATGCCAGAATGCTGGCATCACAGTGCGTATAATTACTGGTGACAACATTAATACTGCACGCACAATTGCTTTGAAATGCAGTATTTTGCGTCCTGGGGAAACCTTCCTTTGCTTAGAGGGGAAAGAGTTCAACAGACTGATACGTAATGAAAAAGGAGAGATTAAACAAGAGCTGCTAGATAAGATATGGCCAAAACTTCGAGTGCTTGCAAGAGCCTCCCCTTCTGACAAGCACACCTTAGTAAAAGGTATAATCAATAGCACTCTTTCAGAACAGAGACAAGTTGTAGCAGTAACTGGTGATGGAACTAATGATGCCCCAGCACTGAAGGAAGCAGATGTTGGGTTTGCTATGGGCATTGCTGGAACAGATGTAGCTAAAGAAGCATCAGATATTATTCTCACAGATGACAATTTCACAAGCATTGTTAAAGCAGTTATGTGGGGCAGAAACGTATATGACAGTATCTCCAAATTCCTGCAGTTCCAGCTGACAGTCAATGTAGTAGCAGTAATTGTTGCATTCACAGGAGCATGTGTTACACAAGATTCACCACTGAAAACAGTGCAGATGCTGTGGGTGAACCTCATCATGGACACATTTGCTTCTCTTGCCTTAGCTACAGAAAAGCCAACTGAGTCTCTCTTGCTACGGAACCCTTATGGGAGAAATAAACCCCTAATCTCCCGCACAATGATGAAAAATATTTTGGGTCAGTCATTCTATCAGCTTGTGGTCATCTTTACACTTGTTTTTACTGGTGAAAAACTTTTTGATATTGACAGTGGAAGAAATGCTCCTCTACATTCCCCACCCTCGATGCATTACACAATTGTATTTAATACTTTTGTGTTGATGCAGATTTGTAATGAAATCAATGCCCGAAAGGTTCATGGTGAAAGGAATGTGTTTGAGGGAATATTCAGTAATCCAACCTTTTGTGCTATCAATGCTGGTACATTAATTGTACAGATAATTATAGTAGAAGTTGGTGGGAAGCCCTTTAATTGTACTGAGCTTACAGTAGAACAGTGGCTATGGTCACTTTTCCTAGGGATAGGAACATTACTGTGGGGCCAGCTGATAATGACAATTCCAAATAGCTATTTGATGTTTTTGACAGAACTTGGTCCTGGACCACCAAAGGAAGAAATTCTTGAGGACGAAATAGCTGAAGGTGCAGGAGAGATTGACCATGCTGAAAGAGAATTACGTCATGGTCAGATCTTGTGGTTTAGGGGGATGAACAGAATTCAAGCTCAGAGCCAAGTGGTGAAAGCATTTAGTGCTTCATTTTATGAAGAGTTAGAAAAACCACAAACACAAAGTTCGGTTCGCAGTTTAAGAGAATCTAAGCAATAAATTTTATGTTCTACCTTCCCATTATTGAAAAATCACTCAAAATATTACTGGGCTAAATTCACTGCATTAAGAAATAAATGGAATTTTTTTCACAGAATGATAACAATTGTTTTGGCTTGAACTGCAAAAGGAAAGCACACAGGTGTGAATGGAGATTTGTTGATTAAATTGCTTTCTGAGAGGTCTGAGGGTTTCTTTTTTTTTTTTGAGAATGGGGAAATTAATTCATATAGACAAACAATGTCAACCTAAAAAGGTTGATCCTAGATTTATCCAAAAATGGGTCATATTAACATTGCATATGCTTATCTTGAGTGTATAATTTGGCTTTTTTCGAGGGAAACGGGTGAGGAGGTCTTTGATCTATTAACTCTAATTTCTGGCATCAGCTGCTAAAATGACTATTTTATAAAAGAAAGATCTTTTTACAATGTCCATAGATTCTTTTAATTTTGATCCTGTTTTTGGAAGGCAAACTTCTTTCTATGTAAGTCGAAGAGAAAAAGTTATTTAGGTAATGCTGTACCTTCTGAAGAAGGGGGTTATATTGAAACAAAACTCAATTCTGTTTTCAGCGTACATGAGAAATTCTGGAGATAAGTTGCTAGAGCTAATGCTTCAGAATGGGCAATGCTTGTGCTTTGTGAACTCAAGAGCAGTGCTGTATGGTGCTGGACACTTTTCAAGAACCTAAGAGAGTTTGCTATAGAACACGTATTGAAATGATGTGGGAGATGCTTGCTTGGCTCCTTTACCTGGGCCTAGTGAATAACTGAGGACCCTTTGTTCTAATTAATATTTGTAGTACTGAAAGGAAGCCAGTCACTGCTTTTAAAAATATCCAGCAGCTGTAGAAATCTGAAATGAATTCCCCCAGTAACCCAGGCAAGAAGGGCATTGGACATATCTGTGAACTCAATGGTATATTTTCTTTGGGCAAGGTGCCCTTTAGATTGTCAGCTCTACCCAATGTCCTTGTAAGTTACATTGAAGCTTGACTTCTGTCCTGCTGAAGGATGGGACTCAGGAGCAGTGCTTTTATAATAATGTGTTATCTGAAATGTTATTCACAATACATATTTCACAGAATATTCAAAATCAAAACATTTTAGGGAGCATTCCATAATCTGCTATACTAAAGCCCATGCCAAGCAAGCCCAAGACTCTGGACTCTATGCAGTGTGGGACACATTTTTACTCATTTTGCAAGCTTAGACCAAATCCAACTCAAGTTCCATAGCAAGCTGGCCCTTTCTAGGCCAGCAGTGGTCCCTGTTGAGTGGAACATCACTGGTAAAAGGGAAGGTGCCCTGGAGCACCATGAAATGCAGGAAGCAGTTACTCCAGACATCCCCAGGATGTGAAACGCAAGGTGCGGCATGCCCCTCTTGCTCTTTTCCCTGAGGCATTCAGCACATACAAGAGAACTAATCTTGGAGCTTTGAAATGACTTCACTGCACAGCATGAATGGATTTGAGTACATTGCTTAATGTTGTTCAGGCTTAAGAACAGTATAGAATAATTAGTTTTGTTCAGAATTCAATAGGATATTGCTTAAAATGTTTTTAATCTCACATAAAATGTGTTAAATCAACTTGTCAGCATATTAGTCATCTTTGTCTTAACAAATTAGCTCACTGGTGTCCTGGAACCTCATCTAGTTCTCATTTAACTTGATGGAGTATTTACCATGGACTCCAGTTGACTAGGATCAGACCCTTGAGAACCTGTGAATAGGACTGTGTTCTTTTAACTCTAAATGTTTATAAACCTCCCTCCAACAAGAGGGCTGTGAGTACCAGGAGTGTTGCAATAGGCGCAGTTGGTATGTTTTTGTTTAGTTTGCCATAGTTGTTTATTGTGAACATTCCTTATTATTAAATAAATTTTTTTGTAAAAAGCTCTCTTCTCTGACCTTACTTGATCAAGACAGAGGCCAGAATCTGGGAGAAATTTGCAGGAAAGTACCTAAAGGAATAGGTTGGCTCCTTTGGCTGCACATAGGAAATTCTGGGAGCAGCTCCAAAGGGTCCTGTGTGCTTTCAGAGGATGAATGGAGGAGCTAGGCCATGACTAAAGAAATAGCTGGTCATCTCACATTTTCAAAAGGCACCTACCTGTCCCCGCAGGTGCAGCTTCTGTCAGGGCTTGTTTATGCTTACAGCACTGCGGGGGCACTGCTGTAGCACTTAGGGAATGCCTACACTTAAAACACTGCATCAACAGAGCTCCACTGCTGTAGCATTTTAATGAAGGCACTTTAAGGAATGGGGGTGGGGGGAGCTCTCTCATCAGCAAAGATAAGACACCTTCCACAATAGAGAGGATTAGCTAAGGATAATTACATCACTCAGGTTTATGGATTATTCACAGCCTTTGTGCTACATAGTTTCAGTGGGATAGCCATAGACTCATAGAACACTAGAACTAGAAGGGACCTTGAGAAGTCATTAAGTCCAGTCTCCCGCCCTCACAGCAGGACCAAGCACTGTCTAGCGTCTCTAGGCCATCCCTGATAGATATCCATCTAACCTTCTCTTAAATATCTCCAGTGATGGAGATTCAAAAACCTCCCAGGACAATTTATTCCAGTGCTTAACCACCCTGACAGTTAGGAAGTTTTTTCCTAATATCCAACCTAAACCTCCCTTGCTGCAGTTTAAGCCCATTGCTCCTTGTCCTATCCCTAGAGGTCAATAACAACAATTGCTCTCCCTCCTGGTAACACTCTTTTAGAGCACTTGAAAACTGCTTTCATATCTCCTCTCAGTCTTCAGAGAGTAGTTGTTAATGGTGCTCAATCCAGCTGGAAAAGCATAACAAGTGGGGTTCCGCAGGGGTCTGTTTTGGGACCAGTTCTGTTCAATATCTTCATTAATGATTTGGATATTGGCATAGAAAGTACGCTTATTAAGTTTGCAGATGATATCAAGCTGGGAGGGGTTGCAACTACCTTGGAGGATAGGGTCATAATTCAGAATGATCTAGATAAATTAGAGAAATGGTCTGAAGTAAACAGGATGAAGTTTAATAAAGATAAATGTAAGGTGCTGCACTTAGGAAGGAATAATCTGTTTCACACATACAGAATGGGAAAAGACTGTCTAGGAAGGAGTACAGCAGAAAGGAACCTAGGGGTTCTAGTAGATCACAAGTTAAATATGAGTCAACAGTGTGATGCTGTTGCAAAAAAAGCAAACATGATTCTGGGATGCATTAGCAGGTGTGTTGTGAACAAGACACGAGAAATCATTCTACCGCTCTACTCTGCGCTGGTTAGACCTCAGCTGGAATATTGTGTCCAGTTCTGGGCACCCCAATTCAAGAAAGATGTGGAGAAATTAGAGAAGGTCCAGAGAAGAGCAACTAGAATGATAAAAGGTCTGGAGAACATGACTTATGAAGAAAGGCTGAAAGAATTGGGCTTGTTTAGTTTGGAAAAAAGAAGATTGAGGGGGGACATGATAGCGGTTTTCAGATATCTTAAAGGGTGTCATAAGGAGGAGGGAGAAAACTTGTTCTTCTTGGCCTCTGAGGAGAGAACAAGAGGCAATGGACTTAAGCTGCAGCAAGGGAAGTTTAGGTTGGACATTAGGAAAAAGTTGCTAACTGTCAGGGTGGTCAAGTACTGGAATAAGTTGCCAAGGGAGGTTGTGGAATCTCCCTCGCTGGAGATATTTAAGAACAGATTAGATAGATTTCTATCAGGGATGGTGTAGATAGTGGTTGGTCCTGCCGTCGGGGCAGGGGACTGGACTCGATGGCCTCTCGAGGCCCCTTCCAGTCCTAGTGTTCTATGATTCTATGATTCTTTTTTTCTAAACTAAACAAGCCCAATTCTTTCAGTCTTCCCTCACAGCTGATGTTCTGTGGCCCTTTAATCACCCGTGTTAGTCTCTAGCTTCACAAATCACAAGGGCTGTGGCCACACTAGCCCCTCCTTTTGGAGGGGCGATGGTAATGTGGCACTTCAGAATATGCTAATGAGGCACTGCAATGAATATGCAGTTCCTCATTAGCATATTCCAAAGTGCCACATTATCATAGACCCTCCAAAAGTATGGCCACAGCCAATCAGTCGTGTAGCACCTTAGAGACTAACAAATATTAGGTGATGAGCTTTTGTGGGTAAGTCCCACTTCTTCACATATGCTGCATAGTTATATTGATACAGGTTTGTAGTGTAGACCAGCCCTGAAGACATTGCCTATGATGACAGGAGAGCCTCTCACATCAGTGCAGGTACTTCATCTCCTAAGCTAAGACTGTCTATACTATGTGATAAAGTCAATTTTTAATAAATTTGATTTTTAACCTTGTTCTTATGAATTCGAATTTGTGTCCACAAAGCTTCTTGAAATTCAACCCACCATTTTTCCGTGTTGAGTTTCTGTATCTCGATTGCCCTATGCAAGTTCAACAGTGTGAGCTGTGCATTTTGGGTACTTATCCCACAGTGCCTTAGCCTTGGTTGCTTATGGGTGTTTCATGTAAGAATCGCAGAATACAAAGCACTGTCCCATAATTCACAGCACCCAGTAACCACGCAAAAAACTAACTGGATATTGCGCCATTTCCTGGAGCATTTTCTCCACCAGCATAAGCATGGATCCCCAAAGGCTTCAACTCGTAGCACACATCATTTCATTGACCACACTGGCATCATGCAATTTTGCTTTCAATTACAAAGCTCAATGATGGTTCAATGCGATGATGATGATGATGATGGTTTTGAAGAGGCAATCTCACAACTGCAGTCCAAGAACTCACAAACACTGGCTACCCTGAATGAACAGCCGACAGTGGAGTGGTGGTTTTGGACTCATGAGACCAGCACACTCTGGAGGGACCACATCATTTTGGAGTCCTGGGATGCTCAGCAATGGCTGCAGAACTTTCGCATGCACACATCCACTTTTATGGAACTTTGTGATGTGCTGGCGCCAGTCCTGAAGCGCAGAAACACAAGACTGAGGGTGGCTTTAACGGTTCAGAAGCAAGTGGCAATTGGTCTGTGGGAGTTTGCAATGCCCAACAGTTACCAGTCAGTAGCAAATCAATTTGGGGTGGGCACATCTACAGTGGGGGGCCGTGGTGATGCAGGTGGCCCATGCAGTCTCCTCAGGAAGACCATGATCCTGGGAGATGTGCAGGCCATAGTGGATAGTTTTGCTGCCCTGGGGGTTTCCCTAACTGTCTGGGGCAATAGATGGCATGCACATCTCCATCCTGGCCTCTGACCACATGGCCTGTCAGATATAAACAGAAAGGAATGCTTCTCCATGGTTTTGCAGGGGTTCATAGATCACAAAGGTTGTTTCACCAACATCAACACTGGATACTCAGGGAGAGTTCACAATACATGCATCTTCCGAAATTCTGGGCTGTACAGAAAATTCCTTGATGGGACTTTTTCCCCAGACCTGAAAAATCTCGATTGGTGATATGGAGATGCCTATTGTCATATTGGGTGAATCTGCTTACCCTCTGCTCCCTTGCCTTATGAAGCCCTACACAGGAGTCCTGGACTGCAGCAAGGAAAACTTCAATAGACTCAGCAGGTGCAGAATGGTGATGGAATGCACCCACTGGCTACGTCTACACGTGAAGCGACATCGAAATAGGCTATTTCGATGAATAACGTCTACACGTCCTCCAGGGCTGGCAACGTCGATGTTCAACTTCGACGTTGCGCGGCACCACATCGAAATAGGCGCTGCGAGGGAACGTCTACACGCCAAAGTAGCACACATCGAAATAAGGGTGCCAGGCACAGCTGCAGACAGGGTCACAGGGCGGACTCAACAGCAAGCCGCTCCCTTAAAGGGCCCCTCCCAGACACAGTTGCACTAAACAACACAAAATACACAGAGATGACAACTGGTTGCAGACCCTGTGCCTGCAGCATGCATCCCCAGCTGCCGCAGCAGCAGCCAGAAGCCCTGGGCTAAGGGCTGCTGCCCACGGTGACCATAGAGCGTCTCTCAACCCCTCAGCTGATGGTCGCCATGGCAGACCCCGCTATTTCAAAGTTGCGGGATGCGCAACGACAACACGGTCCCTACTTCGACGTTGAACGTCAAAGTAGAGCGCTATTCCTATCCCCTCATGGGGTTAGCGACTTCGACGTCTCGCCGCCTAATGTCGAAGTTAACTTCGAAATAGCGCCCGGTGCGTGTAGCCGTGACGGACGCTATTTCGAAGTTAGTGCCGCTACTTCGAAGTAGCGTGCACGTGTAGACACGGCTACTGTGATTACAGCATGCATCACTTTGCATGAGTTTTGTGAATCCAGGTGGGAAAATTTTCTGTCAGTCTGGAAATCTGAAGCTGAGGCCATAGGCAGGGTTTACTTGCAGCTGCCCACACAACCATTCACCAATAATCATGCTGAGGCATCAGCAATAAGGGATGTTTTAAAATATAGCTTCATGAGTGACCTGTAACTCACATGTTACCAAGGTATTTCTCTGTCATAATACGAATAAATCAAACTGGGCGTGTCTACACTAGCTCCCTACTTCAAATGGAGCATGGTAAGTAAGGTGTTGGGAGTTTATTAATGAAGTGCTGCAGTGCATATGCAGCACTTCATTAAGCAAATTCCCCCCACAGCACCTTCGAAGTGCCAGCTTGTGTGTAGCCACGGCTCACCTGCCGGTACTTCGAAGTGCCTGGGGTATTTTGAAGTCCCTTTACTCCTCTTTGGTCTCTTTGCCACTGATTGGTTGCCCCAAACTGCAAGAGGATTCAGAATCTCCCGATGGGTTCATGCTGGGGCTCTCTTGTGAGCCTGAGAACCACTAGGCAGATCACTACTCTGAGTGCTCATCATTGCAGGAGATGGCTATTGATTTAATTGCTACTGATGAGGTGCGATAGCTACTGATCAGTGTGATGCGATGGACAAACGAGTACTCTTTGAAGTGTAAAGGGACTTGGAAGTACCCTGGGCAATACATATGATACCACCGACTCCCCTTTGGGAGAGGCCGTCCCCTCCCACACCTCTCTTAGCAAGTCCAGGGGCCCCTGTACCCTCCTTCCGTACAGCAGCTCAAACGGGGAGAAAGACATGAATTCCTGTATGCAAACACCAGATGAGGTAAGTACTTGTCCCACTCTTGCGGGTGCTGGTTCATGAAAGTTCTCAGCATTCACTTCAAAGTCCCATTGAACCTCTCCACCAGCCTATTGGTCTGTGGGTGGTAGGCTGTGGCCCAGGTGTGCTAAACCCCACACTTGTCCCACAAGCTTTGCAGCAGAGCTGACAAGAAGTTGGACTACTGGCCCGTAAGGAGCTCCTTGGGAAACCACACCCTGCTGAAAATGGACAGCAGTGCATCTGCCACAGTGTTAGCTTCAATAGAAGTCAGGGCCACTGCTTCTGGGTAATGAATGGCAAAATCTACCACCACCAAGATATATTTCTTCCCAAAATGGGTTGGCTTACTGAAGGGTCCCACTACGTCCATAGCCACTTTCTGAAAAGGTTCCTGTATGATGGGTAGTGGCCTCAGGGCTGTTTTCCCTTTGTCCTGGCTCTTTCCCACTTTCTGGTAGGGGTCGCAGGACCAGCAATACCAATGGATGGCTGCAAAAACCCTCAGCCAGAAAAAGTTCTGAGCAACATCTTCCTGATGCGTTGGACCCCCTGGTGTCCTGCAAGCAGGACATCATGGGCTAGGTATAGGAGCCTTCGTTGGTACTTTTGGGGAATGACCAGTTGCTTCTGGACCTCCCATGGCTCCACTTTGCATGTGGAAATCCATTCCCAGTACAGGAATCCCTTCTCCCACAGGAATCTCTCCCTGCAGCCCTCCCCTCGTGGTGGGGCTGGGCTGAGGCTGGCCAGTTCCCTCAGCTTCTGCAAGGAGGAATCTCTCTGCAGCTGTGCCTGGAACTCCTCAGCCGGGGCAGGGGTGGGAGTGGCTTCCCCCTCCCTGGTGGCTCCAGGACCACCGGCCTATGAGACCTGGCTTTTGGGGGCCCCCTGGCTCCCAATGTAGGCCCCTATGGCTTTGGATGTGTATCCTCCCCCGAACCCAGGGATAGCACCCCTTGTCTCCTTTGGCTGCGGATCAAGACCAGGGCTTGAGGACGTTCACCTTGCCAGTGCTCCAGATCACCCCCATTAGTATGTCAGAAGGCAAATGACTGTGCATGCTCACCTCCTTGGGGCCTTCCTTGTCCGCCCATTTCAGGTGCACCCTTGCTTGGGCACCTTGAAAGGGGTCCCATTGATTCCCATTACAGATAGGTGGGAATTGGGCATCATCCGGTCTGGTGCCACCACCCTGGGCTGAGCCAGCATCACATCCACACCCATGTCCCAGAGCCCCGTGTGGCCTTCTTCCCATCGACCTTGCGGGGTATGAGGCACTTGCTCTGCAGAGGCAGCCCTGCTCCCACTCTATAAACTGAGCCCTGTGCTTTCAGGCCCCCTGAGGAGCTGGTCTGTGGGGCCAGTTTGTCCCAAGCTGAGGACACACTGTCAACCCCACTTGCCCAGGCTGCCAGCCCCTCTGGCTGCTGGGACTCCACCCAGTTGACCCCATGAGCCCCTGGCCTGCTCAATCTGTCTGGGAGATTGGAGCACTGGGCCTGTCTATGCCCCTTCCACCTACAATAATAACAGTCCAGGTCTTGGTTCCCTGGGTCCAGCTGCTCCGCCCAGACCCTGGCAGGCCCCCTGGGAGGCAGATGGCTGGCCCCTCTCTCTTGGGTTCATCCCAGAGGTGATCTCCTCTGTCGTTCAGCCAGGAACTGGTCTCTTTGGGACTTCCTGTCCCTCCAGGATTCCCTGTCCCTCCGGGATTCCTTTTCAAACCCAGGCCAGCTGCCTATGAATTCATCTGCCAGCTTTCCTGCGCTGAGTGAGTCCTCTGGCTTCTGTTCCTCGAGCCATATCCTCAGGTCTGGCAGGCATGTGCCATAGAACCATTCCAGGACCATCAGCTTGACCAGTCCCTCTACAGTCTGGGTTCCCATCCCAAATATCCACTTGTGGTAGTATTGCATCAGGCGGGAGCCCAGGTTTACATAGATCTCCTCTGGCCTCTTCTGTGCCTCCTGGAACTTCTTCCTGTACATCCTGGGGGTCAGCCTGAACGTATGCAGCAAGGCCTGTTCGACCCGTTCATAGTCCCCGGGATGCGCCACTTCAGCTGGTTGAGCACCACGGTGGCCTTCTGGTCCAGCAAGGGGGTGAGCTGTCGGAGCCATTCGGCTGGAGGAACCTGGTGCAACTTGCAAGCCTGCTTGAAGGAGGTAAGGAACACATCCAGGTCCCCCAGGTCCTTATACTGGGCCAGCACTTATGTCTCAAAGTGACTGGCCGACCCAGGCATCTTAGCCTCTCCACACTCACCGCAGTGGGGGCCTCCACATTATGTCTCCACCATGGTACTCTACTGCTTCCACTCTCACTCCCGTTCCCAGCACTCATGCTTCCACTGTCTCTCTTGTTGCTGGCGCTCAAGCTCTTGCTCTCTCTCCCATTTCTGGCACCCTCTCTCCTGTTCCTGGTGCTCATGCTCCTGCTCTTTCTCCCATTCCTGGTGCTCTTTCTCCCATTCCTGGGCTTCCAGTTCCTTTAATTGCACCTCGAATTCCAGCCATTGCAGATCTGTTGTGAGGGACTACACCCAGGATGGACCACTGCTAGCTGAGTGCAACCTGGTGGGCACTGCATTTGTCTGGTGGTGTCCAGCTCCCTTTCATGCCTTTGAATCCAAAGTGCTCCCAGGGGGTGTCCAGCTGCTTCCTGCTGGGACAAGATCTGACCCCCTGGATTGGTCATTCTCTTCCAGCTGGCCAATCAGCTGGGCCTTGGTCGCCTTCCACATGTCAGGCCCCTCTCTCTGCACAGCTCCACAAGGTCTGCCTTCAGGAGTCATGAGTAATCCATCTCCCCACCATCCCCCTGGGGTGCTGACTCACCGGCCAAAGCTGCACTGCCACACAGTTCGCAGAAATCGCTTTGTTCTGCCTCCAGCCTCCCTGGCTCTTGTG
Organism: Carettochelys insculpta; assembly: GCF_033958435.1. Taxonomy (NCBI): domain Eukaryota; kingdom Metazoa; phylum Chordata; order Testudines; family Carettochelyidae; genus Carettochelys; species Carettochelys insculpta. Next base: position 75,054 of record NC_134151.1, read on the forward strand.
AGTCTCTGTCTTTCTACTGCATTCAGTCAGTCACTGCTGGAAGCCCACCTGTGTTGTGGGTGCAATACATCCCACCTCTGCCACCAGCGTAATGGAGTTCAGGGTCCCCAAGCACTGCACCCTGTCCACAGGCAGGAGTGATTCTCACTCAGCAGGTAGAACGGGAAGTTTAGTAGTCAACAGAGGTGCCACTCAGTACAGAAGTGTCAGTGCAGCAGGCAGAGACAGTCATTCCAACCCATCTTGGGGAGAGGAGCCCGACGGGTGCCCCATCTGGGGTCTAGCTTCCCCTCAGCACAGGCTAGCTGCCTTCCCCCTCTCTCTCCAGCTTCTAACTGCCACCTCTGATTCAAAGCCCAGCTCGGCTCTCCCCTGCTCTTTGTTCAGGACAGAGGTGTTACCTGCCAGCTTAGGTTACAGCCTCAGGGGGTCATCCTTAGCTACTGTGAGCTGCTCTGTCTGTAACACATGCATCCAGCCTCAGTCTCACACACCCACTCCTCACTCCATCACACTGGGTCAGGTTTTGATGCTGGGGACAGGAATGTACTGTGACAAGGGCAGCAGTCAAGATATATCTGGTGCTGTGACAGGATACAAGCAACAGGTAGCAAGCACAGGACAACATCAAGGGCAACAACAGTAGCAGGGGCAGGCTGGGCAGAGGCAGATATCAGACCACCTATTTGCTGAGAGCAGGGTGTGTTTGAGAGAGGGTGGGAAATGAGGCAAGCCAGCATGGGACAGCATGTGAGATGGACAGGCTTTTTTGTTCAGGGTACACTTCTGGGAGGGAAATATGGGAGGAAAAGGCTGAATTGGGAGAGCTTCCTTTCAGGTGGGCCTTCAAGGGCTGATTAGATTGGAGGCAAAGGCTCTGAGCCGGGCCTAACCAGCTAGCAGCTCTGTAAGAATGCAGCCCCAGTGAACCCTGTGAGCAGCGAACAGGAGCAGCTAACAGAGAGTTTGCCTGGGAGTTCGCCTTTGGGAGGAGCCCCATACCTGTTTTCACCTTTCTTATACGGTGTTTCTCTTGTGCCCTTCAAGGCAGCACTAGAAACAAATGAGGGATCTCTGAAAAGGGAAAAAATGGAGAGTGATATGGCTGGTGAGAGGTCTGTTGTTCTGACCTGCATGTCATGTGCCATGTTTGTCTTCCTCCCGAACGAGAGAAAGGATTTTCTATGTACCAAGTGTAAGCTGGTAGCCATTTTGGAAGAGAAGGTTAAAGGACTTGAGGCACAAATATCAACCCTCAGGTCCATCAGAGAGGGTGAAGACTTTCTGAATAGAAGGCAACAGATAATACTGCAGGAACAGCAGGCCACCCAAAACAAGGAGGAGAACTGGAAGCATGTTACCTCCAGGAGAAGAAAAACAGTTCAAGTCTCTCCAGTTCCAGTGGAGTTAAGTAACCACTTTCAGCCTCTCTCCACAGGTCCTACAGTGGAGATAATTGGGGCTAATGCCTCCCAGGGATTGTATCTGAAAGAGTCCCCATGGTTTAGAAGGCATGGGATGTGCAGTCCTAGGGATGGGAGTTCTATGACCACCACCCCTAAGAGAAAAAGACAAGTGGTGGTAGTCGGGGGCTGCCTCCTAAGAGGGACGGAGTCATCCATCTGCCGCCCGGACCTAGAATCCCGGCAAGTTTGCTGCTTGCCTGGAGCGAGAATTCGGGATCTAACAGAGTCGCTGCCAAAAATTCTTAAACCTGTAGACTATTACCCCTTCCTACTTCTTCATGTAGGAACCAATGATACAGCCAAGAACAACGTTGACGAGATCACGGTCGATTACATAACCCTAGGGAGGAAGATCAAGGAATATGGAGCACAGGTGGTCTTCTCATCTATCCTCCCTGTGGAAGGAAGGGGTCCACATAGGGATCATCGAATCACAGAGGTAAATGCGTGGTTGCATAGGTGGTGTAGCAGGGAAGGATTTGGTTTCTTTGACCATGGGATTCTGTTTCATGAACAGGGATTGCTGAGAAGAGACAGGATCCACCTCACTAAACGAGGAAAGAGCATCTTTGTGGGCAGGCTTGCAAACCTAGTGAGGAGGGCTTTAAACTAGGTTTGTCGGGGGGAGGTGACACAAGCCCGGAGGTAAGTGGGGAAGGAGAAGGGAACAATCAAGTGGGTTTCCTGGGTGAAGAGGAGAAAGTGGGGCAATTGGCCCCTTCTCTAAGCTGCTTGTACACAAATGCCAGAAGCCTGGGGAACAAACAGGAAGAATTAGAAGCCCTGGCACAGTCAAACAAGTATGAGGTGGTTGGAATAATGGAGACTTGGTGGGATGATTCGCATAACTGGAGTACAGTCATAGAAGGTTATAAATTGTTTAGGAAGGACAGATGGGGAGAAAAGGAGGAGGAGTTGCGCTCTGTGTGAGGGAGCAGTACGATTGCTCAGAGCTCCAGTATGAGAAAGGAGAAAATCCAGTTGAGTGTTTTTGGATTAAGCTTAGAGGTGGAAGTAACAGAGGTGATGTTGTAGTTGGTGTCTGTTATAGACCACCAGATCAGGGAGATGAGATAGATGAGGCTTTCTTCAGGCAGCTAAGTGAAGCTTCCATATCACAGGCCCTGGTTCTCATGGGAGACTTTAATCATCCGGACATTTGTTGGGAGACCAATACATCAGCACACAGACAATCCAGGAAGTTTTTGGAGAATGTTGGGGATAACTTCTTGGTTCAAGTGCTGAAGGAACCGACCAGGGGCCGTGCGCAACTTGACCTGCTGCTCACAAACAGGGAAGAACTAGTAGAAGAAATAGAAGTGGGAGGGAACCTGGGCTGCAGCGACCATGAGATCATAGATTTCAGGATCCAGACAAAAGTAAGAAAGGTGAGCAGTAACATACAGACCCTTGATTTCAGAAGAGCAGACTTTGATTCCCTGAGAGACTGGATGAGCAGGATCCCTTGGGAAACGAAGATGAAGGGGAAAAGAGTTGAAGAGAACTGGCAGAATTTTAAAGAAGTCTACTGAAGACACAGGAACAAACAATCCCACTGCGTAGTAAGAAATGCAAACATGGTAGGCAACCAGCTTGGCTTAACAGGGAAATCCTTAGTCATCTTAAATTCAAAAAAGATGCATACAAGAAATGGAAACATGGGCAGTTGACTAAGGAGGAGTATAAACATACAGCTGGAGAATGCCGGGCAGTAATCAGGAAAGTGAAAGCACAATTGGAACTGCAGCTGGCAAGGGATGTGAAGAGTAACAAGAAGGGTTTCTACAGGCATGTGAACAATAAACAGGTTATCAGAGAAGGTGTGGAGCCATTACTGGATGAGGGAGGTTACCTAGTGAAAGATGATGCAGGAAAAGCTGAAGTACTCAATGCTTTTTTTGCCTCAGTCTTCACGGACATAGTCAACTTCCCCATGACGGTCCTAGACGATGCAGTATGGGAAGGTGGAGGGCAGCCATCTCTGGGGAAAGAACAAGTTCTGAGCTATCTAGAAAAACTAGATGTGCACTAGTCCATTGGTCTGGATTTAATGCACCCCAGGGTACTGAGGGAATTGGCAGAGGTCATTGCTGAACCTTTGGCCATTATCCTTGAAGACTCTTGGAGATCAGGGTCAATACCGGATGACTGGAAGAAGGCAAACGTAGTGCCCATCTTTGAAAAAGAAAGGAAGGACAATCCAGGGAACTATAGACCTGTCAGCCTTACCTCAATCCCTGGGAAAATAATGGATGGAATCCTCAAGGAATCCGTTTTGGAGCACTTGGAAGAAGGGAAAGTGATCAAAATTAGCCAGCATGGATTCACCAGGGGCAAGTCCTGCCTGACTAATCTGATCAGCTTCTATGATGAAGTAACAAGCTCTGTGGACATGGGGAAGTCAGTGGATGTGATATACCTTGACTTCAGCAAGGCTTTTGATACGGTCTCCCACAACATTCTTGTCCATAAGTTAAGGAAATATGGATTGGATCCTTGGACTATAAGATGGATAGAAAGCTGGCTTGATTGTCGGGCCCAACGGGTAGTGGCCAATGGCTCAATATCTGGATGGCGGTCTGTTTCAAGCGGAGTGCCACAAGGCTCGGTTCTGGGGCCTGTGTTATTCATCATCTTTATTAATGACCTGGATGATGGACTGGATTGCACCCTCAGCAAGTTTGCGGATGACACAAAACTAGGGGGAGAGGTAGATTTGTTGGAGGGTAGAGAGAGAATCCAGAGGGACCTGGATAAATTGGAGGACTGGGACAAAAGAAATCTGATGCAGTTCAATAAGAAGAAGTGTAGAGCCCTGCACCTGGGGCGGAAGAATCCCAAGCATTGTTACAGGCTGGGGACCAAATGGCTCAGCAGCAGTACGATGGAAAGGGAACTAGGGGTTATGGTGGATGAAAGGCTGGATATGAGTGAACAATGTGCCCTTATAGCCAGGAAGGCTAACGGCATACTAGGGTGCATTAGGAGGAGCATTTCGAGCAGATCTAGAGAAGCAGTTATTCCCCTCTATTCAGAACTGGTGAGGCCACATCTGGTATATTGAGTCCAGTTTTGGGCCCCCCAGTATAAAAATGATGTGGATTTGCTGGAGCAGGTTCAGCGAAGGGCAGCAAAAATGATTAAGGGTCTGGAGCACAAGACCTATGAGGACAGGCTGAGGGATTTGGGCTTGTTTAGTTTACAGAAGAGAAGACTTAGGGGAGATTTAATAGCAGCCTTCAACTTCCTGAAGGCGAGCTCTAAAAAGGAGTGTGAGAAACTGTTCTCAGTGGTGTCAGATGGCAGAACAAGCAGTAATGGTCTGAAGTTGGAGAGGGAGAGGTGTAGGTTAGATATTAGGAAAAACTACTTTACCAGGTGGGTGGTGAAGCATTGGAATGCATTGCCTAGACAGGTGGTGGATTCTCCATCCCTTGAGGTTTTTAAGTCCCGGCTGGAAAAGGTCCTGGCTGGGATGACTTAGTGGGGGTTGATCCTGCTTGAAGCAGGGGGCTGGACTAGATGACCTCCTGAGGTCCCTTCCAGCCCTGTGATTCTGTGATTCTGTGAATGGCATCCATGGGCAGGAAGTGTGAACAAAGCAAAGAATGGGATGAGTAGTGGAGTTAAGAGAGTGGTAAGGTAGGGGCAGTTGTGAGTCTGGCTTGACATGCGCTCTGGGCCATAATGCAATACATGGGGCAGTCTGGATTTGATGAAGGCTAGGCCTGGCGTGGCCAGAAGGATGCTCTTAGATGCAGAATGTGGTGTGGGTCATGAGGTGTGGAAGGTGCCAGGCAGAAAATGATTTCTGGAGGTGGTGGCAATGTGAGGCGAGCCAGGCGTAAGAAAAAAGGCAGATTTGGGTGAGGAGGACACAAGGGACTGTGGATGGATCAGTATAGAGGCTGGAAGTTTATGAGGCAAGACTAGAGGCAATGAGGTAGGTAGGTTCATCGCTATATCAACATCTTTTGTCTGCATTCTGTCAGGCACACCACAGGATTTGAGCTGCTGAGTCCGCTGCCTGTGGTCATTTTCATGCAAGGGAGAAGCTGCAATCACTGTGAATACTCAGATGCATAGAATTAAACATGAACATATGTGGCCACAGATCAGGGCTCAAGTCCAAAGCCCCAGGGGAGTGGACTGTCAGATATACTCCAAGTTGCAGGGAGTGGGCATGGGGATATATGAGCTTGTGGGTGAATTGTACCATATTTTCAGGAGGAAGGGCAGAAAGTGATAACTCATGCCAGAGGAGGACTCAGTAGCTGGCGGGGGGTTAGAGAACTCATGTAGCATGATGAGGACCCAGGACCTAGTGTTCCTGCTCCACTGAATCATTCATTATTTATCCATAGTACATTGGCCACAGCCTCATCTCAGACTGTCCTGTGATTTTTCATCTGAGGGGTGCCAGACATCTGATCAACGTGCTTCATGCCCTCAGGGGGATGAGGCCCTTGAATCAGGGTCTGCTGCCCCTAAGGCAAGTACTCTACCCACAAGGCTAAAGTTATGAAGGAAGCCCTCCTTTCTCTCTTCCCAGCTGCTTGATAAAATGCCTTAAGACACTCATCTCTAAAGAGGATTCCTGGTTGTGAAATGAAGACACAGGCACTTATCTGCAGCCTGCACTTTGGCAGCATGAGAATGGCAGGCCTTTTGTCGGCATATCCCACTGTCTACTCTATGTAGCCCCAACCCCAGGGTGATATTAACACTTGAAGGTGCCACCCTTTCTTCATTCATTGTACAGGAGCCTGGATGTCTGTCTCAGACTTATTGCTCCACGCAGATTTTTCCATGTGCTGGTGGGATTAATTATTGGAAGAATTTACCTGGGGACACAGGCAAATCTCTGTCATTTTCAGTCTCTTAAGTGAAGGGTGGGTATCCTGCTCACAGATGTGCTGTGCTTTGCATAGATTTATGGGCTTGATAACAGGAATTACTGGGTGAAGTTCTTTGACCTGTGTTGTGCAAGAGGTCAGACTAGATTATTATAATTGTTCCTGCTGCTTTAAACTCTATGACTATCCAATATCTGTTCCCAGAGCCACACAGTAGGTAACCACACAATGTTCACCACTCCTGGGAAACAGCAAGAAGTCCTGTGGCACCTTATCGACTAACAGATATTTTGGATCATAAGCTTTCAACAGCAAAGGCCCACTTTGTCAGATGCATGAAGTGGGTCTTTGCCCACATAACCTTATGCTCCAAAATATCTTAGTCCATCACCAAATAAATCATTTTGTTAGTCTTTAAAGTGCTACATTTCTGCTGTTTTGTTTTCCTGTGATATTTGTTACTCCCGGGAAGGCATTGTGCTGGCACTCTCGTTCCTCCCTTTTCCTGTAGGTGGGGTTTCCCTAGGAAACAGCAGTTGTTCTGTTTCCTACTGCTGGCAAGCAGCAGACTGGAGTCTGCATTTCTAGTTAGCCTGTGGTTGCAAAGATTCTTCTCTCTTCCGCTCCACACAGAAGTTTTCTCAGCCTGGATAACAGCTGATCTCTTACCTGTTCTTCTGGGCACTGGTGGAGAAGGTGCGAATTTTCTCTCAATGCAGCTGGACTTGCCTGGGATTTCTGTTCTTCCTTCAGCAGGTAACATATACTCTCAGCATCTGGAAATGGGATTGTCCTTGGGTGAAAACAAATGATTTGCAGATTCTTTAAGTTCATTCAGGGTGTACAAAATTTTGAGGACAAAGTCGTATGTTTTGGGGCTGAGAAGCAGTGTGCTTGGCTTTCTCAGAAGCATGTTTTTTCTGTCACACTTTCTGCTTCAGTTCTTGGTGTTGTGCTGGCACTTTTTCCTTTGTGTGGATTGCCAGGAGGTGTCCCCTTTTGCAATACAATACAAAGTGTTAGAAGAAGTGCCAAGTGGAACTGTGATAGGGAAGTTGTCCAAGGATTTTGGCTGGGAAGAGAAAAGTGAATCAGTAAAGACATTCCAGCAGCTGCACTTACCCAAGGAGCTCCCTGTTCATGTTAGGTCTGGAGATGGTTTGCTTAGCACTGCAGGACGATTGGACAGAGAACAGTTATGCAGGCACAATGATCCATGCTTGGTCTCTTTTGATGTTCTGGCTACCGTACACTTGGCTTTAATCCATGTGGAGATTCAGGTTTTGGACATCAATGATCATGCACCCCAATTTCCAAAATCTGAGCTGGAACTGGAAATATCAGAGAGTGCATCTTTACGAACACGGATACCACTGGATCGAGCCATTGACCCAGACACGGGCTCCAATGCTCTCTGCTCATACTCATTATCACCCAGTAACCACTTTGCTTTGGATGTGATCTCTGGATCTGATGGAACTAAACATGCAGAACTTGTAGTTGTTAAAGAAGTGGACAGAGAGCTCCACTCTTGTTTTGATCTAGTATTGACTGCTTTTGATCATGGAGAACCACCAAAATCAGGAACAACCTTACTTAGGGTAATTGTTTTAGACTCCAATGATAACAGTCCTATGTTTGCAGAGAGTTTTTTGACAGTGGAAATCTGGGAAGATGTTTTGCCTGGGACAATTCTTATAAACCTTACAGCCACTGACCCTGATCAGGGTCCCAATGGGGAGATAGAATATTCACTAAGTAAATATACTCCAGCGGAGGTGGTGAACATGTTCAGCATTGATGCCACAACAGGCAGTGTAGTTCTGAGACACTCACTGGATTATGAAGAAAACCATACCTATGAAGTAGATGTACAAGCCAGGGATCTTGGAGATAATCCTATCCCAGCACACTGCAAGATCCTCATCAAGGTACTGGATGTCAATGACAATGCCCCAGATGTGCACATAACTTGGGCTGCCCAGGTGCCAGTGCTATCTGAAGCTCTTCCTAAGGACAGTTTTGTTGCTCTAGTGATAGCAAGTGATCCAGATTCAGGAAGCAATGGACAGGTACACTGTTACCTTACTCAAGGACTTGAACATTTCAAATTGAAAAGGACCAACAGCTACACTTATGTCCTGTTGACCAATGCCATCCTGGACAGGGAGAGGTGGGCACAATATAACCTGACATTAATGGTCCAGGACAATGGGAACTGCTCCTTAGCTACAAGAAAACACCTCACTATATGCATCAGTGATGTCAATGACAACCCACCATTGTTTGAAAGACTTACATATGATGTCACCATTGCTGAGAACAATGTGCCTCCATCATACCTGATTACTGTCAAGGCTCAAGATGCTGATTTAGACGTTAATGGAAAAGTCACTTATAGCATCCAGGACTTCCTTTTTTCTGATTTAGTCTCTATTGATTCCAAAACTGGTGACATCTTTGCACTCAGAAGTTTTGATTATGAACAAATGAGAAATCTGGAATTCCTGGTGACAGCAGAAGATTGGGGTCACCCCAAACTTTCATCAAATGCTTCCGTTAGGGTTAGTCTGCTTGATAGGAATGATAATTCCCCAGTTATTATGCAGCCAGTGCTGGTGGAAGGCAAAGCAAGGATTGTTATTCTAGTCAATGCCCAGACTGGATGCTTGTGGTCATCCCTAGGGAATCACAGCTGCCAAGGTACAGCAGTAACCACCATGACACCGACACCCAGTTCCAATATTTCCCTGCTATTCACCATTGCTGCAAGTGATGCAGATTCTGGCCTGAATGGGGCCCTCCACTATGATATTCTGAGTGGAAATGATACCCGTTTGTTTGTCCTTGATCCACTCTCAGGGCACGTGTTTCTCAACAGTAGCAATGCCAGCAGCCTCATTGGAAGAGAATGGGAATTGGAGCTGCTGGTGAGGGACCAAGGGAACTCTCCACTGAAGGCTAAAGCCCTTGTGCAGTTAAGTTTCAGAGATCATCTTGACCAGCTGACAAACTCAGCCCAGGAGGCTCAGATGCTGAACTCATCCATGGTGACTGTTATATGCCTAGCTGTGGTATTAGGCACTTTTCTTCTTATTTTAGTTTTAATCATGTCCATATGCAAAAGAGAGAAGAAAGATAACATGGCCTACAACTGCAGGGAAGCAGAACATGCTCACAGACAACAGCAGCTGAAGAAGCCCCACAAACACATTCAGAAAACAGACATATATTTAGTCCCTATGCTCAGAAACAGGCAAACTGTGCAGAGTGAGGCTGAGCAAGTTTGCTCCTATGAAGAAGCTTTGCTGAAGGACATCCCATTTCAGTCTCCATTTCATTTCACTCCAACACTGTATAGGACCCTAAGAAATCAGAAAGGTCCAGCTGAACAGAAAGATGACTTCAATCTCTCTTCAATACACTGCAGACCATTCCACCCACACAGACTAAGAAATGCATCAAAAGAGAACTCAAGCCTCAAGAACCACTCCAAAAGGTTAGAGAACCCAGAGCTGAAGCCTCCGGGTGATCAGAATTGTGACCTCTCATTTCCAACTTCTCAGATTTCAAACATGACTCTGAAGAGGCACAGAACTGAGGTGCCAGATGTGGCGCCCAGGGAACCCCATCCCCATCAGCACCTCCTGCAAAGCCTAGTGAGGCTGTCCATGGTGGCACTTGCAGAACAGGACTCCACAGGAGAACTCACTCTGGAGTCACCTCCTATTCAGGTAGGAGCTGCATCTTGGCTGTGTTAGATTGAAGGACCATTTTATCTTTCACAGACTCCAGTGAGTCTCTGGGCATGTAGAGGGATCACTTGGGGTAAATGCTCCCAGGTTACAACCTGGATTCAGTCTCTCTTCACTCTGAACAGAGGGATGTCAGATTTGAGAGAGTGATGGGTCACAGCAGGGTCTCAGTAGGGCACTCAGGGCACCAAAACCTCTCTCCTGACTGAGTTTAGCACTGCAGTAACAGGCCAGGGAGCTGGGGGCTGAGAGGGGGACTGTCATACAGAGAGGGAGAGATACCTAGTTTGTTTTTCCCAAGTGTAAGGGAGTCAAATCCAGTCTGTGGTTCTGTGCTATGAAAGGAGTGAGAGGGATGTTCAGAAGCAGCAGGCCCTGGGGCTTGAGGCAGTGGGTGGAGGGGTGCTGCTTGCATATTCTTTGGCTGCAGTCACAAAGTGGGAATGCCAAGCCATCTGCAAGGGAAGGAAACGCTATAAAGAGCAAGCACAGTGAGAAAAGGACATCCTGACAGGAAGCATCCTGAGTGGTGACTGCGTGCAATCAATAGATTCTTCCTGTCTTACAGCAAATCTCTCAGCTGCTGTCTCTGCTGCACCAGGGCCAGTTCCAGCCCAAAACAAATCACAGAGGAAACAAATACACAGCCAAGAATGGCACCAGGTAAGACACACACAGCTTGTCACAATGCCTTTTGCCCTTTCTGCCTCTACTCTGCCCCTGCCAGGGGAATTCAATTCCAAATGTCTCTAGACGGAAGATCTCTGTACTAAGAGAGCTTGTTAGACCCTTAGACTGCCAGTTCTACCAGAGGCCTGTATGGTGCCTCAGCTCTACATACCTGCATTTGGAGATTAGAGGGATGAGGTGACAGGGTTGGGCTGGACTCACTCCACGTTCCTCAGGGAGCCAGGCCACTGCCTCATGCACGTTGGTTGGTTCCTTGGGCCATGCCCTGAGGTGGGTCTGCCAGCAGTCTTGACCTGCTCACCAACATTGCTGCACTTCATCCTTCTCTCCACATGAGTTGCTGAGGGTCAGCAGCCCCCAGCATGGCTAGGACTGAGAGTCTGGCTAGATGGGAAAGAGAGAACATGGCTGTGGGGGGATAGAAGAGAGCACTGAGATAGCAGGATGACACAAAGGCAACTAGGAGGAGATTGCCCAAAGCCTACAATAGCACCATACCCAGGGGAGGAACAGACTGACTGACTTCATACGTTTACTGCCTGACTGTCCAGTCATAATTTTTACAACTCTTGTGTGATATGTTTGAGTGCCTCTGTGGTCTGCCTAGCAGGATTTCCCTGAGGCTATGTCTATAATAGACCAAGAAGGTCAACTGCAGATACACAATTTTAGCCATGCCAATTTCGTGGCTAAAATTGACTACCTGCGCTCGGCTAACTTGTCTGTCTATACAGAAGGTCGACAGGAGAGTTTCCTCCCTTTGACCTCCTTTACTCCTCATGTCTTGCAAGGAGTACAGGAATCAACTGCAACACCTGAGAGCTTGATTTCATGCATCTGGACCAGATGCACGAAACCACAGCCCCTGACTAGGTCACTCTTCCATGATAAGTGTAGATAAGCCCGGATTAGCTGCTGCTTCTTCACACTCAGCATAGGGCATTTATTTCTGAAGTGCTCAGCGGAATTACAACAATAGGGTCTTTCGAGCTCCTCTGTTTTCACAGAATGACAAGAAGTCCTGTGGCACCTTATAGACTCACAGATATTTTGGAGCATAAGCTTTCATGGGCAAAGACCCACTTCATCAGATGCATGAGTGGGGGGGCGGGGTTCAGAGTGGTATTTAAAGAGTGGGGTCCCAGTAAAGGGAGGGCTGAAGCTGACAAGGTCTATTCAGTCAAGGTGGAAAAGGCCTATTATCAGCAGTACGTATCAAAAGAGGGGAAAACAAGTCACATCAGATGTGGGATATGGCCCACATATCCAGACAACCCTGTGGTGAGGGTGCCAATGCCTGAGATGATGGGATATCTGGGATTTCCAGGTTTAGGATCTTGGGTAGCAGGTAAAATAAACCTGGTCTGGGTTCAAGGGCTGTGTCTGTGTAGATTTGTTCCTGTGTTTTTATAGGGAGGGTCTTAAGCAGATGCTGTAGTTTCTTTGTGTACTCCTCAGTGGGATCCCGGGGCAGAGGCCTGTAGAATGTGGACAAGGACTGGAGAAGTGAACTTGGGGAGGTGAATGTTCAGCCTCCCTTCTCCTTCCCAGAGTGAAGCGGGAACCTTGCTTCCCACCAACTTAATCATCTCTTGCCTGTGCTTTACTCCATATCAGGTGCTTGAGATTTCTTGAATTGATCAGCATAGAAACCAAGAGCTTCTGCCGATTCCACCTTTTTATCCCATGAACTTTATTTTACATCACCCAAGGCACTATTCCTGAACAACCAAATAACACATTCCTTCAAAGCTTGTTGAATAGTAATAGAGAGATAGCCATGTTAATCTATATTCTATCAAAACAAAAAAGCAGTCCAGTAGCACTTTAAAGACTAACAAAATAATTTATTAGGTGGTGAGGGTCTGTCCCATGAAAGCTCACCACCTAATAAATTATTTTGTTAAAGTGCTACTGGACTGCTTTTTTCTTCAAAGCTTGTAATATTGTTACCCCTCATCCACTGATAGGGAGGAGGGAGAAAACTTGTTCTTCTCGGCCTCTGAGGACAGAACAAGAAGCAATGGACTTAAACTGCAGCAAGGGAGGTTTTGGAAAAAGTTCCTAACTGTCAGGGTGGTCAAACAGTGGAATAAATTGCCAAGGGAGATTGTGGAATCTCCATCGCTGGAGATATTTAAGAACAGGTTAGATAGATGTCTATCAGGGATGGTTTAGACAGTACTTGGTCCTGCCATCAGGGCAGGGGGCTGGACTCGATGGCCTCTCAAGGTCCCTTCCAGTCCTAGTGTTCTATGATTCTATGATTTATCTAGCAGTGCTCACATTTGGTTCCCATAAGCAATATTACTTAGTCGAGCCCCTCTTTTAAGAGTTCTAAATTTTACTCCAGAAGTTTCAGGTGTAAGCTGAAACTGTTTTAAAATCAGTTTCCTACATTTAACATTGTTTGAAAACTCACCAATAGGCATCCTGTTGAATATGTTCAAAGCTCTCCCAGTCAACTTTGCAACAAAAGCAGTCAACTTCTGCTCCTCCCAAATCAAACAGAACATGCACAGTCAAAGGTTATGAAATATTTGGTGATATCCCTAGATTCATCTGATCATGGGCAGACCTACTTCCATTTGTGGATTTTTGGCAAGATAGGGGTTCCTGCTGTGGGGGTGCTGTCTATTCCCTCTCTTACAGCCAGTTCATGCTTCTTGTCTTTGTTGCTATTTCATGGCTAACTTCTGCCAGGCTACTTTTGCCTCTATTTCTTTGGCTACGCCTACATTACCAGATAAATTCAGTTTTATTAAATTCAGTTTTATAACTGTGGGTTTTATAAATTTGATTTTGAGTATCTTCACTTCCCACAAGGTCCACACAAAGTTGAGTTAGTGCAGCCACACTAGAGTGCCCAAACATTGACTGTTGCAGCGGTGCATTGTGGGAACTTATCATAGAATCATAGGGCTGGAAGGGAGCTCAGGAGGTCATCTAGTCCAGGCCCTGCTTCAAGCAGGATCAACCCCTACTAAGTCATCCCAGCCAGGACCTTCTCAAGCCAGGACTTAAAAACCTCAAGGAATGGAGAATCCACCTCTCTAGGCAACACATTCCAATGCTTCACCACCCTCTTGGTGAAGTAGTTTTTCCTAACATCCAACCTACACCTCTCCCTCTTTAATTTTAGACCGTTACTCTTTGTTCTGCCATCTGACACCACTGATAACAGTTTCTCATCATCCTCTTTAGAGCTCCCCTTCAGGAAGTTGAAGGCTGCTATTAAATCACCCCTAAATCTTCTCCTCTGTAAACTAAACCAGCCCAAATCCCTCAGCCTATCTTCATAAGTCTTACTTGCTTACTGTTTTTGGTTCTCTGTGCCTTTAATAGTGAGTCTGTTCTGGTCTGGCTATGGTCTGAATAAGTGGGTCTGTCCCACGAAAGCTCACCTAATAAACTATTTTGCTAGTCTTTAAAGTGCTACTTGACTGCTTTTTGTTTTGATAGTGTATAGATGAGCACGGCTTCCTCTCTGTTACTATTCATAAGTCTTGTGTTCGAGCCCCTTAATCATTTTTCTTGTCCTCTGCTGAACCTGCTCCAGCATATCCACATTTATACTGGGGGGCCCAAAACTGGACACAATATTCCAGATGTGGCCTCACCAGTGCCAAATAGAGGGGAGCAACCACTTCTCTAGATCTGCTCGAAATGCTCCTCCTAATGCACCCTAGTATGCCGTTAGCCTTCGTGGCTACAAGGGCACACCGTTTACTCATATCCGGCCTTTCATCCACCATAACCCCTAGGTCCCTTTCCATCGTACTGCTGCTGAGCCATTTGGTCCCCAGCCTGTAACAATGCTTGGGATTCTTCCGCCCCAGGTGCAGGACTCTACACTTCTCCTTGTTGAATCACATCAGATCTCTTTTGGCCCAATTCTCCAATTTATCCAGGTCCTTCTGGATTCTCTCTCTACCCTCCAACGTATCTACCTCTCCCCCTAGTTTTGTGTCATCCGCAAACTTGCTGAGGGTGCAATCCAGTCCATCATCCAGGTCATTAATAAAGATGTTGAACAACACCGGCCCCAGAACCGAGCCTTACAGCACACCACTTGAAACTGACCACCATCCAGATATCGGGCCATTGACCACTACCCATTGGGCCTGACTGTCAAGCCAGCTTTCTATCCATCTTATAGTCCAAGGATCCAATCCATATTTCCTTAGCTTATGGGGAAGAATGTTGTGGAAGAACATATCAAAAGCTTTGCTGAAGTCAAGGTATATCACATCCGCTGACTTCCCAATGTCCACAGAGCCTGTTACCTCATCATAGCAGCTATTCAGATAGGTCAGGCAGGACTTGCCCCTGATGAATCCATGATGGCTACTTTTGATCACTTTCCCCTCTTCCAAGTGCTCCAAAATGGATTCCTTGAGGATTTCCTCCATTATTTTCTCAGGGATTGAGGTAAGACTGAGCAGTCTATAGTTCCCTGGATTGTCCTTCTTTCCTTTAAAGATGGGCACTATGTTTGCCTTTTTTCCAGTCATACAGGATCTCTCCCAATCTCCTAGAGTCTTCAAAGATAATGGCCAATGTTTCGGCAATGACATATGTCAATTCCCTCAGTACCCTTGGGTGTGTTAAATTCAGACCCATGGACTTGTGTACATCTAGTTTTTCTAGATAGCTCAGAACTTGTTCCTTCCCCACAGATGGCTGCCCTCCACCTTGTCATACTGCATTGTCGAGGACTGTAGTGTGGGAGTTGACTTTGTCCGTGAAGACTGAGGCAAAAAAAGCATTGAGTACTTCAGCTTTTCTTACATCATCTTTCCCTAGGTTACCTCTCTCATCCAGTAATGGCCCCACACCTTCTCTGATAACCTGTTCATTGTTAACATGCCTGTAGTAACCCTTCGTGTTACACTTCACATCCCTTGCCAGCTGCAGTTCCAATTATGCTTTCACTTTTCAGATTACTCCCTGGCACTCTCCAGTCATATGTTTGTACTCCTCCTTAGTCAACTGTCCATGTTTCCATTTGTTGTACGCATCTTTTTTGAGTTTAAGCTGACTAAGGATTTCCCTGTTAAGCCAAGGATTTCCCTGTTGAGCACATAGCAATAAGGGGATTTTGATGCTGGTGGTGTCCTTTAGAAAAGGATCCTGGTGTAGATGAGCCACACGGGAGTGAACCACAGCACTTTCAAAGTGCTGCGGCTGCCAGCATGCTAATGAGGCACTGAATATTCATTTCAGCACCTCATTAGTATTCTGTAATTTGGCCATTAGCACGGCCATTTTGAAGTTTTTACTAAGTGTACACACAGCCATAGTGTTGACGTAGCCTTTGTCTTTCAGTTTAAAGGCTACTCTCTACTCATTCATTTCCATTTGTTTTAATTTCACCTGTCATTTGTGTTTCCTTTCTCTCTGATCTGCCAGAGCCTGCAGTGCTCCAACTTTTTGGCAGCTTCACTTTTGCTCATTTTGCTGTTTTTCCTATCGCTATTTCCCTTTCCCCAAATAAACAAACAATAAGTAAAAAACCAGGAACCACCTTGTCTGTTTTCCAACCACTAAACTTAAAATTCACCTAAAATCACTACCATTGTCTTACAGCAATAAGCTGTGAGCATTACCCTGCTTGTTGCATCACTGTGATGGGTCAGGACCACATCACAGTGGTTGATACAGCAAGCAGGGTAATATGCAAGGGGATTGGGACCATGGGTTGGGGGTATAAAAAGCAAAGGGAGGCAATGCCTCCCCTGGGTCTTACTGCTCTACCTCTCCCTTTCTTCCTGTCCCTATTCTGAACATCCTTGAAGGCTCGCACAGCAGGCTTTTGCAGTTTGCAGACTCAGGACTATTCCCCTGCAAGTGGATTTGTTAATTTAAAAGTGAAAAGGCTTTAGCTTGTTAGACCTGTGAACATACCATTGTACCTCTGAAAAGCATCATTAATTGGGTAATGAAACCACTTAAGTATCAGAGAGGTAGCCGAGTTAGTCTGTAACTTCAAAAACAAGAAGTCCTGTGGCACCTTACAGACTAACAGGTATTTTGGAGCATAAGCTTTTGTGGGCAAAGACCTGCTTCATTAGATACATTTAAGGGGCATGTATCAACCCTGAATTTACTGACAGAAACAGTTGTGTATTATTAAGTCTATGGAAACTTAGTTTAACATTTTCTTAAGTAGTTCATTAATTGGTGGCTGCATCTTATAAAATCACATCTCTAAAAATCCTTTCATAGATATTTATATTCACAATCTAAATATTCAGCTTTAGCCTCAAATGCTTGCATCTGCAGACATAGTTTTTAAAATAAATTCTTCAAAAGATCACCCAGATATAAAACAAATGTTTAAATTTTAATTATTATATTGCAGAAACTTGTTTCCAAATTCTTCCTGTTCTTTCTATCCATTTCTATTTCCCTTTCATCCTCCCTGTTTAAGCGAGTCCTTAAATGGACAACTTTCCTTTTCTTCCAGATAGTTGGGAAAAAGAGTTTCCTTTGTACTTCTGACTATTTTATAAACTAGTTTTAAGAGAATCCTACACCACATCAGTACCTTATCATGTCTGGTTATGAAAATCACACAAATCATGTGCCTTTTTTAAAAAGCAGTGAAATTTGTTATGAACATGCTAAACTGCTCTGATTAGCTTAAAATACTGTCTTTGTTTCAGAGAGTTCAAATTCAAATATATAGCAGTCCCGAATGATTCTTTATGAAGGCTTAAAAGCATATTTAAAACAGAAAATCATCTTAGAAATACTCATGAAGAAAACGTAAAAAAAGAAAATTATGTATTCCATAATATTTAATATTGTATTGAGATGGAGAACTGACTTGTCATTACTACATAGATTTTTTTACATAAATGTCTGACAAACTTCATGGGGTGTGTGTGTGTGTCCATGTGTGTCCAAATGTATTGCTTTTAATTAAGTACCTTCTGCATATCCAGCCTTCACAATCTGGCATGCAGTGGAAAACATGATTCATTTTCTGTGGAAAGAAACTTTAGAGGAGTTTTTCTCCCCCAAAATGTAATTTGCTACATTTGGGTTTAGGGCTTTGGCTGGAATAGGTGAGCAGAGAGAAGAGGGAGACAGTGGGAAAGGAGTGGGGCATTGTGCAGTTGCTGGGGTCTGGGCAACACAGGGGTGGAGTACGTGCAGGGCAACAGCCTGGGGAGCTTGTCTCCCCAAGCAGCAGCTTCATCCACCGCCCGTGGTTGGGACCCCCTTGAAACAGTCAGATGTACTGAGACCCCACTGAGCTTTCGGCTGTCGTGACAGCCTGGGCACCTTGTAACCATGACTTACTGAGCATGTCTACATTAGCCCCCTCCTTTCAGAAGGAGCATGATAATGAGGCACTGCTGTGAATATGCAGCACCTCATTAGCATAATTGCAACCATGCACAATTTGAAAGTGTTGCTTTTGAAACACACCCCACCTGTGTAGACAGGGCCTTTCAAAAGGACCCCCTGATTTCGAAAGCCCATTCTTCCCATTTGGTTTTGGGAGGAAGGGCTTTCAAAGTTTGAGGGGTCCTTTTGAAAGGCCCCCAGCTACAGAAGTGGCATGCATTTCAAAAGTGGCACTTCTGAATTGTGTGTGGCTGCTCTTATGCTAATGCGGCACTGTATATTCATGGTAGCGCCTCATTAGCATCTGCCAAAATCCCTCATTAGCATGCTCCTTTCAAAAGGAGGGGGCTAGTGTAGATTCAGCTATTGAGTTCAACTCTCCAGCCTGCTTCAACTGTAACTCATGGTCAGGTCCAAACTCACATGGCTGTAGACGTAGACTGAAAGTAGTACCGTGTGAGACCTTTTCCCAGCACTCAAGTACACAGCTACTCTGGGAGCTGAACCATGTGTTATGTAATATAGACAGCTATATACTTATATAATTAATTATATTATTTATATAATGTAAACTCATTATATTGACAGGGAGTCAATTTCAAGGCTTTATTATCTTGCACTCATGGGGAATACTAGTTGCTGGTTAACTGAACGTGCCAGATACTCGAACAAAGGGTTAGGCAGCTTGAGGTGAAGGAGGCACTTGCTGAGGATGTCATTCTGATGATGTTAGGTCGAGAGGGAAGGAGGTGCCCATTGAAGACATCATCTGGCAATGGTAGCAACAGGCTGAGGGGGAAGGAGGCACCTGCTGCTGCTATCAGCCAGCAGCGCTGCAGGACAAAGTAGTCTGGTTAACACTGTGCTGGATAACAAAGCTTTTACGGTACTTACGCTGGTTTTATTACTAAAAAAATGATTTTATTAAATATAAAAAGATAGAATTTAAGTGGTTGTAAGACATGGCAAACAGAACAAAGGGGGTAACTGAGCAAACTAGACACTTGTCTAAGCTTAATGCACTAAAGAAGCTAATTACAGCTAAGATCTCAACCTTAATGTGGTTCTAACAGAATTCTTCACAATCCAGACACCCTTCCAACCTGGGCGCAGTGCCTTCACCCAGTTCAGTCATAGTTGTTTCCAGAAGGCATTTTAACTGGGGTAGCCGGGGAAAACTGATGACTAGTATTACCTCATTCTCCACCCTTAAATAGGCTTTGCATAAGGTTAAAGTTGTTTGTTTGCACCTTCTCCTGGAAAATTACAGAAATTAAGTGGGTTCTAATCAGGTGACAAGGCCATATATTTCTAACCATTCTTCATGGGCTGACCCACACCTTAACTATGATTTAGAGCAGGGAAACACAAACCTGAGTTTCCCATCCCTCCGCAAGTGCCCACCACAGGGAGCTAGCATCGCATTCTTGTAACTTGTACAAGGCATATTAAGTTTTTATGTAAAGTGAAAAAGCTTTAACAGGTGTGATTGGAAACTACTCAACCCAGCATATCCCATGTGAGTGCTTTCTTGTGAGAATCTAAATTGAAGTCTCTGCTACTCAAATGTCAGAGTTGGGATTTGAATCCCAGGCTTTCACGTGCTGGCTAGGTGCTCTGACCACTGAGTAAAAAGTGTTCAGGAGGAAGAAGCTCCCCTTGATTTTATGAAAAAGGGATTGACTTGGTTTAGATGCCAAACTGCAGGGGCCTGTTCCTGGTTGGGAACCCTAAGTGGAGAAAATACATGCATCTGGTCTAGCATTGGCTCTCTAATATCTAACATCACGCATCAGCTCTTTTGGTGACAGCACCTGGGAGTTCATATTCATCTGATTACATACCACAACCCATGGGTTCTTTTCAGCGTTAACTGATTCCAAGGTAGACTCTCCTAGTCTTTGCTCCTACACGTGTACATCTACTTTTAGCCATGTTGAAATGCATGTTTGTTTGCACCCAGTTTACAAAGCAATCTATATTGCTCTGTATCAGTGACTTATCCTCTTCATTATTCATCATTTCCCCAGTTCTGGTTCATCTACAAACTTTATCAGTGATAATTTTATGGTTTTTTTCCAAGTCATTGACAAAATAGCATTGGGCCAGGAGCGAAGCCCTGTGGGATCTCACTAGAAACACACCCCATTGGTGATGACTGCTTGTTTATAATTACATTTTTAACAACTAGAAACACACATGAATATTAGGTCTCTGTATGAGAAAAAATATCAGTCTCCAATTTATTCATTTGTCCAGCTAGAAGTATATTGCTAAGTTGGAAATCAATAGCAAAAAGCACAAACTCTGTACTCCAATTCTGAACCTCTTGTAAGGATTCAGGGCTGCAGAAATGTACAACATTCTATTGTATGCTGAACTAGCCAGTGATCATGTAATTCCAGCTGATAAAGGAGAGGGCATGTGCAGAGAAGAAGAGGTGGGAGAAGAACCAATGGAAATAGGAAGCACTAATACTGGGCTTCAAAACAACCAAGATGTGATAGCAGTACATCAGCCTCCACTCCCCCAGGGCATGTTGTTCCGGGCAGAGTTGAACCATGAATAGGTGAGGTTAGGGCTGGGAGGACATGGTGATGGGTACCTGGCAGATAGTAGCATCAATGCTCTGGCCTTCGGTCTCCTTTGCAGGAATGCAGGGCTGGATGCTGATTGCCTCCGTATAAAGGACAGTGGCCATGGAGAGAGCGAGGCAGATGACCATGGTTCAGAAAATGGACTCAATCTTTCCATACACCAGCTGGTGGAAGAAGAACTCGAGAGCCTTCTAGAGCCTCATGCAGGTGAGGGGCAACTGGTTCCTGCAGGAGTAGGGGGTGCAGGGAAGGCCACCCACAGGGCCAAGGAGTGAGCATGTGGGGAGCACCCCATTTAGCAATTAAAATTTTGGCAGGGACAGTGCGGGGCAGTGCACTACCTGAGTGCTACCACAAGTCATCTATGTTTGCTTCAGAGAGAGCCTGCTCCATTCTCATGGAAGATCTCTGCACCAGTGTGGGGCTGCCTTGGAAGAGAATGCTGGCTGACCCACATTCTGAATGGCTGGTTGGGCTTTTTCTGTGTCTCACTGCTTAGATCAGGAAACGAAGTCCTCTGGCTGCCCAAGGAGTTGACTGTCGATGGTGCTGGGAAGAATGGTGAATTTTGACCTATTCCAGTGCAGCTAATTTCGCTCCCTAAAATTCCATTATTTTCATAGGTGGGAAATTCTTTATTCCTGCTGGTTCTAGCGGTGCTCTTCTAAGCTCCTTCCACAAAATAACCTTACATTAAAGAGTACAGATGTTCAGAATAGAACTGTATTGCTCTCGGGCTCTGTTGGGTCCTCTTTCTGGGGCTTGAATATAGCCCTATGCTTGGCTGTGCTGGGCTACTTCTTGAAGGGATGGGGGAGAGGATGAACAGTAAATTGTGCAGAGCTGTTTCTCCTCACATGAGCAAGGGTTAAGGGTGTTTTGTAAATTATCATCATGGGATGGAGCCTCCCAGAACTATTGTTCCGGGCTGTCTGCAGACTCAAACAGATATCCTGGCTCCTCTTTTTCTTTTTTTTTGGCAATATCCCTTGCCCCTGCAGCCTTTACTAAGCAGGCTCTATGAAACATGCTTCTCCTTCTGCCCTGTGGACTTTGTCCTGCCTTTCTTTCTCTTCCCCCCTTCTCTGATTTGTAAAGCCTCTGCTGGCTACAGCTCAGTGCAGGGCTTTGCTGAACTGTGCTTGTCAGCACAATCTTCCTGTTCTCAGGCTGGTTCATCAGAGCACAGCATCTGGTTAGGCTCTATCCATGTTGGCACAAATCTTGCCCCACATGGGGAACTGCTGCTATTGGCCTACTAGCCTTTATTGGGAGGAGCTAAGATGGTGCAGTGAATGAAGGTAAGAATGGATTTTTATCAGCTGCTGAAACAACAAGAAGTCCTATGGCACCTTATAGACTAACAATTTTTTTGGAGAATAATCTTTTGTGGGTAAAGACCCTCTTCATCAGATGCACGTACAACTTCTTGTTGTTTTTTGCAGATACAGATTAACACAGCTACCTCTCTGATACCTATCAGCTGCTGGTACCCTCCCCCCCACCAGGAACATAGGGGGCAATACAGGTAGCAGCTACTCCACTATCTGCTCATTATTCATCACTGTCCCAGTTTTGGTTTCGCAACCCTAGCACAGGCACTTCCTTAAAGCGGTAGAGCTAGAACTGCTATACTGATGCCCTCCCCGCACCAGAGGGATTACCTCAGGGGCAGAAGGAGCATGGTCAAGCAACATCATACTTCATTTATTCTGATGAAGCAGCCTCTAGGGTTTTTCCATTCAGTATAAATACGTGTAATCCTGAGGTTGCTCTAATTCACTCCAAGAGCTGCATGCAGGCCCCTAGAAAAATCCAGGACATAGCACGACATCAGGGCACCTGTTGCTCCTCACTCCATTCCTGTATTGAGCAGAGGTGAATAGGGTGGAGAATTATTTCTTCTAGTCTCTCTCCCACCCACCAAAATAAAAACACCAAACACTCTCTCCCTAAACTCCCACTCATACTACCACACATCTATCCCACTGCCCTCCAATGCTGCTCGCTAGCTGTTTGGTTGCCTTTACAGGCACTCTTATTAGGGAAACCTCAACTTCTAATCAGAGCTCGCTGTGATCAAAGGCACTGCTCCCATCAGCCTGTGCAAACTGAAAACAAGAAAGCAAGCAAAGACCAACATTTGACCTGCACCGGCAGAAGACAAATTATGCTAGTTCTGCTCTAGTAAGGAAGTAGTTACCTGCCCTGTTTGGGTCTTGCAGAATTGGAGAGGATAGGAGGCGGTCAAAAACAATGTTTAGAAACTTGGAGAGATCCCTATAGCAGAGAATGAAAAGGTCAGGTGTGCTTAGTTTAGAAAGCAGATGGGATTTGACACACAATAATGTCCCATTGGGCTTGGTTACTGTTATCTACCCTCTTACATTACAAGAGTAAAGCGACACTCAATATTCTGGCATTCCCTAATGTGCAAATGCTTGATTTTGCAACCTTAATGTACTTCTCTTAACAGTTTTCGTAAGCTATCTTGTAGGTTTTAGTTAAAAGAACCTCCCCTAAAACAATCACAGCAATTTGTTAGTGTTTAAGGTGTTACACCAGACTAACATGGCTACCCCTTTGAGACTGCACAATTTTATGCCTCACTCTGACATTCCTGTCTTGTGCCTTCAGCAGAGTTTGAACTCTAGCTCTCCTTGCTCCCTCACCCCCATCCCCAAACAACTTTGTTGGTAACAAAAGTAGACTGCTATACTGTGCAGATCAGCAAGTGGCCTGAGGCACATCACAAAGTGGACTGCAGGAGAACATAGCCAAAAAGAGAGATTTGTCTTTGAGAGGCAGCCTAGCTAAGACAAAACAGGGAGCCATCTTTTTAGAAAGAACTATTTTAGGGGTCTGCTGACTGTAAAAGGGCAGTGTGGGGACCCACATTACAGTGTTGCCTCCTCCTACCATTTGAGAGTGACTCATGCTATTTGGTGTTTCTCTTAAAAGCTCCCAAATTTTGGAGCCATGTGATGGCACCAGAATCTCACCTCTGATTGAACAGATGCTTGTAGGCTCTCATGGCTGTGATGTAAAATCTGAAATGTGACCACTAAAAACTCCCTCCTACCAAAGCTAAAAAGTCCAACAGTAAATTGATTTTAAAATCTCATGATTTTTAAGCAACTTTCATGATTTTCGAGATGGCTGATTCACAAGTTTTTAAAGGCTACAGTCAAGAATGCAGACTCTACTCTCAATCCGTTGGCCTCTCCCACCCTTCACTCCCTGCCCACCTTCTCCCAGCTGGTCCAGGGCACTTTCCTTAGTCTTTCTTCTACTATGGACTGCTCAACCCCAGCTCTCACTGTCCATGTTTCTTTTTGATGTGTTATTCCCTACAGGGCTGGCCCTGGACAGGCTAACAGCAGACCCTGCGTGGATGGCTCGGCTCTCCCTGTCCCTTACCAGCAGTTACAAGGACAATGTTTTCTCACCTGATTCTCTGCAGTGTTCTCAGGACCAGGGAGATGCAGTGTTGGACAAACCAAGGACCTTTGAGACATTTGGTAAAGTTAGTGGATCTGACTCAAATGCAGCCAGGACGAGACTGGCCAGCACTTTCCTCTCAGAAATGAGCACCTTATTTGAAATGATCTTATCCCAGAAATCACAGACCCATGGAACAGCCTCGGGGCTCCTGCAGCAGCTCTGTGCACGCAGCAAGACCTGTGGTCTGGATGGTGATGCTCCTGTTGTGTAGAGCACATGGGAAGGGTGATGACTGTAGTAGACATGTGAGCAAAAACCCTGCTCTTTATACATGGGCAGAGTGATTGGTGGTGGTAGTTGTGTTCAGCAGGTCCAGCATGAACCACATCTGAATAGACATTGTCTTAGAGGCATTTGCCCTCCTCCCCTGCTTTCCCAACCCCTACCAAAGGTGTTCCATTCTCCACACTTTATATCTCAGATCCAGTTTCCTACCCTTGGCCTGGTACTAGCCCCAGCTCTCCACCCAAGAATAGCCTAGCACCCAGCCCTTCCTCCCCACCCACAAACTGGCACCAGTCATCCCTCCAGGACCACAGTCCAGTCTCTCTGCACATACCTCCCTATCCGCAGCCCAGTACCTGGTCCATCTTTCCCATCCATGGCCTACCTCTGCCTCAGCTCATCTCTGTGCCCCACCTCCCCAGCCACAAACCAGTATCTGTCTCCACCTTCCAGGCCCCACTGACAGCCTGACATCTGTCTCAACCTCCTTTGCCCCCAGCCCATCTCTCGCTCTCCACCCAAGGCAAGCCCAAGTCCTTCCTTTCCATCTATGTCTCAGCTAAAGGCCTCACCGTCCTGTCTCCTTTCTGTCCATTACCCAGCCCCATCTCTCTGACCTCCTCCCTGCCCATGGCCTGCCTCCATCTCCCACACCTTTGCCTCAGGCCCAGGATTCCTCTTTCAAGTTCCACTCTGGCTGACATGAGAAGATAATTTAGGAGACTATTTACAATTTGCTCCACATCCCAGCTTGAACTGGGCCTTCACTTGTGGGAGCAGGACACAGAAACTGTGCAACAAACCCTGTGGCAAATGCACTAGACACTGCAGTTATTGGAGACACCCTGATGTCTGACCAGCAGAAACTCTTGCAGGTGTCGTAAGTCACTGAAGCTCCTTCCTCCCAGTCTGGTTAGGGCGGAGCGGCCGCGTCTACACTAGCCCCAAACTTCGAAATGGCCATGCAAATGGCCATTTCAAAGTTTACTAATGAAGTGCTGAAATACATATTCAGTGCCTCATTAGCATGTGGGCGGCCGCGGCACTTCGAAATTGATGCGGCTCGCCGTCACGTGGCTCGTTCAGACGGGGCTCCTTTTCGAAAGGACCCTGCCTACTTCGAAGTCCCCTTATTCCTACGAGCAGATGGGAGTAAGGGGACTTTGAAGTAGCTGGGGTCCTTTCAAAAAGGAGCCCTGTCTAGACAAGCCACGTCAATTTCGAAGTGCCATGGCCGCCCGCATGCTAATGCGGTGCTGAATATGTATTTCAGCGCTTCATTAGTAAACTTCGAAATGGTCATTTGCATGGCCATTTCGAAGTTTGGGGCTAGTGTGGACATAGCCAGTGTGTTAGAAAAAGCAATGAATAGCTCTCACTCTGTCACAAATCAACAGCATTCTGAGAACTAAATTTGGCAATCCTGTGTTCACAGACAGGGCCCCAGGTGCCCCAGCTGAAGAATTCACCACACCACTGCAAAATCATGTTCTAGGATATTCAATTTTATTTAAAATAATGTTTTTTAGCCTTTATGGTTGTGATGAAAGCCTCATAAACATGACCAAGTACAAATGATACAGTATTGCCAACTCAGTCTTCAGACAGCCTGAAACAAGAGCTTGCAGAGTTGAGAGCTGCCCTGTTCCTCTCAAGAGTTCATGGGCTTTGTGATTCCACACCTGTGGAATAATACATTTTACCAAGGTGCCTCAGAATTCAGCATTATTCTTTCATAACCCCATGGTGCCGCAACACATAACTTACTGTGGTTTCTCTATCCCTGCATGGCTGGGAACTCACTGAAGACGGCTGTTCCTGAGAATTCCCATGGGGGCAGCAGCCAGGCTACAGTCACCAGGATCAAGCCTGCAGCCCAAGGGGTGGGGGCAAGAGAAGCCTAGCCTGGAGATCAATTGACCTGGAGGAAGCTAGCAGAGCAGCTACAAAGCACAGTGGAAATCCTGATGTAAAAATACTCACCCATAAGCCTCAGCCCAGTGACAATCTTCAGTTCAGCAGTAAGGGGTTTAGATATGTAGAAGAGGATGAAACACTGGGATGCACATGTAGAGTGGGTAGGACTGGAGGGGTGGAGATGACTAGAGGGATGTGGAGAGGCAAGTGAGCCACAGGATGTGTGAGAGCTGTAGGGTACAAGGGAGGGTGAGTCATACGTGGATGGTGAGCTTTACACGTGTGCATGGGCATTTGTGAAAGCTAAAATACGGGTGAGGAGAAAGATGTCTCGGGCAGGTATTTATGATTTGGGGTACGCCGTATGCCACAGGAGTGTGGGAAGAGTAGATGAGGCCCAGGCAGGGGTGGCCTTGTTGCAGATCAAGTACCACCTAAATTATCTCTGATCTGGCTGGATATTCAGTTTGTCCATGAATGACACCACTAAAGGTTTTGGCACCCATTTGATTGCCAGCCAGGTCATTGTGTTCCTTAGTAAACTTGGTTCAGAATTCATTAGTCTTTCACCTGATATTATCATAGTAAGATAATTGTCAACTCCAAACCCACACTATTTCTGATCCTGTCCTGCCATTTAAATAAGGAGCAACCAATGATGAGGACAAGAATCTAAAACATCAGTCCACGCTCTTCAGACTTCCTCGGTACCTATGTTTCATTTTCATATAATAAAACTGGTATAGCCATAGTTCTATAGACTGAAAGGCCCAGAACATAGTAGTAGTGTTTTCTATATGAATGCCTATGTCTTGAGTATCCTCCAGCACTGACACTGCTCAAATATTTGACAACTGTCACCCGTTCAATATTGCACTGGATGAGTTACTTCTGAGGAGGTTGTAATTTAGAGGAGGAGTGCGCTTGCTAGAAACAGCTGGAGCCTAGTTAAGGCTAAACAGCATTTTGCTTCAAGGTACTGACAGCTCCACTTTAGTGTGTCTCATTACAAATTTTCAGATGAGTTCTTCAAAATGACTGCATTTGTGGGCCCCCTTTGGTAACTTCATTTCCCCAGAGCTGGCAAAGACCTGACAGTATCAGTACCAAACGCAGGGCCAAATTCGTCTAATGCAGGGGTGGTCAACATGTGGGCCACTGGGCAGAATCTGGCCTGTGGAGCCTTTTTATTTGGCCTGTAGAGCTGGTGGCAGCACCATTTTTAAAAGCTGCCTGGGCAGCTCCAAGCCACATGTGGCTCTTTAAGAAGCCATCCGCAGCTCCAGATGCTACCACTGCTCACTCCTCCTCTGGCTCCCTGCCCTGCTGCGCTGAAAGAGCAGACCTCAATCTAACTGATTTAACGGCTGTCAAAAAGGATCTGGCTATCAAACCAATTAAATTGAGTCCCATTATTTCAGTACAGCAGGGCACAGAGCTGCCCCTGCCATGCTGCAGCTGGAGGAAGGGAATAGGAGGGCTGGGGGGGAGCTGTGCAGCCAAGATGAGGAAGAAGCAGTGGCCTGGTGAAGGAGCAGCAGGGAGTGGCAGCACATGGAGCTTCTGTGTAAGGTAAGTTAATCCTGGTTTTGGGGCTGTGAGGTGTTAAGCCTGAGGGTGGGGTGGGAGCAGTTTGGGGCTGTGAGGAGTTAAGACTGGGGGCAGTTTGGGGCTGTGAGGGGTTAAGCCTGGGGACGAGGGGATGGTTTGGGGCTGTGAAAGATTAAGTTTGGGGGTAAAGGGGTGGTTTGGGTCTGCAAGGAGTAAAGACTGGGGATGGGGGGGCGCAGTTTAGGGTTGCAAGAGGTTAAGCCTGGGAGTAGGGGGACAGTTTGGGACTATGAAGAGTTAAACCTGGGGATGAGGAAAGCAGGTTTAAGGCTGGGAGGGGTTAAGCCTGGGGATTGGGGGAAGTGGGTTTGCAGCTGTTTTGTGTTTGGCCCCAGGAACATGTGAAACAATTGCCATGGGGCCCCAGATGAAAAACATCTGTCTGTCTGTCTGTCTCTCTCTCTCTCCATTTAAAGAGGTGAACATGAAAAGTAATTTTTGGAAATGGAACTTGCTCCCAACTTACCGTCTTCTTAAGACAGCCCTCTACATACTGTGGCTGCACAGGTGATGGAGCAATCCAAACAAAACTCTGTGGCACTCAAAGCTCTCTTAACTTTTCAAAAATCAAATTCTTCTAACCCTGGACTCTCCAAAATACTTTGTGGAATGTCCAAAGGTCTCTGAAAGCAAAAAAACAATGCTCTAAAGTATGGGGCTCATTTTTTACTGATGGTGCCATCTTATTATTAATTACACTACTAATTCTTCCATAATTGCTGACTTCTGAAACAAATTTGTTTTTCTTCAGCAACCACATGACTGTGAGGCAAATTCTGGTCCAGGGACAGGCCTGAGCTCCCATGCAAGCTACAACAGAGGTGCTTGTGGCTGTGGGGGAGCTCAGAAATGGAGGGAGCTCAGCACTATTTGCATGTAGCCACTGGACTAATTTGTAGATGACCATAAACTAGTGAATTAAAAAGGAGATTATATATGCTTCAACTTTCTGTCCTGCCCCTTTCCCCTGTGAGTCTTATAACAAAGGAATGGGGTGGGTGTATATTTGCTCCCTGCAGCAGGGAGATGATGCTCAGGAGCAGCCCTGGTTATTATGAAAGCAGGAAAATCTGTCAGAGGGATTTCCTGCCAGTTGCATCCTGCCTCACAAAGGAATTGTAAGTAAACTCAGTGGATTGAACACAAGGCCACAGGCTCTGAGAACAAAGAGGGAGACTGCCCTGCAGTTGCAGAATGGAGGCTGAAATTGAGAGTAGGGTCCAGTGAAAAACTGCTATCATGAGACCAGGCTGCATGCAGAGATGCACCGGTATGACTACAGGAACATTTGCTGAGTTAAACAAGTGCAATTTGTGAAAATAAGAAAGCAGTCAATGTAGCATTTTAAAGACTAACAACGTAATTTATTAGGTGATGAGCTCATCATCAAATAAATTATCAGTCTTTAAAATGCTACATGCCAGCTTTTTTGTTTTGAGAGAATACAGACTAACATGGCTATCTCTATTTTACTAAGTGCAATTTGTGTGTGGATACTCTTAACACAGCTTAAGCCCGGCATGTGCCGTCTAGCCTGTGTGGTAGAAGTACAGGGGCAGGCAAAGGTCAGCATCTATTTGACTGAACTGGCTTCTAAATTATTTAATTAAACTCCTACAACTTCTTGTGCAGAGCATCTCAGTGTGAACTGGTGTCCAAGCCACTGTGTGACATGGTGCAGAGTGGGGACTGATGAAGCATGGAGCAGGAGCCCTGGCATTCAGCAGTGTCTCCAGTATGGCCTGCAAGCCATGAGAAAAATTTGAGGACTCTGTCCCAGTTCACAAAACATGGGGGCTCAGCTGGGTTGGGCTGTATGAATGCAGATGGCTAGGCCTCTGGGTTAAGTCAGAGTGGAGGAGCTGGGGCTAAATGAAGTTAGGCCAGGTATTGCAGAGTAGTATCAGTACGGCACAGAGAGACTTCTCTGTATCATTCCCATTCCATTAGAGAATCTGCCGTTCCTCTTCTCTGCATACACTGTAGTCCACCCCCATTACCTACCCGCACCACACTGCTGCGTCGTCCCACAGGTGGGTGGAGTTATGGGAGGACGGTAGTATTCCTCTTGCACATCATTTCCACAAGAAAGGACTGTTTCTGTCAGTACCTACTAGCCAACTGCTATCCCCTGAGAATAGAGCACTGGCGGTGGCTCCAGGAGGGAGGAATCCGATAGGTTCTCTGTGTGTTCTGGGGCTGGACTCCATCGCAGGCCCCTGATGTCAGCACCTCCGAGACTGCCTGTGCTCCTGGAGTGGGGCAGGGGAAAAGCACGATGTTCCTTTGAAGAGGCTTGGCACTGCCCTGCCTGTTGCTCCAGGGTCCCAAGGCAGGGGCTGGAGGAGAACACTCTCATTCTGGAAGATGCTGGATGGCTGCTCCCCATGGCTGCCAAGCCCATAAAGAGAGAAATTACTGAAACCTTGAGGTTACAAGTAAGAAATCCCACCATTCAGCACCCCCAACAACTAACCACTGAGCACAGGGTAGGGTACAGAACAAGAAAAGACAGACCCTTACTGCAGCAACATTGACAGCAACAGTGTCAACTTTCATGTCAGTGCAGCCTGGGGCTCTGGCAACAGGGACTTCCTTGTTCGTACAAGTGCTTCTCAAACCTTTGGCATGCCTCTTTTTGCTTAGCCTACGATGCTGTAGTACCTGCTATCTCCTGTTCAACAAATCGCACCCTCTCCTGAGCATGTCTGTTTCCTGCAGCAGCTGACAGTTGGTAATGCTCCATTGCCTCTGCGAAGTTCTGTTGTACGCCAAGGCCCTTCTCATAGCAAACACCAACATGATACCTGCTTTGGGAATCCTAGATGTAATACAAACACAGCAGTCAGGCCAGATGTGAGGAGAGGGGATCAGACTATTCAATTCAATTTATCTGACATATCTTTGGCAAATACAAAAAAGAAAAACATTCACAACCTAAAACCGCCAACATCCATACAACACAACAAAACGTCAATCAGAAATTTACCTCTTCCTCAAAGTATTGCTAAAAGGGCAAAAATTGCCACAGATTTCGTAACTACCAGGGACTGGGAAAATGTTAAGAATATTATTGTCCAAGATGACAATAAAAGCTGTAAACCCAGCGCGCTTTTAGCTGCCTGGAAATTTAATAGTGCAAAATATACTGAAGTAACTATCTTCCAAGTCCCCAGATTTACATAGGCAAGTCACAACATAAAGGGCCTGTTCTGTATTTACTGTCAAGGACAGCAGTGTCCATGGTGTGAGAACTTTACTGAGTATATATGTAAATGAAGATTTGATTAGTCATTCAAATGTGGGTAAAAACCATGGACCGTCTTCAAAATAAAAAAATAACAAAAGAAAAAATATGAATTGTGACTGAGCCAGGTCATCTTGCTGTGTAACATCTGTGACTTTCTTTTTGAGCATATACTGTTCTGGATTCATCCATTCATCCTTTTATATATGATTATTAGAGTTCTACCTAATGTGCAGCCTGGGAAAATATGTGACATTGTGAAACCTGGTCTCCCACTGTGAAATCTGGTATTTTATATGATTTTATACTGTATTATACAGGTTTCATGGGGAGGGAAGTGGTCAGGGTGGTGGGGGGTGGGAAGATGAGCATTTCTCAAATTGGAGGAGTCCTGACCTAAAAGGGAGTTGCAGGGAGATTGCAAGGTTATTCTGGGGCAAGTGGTCCACACTACTGCCACCCTTCTGCGCTGCCTTCAGAGCTGGGAAGCTGGAAAGCAGTGGACGTTGGCCATGTGCCCAGCTCTGAAGGCAGCACTCCCGCCAGCTGCAACACAGCAGTAAGGGTAGCAATGCCATAACATGCCACCTTTACTTCTGCATTGCTGCCTTCAGAACTGGTTGACCAGAGAGTAGCAGCTGCAGACCTAAGGCCCAGCTCTTCAGGCATAGCCACTGACAATAGCAGCTGAAGCACACAAGCAAAGATATCAGTACTGCAACACCACCCCCACCCATAACATTGTGAATAGTCTTCTTTAAACTACAGTAAACCCTCAAGATATGCGGCTTCAAGTTGTGCAGAACTTGCTTTAAGGTGAGTTAAGCACAAATTGAAGCTGCTCTGCGGCTGTCAGCCTGCCTCGTAGCTCAGAACTGCAGGCAGCTAGGCAGGGTAAATGCCTTCTCCCTGCCTTCCCCCAGCATCATGGCTGTCAGAATGATAACCCTGTGGCTGGGGGAAGGCAGGGAGAAGCAGTCAGGAAGCTGATCAGCCCTGGTGGGCTATTCAGTTTCCTGGGTCCCGCACGTTGTGGGGAGATGAGAACCAAGCATCAGCCTGGTTCCCAGCTCCCTTGCGGCTTGCAGGACCCGGGAAACTGACCAGCTCATGGCTGGTCAGTTTCCTGGTTCCTGTCAGTGCAGGGCAGCTGAGAACCAGGCTGATGCTTGGTTCCTGTCTCCCCACTAGTTGCAGGACCCAGGAAAGTTTTCTGGGTTCTGCAAGTAGCGGGGAGACAGGAATCAGGCTGCCCCCTGGTTCCTGGCTCCCCACCACCCAGCTCCTGAAAGCCCAAGGAAGTTGGGAACCAGGCACAGTCTGATTCCCGCCCATGCCCTCACCCCAATTTGCACAAAAAACTGAGTTACACGGTGGTAGCAGGAATGCAACCCCCCTGTAACTCAAGGGTTTATTGCGTACTGCTTTCAGTTCTCTGGGACACTCTCGCATGGCCCCAGCTTTTAACAAAGCTTCACCCTTAGCTCAGGGCTCTTAGGCCCAGTGGCTAGTCAATGGTGTTCCTTGTTTCCCAAGACCCTGCCCATAATCAACTTCTCTTTGGCCAGCCAGAAGCACTACCTGCACTCCTTTAGCTCCAGAAAGGAAGTGTTTATCTTTGAATCATTAGCCACTTCTATAATGTCCTCCTGGGCCCTCTCTCATTGGCTGCTTCCTGGCTGTCCCTCTAGCCCATTTGGAGGGCCTCTCCACTGCTCCTTTCCTGGGATGGGTGTGGCTGGGGCTGCTAGCAGGAGACCTCTGGGCCTAGTCCATCCTATCACACTCAGTAATTGTTGGCATATTTTAATCAACATAATTATTAGGGTGCTACCAAATTCACAATCCATTATGATTAACTTCATGGTCACAGGATTTTAAATTTAATGAACTTCATTATTTCTGTTACTTAAATCTGAAATTTCACAGTGTTGTAATTGTAGGAGTCCTTACCGGAAAAAGATGTTGTGTGATTGTCACAAGGTTGTTGTCCATAGGCAGGCCCAGGTCCGCCTCATAAACCACTGGGCAAAAGGCCTACAATCTGTGACAAACCCTTACAATAGGAACTGAACTGTTGTTAAGAGGCACAGCTGGAGAGCTGGGATCACAATGGACCACAGAGGAAACCCAGGGGGTACAGCCTAATACCAGGACTGGGACTAGTTTAAAGACTGCACACCCACACAACTAGAATGGGGATTCATGAGAGGCTGCCCTGTGTTTCCTCCCACTTGTCAATCAGCAGAGCAATCCTTAAAGCATGGGCACACAGGACACACTGCCTCCTGCTCAGATATAGTAATGTATTTGGTGGACATACAAAGTCCTGTAAAGCTGTAGAGAATAGCAAGTCCCAGCTCTGATTCCGCAGCTATGGCTCTCCATTGGCAATCTAAGCAGTACAGCTTGTCTGCCTGCCACATGACGGACAAGAATACTATCACTCAGTCTAGCCTCAAAGAGGGTTGGCAGGAACTTCAGGTGATCAAATAAAGCTAAGCAAGTAAGTAACACATAGGAGCAATCTGAACTCCCCACATCCCAAACTCATTGATTGGCTCAAAATAAACTGTGGCCTCTGGAACACAAGACCTGGGCAGCCACTGTAAACAGCTCACGAAAGTCATCACTAGATCAGCACTATTTCACGTGTGACGTGTAGCTCTAGGCAGCTTATCCTGGAGGTCTAGCATGGGGTGGAGAAAGAGAAGTTACTCACTTTGTGAAGTACAATGGTTCTTTGAGATGTGTGTCCCTCTGGTAGGTGTTGGGCTCCATGGTAGGGCTCCATGGTAGGTGTTGGGCTCGCTCAGCACAGCAGCACGGAGACTTTTCCAAACTGCACTGAGTGGAGCTGCGCATGTGCTAACCCAGTGTGTGCTATTCATGCCACTAGGGATAGTGCATGCAGCGCTGCTCTCTCCTCAGCTCCGTCATTGATGCCCTAACTATGCCCACTGCACTCAGTAGAGAGAGGCAGTGGGTGGGATGTGGAGAACCCACAGGGACACTCATCTTGAAGAACCATCATTACTGCACAAAGTGAGTAACTCCTCTTTCTTCTTCGAGTGCTGTCCCTGTTGGTGTTCCATGGTAGTTGACTGTAGACCAGTACCCCACTAGCTGGATGGTGGATTTTGATTCACTGTGTCTACTGTGGATGATACTGCCTGAGCTACTACAATATCTCTTCATGGGACTGCAAAGCATAGCGAGCCATGAATGTGGGGTTAGAGGATCACATGGCTGCACAACATATGTCATGTAAAGACACTCCCTTTAGAAAGGCTGTGGATGTTGCTACTGATCTCATGGAATGTGCCCTCAGACAGGAAGACAATGGTTTGTTTCAGATAGAACAGCACTGCACCATGCATTTAGATAAGAGTTTTGACATACGTTGGGAAATCCCTTTGATCTTTCTTCAATGGATAAGTACAACTGTTATCATGTCCCCCGCCTTAATCTTCTTTTTTCCAAACTAAACAAGCCCAATCCTTTCAGCCTTTCTTCATAAGTCATATTCTCTGGACCTTTGATCATTCTTGTTGAGCTTTTCTCGACCCTTTCCAACTTCTCCACATCTTTCTTGCAATGCAGCGCCCAGAACTGGACACAACACTCCAACTGGGGCCTAACCAGTGCAGAGAAGAGTGGATTTTTGCCATTTTGTTGCCCAGTCACTCAGTTTGATGAGATCTTTTTGAAGTTCCTCACAGTCTGCCTTTGTCTTGACTATCTTGAATGGTTTAGTGTCATCTGTAAACTTTGCCACCTCACTGCTCACCCCCTTCTCTAGATCATTTATGAATAAACTGAACAGGATTGGGCCTAGGACTGACCCTTGGGGGACACCACTGGTTACCCCCTCTCCATATGGAAAATTTACCATTTATGCCTACCCTTTGTTTCCTGTCTTTTAACCAGTTCTCAATCCATGAAAGGACCTTCCCTCTTATCCCATGACAACTTAATTTACATAAGATGAGGTACCTTGTCAAAGGCTTTCTGGAAATCTAAGTATATTATATCCACTGGATCTCCCCTGTCTGCATGTTTGTTAACCCCTTCAAAGAACTCTAACAGATTAGTAAAATATGATTTCCCTCTGCAGAAACCATGTTGACTTTTGCCCATGAAATCATGTTCTTCTATGTGTCTGACAATTTTATTCTTTACTATTGTTTCAACTAATTTGCCCGGAACTGATGTTAGATGTACGGGCCTGTAATTGCCAGGGTCACCTCTAGAGCCCTTTTTAAATATTGGTGTCACATTAGTATCTTCCAGTCATTAGGTACAGAAGCTGATCCAAAGCACAGGTTACAAACTAGTCTTAATAGTTTTGCAATTTCCCATTTGAGTTCTTTCAGAACCCTTGGATGAATGCCATCCGGTCCCGGTGCCTTGTTAACATCAAGTTTATCTATTTGTTCCAAAACCTCCTCTAGTGACACTTCAATCTTGGACAGTTCCTCAGTTTCATTTCCCACAAAAAATGGTGCAGGTTTGAGGGGAGAGGACAGAGCTATGCTCCATCTGCAGTTGAGGGCGGCTATAAACTACAACTACAAGACTGAACATTTAAAGGGAACCTCATTTTCAGCAATCCTGATCAAGGCCTTTGAGCCCATTAAGATGACCCAGCAAAGGCACAACCACGGCAATTCTAGCCTTCCACAGACAAAGCACTTACCCCGTTCTTGGCTGCCAGCCACAGATATTTCAGAGCCCTCTGCATCGCAGGCTGACCCCCCTTCGTGTAGAACACTCCAAGGTAGGCCTGCGCCTGCAGCAAAATCACACAACATAAATCACTGGGGATGAGCTGTCATTTTTATACAGATTCTTAGATCATGCCCACCACCACGGTATCTGTGACTTGCTCCTTGTGTGGTGTCAAACCTTGGCCTCTACTGCTATAGGCAGGATGTTCACCAGCAGACTGGAAAAGAATGTCTGCTGCAAAGCCCTGAGAGAGGAAGCGGCTGTACTGAGAGAATAAACCTGGGCCTCTGTCATAGCAAAAATGGGAATGTCACAAGTGCAACAAAAAGGCCGAAGGCTCGGAATCCGGGTGCTTGGAGTTAAGTACTCTTTACTTCGCAATAAAGCTACTGCAGTAACACTCAGGTTACACTCTCATATTCCGCTGCCCTGGGCAAACAGAGCCAGATGTTTGAATGATCATGGAGGAGTCCTGGCAATGAACTAGTACCCCAAAATCTACAGACTACCACTTATAGAGTAGCTGTGTGTGATTTAACAGCAGCAACATGAAGTGTTCCACGCAACTCACAAGTTCTGAACTATATGGGAAGCAGTTTTGAGCTGGCGCCCTTCCTATCCCTTGAAGCTCAGAAAGTTCATGATATTGATGATGTTAAAAAACACAAACTGGGTTACACTGAGGCCACAGCTGACTGGTTCCAATTATATAAGGTCCCAGATGACAAACTAGAAAATCAGTTTGCTTTTAATGGAGAGTTTAAAGAAAGGATTTTGCTGTTGAAACAATTAAATCTGCCCATAAATATACATGTATATATTTACATATATTTGTATATATTTGTGTGTGTGTGTGTGTATACATTTGTACATATTTTTATATATATGTGTATACACACACACACACACACACACACACACACACACACACATCCCTTGCCAAGTCCCTTCCATCCAAAGACATAGATGATGAAGCAGAGCCCCAAATACTACTTTGTGCCTACCCCAGAATTGATACTTTGGTTAAAACGCCAAACTAGTAGGAAGGGAGGGAAGGGACCATATAGCCACACAGGTAAATCACTTCAGAGAATCACAATTACTGTGAAAATAACTGTTCCTTTTTCAAGCTTGGCCTGCAAGAATCCCTCCTTTGGGACATTAGCAAGGCTGCAATGAGGTGACGTTTAGGAGCTTCAATTGTGAGTTAAGACTGAAGGTTGGCTTAGGTCCTATAGGCTAAATCTGGTGAGCTTGGTCAGATGCATGTGTGGCCAGAACTCCAGATAACAACTGCATATTGCATAAGTGGAGGTATTTTGAAAACATGCAGTCTGGAGGCATGAGCTCTCACTTCTTCTAGTCCTGAGATCCCAGCTGCATCTTAGCAAGAGTGCACAATAAAATCTCCTTGGGTGGGTTCTTGGTGGAAATTTACTGATCCATTGCACCACCCCCATGCAGTACAATAATATAAGTGGTTTTTGAAACGCCTTTATCCTGCTTAGTCAGTATGTTTGCACTAGCGACTGTACATGTGTCCAGGCACATGGTTCTGCCATAACCCCACTGTCCACACTATACCCTACAATGACACCTGAAGGTGAGTAAAAGGCAAGTACAAGGTTAACACCACTGAGGGGCGCGGTAAGTACAGACAGCAAGCTGTGCATAGCTCCATACCAGTGCCAGTAGCGACACGGGTAGGTCCACCACCCTCATTCCCACAATGCACTGGATTATTTTCTTCTGGACCCTTATCCAATCTACAGAGGTCCCAGTTCCCCTGTTTTCACTACAGGTTACACCTCCCTGGTGCTGCATGGTTGGGGCCTAACAGGCCCCGAATGACAGAATTTGCCAGACCAGGGGGAAGTCCCAGGCTTCCGTCCCAGGTAGCCCCAGCCCTCTGAGGAGCTCTGGCAGGGGCTCTGGCTGCAGCCACATGCTTTGGAAAGCTCTGGCCCCAGCCCCTCCATGCCCACCTCTGCTCTGGCCCCAATCCTCCAGGCCTGCAGCTTCTCCAGTGGGATCTTTGCTTGGGGTAGTGGCTGCCCTGTCATGCAACCTGTTGGAGGTGGAGCAGTGCTCTGTGGGCTGACCCCAACCTCCGCCACCCATGCACTTGTCTGGGAGAATGGCACTTTGTGGGTTGCCCCCAGCCGCCCCTCCACCCTGTAACATGTTTGGTGAGGTGCTCCAGGAGTGGCCAGGCTCTGGGGGCTGCCCTTCACCTCCAGTGAACTTGTGGCTACCATCCCTCCTGCAGGCCTGCCCCCCGCCCATGGTGTGGAGGCTGTTGAAGAGGTGAGGCTCTGGAGACTGCTCCCATTTGGCCTGCAGGTTGGGGGCGGGGCGAGGTGATTGGCGCCTTCAGCGGGCTCCCCCTCCTCACAGCCTACAGGCCACCTAGGTAGGGCCAAATTCCAGGGGCTGCCCCTGCCTCCAAGCACCCCCTCCTGTGGCCTGCAGGCTGTCTGGGGAATGCCCTCCCCTCTAGAAGTCCCCTCTGTGGCCTTTAGACTCTCCAAAGGGGGGCGGGGTTGGGGAGGGGTAGACTTTGGGTTTGGGGCACAGCAGCTTTACCTGGTCTTTGCGGAAGGCAGGATGGCAGACCCCAGCCTGAGGGTTTCTCTTGTGGTGCTGCAGCTGCCCCCAGTGGCCACTCATGATATTGCATCCTTCCTGTCTGTGCCCCTCTTTTTTGCCTCCCTCTGCCCCCTCCCGTTCCATGTTCTGGGTAATCCTGGGGTTTCAGGCTTTTCTCACTTTCCAGGCACAAACCCTGATGTTGGTTTAAGTTAGGGTAAGAGGAAGCTACACATCAAATTTTGTGATTGTAGCTCTTATGGTTTAATAGGAGTTCTTGAACAAATGTAGCACTGACAGACTCTAAAACATATAGAGAGAAGACTAGTAACTAGTAAACATTGCCCCTTGGAAGCAAAGCACAAATAAGATACAGTTCTTCCTTTAAACAAAAAAGCAGTCATGTGCACTTTAAAGAGTCTTTATCTATCTATCTATCTATCTATATACACACACAGAGAGAGAGAGAGAGAGAGAGAGAGAGAGAGAGAGAGTAAACCCTCAAGATATGGGCAATCAAGTTGCGCATGTCTCAGGCTAATGGGACTGCTGCCCCGAGAGGAGCAGGAAACCACTCCTATTAGGACAGCAGCCGTGAGTGAGGCTGCTGTCCCTGATGGTAGCGGGGAAAGCGCTCCTGTCAGGGGCGGCAGTCTGACTCTTGCTGCCTGAGAGAAGCAGTTTCCTGCATCTGTCAGGGGTTAGCAGCTGCTGCTGTCAAGGACAGCAGTCGCGAGTCAGGCTGCTGCCCCGACAGGAGCAGTTTCTGGTCTCCAGAGTGGCGGAGAGCTGCGAACCATGTGACAGCCGGGCTCCCGTCCACTTGCAGAGCTGGGAGCTTGAGCAGGGCAGCAGCCCTGGTTAGTTTCCTGGCTCCAAGGAGCAGAGGGGAGCCGGGAGCCAGGCTGCCCCTGATTCCCGACTCCCCTCCACTGGCTGGAGCCAAGAAACTGAACAAGGCTGCTGCTCTTCTCAGTTTCCCCTCTCTGCAAGCAAAGGAGAGCTGGGAGCCAGGCTGCTGCCTGATTCCGGGCTCCCCGCCACTTGCGGGCACAGGAAATGGACCAGCTGGGTCCCCCAAGCGGCAAACACTGGGGAGACAGGAACTAGGCTGCCCTCTGGTTCCCAGATCTCTACCACACTGGGAGCCAGGAAACTGACCTGTCCAGCTGGACAGGTCAGTTTCCCATCTCCCTTCAGCCTGCATGACAATTCAAGTTACGCAGAGATTGCACAAATGCAACCCCCACACAACTCAAGGATTTATTGTATATAGTTAGTCTTTAAAGTGCTACATGACTGCTTTTTTGTTTTGTGAAGATACAGACTAACACAGCTACCTCTCAGTTCCTCCTTGTTAGGGATTCCCTGGCCCCTATCTGCCATGCTTCAAGTTGAAAATTTGTCTGTTGGGAGGAATTCACTTGTTTGTCTCCTCTTCATGGGGACAGAGAGAAAAGGACAATCAACAGTTTATCAGGCATTGATCTTTTGGTGAGCAACAGACAACCCTGGTGTTGGAAACTAGAATTTTACACTCAATGTCTGTTTCCTTTCTGGTGATTTACATGAAGAGCAAACACTTAAACATTACCTTACAACTGAGATTATAAGCATTGCAGGTGAGATTAAAATGCAGGCAGCAACACATTTCGTAAAGTCATAAGAACATAAGAATAGCCATACTGGGTCAGACCAAAGGTCCATCCAGGCCAGTATCCCGTCTGCCGACAGTAGCCAGTTCCAGGTGCCCCAGAGGAGGTGAACCAAAGACAATGATCAAGCGATTTGTCTCCTGCCATCTGTCTCCAACCTTTGACTAAAGGCTAGGGGCACCGTACTTTACCCTTGGCTAATAGCCGTTCACGGACCTAGCCTCCAAAAATTTATCAAGCTCGTTTTTAAACTCTGCTAGAGTGCTGGCCTTCACAGCGTCCTCTGGCAAGGAGTTCCACAGGTTGACTGTGCACTGTGTGAAGAAAAATTTTCTTTTATTAGTTTTGAACCTACTACCCATTAATTTCATTTGGTGTCCTCTAGTTGTTATATTATGGGAACAAGTAAATAACTCTTCAATATTCACTTTCTCCTCACCATTCATGATTTTATATACCTCTATCATATCGCCCCTCAATCTCCTCTTTTCTAGACTGAAAAGTCCCAGTCCCTCTAGCCTCTCCTCATATGGGACCCTTTCCAAAACCTTGATCATTTTAGTTGCCCTTTTCTGAACTTTTTCTAATGCCAGTATATCTTTTTTGAGGTGAGGAGACTACATCTGCACGCAGTACTCAAGATGTGGGCGTACTATAGTTTTATATGGGGAAGTATGATATTCTTTGTCTTATTCTCTATCCCTTTTTTAATAATTCCAAACATCCTATTTGCTTTACTGACATCCACGCAGTGTGCAGCGGCAGTTTTCAGAGAACTATCCACTATAATTCCAAGATCCCTTTCCTGATCTGTTGTAGCTAAATTTGCCCCCATCACATTGTATGTATAATTAGGGTTATTTTTCCCAATATGCATTACCTTACACTTACCCACATTAAATTTCATTTGCCATTTTGCTGCCCAATCACTCAGTTTGCTGAGATCTTTTTGAAGTTCTTCACAATCTACTTTGGTTTTGACCATCCTGAACAGCTTGGTATCATCTGCAAACTTTGCCACCTCACTGCTTACCCCTTTCTCTAGATCACTGATAAACAAGTTGAACAGGATTGGTCCCAAGACTGACCCTTGGGGAACACCACTAGTTACCTCCCTCCATTGTGAAAATTTACCATTTATTCCCACCCTTTGTTTCCTGTCTTTTAACCGGTTTCCAATCCATGAAAGGATCTTTCCTCCTATCCCATGACCACCTAATTTACATAAGAGTCTTTGGTGAGGGACCTTGTCAAAGACTTTCTGGAAATCTAAGTATATTATGTCCACTGGATCCCCCCTGTCTGCATGTTTGTTAACCCCTTCAAAGAACTCTAATAGATTAGTAAGACAACTTCCCTCTACAGAAACCATGCTGACTTTTGCCAAACAAATCATGTTCTTCTACGTGTCTGACAATTTTATTCTTTACTATTGTTTCTACTAATTTGCCCGGTACTGACGTTAGACTTACCGGTCTGTAATTGCCAGGGTCTCCTCTACAGCCCTTTTGAAATATTGGCGTTATATTAGCTGTCTTCCAGTCATTGGGTACCAAAGCTGATTTAAAGGATAGGTTACAAACCACCATTAATAGCTCTGCAATTTCACATTTGAGTTCTTTCAGAACCCTTGGGTGAATGCCATCTGGTCCTGGAGACTTGTTACTGTTTAGCTTATCAATTAGTTCCAAAACCTCTTCTACTGACACTTCAATCTGGGACAGTTCCTCAGATTTGTCACCTACAAAGGACGGCTCAGATTTGGGAACCTCTGTAATATCCTCAGCCGTGAAGACTGAAGCAAAGAAATCATTTAGTTTCTCTGCAATGGCATTATCTTCCTTGATTGCTCCTTTTATATCTCTATCGTCTAGAGTTGTGTCTACACGTGCCGGCTGCTTCGGAGTAGCGGCACTAACTTCGAAATAGCGCCCGTCGCGGCTACACGCGTCGGGCGCTATTTCGAAGTTAACTTCGACGTTAGGAGGCGAGACGTCGAAGTCGCTAACCTCATGAGGGGATGGGAATAGCGCCCTACTTCGACATTCAACGTCGAAGTAGGGACCGTGTAGACGATCCGCGTCCCGCAACGTCGAAATTGCCGGGTCCTCCATGGCGGCCATCAGCTGGGGGGTTGAGAGATGCTCTCTCTCCAGCCCCTGCGGGGCTCTATGGTCACCGTGGGCAGCAGCCCTTAGCCCAGGGCTTCTGGCTGCTGCTGCGGCAGCTGGGGATCCATGCTGCAGGCACAGGGTCTGCAACCAGTTGTCGGCTCTGTGTATCTTGTGTTGTTTAGTGCAACTGTGTCTGGGAGGGGCCCTTTAAGGGAGCGGCTTGCTGTTGAGTCCGCCCTGTGACCCTGTCTGCAGCTGTGCCTGGCACCCTTATTTCGATGTGTGCTACTTTGACGTGTAGACGTTCCCTCGCAGCGCCTATTTCGATGTGGTGCTGCGCAACGTCGAAGTTGAACATCGACGTTGCCAGCCCTGGAGGACGTGTAGATGTTATTCATCGAAATAGTCTATTTCGATGTTGGCTTCACGTGTAGACGTAGCCTAGGAGTCCCACTGCTTTTTTAGCGGGCTTCCTGCTTCTAATGTACTTAAAAAACATTTTACTATTGTTTTTTGAATTTATGGCTAACTGTTCCTCAAAATCTTTTTTGGCTTTTCTTATTACATTTTTACATTTAATTTGGCAGTGTTTATGTTCCTTTCTATTTTCCTCACGAGGATTTGACTTCCACTTTCTAAAGGATGCCTTTTTATCTCTCACTGCCTTTTCTACATGGTTGTTAAGCCACAGTGGCTCTTTTTTAGGTCTCTTACTGTGTTTTTTAATTTGGGGTATACATTTAAGTTGGGCCTCTAATATGGTGTCCTTGAAAAGTTTCCATGCAGCCTGCAGGGATTTTACTTTAGTTACTCTAACTTTTAATTTCTGTTTAACTAACCTCCTCATTTTTGTGTAATTCCCC
Organism: Carettochelys insculpta; assembly: GCF_033958435.1. NCBI lineage: Eukaryota > Metazoa > Chordata > Testudines > Carettochelyidae > Carettochelys > Carettochelys insculpta. Next base: position 118,233 of record NC_134151.1, read on the forward strand.
TTTTTGAAATTAAATGCCAGAGTGTTGGACTGCTGCGGTGTTCTTCCCAACACAGGAATATTAAACGTTATTATATTATGGTCACTATTTCCAAGCGGTCCTGTAATAGTTACTTCTTGGACCAGATCCTGCGTTCCAGTCAGTACTAGATCAAGAATTGCCTCTCCCCTTGTGGGTTCCTGTACCAGCTGCTCCAAGAAGCAGTCATTTAAGGCACTGAGAAATTTTATCTCTGAATCCCGTCCTGAGGTGACATGCACCCAGTCAATATAGGGATAACTGAAATCCCCTATTATTACTGAATTTTTTAGTTTGATAGCCTCTCTAATCTCCCTTAACATCTCAGCATCACTATCACTGTCCTGATTAGGTGGTCGATAATATATTCCTAGTGCCATAGTCCTATTAGAGGAAGGAACTGCTATCCATAATGATTCTATGGAACAATTTGATTCATTTAGGATTTTTACTTCATTTGACTCTATATTATCTTTCACATATAGTACCACTCCACCACCCACACGACCCATTCTGTCTTTCCGATATATTTTATATCCCGGTATGATTGTTTCCCACTGATTGTCCTCATTCCATCAGGTTTCTGTGATGCCTATTATGTCAATCTTCTCCTTTGATATGAGGTACTCTAGTTCACCCATCTTATTAGACAGACTTCTAGCATTTGTGTAAAAGCACTTTAAAAAACTACAACTATCTATATGTCTGCCCTTCACTGATGCGTTGGTAAATTATGGGCCAGATCAGATGAGAAACAGTCACATATAAAAAAAAAAATCCATCTCCCATCTTCTCTTTCTGACTGAGTTCTAGGGAATCTCTATCAATGGAGTCTCGTCTAAGAGAAGTCTCTGTCCGATCCACGTGCTCCCCTGCACCAATTGGCTTTCCCCCATCTCTTAGTTTAAAAAATGCTCTATGACCTTTTCAATGTTTAATGCAAGCAGTTTGGATCCACCTTGTTTTAGGTGGAGACCATTGTTCCTGTATAGGCTCCCCCTAACCCAAAAGTGTCCCCAGTTCCTAATAAATCTAAACCCTTGCTCCCTACACCATCGTCTCATCCACGCATTGAAACTCTGAAGCTCTGCCTGTCTACCTGGCCCTGCGCGTGGAACTGGAAGCGTTTCTGAGAATGCCACCATAGAGGCCCTGGATTTCAGTCTCCTTCCTAGCAACCTAAATTTGGCTTCCAGGACATCTCTCCTACCCTTCCCTATGTCACTGGTACCTACATGTACCACAACCACCGGCTCCTCCCCAGCACCGCATATAAGTCTATCTAGATGCCTCGAAAGATCCGCAACCTTTCCACCAGGCAGGCAAGTCACCATACGGTTCTCCCGGTCATCACAAACCCAACTATCTATATTTCTAATGATCGAATCCCCCACGACTAACACTTGCCTCTTTCTAACAACTGGCGTTTCCTCCCCCGGAGAGGTATCCTCGGCACGAGAGGATAACATAGCACCCTCTGGAAGGAGGGTCCCAACTATGGGATGGTTTCCCTCTGCTCCCATTAACTGCTCTCCTTCCCCGAGCCTTTCATCCTCCTTAACAGCATCAGGGCTGTCAGGCTGGAGGTGGGACAGCCCTACTATGTCACAGAAAGCCTCATCAACATCGCTGTCTGCCTCCCTTAGCTTCTCCAGTTCAGCCACCCTGGTCTCCAAAGCCCGCACTCGGTCTCTGAGGGTCAGGAGCTCCTTGCATCAAGTGCACACATCCATCCGTCCACAGGGCAGGTAGTCACACATATTACACCCGACACAATAAACAGGATAGTCCCCGCTGTACTGCTGGGCTTCTGCCTCCATTGCCTGCTCTGACTGAATTTAATTTAATTATATCTGGGGATTTTAAGTAAATGCTTCAGATGGAGATTATTATAAAGATTTATGTTTAAAAGCAATAGAATAACTAGCCCCCTCTAAGCTCCCCCTCTAAACTCCCCTCTCAAAACTCCCTCCTGTTAGCAATCACCCAGGTTGCAGGCTCCCTGGTCGCGGGCCAGCAAGGTTTATATGCTCTGGCCTTCCTGACAGCCCCTCCCTCTGACTACAGCTCAGCTCAGCCAATCAGCACACAGTGTTCCGATTCAAACCTAATCAAGGCTAACAGCTTCCAAATACCACCCTGAGCACACGGCCTTTCAAACAAACAGACAGCTCAGCACTCCAAACTAACGGACAGACACAAGCCCAGAACCCCCAAACACAAAGAGCCACACACTACAGAGAGCCACTTACCCCAAGCTGCTGTGGTTTGCCTCCTCCTTCTCCAGGAGAGCCCTCTCAAAACTCCCTCCTGTTAGCAATCACGCTGTTTGCAAGCACCAGGTCGCAGGCTCTAATTCTTGGTGGTTAGTTGATAATGAGTGGACCCATGAGAAAGAGGCTCTTGAAGTGTTCCACCATGATTTCAACAGTTTCCACCCCACCATCAACATCAACCTGGACCAGTCCACACCAGAGATCCACTGCTTGGACACTACTGCGCAAATAAATGATGGTCACATAAATACCACCCTATACCGGAAACCCACAGACCACTATGCTTACCTACATGCCTCCAGCTTCAATCCAGGGCACACTACGTGATCCACTGTATACAGTCACGCATGAAGGTACAACCACATTTGCTCCAATCCCTCAGATAGAGACAAACACCTATAAGACCTTTACCAAGTTTTCCTGAAACTACAAAGACCTACCTAAGGAAGTGAAGAAACAGACAGACAGAGCCAGATGTGTACCCAGAAGCCATCTGCTACAAGACAGGCCCAACAAGGAAAACAAGAGACCACCATGGAACATCACATACACACTCCAGCTAAAGCCTCTCCAGTGCATCATCAGTGATCTACAACCCATCCTGGGCAATAATCCTTCACTCTCACAGACCTTGGGAGGCAGGCCAGTCCTCTCCTACAGACAGCCTGCCAACCTTAAAAAAATCCTCACCAGCAACTATAGACCACACCAAAATCACTCTAAACCTGGAACCAGCCCCTGCAACAGTCCTCGCTGCCAACTCTGCTCACATATCTACACCAGTGACATCATCACAGGACCTAACACCAACTATATCATCAGGGGCTTCTTTACCTGCACATCTACTAATATAATATGTGCCATCATGTGCCAGCAATGCCCCACTACAATTTACTTTGGCCAAACTGGACAGTCTCTATGTAAAAGAACAAATGGACATAAATCAGACATCAAGAACGTTAACACACAAAAACCTGTAGGAGAACACTTCAATCTTCCTGGACGCTCAGTAACAGATTTAAAAGTAGCAGTCCTACAACAAAAAACTCCAAAGAGAAACTGCAAAGCTGCAATTCATTTGCAAATTTGCCACCATCAGCTAAAGATTGAACAGAAATGGGAGTGGCTGGCCAATTACAAAAGCAGTTTCTTCACTCTTGATGTTTACACCTTCACATTAGCTACTGATAATGGGCAACATCCTCCATGACTGAACAGACCTTGTCAACTCTGGCCCTCCCCTTGACTGAGACTCCCTCTTTAAACCCTCCTCTGGAACTATCCCCAGGTCCTTGCCCACAAAAGCTTATGCTCCAAAATATCTGTTAGTCTATAAGGTGCCGCAAGACTTCTTGTTGTTTTTGAAGATACAGACTAACATGGTTATCCCTCTGATAATGAGTAGGACGTCTTCATGTCACGCTCCTATTTGTGAGTCCACTGATGGCTGATCAGCTCTGTTCTGGAGCTGCTGATCTTATCACAGAAGAGGCAGGTGTTAGTAGCTGTTGGAGGGACATGGGGAAGTTTTTGATGCTCTTTTCTTCTCCGGCTGTGCTTGTCTGCACTGTGGAAGCACCTCTCAAAATGCACTACCCCCTCATGGATTACCGTTGTCCACTGGGTGTGGGTTTGGGCAAAGTTCTCCCAAGTGTCAACACCAATGCTGCATTTTTTCATGTATGCCTTCAGCATGTCCTTGTATCGCTTCCACTGAGCCACAACACTCCTCTGTCCTTCCTCTAACTTGGAAAACAGAAGCTGTTTTGGGAGGCACTGATTAGACATCTGAACCGCATGGCCAGTCCGACAAAATAGTTGATGAATGATAATAGTTTCAATACTGGTTATGTTTGACTCTTGCAAGACGCTAGCGTTCGTGTGCTTATCCTCCCAAGAGCTATTTGGGATTCTCCTGGAGTAGCATTGATGATATTGATCAAGTGCCTTCAGATGAAGCTTGTATGTTGTCCAGGTTTCACATACATATAGTAGTGTTGGAGCAGCTACTGCCTGGTATACAAGGAGCTTCGTCTTGGGATAGATGTCCCAGTTCTTGAAGACCCTTTTTCTCAGGTGGGAAAAAACAAAGCTTGCACAGCTCAGAGATCGATGTTGCATCAATGTTGACTTTAGTGGAAAGACGACTTCCGAGGTATGCGATGTGCTCCACATTTTCCAGCAGTTCTCTATTGACTTCAATAGAAAGTGCATAAGATTGCCCAGTTGGTGAAGGCTGGTGGAGCACCTTGGTCTTTTTGATGTTCAGCGTGAGGCCAACAGTCTCATATGCTTCAGCGGAGGCACTAAAATAGTCTGAAGGGTTGGGGGAGAAAGATGACAATAGGGTTGTTGCTCCATGTACTGGAGCTCCAAGATCGAGGTTGTGGAAGTCTTCCTTTTAGCCTTCAGTCTCCTGAGATTGAAAAGCTTACTGTTCATTCTATAGACAATCTTCACAACATCTAGAAGCTTGCCATCAATGAGGTGAAAGATCATATCCACTGTTCCTCGGGATGGTCGGAAGCCACACTGGGATTCTGGGAGAATTTCTTCTGAGAGTGGCAGGAGTCAGTTTGCAAGGATTTGAGCGAAGATTTTCTCTGCCGTTGCCAGGAGTGAGATGCCATGATAGTTCCACAGTCTGACTTGCGCCCTTCTTGAAAAGAGACTTATGATGAGCGTGTCTCTGAAATCTTGTGGCATCTGCTCCCTATCCCAGATGTTCAGAATCAGGAGGTGGAGCTGTTTGTAGAGCTCTTGCCCACCTTCTTCGAAGACTTTGGTGGGGATTCCATCTAGTCTGGTTGCCTTGTTGCACTTCATCACTTTGATGGCAGCCTGGACCTCACTCAGGGTAGGAAGAGTTGCAAGATCATCTCTAGGTGGTTCCTGAGGGATTTGGTCAAGGGATTCTAGGACCATGGTGCAGGGGCAGTTGTGCAATGACTGGTGCTGACTGCCGGACTGATCACCACCTTATTTGATCCACAATGGCTATTAGGATTGTCACCAAATGGAGAAGTAAGAGGAAACGGATCCGACGAAAGATCAATGTACAAGGCTTGAAGGACCCCATCAGAAGAAGTGACTTATAGATAGCGCTCCAAAGTTAACTGCAGGCAGTACACCCTGAAGATGTAGACGGAACACTGGTGTCAACAGAAAAATGCCAATATTTGAGCTTGTGAAGAAACCACTGGCTACTAGACCAGGAGGCATCAGGACTGGTTTGATGAGAATAATGTGGAAACTGAATGCTTGATTGAGGCAAAAAGGAAAGCCGTTAGGGCCTGGTATAGTGACATCAGTTGTATGATGAAGAGAGAAGCACAAGCACAAGCACAAGCCAAGGCCAAGGCAGAAATGCAAAGTAAAACAAGGACTCTGCAAAAATAGTAGTGGACTGAGAAGGCACGAGAACTCCAGCATCTCATAGATATCAACAATACAAGAGGTTTCTTCAATGCTACCAAAGGTGTTTATGGACCGAGAGAACACTGAATCAATCCCAGAAATAATTCTAATAACTATTTTAACAATACCAACACACACGAGCCAGACTGGTTCCAGCTATATATTAATCAGGTTCAAGTTGAGACCTAGGAGCCTTGGTGCGAGTTGGCTGTTGGTCTTCTAGAGTCACAGTGCTGATTTTAAACACCAGGGAACCAAAGCGATTGGTGCTTTAGAAAAGAGTACAGGTAGGCTGATAGAGTGGTTGGTAGGCACTGGAGAACACCTGTGATAGATTTTGGGGTGAGGACATAGGGACCACATTGTCCTTAGAGGGCACCACATGGGTTGGTTGAACCAGTAGAGCCTGTATCATTGGCTATGTCTACACTACGAGATAAATTCGATTTTAAGGTAGTTAGCTCAGAATTACCACACTTCACTATAAATACCATTAGCTTGATTTAGGGAACACTAATATCAATATCATAGTATCGTTAGTACCTGCTGGCTTTAGCATCAAGTTCAAATTTAAAAGTTTGAATAAAGGCCATTTGGAAGTGCCATGTCTTAAAATCGAATTTCTTAGCCTCCAGAGGTGTCCCATATGTAATTCACAATGCCCCACAGTGCTCTGCTCTGGCCACTGTTCTCCATGGCCGTGTCTACACTAGCCAAAAACTTTGAAATGGCCATGCAAATGGCCATTTCGAAGTTTACTAATGAAGCACTGAAATACATATTCACTGCCTCATTAGCATGCGGGTGGCCGCGGCACTTCGAAATTGATGCAGCTCACTGCCGCGCAGCTCGTCCAGACAGGGCTCCTTTTCAAAAGGACCCCGGCTACTTTGAAGTCCCCTTATTCCTAGACGTCGAAGTAGCTGGGGTCCTTTCAAAAAGGAGCTGCATCTGGACGAGCCGCGCAGTGGCGTGCTGCGTCAGTTTCGAAACCCGCATGCTACTGAGGTGCTGAATACGTATTTCAGTGCTTCGTTAGTAAACTTCAAAATGGCCATTTGCATGGCCATTTCGAAGTTTTTGGCTAGTGTAGACGTAGCCCAGGTGGGCAGGAATTAGGTAACAGGAAGCCTGTGGCTATGGGCTCATGTTTGTAGGAGAGCCTGAGAAATGTCTCTCTTTCTTTGCTATTAGCACTGAGCGCATCTAACCATTACTAAAAGCCCCAGCACAGAGTTTGTGGTTCTGTCTCTACTCTTGGTATTTTTTTTCTGCACTGCCTGGTGCCAGCCACTGCCCTGCCATACCATGTGGCAGCAAGGCGGTTGTGGGGGTCCTTCTTGCATAAGAGGCCAAGACACTTCTTCTCAGTGGTTTACATTTGTGCGTGCCCCATCTCTACCCCCACAGGAGCCATGCCTTTGGGGTCTTTCCTGCCTGCCACCACTTCATGTGGCTAGCCCCCAACCCAACAAAAGGATGTGCTTGCTGTTTGGTGCCAACTATGCTGCCAGACAGCACCATGTGCTGGCTTGTGCATGGTTAGGGCTCCAAGGGAGAGAAAGAATTCTGGGACCTTGCAAGTAGCAGGGGAGGGGGCAGAGTCTCCCTCGGCAGATAAGATTTTTGGGGCCTTTCTGCCACATGGGGGTGATACTTCAACTGGTCCCCCACCAAAAATATTTTGGGGCCTTTCTGCCACTTGGGGGAAGTGTCCCCAGGTGGCTAAGATTTTCGCAGCCTTTTTGACATGTGGGGGACTGCTTCAGCTGGCCCCTCCACTGAAACCACCCCGCCACTTGCACCAACAAGGACTCAGGGGGCTAGATGCCACGGGGGGAAGTCTCCCCTGGTGACTAAGATTTTCGGGGCCTTTCTGCCATTGGGGGGAAGTGTCCTCTGGTGGCCAAGATTTCTGGGAGCTTGCTGCTACCAGGGGGAAGTCTCTTCTGGCAGCTAAGATTTTTGGGGCCTTTCTGCCATTAGAGAGAAGTTTCCCCTGGTGGCTAAGATTTTTGGGGCATTGATGCCATCCCCCATGATGGCAATTTCTGTGTGATGAAAAGGGAAGACAAAAATCTTTTTTCTTAGCCTCTTTCCTCTAACTTTGCACCCCTTGATGCAGGGAAGAGTGGGTGGAGGGCCAGTTGAGAATACAGACTGTGCATAGAAGCTGTATAATGAACGGGAAGCCAAATAATCTCCCCATAGCAACTCTCTTTTTTCAAAAACTATTATCAACTCTTTCTTCATGCTTTTTGTTGTCCCTGTGTTATTTTCAGGGACCAGATGAAACCAAGGAAGGGGGAGCAGCCAGTGGATGGCCAGTTGAGAACACAGACTGCAGAGAAGCTTTATAATACATTGGGAACCCAAAAACTCTCCTCTCAGCAACTCTTTTTTCCCAAATCTTTAGTATCTACTCTTTCTTCATGCTCTTCTTTGTCCCTGTGTTATTTTCAGGGATCAGATGCAATCAAGTTAGGGAGAACAGTCAGTGGGTGGCCAGTTGAGAAGAGACACACTTGCTGACTTTTATGAAGTCCTTGATAAGGCACTTATAGAAGAAATAGATTTCTGTTAACTTTGTCATCTTTGTTGATGCCTTACTTCTCCTTCCTTCTGACTGGAAAAGTGGACATTTGCTTATAATATGAGGGGAATGAGGGCAATGCAACATGAGAAGTTGATGCATACCAGTGAATATACCCAGAATACTACGGAGATAAGGGAACTGTGGGATAGATTCCCACAATGAACAGCTGAAACTGTGAATGTTTGCCAGTTGAATGTGGCAGCAATAAGTCGACTTTGTGAGGCACATGTGGGGAGGTGAGGATAGTCAAATTAGAGTTTATAAAATCCAGCGTTACAAAATTGATATTCATAAATTTGAATTTATCTTGTAGCATAGACATAGCCTAACTTTCCAGGCCAGCGTGATACACAGAAGGAATTCAATTTTCAGGGAGAGAAGTGGGAATACCTACACAATGACTAGGGTGTGGGGAGTGCCTCATTTATCCCTCAGTATGGAGATGTTTCCTGAGGAAGCCAGAATGTTGTAACTCTAGGTGAGAGTACATGGTAAGGTGCTGTCTGGTGTGGGGAAGGCTGAAATCCCAGCCAGGTGCACTCTTGTTGTGCTGGCAAGAGTCCAGACTATGTGGAATGAATCAGACAGTCCCAGATGAGGGGAAGAGAGGATCTTGTGCAGTGGTTCTTAACCTTTACTACAGCCTGCACCCTTTTGCGTCTCAATATGTTTTAAAAACAACAAGAAGTCCTGTGGCACCTTAGAGACTAACAGATATTTTGGAGCAAAAGCTTTTGCGGGCAAAGACCAGCTTCGTTAGATGCATGAGTGGAGGGTGGGGAGGTTCAGAGGAGGATTTAAAGAGGGAGTCTCAGTAAAGGGGAGGGCCAGAGCTGACCAGTTTTCACACCCCTTATCAAAAATCAAATATGTTCTTTCACCCCTTATCAAAAATAAAAAATGGAGATGGGGGGGGGCCTATACACTTTTAAATGCATATTAAATATACATAAAATAGTTTTATGTCATTACTCACCACAAATAATAGTACAGCAAGCATACCAAAATACACAAGTGCTACCCAGAGATGTTGTGGAGTTTTGCTGAGGAAGTAAACTGTAACGGACGTACTAACAGTTAGTGGCTAACCGAATTCAAACAAAGCCGCTGCACTGCCACATCATCTGCTCATGTGTCAAAAAATACCCTGCAATGTGGTGGTACATTGTATCTTGTAGCAAGATAATTTCACTAAAATTAGCTTAAAAACTTGAAAACAATTTTTTTATTTGGATATTACAGTAATTGTTAAAAAATGTATAATGTTAATACACAGGTTTGATGAAACAAATTAGATGTATTTACGTGCCTGTGCTTAATTTGTGTTTTTGATGATTTACCATCTAAAAAAAACCTGCCATGTCTCACACCCCCAAAAAGGGCATCACGCACCCCCACGGGGTGCATGCACCCCATGTTAAGACCCACTGATCTAATGGAAACACTATTCCATGTCACAGAGCAGGGATTTCTGATGGGACACTTCTGCTCTCCAATTAAACATCTTAGACATGTGGATGAGGTTCAGGGATCCCCAAGCTCTGCACCCCGTCTGCAGGCAGGAGTGACTCTCACTCAGCAGAACAGCAGGTTTATTAGCTGACAGGACACAGTCTCTTACAGAAGAGTCAGTACAGCAATCAGGGACAGCCAGTCCAATCCACGTTGGGGAGAAGAGGCCCCAGGGGGCCCCCCAAGCTGGGGCCTTGCCCGCTCCTTTGTCTCTCTCGCTTTCCCAGCCCAGACTCACTGCTTCCCAACTCCCAGTTCCAATTCAAACCCCTCAGGCTCCACTTCCTCCTTTGTCTGCAGTCCAGAGGTGTCACCCGGTCACCTAGGTTACCCTCAGCAGGAGCCCCACACCCTCTGTGAGCCACACACACCTATCCCCCACTACATCACAACAGTCCTAGTGGGTCAAGCAGTGTCTGGCTCCGACTCAGGGCAGGTTGCACAATCTGGCTCCACCTATGACTAGCTGAGCCAGGCTGGACAGAAGAATCCAGTGGCAGGCCAAGCAGGCTAGAAAAGTCCATGCTGGGCACAGAGCAGCACCCGGTCATGGAAGGTTCTGCTAGCAGTGGTTCCCAATCTTTTCAGTAACACGAACACTTCAAAGAGATAGACAATTCCACAACACACTCACTCTTTTCAGCTGAATCAATAATTCATAAATGTCACATTTACTTATAATTACAATGGTTATGGTCTAACTAGAGGGGTCTGCAACATCGTAATACACAGAAGGAGAGACTAAGGTCACAAATAGAACATCTAGCGGACAAGCAAGCAGGGTTCTGGAAAGATAGAAGTACCATACAGCAGATATTGGAACTAAGATTGATAGCGGAGAAAGCTCGACGAAAAAACAACAACATCTACATTTGCTTCATTGATTTTCAGAAGGCATTTGATAGTATAGGTCAGAAAGTGAGTTGGGCGGTCTTGGAGTCCTACAGAGTGGATAACAGACTGATATGGTTGTTGAAGGATATCAGTGACAATGTGAGGCAGCAGTGAGAAAGTGTGGAGAGTTGGGAAGTTGGTTTAGAATGAGTAGAGAGGTACGAGAAAAGGAGATCCGATAACGCAGAGTATCTTCATTATGTATGTAGAGAGAGCCATGGACAAGATCAAGGAAGAGGTAGAAGGGATATCTGTGCATGGGATAAGAATTAACAACTTGAGGTTTGCAGATGATATTGTTATCATTGAGGAAGATGGTGAGAAGCTAGCGAAAATGGTGCAGGTGCTAAATGAGGAAGGGAAGTGGTACAGACTGATTATGAACATCCATAAAACAAAAACAATGGTATTTGGAGATAAGGAAATAGGAAGGAAGATTAGTATAAATGGGATTGAACTAGACAACATATAGAAGTTCACATATCTGGGGAGCAACACAAAATATGATCTAGATTGCAAGAAGGAAATAGTGACAAGAATAGAGAAAGCAAGAAGGAATTTGATGGCAATGGAGAAGATTGGAAAAGCAAGGCAATTAGCTTAGGGATGAAGCTGAGCATCTTGAAAACGTGTACTCAGCAGCACGTTGTACAGATGTGAGACATAGGTGATAAAAGATTTAAAGAGAAGGATATTGGCATTTGAGAGAAGTTGTTACAGAAAGATCCTGAGAATAGGATGGATGCAGAAGGTCACCAACAAGGAATTATATAGGAAGATAGAGACAAAAGAGAACCTACTGCAGAAGGTTATACAGCTCAAGTTACTTCTATTCGGGCATATCTGTAGAATGAATGACTAACAAAAAATCAAGACCCTGGTATTCAGCATAATGGACGGTTTGAATAGGAGAGGCAGACCCCACAGAGAAGGGGTAGATGATATAGTAGAATAGTGCGGAGTAAGTCTACAGGAACTAAGCCACTCTGAACTGGACAGAGAAAATGGAAGGAAATAGTGAGAGGCATAGACACCAACAGGCAATGAGCCCATGGTTGTTGATGATGATGATGATGATGAATACACACAACAAGCTAAACAAGGATCAAATGCATTAATGTTTCAAATCCACCACAGAATACACCATCCTAGAGAGCAACCACAGACACATTTTTAAAATCTGCTCAGCACCATGCTAAGAATGTTGAGTAAACAAGTAACCACTGAAAATAGGCTCCCCTCCCTGCCAGCCTGTTGGAGCCAGCATGCAGCATTTAAACTGCGTCCCAGCTCCAACGGGCTCCCACCCTCCCTCCCGCTTACCACAGCACAGAGGTAGTGGTGGGCTCCCCGCAGCTTGTTTGGGCCAGGAAGCAGCTGAAATGCATTTCAGCTGCTTCCTAGTGCAAATGGGGTCTTGTGGGATTGGCATTTCCCCTCAAGGTGGCTCTGCAAAAGCAACATTGTGGGAAAAATTGATGAAATTTCACATCACACTTGGACAGTTCTCATGGCACACTGGTTGAAAACCACTGCACTAGAGACCTACAGCTGTTCTGTCCCAGAGCAGAGAGGCTCCTGACTCCAAGATCTGAGCACTGGTTAGCGAGTGCCTGAGCACTCTTGCTGGGAATGTCTCAGGCCAGACAAGGTGGGAAGCCATGGGTCTGATGTGATGATGGACTCACCATCGTGTGAGCTAAATCAGCTGAGACAGATGCTGACCTCTGGCAGTGAGAACCCACCCCCTCCCGGCCTTTTGGGGATCTTTGTGCAATTGGCTGTCAGGGTCCTTCTTGGCAGCTGAAAGTGGGAGGTGTTCCTAATGGCTAGCTTCTTCTGGGCTTCTGGTGTCAGAATTCATAGTACAGGACCAAGACCTTTACATCAACTCCTGGATGCTTTGCACTGTGGAAGAGCCTTCTTGAGATCCTGTCAAGAGCAGGATCCTCCTACCTCTCTTGAACAAAGACTCACACACTCGAGTGGGGAAAGCTTAGCACAACTCTGGCAGACAGGAACCAAACCCACCTAGCACAGAGCCAAACCTCAACATTTCCACACACCTAAAAATGCAAAGCAAGAACAAGCCTTGCTGAGGTAACATTAACATGCCACTGCAGCTAACTGCCTCTGACATGCTCTGTATAGAGGGGAGGGGCATGAGAACCAGGTAGGGGCAGGGATATGGATGCGGCCCTACAGAAGGCCTCACACTGTGCAGAGTGGGTTCTTTGTAGGTCCATGCTACTCAAGCACTCAGCCTTAGTATTAACCCATATACTGCAGACACTCACCTCTACTAGCCCTCCTCCTGCTGCTTGCTCCAGTAGAGCCACGGCCTTCTGCACATCAGCCCTGTTAGTTTGAGGTCCATGGTGTAAAAGAAACCTGGCACAGCGGTATTGGGCCATGGGGTGCCCATTGCTGGCTGCACGATGGTAATAGAGTGCTGCCTGGAAACAGAGAAACACCACCATGAACACCAGGAGGTATGCATGCCAGGCTGCGTTGTCCCAGGCACTTTTGTGAGCAGGCTGCTGGTGGCTGCTCTTAACTTAGCCTGTGCCTACATCCAAACTTCCTTGCCAGTTCTCATCACAAACTATGCATATTCCTCAGGCAGCCACTAGCACAAACACCCTCCCTATTTGTGCAGCTTCCTTCACACTCAGCATCTTTTCAAACACGCACTATAACTATAAGAACAACCAGCAGTCAAGTAGCACTTTACAGACTAGCAAAATAGTTTATTAGGTGAGCTTTCGTGGGACAGACCCACTTCTTCACTGTTCTGGTCTGGCTATGGTCTGAAGAAGTGGGTCTGTCCCACGAAAACTCACCTAATAAACTATTTTGCTAGTCTTTAAAGTGCTACTTGACTACTTTTTGTTTTGCTGGTGTATAGACTAGCACGGCTTCCTCTCTGTTACTATAAGATTATTCAGGTAAGATCCTACTTCTCAGGTGTGATCACCAAGGAGAACTGACTATGGGGGAGACAGCCCCTCCCCAAGTATGCAGCATCTCACAGAAATGGCCCACCCCCAAGTGCACACAGCACATGCCTGCAATACTGCCCTTCATTGCCCCCCATACACAGTTACACTTTCCCTGTCCACCAAATGGCATCACGTGTCAGGCCTGCATTAGCCACAGCAACTGCTTTGCAGAGGAGAGTGAAGGCAGGCAAGTGGGATGACTAGCAAATGGGGACTAAAAGGGACACCCATTCACTATGGGCTGCTCTCCAGCCTCCAGTTCTGAAGGTAGTGCTGCTGCCAGGAGCAGCACAGAAATAAAGCTGGCAATGGGGCTCTCCCTATCTGTGCCTGGAGATGAGGGCAACATAACCTTTAATATTTATGCTGATGTGCAATATGAATTTTGTTATGTGCACCAATATGGAGTTATGTGGCGGGGATGAGCCAAGGGTTTGGAAGGGGATTCAGGGCTGGGGCAGAGAGTTGAGATGTGGAGACGTGTGGGTTCTGGGTTACAGAAAGGGATGCAGGGGGTGGCCTCAGGGCTGGGTGTATGGGGTGTGAGTGAGTGTTCCAGATATGGGGTGGGCTTTAGGGTAGGGCTGGGGGTGAACAGTTTGGATGGGATGCACGATTTCCCAGGGTGAGAGGACTAGCTCCAAGCTTCTCTCACTGCACAGCTCATGGCCAGGTGAGAAACACCTGTCCACGGGCACAGAAACTCCAGTGGGACTTGTCAGGGAAAGGGCACTGAAGCATGGCTCTGGCATACAAAGCTAGGCTGGGCAAGGGGTACCTCTCCTCCAGTTGCAGCAGGTCTGCACTAGAGCTGGGTTGGGGCTAGGGTAGGGGCACTCTCTCCTCACTCTGGAAAGTCTGGAGCAGTTGTGCACTGGGGCCAGAGTGAGGCATCTCTCCTCAGCACAGCCCTGAGCCCCTGTACAGGACTTAACAGGTAGCTTCGCTGCTTAGAGAGAAGTTAGTATGGTGGGGCATGGGCACTTACTGTCCCCCTTGCATGATAATTCAGTGACTCTTCAGCCATTTCCATGGTGGGATAGGTTTCAAATCCCTTTGTGCAGGGAAGAGAAGACACCAGGGCTGCTCATCCCATTGCAGGAGTACTTTAGGACTTTGATCTCTCTGCCTGGGTGATTTGTGCTGGTCAGTTTGTCCCCATGTCACTGCACACAGATGAAGGGAGTGGGTGGGTGCTGGATGGGAGGCATCTACTGAGAGAAGCAAGTGCCGCCATTCCTGGGAAAATTTTAGAGCCCTGCAGTGGGCCTGGAATCCCACAGGTCTCCCAAGAGCCACCACCATAATAATAGGAATGGGAGAAAAACTAAAAAGTGTGGGACAAAATAACAGCCCCGCATAGGGCTCTACTTTCTCATGCAGGACTCCAAAGGACTCCTTCATGCACCCAAGGAAGCAGGGAGCCCTGCACTGATAGGCATTCACTGACGCACACAAAGGTGCACACGGGAACAGTACCTTGTTCTTTGAGTCAAAGGAACTTGGAGCAAAGTGTCTCACAGGCACTCCTTTCATATCACTGCTTCTACTTGTGCTGCTAAGAAACAGGGCTAACAATGCTCCCCCAGCCTCCAACAGTGCAGAAGAGTGGTTCTGCAGGACACCAGGTACCTTTGTCAAGTCCTTCTCAGTGCCTCTGCCATGCTCATAACACAGGCCCACGTTGAACTGGGCTTTGCTATAGCCCCGATCTGCTGCCAGCTTGAAGAAGGAGTAGGCTGCCATGTAGCGGCCATCATTCACACTTTCAATCCCTGGGGAGGGAACAGTGCATGTTTGGTAAATCAGCCCAAAAGCAACAAATGGAACAGGGTCATGGAGCTTATCATGACTAGCCCATGGCACGCACCCACTATACCCTGCCAAATTTGTCACCTCAAACAATGGAGCTCAGGAGTTGAGAAGGACCAGTGACTTAACCCTGTGTATGGCCTAAGCACTGGCATATGAAGGTAAGAACAGCCCCAATGGGTCAGACTAAAGGTCCATCTAGCTCAGTACCCTGTCCTGCGACACAAGCCAATGCCTGATGCCCCAGAGGGAGTGAACAGAACAGGTGATCACGAAAGCAAGCCCTATCCTGACATCCATTTCCAACCTCTGAAAAGCAGAAGCTAGAGAAACCATTCCTACCTATCTTGGCTAATACTGATGGACCTAACCTACATGAATTTATCTAGTTCTTTTTTAAACCCCATTAATGTCTTGGTCTTCACAATATCCCCTGGCAAGGAGTTCCACAGGCCTGCTACGTGCTGTCTGAGATAAAATTCCTTTTATTAGTTTCAAACCTGCTACCCATTAATTTCATTTGTTGACCCTGCGTTCTTTTGTTAAGGACACAAGCAAATAACTTTTCCTTATTTGCTTTTTCCACACCAGTTATTATTTTATATAGCTCTGTCATATCCCCTTCTTAGTCTCCTTTCTTCTAAGCTGAAACTTCCCAGTCTTTTTAATCTTTCTTCATATGGCACTCTTTTCAAAACCCTAATCATTTTTGTTGCCTTTTGCTGAATCTTTTCCAATGCCAATATATCTTGTTTGAGATGAGGCAACCACATCTGTATGCAAGATTCAAGATGTTGGCATACCATGGATGTATAGAGAAACAATAAGATATTCTCTATCCCTTTTTAAATGATTCCTAGCAGTTTATTTGCCTTTTTGACTGCCGCAGCACCTTAAGTGGATGTTCTCAGAAAACTATCCACAATGACTCCAAGATCTCTCTCTTGAACAGTTAGCTAAATTAGTCACCATCATTTTGTATGTACAGTTGGGATTATATTTTCAAATGTGCATTAACTTCATATTTGTCAACATTAAAATTCATTTGTCATTTTGTTGCCCAATCACTTAGTTTTCTGAGATCTTTTTGAAGCTCTTCAGTCTACTCTGTTCTTAACTATTTTGAACAACTTAGTATCATCAGTAAATTTTGCCACTTCACTGTTTACACCTTTTTCCAGATCACTTATAAATAGGTTGAATAGGATTGCTCCCAGAATAGATTCTTGGTGGGGAGAACCTCTCTCCATTCTGAAAACTTGCCATTTATTCCAACACTTTATTTCCTGAATTTAAACCATTTTTCAGTCCATGAGAGGACCCTCCCTCTTATCCCATTACAACTTATTTTACTTAAGAGCCTTTGGAGGAGGACCTTATCAAAGGCTTTCTGGAAATCTCAGTACACTATATCCACTGGATCCTCCTTGTCCACATGCTTAATGACCACCTCAAAGAAATCCAGTAGATTAGTAAGGCATGATTTCCCTGTACAGAAACCATGTTGACTTTTCCTCAACAAGTTATGTTTGTCTATGTGTCTGACAATTTTATCCTTCACTATAGTTTCAACTAATGTGCCCGTTACTGATTGTAGATTTACTAATCTGTAATTGGCAGGATCACCTCCAGAGCCCTTTTTAAATATTAGAGTCACATTAGCTATTTTCCAGTCAATAGGTACAGAAGCTGATTTAAAGGATAAATTACAAACCACAGTTAATAGTTCTGCAATTTCACCTTTGAGTTCTTTAAAAAGTCTGGTCCTGGTGACTTATTACTATTAAGTCTACTAATTCATTACAAAACCTCCCCTATTAACACCTCAATCTTCGACAATTCCTCAGATGTGTCACCTAAAAAGAATGGCTCAGGTTTGGCAATCTTCCTAACATCCTCAGTGGTGAAGACAGAAGCAAAAAATTTGTTTAGTTTTTCTGCAAGGGCCTTATTTTTGAGGGCTCCCTTAGCATCTCCGTCATCCAGTGGTTGTTTAGCAGGCTTCCTGCTTCTGATGTACGTAAAAAACACTTTGCTGTTACCTTTTGAGTATTTGGATAGCTGTTCTTCAAACTCCTTTTTGGCTTTTCTCATTACTCTTCACTTGAAGAGTTTATGCTTTTTATCTTCCTTGCTGGGATTTAACTTCTATTTTTTAAATTATGCCGTTTTATCTTCCAATGCTTTTCACCTGATTGTTAAGGCATGCTAGCACTTTTTTGGTGCTCTTACTGTGTTTTTTAATTTCTGTACCTGTGCTGGAAAGAGGGTGAGGTTCCACAGGATATGTGCGACGCTAACATTGTAATGTTGTATAAGAACAAAGGAGACAGAAACGACTGCAACAACTACCATGGAATCTCCCTCCTAAGCGTCACTGGTAAACTGTTCGCTCGCGTCATCCTTGGCAGACTCCAGATTGCTGAGAGGGTGTACCCCAAATCGCAGTGCGGATTCCATGCAGAGAGGTCTACCATTGACATAGTCTTCTCTCTAAGGCAGCTGCAGGAGAAGTGCAGGGAACAGAGGAAGCCACTCTACATAGCCTTCATCGACCTGACCAAGGCCTTTGACTTGGTCAGTAGGGATGGTCTGTTCAAACTGCTCCACAAGATAGGCTGTCCTCCACGGTTACTCAAGATGATCCAGTCATTCCACGAAGACATGAGAGGAACCATCCAATATGACGGCGCATTATCGGATGCTTTCAGAATCAGGAGCGGCGTCAAACAACGATGCGTGCTTGCTCCAACATTGTTCGGGATCTTCTTCGCACTCCTCCTGAAGCATGCCTTTGGATCTTCAACAGAGGGCATCTTGCTGCACACAAGATCTGATGGGAAACTGTTTAACCTTGCAAGGCTGAAAGCTAAGTCTAAGGTGCGGGAAGTCCTCATCAGAGACATGCTGTTCGCAGACGATGCTGCTGTATTGTCTCACACAGAAGACCAGCTTCAAAAACTGCTGGATCAGGTCTCCAAAGCGCGCAAGGACTTTGGGCCTACCACCAGCCTAAAGAAGACAAACGTACTCGGTCAGGATGTTGCTGAATCCCCATCAATCAGCATTGACAACTATACGTTAGAGGTCCTCCACAAGTTCGTTTACCTCGGGTCCACCATCACTGACACCCTGTCGTTGGACACTGAGCTAAATAGGAGGATCAGAAAAGCGGCCACAACTCTGTCCAGACTCAGCAAGAGAGTGTGGAATAACAACAAGCTGTACATTCACACCAAAATGCAAGTCTACAGAGCCTGCATCCTCAGCACCCTCCTTTATGGCACCGAGACTTGGACCCTGTATGCCCGCCAGGAAAAGAGGCTGAACGTCTTCCACTTGCGCTGCCTCAGGCGCATCCTTGGAATATCATGGAAGGACAGAGTGACCAACACCGCCGTTCTCGAGCAAGCTGGAATCCCAACCATGCACACCCTCCTCAGGCAGCATCGACTCCGCTGGCTTGGGTACGTCCACAGGATGAATGATGGAAGGATTCCAAAAGACATCCTGTATGGTGAGCTAGCCTCTGGCAAAAGACCTCCCGGACGCCCCCAGTTGCGCTACAAAGATGTCTGCAAGAGAGACCTCAGAGAGGTAGGCATCGAGCTGGACAACTGGGAAGAACTAGCAGACGACCACAGCAGATTGTAGCCAGACATGAACCCCCCATTTGGCCTTTTCTTCGTCTCCCCCCCCACCCCCCGGGAGAGACAGAGAGAGAAACAACCAAGGGAGACAGGTAGCCTTTGATGTCCCGGGAATGCAGGTGTGCTGTCTCGCCCAGCCTCTCTACTATACACAACAACCAGACAGAGAATGGGCTAGCTAATGGCCACCCTTCTGGCTGATCTTGGTAATTGACACGCCTGATCACTTCCCCAGGAAGAACAGGGAATCTCCGCCCATCACCTCCAAAGGTGCCCAGTTGTCCACAATTCACAGGTGCACATTGAGCCTTGCACCTTCCCTGGGAAACCTGGGTTCAAACACATTCCTCCCGATTGGCCACTTGAGACCACAAAGAAGCCTACATGACAAAAGGGGTATAAGAGGGGTTTGGCAGCCCACCCCCCTTTGAGTTTCAATCACCCTACACCTGCTGGCCACGTCTGGAATTAACTCCCAAGACTGGGGATGCCTGGTTCGTATCTACTTCTTCCCAAGGGATTGAGAGAAAGATTCTGGGTCACACCGGATCTAGGAGGCAGGGGTAAGAATTACACCTGTATTACACTTCTTTCCTATAGGAATTGAGGGAAAGACTCTAGTTCCACCAGGTCTAAGAGGCAGGGGTGAAAATCACACCTGCAACGTGCCTTTCTTGTGTATACATTACTTGTATTAGTTTAAGCTAGCTAGTTTGTCTAAAACTTTTCTTAAGTTAAATTGTGTTGTTTCCCCTTTAAAAACCACGAGTACTAACTTGTACTTTAATCATTTGTCTTAGTTAAATTGTTTCTATCTTTGTATAAATAAAAAGTAACTGTTAAAGCCTCTCTAAGTGTAATTTTCCTCTTGCTGCTGTATCCGAACTAAACACAAACCAAAGAACCCAGCCTGCCCTGGCTGCTTAGCGTAGCTGCTGGTGTGGCATCACCCCCTTTGCCCCAGCAGACCCTTAGCTGGCACCTGGGCATCGGCTCACACAGATGGAGGCAGGGGTTACACAAGGGCCTTCAGAAGGGCGAGATGTAGATCAGATAGCTAGCAGAGGAGAAGCGAGCGCACAGAAAGCACAATAAGGACTTGCCAGACACCCACTACATCTGCAAGAGATGCAGCAAGGACTGTCACTCTCGTGTGGGTCTTCATAGTCACAATAGACGCTGTAAATGAAGTCCTCAATTGAAACTTTAAAGGGCGCGATCCATAGTCTATGCAGACTGAAGGATGCCTACGCCATATACATTTAAATTGGGCCTTTATTATGGCATTTTTGAAAAGTTTCCATGCAGCTTGCACAGGTTTTATTTTTGGCACTGTACCTTTTCATTTCTGTTTAACTAACCTCATTTTTGTGTAGTTCCCCTTTCTGAAATTAAATGCCACAGTGTTGGGTTGCTGAGTTGCTTTACCCACCCCAGGGATGTTAAATTTTATTATACTATGGTCACTGTTTCCAAGCGGTTCAGTTATATTCAACTCTTGAACCAGATCCTGTGCTCCACTTAGGACCAAATCCAGAATTGCTTCTCTGCTTGTAGGTTCCAAAACCAGCTGCTCCAAGAAGCAGTCATTTAAGGTATCAAGAAATTTTATCTCTGCATCCTGTCCTGAGGTGACATGCACCCAGTCAATATGAGGATAGTTGAAATCTCCCATTATTACTGAGTTTATTTTGGTAGGCTTTCATAGTCACTATCCCTATTCTGGTCAGGTGCTCAGTGATATATTCCCTACTGCTATATTCTTACTATTAGAGCATGAAATAACTATCCATAGAGATTGTATGGAACATTTTGTTTCATTTAGAATGTTTACCTCTCCTATGCTTCAGCCTCCCAGTCATTTCATTTCCGAGAGTTCATTGCAAAGCATAATGAATGCCACTCAGAAGTTGCATAGAACAATCTACAAAGGCCAAGAATGGTTGCAGGAACCTCATACCCTGGACAGGTACCAGGGACAGGTAAAAGGGACCTTGACAAAAGCTAATTCACACAAAGAACACCTGCTGCAGCTTCCATAGGCCACAACAATAAAAAACTGGAGTTTTTCCCCAAGCTACACATCACCTCTCCTGGGAACTACACTCAGCATTTCCTTCTACAGCCTGTTACTGGTTACCACTTCAGACAGAAGGGCTGCAAAGCTGGGACAGGGCAGTGTGGGCAAGGTAAGCCAGAAATGATCATTGCTATCTAGCTACACTGCCCAGACAGCACTACAGGGTACATTTATATCAGGCAAGAGAGAGGCAGCCATAAGTCAGGCAGCAGGTTTTGTCAAACACAGCTAAGCTTTGTCTCTCACAGGGATCTAGCTCCTTTCTGATTTACACAAGACCTGCAACATATTTGAGGTCCTCCAGAAAGGAGAGGGTATGTGGGTATCCCTGTCTCTATTCCTGCTCTCTGCAGTTTAGGACACAACATAGCCTGGTCCATATTACCAAGGACATTGAGTGCAATGGAAACGCTGACCCGGAACACATGCTGCAATTGGGCAGCTGCTTCTTCAAGGCGTTCCTGCTGTGCTGGCTTCCCCTGAAGAGAGGAGAATGACATCCACTAGGAGGGAAGAGAATTAGAATTAGAGGAGTCTTAGCTAACCCCACCCCTCTGAAGTTTCATGACGGCTCCTATCATGGCTGCCAGAGCACCTCCTCCATGTTAGGGACACATTATACTAATTAGGGTGTTAAGGCATTTGTGCTCTAAATAGGAGACAAAAACCTTCCTGCTCAGCCCAGTCAGGCCCGGAAGATGTCTCAACACACTCCCAGTGTTATCCCAGTCAACTCGCTCATTCCAGGGAGTTGCAGTGAAGCACCTGCAACCCCAAACAGACTTCTCAGGTCAGGTAAGACACTACAGTGCTCGCCTAGCTCACCCAAACAGCTCCTGCAAGAGGTTTCCCTGATCCTGTGCAGGCTCTTCAGGCCAGGGGAACCACTTGGAGCCAGCACTGGGCAGGGGTGCCAGCTTGACCCATCTCCAGCCCCGGGTATGGGTCTCAGGCTAGGGAGCTGCTGCTCCACCTCTTATTCAGCAGCAGCTCAATAGAATCTAGGAGAGCCCTGAAAAGGCAGAGTCTGGAACTCTCATACACAGAAAAATCAACTGCTCCTCCACTTCCCAAGTCAGGTTCAGCAGCATAGCCACCAGCTGCCTACAGCACATATCAAACAGCCAATTTCCTTGCACTATAAAAATCACTCAAACTTAAATAGACCTGTCAGTTAAACAAATCAGCGCTCTGCTCCTCAACTGTCCCTGTCTTATTGCTTTTTCCTCACTTCCCTGAAAATAAGCAGCATCTCCTAATTTGCCAAGTCTAGAACTGGAGGGAACCAACCTCAGCATAATTGTTTCCTGTATCACAGAGGTAGCCGCGTTAGTCTGTATCTTCGAGAACAACACGAAGTCCTGTGGCAACTTATAGACTAACAGATATTTTGCAGCATAAGCTTTCATGGGCAAAGATCCGCTTCATCAGATGCATCTGATGAAGTGGGTCTTTGCCCACAAAAGCTTATGCTCCAAAATATCTGTTAGTCTATAAGGTGCCACAGGACTTTTTGTTGGTCTCATAATTGTTTCCTAGCATTTATGAATTTGGTGCCACCAAGTGGCAGCAAGGAATGCTGCAGTTAATTTCAGGTCAGCTCTATGCTATTTTCAGTGAACAGTAACAGAGACAGCCATGTTAGTCTGTACGCTATCAAAACAAAAAAGCAGTCATGCAGCACTTTGAGGACTAACAAAATAATTTATTGGGAGATGAGCTTCCGTGGGACAGCCTAACTTCTTAGATCTAAGGTCTACTTTGAATAGGAAGGATGGAGAGGCCTCTTCTCACCCAGCAGGTTTGCTTCCCACCTGTCAGTTATAGCTACCCCGAGCAAACAAACACAGGGATCTTCTCACTGCTCCAGGCACTGCAGAGCCAGCCCAACCACAGAACAGGGAGCTGGACCCATTCCTCTGGGCCTGCAGAGCCAGTCCAGTCACAGGGGCATGAAAAGATAAGGCTGAAGTCATTAAAACTGTATGATAACAAAGGTATAGAATGGGGTCTTGAACCTTTCAACTGCATGAGTGTGTGCTGGGTAAACTCCTGGGGAAGAATGCCACTACACACAATCTGCAGTCCTGCTCTGTGGCAACAGGGCAGACAGCACAGAATCATAGGGCTGGAAGGGACCTCAGGAGTTCATCTAGTCCAGCCCCCTGCTTCAAGCAGGATCAACCCCCACTAAGTTGGGCCCGACCATCAAGCCAGCTTTTTATCCATCTTATAGAAAGGATCCAACCCATATTTCCTTAACTTATGGACAAGAGTGTTGTGGGAGATGGTATCAAAAGCCTTGCTGAACTTAAGGTATATCACATCCACTGACTTCCCCATGTCCACAGAAATTGTTACCTCATCATATAAGCTAATCAGATTGGTCAGGCAGGACTTGCCCCTGGTGAATCCATGTTGGCTACTTTTGATCACTTTCCCCTCTTCCAAGTGCTCCAAAATGGATTCCTTGAGGATTCCCTCCATTATTTTCCCAGGGATTGAAGTTAGGCTGACGGTCTATAGTTCCCTGGATTGTTCTCCTTTCCTTTTTTAAAGACATGCCACTGCTCTGACTCCTGTTCTGTGACAATGATTCTCCCAGGTCACAATCAAGCTGTATTGGAAAGAACACTGAATACTGCTTTAGGACAAGCTCCTTCTACAGCTAAAAACCCACAGAATAGCAAAGCTTGTACCTGTGCATTGCAGGGTGGCAGCCCCAGGTTGATGCTGAAATTCTCAGGAAACATTTGCTCTGCGGCAAAGAGAGATCAGCGTTAAGGGCTGGGTCTGAGACAGACCAACAATCCTGCAGCCCCTCTGCCTATCTTGTTCCACTTCACACAGTCTGGAAACCTTGATCCTATCCCTGTTCTGCAACAGAGTTCCTATGGGACAACAATTAAATCATAGCTACCAAACTTTTGCACCCGTTGTGTGTTCCTCATTTCCAGGGTGCCCAGCCTGTGTCCTGAAGCTCTAAGTGCTCAAATCTCTAATGGAACTCAACAGGACCTCTGTTTTGAGCGTATAATGCTGAGTACTTAGGAATCCAGAATTAATGAACACTTCAGACTTTAATTTTCCTATGCCTCATGTGTAAAGCAGAGATAACAACCCATCTGGCTCACAGGCATTGTGAACATAAACTGGACTACAAAGTGCTCAAATATTAGAGTGACAAGGGCGAGGAAGTAATGAATTCCATTGTGTTCAATGTAGTGTTTGGATAGTAGCAGAGGCAGGAGTGAGAATATACAGTAAACTCTTTGATATCTGGCATCCATAGGGCTGGGAGGTTGCTGGATAATCATATACTCTGGATAACAGAGAGCAGATCATTCTGGGTGGGACAGCAGAGGAGCCTACCAGTTGTACTCACATTCAGCACAGAGGGACACAAGGCAGCGCTGAATGGGCTGACCCCCCCCAAAGGGTGGGGCATTGCTCTCTCACGCTATGTACAAACTCCAGCCCTGATGCCACTTCTCCTCTGCTTAGCGGACACTGGGCGGGTGTGCAGAGAAGCAGCGTCAGGGCTGGCTCACGTGTACAAAGTGCGAGAACAATGCTCTGCCCCTCAGGGGGAGCGGGGAGGCCAGCATGGTCAGGGCTGGCTGCGTCCCTCCTTGCTGCATGTGAATGCAGCCGGCAGTCTCCTCCTCTCTTTCCACGCTCCTGACCGGTTTCAGCTGAGCAGAGGCAAGTGGTGTCAGGGCTGGGGTTTGTGTACAGAGTGCGAGAGCAACAACATGTCCCTCATGGGGGCCAGCCTGCTCAGCACTGCCCTGAATCTCCCTGTGCTGCATGTGAGTACAGATGGAAGGCTCCTCTGCTCTCTCCACACTCTGGCTCAGTGTCCCCTGACCAGAGCTACTCAGCTGTGAGTTATGCTAGTTATCTGACTATGTTGGTTACTCAAATATTGTATAAGCAAGAATTTATTGTATACTGCACAGGTAGTCACTAGCCAGCCTCAGCTGAGCACGTTCCTGTATTATGTCAAAAGCATTCCTCTTCCACGTCCCGCTGCTCAATGGCAGTCACTGATAGCCTCACATTCCTTGACATCAGGAGCTGGAGCATACACTCTACTTCCAACTGGAAACATTTTGGGGATGTCTCTGGCCTGTGTTTATAGGGGATCAGGCTAGATGATCACAGTGGTCCCTCCCAGCCTTGGAATCTGTAATTGTATGAATCCTCCTTTTCTTAGCTCTCCACAGGGAGAAACAGCCACAACGGGTTATCTGGATCTGCCTTACAACAATCTATAACCCATGAACACCCTTGTTTTGTCTTTGACTGCAGGGGTGTTAACAGGCCACTTCACCTTGAACTGTTTCACACAATGTGCGTTCCTGACTTAAGCCAAACAATCTATTGACCTTCTATTTTGTTGTGACATTAGGAGTTCCTTTTCCAGGACTGGAGAACTACAGCTCAAAAATTTGTTCCTCTCACCATCAGAAGTGGGTCCAATAAAACATATTCCCCTCACCCACCTTGTTTCACTAATATTCTAGGACTGACATGGCTACAACAGCAAGGCCCAATGATGGGTCATTGGCAGGGAAGCCTCCAAAACACATTGCATTTACAGTCCCTATAGCACACCATCAGGGGCTGCAGATCTTTCACAGGCCCAGCCTACCCCAAGCGAACTGATACAGGCCTGGAGCACTTCCTCTCTCACCGACAGCCCTCTGAACTGACAGGGGCCTGCAGTCCTTCCTCACTCTACCCACTATTGCCCAGCCTTGTTGGGAAAACCCAGCTGTTTCCTTTCAGCTGTTTGCCATGACCCTCACAGAAGGCGGGGTTATATGTGAGGATGAGGGAATTCTGCTGCTGGAATCCTCCTTCCCAGGCTTCCACATCTTGTAAGATGCCTTCCACTTCCTCTGGCATCCATGCACCCCTCCCCCACTGCAGAGCAGGTGCTTTTGAAGATGGGGAGAAGGCAGTGTGTGGAGGTTGCAATGATGATTTCATAATGTACAGGGTTACTAGGAATCACAGTGGCACTATTAAGCCAGGTAAGATCCAGTGCCCTCACAGGGGGCCCAGAGAATACAAAATTCATCACAGCCTAAGAGCAAATGTTCCAAATGATCAATTTCCCTCACTGTTGAAAACATGCACTTTATTTCCCGTATAGATTTTTCCGCTTTCCACTTCCAGCCAGCGGATCCCACTACTTTTGACTGCTGCATAGGAGTCCTCCACTCTGAAATCTCATGGTGCACAACTAGCTGCCTATGTTCACAGTTACCTCCTAACCTGGGATATGCTAAAGGGATGGGGCTCTCACCAATTCTGCCTGAGGCAGGTTTGCAAGCCCTCTAATTGCCCAAGGCTCTGTCCTGGACCCTTTCCTAGTCCATGCCCCTACTGTAGCAAAGACATCAGAACCAGATGTAGTGTCTTTGGCACCAAAGACAATCAAGCCCACCCTCAGTCACACCATAGCCTCCTTCCCTACCTCCAGGAGACTCCCCACACCCTAGATATCTTCCCTGATACCTCTAGGAGAGTTCCCCCCACCCAAAAAAAGGCCCTCTGCCTTGGGTACCCAGCCCAGCCCAAGCTGCTACCTGTTTCTTGGCACAGCTGGTGCTCTCCTTGCCCTGAAGGAATACCAGAGGATGAATTATCTGGTGCTGGGTCTGGAATCTCTCCTGGCAGGAAGCAGGGCACCTTCTGGATACTGTGGCCTCTGGATGAGCCTGTAGCTGACACTGAAACACAAAAAACAAGCCCTGCCACATGGAAGTCATGCAGGAAGTCATGCATGTCTCTTACCTGAGAGACATGTCTTGAGTCACCCCCACCTTGTTTAGCTGCATCTGGGCCCCCTTGAGCTTCTGCTCAGAGCTCTCCCATCTCTAAACGTGGGGTCAAAGAGCAGGACAAAAAGAGAACTGCACAGAGCCCAGGGCAGGGAACACAAAGAACATACTGTGTGTGTCTTAGCCCAAAATGTGCCCAAGTCAATGTGAAAGGATGATACATGAACCCAGGGCTCACATGGTTCCACGTCCCAATGGCTCCCAATTTCAGACTGACAGGTGCCTACTGCACAGGGGCAGCACAGCCCTTCCTGTACTCACAACAGAAACCCTCAAGCAACAGTCACTTTAGGCCCCCACTCTCCTGCAGGAGCAGAACTGACCTGAATCATGATGGGGCAGCAAAGAACGGAGGAGCCCGCCCACACAGGGATGCCTGTCCTCTCTTCCTGCCTTTGGTACAGAGCTTAGCCATGGGATCTGCCTGGCCAATTGCAGAACAAACACAGCTAGTGCACCCTTAAGGAAGGAAAAGGTGAGTCAGAGAGAACCACCACTGCTGCCTCTCCCCTCCCAGCAGCATACAACTCTCTTTTTCCACTGGGCACCCCAATAAAGCAGAGCTCCTGCCCACAGCCCCCCACCTACACAGCATCCCAGATGCAACTCCCCCACCCCCAGTGTCAGACAGCATCGCCATCCATCCCCATCTCCTCATCCAAGACCCACAAGGCATCCCAGACTCCACTCTCCACCCACTCCAGAAGGATATCCACCCCACACACCTCTGAAGGGCATCTGAGTCACAGATCCCCAGCATCTCACCTAGCCACAGCTCTTCCCCTCCAACTCGCCAAATCCCTCACAGGAGACTTCTTGATCACAGTTCCCTCCAACCTGTAAGCTGCAGCTCTGCCAAATTCCTACTCACAAGGTGCCTTGGTCACAGCCCCTTTGTAGCAGGTGGCATGCATTGGCTACATGCCTCTCCCCCACCACCAAAGAAGACTGTTCCTCACCCAGGTGAAGGCATCTACGACTGTGTAATGAGGGTGCAGGTTCCAGAATGGCTGTTGTGCGTTCCCTTGTTCCCAGCCATCTTGACCCCGTCTGCTCTGACAGCTAGGTGCGAGAAAGTAACTGGGAAAAAAAACAGTAAGGTGAAACATCTTTTCCTGAGAACATGAGCTTTCTAGCTTACAGTGGCCCAACCCACATCACAGTTTAGTCAACCATCTATGACTCAAGGAATACTTCCAACATGACACTGAACAGCGCACTGACCCACAGGTACCCTCCCCACCTACGGTACAAGAAAAGGAATTCCTCATGGACTCCCCCAGTGGTCGAAATGACAAACGGGACCTATACATCGAATGCTTCTGCCGGCGTGCACAGGCAGAAATTGTGGAAAACCGGCATTGCTTACCCTATAACCTCAGCCGTGCAGAACGCAACGCCATCAACAGCCTCAGAAACAACTCTGACATTGTCATCCAAGAGGCCAACAAGGGAGGCGCTGCTGTTATCATGAATAGTATAGACTACCAAAAGGAGGCTGCCAGGCAACTCTCCAATACCACATTCTACAGGCCTCTGTCCAAGGATCCAACTGAGGAATACACAAAGAAACTACAGAATCTGCTCAAGACTGTTCCTGTAGAAACACAGGAACAGATTTACACAGACACACCCCTCGAGCCCAAACCAAACCTGCCACCCAAGATCCATAAACCTGGAAATCCTGGATGCCCCATCATCTCAGGCATTGGCACCCTCACCACAGGATTGTCTCGATATGTGGACTCTCTACTTAGACCCGATGCTACCAGCACACCCAGCTTTCTTCGAGATACCACCGACTTCCTCAGGAAACTACAATCCATTGGTGACCCTTCTGAAAACACCATCCTGAAAACACCCTGCTCTAACTCACTCCCCATCCCCTCTTCCAGAACCAGTCCCCCATTATAGCCTAACCTCTTCCCTCAGAGCCAGGCACCCCCAACCCCCACTCCTGCTCTAACTCAATGCCCTTCCCTTCCTCCAGACCCAGGCACCCTGAATCCCCTGCTCAAACTTGATGCCACCACCGCTGCTGCTATGTGCTTCTCCCACCAAGCGCTGGGGCGCATACGCAGAGCAGCGGACGGCACTCCTTGGACATGACTCCAAGAAGGAGCAGCATTTAATTGCTCAAAGAGCCACATGTGGCACACGGATTGGCCATCTCTGACCTAAAAGGTTGTTATAAAGAGGGAGAAAATTATTCTCTTTAATCTCCGAGGGTTGGACAAGAAACAATGGGTTTAAATTGCAGCAAGGGAGGCTTGAATGGCACAATAAGAACAACTTCCAGTCAAAATGGTTAAGTAATGGAATAAACTGCCTGAAGATGTTATGGAATCTCAATCATTAAAGATTTTTTTAAGATCAGATTAAACTAACGTGTCAGGGATGGTCTAGATGGTGCTTGGTCCTGTCATGAGTGCAGGGGATTGGATTTGATGATCTCTCAAGATTTCTTATAGTTCTAGAATTTTATGATTCAATGCAGACAAGGAAGAAGCGTTAAATAAATGGTTCTGTTCTATGTTTGAAAAGAAGCAGGATGACACACAACACATTAGGATAAAAACAAACAAGCAGGCATATAGCACCTTAAAGACTAACAAAATAATTTATTAGGTGATCAGCTTTTGCGGGGCAGATCCACATCTTCAGATTTGGAGATATTCAGCACAGCTCTGACAGTTTTATAACCCAGAGATTAAAAAAGAGAGAAAGAAAATGAAATAAAAACTGACAAATCAGATACACAGGAACACTATCCCTGATCTTGCCATGGCAAATCTGGTGGCTGACCTATGTAACTTTGTTCTCACCAACAATTATTTCCAATTTGGGGACAACTTAGACCTCCAGATTAGCATCACTACTATGGACACCAGCATGGCCCCACAGTATGCTAACATTTTTATGGCTGACATACAATAACGTTTCCCCAGCTCTCTTCCCCTATTACCACTCCTTTACTTGTGGTACATCAAAGACATCTTTATCATTTGGACTCATGGTAAAGAGACGCTGCATGAATTCCACAGAGATTTGAACAGCCCGCATCCCACCATCAATCTCAGCCTTGACCATTCCACGTGAGAGATCTATTTCCTGGACACCACAGTACAAATCACTGATGGCCAGATCAATACCACCCTCCACTGGAAACACACTCACTGGTACACTTATTTACATGCCTCCAGATTCCATCCAGCACACACCACACGTTAAGAGCCCTTAAATACAATTGTGTCTGCTCCGATCCTACTGACAAAGCCCAAAAACTTTTAAATCTCTAACACACACACACACACACACACACACACATTGAGAGAGAGAGAGAGAGAGAGAGAGAGAGAGAGAGAGAGAGAGAGAGAGAGATTAGCAGGGCCAGACGAATATCCAGAAACCAACTACTTCAAGATAGGCTAAACAAGGTCAATAACAGAACACCTCTTCTCAGTACCTATAGCCCCCAGCTCAAATCCCAGCAGCTATCATCAGCATCTTACCACCGATACTGGAACATGATGCTATACTCCAAGAGGCTCTGGGTAAGAGGTCTGTTCTTTCCTACAACCACTTAACCTCAGCAAAATTCTCATTAGCAACTACAGGCTATACCACAGTAATACTAATCCTGGAACTTTTCCTTGCAACAAATCCTGTTGTCAGCTTTGTCCACAAATTTATTCTGGAGATACCATCAGTGGACCTGACCACATTATATATTGGACAAACTGGACAATCACTTTGCCAAAGAATGAATGGACACAAAGCAGACATTAGGAATCTGAATACACATAAACCTGTCAGTAATCACTTAACTGGAGTGGGCCATATTATTAAAGATCTGAGAATACACATCTTATAACAAAGAGACTTTAACAGCAGATTACAAAGGGAAATGTGTGAACTGTAGTTTATATTCAGATTCAATACACTGAGGCTTGGCCTCAATAGATATAGTAATTACCTCACACATTACAAAGACTGCTTCCCGCTCTTTCATATTTGTAGGGATCTTAGCAAATCTTATTATTTTGCTCCCCTGCTCCCCACCCTTCACACCCCGCCCTTCAGTCCTATGTATCTGAATTGTCAGTTTTTATTTCAATTTTTTTTTTGGATCTCGGTGTTATAAAATTGTCCGTGCTGTACTGCATATCTCCAGATCTGAAGAAGTGGGTCTGCCCCACAAAAGCTCATCACCTAATTAATTATTTTGTTAGTCTTTAAGGTGCTACATGACTGCTTGTTTGTTTTGTCAGAATACAGACTAACAAGGCTACCTCTCTGTCACTAACACATTAGGATGAGGATTTACTTTCCAGTACATTAGTAACTAAAAGAGGGTATCAAATGACATCTACTAAGAACAGATATTTTTAAATCAGCAGGCCCAGATAACTTCTAACTAACAGTGCTAAAGAGTTGACTTAAGACATTTGTGGACAGCTGATTTTAATTTTTAACAGATCTAAGAATACTGGAGATTTTCAGTTGCCTCTCCCCAAACAATGAACAAGACATGTGGGTGAGGCGGGGCTCTCCCCTGATTTCCTGACTCTCCTTGTGCATTTAGCTGAGTAGCGCACTGTAGGGGCTGCCCAAACATCCTCCCCGCTCCCCACATTGACAGCTGCACCTCCTCACCTCTGTTCAGATGGAGTCTGTCCTGCACTGAGTGCTGATGTAGCGTTCCGGAGCTCCTCATTGCCAGGAAGAGTTGGGATGCCATGGACAGAGCTTGAAGCATTTAGCACATGGAGGCGATGAAGAGCTGCATGTGATATGAGAAGGAATGGGGACCCAAATATTGGGATTCTGTCTCCCCACAGAGCAGCCCTGCCACGACCCAGCATGAGGTCACATTCTAGCCCCTCGTATACATGGGGTCCAGGTACAGCAGGGTGTCTGTGGTATCTCACTGATCAACATTCTGGTCCACAGGGAGCCAAAGACCCTATCTGCCGCTCCTTTTAGGAGTGAGATGGTGCTGGTACAAGGAAACTTAAGCCCCATCTCTAGTTCTTGGGAAGCAAGTGGCCTGAAATGGAAGCTGCTGGAACATTTCTGTTCTAATCCATACTTGGTGTGTACCTCTCCTTTGGGGAAAATGCCCCAGCCTCAGCCTCCATCCAAAGGAGGATGAAGAATTGCAACCAAAACTGGCTCAAGTATAGGCAACAGCATTTCTGTTATGCTTCGCCGTAAGGGGCCTTAAAGCTCCCTAAAAATGGGCTATTTTGAACTGCAGGGTTAACTGAAATGAAAACTGGCATTTAACGTGTATCTGAATTTACTACAGCACTGCCAGGCAGTCACCATGAGCACAACTCCAAAAAGCAACAGCTAAAAAAAGACAAGACTACCTCACTTCCCTTCTGATTCCCTTCAGCAAATATACAAACTAGGCCAATATATGAATTTAAAGGCAGCCTGGTTTTAGTCTATGTCTTAAGTGAAAGAGAAACAAGTGCACTGAACATCAAGGTAAGAGGCCAGTGAATTATGTTAACTACACTGACATACTGAGGGAGGGGCTTCTGCATCCAACTTCCCATAAGGTTGGCAATAGGCACTAGAAATACAAGAGCAACTCATCCCCTTCCCCAAACCACTGCCTGTGTGCCAGCACTCCCATTCATGGGGTTTCACAGAGCCTCTACTGATACCATGAGCACCTGCTGCTGGTTGGCAGAGTCTGAGAGGGGTAATGCACTAGGTTCTCCCTAAGAGACTTGTTAGGGCAGTGGCAAGTGTCACCTTAGATCCACGATTCTAGTCTGTTTGTATCTGGATTTTGGGGAAGTAAACTCCCCAATTACAAATGGGCAGGAGGAGCACAGAGCTGGGTATACACCACTATGCCTGAAATCACGTTGTCAATGTTCTTTATATTCTATAAAAATATCCCTAGCTCTTTATTCAAGGCCTGTCATCAGCACACAAAACTGCTGAGGAACGAGGCAGAGGAAGGACTAACCCCAGGTCACACAACGGACCTGTGGCAGAGCAGTAATTAGAGCCCAGGTCCCTGAGTGCCAAGCAGCATTCTACTCTCTAGGCCACGTAGACACGAGCCATCACACCGGTCCATCACCTGGGCTGTGTGCTACAGTTTGGCACAGGGGCGGGGCGGGGCGGTGGGGGGACTGTCTTGCCTCCCTGTCCCTTTTCCGCCGCTGACATGCCGCCTTTTGACGCCACATTGAGGATGCGGATTGCTGGAGTCAGCGCTCACTTTCATACCAGCCTATCCTTCCCTACGTCGCAGGTGTGACCGGGCCAGGTGGGGCACTGCTCCGCTGAGCCGCCACCGGCCGGGGTGGGAGATCAGGCCCCGGAGGCTAATTGCTGAGACCGGACTACACAGCTGGACGGCCCGGCGCGGGTTCAGGACCGACCTGAGGCAGCCAACGCCGGCTTGCCAGAGGAAAACGCGACTCTGGGGAGCAGGGGTGGTGTCCCGGGCCCATCCCGCCCCAGGTCAGCCTTCCCCGGGTCCTGCCGCCCCGTCCCTTTAGCCCAAGACAGCGCGGAGGCCCCCACGCCAGCGGCAGCTTCACGCGGCGCGTCGCGTCGCGGCGCGTCCCAGGGAGCTCAGCCCACAACCCTGACCTCGGCTCAGCAGCCCCGGCAGCCGCCACATCTCGCTCCCCGCTCCCAAGCAGCAGCGCGTGACAGGCTACAGAGAGGAGACGTCGGGGGGTAGAGCGGCCCGGCAGAAACCATGGAGAAGGAACGTGAGGACTAGAGGGGTCAAAAAGAACCACAGAGTGACGCCGTGAAGGCGAGAGCGGACACATCATAGAGAGGTTGCCTGCGGGCTAGAACGCCCCCAAAGCTATTAACGGAAGTCGCGTAGACTAGACGGAGCGTGTGTCTCGGAACAAGCAACCCTGAAGCCCCTTAAAGACCAGCAGTGCTAGTCGGTAGGTGATGCTCGTCCAGCGTCTTCGGATCAGGAGCAGAACGATAGAAATGTCAACACAGGGCGCATCTACATAGTGGGAGGGAGAAAAAAGAGCTCGGGGAGGGGGAGTCACCTCTCATTAATAGCACCTGTACAAGGAGGGAATTAAATGGGATGTGCGCCATGTCTGCCAATCTCAAAGGTGGAGAAATTGTCCTTGTAATGTGTAAAATAATTGAGATCTTTACGAGTGCCTGGTCAGAGATATCAAACTTGCAAATGAGTTCCACTTCAGCTGTCTCCCTTTGCAATCTGGTGTTAAAATTGCTTTATAATAAAACACCCTCAGGTCTATTATAGAGTGTCCTGTGAGATTAAAGTGTTCACTTACATGTTTATGTGTATTCAAATTCCTGATGTCTGATTTGTGTCCATTCATCATTAGGGGTAGAGGCTGTCTAGCTTGTGGAAGGTAGAGGGACATTGCTGGCTTATGATGCCTTATGTAAGGAATGTGCCAGCAGGAACTCAATGTTGCTGAAGGCTGGGAGGAGTGTGTCTCTCAGAGATCATTTGCATGAGAATGCAAAGGTATGCATATGTGATACCTGCAAACAAAGCCTGATGTGTAGTGAGGAAGCAATGAGGTTTTTTTCTATTGTAAACATATTGTTGTAAAAACAAAAGCAGTCAAGCAGGTCTGAAGAAGTGGGTCTGTCCGACGAAAGCTCACCCAATAAACTATTTTGCTAGTCTTTAAAGTGCTGCTTGACTGCTTTTTGTTTTGATAGACTAGCATGGCTTCCTCTCTGTTAATATTGTTGTAAAATCACAATGTATGCTAACACTCAGTATAGCAATTGTGAAATCTCACCAATGCTCCAAATCATTGTGGGAGCAGGGCAGTCATCATAAATGTATAAGACATGGATACTAGTGTTTGTATCTTTTATGAGACTCTGCTTTGGTAGATGCTGATAGCTGAAATTACAGGGTAGCGGTGAAGGCCACAAAGGGTGTGTCTACCTGCACACAAATCTTTGAAATGGCCATATTTTGAAGATTACTAATGAGGTGCTGAATTGAATATTCAGTGACTTATTAGCATTAGGATGCTTCTGGCTGCAGTGCTTTGAAAGCGGTACTTTCGAAGTGCTGTGGCTGGAAGTGTTCTAATGCTAAGGAGGGGTCCTGTGGCACCTTATAGACTAACAAACGTATGAGCATAAACTTCCATGGGTAAAAACCCACTTTGTCAGATGCAGGACCCCTTGTTGCTTTTGCAGATCCAGACTAACACAGCTACCCCTCTGATACCTAATATTCAATTCAGTGCTTCATTAGTAATCTTCAAAATGGCCATGCTAATGGCCATTTTGAAGATTTGTGCCCATGTAGACACACCCTAAGAGCTGAAATCACAGGGTTTTGCCTCAGGCCAAACCCCCAGCAGACAGCAGTGGCTCGTGGGTGGAATGGCAGACGAACAGCAGGCAAGGGGAGCAAGCGAAACACCGGACCAATGTAAAGGGGACATTGTCTCAGGTCCAATGAGGAAATGCATCAGTGTGATATGTCAGGGCCTGCACAGGCTGGCCTGAGTTGTAAGTGGGGCATTTGAAGTGGGGGTATGGAGAAAGTTTGGGTGTGTGGATTGGCCATTTACGGTATTGGACTGGTGAGCCTGAGAGGCCCAAAGACACTAAATCCATTTGAGCTGGGACAGTTACTTGAAGATTGGTTATGAACTCTGGGTGTGGTATTTTCCCAAGCTTATGCTGATTGACTTTTTTGCCTCTTTCATTAAAAGTTTCTTTTGTACACTCAGACTCTGTGCTTGCTAGTGGGGAAGTATTGCCCCTCCAAGGCACCCAGGGGTGTGCGAATTTCCCAGGCTACTGGGTGGGGGCTTGAGCCAGTTCTGTGTGAGATGGATTAAAAAGAACCCCTAGATGTTGAACCCGGCCTTGGTTGCTGCCGACTCCTTTTGGCAGAAGGTTACACTTATATCACATCAGTGATTGTGCATGTGTATGAATCTTTGATGTGGCTGATATGGTTAGGTCCAGTGATGGTGTCATTAGTATAGATATGTGGACAGAGCTGGTATGTGGTTTGTTGCAAGGAACAGTTCCAGGCTTAGTGTTTCTGTGGTATGGTGTGTGGCTGTTAGTGAATATTTTTTTGAGGTTACTTGTCTGTCTGTAGGAGAGAACAAGACTCACTCAGGGCATGTGAGAGTGAGGAGCCATGTTCTAGTGTAGGTTATCGATTGGCAATAATGCACTGGAGGGGTTGAATTTGAGGGCTATAGGTGATGACAAGTGGTGTTCTGTTGGGCCTATCTAGAAGTAGCTGGCTTCTGGGTATTCCTCTGGCCCTCTCAATGTGTTTCCCCACCTATGATATTCACAGGAATGGCACACATCCTACTTAATTTATTCCTTCTTCTGGTTCTATTAATGATAGGTGACTCTTTCCCCCATTCTTCCTTTCCCCAGTTCCTGCTGTGTATATGTCCTCTATTATCAAGTTTGCTTGAAATCTGATGAAGTGGATCTTGTTCATGAAAGCTCATTACCATCAGGGCATGTGGTGTGGGTTCTGCCCAAAACAGTAAGGGTGCAAAGTAGCACTGCGAGGCTGGAGATGTGCCCTGCGAAGGTGGGAGCCCTTGAATCAGGCCAGTTCAGCCCCAGTGGCCTCGCAGGTTCCTACAGGGCCACTGTCTTCAGCAGTAGGCAGTGGAGAGGGGCTTTGCCTTGTGTGGCGGTGCTTACCTTACTCATCCATTCTGGTTTAAACTACACAGTTCCCTGTTCCCTGTAGGAGAAAGAACGAACCTATAGCACAGGCCTGGTGTAAGACCAGAGGCATGAAACAAAGAACTAACAGGCAGACCCTGTCAAAAGCAGATGTGCATACAAATCAGTGTCTGGGACATGAGCTCAGCACTAGTACTGCTAAAACATATGGAACGTGTAAATAAATTCCACCAGGGCAGAACAAGGACAACTGAGCCTAGCACATGATAAAATAGTTGAAAAGTGAATAGTGATATTTCTTCTGAAACATCAGGAGTGAAAGCACAATAGCAGGTGGTGAATAGACACATTTTGTCTGAAATGTCAAGAGGAAAGTATAAAGAGAGGTAATAAACGTCATTAACAAGTAAGTTTATATGGTTGTTGAAGGATATCAATGACGATGTGGAGGCAGTGGAGAGAGTTGGGAAGTTGATTTAGAATGGGTAGAGGTATGAGACGAGATCTGATATCACCAAGTATCTTCATCATGCACCTGGAGAGAATGATGGAAAGATCAAGGAGGAGGTTGAAGGGATATTGGTGCACAGGATGAGAATTAACAACTTGAGGTTCATGAACAATATACTTATCATTGAGAAAGATGAAGAGAAGCTAGCGAGAATGGTGCAGGTGCTAAACAAGGAAGGGAAGTGGTCTGGGCTGATTATGAACATCAGTAAAACGATGACAATGGTATTTGGAGATAAGGAAATAGGAAGGAAGATCAGTGTAGACAGCATTGAACTAGAAAATGTAGAGAAGTTCATATATCTGGGGAGCAACATGATGTATGATCTAGATTGTAAGAAGGAAATAGTAGCTAGAATAGCAAAAGCAAGAGCGAATTTGAAGGTGATGGGTAAGATTTGAAAAAGCAAAAGCTTAAGAAGAAAATAAGCATCTTGAGAATGCATGTATTCAGAAGCATGTTGTATGGAGGTGAGACATGGGTGATAATGAAAGATTTGAAGAGAAGGATATTGGCATTCGAGAGGAGTTGTTGTTATAGAGAGATCCTGAGAATAGGATGGATGCAGAAGGTCACCAATGAGGAATTGTATAGGAAGATACAGATGAAAGAGAACCTACCGCAGAAGGTTATACAATGCAAGTTACAGCAATTTGGGCATATCTGCAGAATGAATAACAAAAATGCTGGTATTAGAAATAATGGATGGTTCACATAGGAGATGAAGACCCCACAGAGAATGGGTAGATGATAGTAGACTGGTGTGGAGCTAGTCAACAGAAACGAAGCCACTCTGCACTAAACAGGGAAAGAAGAAAGGAAGTAGTGAGGCAGGCATCAGACGCCATGGGTGCTGAACCCATGGTTGTTGGTGATGATGATGATGATGCTAATACATAAGGTGTGTATCATAGGTCTGTAAATGTTGGGGTACCTTGAGTTAACTCTTTGCTCAGTCTATGAGGCAGTGTTGCATTTGCCTCGCACTGACTGAGCTGGGTCCGTTGTTAGGGGGTACATATGCATAGAGGTTCAGTAGAGTGTGCTGATAACTATTAGTGTACCTCATTTAACAATAAACCTGACTTTGGTACCTTCATACCTTGTATGATTTTGTGGTCTTTGTGGGCTATCTTGATGTTTAATACATTAATCATCTGTGCAGGGCTAATGGGATATACAGAGGGAACATGAGCATGTAGCCAAAAGATTCTTATAATTAATTGAGCAGGGGAACTGTCAAGACACCACACCTGTGAAATTGAAATAACTACCTTTCCCAGGCATTCAGCGGGGTTGGACATGCCTAGAGGTAACCAGGAGATCCAGCATTAGAAGAATTAATGCTAACCAGTATCTTGCATCATGTTTCTGAAAACATCCTCTAACTCAGTTGGGTTGGGGTGGAGGAACCTGCAGCCTATGGGCTGCATGTAGTGCACTGGAACTCCACCTGTGGCCTGCAGACTTCACCCTGAGCTGCCTCCCTCTCCCACATGCCTCTCACGCCCCAGAGGACAAGAGCCCCACACTTTCTTGCTCCCTCTTCCCCCTTCCACACTTTCAGAGCATGTGAATCACTTGATTTGAGCTCTGTCCCTGCTCCTCCCTCTCCCACCCAGAGCTGGAACATCATGAATCAGCTGTTGGTGGCTTTTCAGTTCTGGGAGCAGCAAGCATGGAGTATGAATCATGCAATTCATGTGCTCCGAAAATGCTGGGAGGGATAGAACCAGGGAAGTGCAGGGCTTTGGTGCCTTGGTGTGTGAGAAGGATATGGGAGGAGGGGCAGACAAGGGGGCTCTGTGTGGAACCCCAGGCTGCTGTGGCCTACTGAGGTGAAGGAGGGCCACTCGTGCAACTCACCCTTTGCAGTTGCCTATTGCTGCTTTGACTACTAGGGATTAGGAGTTTCTTACCCTTTCCTCTGAAATGTATAGTGTTTTACTCTCTGAGACCGGGGATAATAAATTAAATGGACCCCAGTCTGAGCTAGGCTTATAATATCTATGTTCCCTAGAAGCATGTGGATTTGAGTGTTTTATTTGCATCTGTCAAGTAGCTCTTATAGTTCTTATATTAAATACATGGTTACCTTATACCTTCTGCATGGCCCTAGTTCAGATGACACACGAACACAAACAACTCAGCCCATATGAACAATGTGCACCAAATAATCTTAGACAAGAGGTCATGATTTATAGTAGCCTGACCCAGGAAGAAGCTCTCAGTCAGTAAAGAGCTTAATAGCTGTTTGTTCTTGCTCATGAAGTTTTGTATGAGGTGCTCCTGTGCTTTCTTGGCTCTTAGAAGTTGTTGCTACATGTTGTTTACTTGCTTCCTTTTCAGTTGTTGTCACTGAATGTCCAGTTAAACTACCACTTCCCATAGAGTCACTGTTTCAGGCAGAAACTGGCATGATGCCCACGCTACAAGCACCACTTCACTGTGCCACCAACTGCAACTGCATGAAGGGTATCAACAGGTGCTTCCCTCAACAACATGCTCCTATATAATTTAGTACTTAAAAGAGAGCATCCGTGGACTCCACATCGAATATTTATCCACTTGGTTGGCACCATCACCTCAGAACCTAGTGAAATCCGTACAGGCCTATTGTTCAAGTCTGGAACAGGAGGATATATCAGTGAATGTGGAGCCTGTGACACTGTGATTTCTAGATGGGTGATCAAGCTGGACATCCCCAGAGAGCACAGAAGGTGGAGTGGCCCAGCTGATGATTCCCAGGGCCAGTGGTGGGTGGAGTGGCCAAACTGAAAATTCCCAGAGTGAGGTGGGGCAGAGAAGCTGAGCTGGGGAAGTCCTGGGCTAGATTTGAGTGGATGGGATGTGGGTATTGGCCTTCCCCATATTGTCTCTGAGGTATCACTCCTATCTATGCCAGATACTTGAGTCTCCACAGCCAAAGTCTTGAATCCTGGACAGTGAAATTTCCCGGACCTTATCTATTTGGGCTGGCAGCACAAAGTATAGCAACATAAGGTCCAGGTTTCAGGGCACATTCTCCAATCTGGCCATATCTTTCCCAAACTGCGACACCCAGAATTTGACACAATAGCTACATCTATACTAGAATGCTATGTCATAGTAGCGTATTTTGACGTAGAGATATCGAAATAAACTACATAGATGCGTAGTGTCTGCACATCCTCTGGGGCTGGTGCCGTGGACATTCAATGTTGACGTAGTGACAGGAAACATCAAAAGGGGCCCCCTGGAGAGCGTCTACCCACAAAAGCAGTTCCTTTCAAAATAAGGGGCCGGGAAAGCCTGCAGATGGGGTCACAAGTCTGCCTAGCCCTTCTGGAGCAACAGCAAGCCGCTCCTTTAAAGAGCCGCTCCCAAACACATGCATCCTGCACAGCATGAGGCCTGTGGAGCTGACACCAGATTTGCAGACCCAGTGCATGCTGCTGGGGACCTGCAGCAACAGCAGCAGTCAGAAGCCCTCCAGGCTGTCTCTGAGGCAGCAGCTGCCCTGCTTGATGCTGTGCAGGAGGCCACTCAGCAGTTCCTGGCAGGGAAGCCTTCCTTGGGGGAAGAAGGATCTGTCCCACACTATGGGGCCCTTCTGGTCCCCCCCCCTTCCGCTGGGTGCTCCACCAGCTCTGGAGCTACCCCACCACATC
Organism: Carettochelys insculpta; assembly: GCF_033958435.1. Taxonomy (NCBI): domain Eukaryota; kingdom Metazoa; phylum Chordata; order Testudines; family Carettochelyidae; genus Carettochelys; species Carettochelys insculpta. The sequence continues at coordinate 159,190 of NC_134151.1, forward strand.
AGAGTGGTGGGAGTGCCTGGTCGTGGGACAATGACCACTGGCACCAGAATTTCAGGATGCACTGGCAAATGTTCCTGGAGTTGTGCCAGTGGCTCACCCCCACCCTGAGGCACCACAACACCCGCATGCGGTATGCCTTCACCGTGGAGAAAAGGGTCTCCATCACTATCTGGAAGCTGGCCACTCCAGACAGCTACCAATCTGTCAGACACTAATTTGGTGTGGTCAAGGCAACAGCTGGGGCCATTGTCATGGAGGTAAGGAGGCCCGGTTGGGGACCCATTGGAGGGTAGGGAGTCGGCGAAGGGGCCTGGGGAGAGGGGACAGTGTTGGGGAGGGGGTGTGCCTGGGGGGGAGGGGGAGTGCCTGGGGAGGGTGCCTGGGGGGGTGGGAAAGGGGGGTGTTGGGGGGGGGGCGAGCGCACCCTGAGTGCCTATGGTTGCCCTCCCCTCAGGTGCTCCGTGTGCTGAACACCCTGCTGTGCCACAGGCTTATGCGGATCAGGGACCTGGATGCAGCTATTGGAGGGTTTGTCAGCATGGGGTTCCCCAACTGCTTCGGGGCCCTGGACGGGACCCACATTCCCATCTGCACCCCAGAACACGGTGGGGACAGTTCATAAACAGGAAGGGCTACCACTCGGTGGTCCTACAGGCCATGGTGGACAGCCAGTGATGCTTCCAAGACATCTATGTTGGCTGGCCCAGCTGCACCCATTACACCTGCATGTTCCAGAACGTGGGCCTGTGCCACTGGATGAAGGCTGGAACCTACATCCCCCAGAGGGAGATCCTTCCAGGTGGCACCACCATGCCCATCTGCCTGGGGGCAGATGCAGCCTACCCCCTCCAGCCCTGGCTTATGCATCCCTACACAGGCCACCTCAACACCAGCCAGGAGAGGTTCAGTGGCCACCTGAACCACGGCCACCAGGTGGTGGAGTGGGCTTAGGCTGCCTCAAGAACCGCTGGTGCTGCCTCCTTGCCTGCCTCGACATGAGCCTCCCGAACATCCCCCAGGTTGTGGTCGTGTGCTGCATGCTCCACAACCTGGTGGAGAGCAAGGGGGAGGCATTTGTGCAGAGGTGGGCTGTGGAGGCCGGCATGGCCTACCCTCAGCCAGCCGCCACCCCTAGCCGCCAGGTCCACCATGGGGGGTCCAGGTCCAAGAGGCCCTGTGGACATATTTTGACTAGGGGTCGGAGTAAATGTCATCCTGGTCATCCCTGGCAGGCCTCCTGCACACTGCCCCCCTAAAAAGCAGATGCCACACAGGGGTGGTTGAACTATAAAACTGGTATTATATTATTTACAAACAAAACGTGATAACGAATTCTTTAAAACAAACAATCTCTTTTGAGAAAGTATATACACGGGGGGGAATTGCTACCTAAAGGTGGGGAAATAACTCTTTACAACAGAGGTTGGGGGGAACTATATACAGAGGAGGGGGCCCTTGATGGTCCGGTCCTTGGCTCCTCATTGCCCCACATCCGGCATGGAGGGGTGTGATCCTCTCCAGGTCCGGCTCGCCAGCCCCTCCCTCATCTGGAGTCACCGTTGAGGCTGGGTGGAGGCCGGGAGGAATGGCAAATATGGTCAGGGTGGCTCTGGAGCCCCACAGTCCTCCCCAGTGGTCTCTGTTGCAGGGCGACTGCCAGGACGGACGGCAGGTGGAACAGCAGGGGGTGGCAGCTGGTCTGCTATGCACTCCAGGGTGCCCACAATGCTGTCAAAAGTCTTCATGAATGACCCCCCAGGCCCCCTGGTGCCAGGCCAATGCCTGCTCCTCCAACTGGAGGCGGCACTCTTCCACCTCCACCTGGAGCCAGAAGGTGGCGAGGACCTGGGGGTTGGTGGCTGCTCGCAGCTGGCTCTGGTGGTGGCAGGCCGGTCCTGGTGATGGTCTCTAGCACAGCTGGTTGCTGTGCTGCAATGCCTCCGGCAGGCTGTCTGGCATGACGGAGACCGCAGCGCTGTTGTGGCCCTTGGATGGTGCAGATGCAGATGGTAGGGGGAAGAGAGAGGACAGCCGTTAGTACTGGGCCCTGGCTCGTGGCTCCCCCCACCTCACATGGGTGCCAGGTTCCTTTCCCCTGTCCCGTAGCCATGGGCACAGTGTCCCTCTGGGCAGCCCCCTTCAGGTATTCAGCACCCCCGAGGACGGGGCATGGCGTTGTCCATAGGAGCGGGTGCTGATGGGCTCTGGGCCGTGCTGCTGTCCCAGGTCCATGGTCTGGCTGGGCTCTGGCAGGCCAGGGTCTGCTGGGAGTGTGGGGGGCCCCCGGTTGTGGCTGGTGCCTGTGCCCTGTTACCCAGAGGTGTGCGTCCTATGGGGTACAAACCTGATGGTCCACTCCCGCAGTTGGTGGACACCTGTCGGGCAGATGCCCAGCTGGAGCTCTGGGAGGGGAGGTCTACGTGGAGCTCCCCATTGCTGGACCCCTCATCAGCGGTCCTGGGGGCTGGCTCCTCTGTTGGCCCCTGGGATGCAGGACTGGCCTCCAGGCTGGACTCCTGGTCTGAGGCCTGCTGGGGCTCCTCAGCTGCCATGTCAAGGACGGCCAGTGGGGAGGTGTATTGGGGGCCCAGGATAGCCCTGAGCTCCCTGTAATAGGGGCAAGCGGAGGGGCTGGCCCCAGACTGGCTGGCTGAGTCCTGGGCTCAAGCGTAACCCTGCCGGAACTCCTTCCCTTTGCTTCAGATGTGATCTGGAGTGTGGGCAGGGTGACCCTGGGTGGCCAGGCCCTCGGCTAGCCAGACAAATGCTTCTGCATTCCACCGCTTGCTCCCCATTATGTGGAGCACCTCCTCCTCACCCCAGAGCCCAGTAGGTCTCGGAGCTCGGTGTCCGTCCAGGAGGGGTCCCGCCACCCCTTACCCCCCACCTGGGAGCCCTGGGTCCCCTCGGCGGGGGGAGCCCTGGGGGCACTCAGGGGGCTGGCTGGCTGCCATGGGTGGTGGGTGGGTGGCTTGGGGTCTCACGGAGGGTGTGCAGGGCGAGCACATGTGGCTGCTGCTGCCTGTATGCTCTCAGCTTCCTGCCACAGGAAGTCTGGGTCCATGGTGCTTTAAGGGCTGCTGCACACAGTGATCACAGACCCTGCTGGGGCTGGATAGCATGTCTCAACCAGACAGCTGATTGCTGCCATGGAGGACCCAACTATTTCGAAGCAGCAGGACACAGATCATCTACACACACCCTACTTTGACGTTCAGCGTCGAAGTAGGGATCTATTCCCATCTTCTGATAGGGATCGTGATTTTGACGTCTTGCCACTCAACATCGATTGTAACTTCGAAGTAGAGAATGGTGTGTGTAGATGTGACATGTGCTACTTCAAAGTTGGGCCGACTCCTTCGAAATAGTCAGCTAGTGTAAACACAGCTCATACTTCAGGTTTGAACCGTCAATGTGATGAAATGTAAATGTCTTCTTCACCTTCTCTCTGGCAGAGAATAGTCTCTTAAGCATGATAGTCCTTCATGCTGGCCCCAGCCAGGTGTTATCTTTGTCTCTGAAAAACTGGCTTGTAGGTGTTACCCAGAATTACAATATATTGCAGTAAAAATCATACAGTACGACTCTGTAACTTCACATAGTGTTGCTATACATTGTACAAAATTTGTGATAGTAAAAAAGTGTAAAAGTGCTAAACATAGTGGCATAGACTATCACAAAAGGTCCCAGTGTTCCTAGTAGAATTGCAGTGAGTTATAAAGTCTGAAGATAGATTTCCAGCATCAGGAAGAGAGATGGTTTCAAGCTATAAAGTACCTGCAAATTCTACAATCCTCCTTTGCTAGATGGCTGTTGGCAGTAGGAGGAACATTAGCAACCCTGACCACATTCTTGGTAAAGAGACAGATAGGCATAATGTGATTTACCATAGAGAAAATCCAGGCTGCATGAGGTTAGGGGAAGTGGGAAAGGATGCCCTCTGCAACTGACAGTGCGAATGGAACGATGCTCATGAGCTGGATGCAGCAAAAGCAGGAGAAGGAATGAGGGAGGCAGGGTAGCGGTGAAGTAAAGTGACTAAGAGGCCAGAGGGGTGAGATATGAGCATCAAGGGGTGTGAGTGAACTGGGGGACCAGGGCAGCAGAACTGAAGGCATGTTATGATGGGATGTTCACCCCCACATCAGCCGCAAAAGGCTAAGGGACCTGAGATAGTGCTAATTAGAGAGACAGACCACAAATGAGGGATTTAGGCTGAAGAAGCAATTTCTGATTGGAAGATGGTACTCAGGTGAGGGCTGACCTTGTATAAAGCCAGGAAACTGGCAACAGAAACGTAATGATGAAATCTGGAGTTACACTCTTTGTTTTAGAGGGGGAAAGAGGTTATCTAGGGAAAGATTTTGGGAGCTTAACCTTGACCAAAGGGTATCTCTAGAAAACCTGGATGGGGAATGACTGAGCAGGAAGAAGCCCAGTGAGACAGCAGGAAGGTTGAGGACTGAGCAGACCTAGGGCAGAACCCAGAGCATAGATTCTGGAACTAGAGGTGTAGCACTCCTGGGTTTGAAGTAATTTCCATTATATATTGGGTTTCCAGTTTGCTTCAACAGCTCTTGGCACACCCATCATAAAGATTGTTTCAGACTCAGAGCAGTGGATGGGCCTAGGTTCTCTTACTACAAATTGACAGCGATATTATCTGGACAGAAGAACCAGTGAAACAGTACTGTATACCGTATTGACCTGGTTGGGGGTCAAGTCACCAAGATGACGTTGCAGATCTTGGAATGAGAGCAGAGCTCCAGAGTGTGAAAAAGGAGACTGTGTGGGACAGACTGCAAGGGGAGGCATTAGATCTGGGAAGCAGCTATTCCACAGAGCAGCCACATGGAGGTACCACCCATGGTGAACAAGTACCCTGTGATGAGTGTTGGGAGGATGTGGGTAACTTCTGTGCATCTGTGTTTCTAGGAGTGAGTGGGTGCAAGATGTCATTTGACTTCACATCTAGCCTTGATTTATTCATCCTGAATCTCTTCTAGACCACGGAGCAGGAGAACTGGGAACTCCACGCCACAGCAGAACAGGAAACTTAACACAATTTTGTTATACACAGAGTTGAGGCTGTGCATCAGGGCCCAGCAGCTATTTTGTTTCTTCCTGTACTCAGACCTGCCATTTCAGAGTGGTGGGGGGGGGGGGGCAGCTTTAATCACGATTCCATTCTAGGGGTGACTTATGCACCTGCAAACTTCAGGGTTTTTTTTTTACAGGTGTTAATTTAGAAATTAACAGACAGGAATAATGGTCCTAATTCTGATATCAAGGAAAATAATAAACACCAATTAAAGCCATATAATGAGAATGGTGTAGATTTTATTTTATCACTATATTTGCATTCAGTTTAATATTTTTCTAAGGCAGCACTGCAATAGCTTTCAATGAGACAGTGAATACTTGTGCAACTAATGAAACAAAATCAAACCATTATGAAGAAAAAATGTAAAGTGGATAACTAATTTTACTTTATTTCCCTTTTTTAATGACATGAAAGACTTAGAAATTACTATACTTCCTTCTACTGTCGCTCAGTAAAAAAAGAAGACAAATAATGACACAGTTTAAAAAATACTTAACAGAGAGGATAGAAAACCAAACCAGACAAAATAGAATTGCCTGATTTCTACTGTCACTTAAACAAAAAAAGAAAAAACAAACAAACAAAGAAAAGAGTAGCCCAAAAGCAGTCCAATCTATTTATTTAAACAATTTGTTTATTACCACATTGAACTATTATGAAAAATATAATTAAATTATGGATGTTAGCAGCATAGATCTATAGCAAACAAACCTTGCCAGCCAAATCTTGGTTTGGGGTTTTTTATGTGCACTGAATGGTTTCTGCAAATAATTATGAATAAAGCCAAAGACAGGAAAGGTGTGTTGCTCTAAGGATGTGAAAGTATAAATAGCACCTCCATGAATCATAGAACACTAGGACCGGAAGGGGCCTCGAGAGGCCATCGAGTCCAGTCCCCTGCCCCGATGGCAGGACCGACCACTATCTACATCATCCCTGATAGACATCTATCTAATCTGTTCTTAAATATCTCCAGCGAGGGAGATTCCACAACCTCCCTTGGCAACTTATTCCAGTACTTGACCACCCTGACAGTTAGCAACTTTTTCCTAATGTCCAACCTAAACTTCCCTTGCTGCAGCTTAAGTCCATTGCCTCTTGTTCTCTCTTCAGAGGCCAAGAAGAACAAGTTTTCTCCCTCCTCCTTATGACACCCTTTAAGATATCTGAAAACCGCTATCATGTCCCCCCTCAATCTTCTCTTTTCCAAACAAAACAAGCCCAATTCTTTCAGCCTTTCTTCATAAGTCATGTTCTCCAGACCTTTTATCATTCTAGTTGCTCTTCTCTGGACCTTCTCTAATTTCTCCACATCTTTCTTGAATTGGGGTGCCCAGAACTGGACACAATATTTCAGCTGAGGCCTAACCAGCGCAGAGTAGAGCGGAAGAATGATTTCTCATGTCTTGTTCACAACACACCTGCTAATGCATCCCAGAATCATGTTTGCTTTTTTTGCAACAGCATCACACTGTTGACTCATATTTAACTTGTGATCTACTAGAACCCCTAGATCCCTCTCTGCTGTACTCCTTCCTAGACAGTCTTTTCCCATTCTGTATGTGTGAAACAGATTATTCCTTCCTAAGTGCAACACCTTACATTTATCTTTATTAAACTTCATCCTGTTTACTTCAGACCATTTCTCCAATTTATCTAGATCATTCTGAATTATGACCCTATCCTCCAAGGTAGTTGCAACCCCTCCCAGCTTGGTATCATCTGCAAACTTAATAAGCGTACTTTCTATGCCAATATCCAAATCATTAATGAAGATATTGAACAGAACTGGTCCCAAAACAGACCCCTGCGGAACCCCACTTCTTGTGCTTTTCAAGCAGGATTGAGCACCATTAACAACTACTCTCTGGGTATGATTAGCCAGCCAGTTATGCACCCACCTTATTGCAGCCCCATTTAAGTTGGACTTGCCTAGTTTGTCGATAAGAATATTATGCGAGACCGTATCAAATGCTTTACTAAAGTCTAGGTATACCACATCCACTGCTTCTCCCTTATCTACGAGTCTCGTTATCGTGTCAAAAAAAGCTATCAGGTTGGTTTGACATGATTTGTTTTTTACAAAACCATGCTGGCTGTTCCCTATCACTTTACTACCTTCCAAGTGCTTGCAGATGACTTCCTTAACTACCTGCTCCATTACCTTTCCTGGCACAGAAGTTAAGCTGACTGGCCTGTAATTTCCTGGGTTGTTCTTGTTCCCCTTTTTGTAGATGGGCACTATATTTGCCCTCTTCCAGTCTTCTGGAATCTCTCCTGTCTCCCATGACTTTCCAAAAATGAGAGCTAACGGCTCAGCTACCTCTTCTATCAGCTCCTTGAGGATTCTAGGATGCATTTCATCAGGCCCTGGTGACTTGCAGACATCTAATTTTTCCAAATGGTTTTTAACTTGTTCTTTTTTTATTTCAAAAACTAACTCTACCCTTTTCCACCAGCATTCACTATGTCAGGCATTCCTTCAGACTTCTCTGTGAAGACCGAAACAAAGAAGTCATTAAGCATCTCTGCCATTTCCAAGTTCTGCCACCCTCAGAAATATTAGAGTAAGTAAACAGGAGGTAAGATTACTTACCAACTGAAAAAGGAGGAGGACATACAGCACAGTAGACACATAGCTATAAAATGACAGGCTGCTTAGGGCAGCATTTTTTGTATTTGCACATGTAAAAACCAGCAGCTCCTTAAAAGGTGTTCTGAGAACAAGTCCTAGAATTAAATACAAGTGCAGCTCTGCTGGGGAATCAACACTTGTGTAAAATCTGTATGGCCCCTACCTGGTAACCATTGTAGTCAAAGGAAAAACACAGACAAGTGGGGCTAAACAGAAGAATAGATTTCTACTCTAGGGTATTGTTATTCCTCCACCCCCAAAATTGAAGAGTTAGAGAAAATAGAAAAGTTTTAAATGTAATTTAAGCAATGTGTGTGGCATGACAGCTCCTTTGTTTCTTAACAGCAGGGAAAGATCCCAGGTGGTCATTACTTAGCTCTGCTGCTACTGTGGTGAAGCACTGAAATATCCAAAGCTGAGTTAACTTTAAGGTGCATAGGACAGCAACTCCACTCCTTTTTGGAGTAGCTCTGTGTCTATAGGTGTGACCAGGGGCTTACTCCTCTCAGCTTTTGTAACATAGCAACTTGTGAGCCTCAGGGCAGATCATGATGAAATCTGCAGTAATCATCTTCTGAGCTTCCTTTCCCACCCACCACTCCTTGAGTCTGCTTTTTGATGAATCTGAAAAAAGTGCTGCTGTAGCTGCCAGCTGTAGTAGATCCACCAGACACACTTCTGCATTCCTGTTGGTAGAGCAAAGAATAGCCAGGCTGGAGCAGGAAAGGAATTAACTAATTTTTCAATCATTGTGGCTGAGGATGGGGGAGAGCCTGGACAGAAACAACAGGATAAGTAGCTTTTGGATGGCTAGTGAGGAGAAGAATAAGCCAAGGGAGGCAAGCAAGCACTATGACTGCTTATATGGCTGTCACCGGAAAGTGGGTATAACAGAGCTCCCCCACCATACCAGCTTGGGCTCCCTCTTATACTGTACTGCTGTGATCAGCCACAAAGCTCTCTCTAGACTTCAGCTTGCACTTTCACCGGTATCCATACAGGTAGGGACATGCTGCCGGCTGTGGGTACTCTGCTAATCAGCTGGATAGCACCTGAACCTCTCTTGGGCAGCCACCCAAGCACTGACTTAAAACTGGAAACACCCTGATGCAGTCATGAGTAGGATTTCTGACCAGCCTTTGCATGGGAAAGCTACAGCAAGAGTAACTACCAGCTTCCCAGGGACTTGGTGGGATGATTCTCACAACTGGAGCACAGTTGTGGAAAGGTGAACTGTTAGGAACTGTATTAGGACTTTGTTAGTTGTTTGAAAAAAGCCTGATCCACCTCTTCCACCTGGGTAGGCGGCCTGTAGTAGACTCCTAGCAGGACATCACCCTTGTTTTTTACCCCTCTTAGTCTAACCCAGAGACTCTCAACATGTCCATCTCCTACTTGGAAGAGGTGAAAGTGATCAAAAGTAGTCAAAAAGGATTCACCAAGGGCAAGTCATGCCCGACAAATCTGATTAGCTTTTATGATGAGGTAACAGGGTCCGTGGACATGGGGAGGTCAGAGGAGGTGATATACCTTGATGTCAGCAAAGCTTTTGATACAGTCTCCCACAACATTCTTGCCCATAGGTTAAGGAAGCATGGATTGGACACGTGACCTATAAGATGGATAGAAAGCTGGCTTGATGATCGGGCCCAACAGGTGGTGGTCAGTGGCTCAATATCTGGATGGTAGTCAGTTTCAAGTGGAGTGCCACAAAGCTCAGTTCTGGGGCCGGTGTTGTTCAATATCTTTATTAATGACCTGGATGAGGGACTGAATAGCACCCTCAGCAAGTTTGCAGGTGATACCAAGCTAGCGGGAGAGGCAGATATATTGGAGGGTAGAGATAGGATCCAGAGTGACCCAGCTAAATTGAAGGATTGGGCCAAAAGAAATCTGACGTGGTTCAACAAGGGAAAGTGTAGAGTCCTGCACTTGAGACGAAAGACTCCCAAGCATTGTTATAGGCTGGAGACTGACTGGCTCAGCAGCAGTACAGTGGAAAGGGACCTAGTGATTACAGTGGATGAGAGGCTGGATATAAGTAAACAGTGTGCCGTTGTAGACAAGAAGGCTAACAGCATATTGAGGTGCATTAGGAGGATTATTTTGAGGAGACCTAGAGAAGTTGTTCCCCTCTGTTTGGCACTGGTGAGGGAGGCCACATCTGGAGTATTGAGTCCACTTTGGGGCCTCCCAGCATAGAAATGATGTGGATGTGCTGGAGCAGGTTCAGCGAAGGGCAATGAAAATGATTAAGGGGCTGGAGCACATGACCTATGAGGAGAGGCTGAGGGATGTGGGTTTATTTAGTTTGCAGAAAAGACTGAGGGGTGATTTAACAGCAGCCTTCAACTTCCTAAAGGGGAGCTCTAAAGAGGATGTAGAGAAACACTACTTCACCAGGAGGGTGGTGAAACATTGGAATGTGTTGCTTAGAGACGTGGTGGAATCTCCATCCCTAGAGTTTTTCAAGTCCCGGCTTGACAAAGTCCTGGCTGGGATCACTTAGTTGGGGTTGGTCCTGCTTGAAGCAGGGGGCTGGGCTTGATGACTTCCTGAGGTTCCTTCCAGACATATGATTCCATGATATACCTCCTCTGGAGTATAAATCCAAAATTATGTTGTCTTTTGTTGCATATGGAACTGTACCATGTAAGGTCATAACATTAACCTCCTCTCTCAATGTGAAGACCCATGTATAACAGCCTTTTGCCTTTGAGTTATGATTCCCAGACATTGGTTTAGATAAAGCAAAAACAAATTTATTAAATAAAAAAGATAGATTTTGCAACTACAGATGTTACTAAATGTATCAAGGCAGATTACCTAGAAACTAAGCACAAATATACTAAACAAATTGGATATGAATAGCAAATTGTTACCCTAAGAGATGGTACAAGCAGGCTGCAGATTTTTCAGGGGAAAGCGCATTTGCTTTACAGCTTGAAATCTCTATGAACTTGTCTACATTTGCCCCCAACTTCGAAGGGGGCATGTTAATCAGGGTGATGGGAAATTACTAATGAAGTGCTGCAGTGAGTATATAGCGCTTCATTGGGCTAATTCCCCCCTGTGGCAACTTCAGGGAGTAAAGGCACTTTGAATTAGTGCAGCAGCTACATGCATGCCGGCACTTTGAAGTATGACACTCTGAAGTTGTCGCGGGAGAGAATTAGCCTAATGAAGTGCTACATATTCACTGCAGCACTTCATTAGAAATCTCCCATTGCCCTGATTAACATGCCCCCTTTTGAAGCTGCGGGCAAGTGTAGATCCAGCGTAGGTGTTTCACTTACGGGCTAAAAATCCCTTTGGCCTAGGTCCAGTATTTCCCCCAGTTCAGCATTTGTGTCTCACTTGCTTCCAAGAGTCTTATTTTGAAGAGTGAAGAACCCCAGATGTTACTCCACACCTTATATAGCTTTTGACTATGGCAGAAATTCTTTCTTTCAAAGCATGGTTCCCAGACAGGTCTATGGAAAAACACTCATGCCCCAAGATGGAATCTACAGACACATCTTTGTAGCATCATAGAAGCCATTACTTGGAGGTGGTCTGCAATGTTCTAAGGAAGACTCCCCAGGCAGGAGATAAGCCTCTCCTAAGGCCTGTTGTTTTTCCCTAATGGCCCTTCCCTACCAACTATGTAGGCTGAAATCATCTTGTCTATTGGACATTCCGAAGGTGTGACTGAATGTGAAATACAGATACATAGTCCATATTCCCAACTGCAGATACAAAAATGATACATGCATGTAAATATAGTAATCATATTCAGTAAATCATAACCTTTCTAATGACACCTCACATGACTTATCTTGCATAAAATGCATCACAACTCTGTCATAATCATACAACATCATTATGAAGACTATGGCATGTACAGGGTCCCAAATGGCATAACACTTCTCTATTTCTACCACAAACCCTTCATCTGGCACTTTTTAGGACTTACGGAATTTTTTCTACTTTTTGCCGGATGGATTCTTACCCAGCCAGGAGGCTCAGAAGATCTTTTGTCAGAAACTGTTAAGATTTATAAACTGCCTGAACTGCTGCAGTGTCTTTAGTTATTGGCATCTGCTGTATTGCCAGCCTGAGCTGCCAGGGTGAGCTGCTAGTTGTTGGGAAGTAAGCACATGTTGTATTTGGGGAACCACAGTCAGTCACAATTTCCTCTTGTTTATGTTCAGATTTACTTCCCTGGCTCTTTCTAGCAGATCTACCACAGCTTCTACCTTTCTGTCATGGCATGTCTCCCTGACCTCTTAGTTTGTGGCCAGCAAGGTGCGACACTATGTATCACTCTTCACATCGGCTCTGCTAATGTACATGCATGGTTGATTAGAAGGCCTGTTTCAAAGAGGACTAGGCATCAATCTTTCCCCTCCTTGCCTGGCTTGTGGTGTTTACAGGTGGCCCCATCGCCCTAGAGAAGTGCCAAGTAGGGGATGGACTGGTCTTATGCCAGGGAGTGTGTATGGGCATGCCAGAGCAGAAACTGGGATCTGGCTTGCTTCATACTAAGCTTCGGCCCAGGCTATCACTGCTGTTTCCTGTGTGGATGACAGAGCAGACAATAGGGTGACTAGGAGCCTTAGCCAGGCCTGCTGCACAGTGGTCCCCAGGCCTGGGGGAGACACTGCAGCACCAACTGACAAGGAGCAGAGACCAGGATCCACACCCCCCCCATAGCTACCACTTTGCACATGAGCAGGTGAGTGTGTCCCTGCTCTGGGGTGGGATTGGGGATGAGTGGGCCCTGCCTTGGGAGAGTATTGGAGGATGTGGAGGAGCCCTAGTCTGGTGAGGGGAGGGAAGATTGCTATGGGTCCTGGTCTCAGCTCCTTGCTAGCCAGGGCTCATAATCACCATGTTGTCAGCAGCCATTCCCCTCTGGCAAGGCAGAAAGCAGCAGCAGTGGCCTGGGCTGGAACTGAGTACCCATCAAGCTGGTTGTGATCCCTGGCAGCTCCACATGGTGAGACACTCTCACAATGACAGCCACAGCCTCAGCAGGGAGGCAGTAGCAGAAATGCCGCTTCCATCTCTCGGCTGTTTGAAAAAAATCACAGCAGTCCAGGAGTGGAGCAGTGCATACTCCATGCAATTCAAACACTTATCCAGGACATTGCTGTGAATGCTTTATTAACAGAAATTGCATTTTTCTCAAGGCTTTGTCAGCTATGAGTCTGATCTGTGTGAGTCCTATTAGTGTGTCTCGGTGATGGTACTAAGATTTTTCTGCCGAAGGCCGTATCTCAAATGCCATTATTAACCATATGTGTCTCACAGATGGTGTTCAGAATGTGGTGAGAGGTAGCTGCTGCTTTCCTGATATAGCAGCATTTGCCAATATCCATCTTTGGCATCAAACACTGAGCAAGTTTTTGCTTTTGCCAAGTCAGGTAACATCTCTTTAAATGTAGGTTGTAGCCATTGATTGTAATTTATTATCTGTTTATTATATTGTGCCACAATTAGCTAACATGTCTTATCTAATCATTGTAGGTTAAATAGTGTTAGGATGAAGGATTATAGAAGAATAAGATTAGTCAGTAGTTACAAGAGGTAATTGTGTGATAGGTATCTTAGTAAGTAGGGTTGACATGTAAAATGAATAGTAAGAATATTTTTCTGCTTACAAGTTACCCTGTGGTTACATTTTTCTAACACATGCCCTAATTGCAGGCTACATTATGGCTACATCCACACTACATCACGCTTTCAAAAGGCGATTTCCTGGAAGGCATCTTTTGAAAGATTGGGTTTTGAAAGAGAGCGCATACACCCGAAAGCAGATTGACCTTCTGATCTGTCCTTTCAAAAGAGCGAGACGCAATTTTGAAAGGGTGCATGCATGCAACCAGAGGAGCCCTTTTGAAAGAACAAGCCAGGAAATGCTGCAGACGGGGTTGCATGGTGGACAAGCCTTTCTTGGCCCTGTGGCCAGCCACTCCCTTAGATGGCCCCTCCCAAACACCCCTCCCTCCCCCCCGCTGCACACACCGAGGGCTGCTCTGCAAGACACAGCACTGCAGACCCTGTGCCCAGAGCTAAGCCAGGATCCTGCTGACCCTCATGGATCCCATCCAGCTCCACCACAATGATGTCACCAACAACCTGGTCAGACTGTTGGCCATGATCGTCATTGCTGTCCTCCAATATTGTGGAGAGCAAGCACAAGTGATTTGTGCAGAGGTGGGCTGCTGAGGCTGTGGCTGCATATGAGCAGCCGGCCCATGGTCTGTGCCGTCAGGTGCACTGGGATGGGATGCAGTTCAGGGAGGTCCTCAGGGCAGCCTTTGCCGGGGTGCCCAATGACCCTCCCACAGGCACTCTCCACCACGACCCCCCTTCACATGTGCCCCACCACTCCCCACGCATGCATGCCCCTCACCACTGCTCCCCCATATGCACCCTTCCCCCACCTATCACATGGGACATGAGGGTGTGTCTAAATAAACTTAACTTTCAAAGGCTACGTCTACACGTGAAGCCTACATCGAAGTAGCCTATTTCGATGTGGAGACATCGAAATAGGCTATTTCGATGAATAGCGTCTACACGTCCTCCAGGGCCAGCAACGTCGATGTTCAACTTCGACGTTGCGCAGCCCAACATCGAAATAGGCGCAGCAAGGGAACGTCTACACGCCCAAGTAGCACACATCGAAATAGGGATGCCAGGCACAGCTGCAGACAGGGTCACAGGGCGGACTAGCGCTTCCGGGGCAACAGCTAGCTGCTCCCTTAAAGGGCCCCTCCCAGACACACTCAGCCTGCACAGCACGCGGTCTGAGGAGCCATAGGCACACAGACCCTGGGCGCCGCAGTCATGGACCCCCAGCAGCAGCAGCAGCAGCAGCAGCAGCTAGAGGTGCACCCAGCCCTCCTGGCAGGAGCAGGGCTTGCCCTGACCCATGCCATGCGGGAGGCAGCTGAGCACCTCCTTGCCCCAGGGGAGGAGATGCCCCCAGGGCAGCAGGGCTCAACCCCTACCCCTGCAGCACCCCGCCCCTCCCCCCCTGCCTCACACGCCAGCGGCTGTGGAGCTACCCCACCAGCACCGACTGGTGGGAGTGGCTGGTGCTTGGAGAGTGGGACGACGACCACTGGCTCAGGAACTTCAGGATGACCCAGCAGACATTCCTGGAGCTGTGCCAGTGGCTCACCCCCGCACTCAGGCACCAGGACACTGCCATGCGGCGTGCCCTCACAGTGCAGAAACGGGTCGGCATCGCTGTCTGGAAGCTGGCCACTCCAGACAGCTACCGATCCGTGGGCCAGCAGTTTGGTGTCGGCAAGGCCACCGTCGGGGCTGTCTTCATGGAGGTAAGCGAACCCACGGGGGAAGGGCAGGGCAGGGCAGGGCAGGGCCACGCACACCCTGCTCACCCCTCATTGGGGCTGTCCCATGTGCTTTCTCTGCAGGTTGTGCGTGCCATCAACGCCATGCTCCTGCACAGGCTCGTGAGGCTGGGGGACCCAGATGCCACCATCGCGGCCTTTGCCACCCTGGGCTTCCCCAACTGCTTCGGGGCTCTGGATGGGACTCACATCCCCATCTGCGCCCCGCATCACAGTGGAGGACGATACCTCAATCGAAAGGGCTACCATTCCGTCATCCTCCAGGCCTTGGTGGACAGCCGGGGACGTTTCCAGGACATCTACGTGGGCTGGCCTGGCAGCACCCACGACGCCCGGGTTTTCTGGCACTCGGGCCTGTGCCGCCGGCTGGAGGCGGGGACCTACATCCCCCAGCAGGAGATCCCTCTGGGGGACACCACCATGCCCCTCTGCATCATCGCAGATGCGGCCTACCCCCTCCGGCCGTGGCTCATGCACCCCTACATGGGCCATCTCTCCGCTAGCCAGGAGCGCTTCGACGAGTGCCTGAACCACGCGCGCCAGGTGGTGGAGCGCTCATTTGGCCGCCTGAAGGGACGCTGGCGATGTCTCCTGACCCGCCTGGATGCGGGCCCCAACAACATCCCCCAGATTGTGGGTGCCTGCTGCGCCCTGCACAATTTGGTCGAGAGCAAGGGGGAGACCTTTTTCCAGGGCTGGGCTGCAGAGGCCGCCAGGGCACACGTCCAGCCACCTGCTGCCCCCAGTCGGCAGGTGGACCCCGAGGGGACCCGGGTCCGGGAGGCCCTGCGGGCCCACTTCGATGAACAGGCCGCGGGGTGAACTCTGCCCAGGCCCCCTACTGCCCGCCTCTTCCTCCCCCACACTCCTGCCCCAACGCCCACACCATGGAGCACCCCACCGCCCCCCCCCCCCACTTGTCCTGGACAAATTACAGCACGCACTTGTGGCTGAACGTAAACTTTTGTTTTTCTTTCCGAAACTTTTTTTTTTTTTTTAACGTAAATAAATATGTGAACCACAAACAGAAAACTCGGTACAAACGTTCAACAAAAGCAATATGTACAAAAATAAAACAATACAAAGAAACAACTGTCTGCCATAATAAAAAGAAAACCAGGGAGGATAAAGGGGAGAACTATTTACATGGGGGGGACGGGGCAAACGGGGGGCCGAAAAAAACAGGGTCCAACTATATACAAGGGGGGGGCCCGTCCCGGGCCCCTCGCCCCTATAGCCCGGCACTGGGCGTGGCGGGCCGGGAGCCCCGCTGCGCTCGCAGCCTGGTCCGTGGCTGGCTGGGAGCGGGCTGGACCGGAAGGTATGGTGGCCGGAGAGTGTCAGGTGGCTCCAGGGGTCCCTCGGCGCTCCAGCCCTCGCCGGTGGGTGGCGGGGCGACGGCGGACGGGACGGCGACGGGCGGAGCAGCTGGTGGTGGGGCTGCAGGAGCAGGCAGGGCGGGTGATGTTTCGACCGGCGCGGCATGGGGGGCCAGATAGTCCACCAGGCGATTAAATGTGTCCATGTGGGCCCCCCATGCCTCCTGGCACCAGGCCAGCGCCTGCTCCTGCAGCTGGAGGTGCTGCTCCGCAACCTCCAGCTGCTGACGGTGGATGGCCAGCAGCTGGGGGTCCGTCACCGTCGGCGGTTGGAGGCGCGGGGTCCGCCATCTAGCCCGCCGTGGGGCCGGTCGGTCCTCGGCCGAGGGGCTGCCCTGGAGCGATGGTCCCGGAGGGCTCTCCGGGACGACTGATGCCTCGCCGGCGCTCTCTTCCGGTCCTTCTGATGGTGCAGGACACAGGAGAGGAGGAGGGGAAGAAGAATGGAGACAGGCGTTAGTGTGGGCCCCGAGCCGTGGCCTTTGTCCCCCCAGCCCTGTGCTGCAGGTTCCCCATCCCTGTCCCCGTGAGATGCTGCTGTGATGGATGGGGTTCAGGGGTCCCCCTGCCCTGCACCCCATCCCCTGGTGGGAGCGACTCTCACTTCACCCCGCAGGGTCTGAGAGCAGGAGAGGTTTCTTAGGCCACAGATGCCCAGTTTCTGGCAGGAGTGACAGCACCAGCTGTCGGAAGAGACAGTCCTTCCAACCCGTCGTGGGGAGAAGACCCCAAGGGGTGCCCCTCGGGGATGCAGCTTTCCCCCTCCTCAGGCTGGCTGCCTTCCAGCTCTCCCTTCCCCTAGCCTCTACCTGTGGCCCCCGCCCTCGCCCCCCAATTCCAAGCCAGCTCGGCTCCTCCCTCCTGTTTGTTCAGGGCAGAGGTGTCACCTGCCAGCTGTAGCCCCAGGATCCTCCTTTGCCCCTGGGAGCTATTGGGCTCTTGTGGCTCATATGTAGCCTGAGTCTCCCTTTGGCACTCCCCCCACTCCATCACATGCTGCTGCTGCGGGGTGTCCCACCCCCTCCTCCCGGGGGCCCCTCGAGGTTCCGCTCCCCCCTGGCCCGGGGATGGGGCAAGGCACTGTCATGCGGGGTGGGGGCAGGCAGGGGCTGATGGATGCAGTGCTGTGAGGGCCATGGCCCTGATGTCCTTGGGACCATGGCCATGTGAGCATGTGGGGGGCCCTGGACACATATCTCTTACCCCCGCCCCTCAAGCCCAGGGGTGTCCACCAGAGGGGGGTACCTACCTGTCGGTCCGCTCCCACGGTCCGGAGATCCCCGGGGGGCGGAGGCCCTGCTGCTGCTCCGGGATGGCAGGAGGAGGATCTGCAGCCCGGATTCTGCAGAGGAGGAGCCCCCCTCCTCCTCCTCCTGCCGCGATGTCCCGGGGGTGGCCTCCGGGGGGGGCCCCCGGGGTGCGGGGCTTGCCTCTGGGGCGGACTCCGGCTGCAGGGCCTGCTGGGGCTCATCAGCTGAGGTGTCAAGGGTGGCCGGAGGGGAGGAGGTGTGCCGGGAGCCCAGGATGTCCCTGAGCTCCCTGTAAAAGGGGCAAGTGATGGGGGCGGCCCCGGATCGGCTGGCCACATCCCGGGCCCGGGAGTAACCCTGCCGCAGCTCCTTGACCTTACTCCTGACGTGGTCAGGAGTGCGGGCAGGGTGACCCCGGGCAGCCAGGCCGTCGGCCAGCCGAGCGAACGCATCCGCGTTCCGCCTCTTGCTCCCCATTACCTGGAGCACCTCCTCCTCGCTCCAGAGCCCCAGCAGGTCCCGCAGCTCGGCCTCCGTCCAGGAGGGACCCCGCTGCCGCTTCCCAGCCTGGCTGCCCTTCTGGCTGGGCTGGCTGCCCTGGCTCCCCTTGGGGGGGGTCACCTGGGGGCGCTGGGGGGGCTGCCGGGCAGCCATCGCAGGTCTTTGGGGCTGAGGGTGGTGCAGGCTGGCCGCGTGTGCAGGCTGCAGCCTGCACGTTCCCTCAGCTTCCTGCAGAGGAAGGGAGGGGGAGGGGACCTTTAAGGGGCCGCTCCACGCGGCCACCAGTGAGCTGAGGGGCTGGAGAGAGCGTCTCTCAACCCCCCAGTTGATGGCTGCCATGGAGGACCCGCCAATTTCGACGTTGCGGGACGCGGATCTTCTACACGGTCCCTATTTCGACGTTGAACGTCGAAGTAGGGCGCTATTCCGATCCCCTCATGAGGTTAGGGACTTCAACGTGTCGCCACCTAACGTCGAAGTTAACTTTGAAATAGCACCCGACACGTGTAGCCGCGACGGGCGCTATTTCGAAGTTAGTGCCGCTACTTCGAAGTAGCGTGCACGTGTAGACACAGCTAAAATGAGCAGTCTTTAAACAACAACATGAACAACGGGGGTTGCAATGGCTGTGTTCCTCACCCCCTGGCGCCAGCCACCCCTCCAATGGCCCTGGAGGATCCTGGGCACTCAGGCGTCCCCGTATGGGTGGGCCAGGCACCGGGTGAGGTCTGTCCCCTTCCACAGGCTTGTGGAATGTGGTGCTGTCCGTGGCAGGGGGTGCTGAGAGTTGCGTGCAGCCCACTCCGTGGCCTCGGGGCTGCAGCCAGCTGGGATGTGTTGGGATAAGGCTGGAGGCCATGTGGCCAGCTCGTTGCTGGCTGCCCCCGATGACCCCACCCCTGGCTCGAGGTGTCTGATTTGCTGGCTACTTACCTGAGGGTCCCTTGAGGACTTCAGGGGTGGCCTGGGTGGAGGGATCTTGACTTGAAGAGCTGGAGGGAGTCGCAATCACTAGGGCCCACTCCTTGTCTGAGGATGCCTCTGGCTCCTGGTCCTGGCCATGGCTTCTGGCTGGTTGTCCAGCACCAGCTGGGGCTCTGCCTCGGGCACCGCCCTGTCCAGCATAGTCTCCAACTCAGCTGATTCCTTCAGCCCCGATAGCTGATTGAGGGCTCTGATGAATTCTGCTTTCTTCTGGCCATTTTTAGCATATATTTTGCAGAAGAGGTTATTGTCTCTTGCACTTCAGCATATCAGTTTCAGCAACGTGGACAATTTTGGGCTGTATTCAAAGACCTGAGATGATCTAATGGTCGGATCCCCAGAATGTTTCAACACAGCTATAAGTATAGGAAGGGAGAATTAAAAAATACAGGACTTTGGCACTTCATTTTGTTGAGTCAGGACCACATCCATTACAGATTTCATATACTGGGCTGGCTTAATTCAGTTCTATGTGAAGGCAATGGAAAACTCAAGGAAGACTGATAAGTCTTATCAGCAGAATGGAGATTGAAGGGATATGGTGATTGTTATTAACCTGATAAATAGAAAACTGACCTGTCTCTTCAGTAGAGCATTGCACTCTGCAGGAAGGTGAGAAAGGGTGACAGCCATGGTCTTGAAACAGTGTGAAAACATGCCTTACTGTGGATGAGCAGAAAGTGAATGATGCAAACAAACAAACTCAGGTTGCTACAGAACATTTCACTTTATGCTTTCTAAGGAGAGTTAAGTTCCAAAGTCCTCAGAGAAGTTGTAATACTTTAGGCAGAGGCAACTCTTCAGAGCTCCTGTACACCAGATGGGGAATCATGGCACCAGTGTGTGGCATTAATATTATTAAATATCATTGTTCTTGCAGGACTCTCAGATCTAAATCAGAATGGGGTCCGAATTCCTCTAGACCAGTGTGTCTTAAACTATGTTCCACAGAACACTGGTGTTCCATGAACAGCTCACAGGTGTACCGTGAGTGTCTGCTAGTTTTTTGACATCATACACTGATGGTACATATTTTCTGCTATTAAAACCAGATATAATGTTACTGCTTCATTGCTATGATACCTGATGAAATAACTTCATTTTGCTTTTGTCGTATATGTTGTTTGTTTATTTTTTGGTCTGACAACAATTTTTTAATGAAAATTTTCATAGATGTTCCGCCTAAAAATATTATTGTTTGGTGTTCTGTGATCTCGAGAAGTTTTAGAAACACTGCGCTTGACTGTACAAACTATGTCCATCCCCAAAGAGCTGATAAGCTGAATTTAATGAACAATGCAACAAGTGGTTTGACAAACCGGTAGAAGGGAGAAGTTGAAGGAAGGATTAGGGCAGCAATTATGAAATGCATCATTATAGGGACTAGCAAGCAATCACATGGCATGGTTGTAATGGTGACTGAAATGCTTTTTAAAATTCTGCCTAAATATTTTTCCAATGTTGAAATGGATTTTGGGCATGTGTGCAT
The DNA here is from genome assembly GCF_033958435.1 of Carettochelys insculpta. Lineage (NCBI taxonomy): Eukaryota > Metazoa > Chordata > Testudines > Carettochelyidae > Carettochelys > Carettochelys insculpta. Next base: position 179,902 of record NC_134151.1, read on the forward strand.
ACAAAGGGGAGTACAAGGCAAAAAGGGGTTGAAGAGTAGCTTTGGGCTCAGGCAGCCCCACTAGGCTGCATGTACAAGGGTTGCCAATCTTGGAGGAGGAGGATTAAAAAGAGAGAATTGCAGCTGAGAAGGTCTAGTGTGAACAGATCTCTCATTTTCAGCTCCCTGAAACCTTTGATTGGCTGTAAGAACAGATTAATAGGACAGATAGTTGAAGGATCCTGATAGGACAGGGAAGCTGGTACCATTGAGTTTTCTTTCATTTATGCACTTGTCCTGAGATGCAGAAGGAGGTAAGATGCAGAAGAGCTGAAAGTCTCTGAGTGAAGTTAAAAAGGGAGAAATGGCAGTGTCAGGTAGGTGTCCAGTGGAGAGCATCAAATCCGGAGGAGTAGGTGGATGAGACATTTCTAGAAGAAATAACAGACATATCCAAAACACAAGGCTGGGTAGTAACAGGGGTGGGGTGGGGAGGAGTGCTTTATGCAGCTTCCCCCAGCACCCCATTATCACAAACTTCCAATAAGTTCTTGGTAAATATTAGGGATAACTCTTTATTTCAGCAGGTGGACAGCCATTTTATACTTTATTCTGACTAATAGAGAGGCATTAGCTGCAAATCTGATGGTTGAAGGCCATTTGTGTGAATGTGATTTTGGGACAAGTTTTGCTTACTCTGGGGCTTCCCTGTAGTGTAGACACATTATTTTGGAATATTTTATTTTGGAATAACAACTCTGGAATAAGCTATTCTGGAATAACTTTGCTGTGTAGACATAGCCTCCCTGTGTGTTCCTCGTTTTCTGGGTGCCCCACTTGAGACCTTTGTTCTAATTTGCAGAATTTCTGAGCACTCCTAACTTCATTTGCACTTAATGAGAGCCAGGGACATCTTTAGAGAGTGGGGCCTGGGACAACTCCCCCTCTGCACAAGGTCCAGCCTCTTCCCTGGCTCTTCCAATTCTTTCATTCCCCTGTTGCATCATTTCCCCAAAGCACCCTCCCCGACCCAGGAGGTTACTGGGGGCCCTGGCGTGGGGCAGCAGCAGGGGTCAGGCCACCATACTCACTGTGATGGCAGAGCTGCAGGAAGAAGGGTGATGCAGCCTCTATGGTGAAGTAGAGCTACCCCACTGGGGCATGGTGGTGGAGCAGAGCAGGCAGCTGCGTTGATCTGCTTCCCATGGCTCCAGATGCCACAGTAAGTGCAGGGGGACAACCTCCTACTGCTGGCCTCAGACCCCCCAGGTAATCCCTGAGGTCACCCTGGTCCTCCCGCAGTATGGGGGACAGTTCCATCCATAGGACAGTTTGGGAGGTCCCAGGGTGGCTACCCAGGTGCAGGGCCTGAGCTGGCAGCTTGAAGTGTCCTATGAATGGGACAGCTCTGATGAGAGCTGTGCATAAAGTGTTACAAAAATATAAATGCTATGTAATGCTAAGCACACTGAAAATCATGTCCTTAGTGTCTCAAATTGGGTGCCCAGGGTCAGGGGATACTTTTGGCCTGAGTCTTTCTAGCCGTTAGTTTCCTGTCTGTATGATGGGAGCATAATACCCTGCCATCACACAGGAGGGATATACAAATGTGTTGATATTTGTGAAGTTCTCAGATACTATAGTGATGAGGTTCCATTAAAAAAATGAGTGAGTAAATTAATAATTTTGTCTTCCAAGCAGGGTTTAAATAGTGTCCAGAGCCCCATATTGAAAAATGAAGTGAAAACAAACTAGTGAATGTGGGAGCACAAGCACCTGGTGGCCGGGCCGCACTCGCAAGGCAGAGTGACCATACACTCCATCTTGGAACGCTACCATACAACGGCGGGAAGGTCTGAAAAAGGCCAGGAGAAAGAAATCAGAAAGTTGACAAGTAGTTGGAGAGTCCCCAAAGAGAACATCCTGACAAGCAGATAGTAAGTCCCCAAAGAGAACAGCTGGGGCAAGTAGCTGGAAGCACCCCAAAGAGAACATCTTGGTTGTGCAACATCAGAGGGTTCCGGGGGGAGGCTCAGAAAATGACCAAGGACAGAGGAAATCTTGTAACATGTTCTGACAGGCCGGGAGGATAGAAAGTCCAAATTAGGTAACAAATGCTTTAATTGGCCAGGTATTGAACCCCTAAGTAAGAAACAGTATAAAAGGTGATTTAGCAGGGACAAGGATGTGGGCTCCTGGACACAAGGTGGAGGCTAGCAACTTCCAGTCTAGACAGCAGACCCCGGCCTGATTACCCGGTTGTCACCACCACGAAAGGTCCCACCCAAGCCGTATTTCTGACTTGAAGGGCCGCTGTAACGTAGTTGTTGGTGAGATGTGGGAGCATTGGATGTTATTGGTAAGTCACATGTAATTATATACAGCTATATGTAACCTAGGCTACGTCTACACGTGCACCCAACTTCGAAATAGCTTATTTCGATGTTGCGACATCGAAATAGGCTATTTCGATGAATAACGTCTACACGTCCTCCAGGGCTGGCAACGTCGATGTTCAACTTCGACGTCGCTCAGCCCAACATCGAAATAGGCACAGCGAGGGAACGTCTACACGCCAAAGTAGCACACATCGAAATAAGGGAGCCAGGCACAGCTGCAGACAGGGTCACGGGGCGGACTCAACAGCAAGTCGCTCCCTTAAAGGGCCCCTCCCAGACACACTTTCATTAAACAGTGCAAGATACACAGAGCCGACAACTAGTTGCAGACCCTGTATATGCAGCACGGACCCCCAGCTGCAGCAGCAGCAGCCAGAAGCCCTGGGCTACGGGCTGCTGCCCACGGTGACCACAGAGCCCCGCAAGGGCTGGAGAGAGAGTATCTCTCAACCCCCCAGCTGATGGCCGCCATGGAGGACCCCGCTATTTCGATGTTGCGGGACGCGGATCGTCTACACGTCCCTACTTCGATGTTGAACGTCGAAGTAGGGCGCTATTCCCATCCCCTCATGGGGTTAGCGACTTCGACGTCTCGCCGCCTAACGTCGATTTCAACTTCGAAATAGCGCCCAACACGTGTAGACGTGACGGGCGCTATTTCGAAGTTACTGCCGCTACTTCGAAGTAGCGTGCACGTGTAGACGCAGCTCTAGTGTTTAGCCTATGCCAGATAAATATATATATATAAGACAAGTGTTAAGTAATTGTAGTTACGAATAAATGAATCAATCACTATTGGTAAATACCACTAGCTGGACTAGCTGGGGCTGTATAGAGAATTATTGGGACTTAGAACAGCCACAGGGCGTTGTGGTGTTCACAATTGGAGCGTTATTGTTCCTGGTACTCATAATACTGTGGAAACCTAGGTTTTAAAGCAGATACACTGAATCACATATTGCTGCTACGCTATAAGGCTGTTATAGTGGTAGGGTGGTCGGTCCCGGGCCACCCAACTCTCCCCGCTGTATCAAACCCCACGCGCACCCACAGGACCCGGAGTAGGTTGGTACATCGTCAGTGAGTAGCTGCTTCATTATTATGATTAGAAATAATGTTTATTATGGAAATTCCTGAGGTAAGCCCCTCCATAATGGAGCCTCAGCAGACTGTGACAACATTCTGTGGGATAAATACTATGATAATTTAATAAAAGATGATATCCTAACATAGCACATGGCATTGGGTGTTGGTTGGGGGTGGAATTACATTTGCTCAGTGTAGTGAGTCAGTATGGCCTCCTGCAGACCCAGAGGCCGGGGAGACTATGCAGAGGCCCTGGTGGGGGGGGCCCGGAGCCAGGAGACCAGAGGCCCGCCCCTCAGAGGGCAGGGCCAAGGGCTAGAAGAGCCAAAGGCAGGACTCAGGACCCATTCGGGCCTGGGCCTCTGGGCAGGGAGGACGTGCCTGCACGAGCTCCTCGGCACCGAAGGGAGAGGGTCTGCGGCCGCCCGGCCAGGCCGGAGGAGCAGGCCCCCAGAGGCTCCAAGCAATCCCGGGTCCATATGCCCCAAGGGGACTACCCGGACTTCCCAGACCTACCAGGACCTTCCCGCCGGCAGAGACCCCCTGCCTTGGAAGAGGCCCCCGGGGCGGGCTGCCCCAGAGTCCCGGCGGATCCTTACAGCACCCAGACCCAGGATCGCCTTGCATCTCCTGTACTACCGCCGCCCGACTACCCTAAGGACATTGTTATGGACGACTGGCCGGAGCCCCCGAAGGTGGATGATCCGGAGGAGACCGACCTAGGGGGACCCCTCGACCAGATGGACTGGGACCTTCCGCCAGTAGAGGGTGAGGTAGGAAGTGGCCTGGGGAACGACGCTCACAAACCAATGGCAGTGTGTTGCGGTCTGGATCCCCACTGCCGGGGTTGCATGTGAGCGACCCCCAGGGCCCCGGGCTGGGTCACAGTGGAGTGGGAGGGCCTGTGACCCCCTACCCCCGCCTCCTTGACAGGGCCAGCCTGTGCTGAGCCTGTGTTTACACCCTTGGGTTGCTGCCTCGCCCCAAACTGAGGGCTGGGCCTGTGTTTACACCCTTGGGTTGCTGCCCCGCCCCAAACTGAGGGCTGGGCCTGTGTTTACACCCTTGGGTTGCTGCCCCGCCCCAAACTGAGGGCTGGGCCTGTGGTTATACCTTGTGTTGCTGCCCCGCCCCAAACTGAGGGCTGGGCCCAGAACTGTGCTAGTACTTGGGGACTGCTGCCCTACCCTGAACTGAGGGCCGGGCCTAGAACTGTACTATCACCCGTGAACTGCTGCCCTGCCCTGGACTGAGGGCTGGGCCCAGAACTATACTACTCTTGTGAACTGCGGCCCCGCCCCAGGTTGAGGGCTGGGGCCTGTATGGTGTTGTAGCGGTGAGCCTCTGACCAGCCGAACTGAGTACGGGCTGGTGCTCTAACCCCTTTTGCTGCCGCCCGCCCTAGGCCAAGGGGCTGGGCGTCTGTGGGCGTGTTACACTCAGACAACCTGAATTCTAGCATCTCATAACTTGTGAGTGCTTAACTTTTCAACTTCAGTAATGTTCTTCCAACATAGTTCACTTATGTGTAGCATCTATATAAAGGGAATATGCATCTGGCTGGATTAGGATTCCTATTTTCACAACATTATGGAGGGTTCTGAATGTTTTAAAATTGTGCAGCCCTAATGTTGTATTTGTATATTTCTAGATTCAGTATTTTGAGAAAGGAGAAAACCTTTTTGCAATACGGGGTGTGGGTTCAGATCCTACTGCTCCCACCATGTATCACGGCATGTGGACATCACCAGGCCCTGCAACCCATTGGCAGTCAGGTGTGACTCTCACTTAGCAGGTAGAACAGAAGGTTTATTAGGTGACAGGGACAAAGTGTTGAACAGACTTTTTGGCACACAAAACAGAAACAGTCAATACAATCTATTTTGGGGAGAGGAGGCCCCGAGGGAGACCTCTGAACCAGGGTGTGGAAGTATGAGAGTTACACTGTAAAAATCACACTATGATACAATATTGCTTCTGAGTTCAAGAGGGGGAAGTTATGCTGTGTGTAGGAATGTAGGGTGGGTTTGGGTGGAGCCAGGTGTGCCTGGGAAAGCAGGAACCAGAGCAGTAGGTGCTAGACGGTAATTAATTAAGGTAACACTCCTCCAATACTTAAGATAACCAGAGAGTCATAAACAGGAGACTGCTGAAGGTGATATGGAAATGAAGATACCTGACTAGTCTCAGAGGCTATGTGGGGTATGTGTGTGTCTGTTTTTTTTCTTCTTTGTTTATTAACTTGCCTTCTTTTGTCTGTATAAATTGGGAGACCTGAGCCCTAGGCGGGGGCTCACCTTTTTCTGAATGTATTAGCAGAGCAGCTTTGCTTATAAACAGAGTGGTCTGACAAATTGTGAGTCTGGAGTCTAACTTTGACAAGGGGTATGGCCCTCATTTGTTCCTCACGAGCCAGAAGACTAACTTCCAACTGCCCATTTCCAATTCAGACCAGCCAAACCCCTCTTTTCTCCTTTGTCATGTTTCCCGGGGAACATAAGTGTCACTTGACAGCCTAGATTACAAAGAGCAGGAACTTCCATTGCCTATCAAAACAAAAAGCAGTCAAGTAGCACTTCAAAGACTAGCAAAATGGTTATTAGGTGAGCTTTCGTGGGACAGACCCACTTCTTCAGACCATAGCCAGACCAGAACAGACTCAATATTTAAGGCACAGAGAACCAAAAACAGTAAGCAAGGAGGACAAATCAGAAAAAGATAATCAAGGTGAGAAAATCAGAGAGTGGAGGGGAAGGTCAAGAATTAGATTGAGCCAAGTATGCAGACAAGCCCCTATAGTGACTCAGAAAAGGGGCTTGTCTGCATACTTGGCTCAGTCTAATTCTTGACCTTCCCCTCCACTCTCTGATATGCTCACCTTGATTATCTTTTTCTGATTTGTCCTCCTTGCTTACTGTTTTTGGTTCTCTGTGCCTTAAATATTGAGTCTGTTCTGGTCTGGCTATGGTCTGAAGAAGTGGGTCTGTCCCACGAAAGCTCACCTAATAAACCATTTTGCTAGTCTTTAAAGTGCTACTTGACTGCTTTTTGTTTTGATAGTGTATAGACTAGCACGGCTTCCTCTTTGTTACTATTCCATTGCCTATGTGTGCTAAGTCATGACCCTGAAACAGACCATTACCACTATGTACTGATGCTAGGCCGAGGAAAATTTAGGGAAACACAGCCTAACCGGGGAAATAAAATCCACCTCCCCCCAACTTCCTCACATCTGTTTAGATTTAACATACACAAGAAAACCCAAAAATATGAGTCCTGAGGGGAGTGAAAGCATATTTAGACCTCACAGAATCCTTCTGTAGATTTTGGAGTTTGTTTGATGTTCAAGAGCATAAGCATAAGAATCGTGCATATATCTAACATTGCAGAGAAATCACGTTTAGTGTTATACCAATGTGAGAAACAGCAACATAATTGTGTTTGTGCCAAAAAGAAAGGATAAAACTCTCCCTAATCTGCCACCCTTGGGACCAGTGCTGAACGGTGCTGGATGAGAGAAGTTGCTGGACCACAAGAGGTCATATTGTCTAGCAGCATTACCAAAATTTTCACTGCTTACTGGGCTCTTAGAAGACATGTAGGAGTAAATTACAGCTACATAATATCACAGAACTCTGAGAGCCAGGACTGGTGGCCAGAAACAAACTTTATGGGACCTCAGAAATGTGGCAACACCCATGACAAGTGGTGGTCCTGCTAACTAAAATCATGCTGGATTATGGATGTTGCAGGATGAGAGAGTTCTGGATTAGAAAGGTTCAACCTGCAAAAAGCTAGGAAGGACTAGTTTGAACTTACACTAACCCTCTACTGAAAGGAGAAGAGCACTGACATGGAAATGAGAAACTAATGCACATGTATGAAAAAGCTAACCAAAAAGTTATGAATAAAGTTTGTATAACAAAGGATAGTTGAAGGTGCTGGAGGAGTCTGTGGTCTGTGATGAGATCATCCTGATAAATTTGTGACTAATTGGGTGCGTCTACACTAGCTTGCTACTTGGAAGTAGCCGGCACAACGTCAAAATAGTGCATGTCGTGTGTATGCGCTGTGTGCTATTTCCATGTTGAAATCGATGTTAGGTGGCGAGACATCGAAATCGCTATTTCCATCCGAAGATTGGAATAGCGTCCTACTTCGACATTGAATGTCGAAGTAGGGCATGTGTAGACGATCCATGTCCCGCTACTTCAAAATAGTGGGGTCCTCCATGGCGGCCATCAGTTGAGGGGTTGAGAGATGCTCTGTCCAGCCCCTGCGGGGCTCTGTGGTCACTGCGTACAGCAGCCCTTAGCCCAGGGCTTCTGGCTGCTGCTGCTGCTGCAGCTGGGGGTCCATGCTGCGTGCACAGGGTCTGCAACCGGTTGTCAGCTCTGTGGATCTCGTGCTGTGCAGGCCAAGTGTGTCTGGGAGGGGCCCTTTAAGGGAGCAGCTTGGGGCTTTGCTGGCCCCTTATTTCGACGGGGAGCACTTGTGTGTGTGGATGCTCTGCATTTCCTTCTGGGGCGGCTCCTTTCAACATTATCATAGAAGAGTAGGACTGGAAGGGATCTCGAGAGGCCATCGAGTCCAGTCCCCTGCCCTCATGGCAGGACCAAGCACCCTCTAGACCATCCCTGAAAGCCATCTATCTAACCTCTTCTTAAATATCTCCCTTGATGGAGATTCTACCACCTCCCTTGGCAATTTGTTCCAGTGTTTGATCACCCTGACAGTCAGGAACTTTTTCCTAATGTCCAACCTGAACCTCCCCTGCTGCAATTTCAGTCCATTGCCTCTTGCTCTATCCTCAGAGGCAAGGAAGAACAAGTTCCCTCCCTCTGCCTTATGACACCCTTTTAGATACCTGAAAACTGCTATCATGTCCCCCCTCAATCTTCTCTTTTCCAAACAAAACAAGCCCAATTCTTTCAGCCTTTCGTCATAGGTCATGTTCTCTAGACCTTTGATCATTCTCGTTGCTCTCCTCTGGACCCTCTCCAATTTCTCCACATCCTTCCTGAACTGCGGTGCCCAGAACTGGACACAGTACTCCAGCTGAGGCCTCACCAGCGCAGAGTAGAGCGGGAGAATGACTTCTCGTGTCTTGTTCACAGCACACTTGTTAATGCATCCTGGAATCATGTTTGCCTTTTTCGCAACAGCATCACACTGTTGACTCTCATTTAGCTTGTGGTCCACTATAACCCCTAGATCCCTTTCTGCTGTACTCATTCCTAGGCAGTCCTTTCCCATTCTGTATGTGTGACACTGATTGTTCCTTCCTAAGTGGAGCACTTTGCATTTGTCCTTATTAAACTTCATCCTGTTTACCTCAGCCCGTTTCTCCAGTTTATCCAGATCCTTTTGAATTATGACCCTATCCTCCAAAGAAGTTGCAGCCCCTCCCAGCTTGGTATCATCTGCAAACTTAATAAGTGTACTTTCTATGTCAATATCTAAATCGTTAATGAAGATATTGAACAGAACCGGTCCTAAAACAGACCCCTGCGGAACCCCACTTGTTATACTTTTCCAGCAGGATTGAAAACCATTAATAACTACTCTCTGGGTACAGTTATCCAGCCAGTTGTTCACCCACCTTATAGTAGCCCCATCAAAGTTGTATTTGCATAGTCTATCGATAAGTATATTATGTGAGACCGTGTCAGATGCTTTACTGAAGTCTAGGTATACCACATCCTCCGCTTCTCCCTTATCCACAAGACTCGTTATTTTATCAAAGAAAGCTATTAGATTGGTTTGACGTGATCTGTTTTTAACAAAACCATGCTGGCTGTTCCCTAGCACCTTACCACCTTCCAATTGCTTGCAGATGATTTCTTTAATGACCTGCTCCATTATGTTTCCTGGCACAGAAGTTAAGCTGACTGGCCTGTAGTTTCCCGGGTTATTATTGTTCCCCTTTTTATAAATGGGTGCTATATTTGCCCTTTTCCAGTCTTCTGGAATCTCTCCTGTCTCCCATGATTTACCAAAAATGATTGCCAAAGGCTCAGATACCTCTACTATCAGCTCCTTGAGGATTCTATGATGCATTTCATCAGGCCCTGGTGATTTGCAGACATCTAATTTCTCTAAGTAAATTTTAATTTGTTCTTTTCCTATTTCAACTTCTAAACCTACCCCTTTTTCACTAGCATTCTCTATGTCAGGCATTCCTTCAGATTTCTCAGTGAAGACCGAAACAAAGAAATCATTAAACATCTCTGCCATTTCCAAATTCCCTGTTACTGTTTCTCCCTCCTCACTGACCAATGGCCCTACCCTTTTCTTGGTCTTCCTCTTGTTACCAATGTATTTGTAAAAAGCCTTCTTGTTTCCCTTATGCTTGTAGCTAGTTTGAGCTCATTTTGTGCCTTAGCCTTTCTAATCTTGCTCCTGCACGCTCGTGTTGTTTGCCTATATTCGTCCTTTGTAATTTGTCCTAGTTTCCATTTCTTATACAATTCCTTTTTTATTTTGAGATCATGCAAGATCTCCTGGTTAAGCCAAGGCAGTCTTTTGCCATGTTTTCTATCTTTCCTACGCAGCGGGATAACTTGCTTTTGGGCCCTTAATAATGTCCCTTTGAAAAACTGCCAACTCTCCTCAGCCTTTTTTCCCCTCAGTTTAGCTTCCCATGGGACCTTACCTACCAGCTGTCTGAGTTTACCAAAATCTGCCTTCCTGAAATCCATTATCTCTATTGTACTGTTTTCCCTTCTACCCTTCCTTAGAATTGTGAACTCTGATTTCATGATCACTTTCACCCAAGCATCCTTCCACTTTCAAATTCTCAATAATTTCCTCCCTATTTGTTAAAATTAAATCTAGAACAGACGTTCTTCTTTGCTACTTCGACGTTGAACATCGATGGCACCAGCCCTGGAGAACATGTAGACGATATGCCTCGAAGTAGCCTATTTCGATGTTCTTACGATGAAATAGGCTACTTTGACGTAGTGTGGTAGTGTAGATGTAGCCATTGTGTTTTCCTGTGTGTTTTGCTTTAATAAAGATATGTTAAGTCTGTTTGCTGCATAAGAGAATGAGAATGTCAATCCAACCAGCCCCATACCAAAAATAGCTAAACATACTTTTACAAAACTTCTAAAATTGGTTCATTTTTAGGCTGGGAAGCAGCAATATGAATTTATGCTCAAACAAATATTTTGAGAGAAGATTTAAAATTAGAGTGGTCCTTGACACAGTTCGATATTTGTCACCACTGTGCTGCAATATATACTGTTTTTGTGTTAGAGGCAGAAGTTTCCTTTGAGTTTTCAGTAGCCAGAGAATCTAGCATATTGCACAAACTAACAGAGTAAGTTGGAGGAGCATGTTCCTAGACATTGGCAAACCCAGCCTGCATTGCCCCTAAATGCTCAATTTCCGAAGTGTGTGTGCAAAGTGACAGGAGACTGTTTTATTAAGTAATGATGAACCTATGATGGCCCAATTAGTTGGAGACTAAATATTAGCTATGAATCTCAGTTGGTTAATGAAGATGATTCTGCAAAGACAAGGACTTGTGATGTCTAGTTAGTGTGCAAGAGCACATACACAGGGTGTAATGGAGCACATGACCTGTTTCACCAACAGATGAGCAGAGCAGAACATGGAAATTATCTGATGGTGCTGCCAAGACCTGCCTTGCTTTCCTGATAAACATTTGGGTATTTCTTTGCACTGAGTATTACCTTTACCAGTGTTGGTATAAAGCGAATCCCTGGTCTTCTCTTTTCTGCTTTAGGCACCTTTGAAAAGATACCTGTCTCCCTCCCTTCAGGGAGATCTAGCCTAGAGAAAAGTGTAAGGCAATCCCTTTCCCATCATTACCTCCTGAGAGCAAGGGGGATATGGTGATAAGCTAGGGTCACTGACACAGCCAGTCTTTGATAGAATAAGAGCCTTGTAGATGAGGGAGAAGCGGTGGATGTGGTATACCTAGACTTCAGTAAAGCATTTGACACGGTCTCACATAATATACTTATCAATAGACTACGCAAATACAACTTAGATGGGGCTACTATAAGGTGGGTGAACTGACTGGATAACCATACCCAGCGAGTAGTTATTACTGGTTTTCAGTCCTGCTGGAAAAGTGTATAACTAGTGGGGTTCCGCAGGGGTCTGTTTGAGGACCGGTTCTGTTCAATATCTTCATTAACGATTTAGATATTGACATAGAAAGTACACTTATTAAGTTTGCAGATGATACCAAGCTGGGAGGGGTTGCAACTTCTTTGGAGGATAGGGTCATAATTCAAAAGGATCTGGATAAACTGGAGAAACGGGCTGAGGTAAACAGGATGAAGTTTAATAAGGACAAATGCAAAGTGCTCCACTTAGGAAGGAACAATCAGTGTCACACATACAGAATGGGAAAGGACTGCCTAGGAATGAGTACAGCAGAAAGGGATCTAGGGGTTATAGTGGACCACAAGCTAAATATGAGTCAACAGTGTGATGCTGTTGCGAAAAAGGCAAACATGATTCTAGGATGCATTAACAGGTGTGTTGTGAACAAGACATGAGAAGTCATTCTCCTGCTCTGCTCTGCTCTGCGCTGGTTAGGCCTCAGCTGGAGTATTGTGTCCAGTTCTGGGCACCACAGTTCAGGAAGGATGTGGAGAAATTGGAGAGGGTCCAGAGGAGAGCAACGAGAATGATCAAAGGTCTAGAGAACATGACCTATGACGAAAGGCTGAAAGAATTGGGCTTGTTTTGTTTGGAAAAGAGAAGATTGAGGGGGGACATGATAGCAGTTTTCAGGTATCTAAAAGGGTGTCATAAGGCAGAGGGAGGGAACTTGTTCTTCCTTGCCTCTGAGGATAGAGCAAGAGGCAATGGACTGAAATTGCAGCAGGGGAGGTTCAGGTTGGACATTAGGAAAAAGTTCCTGACTGTCAGGGTGATCAAACACTGGAACAAATTGCCAAGGGAGGTGGTAGAATCTCCATCACTGGAGATATTTAAGAAGAGGTTAGATAGCTGGCTTTCCGGGATGGTCTAGAAAGTGCTTGGTCCTGCCATGAGGGCAGGGGGCTAGACTCGATGGCCTCTCGAGGTCCCTTCCAGTCCTACTCTTCTATGATTCTATGAAGATAGTCAGGGACTCAGAGCTGAGCATAGCTGGATACTAACAAAGAAACAAGCAAATAAATAAATATATAAAGAGGTTTCTCAGTTAGTGTTTGCTTACTCCCTTGCCCATGGAAATGCATGGATGTCCGTGGGAAGATCTGGAGCTATGTAAAACCAGTGGCAGAAATTACTGGGTGTAGGAGAGGCTTGTGGGCTCAAAACCAGCATGAAGTTTTATTTAATTTAATATTATAATGGTTTTTAATGCACCCAATTCTGCCACACCCCTGGGTGCAAGGCCAGGGTCCAAGAACATGCTGGCAGCAGGGTCTGCCTGCACTTCGTATGCCCAACCGTTGAGGCGCAGAAAGGGTAAGGACTTCTTGACCTGGGAGTTATAAGACGCTGGTCTTGTCAGGGAAGAAAACACAGAAATCAGTGCCCTGTGAGGCCAGCCTGACCTAACTAGGTAAAGCTTTGCATTGGCTTCATCATCATCATCTGCTGATCCTGACTCAGGTGTGTGGTGTCCTAGGAGCTCAGCCCTCTGGCTATCTGCAGCCAGGGGAATAATACCTGCCAGAAGCCCTTCCTCTGCACCAAAAGGTGCAGGCTTGGTCAGTCTTAGAACATTTACCCCACTCCCATATTTCTCAGCTCATCCTGTGACACCCCTGACTTGCCTGGCTGCCATTCATGATGAAGTCGAGATGGAGAAGCAAGGCAGTGTACACTCTCTTTTGTTTCATGCTGGCACGTGCCAGGAACACATTTCACACAGCACAACATACAATTGTGATGTTCCCTTGGCATAGATGGATATGAGGTCCTTTACTGGGAGGTAGGAAGACAAGAGCTTTGTCTGGAGAAGTTCTCTATCCCAGGACCCAGTGGAAATGATGATGGTGGTTGCTGGAGAACAAATCAGAGCGACATGAGGACTATCGATATCCTATCAATTCTCTACATCCAACCCCCCTTTTATTTGGAGTGGGTACTCTCTTGGGGCTCCAAAATGTGGTGTTCTTCTGGTCTCTCACATGCCAGGCTCTTGACAAATGTAAGAGTGATTGAACAGGGAACAGTGCTTATATGGACACCCTCATTGTGGTATCTGCACAGCCATCCTTGCTCTCTCTCCCCATATCCCCTCTAGGCTTATTCTGGAAGTTAAGATATAATTGTCTATTTGTGGTATCAGTCTGTTGCCATGGCAATAGGTCTGGCCAATGCAATCCCAATTCTAGGAGTGCCAGTCCAAGGTCAAGCAGGAGCACAGGAGCCAGAGCAAAGTGCCAACCTGATTCAGTTCCAAACAGATTTGATAATGAGCAAAAGTGGCAAGGAAGCTGAAATGTCAAGTGTACTCTTGGAAGGCTAGTAGGCTGTGATGTTTCTCCCTGTGCAGTGGGCATGTCCTCTGAGGAGCAGTGGTCCAAGCTACATTTCCCATTAGCCCCACTTAGTCTAAGCAGCACTTGATGCACAAAGGCCAAGCACTAGCTCATGACCCTACTGATAAAAACTACTTTCTCAGCTGCTCAGCAGCCTGCCACCTTTGCTGAAAGGAATAATGCACCTAAATCAACAAGCTATGCCCTTGCTCCAGTTTCTGAAACAGAAAAGCAACAAGCAGCAATCCACACCTAGTCGTTTCATGACTTTCTGGAGTTTCATTCTCACATTGCTATTGATTTATTAATCATTTGAGTTTTCCCAAAGGCTTCCACTGTGCTCAGAGCTCCACTATGATAGGTGCTGCACAGACACATACTCACATCAGAAAAGAAACACAAATGTTGGGAGGGGTATGGGAAGCTGCCCAAGTTAAGCCAATTACAGAGCCAGAAGTAGAACCCAAGGTGACTACTCACAGTCCGATATCTCATCCTCTGCACCGCACTGCCCGTAATGCATTTTGTTTGATTTGTACCTTTAAACTCTTGTATCATCAAAACCATTCCTGTGATGTTAATAAGCACATGCAATACTCCATGGGTAGCCCCATTTAGAGCACATCATGCCAGTCCAAGCTGCTGTCATGACTAGGGCTAAGATTTAGTGATGGGTATTTTTGTAAAAGTCACAAACAGGTCAAATGCAATAAACAAATTAATGGCCAGTGACCTGTAAACACTAATGATGGCTAAATCTCTATGAGGTCCTGCTGATCCGCAGGACTCTGCCTCAGTGGTGGAAGCTGACTGCCCATATTAGCTCTCTGCTTGAAAGTTCCTGGGGCCACCCCGGGACCAATGCTTGGGCAATTCCAGGGCTTACTGCTCCAACCTACCTGAGGACTGATGCCACGACCAGCTATACTGGTTGCTGCTTGGGTGCTTCCTGGGGCCACTACTTGGGAGTTCCCCAGGGCCAGCTGCTCAGGGTGCTTTTCAGGTGTTCCCTGAGACCAGCAGCATAGTGCTTCCTGAGCAGTGGCAGATATGGCTATCTGGGGGGCCCCATGTTCAGCTGTTCAGATTGCCCTGGAGTCATCTGCACTCACTGCTGCAGCTGTAGAAGTCCTGGAGGTGCCAGAAAGCCACATAACCTGTGACCACTGTCACAGAATCATAGCCTTAATCATAAGCTATGGCTCTTAAGCTCAGATGTGCAGGGTTCATAGAAGCAACTGTACTCCACCTCTCCTCCTGGCAGCCTGCAGATGACAGCTGATGTAGGACAATTATGAAGCTCAGCTCCTGTTTGAGGTTTATCCCCGAAAATCTGGCTGGCAGAGCCCCTGAATGGTGGATTGGCCTTATGGACCTACTTAGCCCAGCAAGAGGAAGAGGAAGCTGTCTGAATAATTGGATCCCACCTTTCCTTGGATTGTGTGCTTTCTGCAACTGCTCCTTGATTTCCTTGTATCCTGATTTGTAATTTCTGACATCGTATTTGTTTCTTGCCTCTTACTCTGAACTCCTGACTTGGCCTAGCTAGGTTACTAACTTGTGGTTCTGAGCCTGACTTTGTCTCCTCCTTCTGATCACCTGGTATCCTGATCCAGCTGCCTCTTGACTCCTATCTCGTGTTCATGAATTCTAACTTTGATCACTAGATCTGGCAGCCCACAACCTGTCTCTGATAGCCTAAAGGGGATAAATGCCTCATTGTTGCAGTCATAAGAACATAAGAATGGCCATACTGGGTCAGACCAATGGTCCATCCAGCCCAGCATCCCATCTGCCGACGGTGGCCAATGCCAGGTGCCCCAGAGAAGGAGAACAGAAGACAATGATCAAGTGATTTATCTCCTGCCATCCATCTCCTGCCCTTGTTCTGAAGGCTAGGGCACCATACTTTATCCCTGGCTAATAGCCATTTATGGACCTAACCTGCAAAAATTTATCAAGCTCTTTTTTAAACCCTAATAGAGTCCTGGCCTTCACAGCCTCCTCGGGCAAGGAGTTCCACAGGTTGACTGTGCGCTGTGTGAAGAAAAATTTCCTTTTATTAGTTTTGAACCTACTACCCATCAATTTCATTTGGTGTCCCCTAGTTCTTGTATTATGGGAAAAGGTAAATAATTTTTCCATATTCACTTTCTCCACACCATTCATGATTTTATATACGTCTATCATATCGCCCCTCAATCGCCTCTTTTCCAAACTGAAAAGTCCCAGTCTCTCTAGCCTCTCCCCATATGGGACCCGTTCCAAGCCCCTAATCATCTTAGTTGCCCTTTTCTGAATCTTATAAACTTTAATAAACAAACATATAATTTGGAGCATGTCTCTATCTGTGAGCTGTGCATGGTGGTCCTCCAGAAAATGAGCGGGTCTTGAAGATATAGAGTGTGCATATGTGTTTTAATAGTTTCCTGGCACAACACCTGGTCTATTATTCTGGTCACTGGTGATGTCTCTGCAAACGAGACTAATGCAGTTGCTGTCACCTTCACCTGCTGCTCTCATTCATGTCCCTGCTTTCCACAATGTCCAACATTCCTTTATTAGAGGAAAATGGCTCTTCTGACCTCCTACTCCATGTTTAGTCTTACACAAAAAGTGATAAACGTGTCTGAGTGTCTCATACTGTTTCTTACGGTGGAAATGCTAGGACAAAATTGGAGGCCAAAGGACATAGGAGAATTACAATAAGAAAAGCCTGATACACAAAGGAAAGAATATTACAGTTCCTCTCTTCTTTAATCTTCCTTCAAATACTTGTTGTTCAAAATGATGTCTAGTGACTGCTTCATCTTGTATTTTACAGGCACAGGAGCTGCCTGTGGGCTGATTTCAAAGACCTCTGAAAAAAGAACTAGGATTCAGGGAGGTCCTGGTTTCTGAAGTTTTGTCTTCCGTCTTCACTAGTGGATAATTCTCTTTCTGATGTTGTCTCCATAGTGAGACTGGGATGCAGCAATCAAAATTCCCTAAACCAAAGCGTTCTTCCCCTCTCATAATTAAAGCAGGCAAGAAGTTTTCTGAAAAACCACACAACTCAGCAACCTGCCTGGGCCTGAATGACAAAGTAGCACAGAAAGAGGGGATGCACCATTTCTGTGCATGTAGGGCCCTGTCTCCCAGATTACATTCACACCAAGACAGACAGATGTTGAAATCGAGATAGTAGATTGTGGCACAAACATGTACCCAAGCAGGTGTGGGAACAGAGTTGGTTTTGTGTCACTTTTATGCTGCCAGATTCAACTGTCAGCCTGTATATGTCTCTACGATGGCCAGAGGCCATAAGGGGTTGTCCAGCAGCTAGAGAGTCCCAGAGGGCTGTGGTGTTTTGCCTAAGGTATCTTTTCTCTCTCTTGCAGTGGTGCTAAGATAGGGCTTAGTATTTTAGCTATAAATCAGCTGGGGAGTCCCCTGCCCTGGAAGAATCCCTACCTGGCAGCACTTGTTGACATTTTATATCTTTTTGTATGGGGCAAGGAATATAGCACAGGAATGTTTCTTGACACCAACTGCTTGTTGCCTACCCTGACTGACTCTGGATTCCATAGCACAGGGAAGAATTGTGTTACTCTATGCCATTGCAACTGCTCTTTGGCAGACTTTATACATACAAGATCCCTGCAACTCCACCACCCCATCCCAGCTGTCGGTTAAAACCATTTGACTACAGTCACTTTCCAAAGTGCACAGAGACTTCTTGGTGTCTCCATGCCATAATGATTAGCATATCCAGTGACTTTTTCATCTGATTATCTCATTGTGCTTTACGAAGGAAGTTCAAGATCATTATCTCTATTGCAGAAATGGTGGAAACTGAGGCAGCTTTACACAGCAGATATTCTGATTTCTGCCTCACGCATCTTATTTGTCAATTTCTAACCTTTTTTCAATAACTAGTACAATTCTACAAACTCACCACATGCACAATCCTAGGAGAGAGAAGTGGGAAGCTGTCAGGGTAGGCAGTGGAAGGATATTTGCAATACTACTTTACATTTGTAATAGGAAGAGATTTAGAATCAGGTTGAATAAGGCTCTAATAGAAGCCAGATGGGGATCTATTTACACTACAGTTAGACACCTGTGGCTGGTCCATGTCAGCTGACTTGGGCTTGTTGGACATGGACATAAGGAGCTGTGTGTATTCACAGAAGATAGTAAGTCTACTGCTTTGTTAAAGAGACAGGCCTTGTCTACACTAGAGGTTGTTGGCCAAAGGCAGCTTTTGGCAGCAAAACAGTGAAGGTACATGCTGCAATGCCACTTTTGATGATAAAACTGATTTGTATGGGCAACAAAATAAAACCACTTTTATAGGAGACATACTTTTTTGTGGCAAAGTTTTAATGGCCCAATGCCAGTGTAGACACTGGGACTGGTATTACCACTGTAAGGGGCCTCCCTCAGGGAAGTGTGTGTCGATGCTCATCCTGAACATTCTAGTCAGCAGTTTGAACTGTGCTGCTCTTTGGTTGGTAAACAACCATCTGCCCCCTTTAAAGCTCCATGAATTTTTAAAAATCCTCTTAATGTTTTTTCAGTGTGGAGCACTCACATCATATTTTCCCCAGCTGATCATGGTGACTCCATGTGGCAAAGGGTTTCCTGCTTGGACCAATGTGGAACTGTTGGATTTGGTCAGCATCTAGCAAGAGGAGATGTTTGCTCCCAGCTGTGCTTTATTTGTAGGAATGTCTATGCCTATGGCAGATTTATTTGGCTTGTGTGGAAAGCATATGATTGATACTGCACAGCGTAGAGCAAAGATCAGGGAGCTGAGATAGAAGCACCAGAAGGCAACAGAGGCAAACAGTTGCTCCAGTGCTGCACCAAAGGCCAAAGGAGTTGGAAGCTGTCATTGATGGCAACTCAGCTCCACTATCGAGCCCTGTGAACAGTTTGGTGGGTTTGAAGTGGCAGAAATTGGGCCTAACCCAGAAGGTAGGTGGATGAGGAGATGAAGTTAGAGGATGCTATGGAGTCTATGGAGGGTTGTTGAGTGGTCAGGCCAGTCAAGAACTACTCTCTACTCTGGAGTGATCTAGCCAGCCAGAGTTTCCATGAAAAGGGAGATGCAAATCCAAGCCATGCGCAATATCCATTCCTCCAGCTCATCACTAGAAATTCCTGCCCCTGTGCTCAACAACAGTGAAACAGATGGAAAAGAAGAAGAAACACCATAACTTTCATTTCCTTCCCTGAAGTTTCATCTGAATACCACAAATCCCTTGTTTCTCCACTGCAGAGACTCCATAGTGTGTCTATCCAGGTGCCAGACAGGAGCTTTCTCCTATGCCCCTTTACCTCCCCAACTTATGCAGCACTGCAAGTGCAGTGTGCAGCCAGACCCTGGTAGAGTGCAAAAACTTTAATCTTCCAAGGGAGAAAGGATGGCTGTGACTAATGTGTCCTTAAGCAACCAACCATTCTACAAGGGTATTCTGTTGCTTTCCCCTTTATAGGCCTAATCCCCACTGACCTGTTCTGCATGGCTCCCATTTGTAAGGGGGCAGTAAGATCACAGGTGATGGGAGACACACTGAAAAATGCTTGTAGCTTTTTACAGCCTTTCATGAGACTGACATGCTCTCAGCATGCCTCCTGGATGAAAGGTACTGTGTGTTTTCTTGTCCCAATACATATCAGAACAATCCTTCATAAACTGCTGTTTAATCCTGTCAACATTAGTATAAGTTTTCACAATTTCTCATTTTGCCTGTGGCTCAGTATGCAAACAGGTCTACATTGTGAGCCATGAAATACACAATACACAGGTGGCCAGAAATGAATCCGCTGTCAGTTATTTCCTCCCTGAAAAGAACCATTCTGAGAAGTGCTCTCCTGTGACCCGGCTTAACTCCAAGACATTAGGACCACAATTTTTAGTAGAGGTACATACTTTTTTCTACTGTTGTTCATACCCATATTTCACCATTATGATGTCACCCAGTTGACTGCTGGCTCTTGGCAGAGACCACATATGCCACGTCAGTGAACTAGCATGCAGGTATACAACCCACGGGGTCCCTCTACAGTCCTATGCACCCACTGTGCCTTCTGCCAGCTGGCATCCAGGAGTTCCTGTATCTCAATGGGGACTGTTGCAGAAGTTGGAAGGTAAGTGCCAAAAGGTTTGGATGTGTGGTTTTTCTGTGCCTTGGAGATATCTACATGGTGATGGAAGGGTTGAGTAGTACTTGTGGGCAAGGTGGCTTGTAATCTCTTCTGAGTTTTCATCATGCTGGCTGGATTCTTGGTGATGTTACACTAAAGCAGGTGACAGGGAGACAGAGAATGGACATATAAAAATGGCAAAGGGCAGCACAGTGAGAGAGGTTGATAGGCAGGATGCCCCCCCCCCCCCCCGACAAGTGCTGCAGATGAGGCAGGAATGTGTGAGCTATGACACAGTCAATGACCATGAAGCAGTACAACATGATGCCCAGGCCAAAACTGAGCAATCTTTCAGCCTTAGTTTCAGCTTTATCTCCTCTGCAGGATGCTGAAAGTGCAGAGAAAAACAGACTGAGTTCTGCACTGATTGGTTGAGCCTTAACTCCTCTCAGCCTTTCTCTATGTGTAGGCTCCCAAAAAGTCTTTTAAAAACTATACAGCTTTGTTATCTCCAAGGTCAACATCTTTTGCTGTACAAATGCCTGTTTCAAAGCATTTATACTCCAGAAGGGAGCTGCAGTCTGTGCCTTTCCAGGCATGCAGTGCACTTGACTATCTCTTATAAATGGAGACGATTCAGCAAACTGCTTTTCCTGTACTCACCTCCTCAAAAAAACATTGAGGTTCACACAATTGAATGTTTTCATTATTCAGATATGCCATAGGAGAGGCAGGGGGTAGCAGTTGTACTTGTGCCATGCTGCCAGCTGTTGATCTCTCCTGTAAAAGCTGTACCACTCTGGATTAATAATTAAGAGACCAGAAAGAGAACACATGTATTGTAATAGCCCTATATCATAGAGGTTAGAGCACTCACTGGGGAGACTCAAGATCCAGACCCCCTGCTCCAATGAACCTTTAGTCTGCAGAAGAGAAGAGGGAAGGGGAATTTGAGATAGACAAGGGCTACACTGCCCAAGTTCCGTGAGGTTAATAGGGAAGGGCAGGAATCTCAGGCTATGCTTACACTACAGAGATCTTTGAAAAGATGCACTTCTGAAAGAAGTTCTTTCAAAAGAGTGTATCCACACACAAAAAAGCAGATCAAAAGAGTGATCTGCTCTTTCGAAAGAGAGTGTCCACACAGCCCCCGCTCTTTCAAAAGAATGGGCCAGCAATCGAAAAATCAAGCCCCATGAGGGCTGCTCTCAAAAAAAGGGCTGGCGAAACATCTACATGCATTTTCTTTCTAAAGAAGATTTTGATAGGGGGCACTCTTCCTGAAACAAGAAAGGAACAAGAGTGATTTCGAAAGGAGTGCTGCATTCTTTCAAGTTGCTTTTGAAAGAACAGTTTTTGTGTGTAGACACTCCGTGGGATCTTTCAAAAGAACCCCTTTCTTGTGAAAAATTTTTCAAAAGAATTTGCTAGTGTAGATGCAGCCTCAGGGGTTGCCTTCGATGGTGGGAGAGATCCTTGCATCTCACTGGACAGTCACCGCCCGCCTCAAGCTGGGCAGTCCCCCGCCAATAGGGTACTGTCCCACCACAGTTCACCTGCCTCGCTGGGTGCGTGAGGCTTAAGGTTCCTGAACCTCACAAGTGACTGAAATTTGGGCACCAGGCAAACAATAAGAAAATCAACAAGAAATGAGAAACATCAACAATTTAAGCTTGCTTGCTGGAATGTGCAGACCATGCTGACCGGCTTGACTGAAGATCTTCAGGCCATCAGTGACACCCGAAAGACCGCTGTCTTCAACGAGGAACTGAAGACGCTCCGAGTTGATATCGCTGCGCTGCAAGAGACGCGACTTGCAGATTCGAGATCTCTAAAGGAAAAGGACTACACCTTTTTCTGGCAGCGTAAAGCCCAAGAAGAACCGAGAGAGCATGGTGTTGGCTTTGCTGTCAGAAACACCCTTCTACAAATGGTGGAATTAGTCATGGGCATATCAGAAAGACTTCTTCGGATCAAGCTCCAAACTTGCACCGGTCCTGTCCACCTGATCAGCACTTATGCTCCAACCCTGTACGCCACACCGGAAGTAAATGACAAGTTCTATGACGTGCTTAGTGCTGCTGTAGCACAAATACCTGCTCGTGAACAACTGTACATCTTGGGTGACTTCAATGCAAGAGTTGGAGCTGATTGGGCCTCATGGTCTTCCTGCTTAGGACGCTTCGGTGTGGGAAAAATGAATGACAATAGACAGCGTCTCCTTGAACTGTGCACGTACCACAATCTGTGCATCACAAACACATTCTTCCGAACGAAGCCACAGCACAGAGTGTCGTGGAGACACCCGCACTCAAAGCACTGGCATCAACTAGATGTGGTCATCACTAGGCGTAATAACCTCAAAAACGTCCTTCTGACACGCAGCTATCATAGTGCTGACTGTGATACAGATCACTCGCTAGTTTGCTCCAAGCTCAAGCTGAGACCCAAGAAGCTGTACCGCTCTAAACCTGCTGGAAGGCCCTGCATTGATGCCAGAAAGACGGCAAACTCGGAGAAAGCTGAAAAGTTCAGAGAGACCCTCCAGGAAAATCTGCGCAGTGGCCCTGGGGGCGCCGATGTGACATCCCAGTGGCAACATCTGAGGGATACAGTTTACAACACGGCCTTGTTGGTGTTTGGAAGAAGAGCTAGAAACACGAACGACTGATTCGAAGCTAACTCCGATGAGATGATTCCAGTCATTGAAAAGAAGCGCGCTGCACTCCTGGAGTACAAATGCTCACCAAGCCAGAGTACCCAGCAAGCACTTAGAGAGGCCAGAAGAACAGTACAGCAGACAGCCAGGCACTGTGCCAACAACCACTGGCTCCAGCTATGCAGCAGCATCCAGACCTGTGCCGACTTTGGTAATCTCAGAGGAATGTACGAGGGTATGAGGAAGGCATTAGGACCCACCCAGAACAAGATGGCACCTCTGAAATCCAAATCTGTTGAAGTCATCGCTGACAAAGCCAAACAGAGTGCTGGGTTGAGCACTACTCCGAGCTGTACTCGCGAGAACGTTGTAGTTGATGCAGCTCCTACCAGTAATAGACGAACTGGATCAGGAACCGACTGTGGATGAACTGAAGAGAGCCATCGACAGCATTGCAGCAGGAAAGGCCCCTGGTCAGGATGGTATACCACCAGAGGTAATCAAATGTGCAGCGGACACGCTCCTGGAACCCCTACATGAGCTACTGTGCCTGTGCTGGAAAGAGGGTGAGGTTCCACAGGATATGCGCAATGCTAACATTGCAATATTGTAGAAGAACAAAGGAGACAGAAGCAACTGCAACAACTACCGTGGAATCTCCCTCCTAAGCGTCACTGGTAAACTGTTCACTCGCGTCATCCTTGGCAGACTCCAGAAGATTGCTGAGAGGGTGTACCCCGAATTGCAGTGCGGATTCTGCGCAGAGAGGTCTACCGTTGACATGGTCTTCTCTCTAACGCAGCTGCAGGAGAAGTGCAGGGAGCAGAGGAAGCCACTCTACATAGCCTTCATCGACCTGACCAAGGCTTTTGACTTGGTCAGCAGGGATGGTCTGTTCAAACTGCTCCACAAGATAGGCTGTCCTCCACGGTTACTCAAGATGATCCAGTCATTCCATGAAGACATGAGAGGAACCATCCAATATGACGGCGCATTATCGGATATTTTCAGAATCAGGAGCGGCGTCAAACAAGGATGCGTGCTTGCTCCAACATTGTTCGGGATCTTCTTCGCACTTCTCCTGAAGCATGCCTTTGGATCTTCAACAGAGGGCATCTTACTGCATGCAAGATCTGATGGGAAACTGTTTAACCTTGCAAGGCTGAAAGCTAAGTCTAAGGTGCGGGAAGTCCTCATCAGAGACATGCTGTTCGCAGACGATGCTGCTGTAGTGTCTCACACAGAAGACCAGCTTCAAAAACTACTGGATCAGTTCTCCAAAGCGTGCAAGGACTTTGGGCTTACCATCAGCCTAAAGAAGACAAACGTACTCGGTCAGGATGTTGCTGAATCCCCATCAATCAGCATTGACAACTATACGTTAGAGGTCCTCCACGAGTTCGTTTACCTCGGGTCCACTATCGCCGACACCCTGTCGTTGGACACTGAGCTAAATAGGAGGATTCGAAAAGCAGCCACAACTCTGTCCAGACTCAGCAAGAGACTGTGGAATAACAACAAGCTGTACACTCACACCAAAATGCAAGTCTACAGAGCCTGCATCCTCAGCACCCTCCTTTATGGCAGCGAGACTTGGACCCTGTATGCCCGCCAGGAAAAGAGGCTGAACGTCTTCCACTTGCGCTGCCTCAGGCCCATCCTTGGAATATCATGGAAGGACAGAGTGTCCAACACTACCGCCTTGAGCAAGCTGGAATCCCAACCATGCACACCCTCCTCAGGCAGTGTTGACTTATCTGGCTTGGCCACGTCCACAGGATGAATGATGGAAGGATTCCAAAAGACATCCTGTATGGTGAGCTAGCCTCTGGCAAAAGACCTCCCGGATGCCCCTAGTTGCACTACAAAGATGCCTGCAAGAGAGACCTCAGAGAGGTAGACATCGAGCTGGACAACTGGGAAGAACTAGCAGACGACCGCAGCAGATGGAGGCAGGGGTTACACAAGGGCCTTCAGAAGGACGAGATGAAGATCAGACAGCTAGCAGAGGAGAAGCAAGCGCACAGAAAGCACTATAAGGACTTGCCAGACACCCACCACATCTGCAAGAGATACAGCAAGGACTGTCACTCTCTTGTGGGCCTTCATAGTCAAAATAGACGCTGTAAATGAAGTCCTCAATTGAAACTTTAAAGGGCGCGATCCATAGTCTATGCAGACTGAAGGATGCCTACAGTAGGCTGCGTATTCTCCATGCATTGGCTGTAAGACTGGTTCAATCTGTTTCTCCCTATTGTGTCAATGGTAGAGCTAAAATAGGCCCTATTATTTGTTTCACAAACTCAGAGTGTTGGAAAAGACCTGAGGAAGTTATCAAGTCCACTCTCTTGCTGAAAGCAGTACCAGTTCCAACTGAATCCTCCCAGCCAGGGCTTTGGGAAACACAAAGTGCTCTAGGAAGGAGATTCTACCACCTCCCTAGGTAACCCATTTCAGAACTTCACCACTCTCTTGGGGTGCATCTACACGAGCAAGTACCTTCAAAATTAGGAATTGGTGTATGAACTTCCTAAAATACTGTATCTGGGCTCATGCATGTTCTATGTTGGATGGATGGAGAAGAATCCCTAGATATGGAACCTAGTGCTGGCTGCTACTGACTGCACCAGGTAGAAGGGTTATACGTGAGCAGAAAGGTCCTGCCATCTAAATCCCATTTTGAAAAATCTTCAGCAAAACAAGTAAGAACAAAAATAAACTATCCACAGAAAGAACCCAATGGGCCCTGAACTGAACACAAAATGACTAGTTCTGATAGAACGTTAGAAATCTAGAGTAAGTAAAGGCAGAAGAATTACATGCTGAAAAATCCCATATTCTTTTCCTGTGCTTCTGTGTAACATAGGTTTAGTCTTTGGGCAATCAATATGTTCATTGCCTCCATCACTTCTTTCTTTGCATCCTTAGATTTCCCATCTACATTAACTTCCCACCTGTGTCTTCTCTAAGCCAACAAAAAATGAACAATTTTGCTTTCTCATTACTTCAGTCACAGCTGTTCAATTTCAAGGCCCTTTCCCATTCTGATAATGTCTTGCAACACTTATCCAGTAAGCTTTTTCCACTAGCTTCTTTTCCCCCTGCCAGTTGAGGCGCTGGTCCCTACTCTTTTCTGTTCCCTCTTTCTCCACATCATTCAGTGCCTTTTTGTACTACAGCCCTCTGGCCCGTATTTTGTGGGATCCTTAAGCTATGCTTTTTGTCAGTTATTTTGCTAAATCTGATCTCAGTACATCAAATGAGTCTATAACTGACAATTTTATGAACGGCAATGTTGGGAACTTCCTGATTAATAAACTGGTGGTGCAGATACAGCTGGTAACAGAACATTTGCAAACTATTGTGTCAGTTTTGGAAGCTTCCTTCTTTCTTCTCTAACACCATTTTTAGCATCTGTTCCCAGCACCCTGCTAGACTGCATGACATTGGGCGATGCACAGCTGAACATTTCCTAAGGAATTTTAAATTCCATGAACACAAGGTAAGAGCAATTATATGAAACAATATTTTTGGAAACCAATATGTGCTGACACGTTTACTGTCACAGTAATCCAAGCAGCAGACATATCCACCCTAAACTAACAGAAAAGTGCATTTGCTTTTTCTGGGTGTTCTTTGGCAGTATTTAGTGCTCCATTTCCATAGATGGCAGGGAGCAGTTTCTGACATGTTTTGGCTCATATGTCAGTTCCCATGGGGTGGCAGAGGAGGACCTAACTTAAGTTATTCATGCCTCCTCCTTCTCCTCTCCGGAAGACAGTGTGCCTCAGTTCTTAGGAGATTGCAACAAGGGCCTGATGCTGCAGCACCACGTGCTATCATGAGCATATCATACCTGTACTTTGCTCTCTGAACTAAACTCACTGTTCTTTGGGAAGGCAGTGAAAAGTTTCCATCCCTATTTTCAAAATGCTCAATGGACTGAATCCAGAATACCTACAGGATTGCCTGAAGCTCAGGATTGTGGTTCACAACTCTGCTCCTCCAAAAGAGCGAACTTTCTGCAATAATTGTAAAGCTTAACTGTGCAGATAACAGATCTTCCTCTGGGGCCAGTCCCAGACACTGGAATAAACTTCCACTGGACAAAGAATCATCACAACTGTCACCACTAGACATGGTAGGACATTTTCCTCATGGAAAACTGTTTTCACGGAAATTTTTCATAAAAGAGCTTTAATTTTCAGCCAATTGAAAGCAAAAATGTTTGAAATTTAGTTTGAACCTAAAATTTTCAATTTGGTATTGTTGCTATCATGCCTCGTGGGTGGTGCGTTTCTGAATTAACAGTGTAAAATATCAGATAAATTGGCTGAATTGGCTTGTTTAATTACAGATTATTAGTCAAAAGTTACCACAGCATGCTACAGAAAGACAAATAAACAGACCAGTCTGGGAAGCAGCTCGGTAGTGCTTGACTGTTATAACTAGCTCCTGGAATTACATCTCCTTAAATATGAATATATGAAACCTTATCTTGCCATGCTTTGGTTTTATCTTGAGAATTCTCGATTTTACCCAATTAAATCAGCCAATGACATCTTTTGTGACCCCACAACATCAAAGGCCCTTTGGTATGGGGAGGGGGATAGCCCAGTGGTTTGAGTGTTGGCCTGCTAAACCCACAGTTGAGAGCTCAATCCTTGAGTAGGCTATTTAGGGATTGGGGTAAATAGATATCAGGAACAGTGCTTGGTCCTGCCAAGAGGATAGGGGACTGGACTACATGACCTCCAGAGGCCCCTTCCAGCTCTAGGAGATGTGTGTACATTCCCCAGTGTGCTGTTTATGCCACTGACACACAGCTTCTGGGGCTCGCCTTATCCTGCTGAGCCAGAACCTTTTGGCACAGAGTTGGAGTTTGCCACATAACTGGAGTTACCACCCCCCCAAAGAGTAATGCAAAGACTGCTTAACCCTCAAATAAACCCATATCTTTGTGCAGAAGATTTGCACAGGGAGGACTCAATTATGTAAGCCCCCTTGATCAATGAAAGGGAGATATGCAAAATGGTAACCCTTCCCAAGTGTCACATGAATGCCTGTAAAGAGTTAAACACAGAGATGGGGGGAGGGGGATGGTGTTCTGTAGGGGGCAGCCAGGTAAGCCAATGGGAGAAAGAGAAATTCTTTGGAATTGAAAACAATGGCAGTCTGAGGGGTCCCTGTCTGTGTGGCTGATGCAGAGAAGACACACAAAAATGATAGTAAATATTCCAGCTACATCATGGTTAGTGCATAGATACGTAAGTAGAAAGGAAATATTTAGTTAGATGTAATCAGGTTATATTTTAGTTTGGCTTTGGTATGGGACTTCTCAGGCTGGTTGATTACTTTTTCCTTTGTACTCCATACCTGCTAAGATGAATCCCAGGGAAGTAATTTTCTGCTCTAATATTGATAATTGTTAGTTGCTTTAATTATATCCAGCAACCAAGTATGCTTATTTACTTTCTTGGTATTTTTTCCATCTTTTGTTTTGTAAATAAATTACTTTTCTTTTAAGGCAATGATTTGATTCCCATGTCCTAGAAGAGTGTCTGTGTACATGCCAAAGCCCAAATGGTCAGCTGTCAGATTACAGCTCTTTGTTTCCAAGCTATGTAAGGAAAAAGTGAAACTTGGAGAGGGGACATGTTTACCTACAAAGAGACATCCAAGTGTGTCATTCTGGGTTTTCAGAGGGGCTTTTTCACTTGGTGGTGATGACAATTACCAGCCCCCAGAGTGAGGGAATCTGTGACTTTTGGGATCTTTTTTAAGCGGAGCCTACAGAGGAAGGTATTTTTAAGGTTTTTGTGGGCCCCGACTTTCTGCACTCATAGTGGCAGAGTGGAGAGGCAGCCCTGACACCAGGTAACAACAATTTCCACTAGGCCTGATTATCAACATAACAGATTTCATTAAGCAAAACAGTAGGAGTTAAGTGGTTATTAGTAAAAAGAGGCAGATCAAAGTGCATTACCAAATCAAGCAAAAGAGAACATGCATAGCTAATTCTATTCTTGTGAGTTCCTCCCTAAACAGCTGCCTTTATATTGGGTGAAAGCCTCAAGTCAGGAATGATCTTACCTTGACTTGGGTCTCCAGTAAACTGTAAAGCACTTCTGTTTCTTGATAGAGTATGTCGGGCAATTTCCAAGGGAGGGTGAAGACAAAAGATAGAGGAACCCAATGGCCCTCTTTATGCCTTTACACTGTGGAGGGAATCCCATTGCTCTTTTTGTGTAAAAAGTAGACTCCAAGAGGGAGACTATCACATGAGTGAATCACCTGTCCCTGTCCTTTTTAGACAATCAGCCACTGCCTACTCCTGGGTCTGAACGTGGACAGCAAAGTTCTTCAGATGTGGATTGGAACCCATTAAGACCTTTTGTCAGCTAACAGCTGCTAGCCCTGACAAGCCATACTCTCTCAGTAGGGCAGCCGCACAAATACGTAGACATCAATTATAATTTCAACTACAAAATGATACATGCACAAAAATAGGATTTACAGATCTAGGAGATTGTACCATTGAAACTGATAGTTTACGAGACACATTTTGTGCAAAGTCTCTCTCTCTAAGTTATGCACATTTATATTCATAACCAGTTTTCCATAAAGCATGTGTGTGTGGGGGATGGTGGTGTCACAAAGCGGCTTAGTAGTATTGGACTGTTATAACAAACTCCCAGAATTACATCTTAAATATTAGTACATGAAGGTCCTTTAAAACCTTTTCCTTGCCAAGCTTTGGTTTATTTTGAGAATTCTCAGCTTACCTAATCAAATCAGCCAGTGACATCTATAACTATTTTATCCCTACTGACACCATCTGTGACCACAATTAGAGATTAATGCTTAGACATTAATGAATGCATGGTTTGCTATTATATTGATTGTAGAACACATCTGGTATACCAAATGTTCCCTATTCATTTTATTAATTACTACTATATGATAAATTATGCTGATTTTATGACAAGTATCTATTAGAGTAGTTTTGTTAAGCAAAAAATGTATATTTGGATAAATCAGTGGTTTTCAAACTTTTTTCAGTTGCAGAACCCTAAATTTTTTGCATAGAAGAGAGGACACCTTTGGAGATCATAGACACAGTTTGTGGCCCCCCAGGACCAATGGACCAAGGGCAGAAAACCACTGCAATAAATCATGATGTTATTAATCACCTGCCTTTATCAATTGCATATGACCCCTTTCTGGCACATGGACACATCTTCCTAAAGATCCAGGTTTAAAGTAAAATGACACATGATCCATTATTTAACAGGCTAAAGTCCAGCTGAAATTCAGCTTACTGATAACATGCTGGTGATCTAAAGTTCAGGGTTACAACAGTGCGGATAATTGAGTCAAGATTTAGTCATTTATTAGTCCAAAGCAAAACTGTCTTATTCTTACAGTTTAGATTACATCTTTGACTAATATTCTGGGATATTTGGCAATAAATCATGAATTTAAAATAGAGATTATTTCCTTTCATGTGCATTGTAGTTTGGTGCCCCCATTTTCTTATATGGCCTGAGCTTAGTGGCCAAACTTCATCTCCCATGATCTGCCACAAACATTCCTTTTGCTGAGCCATCATGTGCATCATAGAAGTTCATCCCATGGTGTGTAACAGGAGATGTAGTTTGGCTGTAGAACTCAGCTCAGAGGAGAGTGAGCGCATGCACATCAGCTCAAATCAAAAGCAACCATAACTAAGGCTGCATCTACACTAAGAATTAAAATAAAATTTTATTAAAATTGATTTACTAACACTGGGTTTTATCCATTCAATTTTGACCATCCTCACCTTCCCACATGCTCCCCACAAAATTAACATGTTGCTGCTACACACAAGTAGCTTAAATAGAGTGCTGCAACAGTGAATTGTGGGAACCTCTCTCATAGGTCCCTGAGCCCTGTAGCATTCTGGCTATTTTCACTAGTGCAGCATGGGAACAAATGCCCAGAAAGCAGATTTGGGTATCTGATGACATTTTCCCACATTTTATTCCCTTCTTTCCCCTTCTGTGTTAAACAAATGTCCCTTTTTCCAGACAAGGATCTGGCTTTCTTCATAAGAGATGTGCTTTCTATAATTGAGGGGAGAGAAGGAGTAGTAAACCTGTCCTAACTGACAGGATCTTGAAAACGGGATGCAAAAACACTGGATCTTTGCAGGCTTGGATCTGGATTTAGACCTCCTGGCAAAGAAGACCCTTAAAAGAAGAGTATGTTTAAGTAGACACAGGTGCTACATTGAAACTCCAGTGAGTCACTGAAATAGTTATGGCTCAGGGTGGTTAAAAGTCCCTTGGCTACAGCTACCCCCAAAAACTGTGACCATCCAGGGAGATCCACCACCTGCCCTTATTAACAGCATGCGTAGGCTTTGATGATGTTTGGACCTGAATCTGCACTTAGGCCTCTTGGAAAAGAAGACCCTAAGTACACACAGGTGCTACAGTGAAATGCCAATGAATCATTGAAACAGTTATGGCTTGGGATGGCTAAAAAACCCCTGGCTACAGCCAGCCCCGAAAATCATGACCGCTGAGGGACACTTCCCCTGGGTGGCTGAAAGCCCCCCAGCTACAGACAGCACCCAAAAATCATGCCCCTCACCATACACAGCATGTCCTTTTATTGGTTTGGGGTCAAGTCATGTGATGTGTCTGAGCATAGGAAAGTTACAGACTGCGTGGTGCCTCCAGGGGGAGGGAAGGGTGGGGATGTGGGGGTTGGGACAACATGTAAACAACTGAAAAGAAGTTTCTTGTCCTACCAGACAAGCATGACCCCCATTCACACCCTAGCTGCCATATTGTATGGGGAGGGGGGCAGCGGCTGGCGCTAGGCAGCACAGAAAAAAAAAAGCCAGCTAGTAAGGGTATTTTGAAGTTTCCTAATGAAGCTCTGAAATACATATTCAGTGCTTCATCAGCATGCGGGCGGCCGCGGCACTTCAAAATTGACGCGGCTCGCCGCCGCACGGCTTGTCCCAACAGGGCTCCTTTTTGAAAGGACCCCAGCTACTTCGAAGTCCCCTTATTCCAATGAGCAGATGGGAATAAGGGGACTTCAAAGTAGCCAGGGTCCTTTCGAAAAGGAGCTGTGTCTGGACCAGCCACGCAGCGGCAAGCTGCGTCAATTTCGAAGTGCCGCAGCCACCCGCATGCTAATGAAGCACTGAATATGTATTTCAGCGCTTCATTAGTAAACTTCGAAATGGCCATTTACATGGCCATTTTGAAGTTTTGGGCTAGTGTAGACATAGACCTTCTGATATATTTTATATCATGGTATGATTGTGTCCCGTACATTGTCTTCATTCCACCAGGTTTCTGTGATGCCTATTATGTCAATTTTCTCCTTTAATACAAGGTACTCTAGTTCATCCATCTTATTAGTCAGACTTCTAGCATTTGTGCAGAAGCATTTTAAAGATTGCGTCTGCTTATTTGTCTTCCCATCCCAGATGTATTGGACTCTTTTATATGTGATTGTTTGTCTGAACTAGCCCATTGTTTGATATCTCCCCTCCTCTCTTTTTTACTAAAGCCTAGAGTCTCTCTATCGATGGATTCTCGTCTAAGACGAGTTTCTGTCCGATCCTTGTGCTCCTCTGCGCCAATCGGCTTTCCCCCATCTCTTAGTTTAAAATCTGCTCTACGAACTTTTTAACGTTTAGTGCCAGCAGTCTGGATCCCTTTTGATTAAGGTGGAGCCCATCCTTCCTGTATAGGCTCCCCCTCTCCCAAAAGTGTCCCCAGTTCCTAATAAATCTAAACCCCTCCTGCCCACACCATCATCTCATCCATGCATTGAGACTCTGAATTTCTGCTTGCTTACCTGGCCCTGCATGTGGAACAGGAAGCATTTCTGAGAATGCCACCTTGGAGGTCCTGGATTTCAGTCTCTTTCCTAGCAACCTAAATTTGGCCTCCAGGATGTCTCTCCTACCCTTTCCTGTGTTGTTGGTACCAACATGTACCACAACTACCAGCTCCTCCCCAGCACTACACATTAGTCTATCTAGATGCCTCGAGAGGTTCACAACCTTCGCGCCAGGCAGGCAAGTCACCATACGGTTGTCCCAGTCATCACACACCCAGCTATCTATGTTCCTAACAATTGAATCACCCACTACTAACACCTGCCTTTTCCTAACAATTGGTGTTCCCTCCCCTGGAGAGGTATCCTCAGTGTGAGAGGATACTGTATTATCCTTTGGAAGGAGGGTCCCAACTATGGGATGGAACCCCCAAGCACAAAACACCCACACACTCCAGACAGCCACTTACCTCAAGTTGCTGGAATTCTACCCTCCTTCATCAGGAGAGCCCCGCTCAAAACTTCCTCCTGTTAGCAATCATCCTGTTCGCAAGCATGACATTGAAGCACATACAATATTTCACAAAGCTTTCTTTCAATCTGTAAGATCTTGGTGGATTTCTAGTCCTTATTCTCAAACAAAGAAGACATTTGAGAAAGTTTCCTTTAGCTGATATTCAGTCTGATTTATTCAGAGCTCACAGAATTTATTTCTAAGCTATATTTATGCCTTCAGTAGATTTGTAGGATAACTATCAACAAGCATCTGAGCACATCTAAAAGCACTTATTAATAACTACTGCTGAACTTTCCTTTCTTAGCTGTATAAGCACAGGAACGTTGCATAGGAATAAGAAGGTGGTATTAACAATGTATATCAGTGAGGCAATTTCTGGAATATTGTGTCCAGTTGTGGTGTCCACAGCTCAGAAACTGTGTTTAAAAATTTGGAAAGAGTTCAGGAAGTCGTTGGATGAGTGATTCAAGGTCTGGAAACCTGCCTTACAGAGAGAGGTAGAAGAAACTCTATCAGTTTAATCTAAGAGAGGCTTAAGAAGTGGTTACATGATTTATAAAAACTTACATGGGAAAGACAGTTATGAAACCAGAGAGCTACATAATCTCGTAGAAATAGCCCAAAGAATTTCCAGTGGCTAGAGAGTGAAGCCTGACAAATTCAGACTAGAAATAAGATACTCATTATTAATAGACAGGGAAACAACTTATCTAGGGACATGGTAAATTCCTGTTACTTGAAGTCTTTAATCAAGATTGGATCTCTTTCCAAAACAGAAGCTCTAGCTCAACTAGAAGTTAATAAACTTGATGCAGGAATTACTGAGCAAGGTTCCTGTTTTGCAGGAGGTCAGACTAGATTATTATAATGATCCTATCTGGCCTTAAAATTTATTTATGTAGAGCAGATTCTGACTTTAATGCACCAATAAGCTAGGAGCTCTGTTGTCATCACAGGAGCGTATCAATTGCCTTTCATTGATCACATCACATTTCTGATAACCAAGAAAAGTAAGACATGCAAAACTGTTATACACAGAGCTCATTTTAGGATTGAGATCTTCATTTATATGGAGAAATTTTAAACTTCTCAGGCAAAGGTCATGCCTTCTCTCCCTGTTAGTACTTAAGAAATACATAAATCATCATCATTATTGTGGCCTGAGATACCAAGAAAGGTAAAAGCAAAGTAGTGTTTCCTTTATCTTATCATATATCTGATGTTGCTTTATGCATTATTTTATAGGCATACAAATATTACCTGACTTTTAGAAATACATGTAATTTTAGAAAATGTCAACAATTATTGTTTTGTGGTGGGTAGAGATGAAGATTTTTCTTCTCTGCCTGGGCTCAAAAACAGACACTCTCCGATACAGAAAACAAACAGATTGAGAGCTGATGGGATTGAGTAAAGAATAAATTCCCATGAGTCTCCAGATGAATTAGAATTCAGTTTTAATAAAAAGCTGCAGTGCCTTCTGTTTCTTAAGATTCTGTACAAAACCTGTACCTTTAATTCTGTACCTTTTAATTCTAACCAATGCAAATTGAAGACTTCTTTGTGTTTAACTGTATGTGTGAGGAGGGTTTATGTGAAAAAGATTTACTGCAGTACATTCTATTTCTTTGTTTGCAGACCCCATATTCCTCAATTATAAGATACTGAAACATCTTGATTTCTTATTGATCACTAAAATTAGCTATTACAATATTACAACTGGATTTAGGCCACATAGTCATCCCTAGCTGTTTGACTGCATTAGAAAATATTATATGAGGCCATAGATTCCTACACCCTCTCTGCAGTGCAGAAAACCAAATAATACAAGATGATATTAGAATAGATTAGAAGGAGAATGACATGTCTGCATTACTTATGAGTAGGAGGTCAAGTTATATGGAATTCATAATCTCTGGTGTGAATATATCATCTATTTAATGGACCAAATTGACAGAAACTGCTCTCCATTTGTAAACGATGACTAATGCACTTATTATTTCTATCTTTTTGCAAAAAATAATGAATAAATCATTTTCACCTATAGATTGTTTTTGACAGTCTCATAATTATCTAGTAACAGAGAGGAAGCCGTGCTAGTCTATACACTATCAAAACAAAAAGCAGTCAAGTAGCACTTTAAAGACTAGCAAAATAGTTTATTAGGTGAGCTTTCATGGGACAGACGCACTTCTTCAGACCATCACCATGGTCTGAAGAAGTGGGTCTGTCCCACGAAAGCTCACCTAATAAACTATTTTGCTTGTCTTTAAATTGCTACTTGACTGCTTTTTGTTTTCATAATTATCTGTCATGGTGGTCTTGTGATTGGTCAACCAAATCACATGGTTTTTTTTCCTGCTTCTTAATTGGACAACTAAGATGCAATTTCTTTTTAGAGAGGCCTAATGTGTATGCACCCTGTGGCAAGGTGCCCCTTTTGTGTTGCTTCAGGACCCCCCTGCCTCAGCTACTTCAACCTCCCCCTAGCTGCAGGGTCTGGGCAGCAGCTAGACTCCTTGCCTCCCAGCAGTCAGCTCAGCCGCTTTTGTTAATTGAATGCCTTCTGCCACACCCTATTACCTCCATCTGGGAGCTTAATTAACTCTTTGTCTTCTTGCCCTAGCCCAGGCTGTGTCCTGGGCTGCCTTACAACCTTCCCCCTGGGGTCTGCTGGCCTGACCCTGTTGCAACACACAGTGCTCACTGGATATAGGGTACCTGAATCTTAGAAAAAATTTCTGATTTGCAGGGATGGCTGCAGCAGTTTGGAGAAATTCACAGAAAGTCTTCTTGCTGCTATGCTAACTGAAATAGGCCGCGTCTACACATGCCGGCTACTTCGAAGTAGCGGCGCCAACTTCGAAATAGCGCCTGTCACGGCTACACGTGTTGGGCGCTATTTCGAAGTTAACATCGACGTTAGGCGGCGAGACGTCAAAGTCGCTAACCCCATGAGGGGATGGGAATAGCGCCCTACTTCGATGTTCAACATCGAAGTAGGGAATGTGTAGTCGTTGCGTGTCCCGCAACATCGAAATAGCGGGGTCCTCCATGGCGGCCATCAGCTGAGGGGTTGAGAGACGCTCTGCCCAGCCCCTGAGCTCTATGGTGGCCGTGTGCAGCGGCTCCTTAAAGCTCCCTGCCCCCTGCCTTCCTGTGCAGGAAGCTGAGAGAGTGTGCAGGCAGCAGCATTGCCACGCGGCTAGCCTGCACGCTCCTCCACGCCCACACACCCCCAACCTCCACGATGGCTGTCCCCCAGCCCACCAAGCGCCCCCAGGGGACCCCCCCAAGGGAAGCCAGGGCTCCCAGCCCAGCAGCCAGGCGGGGACGCGGCAGCGGGGCTGCTCCTGGACGGAGGCCGAGCTTCGGGACCTGCTGGGGCTCTGGAGTGAGGAGGAGGTGCTCCAGGTATTGGGCAGCAAGAGGCAGAATGCGGATGCGTTCGCTCGGCTAGCCGAGGGCCTGGCCGTCCAGGGTCACCCTGCCCGTACTCCGGATCGTGTCCGGAGTAAAGTGAAGGAGCTGCGGCAGGGTTACGCCCGGGCCCGGGATGCAGCTGGCCGATCTGGGGCCGCCCCCGTCACTTGCCCCTTTTATAAGGAGCTCAGGGACATCCTGGGCCCCCGGCACACCTCCTCCCCTCCGGCCACGCTTGGTACCTTGGCCGATGAGCCCCAGCAGGCCCCGGAGGCGGAGTCCGCCCTGGAGGCAAGCCCTGCACCCTGGGGGCCCCCCCTGGAGCCCACCCCCGGGGAACCGGAGGAGGAGGAGGAAGAGGAGGGGGAGTCCTCCTCCAGCGACACCGGCCTGTGGATCGCCATCCCATCGCGGAGCTCCAGCCAGGCGTCCGCCCACCGGGTGTCCCCCGACCGTGGGAGTGGACCATCAGGTATGTACCCCCCCGGTGCACACCCCCGGGGTTGAGGGGCGGGGGTAATAGATATGACCAGGGCCCTCCACATGCCCAGATGACCATGACCCCAAGGACAGCAGTGGCATGTCCCTCAGAAGAGTGCATCAGCCCCTGCCCCCCAGCACGACAGTGCCATGCCCTATCCCCGGGGCTGGGGGGAGCAGAATCTCTAGGGTCCCCCGGGGGCGAGGGGGTGGGACACCCATCAGCAGCAGCAGCAGCAGCATCTCCCGGGGACGGAGATGGGGAACCAGTGGCAGAGGGGTGGGGGGACAAGGGCCACAGCTCGGGGCCCACACTAACGGCTATCTCCACTCTTCTTCCCCCCATCCTGTGTTCCGCAGCTTCACTATCGGAAGGACTGGAGAGCGCCGGCGAGGTGTCAGTGGTCCCGGACAGCCCACCGGGGCCATCACTCCAGGCCAGCCCCTCGGCGGAGGACCGACCAGCCCAACGGCGGGGAAGACGGCGGACCCAGCACCGCCACCCGACGGTGACGGACCCCCAGCTGCTGGCCATCCACCGTCGGCAGCTGGAGGTCGCCGAGCAGTGGCTGAGGGTGGAGGAGTGCCGCCTCCAGCTGCAGGAGCGGGCGCTGGCCTGGTGCCAGGAGGCATGGGGGGCCTTCATGCGGACCTTCGACCGTATTGCTGACTACCTGGCCCCCCATGCCGTGCCGGCCACTGCTGCGCCCGCCCTGCCTGCTCCACCCGCTGCGCCACCCGCTGCGCCATCCACCGTCGCACCGCCACCCGCCACCAAGGGCCCTTCCGCCAAGGGGGACCTGGGGCCAGCTGACACCTGCCGGCCATATCTCCCGGTCCGCCCGGCCCCCAGCCAGCCCCAGCCAGGGCTGAGGCCGAGGCGTGGGTCGCGGCCGCCCACCCTCAGTGCTGGACATTAGGGGGTGTGGGGCCCAGGACGTGGCCCCCCCCCTTTGTATATATTCACCCCAGTTTAATGTTATTTTGTAAATAGTTTTTATATTAGACCCCTGTTGCTATGCTGATCCTTGCCCCCTCATGTACATAGTTCTCCCCTTCCTTGTCTTC
Organism: Carettochelys insculpta; assembly: GCF_033958435.1. Taxonomy (NCBI): domain Eukaryota; kingdom Metazoa; phylum Chordata; order Testudines; family Carettochelyidae; genus Carettochelys; species Carettochelys insculpta. The sequence continues at coordinate 217,978 of NC_134151.1, forward strand.
CCCTTTCATCTTATCCTTATTTATAATACACATATGTATGTTTGATTTTGTCTGTAAATAGTTAGTCTTAATAATAATAATAAGAGTTCTACAGATATTTGATTTGACGAACAAATGTCTGCTTTTATTTACAAGAAAAGTTGGGGGGTGTGCTCTTCAGTGCTCTGTGGTGTGGGCGTAGGGGCAGGGAGTGTTGTGGAGGATGGGGAGGGTGCCGTGGGGGGCCTGCCAGCATTCACCCCGCGGCCTCGTTGAACTGGGCCTGCAGGGCCTCCTGGACCCGGGTCCCTTTGGGGTCCACCTGGCGACTGGGGGCAGCGGGTGGCTGCACATCGGCCCTGCCGGCCTCCACAGCCCAGCCCTGAAAGAAGGCCTCCCCCTTGCTCTCCACGAGGTTGTGTAGGGTGCTGCACGCGCCCACAATCTCGGGAATGTTGGTGGGGCCCGCATCAAGGCGGGTGAGGAGACACTTCCAGCGCCCTTTGAGGCGCCCAAATGTGCGCTCTACCACCTGGTGCGCGTGGTTCAGGCGCAGGTTGAAGTGCTCCTGGCTGACTGACAGATGGCCCGTGAAAGGGTGCATGAGCCAGGGCTGGAGGGGGTATGCCGCATCTGCGATGACGCAGAGGGGCATGGTGGTGTCCCCCACAGGGATCTCCTGCTGGGGGATGTAGGTCCCCGCCTCCAGCCAGCAGCACAGGTCCGAGTTCCGGAATACCCGGGCGTCGTGGGTGCTGCCAGGCCAGCCCACATAAATGTCCAGGAAACGGCCCTGGCTGTCCACCAAGGCCTGGAGGACCACTGAGTGGTAGCCCTTCTTGTTTAAGTAGCGTCCTCCACTGTGCTCTGGGGCATGGGTGGGGATGTGGGTCCCATCCAGAGCCCCGAAGCAATTGGGGAAGCCCAGGGTGGCAAAGCCCATGATGGCGGCATCCGGGTCCCGAAGCCTCACGAGCCTGTGGAGGAGCAGGGCATTGATGGCGCGGACGACCTGCAGGGGAAGCACATGGGAGAGAACCAATGAGGGGTGTGCAGGGTGTGTGCGGCCCTCCCCTGCCAGGGCCCCCCTCCCCTCCCCTGCCTTCCCCTGCCAAGGCCCCCCTCCCCTGCCAGGGCTGCCTCCCCATCCCCCCATGGGTCCTCTTACCTCCATGAGGACAGTCCTGATGGTGGCCTTGCCCATGCCAAACTGCTGGCCCATGGATCTGTAGCTGTCTGGAGTGGCCAGCTTCCAGACAGCGATGCCGACCCGTTTCTCCACAGTGAGGGCACGCCTCACGAAGGTGTCCCGGTGCCTCAGTGTGGGGGTGAGCCACTGGCATAGCTCCAGAAATGTCTGCCGGCTCATGCGAAAGTTCTGGAGCCAGCGGTCGTCATCCCACTGTCCAAGCACCAGCCGCTCCCACCAGTTGGTGCTGGTGGGGTAGCTCCACAGCCGGCGGCGTATGAGGCGGGGGGCGGGGGGCGGGGTGCTGCAGGTTTGGGGTTTGCATCCTCCTCCCCTGCAGGCAGCTCCTCCTCTGTGGCAAGGATGTGCTCAGCTGCCTCCTGCATGGCATGGAGCAGGGCGAGCACTGCTCCTACAGGGGCGGCTGGGTGGACCTCTGGCGGCTGCTGCTGCTGGGGGTCCATGCCTGTGTCGCTCGAGGTGTGCGTGCCTATGGCTCTGCAGACTGCGTGCTGTGCAGGCTGCGTGTGTCTGAGAGGGGCCCTTTAAGGGAGTGGCTAGCTTTGCCTCAGAAGCACTAGTCCGCCCTGTGACCCTGTCTGCAGCTGTTCCTGGCACCCTTATTTTGATGTGTGCTACTTTGGCATGTAGACGTTCCCTCGCAGCGCCTATTTTGATGTGGTGCTGCCCAACGTCGACGCTGAACGTCGACGTTGCCAGCCCTGGAGGACGTGTAGACTTTATTCATTGAAATAGCCTATTTCGATGTTGCTACATCGAAATAAGCTATTTCACTGTAGCGTGCACGTGTAGACGTAGCCATAGTGACATAGTACTCGTTGGCTACGTCTACACGTGCAGCCAACATCGAAATAGTCTATTTCGATGAATAACGTCTACACGTCCTCCAGGGCCAGCAACGTCGATGTTCAACTTCGACGTTGCTCAGCCCAACATCGAAATAGGCGCAGCGAGGGAACGTCTACACGTCAAAGTAGCACACATCGAAATAGGGATGCCAGGCACAGCTGCAGACAGGGTCACAGGGCGGACTCAACAGCAAGCCGCTCCCTTAAAGGGCCCCTCCCAGACACAGTTGCACTAAACAACACAAGATCCACAGAGCTGACAACTGGTTGCAGACCCTGTGCCTGCAGCATAGATCCCCAGCTGCCGCAGAAGCAGCCAGAAGCCCTGGGCTAAGGGCTGCTGCCCACGGTGACCATAGAGCCCCGCAGGGGCTGGAGAGAGAGCATCTCTCAACCCCCCAGCTGATGGCCGCCATGGAGGACCCAGCAATTTCGACGTTGCGGGACGCGGATCATCTACACGGTCCCTACTTCGACGTTGAACGTCGAAGTAGGGCGCTATTCCTATCTCCTCATGAGGTTAGCGACTTCGACGTCTCGCCGCCTAATGTCGAAGTTGGTGCCGCTACTTCGAAGTAGCGTGCACGTGTAGACGCAGCTGTTAAGTCCTATGTTTCTGGTCAGGGCAGCAGCTCAAACCTAACAAAATAGAGAGCTTCCCAGGCCACTTAGGCTACAACTTTTGGAAGGGGCATGGTAATGACCGAGTTGGGAAGATGTTAATGAGGCACTTCCATGAATATGCAGCGCCTCATTAGCATAATATGGCCACGCGTGATTTGAAAGTGCTGCTTTCCAATAGCGTTCCACCCGTGTAGATGGGGGCCTTTCAAAAGGACCCCCCCAGACTTCAAAAGCCCCTTCTTCCTAAAACCAAATAGGAAGAATGGGCTTTTGAAGTCTGGCGGGTCCTTTTGAAAGGCTCCTGTCTACATGGGCCACATAAGATTCAAAAGTGTCACATTTGAATTGCGCAGCTGCCATTATGCTAATACAGCACTGCATATTCATGGTAGTGCCTCATTAGCATCTTCCCAACTCACTCATTATCATGCCCCTTCTAGCGTAGACGTAGCCTTATAGAAAGTCCTTTTTTCATTAAGAGGCACTAGTTCCCCGTTGTTCTCTTTTTTCACCATCCCAGAAGGGTACAGGTTAGATCAATAAGTCTTACACAGTGAACTGCTCCTTGGGGAGGAATTTGGCAGCTTCTGTGTTGTTGAGAGGCGTGGCTTCCTGTCATGCGATACAGCCTCAGCATGGGAGAACTCTGTGTTCCAACAAGCCTGATTTGGTCTTCATTTTCTGTCTTTGGCTCTTGAGTTTGCATCCCTCTCTTTACATCCAGCCATTGATCAGTTTCAACATGTGTTCACCTGTTTTGTACTTTCTGCATGGGCATGGGCCCAGCTGCTGGTTCTGAGCAGTGGATGGTCTGCAGGTGTCTAGTGTCAGGTGCACTGCAATTGAGCAAACTTCCAGCTCTGACTTAGGCAAAGGCATCAGCTGAGAACTGACAAACTCACAACTGGAAGCAAGGCCAATTCTCTTGTGTATTTGTATTACTCAAGGTGATTGTTAAATGTATCAGAATATATCTGGAATTTAAACTTTGGGTAAATGAAGGGGATGCTGCATCCATTGTTTTTCCTTATCTGTATCCTGTTAGTCATTTTTCGACCTTCGTTGTCTGAATGCTAAAACCAAGACGCTTGAGAGGCTCATCCTTGAAGCCCTTGTTGCTGACAACTGGGCACTTATGGCACACAAGGAATCTGATCTCCAGCTCATTGTCAACAAGTTTGCTGATGCCACTTGCCTCTTTGGCTTGACCATCAGCCTAGGAAAGACCCAGGTACTGTTTCAACCTGCTCCAGGATCTGCTGTTCTCCCCGCTTCAATCTTTATTGAAGGAACAGAGTTAAAAGCAGTAGAGGAGTTCAAGTACCTTGGCAGTGTGATAGCCAATGATGGCCCACTTGACAAAGAAATCAATGCCAGAATCTGCCAGACCAGCCGGGCACTAGGATGTCTGAGAGCGTGAGTGTTGAATCAGCACAATATCTGACAGTCCACTAAACTGAAAGTGTACAAGGCTGTAGTCCTGACCAGTCTCCTGTATGGCTGTGAAACCTGGACCTTGTACAGAAAACATATAAAACTGCTGAAGCGCTTCCACACACACAGCCTGAGGTCAATACTGCACATTCAATGGCAGGACAGAGTTACGAACCTGGAAGTCCTGGACAGAGCAGGAGCCACGAGCACTGAAGCCATGATTCTGAAAGCCCAGCTTCGCTGGACCTCCATACGAATGGAGGAGTCAAGAATCCCTAAGCAACTCCTCTACGGTGAACTTTCCCAGGGCAAAAGGAATCAAGGTAGGCCTCGCAAGAGATATAAAGACTGTGTGAAGGCCAACATTGCTCAAGCTGGTTTAAAACCAGATCAGCTAGAGCTGCATGCAAAAGACCAAACAGGCTGGCGTGCTCTCATACGACATGCGTATGACAACTTTGAAGAGCAGCGACATATATGCCTCATTGATGCTTGTGAGAGGAAGAAAGCAACAGCAGCAGCCCCACCAACAGAGCCAGGACAATTCCCTTGCTCCCACTGTGAATGTCCATGCCGTTCAAAGCTTGGACTCCTCAGCGACATGTGAGTCCACAACCGATGCCTGTGCAAGCTCAAGATGTCATCGTCAGACACGACGGACTACCTACATTCTGTTAGAACGCACTAGGAAACGTTTACATTGCAAATAATCTCAGAGAGGTAGCCCAAGTTAATCTGTATCTTCAAAAATGAAAAAAAGCAGTCCGGTAGCACCTTAAAGACTAACAATATTGTTTTTATTAGGTGATGAGCTTTTGTGGGACAGACCCACTTCTTCAGATCTGGAGAATAAGTTATCAGTTATTATTCTCCAGATCTGAAGAAGTGGGTCTGTCCCATGAAAGCTCATCACCAAATTTACACTGCAGATAGCTAGCTAAATAGCCCATCAAATGAGAAAGAAGCCTGGGGAGATGAAAATGAAGACCTGTAAGAAGAAAGTGCTAATTTGTGTGCTTTCAAAGGAAAACAGTCATTATGGCTACGTCTACACGTGCACCCAACTTCGAAATAGCTTATTTCGATGTTGCGACATCGAAATAGGCTATTTCGATGAATAACGTCTACACGTCCTCCAGGGCTGGCAACGTCGATGTTCAACTTCGACGTTGCTCAGCCCAACATCGAAATAGGCACAGCGAGGGAACGTCTACACGCCAAAGTAGCACACATCGAAATAAGGGAGCCAGGCACAGCTGCAGACAGGGTCACGGGGCGGACTCAACAGCAAGTCGCTCCCTTAAAGGGCCCCTCCCAGACACGCTTTCATTAAACAGTGCAAGATACACAGAGCCAACAACTAGTTGCAGACCCTGTATATGCAGCACGGACCCCCAGCTGCAGCAGCAGCAGCCAGAAGCCCTGGGCTAAGGGCTGCTGCCCACGGTGACCACAGAGCCCCGCAAGGGCTGGAGAGAGAGTATCTCTCAACCCCCCAGCTGATGGCCGCCATGGAGGACCCCGCTATTTCGATGTTGCAGGACGTGGATCGTCTACACGTCCCTACTTCGATGTTGAACGTCGAAGTAGGGCGCTATTCCCATCCCCTCATGGGGTTAGCGACTTCGACGTCTCGCCGCCTAACGTCGATTTCAACTTCGAAATAGCGCCCAACACGTGTAGACGTGACGGGCGCTATTTCGAAGTTACTCCCGCTACTTCGAAGTAGCGTGCACGTGTAGACGCAGCTTATGTGTGATAACCAAGAGATCAGACTCTAAGGCCATGTCTACACTAGCAGGTCCTTTAGGAAAATCAGGTCCTCTTCAGAAAGAATAAGCAGAACGTTCACACACAAATGCACTCTTTCAGATTCCTTTCAAAAGAATGAGGCACTTCTTCTGGAGGTTCTTTCAGAAAAAAGCATGTGTAGATGCTCTGGGGGCCCTTTGTTTGAAAGAGCAGTCCTCATAGCGCCATATTTTTCAATCCCTGCACTATTCTTTTGAAAGAGTGGGGGCTGTGTGGATGCTCTCTTTCAAAAGAGTGAATTGATTTTTTGATTCACTTTTTTGTGTGTGAATGTACTCTTTCACAAGAAGAGCTTCTGGAAGGTCATCTTTCAAAAGATCACTGTAGTGTAGATGCAGCCCAAATGCATCACTTTCTGTCCATCTGCAAAGAAAGAGGCAATATGGGTACAGACCCTGTCAGCTGGTGGGGCGTTTTGTGAGAAGAAGCTATACGTATGGGTACAAGGAAAAATTCTTCATCTCTGGACTACTTGAATTCTACCAGGGCTGAGTAACTTAACAAGAAGGTGGAGATCCCAGATATATGCTGGGTAGCTCTAAAAAACTTTGGGAAAGCAGTGAGATCACTACATTTCTGCTACGTTTTGGAGTTATAGTCTGCGTATAATTTTACCTTGTGTAACCTCTCAATAACTCTTACTCCTTTTTCTTAGCCTTTAGTTAGTTTAAGATAGAATTGGCTGCTAAAGTTGTCTTTTGGGTGAGATTTAGGATGCAAATGGAACTGGGCATGTGGCTGGTCTCTTGGGATCTGGTTCCACATGAATATTTTGTGATTTTCAGTATAAGTGATTGTTTAGCACATAGGCCAGCTTGCCTGGGTGGCAGGATAGATGGGAGGGTCTAAGAGGACTGCCTTTCCCTCCATTATAAGGTGATTGAAATAATCTGGGAGTTCACATTGGATACTGTATTGTTGAAATCTAGCCATAGAACACACGAGCAGTTTGGGAGGGTTACACTGCTTTTGAGTGTGTGCCCTGAGGGTTGCCCTCTTGGTTGTGAGCCAGTGAGACAATGTGATGCCAGGCAGAGGCAATGCATATGGGGAATCTTGCCTTTTGGGGGCAGGGACACAGAGATGCTCTGTCCTTGTCTCCCTGACCTCTCCCCTGACAGGTTCTCTGCTGGCACTGGCAGCCACCCAGACAGAATCTCTCAGGCAGAAGTTGCCTGTATTTTTAGAAGCCTGGATGGATACAGATGTCTACCCGTGGATGGGGATATCTGTGGATAGATACTGGGATCCATAGATCAGCAGGCCACTACTTTTATGAACCATTGTGGCCAGTGGAGAGGAGCATGGCCCCTCTGCTCCCAGGGCCAACACCCTGCACTGGCAGCTCCTCCCAATAGCACAGCTGCAACACACCCAGCTGTGGTATTGCACGTCTGGGCCCTTACAGCCCTGCTGCTTGTGGGACTGGGGTGGTGCAGTTGCACTGCAGGGAAGAGCTGCTAAACACCTGTGGTGGCTCCGTGGCGCGATGGGACCACACTTCTCTCTGTTGGCCACAATGGCTCTTGGGATTAGAGCCCTGTGGATCTGCAGATCCTGTTGTCTATCTGTGCAGGGCACTATGCATTGTCATGACCCCAAACGTGACAGATTACATTTCCAGTTATATCGCTCAATGCTTTTCTGGGTGGTGGCTGGACACCATAGTGATGGAGGGGGCATAAGAGCCTGAAAGAATAGAATGTCTGCAAGGCTGGCTGGAGACAGGTCCAGGGGAGAGAGAGGGTTGATAGTCATTAGTGTAAAGCCTGTAGTTGAAGTTGTGTGAGTGGATAAGTGTGCAGTGTGGACTAAAGGTGAAAGAGCCCTGTGGGATCCCCACTGAAAGAGTAAGTCAGAGAAAGGAAAGGACCAGTCAATCTACACGCTGAAGACCCAGTCTGACCTCTATGGGTATGGCTACAATTCAATAAAGGCCTATGGCAGTTGACTGATGTAGGGGTCAGCAGACTGGGGCTTGCAAGACTTGTGCTGTGGGACTACAAAACTGTAGTACAGCTTTTTGGGCTAGAGCTGGAGCTGCAGCTTTGAGATCCATATAGGGCTGGGTGAAATGGGGTGTCCCAGAGTCCAGGCTCCTACAGTGAAATTTTTAGCCCTGCAGCCCAAGCCCCGAGAGGCTGTCAGCTCGCTTGGGCTCTGAAACTAGGTGGTGTGGGGTTTTTATTACAGTGCAGACATATAACTCAGAGGAAAACCAAGAAGCAGGGTTTCTATGTCATGTTAATAGATGGGATACTGGGATTTCTGCTTTTTTCTGGCATGAACTGGAAATGCTCATTGTACATCTGAAGGGAGCAAAAGCTTCCATAGAAAAGTGAGCTAGCACTTCTAGGGATATCCATCAAATGAACTGAGAATATTTGTATGTAAAACTCCCCTTCAGCAGATGGGTTCTCCTCTGAAACTGGAAACATCTGTTGATTGTTCTCTTGTTGGCAGAAAGGGAGGAATAAAAGAAGCACATGGGCCCTGCTTACATTGCAACTCTCTGAATTTTGAATGTCACATGGAAAAAAAGAATGTTTGGAGTAGATCATTGGACAGATCTTTGATCTTCTAAAGCAACACACTTACCAATACAATCCTTTCCCTGCTGCACTATTACATGAATCTATAAGGCTTGAAAAAGAGAATGCAAGTATATTATCATCTGGTATGTTGTATAATTATGGCATCTGAATATGTGGTAGCAATTTAATTCATTGCTTCTAAATACGGTGTGCCCTAATCTCACAGTTAATAAAAGGTTCATTTTTCTGTAGCTACATAAAAGGTGATGAGCTTCATTAGTCTCCTGGCTTCCATGGCTTCTCATTATAGACTCTCAGGATATAAGCTCAGGAACTCAGCAATGCTCCATACAGCATAAGAGTTTTGGAAACATTTTGCCCCGTTGTGGGGCAATTGCACTGTTATAGCGAGATGCTGTGGCCTCCCCCAGACTCAGAGGCGGAGGAGGCTGCTCAGAGGCCCTGGTGGGTGGGCCCTGAGCCAGAACACCAGTGCCCCGCCCCCTCAGAGGGTGGCGCCTAGAGCTGGAAGGGCCAGGGGCGGGGCTCGAGGCCCATTAAAGGCTGGGCCGCCATGCAGGAAGGAGGCTACTGACCAGGCTCCTGGGTGCCTGGGCGGGGAACCCGCCGCTGCCCAGCCTGTCGGCAAGAGTTACCCCCCAGCTGCCCAGACCAGCCTGGGCAGCCACAGATAAGGATGCCACTGGGCTACTACCTGGACTTCCTGGACCTACTGGGGACCTCACGCCAGTGGAGGGCCCCCTCCCCTGAGGCCCAGCCAGGACCAGAGAGACTGCCTGGGGCTAGCTTCCTGGGGCCCCAGTAGTAGTAGGCATCCTTCAGTCTGCATAGACTATGGATTGCACCCTTTAAAGTTTCAATTGAGGACTTCATTTACAGCGTCTGTTGTGAGTATGAAGACCCACACGAGAGTGACAGTCCTTGCTGCATCTCTTGCAGATGTAGTGGGTGTCTGGCAAGTCCTTATTGTGCTTTCTGTGCACTCGCTTCTCCTCTGCTAGCTGTCTGATCTTCATCTCACCCTTCTGAAGGCCCTTGTGTAACCCCTGCCTCCATGTGCTGCGGTCGTCTGCTAGTTCTTCCCAGTTGTCCAGCTCGATGTCTACCTCTCTGAGGTCTCTCTTGCAGACATCTTTGTAGCGCAACTGGGGGCATCCGGGAGGTCTGTTGCCAGAGGCTAGCTCACCATACAGGATGTCTTTTGGAATCCTTCCATCATTCATCCTGTGGACGTGGCCAAGCCAGCGGAGTTGATGCTGCCTGAGGAGGGTGTGCATGGTTGGGATTCCAGCTTGCTTGAGGACGGTGGTGTTGGTCACTCTGTCCTTCTATGATATTCCAAGGATGCGCCTGAGGCAGCGCAAGTGGAAGACGTTCAGCCTCTTTTCCTGGCGGGCATACAGGGTCCAAGTCTCGCTGCCATAAAGGAGGGTGCTGAGGATGCAGGCTCTGTAGACTTGCATTTTGGTGTGAGTGTACAGCTTGTTGTTATTCCACAGTCTCTTGCTGAGTGTGGACAGAGTTGTGGCTGCTTTTCCAATCCTCCTATTGAGCTCAGTGTCCAATGACAGGGTGTCAGTGATGGTGGACCCGAGGTAAACGAACTCGTGGAGGACCTCTAACGTATAGTTGTCAATGCTGATTGATGGGGATTCAGCAACATCCTGACTGAGTACGTTTGTCTTCTTTAGGCTGATGGTAAGCTCAAAGTCCTTGCACGCTTTGGAGAACTGATCCAGTAGTTTTTGAAGCTGGTCTTCTGTGTGAGACACTACAGCAGCATCGTCTGCGAACAGCATGTCTCTGATGAGGACTGCTCTCACCTTAGACTTAGCTTTCAGCCTTGCAAGGTTAAACAGTTTCTCATCAGATCTTGTGTGCAGCAAGATGCCCTCTGTTGAAGATCCAAAGGCATGCTTCAGGAGGAGTGCGAAGAAGATCCCGAACAATGTTGGAGCAAGCATGCATCGTTGTTTGACGCCGCTGCTGATTCTGAAAACATCCGATAATGCGCCGTCATATTGGATGGTTCCTCTCATGTCTTCGTGGAATGACTGGATCATCTTGAGTAACCGTGGAGGACAGCCTATCTTGTGGAGCAGTTTGAACAGACCATCCCTGCTGACCAAGTCAAAAGCCTTGGTCAGGTCGATGAAGGCTATGTAGAATGGCTTCCTCTGCTCCCTGCACTTCTCCTGCAGCTGCCTTAGAGAGAAGACCATGTCAACGGTAGACCTCTCTGCGCGGAATCCGCACTGCAATTCGGGGTACACCCTCTCAGCAATCTTCTGGAGTCTGCCAAGGATGACGCGAGCGAACAGTTTACCAGTGATGCTTAGGAGGGAGATTCCACGGTAGTTGTTGCAGTCGCTTCTGTCTCCTTTGTTCTTATACAACGTTACAATGTTAGCATCGCGCATATCCTGTGGAACCTCACCCTCTTACCAGCACAGGCACAGTAGCTCATGTAGGGGTTCCAGGAGTGTGTCCGCAGCACATTTGATTACCTCTGGTGGTATACCATCCTGACCAGGGGCCTTTCCTGCTGCAATGCTGTCGATGGCTCTCTTCAGTTCATCCACAGTCGGTTCCTGATCCAGTTCGTCTATTACTGGTAGGAGCTGCATCAACTACAACGTTCTCGCGAGTACAGCTCGGAGTAGTGCTCAACCCAGCACTCTGTTTGGCTTTGTCAGCGATGACTTCACCAGATTTGGATTTCAGAGGTGCCATCTTGTTCTGGGTGGGTCCTAATGCCTTCCTCATACCCTCGTACATTCCTCTGAGATTACCAAAGTCGGCACAGGTCTGGATGCTGCTGCATAGCTGGAGCCAGTGGTTGTTGGCACAGTGCCTGGCTGTCTGCTGTACTGTTCTTCTGGCCTCTCTAAGTGCTTGCTGGGCACTCTGGCTCGGTGAGCGTTTGTACTCCAGGAGTGCAGCGCGCTTCTTTTCAATGACTGGAATCATCTCATCGGAGTTAGCTTCGAATCAGTCGTTCATGTTTCTAGCTCTTCTTCCAAACACCGACAAGGCCGTGTTGTAAACTGTATCCCTCAGATGTTGCCACTTGGATGTCACATCGGAACCCCCAGGGCCACTGCGCAGATTTTCCTGGAGGGTCTCTCTGAACTTTTCAGCTATCTCCGAATTTGCCGTCTTTCTGGCATCAATGCGGGGCCCCAGAAGCACAAGATCCCAGGGTTCTGCCAGACGCTGCAGCACAGAGGCCTCCGACCACCTAGATCCCACAGTCCTGCCACCAACGGACTACCCCAACCACTTAGAGATGTCCAACTGGCCGGAGCCACCGAAGGCAGACTACCCAGACGAGACCTATCAGCCGGGACCGGCAGACCAGGCCAACTGGGACACCGCGCCTGTGGAGTTTGAGGTAGGAAGCGGCCCGAGGGAATGCTTCCCCTGAGCTAACAGCGGAGTGTTGCAGCCTGGATCCTCACTGCCAAGGTCAGATGTGAGCGATCAGTAGGGCCCTGGGCTGGGTCGCAGTGGAGTGGAAGGGCCTGCAACCCCCTACCCCCTCCCTGGCGGGGTCACCCCTCGCCTCTCTAAAGCCACCCCCGGTTAGGGGAAAGCATTGTGACTGCTGCTCCACCCTGAACTGAGGGCTGGGCCTCCTGAACTGTGTGTGTGACTGCTGCGCCACCCTGAACTGAGGGCTCAATGCTGGAGCTCTCTTGTGACCCTGAGAAGTATGCAGACTACTACCCCAAGTGGTCATAGTTGCAACAGAAGCCTACTGATGCGACGTCTACTGATGCGGCGCAATGCAATGGGTAAAAGAAATTTCTGCTTCTGGCTGCCCCTAATGTTTCCCAGGCTTGCTGGCAATAAATTCAAATTCTCAGGCTTTCTGTGGCCTACTTCCCAGGCATCTGGAGAGCAGCAGATATGGAAGCAGCCATACATTGTGGGTAACCATGTAGCATTGTGGGATACATACAGGACACTAATGGAGGCTAATAGATTTGATTTTAAGACATGGCGCTTCTACACTGGCCTTCACTTGGGCTTTTAAATTCAAACTTCAGGCTACATGCAACCTCTTTCAATGAGGTTATGATATCAATATTAGTGCTCCCTAAATTGAGCTAATGGTATTTACAATGAAGACAGTGCATTGCAATATTGAGCTAACTGCCTTAAATTCAAATTTATTTCATAGCGTAGACGTAGCTTGAGATGCAGAGGTTTGCTGTTCCTTTTATGCCCTATGCAATGGATGGTTAGAAGGTCTTTTTGTTCCTTTGTAGTTGCAAGCATTCGTTGTCTTGGCTTCAAAAGCCAGGAAGACCTCCTGGGGGTTCAAACTCCAGTGTCCCTTTAAGGTATTCACCATGTTGTTGCCTCAGTTGCTTGCTTGCTTTGTTTACCACACATGTAAATGTACATTTATTGTCTGTGGTTTACTATGCTTGACCTGGACAGACAAATCCACAGTCCTTTTTTTAATGCAGGGATATTTATCAAATCTGCCCCCAAAACTTATTTTGGAAACATATTTCCAGCACACATGCAGAAGTCTTTATATACCACCTGTACACACATTATGTGATTATATATGTGCAGTATGTCACCAGTTTTAATATGCTATCTTACTCAGTACACTTTCATAGTACAACAATATTGTGCGCAATCAGTTGATTGAATTATTCTTTAGGTTTTAATGTAAGAACCAAAGAACACCGTAAGAATGGCCATACTGCGTCATACTAAAGGTCCATCTAGCACAGTATCCTGTCTTCTGAGAGTGGCCAATGCCAGGTGTCCCAGAGGGAATGAACAGAACAAGTAATCACCAAGTGATCTCTCTCCTATTGGGCATTCCCAGCCTCTGATGTACAGAGGCCAGGGACACCATATCCACCCAGCATGTCTAACATCCATTGACGCACCTATCCTCCATGAATTTATCTAGCTCTTTTCTGAACACTGTTAAAGTCCTGGTCTTCACAACATCCTCTGGCCAGGATTTTGCAGGATGACTGCACATTGCATGAAGATATATTTTCTTTTGTTTGTTTTAAACCTGCTATGTGTTAATTTCATTTCATAATCCCCAGTTTTTGTGTTATAGGAACAAGTTCTTTATTCACTTTGTCCAGACCAGTCATGATTTTATAGACCTCTACCATATCTCCCCCACCTTAGTGTCCTCTTTCCTAAACTGAAAAATACCAGTCTTTTTAACCTCTCCTCATATGGCAACCATTCAAACCACCTAGTCATTTTTGTTGCCCTTTTCTGAACTTTTTCCAATGTCAAGATATATTTTTTGAGATGAGGCAACCATATCTGCACAGAGTGTTCAAGATGTGGGCATACCATGGATCTATACAGAGGCAAAATGATATTCTCTGTCTTATGCTCTATCTTTTTTTAATGATTCCTAACATTCTATTTTCTTTTATGACTGCTTCTGCACATTGAGTGCATGTTTTCTGGGAGCTATCAAATGACACGAAGGTCTCTCTCTCGAATGGTAATAACGAATTTAGCCCCCATCATTTTGTACATATATTTGGGATTATGTTTTCCAAAGTACATTACTTTGCATTTATCAACATTAAAATTAATCTGCCATTTTGTTGACAGGTACCTAGTTTTGTGAGATTCTTTTGAAGTTCTTCACAGTCTGCTTTGGACTTAACTATCTTTAGCAGTTTAATATCATCTGCTCTGCTCAGGTTAGTATCATCTATTGTCCCTCTCCATTGCCTGGACCTGTTTGTCACAATGCCCAATGCTACAAGTGTTTGCTCCTTCGTAGGGGATATTGCACTGATTGTATTAAAATGCATGTTGTTTGAATAAGCCTCACTTACCAAGCGATCAGTGCTGTTCTGTACTACTATCATGCCCTTAGGTTTATCTAATACTCCACCAATGTTTGTGTCACCTTCACGTTATAAAAGCAATAGTTTTGTCTTCTTCTGACTCAGTGTTGAAAAGCATTTGTGAAGCATAGAGCCCTGCAGTTCCACATTAAAATGCTTCCCCTGTTGGAGGATTCCCCATTTACAATGTCTTTTTTCGTTTAGAGGAATCAGTAGAGTATAGAGGGAAGTTATCTGGCTTATTAAGATCTGGCCTTTGGTAGAAGCAAGCAAGATTCCTGCTCCCTCCCTGTCTGAGTCCTAAGAAGAGCCCCCTTGTCTTTGGGCTGAGCCCACTGCTTATTTCCTATCTGCACATTAGGATTTAGAAATCAAATTAATGTGACGAGGATGTGAAAATCCACTGAAAATTCCCCTCTCTATAGCACAATGAAGATAAACTCTCTTGAGTTTCCACTATGATTTTATGACAACTTGTCAGTGACAATACAATCCCAAATCCCCTCATTTATCAAATGGCCCATAAGTTAACAGCTTAAGGCCGCATCTACACGTGCACGCTACTTCAAAGTAGCGGCGCCAACTTCGAAATAGCGCCTGTCACGGCTACACGTGTTGGGCGCTATTTCGAAGTTGAAAGCGACATTAGGCGGTGAGACGTCGAAGTCGCTAACCCCATGAGGGGATGGGAATAGCGCCCTACTTCAAAGTTGAACGTTGAAGTAGGGCACGTGTAGACAATCCGCGTCCCGCAACATCGAAATAGCGGGGTCCGCCATGGCGGCCATCAGCTGAGGGGTTGAGAGACGCGCTCTCTCTCTAGCCCCTGCAGAGCTCTTTGGTCACCGTGTGCAGCAGCCCTTAGCCCAGGGCTTCTGGCTGCTGCTGCGGCAGCTGGGGATCCATGCTGCATGCACAGGGTCTGCAGCCAGTTGTCAGCTCTGTGGATCTTGTGTTGTTTAGTGCAACTGTGTCTGGGAGGGGCCCTTTAAGGGAGCGGCTAGCTTTGCCCCAGAAGCACTAGTCCGCCCTGTGACCCTGTCTGCAGCTGTTCCTGGCACCCTTTTTTCGATGTGTGCTACTTTGGCATGTAGACGTTCCCTCGCAGCGCCTATTTTGATGTGGTGCTGCCCAACGTCGAAGTTGAACGTTGAAGTTGCCAGCCCTGGAGGACGTGTAGACGTTATTCATCGAAATAGACTATTTCGATGTCGCTACATTGAAATAAGCTATTTCGATGTAGCGTGCACGTGTAGACGTAGCCTAAGAGACATAATTACCTGCAGTTTCTCATACTATTCTTTTTTATTCCCACATTTCCCTTCTCCCTGGCAGCATTCTAGTGGGTGAGCAAAGAATTAAAGCACAGCTGCAACCACTGAATGATTTGGGGGCTATAAATACAATTTCTCTAGTTATCAGTGCAATAACCATGGACATTCAGCATCCCAGTAGAATCATGTCATTTAGCAGCAGCTAGAATCGGGTCTTCTGAGCCGATTGGGTAGAGAAGGGCTGATGTTCAGATAGTTGGTCTCATTCTCTTTTCCAGCAATGTCTGGGTTCTCAGGCAATGCTATATGTTCTATTCACCTCAGATCATTTCTCCAGTTTGTCCAGATCATTTTGAATTATGACCCTATCCTCCAAAGCACTTGCAAGCCCTCCCAGCTCAGTATCATCCACAAACTTTGTAAGCGTATTTTCCATGCCATTATCTAAATTGTTGTTGAAGTTATTGAACAGAACCCGAACAAAACTGATTTCTGCAGAGCCCCACTTGTATGCTCTTTCAGCATAATGCTGAACCCCAGCACTGGAATAAGCAGACTAGTTCTCAGCCCTGGGCCTACAAGTCACAGATTTTCACATCTCAGTATATCCAGCCCACACACAATTCTTCTGATTCACAATGGGACATGAACATTTCAAGTACAGAGCACTTGCATTTGGTCTGTGTGTCTACCACACCCAGGGTGTTCCTCAAAATACCTAGCACTGATCACAGCTCATCTGTGCAAACAAGGGACAGTATTTCCCCATACATGGTGACTGCCTAAAGAGAGAGAAACAATCACACAACTCACCATCAAGCTATTTCAGAGATTAGAGTGGCAAATACACTTTCAAAAGTCCACTTTGATGCTCACACAATTAGAATTCATTGGGGATCCCTCTAGACTCAAGACAGAGCTTTACTGCCTCATGCTACTGAATAGCAGATGTGTCTCCACATGCAGTACTTTCCTATAAAAGGGAAATGAGATTTAATGTTGAACTAACTTAAAAATGTTATTGGGTCAGTTAAGCAAATTGAAATACTTCAATTTTGGTCAAACCAATCTAAAACAAAATATCAGAGAGATCGCCGTGTTAGTCTGTATCTTCGAGAACAACAAGAAGTCCTGTGGCACCTTATAGACTAACAGATATTTTGGAGCATAAGCTTTCGTGGGCAAAGACCGTATCTGATGAAGCGGGTCTTTGCCTATGAAAGCTTATGCTCCAAAATATCTGTTAGTCTATAAGGTGCCACAGGACTTCTTGTTGTTCTCTAAACCAAAATATGTCAGTTTGGTTTTCCTGACAGAAAATGCGAAAAAACTGGCAAAATCACAAATTTGCTATGGCAAATTTTGATTTTATGGAAACTGAAGTTTTCTTTGAAATATCAGTTCAAAAAAATAATTCCCAAAGAGCTCTATTTGGGACATATGCCACACATTCACTAAGAACCATGGACATTTAGAAACTTGACAAAAACATGGACATGAGCCATAGAACAATTTAACATATGTTTGGAAAGTTATATACATTATATGTATTCACTGTATTTATATTTTTATATAGTGATTATAATGATCCTAGCAAATCTATCATGTTACTCCTTCAAATCCAGTGTCTTCAGTAGTGAATTCAACCATATGATTTTACTTTTGAATGCATTTCAAGAGAAAAGCAGTGTTGACAATGTGTAGTCATGTCTTCCATGCTCAGATACTCTCTCTCACTCACCAGCAGAAGACTATTGTTTGAAAGATAATTTTACTGTCCCTTCATGCATGTCAGATTTGCTTGCATTAACTGTGGAGGAACAGTAGATTGCTTCTCAGCAAGATGATCTCTTAAATGAACTTTGTCAAATTGTACAAATGGGAGAATGTCCCTATCTTTATAAAATTCCATATCTGAGACCTGAAAATGAACTGTCTGCACAGGATAGTGTTGTATTAAGAGGAGTCTGAATCATAATTCCAATGTGCAAAATTAAATATACAGCGTATTTGGCTTGTGAAAATCATGCAGGCATTGTTCAGACTAAATACATTTTTGCATAAATTTTTCTTCTGTAACATAGAGCCAGGTATTGAAGAGCAGAACAGACATTGTAATGCACGTGTAGTTCATGTCCCTCTACAGGGTGACCAATGTGGCAATTTTCAGATTGGCCATGTGGTCCATGGATATAACTAGATCTAGATGGAGCTGGATACATTGAACAGTATTATGAGCTTGCCCTGGCAATCAGTTATTCATCATGGGTTCAGTCATTCTGAATCATGGATTTGTCATCACTTACCAGTGGAAGGAAACTCAAGAAAGCCTCTTTATGTTACAGAAATTCCTTGGAAGTGCTATGGAAAATGTACATCACTTCATGAGTAACTTAAGTGAAACAATCTTTAAAACCTGTGGAATCAAACATATAAGAGCTTAGGTGTGGTAGGCTATGGGTAATAGAAGGGGAGAGACTTTTCACTGTCCCTTGAAAAAAGCCTTCAGCATAGCTAACAGCGAAGGAAAGGCATTACAGAGTTGCCAGAGTTTCAAAAGGCACTTTTAAGAGTGGAGGATAGGTTCAGCTTCACCTTTGCCAGGTTAACTCTCCATAGGTGTAGGGAATGAATGAAGATGTGAGAAGGGGGAGCATGTGCCTAGGACCTGCTGGGAATTGCTATTCTGTAAGGGAGGTAACAAAGCTGGGAGACCACACTCCATTAAAGATCAAGGGATAGATCCACAGAGAGCAGTGGAGGCCAAACTGCTTTTTTGGGTGCCTAAATCCAACCTTCAGGTGCCACTGACTTACTCAAAACACCTGCTCAGCAGCTGCCAGAAATCCTGCACAGAGCTGTCAAAGTCTCGGTGCCCAGGTATCAAGTTGCCCATTGCTCAAGCACAGCCTGCAGCTCTGCTGGGATTCTCAAACTTCTCATCCCCTGCCTTTTATGCCCAAGGACCCATGTAGGAGGTGAGCTCAGAGCATGTCTCACAGCAGAACGGTATCAGGCACTCTGTGTTCTAGAGAAAGGTATGATTTGGCTTAGCTGCCCATTTCCAGGAGAGGGACACAACTGAGAACCCTAAGCCAAAGAAGATGCCTAGGGCCTGACCAATAGGAGTCAGAGGTCAAAATCCCTTTGACAATCTGTGTCCTAACACCCAAGATTAGTTGGCATTTATCTCCAGGTTATCTTAGGTGGCTGTATGCTCAGCATGCTGGCTTCTTGCAATCTCTTTTTTAGGTGCCTAATTCTCCGATGCATTTTACAGGGAGCCTGGGCATCATACTCAGAGATACGGATTCCAGCATGTGGCAGGGCACCTAGGCACAGGTTTAAGTCCCTTTGAGGATTTAGCTCCAGATGATCAGGTAACAAAGAGGCCTAGTGCATAGGAAAAGATCCTTGGAACAGATGTCAGAGTACCTGAGTACGTAGGAGACACCCCCAATCTTTTAGAATACTAAGGCTGGGAGCCTGTGGGAGATGGTGAGCATGGGATGGCTCTACGTAAGGGACTGAATCCCCTCTTGTGAACCAGGGGGACAGGTTGGAAGCTGAGCCCAAGAGTAAGGTTAAAATGGCTTTGTCTGATAAGAATACGGGGTGGAGAATGGGGTGGTTCCCTTTTGGAATTTCATTAACTTTGGAAGGGGTGGACTTTGAGTTAGTGAGAGGGCTGAATCACTTCTGTGATCTATCTGGGCTGGAAGCTAGATGTTGAACCATATATACCCTCAACTGCATCAAGAGAAAATGAAACAGAATGATGACCTGGTACCTAGAACTAAAGACCGTGGTTTCCAAATTGGAGATGATGTCTCTATTGTTAGAGCTATGGAACTGGGAAGATTGGGTTCAACATGAAAGTACAACCTATGTCAATAATAGACATTTGTTTTTAAACCCCACCCCTGCCACATCTATACTGATTTTGCTCCCTGTTACCAAGCATCTGCATCCAGCATCATCCAACCTTATTTAAAACACTGAAGAAAGCACTCTGTGTTTCATACTCCAGGCCTGTGAGAACAGAAAACACAATACACGCTTGAGGGTGCAGATTGGTTTCATTCTAATTCTCAAATGGCAGAAGAGCCACCATTGTGATGTACAGTTAGAAGTGAAAATGCTTTGCACCCCTGCTTCCTGGACATGCTGGTTGTGATTCCTAGAATCATAGAAGATTAGGGTTGAAAGAGCCTTCAGGAGGTCAGCTAGTCCAACCCCCTACTCAAGGCAGGACCAACCCCACCTACATTATACCAGGCAGGACTTTGTCAAGCCAGGTCTTAAAACTCTCTCAAGATGGAAATTCTACCACCTCCCTAGGTAACCCATTCCAGTGATTCACCACCCACCTGATGAAATACTTTTTGCTAATATACAACTTGGACCTTCTCCCCAACAGCAACTTAAGACTATTGCTCATTCTGTCATCTGCCACCAACGAGAGTAGCTTGGTAGTTGAAAGAGACCATCAAATTCCCCCCTTTTCCTTCTCTTCTGGAGACTAAATAATCCACACTCCCTCAGCCTCTCCTGCCAAGTCATGTGCTCCAGCGCCCCTAATCATGTTTGTTGCCCTCCACTAGATTCTCTTGAATTTGTCCACATCCTTTCTATAATGGAGGCCCCAAAACTGGACATAATACTCCAGATGTGCCTCACCAGTGCCAAACAGGAATAATCACTTCCCTTCCTGTGCTGGTAACGCTCTTACAAGTGCAGCCCAACATGTCATTAGCCTTCTTGGCAACAAGGGCACATTACTAACTCATATCCATTATCTCATCTACTGTAATGCCCAGGTCCTTTTCTGCAGAACTGTTGCTTAGCTGATTGCCCTACTTTTGCAATATGAATATGAGACTTTTCCATTTCATGCTCGTCCTTGTGTTTCCTCCAAATATTCCACTGCACCAGCTTCTCTGCTGCTCCAGGTTCCTAGATAGTCTCTTTCTATTGAGCAGTAAAAACGTTGCAGTAGGAATGAGGCAAAATGGGGGAGATCCCAGAGCCTTTATAACTTCTCCCATGGGGAGGGACTTCCTTTTTTGTGTGTGTGCGTGTGTGTGGAAAAGTACAGCAACAAGATGGCTTCCAGACTCCTGGGCAAATCACCTGTCCATGAATAACTCAGTTCTTTTCAGGTGGATGCCATTGCCCACATGCTAATCTGAACAGTCCCAGGAGAGCTCATCAGATGTGGCATTTCCCAAGGTCCTTGGTGAGTCAAGTGTGCCATTGCTGCTCTGCTTGGGATGGCAATGTGTACAGCTACTGTCCAGGTCCTGGCTCTTATGACTCCCTCTCCACTGCTTGTTATTTGGGTAGTTTCATCCTCAATGGATCACTTGAGTTCCGGCACCAGAGCTGTTCCATTTTTAATCTCTGGTGGATCCAAAGTTTCTCAGATTGAGGCAACTGGTCAATGGTTCCAGTCTTTTAGGCTGGAAGACCCTGGGGCCCCTCAGTCCTCAGGCCCTCTAGAGGCTAGGTGAGAGGGGTGGGTTTAAGACCTCAAGATACTGTGTTTCAGGGGTTGCTCCTTCTTTTGGTGGTGTGGGGCTCTTTGTCTCCACAAGTCCCTGGCTCAGTCACTGGTTAAAAGACAGGAAACAAAGGGTAGGAATCAATAGTCTGTTTTTGGAATGGGGAGCTGTAAATAGTGATTTCCCCCAGGGTCTTTAATGGCATCAGATTTCCTCACAGTCTGTAATGGGATCTGTGGTGTTCAACATCTTCATAAATGATCTGGACAAAGGGAGGTGGAAAAGTTTGCAGATGTTATAAAATTACTCAAGATAGTCCAAAGCAGACTGCTAAGAATTACAAGGGGAATCTCACAAGTCTGGGTGACTGGGCAATGAATTATCAGATGAAATTTAGCATTTGATAAATACAAAGCAATGCACGTTGTAAAACATAATCTCTACAATACAAACAAAATGATGGAGGTATAATTTATCTATTAATACTCAAAAAGAAGTTCTTGGAACAACTTTGGGTAGCTCATCTGCTCAATGTGCAGCAGAAATTGAAAAAGTGAACAGAATGTTCGGAATCATGAAGAAAGAGACAAAGAATCAGGTAGAGAACAAGACAGAAAATATATTTCCTCAATATAAATGTAGTACACCTACATATTTAACACTGTGTGCCAATGTGGTTGTCCCATCTCAAAAAAGACATATTAGTAAAGGAAAAGGTACAGAGATGGGCAACAAAACAGACTGAGGGTATAGAACAGCTTCTATATCAGGAGAGATTAAAAGATTGGGACTGTTCAACTTAAAAAGTGGATAACTCAGTGTGGGATGTTGGCAGATGTTTGGCTGCATTCATGTGTTTTTTCTGTGTGCTTCACTGGGTGTGGTCAGATAGCCTGTACAGCAGGCTCCACTCAAACTGCCCAATAAAACCACAAAATTTAGTTTAGGGGCAAAGACACCTGGACAAGCTTATTGTTGACAAAACACAGTGCTATAGCATTATCCAAAAGCACTGGCAAATCTTCAGGTGATACCATACTTGCCATCTTACCATGCCTCACAAAACTTGCCTTCTCCAAACTCACAAAACAAAAAAGCAGTCCTGTAGCACTTTGAAGCCTACAATATTATTTAGATCTGGAGAGGAACATCTTTCTCACAAAAGCTCATCACCTAATAAATAATATCATTAGCCTTTAAGGTGCTACAGGACTGCTTTTTTGTTTTGTGAAGATACAGACTAACACTGCTACCTCTGAGACTCTTCCCCAGACTGTTCCGGATAGCAGGCAGGCTGCTTTGCCTATCACAGCATTTACCAGCCTTTCTTGTTGTCTAGTCTTCGAGGCAGCTAGATAGCAGGGCAGCTTCTTGATATGTTTCAGCAAGGGTTATGTTCCCTTCCCAGCTCACACAGAAGACACAAGCGTTGGGAGTTAGACCTTATGTTTGCTGCTGATAAATGTATTAGTTTTTAAACTGGAATTTAAATGACAAAACTCCTACCAAATGCCCCAACTCTCAGTTATTCCCCAGTTCTTGTAAGGAGAATGTGATTTCTCCTTTTAACTGAAATGTATCTTATGCTAAGCAGTAAGATTAAGCAGAGGGATCCAAAAGAAGTTGCTGAATGGAGGAATTGCCTTTATAAATAACATTAATAATTTATCCAATCCAGGTTTTATTTGTAAATGAAATACCTGCCTCTGTATAAAGCTAACTGAATAGGAACACTTCTCGGCTTTTATGAGGCTCAGAGCAAAGAAGAGAGATGTTAAGGGGCTTATCTACGCTTCAATTCGCAGCTCTTCTGGCTAATGATAAATTCATTTTAGAAACTATTGCATCAGTGCCAATTCCTTCTTTATTCTCCACACTGGAGCTTGGCTGCCTGTTTTGCCTGCAAAAGCAGGGAGGAGAGTGAAGAGCAGGGTGGTTTGTTTTCTTCACCTCAGATTATCATACAAGTTAATGGAAATAATGTTTTTTTGTATTTGCACCAATATTTATTAATTTAGAGGGAAAGAGGGATAAGGACAGGAACTGTGGAGAAGTTGACAGGCAAGAGAGATGTCTCATATGCTCACAAGAGGACACATCTCTGGGAGTCAGGCTGGGTTGTCTAGTTGTGATTGCTCACGTGAGTCACATGGAATTATTGCTGTTCCTACTCTCAAAGACAACATTTGGGTTCCACAAAGCCTGTGAACAGCTGGTTTTGAGTTTCATGTTCAATGAACATTGGTGAAAGTAACATTAAACAATTTAATGGTGATGGAAACTGAACATGTGCTTTCCATTCATAGCCACGCAGAACACCTTAAAGAGCAAGCATGTACCAGAGCAGTCAACACAGCAAAAATTGGCAGAAAAAATTATTGAACAGTTTGGGGTAACAATAAATGCAAGAAAATTGCAGTTTGCTCCCTGCTATTCTGTGAACAAGAAGACAGGCAAAACTAACTGAATAAGTGATTTATTATTAATTATTCACCCTGTTCTGATGCCCATCAGTTTAGAGTGCAGCACATCTTGCTTCTGCTCTCCAGCTTCTCCCCTCCCTGCCCCCAACCAGTGCACCTAAATCAAACCTGAGGAAAATTAGTGGGCACTTTTCCAAATATTGGCCTTAATTGTAGATGCCCAACCTGCAGCACAAGGGGCTATTTCTTGGGGCAGCCTGGGTCAGGGTACTCCATGCAGGCCTCCTGATGGCTTCTCCAAGTCAGCCTCACCTCAGTCCCTGGAAAAATGAAGCAGGCCCCCAGGAATCCATTTTGAAAAGCCTGGTGGAGAGAAAAGTGTTCAGGAAAAGTCGTCATGGGTTTTCCAAGGGCAAGTCATGCCCCACCAACTCTTGTTACCTTTGATGATGAGATAACTGGCACTGTGGATATGGGGAAAGTGCTGGCCGTAATATACCTTGACTTCAGAAAAACTTCTGATATGCTCTCCAACAATATCCTTGCCAGAAAGTTAAAGAAGTAGTGCATGGATTAATGGACTATAAGGGGGATAAGGAAACTGGCTAGATTGTTGAGTTTAATCCATAGTGATTAATCACTCAATGTCCAGTTTTCATCTTCTACCAAGTGGATTGACCCAGGGGTTTGTCCTAGGGCTGGTTTTTTTCATCATCATCATTAATGATCTGGATGATAGGCGGGATTGTACTTGCCCCAAATTTGTGGATGCTACTAAGTTGGGGAGGGTGAGGGAGAGTAGGGATAGAGGATGGAATTAGATTATTCTCAGTGATGGCACATGACAGAACAAGGAGCAACAGTCTCAAGCTATGGTGAGGGAGGTCGAGGCTGGATACTAGGAAAACTATTCCATCAGGAGGGTGGTGAAGCACTGGAATGGATTACCAAGGGAGGTGGTGGACTCTCCATCCTTAGAGGTTTCGAAGACAGTCTTGACAGAGCTCTAGCTGGAATTATTTACTCTAGGTTGATCCTGCCTCGAGAAGGGGGTTGGAATAGCTGAAACCCTTAGATCTTTTCCAATCAAATTGTCTATGATTCTATTCCCTGAACTGAAAGAAAGAAAGAGAAAAGAATAAAATAATAACATTTATTTGGCTCTTCTCAATCGTTTTACTCTGAATCACTTAAAACTCTAGTTTACCACTGCTTGAAATGTGAAACTCCATCAAACAGCAAGTCGTGTTGATCTTGTTTGACTGTGCCAGTGTGACATGATGGGAGTTCACCTGGTTTGTAAGAGGTTTTGCTATCGCCTGCTCTGTAACCCTGGACCTCTGTGCTGTGCAGCATTGGCACAGACCCCGAACTCAAGAGCATGCTCATAGCATGATGGCCTTATCTTGATTTCCACTAGCCTGGTTGGTTACTCCTCAGAGGGGTCTCAGAACAAGCCCTTCAGTTTTTAGTCTTCCCAAGGCATCTCTCTTGCAGTAACCAGTCCCATACCCTGGATGCTCAAAGAAGTTGATAAGTTTGCTGCCTCCAAAGGGACAAAGCACACATCAGCTGTTACTTTAGCTGACGACTTCACCTGTCAGTTTGGTATGTAGCACTGAGAAGGTTTGGTAATTAAACAAGAATATGTTTATTAGCAGAGATTTCAGTGATAAAGGTAAGAATACAAGACACCAATATAGCTACAGGTAAAATAAAACAAAACACACTTTCCAATAAGTAAATGATAACTTCAGCAAGTTATAATCTTTGTCTAAGCAGGTGTCTCACCTATAATGAGTTCCAGACATTCTTGCTTTTCAGGCTAAGAGAATACATTTTTTCATGAGTTCATAGGGTGCTGCTCGCCTTTATCTCCCTAGGGCTACGTCTACACTAGCCCCAAACTTCGAAATAGCCATGCAAATGGCCTTTTCAAAGTTTACTAATGAAGCGCTGAAATACATACTCAGCGCCTCATTAGCATGCAGGCGACCGCGGCACTTCGAAATTGATGCGGCTTGCCACCGCGCGGCTTGTCCAGATGGGGCTCCTTTTCGAAAGGACCCCGCCTATTTCGAAGTCCCCTTATTCCTATCTGCTCATGGGAATAAGGGGACATCGAAGTAGGTGGGGTCCTTTCGAAAAGGAGCCCTGTCGGGATGAGCTGCGCGGTGGCGAGCCGCATCAATTTTGAAGTGCCGCAGTCGCCCACATGCTAATGAGGCGCTGAATGTGTATTTCAGCGCTTCATTAGTAAACTTCGAAATGGCCATTTGCATGGCTATTTCGAAGTTTGGGGCTAGTGTAGACACAGCTTAGGTGATGGATAAATACTTTTTCCCCTGTGCTTATATCATCCAAGAATTCATTGACCTTGCTTCATGAGGCAGGAAGGCTTCCTGGGGTTGCCAGCTTCATCCCCTGTTGAGATTAAGTGGTCATCTTTCCCTGTTTGCTTCCCCAGTGGCTTACTTACGCTATTCATAAATATGGTTTTTCATGGTGTTTGGTCTCATTTACCTTAATTTACATTGAAGATACAGTCTACCCTACAAAACAACATTCCTTTATCTATTAGTATATTTGTTTTTTTCCCCTGTATTTCCATCATAATTTGAAGTTAAACCTCCAGAAAGGGGCTAATAAAGCAGGCCGATCATTTTGGTTAACCCATTTTTCATGTCCCTCTCAGAGCATCGTTCTTCAGTAGCCCATTTGCTGCCTCGCAGAAACCGTTCTAAGAAGTGGGATTTTGACATCACAGAGGGATTCTTCATTTCATAGGTATGTGGAGAGGGGTCTGAAGGGCTCACAAAGTTGCTCAGTCTGATTTCTTGAGTCTTTCAGGCACTTTTCAGACCACGTATTCAAGAAAACTGACAACATCAGTCTCTAGATATAGCAGTAGGGACTTAAAGCTACACATGGCTCCAAGGCACATTTGATATGATATGAGAAAGAATTACTCAGAGCTAAAGAAAACAAGTGATCTGGTCAGGGCCAAGCGCTTGGCCAGAAGTCCCAACATTTTGTTGTTGCTACATGTTGGAAGAAAGCACAGGCTATGGATCTCATCATTTTCTCTGCACTGACTATAGAAAGTCACATCCAACTGAAAATTACCTCTCCAAGGAGTCTGAAATCCCTGTCTCAGTACATCACATTCAACCACTATAAAGTTTTTGTCAAGTATGTATTGTTGTTCTTTAGTACACACTCCCTCTCGCTGCATTCTTCTGGCACTGAAGCATCTAGAAGACCAAAGGGAGGACCACAGAAAGCTATTAAAAATTCATCACAAATTAATGTCAGGACAAGGTGTGTGAACTAATAAAGTATAAAGTCCATTGAACTCAGCATGCACAAATTCATGCTCAAAGCACTGACAGTTGTAGATAGAACTACACTGCTAAACTAAGCCCAAGAGACTTGATTAACAGGAAATTTTCAGAATGCCAATTAGAGCAAAGTTTACTGAACAAATTGTTTGCACTTGTACCCTAGAACCATCATGAATTTTAATTCTGAATTGATTTATGTGGCTGAAACAATAATTAAAGTTGCATGAATGTAATCCATTCAGAAGGCTCTCTTAGTGCTGGGCTGTAACTCAGGAGAAGAGAGCTGGGGAGGATATGGACAGGTGCAGTTTAGAACTGGGTTCACCTTTGGTGCCGCCAACCTTAAGAGGAACTAAGAATGCAGATAAGCAAAGACATACAATAATGTGCAGTTCTATAGGTGTCTCTCCTGACCTTACTGTGCAATAACTGATGTCCACTTGTATATACTTGTATAAAGTAGTCAGAACAAAAATATGTGCAGTTCTGAGCAACCCTGACCTAAAGGGGAACACCACAGGGGCATGAGAAAGAGCAACAGGCCAGTTTGGCAGACCCTACAGGATTTTGAACAGGACAGCACGACTTCTTGCACTGAAGGAAGAGAGAGCTGCCGCTGCAGCACAAAGAGGCACAAGCATACTCTGCAGTCCTCACTCAGACCTTCTTCAGAATTGATCCCTGTGGCTGGCATCATACCAAGCAGCTTGTCACACATCTGTTCTGCCCACACAGATAACCTCGCTAGCAGAGCATGCGCTTTGGATTCCCATGGCACACCTGTCTGTGCACAGGGAATGGGGAGGCATTTATTGCTCTGCATGACCCTACACTGACTTTTCCTGGAGCACACCCTGCTGGAAGGTGAAGACATCAGCACCTGCATGGGGGGAAGATTTTGAGGCCATGGCTAAGGAGGGTGAGGGCAGTGCTAAGTGATGGGGATCTAGGGTCTGGGGAGCAGGCAGGGTGCAGGATGGATGGGAGTAGGGGTGCAGGGTCTGGATGGGAGGGAGGGTGCAGGAGTGAGATAACATGTGATGTCTGGAAGAGAAATAAGGTGTTGGATGGTCTGGGGCATCTGGGTGGGAGGGAGGCTGCAGGAGTAGGTTGCGGTTGAAGGAGCATGGTGAGAGAGAAGGGTTGGGCCAGGAGGAAGTATATGAGACCGTGCTGGTGGTGAGGGGGTTCAGATTCTGAAAGGGAGGGGAGCATGCACACTAACATGGCACAACTCCACTGGTGGTGGGGAAACATACTTTGTTCTGTGTGCCTATGCATGCTGCAAGAAAACGCTCCCTTGCCAGCACCATCCCTGCCCTCTCCCATTGGCTGCAATTTCAGCAATGGGAGGCAGTCACAGAGTACTTCCTTGTAGCACAAAGAGCTGCTCCCCACTGCTACGCAGAGCCCATGGGCAGATCTGGCTATGATCTGCCTGGATTGGGCCTGTGAGGCTTGGTGTTTCCTGCCAGCTGCCATCAGCAGCAGCACTGAGGCTTCATCAGCAGCGCTCCCACCCCCCGCCCATGTGGCTGGAATGCCAGCACTGGCTGTTGTCCCTGCAGAAGAGTCGGGGGAGACCCAAGCCCACTGGATGAATCTGGCCCAGGAGCCGAAGGTTCCCCTCCCTGAGGGAGTGCTTCACAGTGGGCTTGAGTAGCCAACTTTAATTTGTGTAATGATTTTAAAACATTAGTTAAATCTAATAAAATGCTCATAAAACTTTTTTCAGTTATTACTATTGTACCATGTAGCCTGCTTTCATCCTCAAGGGCTCATCCCTGTAAGCTAATACCCTCGTTCTGTATAACTGAACATGCCCTTAGTTTCAATTCCCTATTTCAAGCTGCCATTGCTTCAGCCCTAGTAACTAACTTGTGCTAAAACCCTGCCCCTGTTGGGTGGACCAGGTGGGACCTGCATAGCAGGGAACATTGTTTGGGAGGCTCTTGGGCTATCGATGGGACAGAGTCCATCTATTACGTGTTAGAATGCAGGTTTGCCCTTTCAGAGCTGCCCTGGTCCTGGGTCCTGGTGGGAATGGATCTGAGAAGTGCCCTGCTGACTCCTTTTTTCTGACTTGGGAGTTTGCAGCTTAAACAGGGGGAGACCTGAAGCTGCTCTGTTGCTGACTGTCACATGACTGGATTTTATACTGGAGAGGGAAGCCATTTTATGTGTCCAGTGTATCTGTTGGCCCCAAATATTGTGCTGGGAGCTGTGTTAGGTGTCTAATGAAAGCTGAGGATGCCCTGAATCTGTGTATGCCACTCATGTGTTTATATCATGTCTGTAGGTAAAGCTATAGATTTCAGCTCTATAGCTGTATCAGGAATATTCAGAGCCAAAAGTGCACAATGGGAGGTGTGACTGCCACCCTAACAAGGGTACTTGACTGAGACAAATGACAATACACATGTAAGACATTGAGACTGTCTCCTGGGATTCATCCAACGTGAGTTTGCCACAATGGCCCACCTGAGTCAGGTGACTTCTGACCTTCAACGGCCTGATGGGAAGAAGAAAGAGCTTTGTCACTGGCCACAGGAGAGAACCATGATGTGGACTCAGCAGTGTCCGTCTTGGATCTTTTGTCTTTTGGCACCTGGGTCTGTCTCCAGGGGTCCGTGTCCCAGCATGTTGACCCCAGCAGGCCAGATCTACAGTTCTCCAGTAGCTGAAGGAATGTAACCTGAAATGGACTTTCAGAGACTTTCAAGAATCAGCAAATAACATTGCTGGCTGCATCAATAACTTAAATTGATGTATGCAAAGTATTGCTTTAACAATTTTTTCTCTGTAACCCTGTTATTTCTTTTTTATTAATAAATCTTTAGATATTTGGGTCTAAAGGATTGGTAAGCATGGTGATTTGGGTAAGATCCAGGTATATATTGACTGGGGGCTGTGGCTGGACCCTTTGGGGCCTGGAAGACCTTGTGTAGAGTTGGTGAAACAGGCTTAAGAGCTTCTCACCTGAATTTGGGTGTTGTTGATCTGGACTGGTATAGCAGCTGGGAAGTCTGTGGGTTTGCTTGTGTGGCTTCTGGCTGGCCAAAGGGCTGGCAGAAGTGCTCTTGTGGCTGGTTGGATTTGCCTTAGAAGGGAATCCAACCCTGGGGTTGTGAGTGGCCCGGATTTTAAGCAAAGTTACCCTGGATTGATTTGTCTAGCTGTTCCCAGAAATCCTGTCCTATTACACTGATGTGCCGAGAGGTATGCATCTCCTGTCCCAACATATGGCTGCTTTTCTCAGCAGGGTTCACTCAGGTCAAGTGGGAACAGTTCATCCCTTCTGCCTGCCTCTCCAGGTGACAGGGAATTGCAGGCCGTGCTAAGGATCTGCATTTTTTCTGCCTCTGGCCTGGCATAATGACAGAAAACACTGATGGCAGCTGTCCTGTGACTCATCTTTGCACACTGGGGCCCAGCATTGCAACAGTTGGAGCCATATGGGGGCTACTGATTTTGTTTTCCAAGAAACAGTTATTTATTTTCCTGGTCTTTGAATCAGGAGCACAGACAGCCTGGGACTCCCCATCCCTTTGGTCCCTGCCCCAGTCTGTCCTGAGCCATCGTTTTACCTGGATTGGGAATTGTTCAGGCCCCAGTGATGTCATGCAGAAGAGAGCAGTGTCCTTTGATAATGGCTGCCCTCTTTGAATTATACAGTGCCCATCTGCATGGCAGCAGAGGCACAGATGGAGCTTTGTGGAAGGGATGCCAGCCAAGAATCACCTGACAATGAGCAAGGGAGCCTACCACATGAGCAGAAAGCCACAAGACTCTGTCCTCCTCTGAGGTGCTCAGATGCTGGGAACTTGTGCTTCCATCTACTCCCTACCTGAATGCAACTTTGTCTTTATTCCACACATGAGGCAATGAAAATCAACCCAGTGTGATCACAGCTAAGAGACAGTTTTCAGAGCCTCCATGAGCCTTATGCCATCCTCTCAAAGTGCCCCTCAGCAGTGTGGGAGCAGCAGTGACACTGCAGATCAACTCAAGAGTAGGTGCTGCTGTTGCCCTCTTTCTGCTAAGCATGTGGCAGTGACAGCTGCATCATAGTGCATCCACTCTACCTTTATGGAAGAAGGAAGGAGATGACAGAGAATCCTCTTTTATTCACACCATAATTAATCCCTTTGGAATAGAATTAATGAGCTCCTTGCTGCAGATACAAAGCCATCATCAGTACGACAAACACCCAGGCCAGCCAGGCCAGCTCTTTGAGAATGGAATATGAATATTTCAGCTTGTCCAAGGGGAGCACCATCCTTCCACACCATTTGTAATTCAGCATTGAAAGATTACCCTTCTGCTGAGAATTAAATGGCTTTGTTAAGAGTCAGAAACAATTGCTCTTGCTTGGCCACACTTGTCAGCCTGAGAGCAGCTGTGATTCTCTGTGTGCAGTCAAAGGCTGGGGGCTTGGAAAGCTTTTGGGAAGCTGAGATGAGAATGAGAGATGGAGGCTTGCTCCAACAACTGAGGAGCTACCATACCCTGGTCAAGCTATGCCAGGGACTTCTGACTTGCTAATGACTCTTGGGGCTTTTGCGTTGGATTAATGTTGTTATTGATGTGTATGTGGATGGTGTGTATCAGTATGCCTGAGTGTTCTATGTTGTGCTTATGAGTAGCTTTTGTGGTGTGTTATGTGTCTGGTTTGTTGAGCCAAAGTCATAGATTTCAAGACCAGAAAGGACCATTGTGATCATCTAGTCCCACGTCATGCACAAAAAAGTTTACAGACCTGCCTCCAAATAATTCCTCTTTGAACTAGACAGATCCTTTAGACAATATATCCAAGCTTGAATTTAAAAATTTCTGGTGTTCTTTAGTGTGCATTGTTCCAAGGTGTACATTTTTTGGGAGATGCCATGTGAGTCTTGATGTAACCATGTTTGGTGCACATGTTAGCGTGTTTCTAGTGTGTATGGTAGGTAGAGCCCTGCACAGGCACAAATTTGTGCCTGCATTTGATCCACAATGTGCAAAGATGTCCAACACAGCTGCTTACAGGAATAATGAGGTGGAAGGGAGCCTGTCTTAGACCTCCTGTGACACTGGACTTCTAGTCACCAAAAATCTTCCACATAGGCTGCAGTAGCTTTAAGGAGATAGAATCGAATTCTGGAAGACTCCTGGTGAAACTGGGAGGGTTGACAACACTATAAGCAGCTGCAGTTCCTGGCATGCCCTGAAGGAAGGAGGCTGTTATGCAGAAAATTCTGTACAAATCCAGGACCCAATATCAGGCTGTTTCTCACATGGAATCCTTGGGCTTTGGGGAGTGGATGTCTGGGCTGGGAGTGGCATCACTGGCCTCTTGCAGAAGAGGAGATGGGTCTCCGGCTGTGCAGCTGGACTCTGGCATGGCGTGAGGTTATTTGGGTTAAGGGGGCACCCCATGGTGGGGCTCTCATGGGAAGGGAGCCAGGAAACAAAAATTATTTTGTTAAAAGTGTTTCTTTAACTCTCTACTCCTGAGGGAATCTTTTTTGTCTGTATTACTACAGACAATTGCTAAACATTTGAAATACATTACCAAAATAATTGAAAC
Organism: Carettochelys insculpta; assembly: GCF_033958435.1. Classification (NCBI taxonomy): domain Eukaryota; kingdom Metazoa; phylum Chordata; order Testudines; family Carettochelyidae; genus Carettochelys; species Carettochelys insculpta. The sequence goes on from NC_134151.1 coordinate 250,412, forward strand.
TGGTGTGATTATATAGTGTGATTTTTGAAAATTAAATATGTAGACTTCTGCAGAATTTCCCCAGAAGTAAATAGTTTTAGTTTCCTGCGGTGTCTCCTAACTTTGATATTAAGGTTAACTGACCACAAGTGCAATATAAGGCAATTAATATATGAAAGGGAATTAGCATTTACAGGCTACTTTGGTTATATTGTTATATTTCTAACAGGATACACTCATTCCTCGCTTTATGAGCACAATTGATTCCCAACTTTCTGCTCGTAGGCAGAAACTCGTAAGAGGGACACTAAATTCCTATTAAATTACATGTAAAAGCCTCTGATTAGTTCCTAGGGCTCCCACCTCAGGGAAGTGATCTGATCTCATGAAGTGAGTCTGTGCTCACGAAAGCTCATGCTCAAAACTTTTCTGTTAGTCTATAAGTTGCCACAGGACCCTTCGTTGCTGTTACAGATCCAGACTAACACGGCTACCCCTCCGATACTTGACACCTCAGGGAAGGAGTGGCAGCAGGTGGTGCTGCTTTTGAAAGGTGAGTAAACCTTGGGCTGGGGCCAGTTTGGGGCTGTAAGCAGGAGGGAGGGTTAAAATCTGGTGGTGTGTTGGGGGGGGGTTCAGGCTGCCATGGTTTGGGGCCAGTGGTGGGTGGTGGGGATTAATGATTACTAGTCTAGTACCCCTTTTGTGTGCTTCAGCTCACCCCTTTATAAAGTATCTTGTGTCCATGAGAATGACTATAGTTTATTCATCCATCAGTTATGTGAGATGTGCTGAAATCTGTAGGAAAATTGATTACTTGGCTGCCTTTATGTACAATTGTCAACTGTGCTTCACAGCATCCATGTTCCAAGGACTCATTCTTATACAGGATAATTTAACAGTAACTACCTTGGAATTTTCAAAATAGGCATGTAGCTCGTGGAGCACAAGGAAGCATCTGGAAACTTTGAAAGTGAGAGAAATAGACTTTCTTTTTGCTTTTCAGATACCTTGCAACCAGCTCACTAGATTTTCTTCCAGTTAACAACAAACACTTCAGTATTGAGAAGAGACCTAAGAAATTTCAGCCCCAAAGGTATTTGTTAAAAATTATAGTCTGACAACAAGATTTTAGAATGTAATGTCATTAGCATAACAGGGTCATCAATCTGCAGATCCAGATGGAATCTATCTGCCAGTTTCAAAAGACCAAGCAGAGGAAATATAACTTCTTAAAATAATCATAACCTATCCTAGCTACAGGGAGAGCTCCTAATTGACTACAAAATGGCAAACAAGATAGCCATCTTTCAGCAGGAAAAACTAAGAAATAACCCATTTGACATCCACTCAAGGCAAAATATATGGGCATATAATAACAGAGTTGATATGGGCACTTTTGAGAGAACAGTGTGTAACAACTAACACATCTTGGGTGTTTTAAAAATAACAGCCAGCAGGCATCTTCAGTCTTATTATCAACCAATAGGTCTCCAGGATGCAGTGGGAAGAGCATCTGTAGTATTGCTGGCACCAAGAACTCCATAATCACTGAAAGCCTCCCTCCCACCCAAAAAATAAAACAAGTGTAAAACTGGTTTTAATATCATGAGCTTTTAAACTGACAAACCATCAAAAATTGTCCATGATTTTGCTCTGCCCCTTTTATTTTTATTGCTTGGGAGACACTGCATTGGGGTTTTATTACAAGTCAGAACATCTACAATTGATTCATCGATTTTCAGGCGGCTTTTGACTGTATAGATAAGAAAATGACTTGAGCAGAGTTAGAGTCATACAGAGTGGATAGCAGACTGATATGGTTATTGAAGGATATCAACAATATTGTGGAGGCAGCAGTGGGACTGTGTGGAGAGTTGGAAAGTTGGTTTAGAATGCATAGAGACGTACGAGGCAAAGAGATCTGATATCACCGAGTATCTTCATCACACACCTAGAGAGAATGATGGACAAGATCAAGGAAAAGGTAGAAGGGATATCAGTGTACAGGATGAGAATTAACAACTTGAGGTTCACAGATGATATAGTTACCATTGAGGAAGATGAAGAGAAGCTAGTGAGACCAGTGCACTTGCTAAATGAGGAAGGGAAACAGTATAGACTGATTATGAGCATAGACAAAATGAAAACAATGGTATTTGGAGATAAGGAAGTAGGAAGGAAGATCAGTGTAGGTGGGTTGGAACTAGAAAAAGTAGAGAAGTTAATGTATCTGGGGAGCAACACGGTGTATAATCTAGATTGTAAGAAGGAAACAGTGACTAGAATAGCGAAAGCAAGAGCAAGTTTGAAGGGGAGGGGTAAGATCTGGAAAAGCAAAGCCATTAACTTAGGAATGAAGCTGAGCATCTTGAAAACATATGTATTCAGCAACATGTTGTACGGATGTGAGACGTGGGCGATAATGAAAGGTTCAAAGAGAATGATATTGGTGTTCGAGAAGAGTTGTTATAGAAAGATCCTGAGAACAGGATGGATGCAGAAGGTCACCAACAAGGAATTATATAGGAAGATACAGCCAAAAGAGAACCTACTGCAGAAGGTTATACAATTCAAGTTACAGCTATGCAGGCATACCTACAGAATGAATGACAAACAAAAAGTCAAGACCCTGGTACTCAACAGTGGTTCAAATAGGAGAAGCAGACCCCACAGAGAATGGGTAGGTGAGATAGTAGATTGGTGCGGTGCTAGTCTACAGAAACAAAGCCACTCCACACTAGAAGGAAACAGTGAGGGAGGCATCAGGCACCAACGGGTGTTGACCCCATGATTGTTGTTGATGATAATGATGATGATGACATTTTTGGGGTGTTTTCCTTAAAGGCCAGCTGCTGGAATCATGAGAATCTTTTATCTCAATTTTTATCAAAGTGTGTTTCTAACCCTCTTAATTGCAGGAGAAACCCTGAAAATGGGAGCCCGGTAGCTCTACACGAGACGGGAAAAGGACCCAACATTGATTAATTCTAATTATGTTGGGATTTGAGAGCCAGGATATTTGAAGATTGGGGCTGGAAATACCAAAGGCAGTTGGGAAGCCTGCCCCTTCATCACTAGGGGATTTCACTGTTTGTTTCCTGCTCTCTGGGTCTGTGATTTGTCACTGTGCTCTCTTGCCATTAGTCCTTGAAAAGCTCCTGAGGTTGTGGGCTCCACACCTGGGACGTACTTGCACAGGCCCACATCTTGTGCTTAGGAGATGCGGGCTGTCTGTGAGGTCCAGCTGGACATCTTGGGGGCCCTGGCCCCAGGCCACCTGGCATGGTGCAAGGTACACTTATTCAAAACACCAAGCCCTTTAGTGGAGGGACCATGTCTCCTTGCGCTCCACCCACCCCACACTTGCTGTGGTGGCTGCAACCCCATGATGTGCCTGTGTGATAGATTCCCTTCCCAAGGTGCCACCTGCAACTGAGGTACCACTGAACACCACCTCTCCCCACATCCACCCATGCACCAGCCTGGGTTCCAGCTTACACAGTGCTGCTGTGACAAACTGTTAAGCTCCAGCTCCAGCTCCAGCTCCAGCTCCAGCTCCAGCTCCAGCTTGCATTTGCACCAGCCCCCATAGAGATACAGGCACACCCAGCTGCAGGTACATGCAGACTCTATGAGCAGTCCTTCCTGGGATGGTGCCAACGGGGTTACTTCCCAGCTCCTCAGGCACACGCTGCCTCTGGGGTATAAACCTGAAAGTATACTGCCTTGTGCTGCACAGGGAACTGTACAGTGTAAGCTCATGGCATTTATCGCGCTGGATCAAACTGTGCCTGTAATTACAAAAGGGCTCATTCTGAGTCATCACACTGAAATGGGTGGTATTGAGCTGAGCAGCTCTATGCTAGTGAGAGCAGAGGCCTGGCCCACTCATGCCATGACTGAAGTAGGTCTGAGCCTACTGAACAATGAGCATGGTAAGAACTGTTTTGGCAGGATTTGATTTATTCCCATTTATTGTAAAACCATTACAAGTCATTCATTTCATTTGTATGGAGAAAATAGGTTATTTGATCATTTTGGCAAATGGAGAGAAATTATGCTTTCACTGCCCTCCTTCCTTAATACATTATTGCAGACATGTCATATGCAGACTATAAGAGCTACGGTTGCACAAGAACATCATTCTAAGGAGCCAGTTTCAGCAGGTCATAACTTTGTCATATTTTAAGCTAAAAACTTGCAAATGCGCCCTTGTTATGATGCACCTTCTCTTAAACTGCTGCACAGCACCTGGTTTAAAACTGAAATTTGGCAGAATACCTAGGTGATAAATGTGCCTTGTGGTGGTCCAATGAAAGGCCATTTGTAGTTGATTGAGTTATAAAGCTACTGTAATGGGGTGGCATTCACCTCCCAAGAGCATCCTCTTCTGGTCCTGGGCATGAGCCCACTGACTGAATCACACTGCGGTGTGGCTCAAACATGCCTTCTGGGGTCCACTGAACACAGACCCAGCCCGGTGCCCTCCATAGTGTCCTTCGAGACTGTTCACCTCTCTAGAAGAGTGTCGTGCCTCCAGGACTTCCCCTTCTGAAGATAGCGTCTTTGCCCTGAATTCAGGGCCCTATCACAATCCATCAGCCCACAGTGTCTGGCCAGCTTGCCATGGTGCTGCTACTTCCTCAACCAACCAGTCACCCCTGGTCTTCACTCCTTGAGATCGCCTGCAGCACAAAACTTCTTTGGTCCTGCTGCTCCTTTTATAGGGCCTTTCTCGCCCTCCTGCAGCCACTCTAGCATCGTTGGAGGACTTCTTTATGGCCCCTTGTTGACCTCAGGCCTGGTCTGCCCTGTCATAGTTATTGTGTACTGTACTTTGGAAATGTGCTCTGAACATGTGCCTTGTTTTGTTACTTTGGCACTGGGCATGAATGCCAAAGAAAGTAGAATGTCAAAGGATAGCTCTACATATTGAACAGTAACAGAGGTAGCTGTATTAGTCTGTAGCTTAACAAAACACAAAGGCAGTCATGTAGCACTTTAAAGACTAACAAAATAATTGATCAGGTGACGAGCTTTAATGGGGCAGACTCACTTCTTCAGATCTGGAGATAGCGCTGTACTGGAAATGGCATGATAGTTTTATAACACAGAAATACAAAATAATTGAAATGAAAACTAACAAATCAGATAGATAGGGCAGAGGCAGGGAGAAGGGTAGTGAATTACTGACTGTAAGTGTCCCGTCTGAAGTCACTATGAATATAAAAGATGGGGAAACTGTCTTTGTAATGCATCAGGTAATTCATATCTCTGTGAAGGTCAAGTGTCCATATATCAAATTTGAGCACAAATTGTAGTTCACTTTTCCCTTTGCAGTTTGCTGTTAAAGGCTCTTTATGGTAAGACTCATATTCTCAGGTCTTTAACAGTATGGCCCACTCCACTGAAATACTCATTGACAGTTGTATGTGTATTCAGATTCCTTAAGTCTGCTGTGTGTCTGCTGTGCGTGTCCACTCATTCTTTGGTGAAGCAATTGTCCAGTCTGTCCAATATACATAGCAGAGGGGCATTGCTGGCATATGACAGTATATATAACATTGGTTGAGGTACAAGGGTATGTGCCCTGAATCCTGTAACTACTGTGGTTAGGTCCAGTGAAGGTGTCTCTAGAATAAATATGTGGACAAAATTGGCAATGGAGTTTGTTGCAGGGAAAAGTTCCAGGACTAGTATCACTGTGGAATGGCCTGTGGTTGCTTGTGAGAATTTTCCTGAGGTTAAGTGGTGGTGTGTAGGAGAGAACAGGCCTCTCACCCAGAGCCTCTTGGAGTGTAGCATCATGCTCTAGTATGGGTTGTAGGTTGTTGATTATGTGCTGCTGGGGTTTGAGCTGGGGGCATAGGTATTGAGAAGTGGTGTTCTGCTATTGACCTTCTGGCGCCTATCTTGAAGTAGTTGGTTTCTGGGTATTCGTCTGGCCCTGCTAATCTGGTTTTTTACTTCTGGTGGGTAATTAAGTTTTACGAATGCTTGGTAGAGATCTTGAAATTTTTGGGCTCTGTCAGTAGGATTGGAGCAGATGTGGTGTGTATAAGGGCTTGACTATAAATGGATTATGTGGTGTGTGCTGACTGCTGCACTCACCTACACACCTCCAGCTTCCACCCAGCCAGAAGTTCCATATGCAAAACCGTAAAAGGAACGTTAAGTTGCAAAATTAAGTACTCACAAGTTTCTTAATGCCAAACATTCTTAGGCCCTTAATTCTGCCCCTCATATGTGCATGATGATTCAGTCTTTAAAGAAATCACTATTTTTTTGTGGTAGGACAATACAGGATGGCGGCTGAAACATTCCCTGCAAGCTCACATTCAGCTCCTGCTTCTATTGCCCTTGACACTACTGGAGAGACACCCTGTATATGGTGAAGCATTTGGACACAGTGTTGAGGAGCAAATATGCTGTGCTCCAAGTCCTAAATAAGGGTGGAGGTGAGAGATGGGTGAAGTGTTGAACTGGGAAAAAAAAGGAGGGCTGCTTCTCGGTGATGACCTGCGCTACTGGGATTAATTTTGCTATTACGAAACTGGTGTAATTATAGCCGTGGTTTATACCACACTACTAACAGGAGGAATAGGATTACACCCAAAAGAAAGAGAAACGCCCCCTGAGGTTTTTCTAACTCCCAGTAGTTACCTAAAACAGCCCAGGGTTTGGTGGAATTCATTGGCTGTTATTTATCCTGATTTCTAAGAGCTGTTATCTATCCCCAGGAAGTGAGAGTTTCAAGTTTTAGGGGATAGGACTTGAGGGTTAATAGGAGAGTGTGACGTACAGATACAAACAAACAAACTGTCCTGTAGAACACAGCGGTTCAGCGGACCAAGCTTCCCAGCTGAGGCAGCTTGCTTTCAGAACTTCCCGGTCATTGGGTCAAAGCCCTTTCAGGGGTCCTGGGGCGTCTTTGCCTCAGCCTTACACGTGACCCTTACAGGCTCATGAAACTAAAGACTACACACAGTAATACACATAGCTATGGCAGGGTACTAAAAGGAAAACCAGAGCTAAAAATGCAAATACTAACTTTTACTTACGTCAGCTGAGCAGGTACAGGAACAAAACAACAAAATACTGCATCTGGTTATCTAAGCTATACTGTTACAAATTTCTTTGTGGTACCAATAGGTATTCACGCACTACTCTGTTTAACTCGTGAGCAGGTGGGAGGAGCGGCGAAGGGTGATCAGTCCTTGTCACAGACAGCATCCAGTCTCTCCAGGATTCGGGAGTTCCTCCCGCTCCTTACGTTGTTGCCCCCCGTTATGGTCCTGCCGTTTGCTGGCTCCACCCGAGGCCTGACACATCACATCCTGGTTGCTTCTGCTTCTCTTCGCCTGCAGCCCCTCTCAGCCCCCCTCCCCATTTTACACATCTGTACATCTCATGCTTATTTTTTCCTTTTAAGGTATGCAGCTGGTGCCTCTGGACTGCTAGGTCAGAGGCCATGGATCTTTCCTGTAGAGGTTTCTCCTGTGTGTCAATTTTAGACGGGGGCGAAGAAGGCTGCAGATAGTGCAGTCTGCAAGCAATTCAGTAAATTCCATTGCTGACTGGTTTAGACTTGCCCAATTCACTTGTTTCCTCGCTTCTTGGTGTGGGGTTAGTGGTTTAGCCTGTTTGTGCTGAGGCATATTTCCCTATAACAATTTAAAAGGGTCTCTGGACCCTGCCTCCACCCCATGTACCTCACCATGTTGTTCAAGTGCCCATGCAATTCACCCTAACATGCCCGAGCATGGCCATTCACTTTAGGGTCACCAGGTAGTAGTAGGCACCAGGGAATGTGTAAATACTGTGCAAGGACCAGCAAAGGAGCATTTCATAGAGTCCTGAATTCCAAAGCAAGAAGCAAGTACAGTAACCACCCAGTTGGAGCCCTGGGATGGTACAAGCCAGAGAACTGCCCCACACTCATTCTTGGACCAGGGCTTTGAGAAGAAAAATACAGTCTTGACTGAAAAATTGTTAGTGATATTGAATCAACCACACTCCCTTGGTAATTAGTGCACTGGTTAATTACTGTTGCCATTAACTTACACCTTATTTCCAGTCTGAATTTGTCAACTTCTCCACAACTTGGACTGAAGATATATGTCTTGTGATTTTGTATCCTTGCTGGAGCTTGTGTGGGGTGGAGTTCTCCAAGAATTGATCCAAGCCAGCTCTAGTTTAAGGATTATCCCAGCTCCCTGTCTCATGCAGTTTGTTTAATATCTCTGAATGAAGTTTCTGTAATCTTCCTAATTCTTGGAATGGTTACTGCCAGAACAGCTCCCAGTAGTCCCCAGCAGACATCTCCACCCCCAATGCTAGGTCAGAAATACAGATTCTGTCGCTTACATCTTTCTCTTTCCTCTCCCACTCCTCCTCCTTACTCCTCTGAGCCTCGGCTTTGAACCACACCCCTGTACAATCTGCCCTGCACATCCCTGCCTACAGTTTTCTACCCTTGCTATGCTCTCCTTTTCTTGCCTCTTCTCTCCCCTCCCTCACCGTCTCTGCAGCTGCCAGTTTTGATAATGTCAATGTAAGTTGATTATTACACAAAAAAGCCTTGCTGAGGTGATGGAGCATCATTCTGATGGGCAGCTGAGGCCTTTCAGTGAGGAACAAAGACATGAGAAGAAACACTAATAGCAGAATTTGTGCTGTCTCCATGCTCCCTCTGCTCCTGCCATCTCTGCAGACATTTGTGTCCTGCTCCCACACCTGCTTTCCCTCACCAAATTCAAAATACACCCTGCCAAAGAACAGTGTCTGTAGCCTTCATTTCTGAGACCAGAATTCCTTATCAACCTTTCTTCCTTTGTGCTAAAGAGCAAACCTCCTGAGTGTATGTGGGTGAATGTAGTTAGCACCGACCTTTGCACACAAAGCAGGAGGGGTTGGAAAAGGCAAAGGAAGGAGCTGAAAGGCAGGGATTTAGGTGTTCCAGCTTCAACGGAGATGGAATGAGTTCAGAGGTCTCTTTTTACTTCACATTCTAGCAGCACTTCAGCTACTCCCAGATGTTGAGAGGAAGGTGGAAGGAATCCTGTACTGGACAGTTATGAAATAGACCAGGCAGTTGGTGGATAGTTTATGCACAAAGACTCAGTGAGTGAGTCTGCTGTAGCTGTGGATCTCTTAGTATTCACACGCAACAATCCCCTTCATGAATCATTAAGGGGATTGAATCTTGGACCTCAAGACCCATTACCCTGGCCTCTGACCCTTTAGGTACAGAACTAACTCCAGTAGCTGGCATGATGGACTCTTACCCTTTGCTGTGAATCATCTACTAGAGAAAGATGTGTGTGGCTGCATGCACTGTCCTGAAAATTGTATCCTGGCTCTTATTCCCCAGGACCCTGGGCACTCAGATCCCACTCACCCCACAAGCAATGTAAGTGTCTCCTAGGAGGAGGATTCTTCCCATGGCAGGTGGCAGATTGGAGTTCCCTCTTCCAGAAACACAGAATTACAGGAAACCCAATACACTTGGCTTGCCTCTAATAAGCCCAAGGCCCATTCCCACCCATACCACACATGTACAGGGCAGAGAGAACCTTCACAACCTTCATTGGTAATGAGTTCTACAGGTTGGCTGCACTGTGTGAAGTAGCACTGAATTATGCTTGTTTTAAATCTGCCGCCTAACAATTTCATTGGGTGATGTCCAGTGGTGTTATGTGAAAGGAAGAATAGGTATTCTTATTCATGTTCTCCATACTCCATGGGATTCTTTTTCATGAACAGGGATTGCTGAGAAGCGATGGGATCCACCTCACAAAGAGAGGAAAGAGCATCTTTGCAGGCAGGCTTGCAAAACTAGTGAGGAGTCTTTAAACTAGGTTCATTGGGGGAAGGTGACACAAGCCCTGAGGTAAGTGGGGAAGGAGAAGGGAAAAATCAAGTGGGTTTCCTTGGTGAAAAGGAGAACATGGGCCAATCGGCCCCTTCTCTAAGATGCTTGTATACTAATGCCAGAATCCTGGGGAACAAACAGGACGAATTAGAGGCCCTGGCACAGTCAAAGAAGTATGAGATGGTTGGAATAATGGAGACTTGGTGGGACAATACACATAACTGGAGCACGGTCCGGGAAGGTTATAAACTGTTTAGGAAGGACAGATGGGAGAAAAGGAGGAGGAGTTGCGCTCTATGTGAGGGAGCAGTATGATTGCTCAGAGCTTCAGTATAAGGAGGGAGAAAATCCAGTCTTTGGGTTAAGCTTCAAGGTGGAAGTAACAGAGGTGATGTTGTAGTTGGTGTCTGCTATAGACTGCAAGATCTGGGAGATGTGATAGATGAGGCTTTCTTCAGGCAGCTATGTGAAGCTTCCAAACCACAGGCCCTGGTTCTCATGGGAGACTTCAATTATCTGGACATTTGTTGGGAGACGGATACATCAGCACAAAGACAATTCAGGAAGTTTTTGGAGAATGTTGGGGATAACTTTTTGGTACAAATGCTGAAGGAACTGACCAGGGGCCATGCGCAACTTGACCTGCTGCTCACAAACAGGGAAGAGCTAGTAGAAGAAATAGAAGTGGGTGAGTATTTCGAGCGGATCTAGAGAAGTAGTTATTCCTCCCTATTTGGCACTGGTGAGGCCACATCTTGAATATTGTGTCCAGTTTTGGGCCCCCCAGTATAAAAAGGATGTGGATTTGCTGGAGCAGGTTCAGTGCAAGGCAACAAAAATGATTAAGGGTCTGGAGCACAAGACCTGTGAGGATAGGCTGAGGGATTTGGGCTTGTTTAGTTTACAGAAGGGAAGACTTAGGGGTGATTTAATAACAACCTTCAACTTCCTGAAGGGGAGCTCTAAAAAGGAGGGTGAGAAACTGTTCTCAGTGGTGTCAGATGTCAGAACAAGGAATAATAGTCTGAAGTTGAAGTGGGAGAGCTGTATCACAGAATCACAGAATCATAGGGCTGGAAGGGACCTCAGAAGGTCATCTAGTCCAGCCCCCTGCTTCAAGCAGGATCAACCCTCACTAAGTCATCCCAGACAGGACGTTGTCCAGCTGGGACTTAAAAACCTCAACGGATGGAGAATCTACCACCTCTCTGGGCAACGCATTCCAATGCTTCACCACCCTCCTAGTGAAGTAGTTTTTCCTAATATCTAACCTACACTTCTCCCTCTTCAACTATTTAGGTATTCTTTAGAGCCCCATCTTCAGGAAGTTAAAGGCCGCTATCAAATCACCACTCACGGTTCTCTTCTGTAAACTAAATAAGCTGAAGTCCCTTAGCCACTCCTCATAGGTCAGCTCCCTAATCACTTTTGTTGCCCTCTGCTGAACCCATGCCAATGCCTCCACATCCCTTCTATACGGGTGGGGGACGGGCAGAACTGGATGCAAAACTCCAGATGAGGCCTCACCAGTGCCAAATAGAGGGGAATAATCACTTCTCTAGATCTGCTGAAAATGCTTCTCCCAATGCACCCCAATATGCCATTAGCCTTCTTGCCTGCAATGGCACACTGTTGACTCATATCCAGCCTCTCATCCACTGTAATCACTAGGTCCTTTTCTGCTGCACTGCTACTCAGCCAGTCAGTCCCCAGCCTGTAACAATGCTTGGGATTCTTCTGTTCCAAGTGCAGGACTCCGTACTTTGTCCTTGTTGAACCTCATCAGCTTTCTTTTGGACCAATCCTACAATTTATCTAGGTCACTCTGGACCCTATACCTACACTCCAGTGTATGTACCTCCCCCCGCAGCACAGTGTCATCTTCAAATTTGCTGAGGATGCAATCCATCCCCTCATCCAGGTCATTAATAAAGTTGTTGAATAATCCTGGCCCTAGAACTGAATCTTGGGGCACCCCACTTGAAACTGAGTGCCAACCAGACTTTGAGCAACTGATCACAGTTGAGCCTGACCATCTAGCCAGCATTCTATCCATCTTGGAGTCCATGCGTCCAATCCATACTTCCTTAACTTATGGTCAAGAATAGTGTGGGAGACTGTATTAAAAACTTTGCTAAAGATAAGATATATCGCAGCCACTGACTTCCTCATGTCCACAGCGCCAGTTACCTCATCATAAAAGCTAATCAGATTGGTCAAGTATGATTTGCCCGTGGTGAATTCATGTTGACTACTCTTGAGCACTTTCCCTGCTTCCACAGTGCTTCAAAATGGCTTCTTTGAGGATCCCCTCCATGATTTTCTGAGTACTGAGGTGAGGCTGACTGGTCTATAATTCGTTGGATTGTCCTTCTTTCCTTTTTTAAAGATGGGCCCTACGTTTGCCTTTTTCCAGTTGTCCAGGACCTCTCCCAATCTCCATGAGTTTTACAAGATAATAGCCAAAGGCTCTGTAATGACATCTGCCACTCCCCTCAGTACACTTGGATGCATTAAATCCAGATTCATGGATTTGTGTGCATCTATGTTTTCTAAATAGCTCTTAACCTGTTCTTTCCCCATTGAGGCCTGCCCTTCTTCTTCCCATAGTGCGTTGCCTAGTGCTGTAGTCTGGGAGCTGACCTTGTCCATGAAGGCTGAAGCAAAAAAAAAAAAACATTCAGTACTTCAACTTTTTCCCCAACATCTGTCACCAGGTTACCTCCCTCATCCAGAAACAGCCCCACACTCTCCTTGATAACTGCTTCACTGAAATAATAGGACTCAATTTAATTGGTTTAATGGCTGCATCCCTCCTGCCAGCCAGTAAACTAATTAAATTGAGTTTTATGCTTTCAGCACAGTAGGGCACGGAGACAGAGGAGGAGTGAGTGTCGGCAGCAATGAGAGCTGCAAATGGCTCCTTAAAGAGCCAAATGTGGCTGGGAGCTGCCCTGTTGGCTCTCAAAATGGCACCACTGCCAGATCTGCGGTCCAGATGGGAAGGCTCCGTGGGCTGGATTCTGGACCACAGGCCACATGTGGGACTCCCCTGCTCTAATTGCTGCTGCAGTACAAAAGGGAGTTTGTCTGGGCTGACTGACAAGGAGGGAAGACTCTTCTTGATGCCCCAGCTGAGGTGCTGTCAGGAGCCCAGACCATGGAAACAGGAGGTGCTGCAGCTCAGACTATTAAAGGCAACTTGAGAACCCAAAGACACCCAGACTGCTAGAAGGGAATCAAGGTAAGAAGTAGCCCAGCCAGCATCCCCAAAGCAATTGGCATGTTGTGGGAGGATTCTCCATTGACTATAAGCAAATCCCTTCTCCACTACCAGGGCCTTGGTCTGGGACCCAGTGGAGCTGGGAGGGCCTGGGTTCTGCTACCTGCCCTCCCCCCACCCCACTGACTTTGACCACTAGTCCACATTTCTCTCCAGTCAAGGGGAGGCCTGCTGACTGTAGCAATGGTTTGCACTTCCCTGCAGAAAAGGGAAGTCATTTGGACTCTGCCCACTGGGCTGCATTTTCACACATGCAAGGTCTTTCAGTTGACTTTGGCCATTGGCTTATATGACCTGGAGTCAGGGTGCAACTCCTTTGGCTGTGTCACAGGGCTGTCATATCCTCACGACATCCCCAGATTTATGGGGTACTGGACAGGTCACGGATTGTGAATTTTTGTTTTCTGCTTGTGACCTGTCCATGACTTTACAAAAAATACCTATGACTAACTGTTAGCCTTTATATATATAATGACATTATGATATTTTGGCCATATTTTCAATCCCTTTCCTAGTGGTTCCTAACATTCTGTTAGTTTTTCTACTGATGCTCCCCAGTGAGCACATGTTTTCAGAGAACCATAATCTCTTCCTTGAGGGGTAACAGCTAATTTAGATACCATCATTTTGTATGTATAGTTGGGATTATGTTTTCCAAGATGCATTTCTTCATATTTATCAGTATTGAATGTCATCTCCCATTTTTTGCCAAGATACCCAGTTTTTGAGATTGCTTTGTAACTCTTTGCAGTCAATTTTGGATTTAAGTCTCTTGAGTAATAGTGTATTGTCTGCAAACTTTGCCATCTCATTCACTCACCTTTGCTCTACTTTTCCAATGAATTTTTGGATATGTTGAACAGCTTTTACCCCAGTACAGATTTAGAGGGACCCTGATACTTACTTGGCACTGTGACAACTAATCATTTATTCTGACCCTTTATTTTCTATCTTTTAATCAATTACTGATCCATGAGAGACCCCTTCCCACTTTGCTTAACAGTCTTTAGTTGGAAACATTATCAAAGGTGTTCTGAAAAATCCCAGTACACTATATCAAGTGGCTCACCCTTGTGATATCGTTGACACCCTCAAGGAATTCTAACAGATTGGTGAGGCATGAGTGCCCTTTACAAAAGTTGTGCTGATTCTTCCCCACCATATTACATTCATCTATGTGTCTGACAATCCTGTTCTTCATTGTAGATTCAACCTGTTTTCCTAGTACTGAAGTTAGGCTTACCAACCCGTAATTGTCAGGATCACCTCAGGAGTGTTTGTACAAACTAGGATTACATTAGCGATCCTTGTGTAACTGCCATCCATTCCAAGTGACATATTACTGTTTAGTTTATCTATCTATCTATCTATCTATACAGATAGATAGATATAAAATCAATGCACATGAAGTTATGACAATGTGTTGTATGGCTGTCACAAAACATGCTGTAAATTGGGGAATCAGCCAGATATTAACTCCTCAGAGACAAGATTAAGAAGAGTAGCCATTTCTTGGGGGTGGAGGGTGGGAGGGAAGGAGGAGCAGCTATTAACAACAATTGTCGAGCAAGGAATCTACAATGCAATGACTCACCTGCATGAGGCCCAACCGTGGGAATTGCTCAATTTTGCCTGGAAACTCAGCAAGGTCCCCAGACATACTTGCGCTTCCCAAGCATGTGCACTGAGAATATAAAAACCAAGCACAGGGGCCATGCTGAGCCTTTCTCATGCCCCACCATACTTCAGACAAGAACATTTTGAAGACTCCAAGTGAGGGGACTGGCCCATATTTCAAAGGTGAAATCTGTGTTCTATGGACTACAATATCCAGAGGAATGAGAAAACTGCTTGATCTAGATGTTACCCAGTCTAATAGGGTTGAGAGTTTAGACTGTGTTTATATTTTCTTTTCCACTAACTCTGACTTTTTGCTTTGCACTTCCAGTCACTTAAATTCTTTGTTTATAGTCAGTGCATTTCTTCTATGCATTATCTTTACCAGTAAAGATGAATGCAGCAAATCTGTCCAGGTTTTACAAAAGCTGGTGTATGTCCACTTTCCACTGGTGAAGTTGTGAACCAATTAACAAATCAGATGGGCTATTCCCTGGATACAAGGCTGGGAGCTGGTGGGGATCTGGCTGGTGCCTCTCTCTGTGTGACTCATGAGTGGCTCTGGGAGTATTCACACAAACTAGTTGGGTGGGGGCTCTGTAAGGGACTCCTTCCCCACTCCACACTTTGAGTGCAGAATGTGGGGCCCTGGAGAGACTTAAAAACACCTTGCCTGTAAACAGGTTTTACCTTAAAACTTCCCATGGTCACAGATCCCCTGACCCTGGGGGTAGTTCGCTGCCACCACCCAAGTTAGAAGGGACCCTCTAGCCAAGGAAGACACACTTGGGACGTCGTCCTGTGGGGTACCCCAAGCTCTTAAATCCCTTCAGAAGAGAGTTTAGACACAAAAAAACTCTGTAATTCAGTAGCTGACCTTTCAGTCTAAGGCATGCGTATACACATACCCCACAGATGCCTGAAGGAGAGTAATTGCCTGTTCATATTGCTGCAGCTTGTTTCTTCCTCCCCCCTGCCTGACTAATTGTTAGTATGGCCACTTGTTAGGTAGTCCAGAAACTCTTTGGGGCAGCGACTGCTTCTTCTTGTGTCTTCTGTGAAACCCCTGGCATGCTTTAAAAATAAATGTGCACCTGCCCTCTTTGGCTTTTTTCTGCATCTGTCTCTAAAGGCAAGAAAATTTCCCACTTTCCTAACTGCAGTAGGATTAGAACTGGTGGAAGGTGGCAGGGAGCTAGTTAAGCCATCTGGTGCACTTTTCTAATTTCAGTCTGGTACAAAAGCCCCTGCTGATATTAATGGTGCAATGAAACTTCACATCAGCATGAGTTCCAATCCCGCGTTCAATTACACACCAGCTTTTTGAACAACAGCTCTGCAAAGGGCAACATGGAAATCAATGAATCCTTATATACCTTGACCCGCAGGCTATGCTCTTTGCAAAATATAAAACACCAGCAAAAGGGGCAGGCAGAGGAGAACAGCTTCTGGTTTCTGTTGGTGAAGATGAAGTTAGTGAGTGGAAGCAGGTGATACATGGAATATCTGTGATAGCAGCTGCTGTGCAACTGCAGAATTCTTAATAGCTGGTTCAATGTTGAAAATGACATGAGTGTTGGATAACAAGTCCAGAATCAGACAGGCATTTGTAAGTTCCTTGCTCCTCTAACCATTTAATAATCTGTAGGGGTGAATCCATAGAAGAACATTGAGATTGTAGCCAAAATCTAAATAGGTGCAATATTCAGAGGACTAACACAGGGTATCTAGTTATTACAGTGTCCCGGTTGATAAATTATAGTTAATTGCTTGGTTTATATATTCATGAGACCAAATAACCAATTTCTGTTAGATTTATTGCTATAAGCCAATAACAACATGTAACACTTCTGCCAGTTGGAGACAGCAGTAGCTAGAGGTTCCTTTTCAAAAATACAACACAGCAGTGTCTCAAGCCCCAAACCAGTAACCTGGGAAAATTACACACTGCTCTGGCTGTCTTGGGGATGCAATACTGGCCCACTTTCAAGAGTCTGAGCGTAGAAAATTCATTTAATGAGAAGGTGCAAAATGCCACAAGCAAGATTCATAAATATAAAAACGTGAGCAAAACACCACCCATATTTGCTTCAAGTTCTTAAGTCCCAACAATCGAAAGTTCCATTTATGTGCCCTTCCCTTCCCCCTCTGTTGCATCCCACTCGTAGTTGTTGTCCATGCTCAGAGATCATGGAATCATAAGCCGTGTCTACACGTGCACACTACTTCGAAGTAGCGGCGCCAACTTCGAAATAGCGCCCGTCACGGCTACACATGTTGGACGCTATTTCGAAGTTGAAATCGACATTAGGCAGCGAGACGTCGAAGTCGCTAACCCCATGAGGGGATGGGAATAGCGCCCTACTTCGAAGTTGAACGTCGAAGTAGGGCACGTGTAGACGATCCGCATCCCACAACATCGAAATAGTGGGGTCTGCCATGGCGGCCATCAGCTGAGGGGTTGAGGGACGCGCTCTCTCCAGCCCCTGCAGGGCTCTATGGTCACCGTGTGCAGCAGCCCTTAGCCCAGGGCTTCTGGCTGCTGCTGCGGCAGCTGGGGATCCATGCTGCATGCACAGGGTCTGCAACCAGTTGTCAGCTCTGTGGATCTTGTGTTGTTTAGTGCAACTGTGTCTGGGAGGGGCCCTTTAAGGGAGCGGCTTGCTGTTGAGTCCGCCCTGTGACCCTGTCTGCAGCTGTTCCTGGCACCCTTATTTCGATGTGTGCTACTTTGGCGTGTAGACGTTCCCTCGCAGCTCCTATTTCGATGTGGTGCTGCCCAACATCGAAGTTGAACATCGATGTTGCCAGCCCTGGAGGACTTGTAGACGTTATTCATCGAAATAGACTATTTTGATGTCGCTACATCGAAATCAGCTATTTCGATGTAGCATGCACGTGTAGACGTAGCCATAGAATACTAGCACTGGAAGGGATCTCAACAAGTCATGAAGTCCAGTCCCCTGCCCTCATGGTCCTCAAGAGGACTCAGAGCTCAGAGGTGAAGCACCTCCCAGCTGGGGCCAGAGGCATCTGACTTGCTCTGCTGTTGAGATGCAAGCAATACTCTGCCCTGCCTCCCACCCAGTCTGCATCTTTTGGGATGTCTTGAGATCCCATCACTTACGATAGCTGTCAGTGAAGGAATCTCATTAATAGTGCAGATGGGACAGTCGCTTGCATCAGGCGCACTATCCCAAAACATATTTATTGATCAGTGATTTCACCTCTATTGATCTGCAGTAAGACTCCCTACTGAGTTGCAGTCAGTTCTCTGGGTACACCAGAAGAAAGCAGGAGTGGAAGTGGGGAAGAAGACAGAGAAAGTCATGCACTGTCTAGGAACCTTCGGATGTAACCTCTCCCAATCTAGACATATAGATATCTCAGCTTTCTTGGTGCCATCTGTAGATTGCTCTGCTTCTCTAAGAGGACCTCCATTTTTCTTCTTTCTTTTGCTTCTGATTATTTACAGAACCTCTACTTGTTGCCTTTTTTGTCCTTTGCTAAATGCAACTCATCTTGTGCCATAATGTTTTCGATCTGTTTTGTTCCTACATGCTTGTACTATTTTTGTACTTCTTACTCATTTGTCCATGTGTGCATTTTTATAGGATTCTTTTTTAATCTTCAGATCATTCAGTAGTTCCTGATTGAGCCATATTGGCTTTTTACCATTCTTCTTATCTTTCATGTGAATTGGAATCGTCAGCACTTGTGCGTCTTCTGGGTGAAGCCAATCACTACACTCTCAAATGAATGCACACTGAAAAATGAAAAAAAGACAAAAAGACTGTATTGCCCATGCGCAACTGCTTTTCACAAAATCATCCTTTTGTATCCGACCTCTCAGTCCTCATCCTGCACAGCATGGCAAAAGATGAGGTTGTGAGCTTAAATTCATAACTTTGCTAAAGATCATAGTTCTAATAAAAAGTCACTGGGTTTATGGCTTATTATAACAATCTGTAATCCACTAATTTCCTCTTTTTCTGTCCTATAACTCTAGAGCCACGTCTACATGTGCCGGCTACTTCGAAGTAGCCACGCCAACTTCGAAATAGCGCCCGCCACGTCTACTCGTGGCGAGCGCTATTTCAAAGTTGACATCAACGTAAGGCGGCGAGACGTCGAAGTTGCTATCCCCATCAGGGGATGGGAATAGCGCCCTACTTCGATGTTGAACGTCGAAGTAGGGCACGTGTGGCCAATCCGCGTCCCGCAACATTGAAATAGCAGGGTCCGCCATGGCGGCCATCAGCTGAGGGGTTGAGAGACGCTTTCTCCAGCCCCTGAGCTCTATGGTCACTGCGTGACCTCACTCCAGCCCCTTAAAGCTCCCCACCCCCTGCCTTCCTGTGCAGGACGCTGAGAGAGTGTGCAGGTGGCAGCAGTAACACGCGGCCAGCCTGCACGCCTCCCTGCAGCCCAAAGACACCCCCCTCCACTGCGATGGCCGCCCGCCAGCCCCCCATGCACCCCCAGGGCACGCCCCCCCAAGGGGAGCCAGGGCTCCCAGCCTGGCAGCCAGCCCTGGAAGAGACAGCGGGGCCCCTCCTGGACGGAGGCCGAGATCCAGGACCTGCTGGGGCTCTGGAGTGAGAAGGAGGTGCTCCAGGTAATGGGGAGCAAGAGGCGGAACGCGGATGCGTTCGCTCGGCTGGCCGACGGCCTGGCTGCCCGGGGTCACCCTGCCTGCGCTCCTGACCACATCAGGAGTAAGGTCAAGGAGCTGCGGCAGGGTTACGCCCGGGCCCAGGATGCAGCCAGCCGATCTGGGGCCACCCCCCACCACTTGCCCCTTTTACAGGGAGCTCAGGGAAATCCTGGGCCCCTGGCACACCTCCTCCCCGCTGGCCACTCTTGACACCTCGGCCGACGAGCCTCAGCAGGCCCCGGAGGCGGAGTCTGCCCCGGAGGCAAGCCCCGCACCCCAGGGCCCCCCCCCAGGAGCTCACCCCTGGGATGCCAGAGGAGGAGGAGGGGGGAATCCTCCTCCAGCGACAGGGGGCTCCACATCATCCTGGCTTCCTGGAGCTCCAACAGGGCGTCCGCCTAGAGGGTGTCCCCCAACCATGGGAGCGGCCCGTCAGGTATGTACCCGCCCAGTGCACACCCCCAGGGTTGAGGGGCAGGGACGAGAGACATGACCAGTGCCCTCCACATGCCCAGATGACCATGGCCCCAAGGACAGCAGTGGCATGTCCCTCAGAAGAGTGCATCAGCTCCTGCCCGCCAGCAGGACGGTGCCATGCCCCATCCCTGGGGATGGGGGGAGCAGAACCTAGGGTCCCCTAGGGGGAGTGGGGGGTGGGACACCCATCATCATCAGCAGCATCTCCCAGGGATGGGGAACCAGCAGCAGAGGGGTGGGGGGACAAGGGCCATGGCTCGGGGGCCACACTAACGGCTGTCTCTACTCTTCTTCCCCCCCCAGTGTTCCGCAGCTGCACCATCGGAGGGCCCGGAGAGTGCCGGCGAGGCGTCAGTGGTCCCGGAGAGCCCACCGGGGCCATCGCTGCAGGCCAGCCCTTCAGCAGAGCACCGACCAGCCCCAGGGCGGGGCCGACGGCGGATCCAGCACCACCACTGGACGGCGACGGACCCCCAGCTGCTGGTGAGCCTCCGGTGATAGCCGGAGGTATTGGAGCAGCACCTGCAGGTGGACGAGTGGCACCTGCAACTGCAGGAGTGGGCGCTGGCCTGGTGCCAGGAGGCATGGGGGGCCTTTATGCGCACTTTTGAGCGCATAGCAAACTACCTGGCCCCCCCATGCTGTGCAGCCCGCCGCTCTGCCCATCCTGCCCGTTCCACCTGCCGCTCCACCCGCTGCTCCACCCGCTGTCCCACCACCGTCCGCCACCGAGGGGCCTTCTGCCGAGGGGGACCTGGGGCCTGCTGACACCCGCCGGCCATATCTGCCGGTTCGCCCGGCCCCCAGCCAGCCTCGGCCAGGCCTGAGGCTGAGGCGAGGGTCGCGCCCGCCAACCCCAAGCGCTGGACAGTAGGGGGTGCAGGGCCCAGGACGTGCCCGCCCCCTTTGTACATATCCCCATTATTTTGTATATAGTTTGTATTAGACTCCTGTTATTTCATGATACCTGCCCTCCCCATGTAAATAGTTCTCCCCTTCCTTGTGTTCCACTATTTATCATATAATATATATATATATTTGTAGTAATAATAAGAGAATTCACTGTTTTGTGGTTTCAAGAACAACAGGTCTATTTTTATTTGCAAGAAAAGTGGGGGTCCACCTGGCGACTGGGGGCAGCGGGTAGCTGCACAACAGCCCTGCCAGCCTCCACAGCCCAGCCCTGAAAGAATGCCTCCCCCTTGCTCTCCACCAGGTTGTGGAGTGCGCTGCACGTGCCCACAATCTGGGGGATGTTGGTGGGGCCTGCATCAAGGTGGGTGAGGAGACACCTCCAGCGCCCTTTGAGGCGGCCAAAAGTGCGCTCAACCACCTGGCGCGCATGGTTCTGGCGCGTGTTGAAGCGCTCCTGGCTGGCTGTGAGATGGCCCGTGTAAGGGTGCATGAGCCAGGGCTGGAGGGGGGTACGCCGCGTCTGCGACGACACAGAGGGGCATGGTGATGTCCCTCACAGGGATCTCCCGCTGGGGGATGTAGGTCCCCGCCTCCAGCCGGCGGCACAGGCCCGAATTCCTGAATACCTGGGCGTTGTGGGTGCTGCCAGGCCAGCCAACATAAATGTCCAGGAAGCGGCCCCGACTGTCCACCAAGGCCTGGAGGACCACCGAATGGTAGCCCTTCCTGTTCAGGAAGCATCCTCCGCTGTACTCCAGAGCTTGGATGGGGATATGGGTCCCATCCAGAGCCCCAAAGCAATTTGGGAAGCCCAGGGTGGCAAACCCTGTGATGGCAGCATCCGGGTCCCCAAGCCGCACGAGCCTGTGGAGGAGCAGGGCATTGATGGTGCGGACGACCTGCAGGGGAAGGACATGAGAGAGCACCAATGAGGGGTGTGCAGGGTGTGTCTGCCCCCCCCCAGGGCTCCCCCCCGCAGGGCTGCCTCCCCCTCCCCGTGAGTCCTCTTACCTCCATGAGGACAGCCCTGACGGTGGCCTTGCTGACGCCAAACTGGTGCCCCACAGATCGGTAGCTGTCTGGAGTGGCCAGCTTCCAGACAGCGATGCCGACCTGTTTCTCCACACTGAGGGCACGCCGCATGGTGGTGTCCTGGTGCCTCAGTGCGGGTGTGAGCTACTGGCAGAGCTCCAGGAATGTCTGCCGGCTCATACGAAAGTTCTGGAGCCAGTGGTCGTCGTCTCACTCGCCGAGCACCAGCCACTCCCACCAGTCGGTGCTCGCGGGGTAGCTCCACAGCTGGCGGCGTGTGCGATGGGGGCGGGGCGGAAGACAGCAAGGCCTGGGGTTGCTTCCTCCTCCCCTGGGGGCAGCTCCTCTTCCACGAATAAAAGGTGATCAGCTGCCTCCTGCATGGCATTGAGCAGGGCGAGCACTACTCCTGCAGGGGCGGCTGGGTGGACCTCTGGCTGCTGCTGCTGCTGGGGGTCCATAACGGCTTCGCCGAGGTGTGTGTGCCTGTGGCTCTGCAGACCACGTGCTGTGCAGGCTGAGTGTGTCTGGGAGGGGCCCTTTAAGGGAGTGGCTAGCTGTTGCCCCGGAAGCGCTAGTCCGCCCTGTGACCCTGTCTGCAGCTGTTCCTGGCACCCTTATTTCGATGTGTGCCGCTTTGGCATGTAGACACTCGCCTGCTTCGATGTGGTGCTGCCCAACGTTGACGTTGAATGTCGACGGCACCAGCCCTGGAGGACGTATAGATGCTATTCATCGAAATAAGCTATTTCGATGTAGCATTCACATGTAGACGTAGCTTAGGAGTGTTCACGGGCCTCTTCACTTTGAACGGTCTCTTAGAATGTATGTTAACGACTTATGCGAAACAATCTGTTCCATAAGGTCTTCGGCTGTGACATTTTGAGTACCATTCAAAGACCTGAAGAAGAGCACTGTGTAGCACTAGTAAAGCTTGTATCTTCTACCAACAGGAGAAGGTACAATAAAAGATATTACCTCCTTTGCTCAGCTGAACTCTTTATTATTATTACTTTTTTGCTTAGTTTTTTTCCTTCCCAGGGGATCTTACCTCCCAGTTCTCTTCTTTGAGTTTATTATTTTCTGTTTTTTAAAGTTCATTCTCCTTATTCTGCTACTCCCCCTCCTTCCTTGCCTTAGAATCCTGAAATCAAGTCAAAAAGTATTTCCTCCTGGTTTCTACCTCAACTTTCGGAATCAAAAAGTTGTCCCCAGTACAGTCCAAATATATTCTGGACATTTGGTGTTTTTCTGTGTTAATTTGACAACGTGGCTTGGTAGTTAAGCATTATTAGCAGGTTGTGTTTTGGATATTGCTGTTTCTTGTTCTAGAAACACCTCAGCAAGCAGCTCTTCAGCTGTGTCTACACTACACAGAAATCTCAAAAGGGGGGCACGTCAAAAATCCATATAGAAACAAGGGATTTTGAAATAGCCTGTCTACACACACAAAGCAGATCACTATACTGGTCCACTATTTTGAAAGAGGCCCCTGGTCTTTTGAAAGGGAGCATCCACACAGTAATGTGAGCCCTTTCGAAAGAACAAGCCAGAAAACACCATGCATGGGGTCACATGGCTGACAAGCCCTTCCAGGTACCACAACCAGCCTCCCGCTTAAAGGCCCCCCCCTCCCACACACACCCACCCACCCCACACACACAGAGCACTGCAGAGCAGCAGCCAGCACTACAGACACCATGTTCTGAAGGAACGCCGCAGTGCATGAAGCACCAGCAGCTGCCTGAGGCTGACGCCTCCACTGACACTGGGGCCCAGATGGCCATGGTCATCCTGGCCATGGTGGAAGCCCTGCAGTCTATGAACCACCCCCACCATGGTCCTTCAGGCCCTGGCCACAGGGCAACCACCGCTCCCTGTTCCCCATCCCCTAAGACGCCTCTGGAAACACCGCAGCAGCGAGGACTGGTGGCAGAGGCTGGTACTGGGCCAGTGGGATGACAAAAGGTGGCGCCAGAACTTCCGAATGTCAAGGCAGACATACATGTTTAATAAGGACAAATGCAAAGTGCTCCACTTGGGAAGGATCAATCAGTTTCACACATACAGAATGGGGAGAAACTGTCTAGGAATGACTACAGCAGACAGGGATCTAGGGGTTATAGTGGACCACAAGCTAAATGAGTCAACAGTGTGATGCAGATGTGGTCTCCTCACCTCAAAAAAGATATATTGGCATTAGAAAAGGTTCAGAAGAGGGCGACTAAGATGATTAGGGGCTTGGAACGGGTCCCATATGGGGAGAGGCTAGAGAGACTGGGACTTTTCAGTTTGGAAAAGAGGTGATTGAGGGGCGATATGATAGAGGTATATAAAATCATGAATGGTGTGGAGAAAGTGAATATAGAAAAATTATTTACCTTTTCCCATAATACAAGAACCAGGGGACACCAAATGAAATTGATGGGCAGTAGGTTCAAAACTAATAAAAGGAAATTTTTCTTCACACGGCGCACAGTCAACCTGTGGAACTCCTTGCCCGAGGAGGCTGTAAAGGCCAGGACTCTATTAGGGTTTAAAAAAGAGCTTGATAAATTTTTGCAGGTTAGGTCCATAAATGGCTATTAGCCAGGGATAAAGTATGGTGCCCTAGCCTTCAGAACAAGGGCAGGAGATGGATGGCAGGAGATAAATCACTTGATCATTGTCTTCTGTTCTCCTTCTCTGGGGCACCTGGCATTGGCCACTGTCGGCAGATGGGATGCTGGGCTGGATGGACCATTGGTCTGACCCAGTATGGCCATTCTTATGTTCTTATGTTCTTATGTTGCAAAAAAAACAAACAAACATAATTCTGGGATGCATTAACAGGTGTGTTGTGAACAGGACAGGAGAAGTCATTCTTCCGTTCTACTCTGTGCTGGTTAGGCCTCAGATGAAGTATTGTGTCCAGTTCTGGGAACCGCAGCTCAAGAAAGATGTGGAGAAATTAGAGAGGGTCCAGAAAAGAGCTACAAGAATGATTAAAGGTGTAGAGAATGTGACCTATGAAGAAAGGCTTAAAGAACTGGCCTTGTTTAGTTTGGAAAAGAGAAGATTGAAGAGCGCCATGATAGCGGTTTTCAGGTATCTAAAAGGGTGTCATAAGGAGGAGGGGAAAACTTGTTCTTTTTGGCCTCTGAGGATAGAACAAGAGGCAACGGACTTAAACTGCAGCAAGGGAGGTTTAGGTTAGGCATTGGGAAAAAGTTCCTAACTGTCAGGGTGGTCAAACACTGGAATAAATTGCCAAGGAAAGTTGTAGAATCTCCATCGCTGGAGATATTTAAGAGCAGGTTAGATAGATGCCTATCAGGGATGGTTTAGACAATACTGGTCCTGCCATTGGGGCAGGGGGCTGGACTTGATGGCCTCTTGAGGTCCCTTCCAGGCCTAGTATTCTATGATTCTATGGAGCTGTGCCAGGGGCTCACACCCGCCCTGCAGCATATGGACACCCACATGCGGCCCATACTCCTGGTTGACAAATGTGTGGGGAGCATGCAGTGAAGTTGGCCACCCCAGATGGACACCAATTCAGGTTGGGCAAGGCCACCGTTGGAGCCATTGTCCTGGAGGTAAGCCAGGCCGGGGCCCCACCCTCACCCTGGGAACAAGGGAGTGGGCTTCTGGGTGGTGGGGCCCAGGGGATGGGGTGAGGGGATCCTGCAGAGGATGGGGGGGGGCCCTGCAGGGGAGGGGAGGAGGGGGCGGTGGGGCTCCCCAACATGCAGGCCCACATATCAATGTTGCCCCGCCCCCCCTCACACAAATGGTCCAGGCAATCAACAGCGTGAGACTGCAGAGGGTTTTCTGCCTCTGGGACCTGGATGACGCCATGGCAGGATTCACAGCCATTGGGTTCCCCAACTACTTTGGCACCCTTGATGGCACCCACATAGCAATCTGTACTCTGGATCACAGCACAGGCCGCTACGTAAACCACAAGGGGTATGACTCGGTGGTGCTGCAAGCCCTCATCGATGCCCAGGGCTGGTTCAGAGACAACTTCGTGGGCTGGTCTGGGTTAGCCCCTGATGCCCGGGTATTCTGGAACTCCTGGCTGGGGTGTCATATGGAGGAGGGCACATACGTCCTTGCCTGGGGCGGGGGGAACACCATGATGCCACCATGCATAGTGGCTGACGAGGAGTACCCATTGCAGTCATGGATGATGTTCCCCTGCATAGGGCACACCACCGTGAGCCAGGGCATTTTTAATCACCACATCAACAATGCCAGCAATACTGTGGAGCAGGCCTTCAGATGCCTGAAGGGGAGCTTCTGATGCCTCAATGCACGGCTGGATGTCAGCCTGCCCAATGTCCCTAGGGTGGTTGCAGCCTGTTGTGCTCTGAACACTATGGTGGAGGACAAGCACAAGTATTTCGTGCGGGGGTGGGGGCCCTGTGGATGGCGGCCCCCGGTACGACCAGCCATCCCTGGCTTCATGCTGCCAGGCACACAGGGACAGGGTTAGGGTACAAGAGGCCCTCCAGGAGGCCTTTGACTGGCACCCTCCAGCCCAACCCCCACATCACAGCTACCCATGCACCCACCCTGTGTCACAGCCCCCCCCGTGCACATGTAGGGGACACCAGGGTGCACAACACAATGATTTACTGAACAGAACTGAACCGACACACATGTAAATAAACTGTACATGAAAAAGAAATGGTGTGGGGTCATCACAACTGGGAGATGGATATGGGGGGCAAACGGGGAAGAACTGTGTGCAAAGGGGTGGGGGCATGCCCCTGTAGATGGGGGCACAGGCGGGTCTAGTCCTCCAAGCGGGTGGAGGGGCAGGACCCTCAGCAGGTTTGGGAGCCCCTGCTGCCCTGGGTGTGGGGGCTCCATTGGGGCTGGGATGATGGGGAGGTAGACTTAGGCAGGGGCAGGGGACACCATCCCGGCAAGCGGGCCAGGTGGTCTAGGAGGGGTGGGGGGCAATGGAGTGCTGGGAGGGGTGGGGGGCAGGCCCCCCCCCGGCTTGCACTGGTGATAAGCCAGAGGCCCAGTGCAAGCTGGGTGGCTGGGATAAAGGCAGTGAATTCGGGGGCAACAGGGGTAGGGATGTGCCTGGATCGGGGGGGGGGGGGGCAGAAGGTGGGGCATGGGGGTGGAGCAGCGTGAGGGAGGGGTGGCAATGAGGCAAGACACCAGAGGGTCGTGGCTGTCTTGCCCTGGACCTCTCTCCACAAGGCCCTGTCCTCACACTCCAGCTGGCGCCACTCCTGGAGGACAGTCATCTGCTCCTGGATGACAGCAGCGTGGGCCGCCGCGACCTTCTCCAGGTCACAGTGATGGCGATGGCAGGCTTTCTGGGGCTGGGCGGGCAGCAGCCCATGGGTGGCGGGGCAGGGGTTCTTATCAGTTTAATATCTGATACGTCCTCTATCTGAGGACTATATATTAAATGGATTTTTGGAACAGGGAGATGGAATAGGAGCTTGCTGCATCCACTCCACGCATCGACCTGTCGGATGGCAGGGCTGGCATGCTGGCAGCTGGGATGGGGCTGGTCCAGACCCCAGAGGATGAGGCTGTGGAGTGACAAGGGGGAGAGGGCACCCCGCCCCCCCCGTCAGTGCTGTCACCCGGCCCCAGGACCCCCGCCCACCCCCCAACCCCCATTCCCCAGCTGATGAGATGGCTGCTTGCCCAGCCCCCCTGGGGGGGTCCTGTGTGGCCACTTGGGCCGCATCCATGGGGTGCCTGCTGGCTGCCGTCCAGCCACTGCATCCCTTCCTGCTCGGGGGAGTCAGGGTGCTGTCCACGGGCACAGGTGCTGGATGGTGCCACGCCTGGGTCTGAGACGTGGCCAGGGGATGCTGGATGGGATGCCCTTCCCCAGGCTGCCCAATCCACCCATTCACTACCTGGGGCCCCAGAGAACAGACTGGGGGACACCGGTCTCGAAGGAGCCAGGCTGGAGGTGCCGGACATGACGAGGGGGCCCTCGTTCTCTGAGCTGCTGGCCTGATGGGCCTGGCTGGTTGTGTGGGTCTGCATCCATGTCCATCTTGGGGCCAGCCATGCCATCCACAGCTACTGGCTCAGGGCCATCCTTCAGGCCAAGGAGCTGGTCCACTGTCTGGAAGTGCAGGCACCTCGGGGTGGCTCCCAATCCCGATTGCCTGCAGGCATCTCTGGCCCAGCTATAGGCCTGCCTCAGCTCCTTTACCTTGGAGTGCACTTGGTTGGCTGTGTGCTGGGGGTGGCGTCGCTTCCGAAGCCCCAGTGACAGCTGTTCAAAGGCTGCTGCATTACAGGGGCACCCAGTGCTGTGAAGCAGCACATTCTCCTCTGCCCAGAGGCCAAGGAGACCTTAAACCTCAGCCTCTATTCAGGAGGGGTCCCTCCTCTTCTGGCCCTGGCTTGCCTCTGGTGACCCCTCAGCATGGGAGGAGGGGGCCTCCTGGCGGTACCCAGGGCGTGGGGGGCCTCACCATCTGGCTGGTGGGCTGAGTAGCAGCAGTGTCTGGGCTGCAGGAGTGTGTGCTGGGCAGAGCTCATGCTCCTGAGGCTCTGGGCAAGCTCTCAGCTTCCTGCACAGGGTTTCTGGAGATGTGCAGCATTAAGAGGCTGGCCCTGGGGACCATAGAGCCCCCGCTGGGGCTTGCTAGAGGGTCTCCACCCTCCCTGAGGCTGCTGCCACAGCAGACCCTCTATTTCAAAATAAAGGCCCCAGAGTGTCTACACATGCTCTATTTCGAAATTCAGTTTCAAAAGGGGCCACTCTTCTTGAAATCAGATGGGAAGAGCGGTTTCGAAATTTGCATTCCTTTTCACCAAAAACTATTTTGAAAGAGGCCATTATATGTGTGGATGCTCCACAGCCCCTTTTGAAACTGGACCCTGTTTTGAAATTGATTTCAAAACACAGATCTAGCATCGACGCACTCTTCCTGATTTGATAGATTCACTCTTCTGCAAGGGTTCCATTGTTTGAAAACAGATAACTCTTCTTAACTAATTTTGGGGTCCTGAGTTCCAAAAGTATATCCATTTTGCCCATGATGTACAGATTTTCTGAAAACTGGAGTCTATTTTTTCAAAAAATGCTATTATAATGTATTATACATTATATGTTGTGACTTACTTCCCAGAACTTAAAATTACATGAAGCAACTTATTTTCAAGAATTTGCATACAAAAATACCTCAGCCTGATTGAATTCATTAAAATGAATGCCATCTAGCTTAATTTTGTTGAAGAGGATCACCAAATTATTATATTAGGGGCTTGTCTACACTAGTCCCCTTCTTCGAAGGGGGCAAATAAACAAGCCTGATAGGTGAATGGCAATGAGGTGTTGTGCTGCATATGCGGCACCTCTTTAGCATAATTCCCACTGTGTGAACTTCAAAGTTGCTAACTTCAAAGCATCAGCAAGCCGTGTAGCCACAGGCACTTCGAAGTACCCGCGTAACTTCAAAGTTCCCTTACTCCCAAAACGTTTTGGGAGTAAGGGGACTTTGAAGTTGCGTGGGTACTTTGAAGTGCCCGTGACTACATGGCTTGCTGGTGCTTTGAAGTTAATAACTTCAAAGTTTGTGTGGTGAGAATTATGCTAATGAGGTGCTGCATATGCAGCGCAGTACCTCATTGCTATTTACCAATCAGGCTCATTTACATAACCCTTTTGAAGGAGGGGGCTAGTGTAGACAAGCCCTATATATGATATGAGTAACAAAACAGAATAGTTTTATTGTTTTATGTTTTGAATGATATTTACGACTGTATTTTCTGCATTTTTCAGGTAATTCCCTAGCATGGCATCTTGAGGTTGCCAGAATGATCCAGGCATATTTTGTTACATTTGTGGCAGGTCTGTTCCAAAGAAGCAAAGACAGAACATAACATATATTGTTAGAAATGTTTATCACACCTACTTTGGCATAAAACTTGGGAATCAAGACAAGATTTGGGCCCCCCTCATAAAGTGTGTTGATCATGTGTGGGGTCTTAGAGACAATGGAGTCAAGGAAAAAAGAAGTCTACGGCACTTAGACGGCTCATGGTTTGCCATGAGCCCAAGAGTCAGAGGGACAACTGTAATTTCTCTTTATGTAATGTAGAAGGGTATAAGGTTCTAAACAGCATGGTATTTCTAACCCAGACCTTCCTTCTGCAATACGGCCAACACCAAATGGACCTGATATGCTTTTCCTAACCCACCAAATTGTCTTAAAAATTTCATATTGTCTTCCAACACTGATGCTGACAGTGTTGGAGGCAATACTAAGTATGGACCAGAACATGCCAGTAATGAGACACAACTATTCACCCAAAGTGGACTGAATGACTTGGTGAGAGACCTGGATCTACCTGAAGACTCTGTTGAGGTTTTTGGGATCCAGATTTCAAGCAAAGAATTTGCTTTCCCCTGGGACAAATTTTGCTTGGTATAGGAACCGCAGTAAAGAGTTTGTTCCATATTTGTCTATAGATGATCTGTTGGTATGCTGCAATAGCACTGACAGAGAGATAGCCATGTTAGTCTATATTCAACGAAAACAAAAAGCAGACTTGTAGCACTTTAAAGACTAACAAAATAATTTATTAGGTGATGAGCTTTCGTGAGATCTGAAGAAGTGGGTCTGTCCCACAAAAGCTCATCATCTAATATATTATTTTGTTAGTCTTTAAAGTGCTACATGACTGCTTTTTTGTTTTGAAATGACATTGCTGGATTAATAGCAAGCTTGGGGACAGCTTACCAACCAGGTGACAGGAGACTGTTTACTGACTCTTCAAAGACAAGTTTAAAATGTGTTCTACTTCATAATGGCAATGCCTATACGCCTCTGTGCTTATTGCCCATTCTGTTCACTTAAGAGAACCTATGAAAATCTTGAGCTTCTCCTTGCAAAGATGCGTTATCCACAGCATGAATGGACTGTATGTGGAGATCTGAAGGTGCTTTGTATGCTGCTTGGTCAGCAGGCTGGTTACATAAAAACGCCATGTTTTTTATGCAAATGGGACAGCAGAGCAAGAGATCTTCATTGGGTTAGGAAACAGTGGCCGCCAAGGGAGAGTCTGACTCCTGGCTCCAAGAATATAATTCATGAAAAATTGATTGAGCCCAACAAGGTAGTGCTACCTCCACTCCACATCAAGCTAGCTTTGATGAAACAATCTGTGAAAGCATTAACCAAGAACAGTGACTGTTTCAAGTACATTTGCAATAAATTCCCAGCTTTGAGTTACCAAAAAGTTAAAGAGGGTGTCTTTGTGAGTCCTCAGATTCGGAAACTGATTCTTGACGCTAAGTTTGAAGAAACCATGAACGACACAGAGAAAGAGGCTTAGCTGGCCTTCAGAAATATCATACAAAACTTCTTAGGGAATTAGAAATATCCTGATGATAAAAACATTGTTGGCAACATGCTAAACAAACTTGACAGACTTGGATGCAACATGAGCTTGAAAGTTCATGTTTTGCACTCACATCTGGATTATTTTCTTGAAAATCTTGGAAGTGTCAGTGAAGAGCAAGGGGACAGATTTCATCAGGATAGCAAGACGATAGAAAAGCGGTATCAAGGATGCTGGGATGTCAGCATGATGGCTGATTATTGCCAGCCCCTGAAAAGAGAGTCTGGTGGTGAAATGCATAAAAAGTTGTCAAAAAAGCATCAATTCAGTCACATCTAATAATTTAAAATTACTCATTTGATAAATTCAACACTTTGCTTCTTTGTTCTTTAAACAAGGACTCATAACAGACCCCTAAAACAACTATAACTTACTGTTTACCAAGCTTTTAATGCATAAGGTTGAATGAAAAGCATGAGAATGCCCATTTTTCTTTTTGAGTTGTGAAAAATCCTTATGTGACAAAGCAAAATGGATGCCACTTTTGAAATCAGCATAGCAAAATTTTGTAAAGTCACCAATTTTTATCAAACAACTGAAACTTTGTTTCAATTTGCAGAACGGTGTTATAGAATACCATTACTATGTGGTCATGCCTATATTCCTCTTTTATGTTCACCCAGACACTTCTACCTGGTCAGCCTCATCAGCCTTACACTAGCCTCTGGACCTCAAAACAAATACTCGTACTTTATGTACAATGCAACACCTCTCTCTTTCTGCCTGCTTGGCCTTCCTGAAAAAGCTACAACCATCATAACCAATATTCCAGCCATGAAACTTATCCCACCTATTCTCTGTGATGGCAGTTGTTATAATTTAAATCATGCACTAACACATCTCGTTCTTCCTGTTTATTCCCCCAAAAGCCTCGCCCATATTATTAGACATCTAAGATGCTGAGAAGACTGCCTCATTTATTTTACTGTTGTTTGTTCCTAAGAACCTGCTGTAATTTCCCATTTCCATCACAAAATTTAGCCTAGGGATCAGCAACTTTTCTGGGATGGAGTACTAAAATTTGACCTTTTGACCTCTATGTCCTACTTACAACAGCTTTATTACTTAATAAATTGAGATGCAGAGCTTTACCAGTTAGGTGGGGCTTGGTAGCATTATTTGATCTTTTGTTAATCCTCAGGCAGCCTGGCTTTGAGCACGTTCCCAGATGCATGGGGGAAAAGGGAAAGGGCTGAGCTCCTGCCTCACGTGCCAATGAAAATGAACTTGTGTATTGCTCTCAGCACCTGTGCTGGGGGTTGCTGACCCTGATCTAGCCATTAGTTCAAATAACCTTTTTTACACTTGTCTGTGTGTTGCTCCACCTTATCCCTGTGAAACTAGTTTAAAGACTTCACTAATTGGGTGAGTCATAGAATACTAGAACTGGAAAGAACCTTGAGAGGTTATCAAATCCAGTCCCCCGCTCTCTTGGCAGGACCCAGCACCACCTGTGCAGTGTTCTTCCCCTTCTTTGTCAGGTGGACCCCATCGCCGCCCAGCAGACCTTTATTTAGGAACAGCATCCCTTGCTCAGGGAGGCCAAAGCCCTCCCACTGAGACCATCTGCACAGCTATGTACTCATCTCCAGAATATGCGTGTCCCTGCCTGAGCTCTGGTCCTGAACTGGAAAGATGGATGAGAACACAACCAGTACCCCATCTTATTTACCCTCACGTCCTGAGTCCTGTAGTCACAACTGATCTGCTTAGGCTCATATTGAGGAGTATCATCAGTTCGCCTGTGGCTTGATGATCCTTGGCACCCATTCTCTGATGTCTCAGAGATGGGTGACCCCCAGGCTGTATGCCTCCCAGGACATCCTGTCACATTGGCAGATGGAGGTCTCCATCCTTCCCAGAAGAGAATTCCCTAACTGATGGCTTTGCAGAACTCACCCTTCCTGCTGCCTCCTCCACCACAGGCCTGGAAGTAGCTCCCATCTCGTCCTGTTCACATCTGCCTCCTGTCTCCCAGCTGTAGTTTGGGCAGGAAGGGGATAAGGCTGAAGAAGGGTTGTGCACAAGGGCACAAGAAACCTGACTGTAGGGGTGTGGGGTACTGTGCCCTTCTGAGGAACTGTGCTGCACACAGCTGGTGTCTCAGACACAAAGCCCTGGGGATGGAGCAGCCCTCTGATGCCCAGGGCCAAGGATCCAGGATGAGCAAGTCACCCAGGGATGGTGAAGAAAGTGCAAAGACCCTGCCTGGGGAGCTGCTGCAGATCCTGTGAGTTTGGGGTGAGAACAGGCTGGAAATCACTTCCCTGCCCCTCTCAAGTAATGTTTAAAACTGAAGTTGTTTTATTTGCCTTCGTTAGTTCCAACTCCACTGACGTAATAAATATGCATTCTGGTTTTCATGTTACATTTGTACTCTACAGGATACATAAGTAGTAGTGTAATTTCTCCACCACCTTGGGCTGCCCCTGCCTCTTCTGCCTCTGTCTCACCAGCTGCATGACTTTGCACCAGCAGGGCTAGGAGCAAACACAGACATGCACAGGCACACATACACGCACTTTAAGGTGTTCAGGGTGCCAGGGCTCCTCCCAAGGGCAGTGGCAGGCACCTGGCTGCTCCAGCAAGTCTGCACCTGCAAGGAGGGGGCCTTGAGCTGAGTGCCTGTTTCTGCAGCACAACCCTCCTCCATTCTGCACTCCTGGGGCATTCTGGGCCACACGCGAACAATTCTGCAACATTCCGCAAATGGTATTCGCCAGACTAACTCTGTGTAACCGCACCAGTTTCAATCATATTGATAATTGATTTCAGAACACCAGTCAGCAACGATGCCTGTAACAATACACATGCCAAAATCCCCCCAACAGCCAGGAGTTAAAGAAACCCCTACGACAACCCAATTTCTGTTATTCTGCCCTTTCCCTCTCCCCTGCCCCCCAGCCCAACAAGGGTGCCAGACAGTCACAACCTCTCCCCTCAGTCCCAGCCTTGGGACCCCCCCAGCCATTAGACCCAGACCCCTCACCTACAGATCTCAGGTTAGGGGCCCCATGGGCCAGGTACCCGGACACCCCCCCAATCACTGTCACAGGGCCTTCCCTGGGCTCCATACTCACATTCTGCCCAACACTTCAGAGTCCAGCCTTGGCCTCCCCAGGCCTGACCCCGGACCTCCACGCTGCTAGAGAGAAAAGCAGCTTGATGCTGGGTCCCAGGCTTGCATGGAGTTGGTTGCGTGTTGCGCTCTCCTTCCCTTGGGGCATGTGGGGAACTGCAGCTGCCAGGAAAGCTCCAGCTCCCTCTCCCTCCTCCAGCACCTCCATAATGTCTTCCATGTGTGAGCTGAGCTCTGCAGGACCCAGTGGCCCCTAGTGGTGGCCAGCAGCACAGCTGCACATTTCTGTGGGGGGAAAGGAAATTCTGTATGCACACATTTATTTCTGCAAAATTCTACATTGCACAGTGGACAGAATTCCCTTAGGAGTAAGAGTGGAAGTGCTGGGCAAGGAGCAAGCATGAGGAAATTCCCGGGGAGGGAGCTGCAGACTTAGAACTGGGTTTAGTACTAGAGAGGGTGCTTGGAGATGGGATCAGGTTTGTAGCTGGAGTCCAGTGCTTTATCAGTGTGTTAACCTTTCCCATCAGCTGCTCCCCAGCATCCCAAGGTGTCACACCAGTTCTTGGGGCTGTTGTGTATATAGGTGGGACTTGATTCTTTCCTTTGAGGAGGCTATGGAGCACCAGAAGCTCCCTAGAAGTTGGGAGGGGACCACCATCACTTGGGCCATGGCCCTGCCATTGATCTGCCTCTTCTCCTGAGGCTCCACCCTGACTCTGCTGCTCAGTGCTGATCATACATTCTGCTAGTGGGGCTCCTTATTCCCCCATCCCCCAGCTTCCTCACTGCTTCCCCCACTCCACTCCAGGCTCCTTACTGCCCTTTCTGCAGTACTCCTTCCTAAACAGTCACGCCCAATTTTGTACACATGCAGCTGATTTTTCCTTCCTAAGTGGAGTATTTTGTATTTTTCTGTATTTATCCTTATTAAACTTCATCCTATTTACCTCAGACCAATTCTCCACTTCATCCAGATAATTTCGAATTGGCCCTACCCTTTACAGCACTTGCAATGACTCCCAGCTTGGTATCATCTGCAAAATTTATAAGCATAAAGTTGTTTCCCTTCCTTATCCTGAAGCGATTCCCCAGGAACCATGGCAAATCTTCTAGTAGATGCTTGGTAATTAGCAGGAACCCTATAGTTCAGACAGGAAGCCAAGGGAGGGTCAGTGTGCCTCTCTGAGTGCTGGGACTGCTGCAGCGGCAGCTCCAGCTTTGCTGTTCTGTCCTGCTTTGTTTTTATTAAAACTGTGAGTAAATGTGGAAAATGTACAATTAGCTGTTGTTGTGTGATTGATTTTCAGGCACAGCGGCCTCTTCTCCTTGCCTGGAAGGCCTGGCAGGTATTATTTAAAGAGCTAATGAATGTTAATGGACACATTATTTGCAAATCTTGAAGTGAATACTAGCTCAGGGCTCCTGAGTTTCATGGTAATCAGCTTTCTCTCTCTTGCTCTGGCTGGTGGGGGGAACACCCTGCAGTTGCTTTGTTGTATGGTTCTCAGATTAATATTCCTTCTCCTATCTGGCAGCTTTGCTATGGATGTTTTAGTCAAAGCAGCAGACAGCTTCCATGCTGGTATATACAGCCTGACCACAGAGACAGTCCTGCTGGAGACCACCCTGCTAGGATCATAGAACAAGCTCCCTGCTTCATCTCACCCTGTGCAAACAAGACACTAGTGAGAAGAAAGAGCTCTCTGCAGCAGATCCAAAGCAGTGTATACCAAGCACAGGGGCAGAGGCAGGCATCTCGCACTTCCCTTGTCCCAGGGGCTGGCATGGTGTATTCCATGTTGGTTGGCTGGAGAAAACAGTGGAGGATATGGCAGAGTTCTTATTGTCTCCTGTGGCTGGGGGAGTGAACATCATTCATAGGGCAGGTGCTTGGTCAGGACATCTGGCTGGGTTCCCAGAGAAGGCTGGCTGGAAAACCAGAAATCTCTTTTATAAAAATGTCAAAATTTTGGCATCTGGTCTCATTCCACACTGGAAAATAATTGAGCTCTTTCCACATCATTCATGAAAAAACATATGAACCAGATGCTCTCTCCCGCTTCCTGCGGCTGGGCACATCTCTGTGATGTGGGAGAACCACATTCAAGTGGCTACACTGGCAGAACACATACTGGGACCTTGCTCTCCCAAGTAAATGCACCTAGTCTAAAGTCTCATTCTCAGTTTGACTAGAAATTCCACCTAGCATCTGAGGAACATTCTCAAGCAAAGTTCCATGCAACCTGCAACCTCACTCTGAAAAGTTTGGATTTTGACTAACTGGCCTTTTTTCAATGTAAAATGGTTTAGATCAAAAGTTCTCAATGAGCTTTACTCACATTTGTTATTTGACAAGCAGACCTCAGTAGCCAAGATCAGGTCAACTTCCCCCATCTGCCTGATGATGTAGTCTTAATAACAGTCTTGTAACACAATACTTTTGTGTGTCATTTACCATTGTTGTACTGTTATGGGCTGGGTTAAACCAGGGGCTAGGTGTAACACCATCCATCTTCCAATCAGGGTGAGTCTAAAGTAGTGACTGAAGTGATAACAGTCTCCAAACCCAAAACACAGTCTGATCCCACAGCACAGGCAAGCAAAAACTGCCATGAAATATGAATGATGTGGGCAGAGAGATGATGGGATGGCCTGACCAGAGTGGTGAATGCACTCATAGCTGTGTATAAGAAAAGTGGGAGACAGCACAGAAAGAGACTAGGCGTGGACAAGTGCAACATGTGATCCTCAGAGGAGTGTTGGTGCTGGCAAAAAGCAGGGCTTGCAAGTAAAGAAACTCTCTCTTGTTGGATGGCTCCCTGGGAACAGCTGATTGCAGATTCCGTGTAAACAATAAACATAACACGATTCAGGAAAACTCCTGAACACCCATCAACACCCAGAATTTAGCTAAGCACTTGTAACAAAAAGCTAGGAAGGGCAGTGTGTTAGAGCATGACTGTCTCTCTTTTAGTGTTTTGTATGTTTAAATATTTGTCAGAGGTGCCTAAAGTTCAGACCTTTAGTCATTGTTAAATGTTTACATAAATTAAATACGCGGGGGGCGGAGTGTAACTACATGTAAAATATAAACACATTATCAAAATGCATAATTTCTGATACAAAAATGATATAGATATGCAAATAGAATAAGCATACTCAGCAAATCATAACCTTCCCAATGACACCTCACATGACTTATCTTGCATAAAATACATCACAACTATGTCATAATTAGGACCCTACCAAATTCATGGTCCATTTTGGTTAATTTCATGGTCTTGAGATTTTCAAAATAAGAAATGGCATTGTTTCAATTATTTAAATCTGAAATTTAAATCGGAAAAAGGAGCTGTGGGTATTGCAAGGTTATTGTGTGTGCAGAGAGGTAAAGGGGAGGTTGCGATACTGACACCCTTACTGTTACGTGCTGTTGGGAGGCACCGACAGGGCTGGTGAATAGCTGAGTGTGTTTGTGAATCCCAGTGGGGCCTGGGTCTGGGATTTAGCACCAAGATTGGTGGCTGGGAGCTCAAGTCCCATCTGAATCCCAGCCTAGTACCTGAATGACCTCTGGGACATGAATTCCATAATCTCCATCCTGACACAGCCATGCTGCTCAGCACCTAGCTCATGACAAGCCGCAGTGGGACTCACAATAAAGCATCTTTCCACCCCTCCCCTCTCCAGACCCCCAGCTGGGGAGTGTTCTCTAAGCACACCTCATCCCCCAGGTCTGATCACCGTGGGCAGGGCACTCACCTGGGATATGGCAGCACAAGGTCAAGTCAGGCCCTGGAGGGAACTGGATGTGGGTCTCCCATCTCCCAAATCTCCTTGGGTTACTGAGTTTCAGATGAGAAAGGGCTGCTCAGGCTTAGCTGCCTGGCTTCAGCAGAGACCTCACAGCCATAAATCTGAGGTGCATGAAAGCACCTTCTTTGCCCTTGATTTAGGTGCCTCACTCCCTGAGGGGTCAGGGCTTAGGCTACACCCTCTCTTGGGCAAGTTTAGGTAGTTCCCTGCTTCATGTGATGGCTTCTGAGAATCTTTTCCTTATGTGTAACTCTGCCCATGCTTTGTACAAGAAGCCTAGGCACCTGGCCTCTAGCTGTGCAGGGCACTGGGCATCTGGGTACCTAAGTCAGGTAGTGCGGTGCCTAACCCTCCCTGTGGCTCTCGCCCCAGGCTTTGACAAATAGGGCTGGGATGACATCATTACTTTTAGCTAAGTGCATGCTTGCAAACCATGCTGAATGGGGGCCTTGATTGATTTCGGATGTCTCTTCTTGAGAGATCTGTTCCAGTGCAACACTGGGTTGACACAGGAAGCAATGGTTTAAGATCACATCCATCCCATGTGAGGGTGGAGCACAGACTAGCTGATCAGAATGGTCCCTTTTGGCCTTGCTGTCTACGAATACTGTGATACAAGAGGAAGAGTTCTACATCCATGATGGAACTGATTGTGGTGAAGTTTGCAAAGGGGACTGCGTGGCATACTACTTGCTAAGCAAACATGCACATAAAATTTTTTTTGATAAGCCAGAAAGCTAAAATGTTACCTTTTAGCATTTAGTATTCAGGTGTTCACATAAGCTGGCATGCTGACACCCCCATGCCAGCTGTCACCACAAACTAGTCAGAGAGAGAGAGAGAGCAATTTAGGCAAGGCTTATGAAAGACAGATGAAAACATTACAGGCAGTCCCACTGTGGAAGAGGCCAACAAACACACCACCAGCATGGGGAGCCCTTGGACTGGGCTGAACAGCCCAACTCGATAATGTGTTACAGAAATAACAATGACATGCTCTCAGGAGAAAAGTGCTCACATGAAGACAATATCGTGCTATAACCACAGCTGTAAGAAACTCCTTCAGAAATACAAAGGGAGATTAATAAACTTGGAGGTGTATCAGAGTTTCAAGTGACTTACACAACATCAAAACTACTAGCAATAAAGTGGCTAAAATACAAATGGAGGAAATAAAGAAACAGTCTGGATTTGACTGGGCTTTCTTCCGTATTTAAGAACACAAATATCTACTGAATCAAACAAGCCTTAGAACCTTAGCTTTTCTTCTTGATGCATAAAAGCAAACACAGAGTTATTCCACAATCACATAGTTGGGAAGAAGAGATGCAATATAAGCGGATGCACTCCTAGAATACTATTTATTTTTCAAGCGTTGCCAATAAAAATCCCAGATAAAACAGTAGCATCAATACAACAGGGACATTTTAAACTTTCTATGACCCCCTTAAAAATAAGATAAATCATAGCATACTAGAGAGAGGAGAGGAAGTGCGTGTGTTCCTACTTGTAACAAGGTAAGACCAGGATGGATTGAAAAAGTTCTTTCTGGTTCTACTCATACTAATTTCACTTTTAGATCTACGCCCTATTTCATGGCTAGGGATTACCACTGGAGCTGATAATACCTCTGAAAGTAGAACAGCTGTCTGCA
Organism: Carettochelys insculpta; assembly: GCF_033958435.1. Lineage (NCBI taxonomy): Eukaryota > Metazoa > Chordata > Testudines > Carettochelyidae > Carettochelys > Carettochelys insculpta. The sequence continues at coordinate 290,188 of NC_134151.1, forward strand.
AGCACTCACAGTGTACACAGCGTGTCAGTTAGTAACGTTAGTCGACTTCATGAAGCCTGGACTAAACAAACAGTGGGAAACAATGGAATAGCTTCCTCCGACACACCAGTCTCCTCGATCCCTAAAAATTTTTGCTCCCAGGAGTAGTTCAGCTTCCACAGATGAGTGCTACCTGAATGCTCTGAAACATGTGCATTTCCTCCTAATTGCCATTGCCCCCAGGGGAGACAATTTAAAATTTATGCCCTGAAAGCTAGGGCATCTTTGTTTATGGCAGGAATTTGGAATAGAGTCATAGAATTGGAGGCCAGAAGGGCCCACCAGATCACATACTCTTACCTCCTGTGTATCACAGGCCACCAAACACTACCCAGCACCCACATACTTAACCCAACAACCAGAATTAGACCAAAGTATTACTGCCACTGCAAAACACAGGCAGAGAATAGGACAGCCAAGACGCATCAGTGCTGAGGCCCCTGAAAAGGCAAGGAATTAAGTCAGCTGTACCTATCTGATCTCCCAGCATGAGATCCACAATCCATTCTGCAGAGGAAGGCAAAAATGCCCTCAGGTTCCTACGTTTGGTCTCCACAAACGTGAACAAAAAAAAAAAATCTTCCCAGCCACAGATTTGGCAATTAGTCAAGCCCTGGGCATGTGAGCTCAGAGACAGAGAATAAAAGCCATTACTTAGCAACAGAGAAAAGATATGATTATGAGTTTTCAGGACATTAAAAATAGCTTCTAAGCATCAAAGCTATCTCACATCCAGAGACTTTTAATAGGCATTATGCTTCCCAGAGCATAACACAGTGCAACCCTGGGTGGCAGCTATCATAGGCATGTTGAGGCTGAGTCTCCCCAAACAGCCATGTGTGGCCTTACCCACACTCTGCCCCAGTCCCCATCTCCAGCTCCTCCTCCGCAGGTGGCCAGCTGATTTTCACTGTGCTATCAGAGCTCAGCTGCAGCTGGTGCCTTGCTGCCTACACTCTCAGCCTGGCCACCTAGTGCTCTGGGGATGAGAGGGACTGAGGCTGCACTTCCTGGCCTCTGGGCACGCAAGGGCTGGATACCCTAGCCTGGGGCAGGGGCTAGTGGCCATGGGGGATCGGGGGCAGAGAGAGAGAGAGAGAGAGAGAGATCAGAGGAGGCATCCTGGGCCTCCATAAGCCCCGGTCAGCAGCACCCCAGCATTGAGGCCATCTTGGCCGCTGTGCTCCAGCGGCTCCTGGTGGCCACGCTACTAGCTGCCCTCCCAGAGGCTGTTCTCAGGGTGCAATGTGCCCAGCCGGTCCTCCGCGTCACCCGCTGCCTGTGGAGCTTCCCTACAAGCAGAGACTGGTAGGACTGGCTGGTGCTGGTGGACTGGGGCGATGACTGGTGGCTACAGAACTTCAGTATGACCAAGGGGACATTCCTGGAACTGTGCCACTGGCTCGCCCCAGTCCTCCAGCACTGGGACACCCACATGAGGCCAGCACTGCCCCTACAAAAAAGGGTAGCCATTGCCCTTTGGAAGCTGTCCACCCTGGACAGTTACTGATCCATCAGCCAACAGTTTGTGGTGGGCAAGGCCACCATTGGGGCCATCCTCATTGAGGTAAGCCATGGCCAAGTCAAACCCATACTGCATGTGGGGAGCAGGGGGTGCCCCAGCAAAAGGCACTATCGGGGAGTGGTGGGGCATCCCCCACTGGAGACAGGTGCTGGGTGGTGGTGGGTGGGTGTGCAGGTTGCAGCCCAGGCTACGCTCATGAGTGCGCCCCCTCATCACCCCACAGGTCATCCATGTCATCAACAAGGAGTGTATCTACACTAGCAAGTACTTTCGAAATCCAGATCGGAAGACCAAGTTCGTTTGAAAGAACCCATGGAGCATCTACACACATGGCACTCTTTCGAAATTAACTTCGAAAGAACTCCCCTGTTCTTTCAAAGTTGGTCCTCCCTTTAAGGGTTTCAACTAAGGAAATGCTCAGCTACTGAAGTGCACGCCCCGCTCTGGAGGGTAAGCTCAAAATTATACTCTCGTGTGCTGTACAGAGATCTGTACAGCATAAGGCCATGCAATTCACCTCCTTCCTCAATGTGGGGAGGAATATGCACAGTAATCTGCTCTGAGTTATGATTTCTACACATTGCTTACAGACAAAACAAGCTTACTCATTACAAAAGATAGATTTTACATTATAAGAGATAGCAAACAGATCAAAGTAGAGTACCTTGCAATAAAACAAAAATGCAATCTAAGCTTAACATATTAAATAAATTAGATATGAGTAGCAAATTCTTACCCTGAGTGTCATTCTTGGCACTTTGCAGAGATTCTTGAGGGCAAGTCACCCTTGTCTGCAGTTTAGAACTCCAGGCATTTCTTCCATAGGCTAGAAGGTCCTTCAACCTGCATCCAGCTCTTCTCCCCAATTCAGTCCTTGTTTCTCAGGTGTTTCCAGCAGTCTTGCTGGGCAGGAGGTTAAACAAAAACCAGGAAGGTGTCATTCCCTGCCGTAAATTGCTTTTGCACATGACAGGAACTCTTTGTTCAGAAGTAACAGAGAGAAAGCTGTGCTAGTCTATATACTATCAAAACAAAAAAGAAGTAAAGTAGCACTTTAAAGACTAACAAAATAATTTATTAGGTGAGCTTTCGTGGGACAGACCCACTTCTTCAGATCATAGCCATACCAGAACAGACTCAATATTTAAGGCATAGAAAACCAAAAATAGTAATCAAGGTTGACAAATCACAAAAAATATAATCAAGGTGAGCAAATCAGAGATCAGAGGGGCGGGGGTGGGGGGGCTAGCTATTCCAATATAGGCCCAAAAAAGCCAAGAACAGAACACCATTGGTCATTACCTACAGCCCCCAACTCAAACCACTGCAACACATTATTAAAGACCTACAACCTATCCTTAATCAGGGTGCCACACTCCAGAAGGCCCTAGGTGACAGGCCTGTTCTCTCCTACAGACAACCTCCCAACCTTATGAGGATTCTCATCAACAGCCACAGTCCATACCGCAGGAACACCAGTCCTGGGACTTTTCCTTGCAACAAAGCCCGCTGCCAGCTTTGTCCACATATCTATTCTGGAGATACCATTACTGGACCTAACCAGGTTAGTCACAGAATCACAGGCACATTCTCATGTTCCTCAACTAACATCATATATGTCATCATGTGCCAACAATGTCCAAATGCTTTGTATATTGAACAGACTTCAGACTCTCTCAGACAAAGAGTTAATGGACACAAAACAGACATCAAAACACGCCTGATCCACAAACCAGTTAGTCTACATTTTAATAGAGTGGGCCATTCTGTTAATGACTTAAGAGTTTGTGTCTTATTGAAGAAGAATTTTCACTCTGCTTTGGAAAGAGAGACTGCTGAACTCTCTTTCATATTCAAATTCGACATGTTAACACAGGGATGCAAATTTTCTGGGACACAGTAGGGGCTCTTTTGCATGCATGGCTTAATCTAATTCTTGACTTCCCCTCCACCCCCCCCCCCCGGCTCTCTGATTTGCTCACCTTGATAATATTATTTTCTGATTTGTCAACCTTGATTACTATTTTTGGTTCTCTATGCCTTAAATATTCTGTTTGTTCTGGTATGGCTATGGTCTGAAGAAGTGGGTCTCTCCCATGAAAGCTCATCTAATAGATTATTTTGTTAGTCTTTGAAGTGCTACGTTACTGATTCTTTGTTCACAAGTTTGAGTTCCCATGCCTTTCAGTGGCCAAATACTAGTATTGTGTGATGACGTCCAGTACCAGGTGACTTGGTCACATGTCTCTGTAGGGCCATAGCAACCATAACTTGGAGACTGTGGCATCCTCATTGGAGATTAGCATCTTCTAAGACATATTGTTCCCCTAATGGCCCTTTTCAGACATCCATCTCGACTCATTGCATGCTGCCTAGTCTGCATTCTCCAGGTGTAAGTAGGTTTGTAAAAGATGCACAGACAACACTCCCCTCCCCAGCATTAGGGTTCAGTGGATGAGCATTGGCTGAAGGTGGAATTGGGGACAGAACTGAGATGGGGAGGAACTGGGGCTAGAGTGGAATTGGCCGGGAGCTGGAGAGGCAATGAGGGCAGAGCTGGGTTGGGTGGTGGAGTAGGTGTGGGTCTGGGTCTGGGTCTGGGTCTGGGCTGTGGGGTGGCAGAAGGGAGCGGGTGGTGCCCCCTCCCTGCTACCCATGGCAGCTGGCCCAGACCCTGCCATACCTCCCCATGAATGTTTCTCTGCATCCTCTGATGCAGGACCCTCTTCTGTCAGTAGAGATAAACCAACCTCCTATCCCATAATTACAGGGAAAGATAATCCTCCCACCCTGCAAACTCTGCCTGAGACCAGATCCCACCTCAGCCCCTCCTTCTCCAGCTTTCTCTCCCTCTTGCCCTGGGGTTCAGTGGCTATAATCAAATCATAACATTTATTAAATTTGAGATTACTTTTTAATGGAATCAATTTCTTGTGCTCTGCTTTTCCCTTCTGCCTCGCGGCTCAGCCGTGCTTACCAGTCTAGCAGCTTTGCTCTAGTTACTATCTCAGCTGCTGACCCAATGGCAACTCTACCTGAGATAGCAGAGGAGACATCTTACCCTGCAAAGCCCTGCTCTACATTGGGAATTGGCCCTAACTCCTGCCATAGCTACCCAAGCTCCAGACAGTGCTCAGCCCCATCATTGCCACCCCAGCTTTCCTAGGCAGCACTGGAACAATCACCCTGAGGACTGGGATAGGGGCAACCCCCCCTGCACAGCCAGGCTAGAACAGACAAACACAGTGGTAAAATGACACAGCTATGCCGACCCAGTGTCATTTTCAAACAACTGAAACATGGCTCTGCCCCTTTGCTGGCAGCCCTGGCAGCCCCTGCTGTCCAGCCCTGGCAAACACTCTCCAGCGGCCTTTGTACTGGCTTTAGGAAGAGAAGCCAATGTATGGATGGGGTTCAGAACAATTAATCTTGCCATTGGGGCTGGACTGGGAGATTCACAGCAAGAGTGGACAGCAAGAAGGACCAGGGAAATCAAGGGAGCAATTACATATCACATCACAGACTTCAAACTCCTCCATGAGGGGATCCTCCACCTTCTTCCAGAACTCCCTGGAGGCAGAAACTGCTCCCCAGCAAGTCTGGGAAGCAGGAAACTCCTTCCCTCATCCCAGACTCCAGAGACCTGGCGATGCTGTGCAGATGCACAGACATGAAGGACTTGACAGACAGGATGAGAGGAGCAGGGCTCCATCTAACCCGACGTCCTATGACCAGCCACGGCCCATTCCAGCGGCTTCAGAGAAAGGCACAAAACACCAGGCAGCAAGGCATGATGGGATACCTACTGAAAGGAGAGTTTCCTTCCTGCTGCGCCAGCTCTGCACTTGGACTGGAAGGGTTCCAGCCCTTTCATACTCATCAGGCTGTTATAAAACTCTTCCTGACTAACTCCATATGTTCTCATTGCCCATGTGTCACATGACTGGATTTTATACTGGAGATGGAAGCTATTTTATGTGCCCAGTGTATCTATTGGCCCCAAATACTGTGCTGGGAGCTGTGTGAGGTGTCTAATGAAAGCTGAGGATGCCCTGAGTCTCTGTGTGTCACTTACATGTCTGCATCAGGTTGGTAGGTAAAGTTATAGATTTTAGCTCTGTAGTTTTATTAGGAATATTCAGAGCCAAGAGTACACAATGGGATGCGTGATTACCATCCCAGCCAGGACAATGGGCTGAACAAAGGCTCAGACATCAAACCCACGTCTCAGAAATTTGGGACTTGGCAATGGGATGCAGCCCACTGGTGAGGTGACCTGGGCTAAGCAAAGGAATTGAAATCAAATGCCCAGACATCCATTCCAGCTGCCACATAAATGACTGGGGCATGCTGGCAAAAGCAGTGACCAATGGCATTTTGCCACTGTGACTCACCTGTGTCAGATGACATTGACTCCCAAGGGCCTATGTAAAGAAGAAAGAGGTTTTTTTCCTCCACGGGGGAAAACTATAAAAGGGGCCTAGCAGCATCCATCTTGGATAAGTATTTTGTCTTTGTTCATATTCCTGTTAAGAGGTTCTGGGTTCCAGCATGCTGACCCCAGCTGGCCGGATCTACAATTCTCCAGTAATTAAAGCTCTGTAACCTGGAATCTTACCCTTCTGCGGTGGACTTTCAGGAACGTTCAAGAATCAGCATAGAACACTGCTGGCCTGTATCAATAACTATATTTGATGTCCACAAAGTATTGCTTTAACAATTTTTCTCTCTAATCGTGTTCTTTCTTGCTTTTTAAGTAAACCTCAAGCTGTTTAGATCTGAAGGATTTGGGCATTTGCATGTTATTTGGGAAAGATCCACATATATATGGACTGGGGACCATAGCTGGACCCTTTGGGGCCCGGAAGAAACTGAGTGGATTGCGTGAAATAAGTGTAATAACCACTCACCTTAATTGGGGGTTGTTGGCCTGGGCTTGCATAGCACCTGGGAGGTCTGTGGGTTTGTTTGTGTGGCTTGCTCTCTGGCCATTGGGGCTGGAAGAGGTACTTTTGTGGCTGATAGGATTTCCCTGAGTGAGAAGGGGATCCGAGCCTGGTGCTGTAAGTGGCCTGGTTTCAGACAAAGATATCCTGGACTGATTTCCTTAGCTGTGCCCTGAAACCCCATCTTATTATCCCATGTGACTGTCCAGCTCTTTATTCATCCCTGAGAACTTCTTGACCTCCATGATACCTGGGGGCAATGAGTTCCATGCAGTAAGAGGGTGGAAAAACAGTTCCATTATCACTTTCTAGTTCATCACCATTCCTTTAAGTGAAGGCCCCTTTTCCTGCTGTTCAAAGAGGGGTGCATGAAGGGTCCAGTCTACCCTCTCACCACCAGTCAGCAGTTATGTCACATTGCCTGTCTAAAGGAAATAGTCCCAGTCTCTTCAATGTGTCCTCATAAGCTGGGACTCCAGCTTTATTTATTCTCATTGCCAGCTCTGAAAATGGGTGACTTGGTCAAGGGGTGGGGGCAGGGCCTCAGGGAAGGAGGAGTGGCGGGGGGAGGGGTGGGCAAACTGTTTGGATTTGTGTGATTAGAAAGTTGGCTACCCTAGCACCGCTACATGGCAGATCCTTCTGACATATTATAAATTTATTTCTTTGAGGTGGAGAAATTCTGCTTTTGTTGCTCAGCACCCTGCATGTCCCCTACACCCTGAATTCATCTCTCCCACTTGAAGGCCCCAATATGATTGGCACCCCTGCATTGGATGCTGCACAAAAGGCCATGGCTAGAGGAAGAATTAAAGCTTATGGGTTGGATCTGTTCTGAGCGTCACAGCCTGCACAATCCTCTTCCAGACAGGGCAGACTCCAGAGTGTTAAAGGGGTGGTATTCAAGCAGCTGCTGTATTCCATACCATTCCCACTGCTGCTGCCTGGGTCCCCTGGGGTTTCTTTGTGCCCCAGCCCACAAAGCTGCAAGGAGAAGATTACATTAACCTTAATGCCTGGGGTGGGCCGATAGGAGGTACACTGATGATGTAGAGCTGGGGTGCTGGAACTAGGAGTCCAGTAGCACCCCCGGCTTCATGTGGGTTCTCTCACGCACGAGTTTACTGGTTTGTGCAATGGCTCACAGCTCCTTCACTGTGCAAATTGTTCCAAAGCCATTGTGCAGGGGTAGAGGCCCCCGTCTGCTGTAAATGTTCCCAGCTATCTCACAGTGCAACACATCTCCACAAAAAAGGCACAAGTTTGGTTTGTCTGGCAATACAAGGTCACTGGAAATCATTCCTGACTTGACCTTTGCTCAGGCTCTCCCATGGTGCGTGAGTATGAGCCCTACTAGCTCTGTGCTTTGCCCTATAAGTTGACTCAGCTCCTAAATAGTTAAACAGTTAAATAAGGTCTTACACAAAGACAGATCAGCTAAGGTGCCCCTCCCCCACCTGCAAGGAATCATGGTTTGCTGTTAGCTATGAATGCCAAGGATTGCCCAAAGATAATCTATCTTGTAATTAAAGGTCTAGTTTGCAGCTGGTTTTAACCAATGAGTAAACTGACGCGTGCAGATGAGCAGGTTGGGAACTGCCACTGAGGATTGTGGAGATTTTCTATTTGGCTGTTCTTTGTTTTAAGAAACAGTGACGTGTCTGTTAAAGAAGTTCAAGAGGCTGTTTACTTATTCTGCCACACAAAGCAGCGTTCAAGAGAAGTTTGATTTATAGCATTTGTGCCAAACATAGCAAGAACAGTTCCTTGCTATACTGTGCTCTGCGTCATTCATGTTTTCAGCAAAATGTCTTAGGGGATGAGTTTGAACATGCTGTGACTCAGCTGAGAAGGAAGATTACCTGCAGAGTTTGTGGGACGTCCTTTGTTGTTTGATTTAAGAGATGGTTAAAATATGCTTTCCCCTCCCAATGTACAAAAATTCTTTCTGTATTTTTTCCCATCTCACAAACCGTTAAACCATAACTGAACATTTCTTCTTGGATCCTGGAATATAAATGTATCACAAAGGTCTCTTCAAAGCACCTAGGACACTGTTAGCACTGAGTAAATAATAAATAAATAAACAATACAAATAATTAGCAAACTGCCTTAGAGCAGTCTATGTTTTGAGAAAGTAATGAAGTCAAGTACATATGCTACCAGGTCTAACTAAATTACTTTTTTAGTATGCCTCTAACAGCCTTTCACATTTCTTTCCAGCATCTTCATTTTTTTCTCTGAATTTTAACTTTAATTTGAACTGCAGACCAAAAAGAAAACTCACATTTCCGCCCTTAAGCTCTTCACAGAACTGCTGTTGCTCCTCTGTGTTTATCTTTCAGCACTGCCTGGAGATGCCACAGCAGCTCATGGATGGGTCCCAGAATTCTGGGACTCAAAACATGCCCACCCTACAAGAGCTCACACTCAAAATAGGCAAGACAGTCAAAAGGAGGATCACTCTTCCACTTTTACAGGTGGGAAACTAAGTCCCCAACTAAGCATGAGTGGGTGGCCCTGGGGCGCACAGGGAACATATGACAGAGGCAGGCACTGAGCTGACTGCATAAGCTAAGCGTAAGGCACTCTGTGGTGAATGGAGAAAGACAGAGAGCTGTTGCTGGTTGGTTTCCATACGTGCTCGTTCTCCAGCACTGTGAGGAGAGGCAGAGTGGTTAAAGTCCTTAGCTCATCAGAACAAGCACAATGACATGGTGTAAGTGCCTTTGCACATCCAAAGGGGCAAGGCCAGCCCAACAGATGTTACTTTCCTTTGCACTTCACTGTTTGTCAGTAGACAGCCCTGCTCTAGGCTAGTGATGGTTTGGGCCTGCACTTCAAGTCCCCTGTTATCTGAGAACACCTGCGAGGAACACTTGGGAAAGCATTGTGCATGAAGGGTTTAGGGAGTTTTATCAAAGACATGCAAGTCAGCACTGAATCATACCGGCGAAGCAAGGGCCATTTCCTTTGCACAGGCTAGGAGGAGGCAAGGCGGTCCCTTGAAAGCCTTTTCTTTTGCTCTGGCTCTAAAGAACATTTGTGGGGGCTGTTTGGAAGCATCAGAGTTTGTCTGTCCTGGCCTATGGATTCTGCCCAGGGAAATGCCAAGTCTCTTCGGCAAGAAATGCCAAGTGCTCTGAATTACAGCCTGGTCTGAAATGTGGCTGCTCTGCCTAGGATGAGGCCTGAGTAGAAGGCCTCAGTGCCCCAGCCTGCTTGGATGTGAGAGTGGGCTATTAACCTTTGTTACTTGCCCAACGGTCTGAGGCACTCGCTGGCCAGAGGACGCTGATTACCCAGTGACAAACACCACCCATACTGTAGTGAGGCAGGTTGGCTCCCCTCTGACTAGAAGAGGAACACAGCTCTCCCCAGCCCCCCCGATCGACTGCAAGTGACCACATCGGCAGCTAGTACCGAGTGTTTTATTTGCATAGCCCCTCTACTTTCCTGGAGCATGTCACAGCCAGCAGGCATCTGGCTGCACACCTCACAGTCAGGCTCAGGGAGAGCCTTGAGCGGGTGAAAACAGGTGTTTCCCCACCACCAGGCTCAACTCAACAGTCACACTCACAGCACTCCTCACTGCACACTATGTGTGGGGGTGGATGGGATGGTGAGGAGGGCTGTCCCACACAGCCTAGAGGTTAGGGCGCTCACCCAGCGGGGGAGACCCAGATGCAGAGCCCCTCTCCCTGAAGGGGAGGAAGGATTTGGCCCTGGGTTCCCACCTGGCAGATGGTGTGTTGCCCACAACTCAGGGCGGTCTCTCTCTCTCTCTGGCCCAGTACCATTTTGAGGTATTTGTGGAAACAGATTGGAAGAGGTTGCCCAAGAGAGTCCACCTCAGGGTATGCCCCACGCACGGGAGAGGGTGCACACTGCAGAGGTGCAGACACATTGCAGAGGTGCAGAATCCATCTCAAATCCTTGTGCTGCAGCTGGAAGGAGGACAGCTGGGGGGTGTTCATGGCAAGTGGTGCATTTAGGTGGCCACTCAGGAGAGACTCCAATACTGCTCCGCAGATTTGCAGAGCACCCACAGATAGGTTTGTGTTTCTACTGGTGCTGCACATCATGCATGCCACAGTGCATTTAAAATTATTCCACACATGGATGGAAAAGAATAGACGGACCATTGTCTCTAACCACAGGGCTCTGCAGCCACCGCCTCTGCCCGTGGGGGTGTGGGATGAGGCAGGTGCCTAAGCCAGTTTCCCAAGAAAAGGCCCAGGTACTGCCTGCTGGAGAGATGTCCAGGCTGAGGCTCAGCCTGCAGCTTAGTTTATCTCTGCGACAGGACAGTGTCCCCATCCCTAGTGTCAGCATCTCCCATTAGTAGCAGAGGTGGGCACTGGCTTTTGTGCATCTCCTCCGTTGGCAAGAGGTCCAAGAATGAGGCAGCAAACAAGGCAATTGCCCTGGGGCCCAGTGAGTCAAAAGAGGTGGGGGGTCTGGCCACTGTCACTGTAGCAGGAGCAGCTGTGGCTAGAACGCTGGGCCCTTTATATCACCACTGGAGCACTGCCACTGTGTGCTCCAGGCAGCAATCAAGGCTGCCAAATGGGCGAATTAAGGGTGGTCCTGTGGGTTGGCTTCCTCCAACCCTGCCCCTTCTTCCCAAGGTCCTGCCCCTCCCATAAGCATGGCATCTCCCCCTCCCCTTGACCAGTGGCCCAGCAAGATTGTTGGCTCCCCTGACTGGTGCCAGTCTCTCCCTATGCCCTGTGGTGGAGGGAAATGCACCTAGCTTTGGCTACGTAGGTTCCCCTGACTCAAGATGTCTACAGGGGAGGATCTGCAGCACTGAGCATTCTACACCTGAGGACCTTTGTCCTCAGGCCATGCTCCAGGGCGATGCCTCCCTAAGGTGCTGAACAAACAAAGGGAACTGGGTGCCTGGCACCAGCTGGACTCCCAACTCCACTGCCACACTCCCCCTTAGTGCAGCCAGAGAGCACCAGGGAGGAGTGACCTGGGCCCATAAGTGTTCTGTGCTGGACAGCTGGCACGGGCAGCTCTGCATCTTCTAGGCCAGTTCTCTCTCTGTTGTTAGGGGCAGGAGGGGCATATGCAATGAGAGAGGTGTGACATTATTGGATGTTTACAATAATTATTAAGCTAGTTCTGTAATCACTATGTTAGTTTGCACCAAATCTTGTGCCAGGTGGGCCAAGTGAGGTGTCTAATAAAAACTGGTAATTACCTCAACATGCTTATATTACTTGTAGATCTGTGTCATGTTTGTTTGTAAAGTTATAGATATTGGCTCTGTATCTGTCTCAGAAATGATTTAGTGCTGAGATTCATGATGGAAAGCGTGGTCACCTCCCCAGTCAGGTGACGTGGTCCGAACAAAGGAATAGAGATCCAGATACCCAGATGTGCAAAATGGATTGGACATTCTGGCTAACCCAGCGACCAATGGCAGAATGCCATGCCAGATGACCTGAGCAGGTGATCCTCCATTGCCTGCATGTTCCTCCCCCACACAAGAAAGTCTATAAACATGTCCCTGGCAGTGACCATTGTGTTCTTCATTCCTCATGAACTAAGCCTGTGTGGATGGGGGGTCCCATCCCTCCTGGGATGTATTTTCAGAGACTCTCAAGAAAAGCAGCTCATAACATTACTGTATCCCACATCAGTAGCTCTAACTGATGTGTGTAGTGTACCGCTTTAACAATTCTTGTCTCTCACCCTATTCTGTCTTTCTTTGTTAATAAACCTTTAGATTCTAAAATCTAAAGGACTGGCCCAGCACACTGCTTTGGGTAAGATCTAAGTCTGCACTGACCTGGGAATGTGGCTGGACCCTTTGGGGCCTGGAAGAATCTGTGTGGGTGTGTTGAAACAGGCTGTCATAACCTCTCGCCTGAGTAAGGAGAGTTGCTGGTTTAGGCATTAGGAGCATCTGGGGAATCTGTGGGTTTGCTTGTGTAGCTTCTGGCCGGCAGAGGGGCTTGTGTGGCTGGTTGGATTTGCCTTATTGAGAAGGAAATTCTAGCCTGGGCTGTAAGTGGCCCATTTTTAACCAGTTTGCCCAGGATTGGTTCTCTCAGCTGTGCGCAGCACCCCTTGAAATATTACAAGGGTTCATGATAATATGGACCTTCCCTACACTGGCTCTGCTGGCAACAGGGTCCTGAGGCCCTTCCACCAGAACAGGTATCACTTAGAGCTGCCCAGGGACGGAGGTTCAACAGTTCTGACTCAGAAGCCCAGCTGTCTCCCTCCCCTCACATTGGACGGGACTTGCCCTGCCTGGCCCCTAGAGACAGGACTGAGGAGCTGAAAACTGAGATTCTGCAGCCACTCCATATTCCTCGGGGTCTCCAGCAGCAGATATTGCCTTTCAGGGAGACTGGTGGGACACAAACTGCTGCTTTGCCACTCCTGCCCCATCATGATGAATGCAGTTATTACACTTGCACAATCTTATCCTGCCTCTCAGCAAAACTTACTCATAGTGAATTGGATGTTACTGGGGAAGGCTAGCAAAGCAAAGGCAATAGCACTCACATTTATCCTGCAGGTGTATAAGAATTTAAGATTGAAGAAAACAGTATTAAATAACAAAGAACAGAGGCATTCATCTGGGAAACTCTTCCTCCTGCTGCTTTGTCAAGGGGCTGGTGGCAGAGACACCAAAGTTCTCCCCTCTTCGGGAGTAGAAGAGATTTGAGGTTCAGGGCCATCTCTACCAACAAGCAAAGTACACAGGTATGTAGGATATTAGGAAAAAACTGCTTCCTGCTGCTGGTGAGTATGGGGAGTGGTTCCACCCATTCCCCCAGAGCGTGGGCTTAAATTTTAGCAAGGGAGGTTTAGGCTGGATATTAGGAAGAATGTCCTGGCTGTCAGGGTGGTTAAGCACTGGAATAAATTGCCCAGGGAGGTTTGTGGAATCTTCATCACTGGAGATTTTTAAGAGCAGGTTAGACAGACACCTGTCAAGGATGGTCTAGATAACACTTACTTCTGCCACAAGTGCAGGGCCTGGACTGGGATACCTCTCGACGGCCCTGCCAGCTCTGTGCACAAATGAGAGCTGAAATCATTTGTGGTGGGCCAGTGTTTCAGCCCAGCATGCAAATAGCTGAAAATCTCTATAAGACCAACTAGCAGATGTCACAGCAGTGAAGCAGGTGGGAGCAGAAGGTGACTGACAGGCAAACAGCATACAAGGGGCTGGTGAAGCAGTGAGTGGAAGGAGTGGCAGGTGAAAAGACCAGGAGCAAGGAACTGCAGTTGGTGTGGTACTCAGGTGGTAAGGAACAGGGGCTTGCATCCACCTAGCCAGAACAAGTGCTCAGATGATGGAGTAGCCAGGTACCTTCTTCCCCAGGTGGGAGAGGAACTCATACCGATGCACCTCTGACCCCTTGGCCCTCACCGATTAAGGACACCCACTGTGAGTGGGAGAGGTTCTGGGAGCAGAGAGGGGCCCAGAAAAGGAACTTTTGGCTGCAGAACTCAGGAACCAGAGGCAGAAGGCCCTCCCCTGCATGCCTTGCGGTGGGTGTCCTGTGCACAGCTCTATGAGGCCTGCTTGTGGCATTTTCCCTTGTTGGTGACTTCTCTCCTTGCATTACGAGTGTATCTTCCACACTGAGCATGCTTGTGAGAGGGGCAGTATTGCCTTTGCAATGCAGCCAAGGTACGGTGTCATTTTCCTGGATTGGATCAGTGTACAGATAGCCAGTTTTGTGCTGAGTTCTTGAAAAGGAAACCTTAGATACTGAGCCCAGCCTGGTTGCTGCTGGCTTCCCCTGGCAGAAGGGTTACAAGTAGAGTATGCTTGGGTGGGGAACCTATGGCCTACAGGCCAGATGTGGCTGACAGCTAGCTTTGACCTAGCCTGAGAGGTTTGGGTCCTGGCCTCACCACCCCTTCAAGCTGGTTGGAGCACCAGCGCCATGTCTGGAGCACCAGCGCCAGCTCCCACTGCAGTGGGGGAGGGGAGCCCAGCGCCTCATGGGCCCAATCCAGGTAAGCTGAGACCAGATCCATCCCATGGGCTCTGCCTCATGAGGTGAAGAAGTGACTCCTGTGCCCATCAGGTAACTACGTGTCCCCAGTGCTCCCATTGACCAAATCACAGCCATTGAGAGTGAAGAGGGATGGTGCTCATGGGAAGATGGGGGGCAGTCCCCTGCATAACACAGAGTCATGCAGAACAATGTGTCCCCCCACCCAAACTGCCCTGGCAAGACACCCCCAACCCCTCTCACCCAGACCAACACCCATAGCCTGTTCCTTTACCCCTTTCCAGACCCTACACCCCACTTCCAGCCTGTTCCTGGCCCATTCCAGCCTTCCTCCCTCCCAGACCCTTCTCACCCAGCCCATTCCTGCCTTCTGCCTCCTGCCTGGACCTCCCACCCCAGCTCATTCCTGCACTCCTCTTCCCACCTAGACCTCGTACCTCAAGCTCACTCCTGCACCTACCTCCTGCCACATCCCTACACCACCCCAGCCTGCTCCTGTGCATTGAACCCCTCAATTTGGCCACACCCAGAGTCTGCCCCCCCAGATCTTTTGGCTCTGGTTCCCCTAGGCTCTGGGGTGAAATTTGAGGGTTGCCTCTGTGGAAGGACCATGGCTGGCTGCAACAGGTAGGGAAAACCAGATGACACTGAGTTTATGTCTACACAACAAGATCTTACCCAAAACAGCATGCTGTGCCAATCCTTTAGAATATAAAATCTAAAGCTTTACTAATAAAGAAAGAAAGAAAGAAAGAATAGGATGAGAGAGAAAAGTTGTTAAAATGATACATTACCTACATCAGTTAAAGCTATTGATGCAGGTTACAGCTGATGGTGAATGGTGCTATTCTTTAGAATCTCTGAAAGTACATGCTTCTGAGGGACGGGCTCCCCAGTCCACATAGACTTAGTACTTGAGAACTGAAGAACAAGAACAAAGTGGTCACTGCAAGGGATATCTTTATAGCCTTGCCCTGTGGAGGGAAAAATACTCTTTCTTCACACAGGCAATGGAGAATCGCCTGATCAGGTTGCCTGGTGTGGCATTCTGCCATTGGCTGCTTCCCAGATGACAAGTCCCAAATTCCTGAGATGTGTATTTGATGTCTGAGTCTTTGTTTTAGTCCATCATCCTGGCTGGGAGGAGACCACATCTCCGATTGTGAATTCTTAGCTCTAAAACATTTCTAATACAGATATAGAGCCAATACCTATAACTTTGCAAGCAAAGATGGTACAGATATACAAATAGCATAAAAGATTCTGTGCATTACCAGCTTTCATTAGACACCTCACTTGGTTCACCTGACACAAGATTTGGTACAAATCTAGTACAGTGATCACAGAAATGGTTTCATATTTATTTTAAAAATCCAGGAACATCATAGGAAGACCTCTCTGCAGTCCATCTAGGCCAAGCCCTTGCCCAGAGCAGGACAAACTCAACCTAAATCATCCCATCCAGGGCTTTGTCAAGCCTGTTCTTAAAAACCTCCATGGGCTCGCTCACTTTCCTAGGAAACCTTTGGGGGACAACCCCATGGGTGCTGTGAGGCTGGAGCATTCATGGGGGAGGGGGGTGGGTATTAGCAGGTGATCAGCCTCTGCTGACTGCTAAGCTCCCCCCCACACTTCCCAGTTTCTCTCACTTACCAATGCCCTGCTGACCAACTCCTACCCCTCCCTTCCAGGGCCTCCTGCCCACTGCCAACAGCTGTTTTGAGGTGTTCAGGATGCTCTGGAAAGGAGCAGAAGGAGTGGGGTTGGGGCATGTTTTGAGGAAGAGGTTGTGGGTAAGGCATGGGACTTGGGGGGGTGTCAAGCACCTCACAGCTAGAGGGGAAATCAGCAGTTAACAGGTAACCTAATTACCAATTAACAGCTTGAGGTTCGCAGATGACCTGTTTATCATTGAGGAAGATGAGGAGAAGCTAGTGAGAACGATGCAGGTGCTAAACGAGGAAGGGAAGCAATATGGACTGATTATGAACATCAATAAAACAAAAACAATGGTATTTGGAGATAAGGAAATGGGAAGGAAGATCAGCATTGAGGAGATCAAACTAGAGAGCATAGAAAAGTTCACATATATGGGGAACAACATCAGGTATGATTTTGACTGTAAGAAGGAAACAGTGACTAGAATAGTGAAAGCAAGAGTAAGTTTGAAGGCGATGGATAAGATCTAGGAAAGCAAAGTGATTAGCTTAGGAAAGAAGCTGAGCATCTTGAAAATGTGTATTCAGCAGCATGTTGTATGGATGTGAGATGTGAGTGATAACAAAAGATTTGAAGAGAAGGATATTGGCGTTCAAGAGGAGTTGTTATAGAAAGATTCTGAGAATAGGATGGATGCAGAAGGTCACCAACGAGGAATTATATAGGAAGATACAGCCAAAAGAGCACCTCCTGCAGAAGGCTATACAACAGAAGCTACAGCTATTTGGGCATAACTGCAGAATAAACAGCAAACAAAAAAATCAAGACCCTGGAATTCGGCATAATGGACGGTTCAAATAGGAGAGGCAGACTCCACAGAGAATGGGTAGGTGATGTAGTAGATTGGTGTGGAGCTAGTCTACAGAAACTAAGCCACTGCACGGGACAGGAAAGATGGAAAGAAATAGTGAGGGAGGCATCAGACACCAATGGGTGCTGAGGCCTTGGCTGTTGACTATGATGCTGATGAGTTACAATGCTTCACCAGCCTCCTAGGGAAATAGTTTCACCTAATATCCAGCCTAAACTTCCCCCAGTGCAATTTGAGACCATGGGGCTCCTTGTTCTGTCATCTGTCACCACTGGGAAGAGCCGCTTTCCATCCTCTTTGGAACCTCCCCTCAGGTAGTTGAAAGCTGAGATGAAATCCCACCCAGCCTCACACACACTTTTCTTCTGAAGACTAAAAGAGTCCAGGTCCATCAGCCTCTCCTCATATGTCATTTGGCTCCAGTGGGGCCAACAACCACTGCAGGCCCGGGGTAGAAGGTGCGGAGCTTAGGGTAGTATACACCCTTCCCATGCTCTCTCAGAGCCAAGTATGGCGTGTCAATGCAGCCCTGCCACCACGTTTCAAAGGGGCCCAGTGTTTCAGTGCTGCTGTTCTTTTGGCAACAGTGGCAGCTGGACTACTAGGCCTCTTTGAAATGCAGGGCCCTTTCCTCCCACCCCCAGCCCCCGGTAGATGGGCTTGTGTGCCCAGCGCATTAGCCATTCTCGCTGACCCCCGCTGGATTCTCTCCAACTTGTCCATGTCTTTTCTCTGGAGGGGGGCCCAGAACTGGACACAATACCCCAGATGTGGCCTCACCAGTGCCACATAAAAGCTGTGTCTACACGTGCACGCTACTTCGAAGTAGCGGCACTAACTTCGAAGTAGCGCCCGTCGTGGCTACACGCGTCAGGCGCTATTTCGAAGTTAACTTCGACGTTAGGCGGCGAGACGTCGAAGTCGCTAACCCCATGAGGGGATAGGAATAGCGCCCTACTTCGACGTTCAACGTCGAAGTAGGGACAGTGTAGACGATCCGCGTCCCGCAACGTCGAAATTGGCGGGTCCTCCATGGCGGCCATCAGCTGGGGGGTTGAGAGACGCTCTCTCCAGCCCCTCAGCTCACTGGTGGTCGTGTGGAGCGGCCCCTTAAAGGTCCCCTCCCCCTCCCTGCCTCTGCAGGAAGCTGAGGCAACGTGCAGGCTGCAGCCTGCACACGCGGGCAGCCTGCAGCACCCTCAGCCGCCCCACAGAACAGCGATGGCTGGCCGGCAGCCCCCCCAGTGCCCCCAGGGGACCCCCCCCAAGGGGAGCCAGGGCAGCCAGGCTGGGAAGCATGTAGGGGTGCATGAGCCACGGCCGGAGGGGGTAGGCCGCATCTGCATGGTGTCCCCCAGAGGGATCTCCCGCTGGGGGATGTAGGTCCCCGCCTCCAGCCGGCGGCACAGGCCCGAGTTCCGGAAAACCCGGGCGTCGTGGGTGCTGCCAGGCCAGCCCACGTAAATGTCCTGGAAACGTCCCCGGCTGTCCACCAAGGCCTGGAGGACGACAGAATGGTAGCCCTTGCGATTGAGGTATCGTCCGCCACTGTGATGCGGGGCGCGGATGGGGATGTGAGTCCCATCCAGAGCCCCGAAGCAGTTGGGGAAGCCCAGGGTGGCAAAGGCGGCGATGGTGGCATGTGGGTCCCCCAGCCTCACGAGCCTGTGCAGGAGCATGGCGTTGACGGCACGCACAACCTGCAGAGAAAGCACATGGGACGGCACCAATGAGGGGTGAGCAGGGTGTGCGTGGCCCTGCCCTGCCCTGCCCTGGCCCCCCTGCCGTGGTCTGCCCTGCTCTGGCCCCCCTGCCCTGGCCTGCCCTGCCCTGGCCCCCCTGCCCTGCCCTGGCCCCCCTGCTCTGGCCCCCCTGCCCTGGCCTGCCCTGCCCTGGCCCCCCTGCCCTGGCCTCCCCCCGTGGGTTCGCTTACCTCCATGAAGACAGCCCCGACGGTAGCCTTTCCGACACCAAACTGCTGTCCCACGGATCGGTAGCTGTCCGGAGTGGCCAGCTTCCAGACAGCGATGCCGACCCATTTCTGCACCGTGAGGGCACGCCGCATGGCAGTGTCCTGGTGCCTGAGTGCGGGGGTGAGCCACTGGCACAGCTCCAGGAATGTCTGCCGGGTCATCCTGAAGTTCCTGAGCCAGTGGTCGTCGTCCCACTCCCCAAGCACCAGCCGCTTCCACCAGTCGGTGCTGGTGGGGTAGCTCCACAGCCGCCGGCGTGTGAGGCGGGGGGTGGAGCAGGGTGCTGCAGGGGTAGGGGTTGAGCCCTGCTGCCCTGGGGGCATCTCCTCCCCTGGGGCAAGGAGGTGCTCAGCTGCCTCCCACATGGCATGGGTCAGGGCAAGCCCTGCTCCTGCCGGGAGGGCTGGGTGGATCTCTAGCTGCTGCTGCTGCTGCTGCTGCTGGGGGTCCATGACTACGTCGCCCGGGGTCTGTGTGCCTATGGCTCCTCAGACTGCGTGCTGTGCAGGCTGTGTGTGTCTGGGAGGGGCCCTTTAAGGGAGCGGCTAGCTGTTGCCCCGGAAGCGCTAGTCCGCCCTGTGACCCTGTCTGCACCTGTGCCTGGCACCCTATTTCGATGTGTGCTACTTGGGCGTGTAGACGGTCCCTCGCTGCGCCTATTTCGATGTTGGGCTGAGCAACGTCGAAGTTGAACATCGACGTTGCTGGCCCTGGAGGACGTGTAGACGCTATTCATCGAAATAGCCTATTTCGATGTCGCAACATCGAAATAGGCTACTTTGATGTAGGCTTCACGTGTAGACGTAGCCAAAGGGGAATAATCACTTTCTAGCAACAATGGACAAAACATGGCTCAAAGGAAAGCTAAGCTGTGAGCAAGAGGCAGGCCTCTGCTAATAAAGCGTGGCACAGACAGGGCTGAGAGTACAAAACACTCATTGGTAATTGGTTCAGGAGCAGAACGATAATTGGTATTAGTTGAAATCACAAGGTCTCACCGACTCACTAAAAAAGACGTTGGTACCTCCTCTGCACAGATACAGACCCAGGTTCAGGAAAGGATCTAAAATGACTGCATGATGGATAGAGATGATGTAACCAAACCACAAGGTACAGGGAGATCAGCAGCAACCTGACAGACGTCATCATCATAAAAGTGTGCTTTGTTTGTACCTGTATATAAAATGATGTCTTGGGACCATCTTTTTCTGACCTGGGGGGCAGTGTCAGTCCATTGCTGCAGGTACAGCATACTATACTTGACAACTGTTATTTACACATCAGTTGGCAATAAACCCTGACGGGGTGCCTTCGATCCTTATCTGGTCTATATTGTGGGGTCTGGTGAACCTTGTGGGGTCTGGTGAAATCATTGGTCCCACATAATTGAACATGCACACAAGCAGCCTTCTGGTTATCATCAACAAAGCAAAGACCCCTAAGGACATAATGGCAGTAAATCTGCCAAACTACACCTAGATCTGCTGGCAGTGCTGCCAGTAATGCACCCCACTATGCCGTTAGGCTTTGTGGTTCCCAGGCACACTGTTGACTCATACCCAGCATCTCATGCACTGTAATCCCCAGGCCCTTTCCTGCTGCACTGCTACTTAGCCAGTTGGTCTCCAGCCTGAAGCAATGTATGGGATTCTTCCATCCTGCTTGTTCTTGTTGAACTCCCTCAGATTTCTTGTGGCTCAATCCTCCAATTTGTCTAGGTCACTCTGGACCCTATCCCTACCCTCCAGCATATCTACCTCTGTTCCCCCGCTCAGTGTCACCTGCAAACTTGCGGTGGGGGCAAGCCATTCCGTCATCCAGATGATTAGTGAAGATACTGAACAGAATCAGCCCCAGGAGTGACCCTTGAGGGGTCAGGCTTGTGTACTATGCAGATTGCGGTACATCCTGGTGCATGGGTCAGCGTGTGGGCAGTACAAGAGTGTGGGGATGTGTGTTGATGTGGATGGATGGGGTAAAGATGGTATGAGAGTTGTGTCTTCATTAGCAGGGTGGCTGTCTGGGCACTTGGTTGTGAGAGGTATGCAATAATGTGGGTAGGTGAGTGTGGGTCTGTGTGTTGGGCCATGACAGCTGTGTATGTGGGGAGGGACTAGGCTGTGACTCTTTCAGTGTGGCTGCATACAGGGGTAAGGGCATGACTGTTGTCGTGTGACTATGTTGTTGCATGTGGGTTGGGGCTGTGACTCTGTGTTGGTGTAGATGGGCGCAGGTTCATTGACAGGAATTCCACCTCCCAGGACAGAACAATCAATGAGCCCCCTGTCACTCTCCCTTGGCCAGAGCCACAAGACCCCCTCCCACACAGAGAAACCCACAACGCCCCTTCCCTCGAACTGGGAACCTCTGGCTGGTCACACTCCTGTCCCCTGCTCCCAGAGAAACCCTTCTCCTCACTTGCATGGCAGACCCCTAGGCAGTTAGGGGATAGTGCTGCTGTGGGGGCTGTGTGTTGCCAAGCCAGGACAGTAAGGCAGTCAGGGGGCTCGAGTGTTTTGTCAGTCTCCAGGCCTGTTCCCTGTGAGTCCCACCCTGGGCATAGGGTCTGAACTGTGGGAAACAGTGTGAGGAGAGCTGGGCTGTTCCCATCTGTACAGCTGGGAGAAGTTGTGGCCTGGACCCTGCCTGCTGCTCTGTCTCCAGCCCAGGGAGCTGGAACACATCACTGTTGCTGTGTTGCTCACTTTGGCAAGAAGCTGTGCTGAGCCCCTAAGGAGTCAGAGTCTGGGAAAGGCTGCTGGGAACCTAACAGGTCCTTCCCCTGTGCAGGCAGAAACGCCAGAAGAGAAGCAGCTTTAACTCTTCCAGAGCTAGCAGCAGAGACAAGCAGAGTGAATGATTTGTAGTGTCAGGGAGAGCCCTGTGTGGGGTGTGACATCTGTGCGCTTGTGCACGCACGTGCATGCGTGCACACGCGCACACACACACACACACACACAGAGATCAAATTGCTGCTGCTAGGCCCATGCCAGAATACACCTAATGACCCTGGTTTTACAGAAATTGCTGCCTCCAGCCACTTAGTGAAGCTGGTACAGAGCCTGGGGTGGAGATGTATCTCTTGACTGACCCTGGCTCTTGCCCTGTCTTCCCCATTGCTAGCACGGTTCTAAGGGCAGAGCTGTCATTTGTGAGGACACAACTGTGAGCACTTGTGCTGAAAGCACTGGCTGTGGGTGTGTGGATGGCAGAGTCACCAGAGCCAGAGAACTGGGTCCCAAGCAAAGGAAGCATGGGGCTAGCTTGAGGAGCAGCAACGCTAGTGAGGAGAGGGACTGGGGCGTTGCATATTCATGAGAGTGGTCTCTGTGCGGCAGACACTGCTCTGGTCGCAGACTCAGAGCTCAGCTCATCCTCACTGCCAGATCCACACTGTGGTCCTGACCCCTCTGCAAGCCCGGGGGCAAAACAACAGTCAGATACAAAAGCACACCAGACCCAATGCAAGGGGTAAACCTGGGTGCCCCAGAGCCAGGGGTGCAGAGCAGGCCACTGTGGGCATGACTGAGGCAGACCACTAGCCCTGCAAAACTCCAGAGAGGCATGTGTGGCATGGGCCCCAGAGCTCATGCCAGAGGAGGCACAGGAGCCTGGCTCTGGCCCATCCAAGGAAAAGCACTCTGGGCCCATCGCACCTGGAGGGGAGTCAGGTATGGCTGGCACTGGCACTGTGCTCTTGCACAGTTGTTCAGTCCTCTCCCTGCAGCCACCTGGCCAGGTAGCCCTGGCAGCCAGCAGTGCCAGCTGAGGCAGGAAAGGGCCAAGGCAGCTGCAAGGTAGGGGACAGAGGCCCTTGCTTCAGTTTCTAGATGTGAACAGCAGGTGGCAAACACGTGTAATGCAGTTCTCTGCTGCCTAAAATCACCATGGAGCCCTAGCAACGCAGACCTTCTAAAATCACTATAGGGCACCATGCCAGTAAAATCACCATACAGCTGAAGTACTGCATCGGCATGGATAATAGCCAGAGACCCCAGCATGGCTGGGCAGCTGAACTCACCCCTGGGCCGCAGCACTGTGTGTGTGTGTGTGTGTGTGTGTGTGTGTGTGTGTGTGTGTGTGTGTGTGTGTGTGTGTGTGTGAGAAATCATCACTGGGCCTCAGCCTTGCTGGAGGTGTGAACTCACCACTGGGCCACAGCACTGTGTGCGTGTGTGTGCGTGCGCATGCACGTGCATGTGTGTGAACTCACCACTGGGCCCCAGTATTACCAGGGGTATGAAATCACCATGGGGTCCCAGCCCTCCCCCACTTGCTGTGTGATCTTGGGCAGGTGCTGAATATCTCATTTAGGCCACATGACAAAATACTGTTTGCCTCCAACTTAATATGTGCTCTGCAGAGTATTCTTTAGGCAGCCAAGGCAGGAGATAGGGCTGAAGTCAGGCCATCTGGTTCTCAGGCCCGCATTCACACTTCTGTATGACCTAGGCACCTAAAAAAAAAACTACTGAGCTTACTGGAATGTAATTTTCATCGTGCGTCCCATCAACTGCCTCCTCTCCAGGGAGCCTGATTCCATGTCAGAACACAACTCTCAAAGCTCAGCTTTTCCCATAAACCTTATAAGAATGTTTCTAAATTGAGAAAGTGTACACTTCAACCTCTTCTAACAAATAAAAGAAAAGGGCTTTGCTAAAGTTAAAAATATAAAAAATAAAAAAACACCTGGGAAATTCCAGCTGCAAAAGTGAGTCTTTGGGAAAGTAATGAAGTGTGAAAATAAGGGCTAAACTTTTGCTGCAACTGGGTTCAAAGGCTGGGACTGAGGTTGAAAAGTCAGGAATTGCCAGAGGTAAGGATGCCCATGAAACTTTAACTCTGCCTCTGGTGTGAAAGTCTTAATTCTACTCAATTTCTAAATAATGAGTTATGGACTTTTGTGAGCTCAAAGGGACCCATAAATAATAATGAACAGTATAGCTGTTGGGCATTAATTGTGCTGACCAACATGATCAGCTGGGGTTTAAGACTTCTCACACTCAGTTCCTCTGTGTATCCCTTTGACTCCTTTGCATCATGTAAAGTAAAGCAAACTGGTCAGTGAACAATGAAGGAAAAGTGTTGATTTGACCTTAGAATGGAGGAGTGTTTGTTAAAATAATGAGGCGTGTTCTGTCTGGCTGAGTATGGTCCTGTTCATTAACATAGTACTTTGATGAGTGGATAGGACAACCTAACACATGCATTCACCACTTTCTTGTAATTAGAGTATGTTTTATGCAAAGTATATTTTGTGAGGTATCATTCTAAAAATCTTGGTCTGCTAGACATCAGGTTGTGTGTGTTGTCACTGTATATGAAGTCTGGCTGTGTGGGTGTTACTGAAACATATTGGGAGGCTAAAAACACCCACAATCAGCCTTTCAGGTACAACAGTAAAAAGGTCAAGCAATGTGAATGGTGTATTGAGGAAATGCTCACAAGTCCGAGGACTGCGTGCATTCAGAACCTCTCAGAGACAGCACCACCCAATGGAAACTCTTTGACACAGGTCACAGCCAAAGGGCTTTCAAGTAAGTGGAAGAAAATATAGAAAGGAAACTATGATATCATGGGGGACTTCACTCCCTCTATGACAATCCACCTGGCAACTGAGGAACAAAGGCAGAACAGTGGACGTGATTGTCCCAGGCTGGAGAGATTTTTGGCATGAGTATGAAAATGTAGGAAAGCCAAGGCAACTTGTGCCTTAAGAGGCTGCCAGCCTGGTTATCACTCAGGAGCTGTGTCTACACGTGCACGCTACTTCGAAGTAGCGGCACTAACTTCGAAATAGCGCCCGTTGCGGCTACACGCGTCGGGCGCTATTTCGAAGTTAACTTCGACGTTAGGCAGCGAGACGTCGAAGTCGCTAACCTCATGAGGGGATTGGAATAGCGCCCTACTTCGACGTTCAACGTCGAAGTAGGGACCGTGTAGACGATCTGCGTCCCGCAACGTCGAAATTGCCGGGTCCTCCATGGCGGCCATCAGCTGGGGGGTTGAGAGATGCTCTCTCTCCAGCCCCTGTGGGGCTCTATGGTCACCGTGGGCAGCAGCCCTTAGCCCAGGGCTTCTGGCTGCTGCTGCGGCAGCTGGGGATCCATGCTGCAGGCACAGGGTCTGCAACCAGTTGTCGGCTCTGTGTATCTTGTGTTGTTTAGTGCAACTGTGTCTGGGAGGGGCCCTTTAAGGGAGCAGCTTGCTGTTGAGTCCGCCCTGTGACCTAGTCTGCAGGTGTGCCTGGCACCCTTATTTCGATGTGTGCTACTTTGGCGTGTAGACGTACCCTCGCAGCGCCTATTTCGATGTGGTGCCGCGCAACGTCGAAGTTGAATGTCGACGTTGCCAGCCCTGGAGGACGTGTAGACGTTATTCATCGAGTTGCTACATCGAAATAAGCTATTTCGATGTTGGCTTCACGTGTAGACGTAGCCAGGGTGTGACTCTGCTAATGTCTAGCCTGCTATCTAGTATGCTAAACTCAGTTTGCAGGTTTTGTTTGTTTACTAAGGTAATCCGCTTTGTTCTGCTTGTCATCTGGTATAATCACTTAAAATCTACACTTTCTAGTTAATAAACTGGTTTTTGTTTATTCTGAAACTCAGTTTGCGCTATTCATTACGGGAGCAGGTAAGAGGCCTCCACAGTGAGGGAGGGGGCAGATTTCACAACACCCCTTTGGGTATCCACTCCAAGGGAAGTGAGCACCTGAGTGGTAGGGCTTGCCGGAGTCGATGTCAGTGTTTGTCCTTCTGCAGCTGGGCACGGCCCTGCCTGTGCATGTGCTAGAGGAGGCTTAAGGATTGGCTGACAAAGACAGGGTAAAAGGATGCCCAGGGTGGCAGATCTGGCAGGTCAGTGCTATTCCAGTACATAAGGTGGCATATGAAAGGGGTGGCAGCCTGTCATAGTGGAAGTTTGTCAATGGCCATTTAGACCAAGGAGCCACTGGCACATGGACTCTGACTCCCACATGGGAACATGTTCTGTACATGTTCCTGAGGTTTGCTGACATGGCCTCTCACTGAGGGAGAGGGACTGTGATGGCTGATAAGAACTGACTGAATTCAGACTCCAGTGGATAGGTTCAAATGGCTCTGAGAGAGGGGTTTAAAGCCAAGTTGATTCATCAAGAAGCCCCATGGAACAGTGCGAGAGATTTGCAAGCTGAGAAGGTGCAAAGAAAAGTCTCAGACATGCTTAAGGGGCTGAACAAAATTTGTTACAGTGAGACATTTAAGGAGCTCATACTGGTCAGCTTGTCAAAAAGAAGACTGAGCAGTGACTTGGTGACAGTGCATGAGGCCCTTCGTAAACAGGAAATGCCAGGTACCAGGGCTCCTTAGTCTAGTGAGTGTGGGCATGAACCCTGCAGCCTGAGGCTGAGTGGAGAAGAGAGGTAGTTGAGGCAGCTTTCTGCAGGCATCTCTGGAGAGAGAGGGAAGTCAACCTCACCTATTGACTACCAGCACCTTGTGCAGAATGAGATATAATTTGACTATGTTTTGTATTTGGGGTCCATGTTTTTGAGTCTCCCCTGTTGGGAAACCACCTGGACAATGATCCGGCACAGGGGGACACTGATGAAAACTGATGTTTGCTGAATCATGCACAAATTGATGGGTGGGTCTGCCCAATGTGGTCAGGTTGTTGTAGGGAGGGCTTCCATTAGGGTAGCCATATCACCTTATCCCAAATATGGGACAGGGGAATATGGGGAGGGAGGCTGCTCCCCAGCTGCGTATGCCAGATGGCTGCCACCCTGGTTGACCTCCCCAGCTGTCCCATGCCTCCGGGCACTGGGAAGGAGGCAGCAGGGGCACTAATGCTCCTCCTGGATTCCCTGAGCCTCAGGGATCCAGGAAGGAGGCAGCAGCCACTCTGGTGCTCATCCTGGCTTCCCTGAGCTGCAGGGAGCTGGGAAGGAGGTGGGAGCTGTTCCAGTGCTCCTCCTGGCTCCCTGAAGGTGTTGGGAGCTGGGAACTGGGAACTGTGTGGCAGCCGCGGGGGGTGGGCTTCCTGTTCCCTCGGCCTTGGGGAGCTGGGAACTGGGTGACAGCTGCCCCATGCTCTCCCAGCTTCCCCAAGGTGTGGGGAGCAGGGAACCAGGCAGCTGAAGCTGAACCCAGGGGCAGCCATTCGGGTGCAGGTCTGTGGAGATACAGGAGGTGGGAACCAGGCGGGAGTCAGCCGGTGTGGCTCTCAGTTCCTGCAAGGCGCAGGAAGCCCAAATGGCAGCCCAACATACCCCCTATATGTGAGGCACCCTGCTGGCTTCCTCTTGGCAGCTGCACCTACTCTGGCGGCTCTCAGTCAGCAGCTGCACATGTGTGCTGGTTGGGCCCGGGGGGGAGGTCATCCAGCAGGGGGCCTGATTACAGGGCAATTAGCCCCCTTCCCCCTTTTTTTTTTTTAAAAAAAAAGATAAATCGTGACACCATCCTAAAAAAGAGCCACCATGGCTTAACAACCATGTAAAAGAGGCAGTGAGAGATAAAAAGGCATCTTTTTAGAAGTGGAAGTCAAATCCTAGTGATCAAAATAGAAAGGAACATAAACACTGCCAAATTAAATGTAAAAAGGTAATAAGAAAAGCCAAAAAAGATGTTGAGGAACAGTTAGCCATAAATTCAAAAAACAATAGTAAACTGTTTTTAAGTACATTAGAAGCAGGAAGCCTGCTAAAAAAAGCATTGGGGCCCCTGGACGATAGAGACATAAAAGGAGCAATCAAGGAAGATAATGCCATTGTGGAAAAACTAAATGATTCCTTTGATTCAGTCTTCACAGCTGAGGATATTAGAGAGATTCCCAAATCTGAGCCGTCCTTTATGAGTGACAAATCTGAGGACCTGTCCTCCCATTAGAGGAGGTTTTGGAACTAACTGATAGGCTAAACAGTCACAAGTCTCCGGGACTGGATGGTATTCACCCAAGGGTTCTGGAAGAACCCAAATGTGAAATTGCGGAAGTATTAATGGCGGTTTGTAACCTATCCTTTAAATCAGCTTCGGTACCCAATGATTGGAAGACAGCTAATATAACACCAATATTTAAAAAGGGCTGTAAAGGAGACCCTAGCAATTATAGACTGGTAAGTCTAACGTCAGTACCGAGTAAATTAGTAGAAACAATAGTAAAGAATAAAATTGTCAGACATGTAGAGGAACACGATTTGTTGAGCAAAAGTCAACATGATTTCTGTAAAGGGAAGTCGTGTCTTACTAATCTATTAGAGTTCTTTGAAGGGGTTAACAAGCATGCGGACAGGGGGGCTCCAGTAGACATAGTATACTTAGATTTCCAGAAAGCCTTTGACACGGTCCCTCACCAAAGGCTCTTATGTAAGTTAGGTGGTCATGGGATAGGAGGAAAGATCCTTTCATGGATTGGAAACTGGTTAAAAGACAGGAAACAAAGGGTAGGAATAAATGGTAAATTTTCACAATGAAAGGGAGTAACTAGTGGCATTCCCCAAGGGTCAGTCCTGGGACCATGCTTGTTCAACTTATTCATCAATGATCTAGAGAAAGGGGTAAGAAGTGAGGTGGCAAAGTTTGCAGATGATACCAAGCTGTTCGGGATAGTCAAAACCAAAGTAGATTGTGAAGAACTTCAAAAAGATCTCAGCGAACTGAGAGACTGGGCAGCAAAATGGCAAATGAAATTTAATGTGGGTAAGTGTAAGGTAATGCACATTGGGAAAAACAATCCTAATTATACATAATATGATGGGGGCAAATTTAGCTACAACAGATCAGGAAAGGGATCTTGGCCTTATAGTGGATAGTTCTCGGAAAACATCCAAGCAGTGTGCAGCGGCAGTCAGTAAAGCAAATAGGATGTTAGGAATAATTAAAAAAGGGATAGAAAATAAGACAAAGAATATCTTACTTCCCCTATATAAAACTATGGTACGCCCACATCTTGAGTACTGCGTGCAGATGTGGTCTCCTCACCTCAAAAAGGATATATTGGCGTTAGAAAAGGTTCAGAAAAGGGCAACTAAAATGATTAAGGGTTTGGAACGGGTTCCATATGAGGAGAGGCTAGAGAGACTGGGACTTTTCAGTCTAGAAAAGAGGAGACTGAGGAGCAATATGATAGAGGTATATAAAATCATGAATGGTGTGGAGAAAGTGAATACAGAAAAGTTATTTACTTGTTCCCATAATATAAGAACTAGAGGACACCAAATGAAATTAATGCGTAGCAGGTTCAAAACTAATAAAAGAAAGTTTTTCTTCACACAGCGCACAGTCAACCTGTGGAACTCCTTACCAGAGGATGCTGTGAAGGCCAGGACTTTAACACAGTTTAAAGAGGAGCTTGATAAATATTTGGAGGTTAGGTCCATAGATGGCTATTAGCAAGGGGTAAGGTATGGTGCCTAGCCTTTTGTCGAAGGCGGGAGATGGATGGCAGGAAACAAATCGCTTGATCATTGTCTTCAGTTCACCTCCTCTGGGGCACCAGGCATTGACTGCTGTTGGCAGACAGGATACTGGGCTAGATGGACCTTTGGTCTGACCCAGTATGGCCGTTCTTATGTTCTTATTCTTGCACCCGAAATATGGGGCTGTCCTGCCCAGTATCAGACACATGGTCACCCTAGCTTCCATGGCCCTAGACCTCCTGTATCCATCAGCACTGTAATTGCTGAATGTGAGCAGGGCTTGCCAGGAGCTCCCACTGTCTAGCCTGTGGTGAGCAGAATGGGAACCTGGCAGCTCTGGATCCCCTGAGCAGCAGGCAGTGCAAAGCAGAAGACGGCTGATAGCTCCTGACAGGAGAATCACAGACAGCAGTTACAGCCAAATTCCAGAAGTGGGGCAGTTGGGGGAGTCCCACAGCTGCTTTTGAAAACAAGACCCCTTATTCTTCTGGACTCTTGGGGCTACAAACTACTAATGAGGAAGCTGGGGACCAACAAACAGAGTGAGAGCTGGGAGACCGAACAAACTCTGTAGGTAATTCAGCGTTCTGTGCACTGGCACTGTGAATTACGCACCCTTGGGGGATGGTTGTGGAAGGTGTGTTAAGATGTCCAGGTCTGACCCGGCCTTTCCCTTCTGACCCCTTTCTGAGTTTAGCTGGTGTACACCTCTGTCCTTGAGTGGGTGCAGATCTGCCTAGCATCTCTCTCCAGAGTGAGTATGTTCCCAGGTTATGTGGGAAGAAGACAAACCAAACATTAAGAAATTGTAGCAAATCCCCTAAAATAAGGACTCGTGCTGTTGGCAGGAGGGTTACAGGATGAACAGAAGTCATTGCTGGAAACTGATGCCACATAAATGCAGACTAGAAGAAAGATGCAATTTTTAGCAGTGAGACAGGTTAATCATTGGAACAACACTGACAAGGAAGGTGTTAGATTCTCCACATCATGGTGTCTTCAGTTGAAGTCTGGCTGCCTTTGTGGAAGATTTGTCAAACACCAGTTATGGGGTGACAGTCTCTGGCCTTTGGCACACTGGTCACCAGACTTGATAAGCGAAGAGTCCCTCCTGGCCTCAAACCCTGCATATCTAGGAATCCCTACAAAAGACTGAGGCAGGTGGACATGATGTTCTGAAGTTAGCATGTGACAAGAAGGTCAGCAGAGCTGCCATGTATTGCTCAACTCCATGTACAATGATCTGATGGGCATGTAAATCATGCAGTAGATTTGCATATTTTGACTAATTTGCATTCAACTATACACTTTAGCTTTAGAAAAAGCGTGGTTTAGTGCTGGGGAAAGCTGTTGGTCTGTATGATCACCTGTGAGTAGGAAAGAATGAATGAATGAACGAACGAACAGCCACATGGCCTAGCATTTGCAAAAGTGCCTAAGGGCCAGCTTTTCCAAAGTATTTAGGAATGAGAAAGTGCAGATAGGTACCTAGGCATCTAATACTTATTGATTTAATCAGGAATAGCACTGAAAGGGAAAGGAGGAGCAAGTCATCATGGAAGTTTGATAGCATATGCCAGATTGAGCACTCGTTTGCTATTAGGGATGCTGTACAATAAAACATGCACAGGAGCAACAGCTCTTGGCAAGAGACAGAGGTTTGCCATCTCCGTCCCAGTGTGATGAGGTGGGAATGTTTGTAATGTTTTCTCTCAATGTCCTGTGCATGTTTACATTTCCCCTATGTGTTACTCAAGTATGTGGGGCGAGGGTGTGTGATCATTTCAAAGACTCCCTGTGGGCAGGTGTGACTGCCAAGGGGCTGCCTGGACACAGAGAATGGCCAACTGTCCGTGTAACCCACACACCTATGTGTGGTTAACTGTCCCATGTAGTGGTACCTAGACCACCTCACAGAGAAAGAATAAGTGTCCTCTACAGCCAAACCTGAGAGGCACCTGGCCTTTAGCTCAAGCTGTGGAGGTGCCTGCCCTAAGCTCCCAAGGTCGCAGATTCAAGACTACCTGTGGGCAATTACATCTGTATCCTGGCAACCGAGGGGGAGGGCCCATCCTCTGCAAGAATCTACCAGAGGTGCTGGAGAACAGTGAGGGGTGGAGGCCAGGTGATGTGTTTGCTGTGGATAGAAACAAAGGGAAGGATGAGGGGCTGTGAGTTGTGGCTGAGGCTGAGTTGCCTGATGTTGGTCAGTCTCCTGGTTTGAGACTCAGTGGTCGGGGGAGCCCTAGGCTCTAGATCGAGGTGGGTTTTGCTGAATGTTCATGATTTCTGTGCTAATAAGGTCTGTTCTATGCTGCATTCCCAATGACCAATAAACCCTTCTGCTGTACTTCACTGGCTGAGAACTGCTGCTGACAGTGAAGTTGGGGTTGCATGGCACCATTGGGGTACATAAGGCTTCCCCAGCTGTCTCGTCCAGGTGGACTTGCTGCAGTGCTGGCAGTTTGAACAGGGGGCTGAGTGCTCCAAGGCCAGATGCAGCAAGCACTGAAGCCAAG
The DNA here is from genome assembly GCF_033958435.1 of Carettochelys insculpta. Taxonomy (NCBI): domain Eukaryota; kingdom Metazoa; phylum Chordata; order Testudines; family Carettochelyidae; genus Carettochelys; species Carettochelys insculpta. The sequence continues at coordinate 322,119 of NC_134151.1, forward strand.
GAGGCTTTTTGCTAGGGTGAGAGTGTGCCCTGAGCGGGGAGACGTTGTGCTAGATTCCCCACTGGCTTTCTTCAGAGCAGTGCCAGAGCACTGAGACTGTCATGCTGTGACACCCACTATTCACTTTATAATCATCCAAGTTCAGCCTCTTTAGCCCAGTAGCTGCTTAGCCAGACAGGGGTGCTGACCAACCACTGCTTGCAGATGGCCGTGTCAGTCTTCTGCCTCCTATTGCACCACATCCCCTGTTGCACTTGCTTTGCATTTGCTCACACTGCTTTTCCTGGGGCTGAAATTTTCCATGTTGGTCTCCACTGAAAGAAGCATAGGGTTTTTTAATTAGTTGAAGTCTTTTTTAATTATTCGCCTGTAAGAAAATATACTTTTCACGTGGTCAGTCAGAAATACTGGGCTCAGATAACTCAGAAATAATTAGAATTAAAAACTTCAAACTCAGCTGGTTTTTGGAGAGCTCACTGAGACTCAAAAGCAAGCCAGGTCTGAAGGAAATTGGGGACATAGCTTTAAAGCAGTGAACATTCAAAGCTGTCAAATTTGCAGATGGGGATTACAAATTCCTGCTTTTCTGTGGGGATTTTAAACTATTTGAAGAATTAATTTTAGTAGCTCATGTCAGGATGCCCTGCAGTGTTCCTAAGATGTTGTAAATTCTGAATGCACAACAACAACATACCAAGTACTTTACAAGACAGCTCATCTAAGGGCAGATCAGTTAGCTGGGGCCAGAAGGCTGCGGAGTTTAGAAGCTCTGTAGGGAATTTAACCATCTTGATATGTCTCAAGACGTAAGAACTGTACATGCCCAGCTGCCAGAGCCTGTATTTGCCCAAGCCAGATGTGTTTCTTTTTGCTCTTTAAGAAAAATGAGCACTCTCTCTCTGTGTATACATATGGGTGTCAGACAGTTATTTGATGATATTACACATTGGGATTCAAAATGGTCATACATTCTAACTGTTAAAACACAAATTAGTAACATCATGTGTCAAAATATACAAAGTAAATATCCTTAATCAAACTCTAATCTCAAACAGCATTTTTCTTACCTTTGCTATCTGTAAATTGTTGTTACTATCAGGGAAAATATTTTATCACTGTATAGCATGATCTCAACATTTACTGACATAAATCTAACTCTTCCAAGCCTTCCTCTAGACTTTACTCTCTCTAGTGCAGCACAAAGGAGAAGATACGAGGCATTCAACCTCTGAAAATACAGAAGGCACGTTTATCCCACAACATTAACCGCATTACCATTTATAAATGTGCTTTCTGAAAGTGCTCATAGTGGCATGACTGTGAAATACTTACTCATTAGGAGACAAGGCCAAAAAAGGTCTTTTCCAAGTTCCTACCCACCAACCCAAATGCCTCCTCTCTCCCAAAACCCTCCCTGCTTCCCCTTCAAAGCACTGCATGGGAAATGCTAGGCAATGTGCTGTGTCCTGCACTTATGACATCCTGGCTTTGCAGATCCAAAGGAGTTCCACTTTGAATGTCCCTGACTGAAGATTCAAACTGGTTGTGGCTATACGTACGTTCCTCTTTCAAAAAAGAGGCATGCAAATGAGGGGAATTGAAAATACAAATGATGTGCAGATTTACATATCTGGCACCTCATTTGCCTATTCTTTCAAAAGAGCTTCTTTTGAAAGAAGAAAAGCAGTGCAGATGCAGTTCTTTTGAAATATGTAAATCTGCACCTCATGTGCATTTGCAATTTCCCTTATTTGCATGCCTTTTGAAAGAGGACTGCATGTGTAGACACAGCCACTGCGTCTGTCTTCAACTTAAACTTCCTTAAATTTGATTTAAACTTCCAAGGTTAATGTGCTTTCTGAGCGAGTACAGCTAATGAGCAGGCTGCTACATTCTGCATGAGCTTTGATTTCCCAGTGGCCTTAAGGTGCATGCCCATTAAGGAGGCATTGCAGTGACCCAACCTCACAGAGACAAGGTGGATAATAGTGGTGATTTCTCTAGATCTGAAATGTGAACTGCTCTGCTGAGATTCACTGGCAGTTTTCCACCTCTAGATGGCTCTGGGCTACACCTGCAGGTCCAGAAAAGCAAGACACCTGGACTCACAGACAAAGATGGAAACAGGTGTGTGTGGCTTCATGCTGTTCCTTGCCTATTGCTTAATGCAGCCCATGGCTCTGTGCAGTCTGAAAGTCACATTATTGGCAAACCCAGGAAATTAGGATCGCTCTTAGCAACAGCTGCTGCTGCTGAGAAATCCAGGAGCAGTAGGGGTCTCATGGGGCCCTGAGCAGCTCCCGCCCACACTGTGCCTCCTGCTGCACAGTCTTCTGAAAGGCAAGGATGGACAGAGCAGACTGAACAAGTGACTGAGGCATTTGTTCAGTCTGCCCAGTTCCTGATTTCTGATGGGGCAGGTGCCACTGGCTGAAAAGAAAGGTGCAAGAAACTACCTAATGTTGCCAGTCAACTACCCTTGGTTTGAGGGCTGGGGAGGAAGGACACCCTGCCTTCAAACCAAGTCCAGGTCACAAATAAGCCCCACCCACATGGGTTACCTGAACCAGGCACAATTCACAGCAGACTGGACACCTGTTCAATATACACTCACGTGGGCTTGCTGGGGGTCTGCTGGCTCCAGGGCAGAGAGGCTCAGGCACCCAGCTGGAGTCAGTTGGCTTCCTGGGTATGACTTCTTCTTGACTGGGGCAAAGGTGCGTGTTGGTGTCTCCCAGACATGGAAATCCCTCACAGGCAGTTGTGCAGATCTTTGCATTAGGACTGTTCCTTTTCTTTCTTACCCACTTTGATCTCATTGAGCCCCTGAATGCTCCATTTCATCCAGCATGACTGGACCTGAGTCACCATCTTGCTGAGGACAGCAAGGGAGTTTTGCTTGTTTCCGGCTGCCTGCAGTCACCCCTGCTTCCGTTACGTTTGGGTCACACATGGTAGCTCTTCTTTGCAGCTGCAGATCTAGAGACATGGAAGAGGGAGATGTACACTGAGTAATGCCGTCACTGCTCCCAGTTTGAATCCTGTCAATAACACGCCTAAGGGGAAATTCATCCAAATGTTGGGCAGTTAGTGGCTGGATTCTGTGTTTAGCGCATGAGGATTTATATCCCTGAGAAGAAGAGCTGGTAGCACTATGTGCAGTTGTGACTGTAGTTCAGTGTTCAGTGCTGTACTTTGGACTGATGCTTGAGAGCAGCACAGGCTGATCAGCTTGCAAAAGCTTTAGGGAATTAAAACTGTTGCCGCACTGAAGCATCAGCAGTGGAATATGCGGAGATTACCAGTGAGCTTAAGATCTCAAAGGCTGCTAATGTGGGCTGGCATGCTGCTGCAAGGTTATTGCCCACTGACACGTGTTTCTCACGCACTCACTAACAGCACCAAAAGGTGCTCAGAACAAAACTTGACAGAAGTCTCTTGCATATATGTACAAATCATCTGAGGGCAGAGACTTGGCATACAATAGTGGAAGCCATATTGCACGGCCTGTTTAGAGCACTGCCTGGGCTTCAGAGAACAGCCAGGCAATTGCCAACATGCTTAAGCAATGGCTGATGCAGGCTTGGGAGGAGCTTCTCAGGACATAATTCATGTCAAGAGCAGCTATACCTGGTGAAAGCGAGGAGCTATGGGGAGAGGTATTTGAAGAGAATAAGACTCCAGCAAAATATCAACAAAACCAAAAAACGCTTGACAAGCTCTAACGAACCACATGAAATGAGCCCACAGCTTAAGAACATAAAACTTTTCAGCCTCAAGGAAAATGAAATTGTTTTTGAGCCCCAAACATGTGGCCAGGCCAATGGGCTGACAGCCACCGTGGGCCCCAGGGCAAAGTGGGTGGAGGGCTCGGCTCCGAAGGGCAGTTACCCTTAGCACCACCAGCCTCTTAGACCTGGGCTCCTGACAGCTGCGCAGAGTGGTGGAGCAGCACTACTGGAACTTCAGTGGGGCCTGGAGGTTTGGCCAACCCCACTGCAGACGTAGCAGCACTGGCAGCACAGCAGCCACCGCCAGGGGAGCACTGGGTCCCCTTGGAAGGCCAGGCTGTGAGGCAAGCTGCCTTTGTTTGCCCTTTCAGCGGGTCTGGGCCAGGCTCAGGGTAACACAGGCTAACAGAACAGGGTCTGTTAGCTGCCTTTGGGGCCTGCTCTTACCTGTATTGTGGCAACGAGTTCCACAGACAGTTACGTGTTCTTTCAATGAATAATCCACTTACCAGTTCCAGATTTCTCCTGTACCTTGAGCGGTTATTGGCACAGTGTACAGTAAGTGCTGGAGGATAGCGTGGGATTTGGAGAGTGCTGGAGGATGAAAAAGGGTAAGGGTGGAGATGGTGGGGCACAGGTACACTCCTCACTATGTCTCCCAGTAGGGAAATGGGGCCCTTTGGGTGCCTACAGCCCCTGAATTTTAGCCTTCTGTCATGCTCTCCATGGAGGGGTGAGGAGTGGAGCCCTTTAGCATTAGATGTGAGTGAAAGGTTGTCTTCACAAACTACCAGTCACCTAGAGCAACAGGGGAGGGGTGTCCCTTCCCTGAAAAGGGCTCTGTGTGGGGAAGCCCTCTATAAACCCATGACTCCCTCCCAGCTCTAGCATTAGAGCTGTAGGGTGTGTGAGCAGGGTTATCCCTAGGAAACTGGGCCTCTCTGGGTCTATGTGGGGAGCTGCAGACTGGTGACTGGGCCAGTGTTAAGCAGAAATGGCCAGCTTGGCTGTTTTATTTATTTACAGTAATTTTGATACTGCATTTTTGCTCATCTCCTTTGAACAGGGGGCTGCTGATTTGCTTGAATAACTTCCAGGTGGGGCTCTGGTGGAGGGAGAGGGTCTACTAGCATCTCTCCTGCTCTGGGTCTGTGCTGGCTGCCCTGCCATTTTCAGGCTGTGCCAGACGTTGGTTTGGATTGGGAAACCCAAAAGGAGTTGGGACCCTGTATCTGAGAGGTAGTTGCCTCCCCATTTCAGCCTGCCACTGCTGCCTTCCCCTGAGCCTCTTAATCCAGAGCCCATGTGCTGGTATGAGGGAGGGACCACGGACAGCTTAGTGTCTGCTAGACCCTTGTGCTCTCATATTTTGCTTCTGCTTGGTCTTTGGGGGCTATTGCCAGGCTGCTGCTCAGCCCTGGGCAGTACTGCCTGGTGAGCAGAGGAAGTCTGGCAATCACTTGAGCCTCTGGGGCAGGAGGACCAGTGAGCAAGGGTCACTGGCAGGATGGGGCAGGCTGTTGTGCAGTGGAGTGCCGACTGCCTGCTGGAAGGAAGTTCGTGGCAGAGCACGTGTGGTGCTGAGCACTATAAGGGCAGTCAGAGATGGGAGGGTTCTGGGGTGACCCTGTAGTAGGGCAGGGAGAGGGTAACCACATTGCCTCATTTGCACGGCTTGAGCCACATGCAACAGCTGCTCCCCATCTGGGGAGCTGGTTACCAGCCCAGCTCTGTGCCCTGACTTTGCCTTGGCTTGCTGCACAGTGCTCCTTATGGCACATGTTCACTCCAAGTACTACCCATGCTGCCCCTTCCACAATGCCTGGCCTCTAAAGCCCCGGCTCCATGGGCCCTCACTGGTGTAGGGCCTTTCCTGCACACACCCACGGGCAGCTTGCACAGCCCTGATCCTGCAGAGCTGCCCCCCAGCCCAGGAGAGGAGCCAGTGGGAGACGCAGGTTTGGCATCAGCTGTCACTTCTTCTTCCAGGGGCTGACCCTGCTCTTGCTGCCCCCTTCCCCTTCACTCCAGCTTTCCAGGAACTGCTGCACTAATTTCAGTAGCGCAAAGGTGTTAACATGACCTGTCACTGTCCAACATTACGCACAGTAACACAACATTCAGGGTCTGGTAACCAGAGACTTGAGCCTGCCTGGTACCCTGGCAAACACCTAATTAAACAGCCTATTAACCTTTTATTGAAGATACAGAAAAGGAGGGATAACAGTTCAAACATCTGAAATTTGAAGTATTAAGTCAGACTGTCATTGTAACCACATCCTTGGGTCCCTTCCCTTCAGCTGGAGCAAGCTTTTAGAAGGCTCTTGTCTGCCCATCTCTTAGATGGGATCAGAGATGGTAAAGACAAGCTCAGGAGGAAAAGGAGTTAGCTAGGTTGGGCTGAAGCTATTGTTAAAGGCCAAACCTATTTCCTAAGATGATAAAACAAGACAAAAATACAAAACTAGGGAGCAACAAGAACTGCAAAAAGAGAAAGCTCAGCATGGGGCTCTGGTGCTGACTTTCACTTTCTTCATAGTGGGATAAGTACAGGCCCAGCACACACTGTTATCTCATCTTCACTGCGTAGCAAACTGGGACCAGCACTGGGCCATTTAGGGTATCACTTTGATCAGTCTCTCTGGCAACAGGCTCACCGAAAAGGTGCAAAATATGCAGTCCAGGCTGGCTCAGCCTGGCTCATCTTAGAAGGCAAAGGGGAGAGGAGAAAGGAGGAGGGAAGGAAGAGGCATATTTGGGGCCAGAAAAGTCCCCCATTTCGGGTGATGTTCAGAATACAGCTGGAGCCGGTGGAGACCATAGTGATGTGACATGAGCCAGTGCTGGCTGCTCTCTCTCTGGCCCTGTCTGGTCAGCGTAGCTTTTGCGATTGGTCTCAGGAGACACCAGGGGTAGTAGCCAAGATGCAGAAGCCTGTCAGCCAGTGTACTAGCGTACACTAGTGGCCTCCATCTTTTTGTCCATATACCCCTTAAAAAGTCCTTAAGGGACCCCAAAGGGGATGGTGCTTAGAAGAGACCATCCCCGTGTTATTCAGGCCACTAATGAGGTCTAGTTTCCAGCACACCAATTTTGGTTAATTGATTTTTCAGTCTCCCATCTGGCCTGATCACAGTCCAGCCCTTGCGTGATGTCTGGGTTCATTTTGCTTGGACCAGTTCAGTTTTTCCATCTTGCTTTTGCACCTATTCCCAACAACATTTGTCGTTAGCTACTGCATGGGTGGCCAACTCATGGCTCTTGAGCTGCATGCAGCTGATCACTTGGAGCCATGCACCTGGAGTGCTTTCTGCCACTCTACGCATGCACTCCAGTGCCTGGAGGAAGAAGCATGTGGCAGCACCAGTACCAGTGAGTCCCAAGCATAATGGGCATTGGGTTTGAGACTGGGGGGACGGCATTGAGCCACATATTATACATTTATTTTTAATCCATTTATCAATCGATCATACAGCTATAGATAGCTCAATAAAAATAAATCTGTAATATGCAGCTCTTTGCACTCTATCCACAGCTATTTTGGCTCTTAGTCACTAACTGGTTGGCCACTCCTGAGCTACTGTAACATTTTATGGATTTCACTTGTTTTTCCGATGCTGAACTCAGTAAACCTGTAGGCCCTGTTATTATAACAGTTCCACAATCCAACAGGTGCTGGCTCCTCTCTCATCTCTGGCCAAAAGAATGTTATCCCTGGTTTGAATCTCCACCGTCCTGAAATTCTGGGCCTCAGCTCCTGCCAATTGCCCTGCTGTCACAACAGCCCTGTCATCTTCACAGCCTCAGGCAGCCAACTTTCCAACTGCACAAAACTGAACACTCTTGCCTTGCCCCTTTCCTCACCCCCCGACTCCTGTCACCCCCTTCCCTCTGTGGCACACTCTCCCCCACCCTCACTCACTTATTCATTGTTACCAGGCTGAGGCAGGTGGACAGGCTGCAGGAGAGGGTGAGGTCTCCATGTGGGGGTGTGGGCTCTAAGGTGGGCCAAGACGAGGAGCACAGGAGGCTCCACGCTAGGGGATGGAGTTGCAGGGTTTGGAGTGTAGCAGGGGGCTCAAGGCTGGGGATGTGGGTTCTGGGGTGGGGCCAGAAATGCATGGTGCAGGAGAGGACCCTGGACTGGGGCAGGGGTTGGGGTGTGGGAAGGGCTGTGGGCTAGAGAAGGGAGTTTGAGTGTGGGAGGGGGCTCTAGGCTAGGGCAGGAAATGAGTTCCAGATGGCTCCGTCCCCTCTGGGAGCAGCAACATGTCCCTTGACTCCTAGGCAGAAGCATGGCCAGGTGGCTCTGCATGCTACCCCAGCCTGCAGGTGCTACCCCTGCAATTCCTGTTGGCTGTCATTCCTGGCCAGCTGAAGCTGTGGAGCCTCCCATCCCACCATTCGCCATCCCTCTGTTAGAGCATAGCCCAGCAGTTGTCACTTCAAATTCTCCTGCTCCCAAGGAAAGCCCTTGCACTTTTTCTGATATGTACATGCACAGGTTTGTTAACAGCTTGTCACTATATGTTCCATAGGCTAATTATATATCACTCATGTATTTCTGTTTGTCTTAATTTTTTGTCTAACTTCATTCAATGCTCTTTGTACCTGTATGCCAGGATAAACAGGATACAGTTATTTATAAGCTGCTAAAAGACTTTGCTTTATAATCAGTTCCCTTCTAATTTCTTCACTTTTTTTCTACTTGTGCTGTGAATTGACCGCATGTTTTCACTGAACTGTCTTTAATAACTCCTGCATTTTTTACCTTTGAGGTTACAACTAATTCAGAGCCCAGCCACGTGCACAAGAATTTCAGTGATAAGTCAGTTCTTCCTGCTTGCCTGCCCCACAAACACCCTGGCACAGGAAGGCACGTCTGACTCATTCAACTGGGTGTGGTCCTGTATCCTCTGGGACCATCTCAGCCTGTTTCAGAGGACTACTGTGAACCCTCCCAGAAACTGGCACACTTCCCACCTGCTTGCCTCTGCTTGAGGGGGAGGGATGCTCAAAGTGTGTGAGAGAAGGGCTGCCACAGAAAACAGGACAGGAGGAAACAGATGCCAGAGGGTGAGGAAGACAGACCTGAGCAGGAGAGTGAAGGGGAGGCAAGAAGCACACTGTGCACAGACAGATTCTCCTCCAAGGCAGCGTTAAAGGTTTCATCATTTAACTAAGCAGCAATGAGAGGTTTATTCAAATAGAAAAATGTTAATTGCATTCTCTTGTAGTCAAATATTAATGGAAGGACCTTGTACAAATAAAAGTGAATAATGCAGCAGCTTAGCTGACAACATTGTTTCACATTCACTGCAGCTTGTGAGCCTTCATTAAAGCTGATCATTTTTGTTTGGGAGATTTAACCAGCTACCCTGCTTTCCCCTTTCACTAGCCTCGTACGCCCAGGCCTATGCAGATCCAAGGCCAAGAAGGAGCTCACAAGCTTCAATGGGAAGCAGCATCAGAAAAGTTCCATGGCATTCCTTCATTCTGGGTCAGAAACCCTGGCTCCATATGGCTCTAAAACAGCAGAAAGGGAAAGGAACTCCTCCCAACCCCATTAGGTACACACCCCGACTCCCACCACACATCCAGCCTCCAATAAGCCCCCCATTCTAGAGACCCACCCTTGCCAATCTACAGCGAGGCATACATAGCCCACCAAGCCTTACATTCATATGTACTATGCCTATATTAACCCTTCATACATCTCTGTGCAGCTTCTCCAGGCCCAAATAGTAACAGATAGTATAGAGACTAGCATGGCTATCAAAACAAAACAAAAAAGCAGTCCAGGAGCACTTTAACAAAATAATTTGTTAGGTGATGAGCTTTCGTGGGACAGACCCACATCTTCAGACCAAGCTGGGATGTGAAAGCTCATCACCTAATAAATTACTTCATTAGTCTTTAAAGTGCTTCTGGACTGCTTTTTTGTTCTCCAGGCCAGAGTGCAATGCAGGATGTTGCAGGCCATCCAGGGCTGTTGCACAGAGACCAGTAATCTTTAACTGAGCTGCAGGAGGTATTTGTGACAGATCACACCCCTCAGTGCACCAATCAGATTGTCAGTTCCCCTCACAGCTGACCACTTCTGCCTTATTTCCAGTCTGAGCTGTCTGGACCCAACTACCAGTCATGGGACCCCGCATGGCCTTTGCTAGATTAAAATGCCTTCTCTTACCTCACAGCTTCTCTCTGCAGAGCTGCCTACACAGCATGATCAAGTCTCTTCTTAAACTAAAGCAGGGCAGTTATTTTTGGCAAATAGTTTATTTGCTGAAAAATGCAGTTTTGTCCACAACAAAACTGAGTAAATTTGTGCTGAGTTCTCTGAATAGTTTCATCCAAACAGAAAAGTCTAAGTAGTCCGGTAACATCAAAACCATTCCGTTCATTTCAATTCCACAGCAACGTTTCACTTTTGTGGGTGCATGTGTATGTGCGTGAGACAAAGAGGCCTGAGCAGGAGAAGCAGCCTCTGCCCTTTTACCTTTAGGCCTAGTGGTTAGGGCAGTCAGCCGGGCTGTTCCACCTTCTGCCTCAGGAGAAGAGATTGCACTTGACTGTTACACAGTGCAGGAGAGTGTCCCAGCCTCTTATGTGGGGCTCTGACTCTCCTGTTGCAGCTGTTCCACTGTGACTAAGCATTTAAACGTTCACTGGAGCAGGGATGGGCATTCAGGTCCCCACTCCCCCAAGTGAGTAGACAGAGAGAAGTCCTATCCCTTTTCTCTAGCCCAGCGGTTCCCAGCCTTTTGGAGATGGGGACCCTTTTTGACAATTCAGGAAGACTTTGTGACCCAAGGCAATTCAAAATGGGGGTGGGGGAGGAAGTTCTCTCCTGGGAAAACTGCAACCCCCCCCCCAGCCCTCCAGCGTCAACCTCTCTCAGTCCCAAAACACACCCCCCACCTTAAACCCCTCTCTGCCGCCCATGCCTCCCTGCTCCCAGGCTTAAGCCCCCGTTAGGGTTGCCAGACTTTTGGAAAACTTATGTGGGACAGGCAGCCCCTCCCACACGATCCCCAGCCAGGGCTGCCTGTCCTGCATGAGATTTCTACAAACCTGGGCAGCAGTGGGCGGGAGGTGGGGGACACTGATAGCCCTGCAGCTGGGAGCTTGTTGGGGTGTGGAGCCCTGAATGGCATCAGCAGCAGCACCAGCCATGGGTTCCCTGGGCAGGGGGACAGCGAGAACCCCCACCACCATGTAGCTGGGAGCCGACTGGGGTGCAGAACCTTAGCTAACAGCCATGGGACCCCAGCTGGGTGGGGGTGGGGCAACCCCTGCAGCCAGGAACTGGCTAGGGGACAGAGCCCTGCTTCGCTGTCAGCCCCTCCCCCAGGCTTAAACCCCTGTCAGCCCCTCCTGCTACCTCACAGGGAGTTCTGCGCTGATGCTGCTGACCCCCACCCCCACTGCTCCTTTGCTGGGCTGTTGCTATCTCCTTCTCTGCCCGGCTCCCCGCAGCCCTCCTACCCCCTTCCCCCACCTGCAGCGGGACAGGTGCTGAAATGGGACACAGTTTAATTTGTTTGAGGGTGGAATCCCTCCTGCCAGTTGTTAAATCGAGTTCCATTTCGGCATGGCAGGTCAAGACTGGGAGCTGGAGAAGTCAGTAGGCAGCGTCAGGGGCTGCAAATGGCTCCTTTAAAAGCCACATGTGGCTCAGAGCTGCCCAGCTGGTAACACTTATAAAAATCTAATCACAACCCATAGGCTGGGACTCCCTGCTCTAGCCTGTCACTCTAGGCCTCCTTCGATCTTGTGCAAATGCCTGCAATCAAAATAAAAAACTGAAACCTTTTATTCAATATTCTATCCAACTCAAAACCTGACATTTCATTAAAACATTTCATTTTTGGCTCACTTTGCCCCAAAACTTTAGAATAAATTGTGACTTGCCAGAGAGTTGAAAAACCCATTATTTCTGCAGTTTTACTCCTAATCCAGTCTTGGCTAATTCATGCAGCACAAACTCCTGAACTCCCTGACTCTAAGGCTTGTCTAGATGAAAAATCTTGGGCAGGCTTTCTGGACTTCATCATGCCTGTAGCTCTATTCTCCACTTTTTCAGCATCTTCTAAGGCATGTGGAGGCTAGAACTACTGATCTACTTAACACCCAGTTATGGTGGTAAGACCACCTCCTTGCTCTGCTGTGGAAACAGCCAAGGCTTACCTCTTCCCATTCCAACCACAGCAGTGCACTGGCTGGGCTCGTTCACTTGGTTTCCTCTATGACCCGGCCCTGGTTCCTTTTCCATAGTTCATGCATATGGGATGGGAAGCAATGATTGCATGGAATTGCATAATAGTTTATTGGGTGAGCTTTCGTGGGACAGACCCACTTCTTCAGACCATAACCAGACCAGAACAGACTCAATATTTAAGACACAGAGAACCAAAAACAGTAAGCAAGGAGGACAAATCAGAAAAAGATAATCAAGGTGAGCAAATCAGAGAGTGGAGGGGGAGTGGGAGGTCAAGAATTTTTGCACCGTTCTTCAAAGGGAAGCAGCCGAGCTGGCTTTTATATTCAAATTCAGCACATTAACATGTGGTTTAAACTGGGACGGGAACTTTCTGAGTCACTATAGGGGCTCGTCTGCATACTTGGCTTTATCTAATTCTTGACCTCCCTCCCCGACCCCTCCGCTCTCTGATTTGTTCACCTTGATTATCTTTTTCTGAGTTGTCCTCCTTGCTTACTGTTTTTGGTTCTCTGTGCCTTAAATATTGAGCCTGTTCTGGTCTGGCTATGCTCTGAAGAAGTGGGTCTGTCCCACGAAAGCTCACCCAATAAACTATTTTCCTAGTCTTTAAAGTGCTACTTCACTGCTTTTTGTGTTGATAGTGTATAGACTAGCACGGCTTCCTCTCCGTTACTATGGAATTGCATGTCTTCATTGGTGGTAGTAGTTGTAGTAGGCATCCTTCAGTCTACATAGATTATGGATATTAAAAAAAACAAACAACACACAAAAAAAAACCACACACACACACCACACATGCTGTTAAGCGATGCTGGAGTACCTCTCCAGGCGTGAGCCTGTGCAATTTTTTTTTTGGGGCCCTGGGCTGCCCAGGTGTCAGTGTCCCCCTCTTGGCTTTACTGATATAGTCCAAAGGAGAGGATAACCTCTACGTCTGGTACCAGCTCAGCTACAGGAGTTGCTGGGTCAATGCCAGAATTTGGCACAGAACCGCCTTAGGACTCCCCTCTGGATTTTCTGTCAGGGTTTACTTCCTTAGCTTTGCTCCTTCCCAGGATAACCTAAAAGGCAGTGGGGTGTTTTCATTGGACCTACTTAAATAAATAACCCTCAGCATCTGTAATCTGAGCTATTCAGAATTTACCACTCTGCAAACTCAAACAGTGATTTCATATCTGCCATCAAATGATTGATATGGAGATCAGTGGGCCAAGAACAGATGCTTGCTGGAAGCACACCCAGTCAATGATGACTTCTTGCTAACAATTATTTTTTGAGCTCAGTTAGACACTAACCTGTTCAGTGTGTGTTATATAGATTTTGTGCAATGTTACTTTTTAAATCACAGTGTTGTGAGATACTAAGTCAAACACCATACAGATTTCTAAGTGTATTACACAGAACATCCGAAACCATATTTCTAATCTCCAGAAGTATCTAGTTTATGAGTTTTTCTTAAACCACACTCTTTGGTACTAGTTGTTTGCACAGCTTTTCATTCTGTATTAACTGAATCCCATATCTATGAGTTCATTGTTTTGCCTGGTAAGGATATCAGATTATCTGCCCTACAGTTACCTGGTTGTCCTGCTTGCTCTTTGGACTATTGGTGCATCTTTGGCATCCCCAGGGACTTTCCTAGCATTACAACATGCATTCAAAGCTAACATCAGCCTATCTCTAACAATCTGCCACTCTCTTCCATAGCCCCTCACATTCACTGTACCATCCTATCTTGCACTTCCATACTAGACCTAGGCTGGTGACATTTCGGGAAATCTCTCACTCCATATACTTAGGGCAAATGCTCCCTTCCATAAGTCTGGGAGATGGCTCCATGTCCAGGTGGCGCAAAGCTGGAATGCTGGCTAGATGGGGTATCTTCCCCATTCCCTGACAAGCCCATCAGTGGAGGCTCCAGGAATGAAGCGGATCCAACTTCAGAAGCCACCTACTTTCCATTGAACTTTGCCTCCCATCACCAGGCCTGGCTGTGACTGTGAACTCAGCATTACCATGGGAGGGTCTGTTCTGCTGGGTTGGCAAAGTGCCCAGCTGCCACAGCCACTGCCCCATAGTGGTAGCAAGGAACCGCTAGACCCTTTTAGAGCAACCAGTGGGCATGGGCAGGAGAAGGAACCCTCCCCTGCACCACCTGAGGAATGCTAGTTCCCACCTCCTCTGCTTCCACCCACATCTCCCACCATGGCTGAAGCCATGAAACCCTCCCTCGGCCAGAGCCACAACCCCCCCCATTCACCCAGAAAAGCCCTGGTGACCCCACCCCAGCCATGCCTCCCCCTCCCTTCCCCAGGCTCAAACTGCCCTGGGGACAAACATCTCTCCAAGACACTTTTGATATTCCCTATGCAGGTTCCAGGACTGCTGAGTAGCCTGGGCTCTGTTTGGGGAAGTGGTGGAGGCACAGTTTTTACTGGCTTTTCCTGGCCCAGGGCTCCTCTGGACAGTTGAGGGACAGCGATGTGACTGGTCAGGGGTCCTCATGCACAGAGGAACCCTGAGTGCTCCCCTTGGTAGGGGCCTTGTGGCTCTAGCCAAGATTAGGGGGGCAGGGGGCCCAGTGATGGTTCTGTCCTGGAATTGCTATCAGTGGATTTGGTCACTGCAGTTCACTCCCCTCATTTCAAGCCCTTCTCCTGAGGGGTTTTGGGGAACAGTAACATCTGGGGCAAGAACCCCTCCTTACCCCCACAGCAAAGGAAGAATGAGAAGGTACCTCCCAAGTGCAAACATGGAGATTTGTGCCTGAGAAATACACAGTTCCCAGTCAGTGAGGACTTGCTGGGTCAGGAATTTTCCCCCTTCCATGCCTACAGAGCCCTGTACTAGTTGTGTGACACAGCTCTTACACAATCCCAGGGCTGCATGGCTACATGCTGAAAAGGCAGGAGATGACAGATTCCTTTGGGAGATCATTTGACAGACTAGCACAGCTCACTCACCAGAGAGCTCTCCGGAGAGTCAGCCTTCATTTTCTTTTCTCCCTGCATTGCACAGTCCAGAACGCATTTCCTGCCTGGGTCCGCGCAACCTTCTCATGTCTGCCCTGACACACGCTTAGCAACGTAGAGAGTCTCAGCTCTTTTCATCTTCCTACCAACCGTTCCCGCCAGCGTACGCCTCTTTCTGGCTGGGATTTCACAGCGCTTTCTCTCTCTCTCATGTGAGTGGCCACATTGCACCCACCCTGCTAGGGAGAAGAGCCGACTGGCATCCAAATGTAGTAGCTACTACTAGTGATCTCGGAGTTGAGGTTGGAAAATAGTTGCCATTTTCATTAATCAACAAATGCTTCAGAGGCTGAGTTGAGGCCCCTGTGCACAACAGGGCATCCTGCTGCTGGGCCTTCCTGTCATTACAAAACCTTTGCCTCACACTATAAGCTAGGAGTGTGACTCTTCTGCTTGTGTACACTGCTGTTAAGGCTAGGGTCTGGCCTTTCAAGCTTTAGCACAAAGAGTCAGGGGGCTGCACAAACAGCACTCTAGCATCTACACTAGAAATCCCCATTTCATGCTGGAATTGCAGAGTTTCAGTGCAAAAATATAAACCCCCAACGAGAGTATTTTTGCTTTTTGGGCTGATGTGCCCAAAAGACTCTTGATTGCTTTTTCTGCTCTAACTGCCCTGCAGAGCTGTCCGTCAATGCAGAGCAGGAGTGGTGGCTCTTTGAAACTCAGCTGTCCTGCCTGGGGGTATGCACCCCTCTCCTTCAACGCTGTTCTGATGGCTGGTGCTGTCACTGCTCTGGGCCATAAAATAAATCATTATACTGGAATGCTTGGGTTGCTACCCAGAATGCACACAGCAGCAGGAGGCAGACTGCGCTGGGCTGAGTCAGGGAGGGAGGTCGGGGGAGGAGTTGGCGATTTGACCCTCCCCCTGGCTCAGGGCTGGTTGCTTTGGGCTGTTGTCACACAGAAATAGCCAACCCTGCCATTATAATGATTTGCTTTGTGTCCCAGAGCAGTGCATAGTGGGATAGCTACTACAGTGTGCTCATCTCAGGGCAATGCAAGTGCTGCATATATAAGACACTTTGTTTTCCACAGTTGTCAATGTGAATGCAATCCCAATGCAATGCTTTCAGTGCTTTTCTGTCACCAACAAAAAGGTCAATGAAAAGCCTCCACAAATGCAGACTTAGCCTAAGTATACATGCAGTAAAGCTGCTGGCCAAAGCAGTGAAGGCACAGCCAAGCCAGATCAATCAATTTCAGGTGTTTTAACTTGACACAGCTCAGCTCTACTGCTGCCACCATTGCTGTGGTGGTTACATAGCTTGTGCCTCCTCACACTGGCACAATGAGAGCAAAGGTGAGCATGTGCACGTGCAAGGGGATCACACCCTTAGCTCATAGTTAGACAAAGCCAAAGTATAAGTATGGGTCCAGCAGCCAGATGCCTGGTTTGCGCTCCAGCTCATAGTGTAGACACAGACTTAGACAACCAGCAAACAGGATGTAAGGCACCTGCAGCGCTCCAAAGAAAAATGTTGGCCTGACAAGATAAAGATTGCACACACTCAGCAGAGTGCTCTTGCCCTCATAGGGCAGTGTAGCCAGTTCAGGCTCCTGGAAGGACTCTGTCCCTTCTGGGTCAGTGGGTGGCCATCCTGCCCACGAGTACCAAACAACCCCCAAGTCACTAGTTAGGGGGTTCCCACCTTGCCTCTGGTGAGTGAGAGGCAACAATTCAAAGCCCCCGACTTACTTGAGGTAAGTGCTGGGGGAAAAAAAAAAAATAATAAGCTCTCATCAGCACCTACCACGTGGCATGGTCACATGTCTTTTGGGACCAGCCACAGTTTGAGCTTACAGGAAAATTAAAATCTTCACAGGTCCTTGGTTTGAGTGTTGAGCCATTAAATGGCTGAAGTATCACTATTGGCTCTCTTTAACAAATTAGAATTAAAACCAGATTCACACTTCATATTTTTAACTTCACATACAACTATGATACATGCACAAAAATGGATTATACAGATTCAGCAGATTGATGTTAAAAACAATATTTTATGTGACCAGGTTTGTATAACACATGTTCAAGTTATGTATATGCATATTCATGAGCCAATTTTCATAAAACATGTGGCGTGTCAGTGTTCCCTGGAAGCTGAGTGCTTGTGCAGGCACTCGGAGAGATTCAGATGCTGCCTGGCTGCTCAGAGCATTCGCAGCCATCCACATTGGGCACCATGTGTTTCTATTGGTGGGGCACATCTGCACATGCCTTGGTGCACATAAAATTTATTCTACCCATGGATGGAAGAAAGTTAGAGGGAACTCTGGGGGAATGACAATGGCTTCCAGGAATGTGCGACACACACCCTGGTCTGAATAGGCAAAACCTGCTCACAAAGCCCAAGTCCAGAACAGCCTAGTGTGGCCCATTGGTGAGGCAGCTGTCCTGATAGCATGTGCCTAGGCTCTGTGCTGCTGGTAGGACCCCAATGAGCTGAGGGGCATGGGCCCCAGAGATGCTCTTAACACTCTCTGGGGTGGAGCCTCGGCTTTGTACCCCAGGTTTCCCCACCTAATCTGTCCTTGATCTCTTTATCCTGCTCCCTGGCCCCCGCCACACCACAGCCAGTTATCACCTCGGTTCCCAATGGTCAGTTTGGTTCTGCACATCCCACCTGTCCCCCAATGTGACATTTCTTCTTAAACAGATCTAGCTTTTTCCCCCTTCAGTGTTACATGATAGCATTGAGACAGGCCTGTGAGGGGGAAGGAACAATATGCCCAGTTTACAGAAGGAAACTGAGGCACACAGTCATTCTACAATTAGCCACTACTCGCAAACAGTCTGGATCAAGCAACTTGACCAATGCTAAATTTGGAAGTACAGGCAATGGGTGTCCAGAATTCTAGTTTTACCTGAAAGTCATTGGAAAAAAATTAAACATTTTTCTAAATTGCCTACAAGAAATACTTTTGTTCTGCAGACCAAGTGTACCGAATAGTGCCATTTCCCTGGAGGCTTGGCCAGCTTCAGTGGGACCTGGCTGGATGCTTACAGAGTGTATTCCACCTCTGGAAATGGATGTCTCCAAATCACCCCCTTCCCAGCGGTAGCAGAGTGCCTGTTAGAGGCTCTGGAATTCTCCTTCCATCACAAGGAATAAGATTTGCTTTCTCTTGGTGCTGCAATGAAGACATAGTTTAAGAAAAGTAACTCTGGGCAAATGCTTTCATATTCAGCATGCCCTTGTGACTAGCACAAAGTTAACTAGCCTTTGTTTTGAGGATTGTGAAATGCTGAGTGAGACACCTCACCAAGTGTCCACAGTGAGCCAGTCTAATCAGCTGCAGTTATGTGCCCAAGAGTGCCATATTTCCCCCATGGTGTCCTGAGCAGTATGAGGCCCACTGGCGTAGGAAATCACTTTCCAAAACAAATGCTAATCGGGAGAGCCACTTGGGTGTTTGAATGACAGACAGAAGCTAGAAGGGCTTCTTGTATCGTCAGGGACTGCAGCCTTTCCAGTGCTGACAGCATCACAGGGTTCTTTGGGTGCCTGTGGTGGTGTCACAGAGTAGCCATCACCAGTGTAAGAAGCTGTTTGGCAGAGCTGGTACTAACACCAATGCAAACCTACTTCAGGCAAGGCTCCGGTGGCCAGACTGATGAATTCTTACCCCAAGTTCATTAACCCTGGTGTATGTGAGCCGTGGGTCTACCAGTGCAGCTGAAGGAGCCTGACCGCTCTAGCATTTCCCCCAGTTCCAGCTCAGCTGACCCAACAGCAGCACAGGGAAAGCCCTAGCTGCCCCGCCTCACTGGCTGACTGCACAACATAGTGGAAATGGGTCCTGGGATTGGTGCCATTCCCAGGCTCACAGGGCCTGAGGACCTGGCTTGTCTGTGCTAAAATACAGCCTGCTCCTTCTGCTGCTGCTCTGTCCATGAAACTCACCCCCAGAAGAGCCCAACAGCCACTCCCAGGCAGCTGGAAAAGAGGCATTTCCTAAAGCCTTTCCTGTGCAGAGCACCTACAGGCATCTCTCAGGAAGTCTCTCTAGCCCCACTCCCTGGTATGGGGTGACCTGCAGGGCTAATTTAATGTTTGCCATCAGGATTCACTCGGGAAAAAAATCTGAGGTCATCTGGGGCCAAGGCAGCCATGGGATTGTGCCAGGAATGTTCTGAGTTGCTTTCCCCATGAGAGAAAGGCTCCATTGCCAGGAATGCATATTAATGACTTTCTCTGCTTTTCTTCACTGGTTTTTCTGAAGAGTCAGGTTTGATGGGGCTCAAACAAACTCTGTACTAAGCAGCTCTCCCTTCCCCACTGGCAGACAGTTGTGTTAATGGCTGACAGTTGCATTCCTCACGTGCAGCACTTGGCTGCAAATGTCTCCCCTGGCCCCAGCCCTGGGAATGCAGAAGACAGGAGCACCGCCTTGCAGTGTGGGAGAAGGGGCAGGGGCAGGGGCAGCATGGAGCAGTGTCTCTAGGCACCATGCAGAAAGTGTTAGCATCCATACAAACAGAAACCCTTCTTCCCAAAGGACTGCAGCAGCATGCCAGGGGGCTGCTTTACCTCCCATCTGCGCAGATGCTGCCCACAGGAGCAGCATATCCTGCTTTATCCTAGTGCTTTTTTCAGAACCGTCTCCAGCCACCAAGCAGGACCTCTTGGTTATTGCCTTGTGCACTTGTTCCTCAAGCCCATTTTCACCGGCATGGTGGAAGGATGCTCAAGCTGGGAAAGAAACTTGGTCCATGGAGAGGAGTTGGCCTGCAGGTTGCAATGCCGGGTGTGGCAGTGTTGCCAGGGCCATCACACGATAATGGTGCTGACAGAACCACACCATCCCCTCACATATCTAAACTGTGGAAAGCAAAGGGGATTTAGGCATAGAGGGGTCCAAAATAACCATGCTGCTGAACTTGGCACATGACAGAACAGCCATGGGCATAGGGTGTGCTGCAATCGTCTCCTGCACTGAACACAGGAAGGGCTCACTCAGGATTTCAAAGATTTACATCAACTTCCTAGGCACTATACCAGGCAGTGTCCTGGATTCTGTGGCTGTTCATGTACCCAGAAGATTGGTTGTGGTATTTGTGGGGAACTTTCCTAGATTCTACACTATCCTGGTAAAACGGGCTAGTGAAAGAATCTGCTTCTCCACTCCTGCTCCCTTTATGCTTGACTTTGAGGGCTCCACTTCCACTCTTCTGTGTGGCAGAGTCCTCATAACCCAAACAGAGCTGGGCCCAGGTTTCCGGGGGTGGGGGGGAGGAGGAGGGAATCAACCCCCACTTTTTGTAGTGACTTAGGACAGGCGCTTGGGTGTCCCCACTTCAGGGAGCTTTCCCCACCCTGGATGTTCTCCTGACCCATGGACTCTTACATGTAGCTCAAAGCAAATACAAGTTGAGCCTCTCATTCAGCACTCTTGTCTGGAAACATCCATGATCTGGCATGATTTAAAAAAAAAATAGGAAAAAATGGGACCAGTTAAGGAAACACATCACAAACAGCATCTCAGGCACATATGGACAGTTTTGTCCTTTTCTCACATGTCCCAGGGCCCCTTCTTAGTCTCCAGCTGTGCTCCAGGGATGCTTCAGGTCAGCTCCTTGTCCTGGTGGTGGTCATATGCCCTCAGGCTCTAGATGGCAGAATCCTTTGCAGCCCCAGCTCCCCATACTGGGGTTGCAATCCCCCTGAGGCTGGCCAGCAAGGCCTCTTCCTGTGCTTGGCTCCCTGCCCAGGGTACCCCCTTCGCTCTCACCAGCTGCTTTCCAGATCCACTCTGGGCTGATTCAGTCTCTGGTTGCTGTGACTGTCCCAAGCATGGATCTATGCCCTGGACCGATTCTCTGGTTCTGGCTTGTGTGGCTCTGCATCTCTGCCCTGGTCCCTGCTCTCTCCTTAGCTCAGACTCTGAGGCCCTGAAAAGCAGGCCTGATAACCTCAGCCTAGCTTCCATACAGATGTGCACAATTCACCATCCACTGACACTATCTTCATTTGAAGACTACATTCTCTACAGTACCTGCTATCGTTCCCCTAGAAGTCCCTGGGTGAGGTTAACTGGCACAGTACCTTTGGAAGTGGGTTTCATGTCCCATAGAGTTTATGGGACATTTAACGTATTTTGGTTTGTTTCAGAAATCCAACTGCCTGTTTTGCTTTTGGAAAGCATAAATTAAGTCAGTTGCACTATGTGACAAACTTCAAAACAGAAATGCACTTACATTTCTAAAAAAAGAATTTTCACTGGGGGGTGGGGGGGCGGGGGAGAAAAAAAGTCAGGGAACAGTTGTACCAGCTCTAACAACTTCTCTCACTTACTATATTACCGATTGTCAACCCCCACTGCTGGTCTTTCCTGCCATTGCCTGCTACACCAGAGCCCTTTCCTTCAGCAAAGCTCACTGTTGGTACAGAGACTGAACAAGTTGCCTCTTAACTTTTGCTTTGATAAACTAAGTAGAATGAGTCCCTTTTGCCTCTCACTGCAAGCCAGACCTCACATACTCTGTGGCTTGTCACTGATATAGGACTGTTATGAGGTCAAAACATTTTGCGGTGGGCTCATTCAAGGCTTTTCTCTCACATCACTTACCTTGCAGGTGCAGTCTGGATAAATCACCCACAGCCTTGCAACATCCAACACTTAACAATATGTCTAAGTCTTGATCCATTCACAGGCACCTTGCATTCTGTGATGTTGCATGTAATTGTGGGATGCTTAGAGTTATTCCCCATTGTAAAACTGAGAGGAGTCTGGCCACATATACCATCTAATCTCAGTGAGCACTATTAGCAAATTATGAACATTGTTTTTGTTTGTATCACCTTTGAGCTACGAGTTAGAAATGTGGGTATATTTCCACTCTTGTGCAGTTTCTAGGTGACACTCCTAGCTGGATTAGCATCAGCACTAGCCCTGCTTGATGGTCAAAGGACATCAGCAATACAATGGCTCCTTTCAGTGGGTTCAAGGCCATCAAAGCTCTCTGTGCCCCCTTTACTCCTATCATAGCAGATCTGCTTGGCGCATGCTGTATGAAACTGAAGTAGAGCAACTTAACACAAAAACTGGCTCCCACCCAATTTTTCTAAACTCAAGCTCCTCCCTGCTGTTTTGATCTTCTCCCCTCTGTGCTCAGTGCCAGCTGGATGCCAGAGAGATCATTGATGTGGTTTGTCTCAAGTTCTCCTTCAGGCCTCTTGATTAATCACCACAAGTTAAATCACTGGAATAATGAAGGGCATCCTCTCAAACAATGAGGTGTGAAAATGCTACAGCTCAGGAGTAGAATGAGAAGGGGGCTCCCTTCTATCCCTGGCACGTCAGACTGCTGCCGCTAGGAGCCTGACTCCTTCAAGGAGAAGCTGATTTCAGCAAAAATAGCTTAAGCAGCCATTCTTTCCCCTTCAATGATGAGCAGGGAGGTGCAACACCCAGCTCTTCAGGCATGGGCCCACACAGCTCCTCTAGCAGAGATACTGCTAGATGGGGCAGTCAGTTATCTCGCAGTCCAGATTTGGCCACAGACAGACGCTTTGAACAGACCCTTGAGATTCATTAGAATCATAGAAGAGTAGGACTGGAAGGGACCTCGACAGGCCATTGGCTACGTCTACACGTGAAGCCTACATCGAAGTAGCCTATTTCGATGTGGCGACATCAAAATAGGCTATTTCGATGAATAACGTCTACACGTCCTCCAGGGCTGGCAACGTCGATGTTCAACATCAATGTTGTGCAGCACCACATCGAAATAGGCGCTGTGAGGAAACATCTACACGCCAAAGTAGCACACATCGAAATAAGGGTGCCAGGCACAGCTGCAGACAGAGTCACAGGGCGGACTCAACAGCAAGCTGCTCCCTTAAAGGGCCCCTCCCAGACACAGTTGCACTAAACAACACAAGATCCACAGAGCCGACAACTGGTTGCAGACCCTGTGCATGCAGCATGGATCCCCAGCTGCAGCAGCAGCAGCCAGAAGCCCTGGGCTAAAGGCTGCTGCCCACGGTGACCATAGAGCCCCGCAGGGGCTGGAGAGAGAGCGTCTCTCAACCTCTCAGCTGATGGCCGCCATGGCGGACCCCGCTATTTCGATGTTGCGGGACACGCAATGACTACACGGTCCCTACTTCGACGTTCAACTTCGAAGTAGGGCGCTATTCCCATCCCCTCATGGGGTTAGCGGCTTCGACGTCTCGCCGCCTAACATCGGTTAACATCGAAATAGCGCCCAACACATGTAGCCATGACGGGCGCTATTTCAAAGTTAGTGCCATTACTTCGAAATAGCGTGCACGTGTAGACACGGCTATCGAGTCCAGCCGCCTGCCCCCACGGCAGGACCAAGCACTTTCTAGACCATCCCTGAAAGCCATCTATCTAACCTCTTCTTAATATCTCCAGTGATGGAGATTCTACCACCTCCCTTGGCAATTCGTTCCAGTGTTTGATCACCCTGACAGTTAGGAACTTTTTCCTAATGTCCAACCTGAACCTCCCCTGCTGCAATTTAAGTCCATTGCCTCTTGTTCTATCCTCAGAGGCAAGGAAGAACAAGTTCCCTCCCTCTGCCTTATGACACCCTTTTAGATACCTGAAAACTGCTATCATGTCCCCCCTCAGTCTTCTCTTTTCCAAACTAAACAAGCTCAGTTCTCTCAGCCTTCCTTCATAGGTCATGTTCTCTAGACCTTTGATCATTCTTGTTGCTCTCCTCTGGACCCTCTCCAATTTCTCCACATCCTTCCTGAACTGCGGTGCCCAGAACTGGACACAATACTCCAGCTGAGGCCTAACCAGCGCAGAGTAGAGCAGGAGAATGACTTCTCGTGTCTTGTTCACGACACACCTGTTAATGCATCCTAGAATCATGTTTGCTTTTTTTGCAACAGCATCACACTGTTGACTCATATTTAACTTGTGGTCCACTATAACCCCTAGATCCCTTTCTGCTGTACTCATTCCTAGGCAGTCCTTTCCCATTCTGTATGTGTGACACTGATTGTTCCTTCCCAAGTGGAGCACTTTGCATTTGTCCTTATTAAACTTCATCCTGTTTACCTCAGCCCATTTCTCCAGTTTATCCAGATCCTTTTGAATTATGACCCTATCCTCCAAAGAAGTTGTAACCCCTCCCAGCTTGGTATCATCTGCAAACTTAATAAGTGTACTTTCTGTGTCAATATCTAAATTCTTAATGAAGATATTGAACAGAACCGGTCGTAAAACAGACCCCTGCGGAACCCCACTTGTTATACTTTTCCAGCAGGATTGAAAGCCATTAATAACTACTCTCTGGGTACGGTTATCCAGCCAGTTGTTCACTCACCTTATAGTAGCCCAATCTAAGTTGTATTTGAGTAGTTTATTGATAAGTAGATTATGTGAGACTGTGTCAAATGCTTTACCGAAGTCTAGGTATATCACATCCACTGCTTCTTCCTTATCCACAAGGCTCGTTATTCTATCAAAGAAAGCTATTAGATTAGTTTAGTTATAAGCTAAATAAAAACAAGAGCCCTGGAAATAAGATCACAGGAGAGATGATTAAATATGGTGTAGAAAGGAGGAGTCAGGAAATAAACCAACTATGTAATTTAAATTGGAAAGAAGGGAAAGCAGCTAAGGAATGGACAAGATCCATGCTAGTGACACTATACCAAAAAGTTAGTGCATTGGAGTGCAAGAACTACAGAACAATTGCCCAAAAGAGTCATCTAGGCAAGTTCCTGGTGATGATACTGATGGAGAGATTAAGATCAGACATAATAACATCTAGCAGATGAGCAAGCAGGGTTCAGGAAAGAGAGAAGTACCATACAGCAGATATTGGCACTAGGATTGATAGTGGAGAAAACATCTACACTTGCTTTGTCGATTTTCAGAAGGCATTTGACAGTGTAGATCAGAAAGTGACTTCGTTGGTGTTGGAGTTGTATGGAGTGGATACCCAATCACAGAGTATCTTCACCACACATCTAGGGAAAGAGCAATGGACAAGATCAAGGCATCCTATGGATGGGATAAGAATTAGCAACGTGAGGTATGCGGATGATAGTTATCCACAAGGAAGATGAGGAGAAGCTAGTGAAAAACGTGCAGGTGCTAAATGAGGAAGGGAAGTGGTACAGACTGATTACCAACATTGATAAAACAGACACAGTGGTCTTTGGAGATAAAGAAAATAGGAACGAAGATCAGTGTAGATGGGATTGGACTAGAGAATGTTGAGAAGTTCACGTATCTGGGGAGCAACATAACATATTCCCTAGACTGTAAGAAGGAAATAGTAACTAGAAGAGCAAAAGCAATGGTGAGAGTTTGAAGGCGATGGACAAAATCTGGAAAAGCAAAGTTATTAACTTAGGAATGAAGCTGAGCATCTTGAAAACGTGTACTCAGCAGCATGTTGTACAGATGCGAGACAAATGATAACCAGAGATTCGAGGAGAAGAATATGGGTGTTTGACAGGAGTTGTTATAGAAAGATTCTGGAACAGGATGGATGGATGCAGAAGATCGCCTAGAAGGAACTATATAATCAAGATACAGCTGAAAGAGAACCTACTGTAGAAGGTTATACAATGCAAGTTACAGCTATTGGAGTTAGGAGGAGAGAATGTATCAACAATTAGGGTGTAAAATGCTACATTGTCCACACTGTCCTGCTCAACTGAGCTGCGTCTACACGTGCACGCTACTTCGAAGTAGCGGCACCAACTTCGAAATAGCGCCCGTCGCGTCTACACGCATCAGGCGCTATTTCGAAGTTAACTTCGACGTTAGGCGGCGAGACGTCGAAGTCGCTAACCTCATGAGGAGATAGGAATAGCGCCCTACTTCGACGTTCAACGTCGAAGTAGGGACCGTGTAGACGATCCGCGTCCCGCAACGTCGAAATTGCTGGGTCCTCCATGGCGGCCATCAGCTGGGGGGTTGAGAGATGCTCTCTCTCCAGCCCCTGCGGGGCTCTATGGTCACCGTGGGCAGCAGCCCTTAGCCCAGGGCTTCTGGCTGCTTCTGCGGCAGCTGGGGATCTATGCTGCATGCACAGGGTCTGCAACCAGTTGTCAGCTCTGTGTATCTTGTGTTGTTTAGTGCAACTGTGTCTGGGAGGGGCCCTTTAAGGGAGCGGCTTGCTGTTGAGTCCGCCCTGTGACCCTGTCTGCAGCTGTGCCTGGCATCCCTATTTCGATGTGTGCTACTTTGACGTGTAGACGTTCCCTCGCTGCGCCTATTTCGATGTTGGGCTGAGCAACGTCGAAGTTGAACATCGACGTTGCTGGCCCTGGAGGACGTGTAGACGTTATTCATCGAAATAGACTATTTCGATGTCGAAACATCGAAGTAAGCTATTTCGATGTTGGCTGCACGTGTAGACATAGCCCTGCTGTGTCACCTGCTTCTTATCTGATGTCCTCAGAATGACTGTAGCATCAGCTGGGGCACTGCTGTACCCAATCACCTCCTTCCCTTCCCCTCCCCTCTGCATTCACATAAAGCTTCTGCCTCTGTCATCCCTTCCATCTCCTTCCAGATGCAAACAACTGTGGTTTTCGCTTTCCATGTTGTCCCAGCCCCAGCACATTTGCAGCCAAGGTGTCCTCATGTGGAGCCTTCAGTAGACACCTAACTTACGGCATGGGCAGCAGCTGCAGGAACAGACGATGGGCCACTGCCTAACCTCACATCCCCCAGCTCTGGGATGAGCCTCCACAGACCAAAAGGAGTTAGCTACTTACATAATGAATGTGAACTTGTAAGTAGACAAAAGCACACCCTGCCCTGGTGCTCCTGCTATTGCAGGGTTAAGAATTAAACAGATGTGTGGCCATAATGTTTCTTTTAAGGATCAAGATTACATGTATATAGTAACTTGCAACCTAGCTGTATGGTTCTGGAGATGCATTGAGCAGAGCAGCTAGCTATGGTAAGGAATGTCAGCAGACTTGTTGACAAGTTTGCATTGCTGGTAGCAAGAGGGAAAGGTCCTGCTTGCTGGGGCAGAGGCTAAATCTCAGGTTGGTCAGAAATAGGCCAAGTGGGGGCTAAATGTACCTTTTTGGTTCAGATTAGGGTGAGGTTTGCTTGGAGATCTAAGTCAGGGTCTGCAACCTGCGGCTCTGGAGCCACAAGCAGTTCTTTATGGACTTCTTTGTGGCTCCCGATGCTATAATTGCAAAGAAAAATAACCTGATTATTTTCAATAAACCGTGAATGTCTAGAAGCCCAACAATGAACAACTCATCTCTAAATATGAAGTTATATGGGATTTCAAGACATTGGATAACTCCATACCCATGTTCTCCATGCCCCACTGCCTTGTGGGTTATCCTGGAAAGGAGCAAGGCTAAGGGAGTAAACCCTGACAGAAAATCCGGAGGGGAGTCCTAAGGCGGTTCTGTGCCAACTTCTGGCATTGACCCGACAACTCCTGCAGCTGAGCTGGTACCAGATGTAGAGGTTATTCTATCCTTTGGACTATATCAGTAAAGCCGAGAGGGGAACACTGGCATCTGGGCAGGCCAGGGTCCCAATAATCGCCCAAGCTCGCGCCTGGAGAGGTACTCCAGCATCGCTAACAGCGTTGAACCAACATGGGAGATAACAGATACCGGTTATAAGCTCTTGCTCGATTGGCATAGAGAACGAGCACCAGGGGTTGCCTCTGACGGTGGGAGAGATCGTTGCATCTCACTGGACAGTCACTGCCCGCCTCAATCTGGGCAGCCCCCAGCCAATAGGGTACTGTCCCGCCACAGTTCACCTGCCTCACTGGGTGCGTGAGGCTTAAGGTTCTCAAACCTGACAAGTGACCTGAAAGCTGAGCACCAGGCAAACCAATAAGAAAATCAACAAGAAAAGGAAACCATCAAAGTTTTAAGCTTGCTTGCTGGAATGTGCAGACCATGCTGACAGGTCTGACTGAAGATCTTCAGGACATCAGTGACACCTGAAAGACCGCTGTCATCAATGAAGAACTGAAGAGGCTCCAAGTTGACATTGCTGCTCTGCAAGAGACACGTCTCGCAGATTTGGGATCTCTAAAGGAAAAAGGACTACACCTTTTTCTGGCAGGGGAAAGCCCGAGAAGAAGCCAGGGAGCATGGTGTTGGCTTCACCATCAGAAACACCCTTCTACAAATGGTGGAATTAGTCAAGGAGTCTCTCTGTTCCACCCATCAGGTCATACTTCAAACTCGCGCCAGTCCTGTCCACCTGATCAGCGCTTATGCCCCAACCCTGTACACTGCACCAGAAGTAAAAGACAAGTTTTATGACGTGTTTAGTGCTGCCATAGTGCAAATACCTGCTCACGAACAACTGTACATTCTGGGTGACTTCAATGCGAGAGTTGGAGCCAATCGTGCCTCGTGGCCTTCCTGCTTAGGCCATTTTGGTGTGGGGAAAAATGAATGAAAATGGTCAGCGTCTTCTCGAACTTTGCACGTACCACAATCTGTGCATCACAAACACATTTTTCCAAACCAAGCCACAGCACAGAGTGTCATGGAGACACCCACGCTCAAAACACTGGCATCAACTAGAAAGATGGCTAACTCAGAGAGAGCTGAAAAGTTCAGAGAGACCCTCCAGGAAAGTCTGCGCAACAACCCTGGGGGTGCCGATGTGACATCCAGATGGCAGTATCTGAGGGATACAATGTACAACACAGCCTTGTCGGTGTTTGGAAGAAGAGCTAGAAACACAAATGACTGGTTCAAAGCTAACTCTGATGAGATGATGCCAGCCATCGAAAAAAAGCATGCTGCACTCCTGGAGTACAAACTTTCGCCAAACCAGAATACCCTGCAAGCGCTCAGAGCAGCCAGAAAAACAGTACAGCAGACGGCCAGGTGCTGTGCCAACAACTACTGGCTCGAGCTATGCGGCAGCATCCAGACCAGACTTTGGTAACCTCAGGGGAATGTATGAGAGCATCAAGACGGCATTAGGACGCACCCAGAGCAAGATGGCACCTCTGAAATCCAAATTTGGTAAAGTCATCACTGACAAAGCCAAACAGATGGAGCGCTGGGTTGAGCACTACTCCGAGCTGTACTCACACAAGAACATTGTTGTCAACTCAGCCCTTGATGCCATCAAACTCCTACCGGTAATGGACGAACTGCACCAGGAACCAACTGTGGATGAACTGGAGAAAGCCATTTACAAAATTGCAGTAGGAAAGGCTCCGGGCCAGGATGGTATACCACCAGAGGTAATCAAGTGTGCTACAGACACTCTCCTGGAACCTCTACATGAGCTACTGTGCCTGTGCTGGACAGAGGGAGAGGTTCCACAGGACATGCGCGACGCTAACATCATAACCTTGTATAAGAACAAAGGAGACAGAAGCGACTGCAACAATTACCGCAGAATCTCCCTCCTAAGCATCACTGGTAAACTGTTTGCTTCTGTCACCCTCAGCAGACTCCAGAAGATTGCTGAGAGGGTGTATCCTGAATCACAGTGTGGATTCCACGCAGAGAGATCTACCGTCGACATGGTCTTCTCTCTGAGGCAGCTGCAGGAGAAATGCAGGGAGCAGAGGAAGCCACTCTACATAGCCTTCATCAACCTAACCAAGGCCTTCGACTTGGTCAGCAGGGATGGACTGTTCAAACTGCTCCACAAGATAGGATGTCCGCCACGGTTACTCAAGATGATCCAGTCTTTCCACGAAGACATAAGGAACCGTCCAATACGATGGCACATTATTGGATGCTTTCAGCATCAGGAGCGGTGTCAAACAAGGATGCGTCCTTGCTCTGACATTATTCGGGATCTTCTTCGCACTTCTCCTTAAACATGCCTTTGGATCTTCAACAGAGGGCATCTTTTTGCACACAAGATCTGATGGGAAACTGTTTAATCTTGTAAGGCTGAAAGCTAAATCTAAGGTGTGGGAAGTCCTCATCAGAGATATGCTGTTTCCAGATGACGCTGCTGTCATGTCACACACAGAAGACCAGCTTCAGAAGCTGCTGGATTGGTTCTCCAAAGCATGCAAGGACTTTGGGCTCTCCATCCTAGCCTAAAGAAGACAAATGTACTTGCTCAGGATGTTGCTGAATCCCCATCAATCAGCATTGACAACTACACGTTAGAGGTTGTCCATGAGTTCGTTTACCTTGGGTCCACCATCACTGAAACCCTGTCCTTAGAGACTGAGCTCAATAGGAGGATCGATAAAGCAGCCATAACACTGTCCAGACTCAGCGAGAGAGTGTGGAACAACAACAAGCTGTACACTCACACCAAAATGCAAGTCTACAGAGCCTGCATCTTCAGCACCCTCCTTTACGGCAGCGAGACTTGGACCCTGTATGCCCGCCAGGAAAAGAGGCTGAACGTCTTCCACTTGTGCTGCCTCAGGCGCATCCTTGGAATATCGTGGAAGGACAGAGTGTCCAACACTACCATCCTTGAGCAAGCTGGAATCCCATTTATGCACACCCTCCTCAGGCAGTGGCAGCTCCGCTGGCTTGGCCACGTCCACAGGATGAATGATGGAAGGATCCCGAAAGACATCCTGTATGGCGAGCTAGCCTCTGGCAAAAGACCTCCCAGATGCCCCCAGCTGCTCTACAAAGATGTTTGCAAGAGAGACCTCAGGGAAGGGGACATCAAGCCAGACAGCTGGAGGAGCTGGCAGACAATCGCAGCAGATGGAGGCAGAAACTATACAAGGGCTTTCAGAAGGGTGAGTTGAGGATCAGACAGCTAGCAAAGGAGAAGCGAGCCCACAGAAAGCACAGCAAGGACCTGCCAGACACCCATTACATATGCAACGGATGCAGCAAAGACTGTCACTCTCGTATGGGTCTTCACAGTCACAGCTGATGCTGCAAATGAGGATGCCAAACGGAACTACGAAGGGCGCGTTCCATAGTCTACGTAGACTGAAGGAAGCTACTACTATGGATAACTCTCCCTTTAATATGTGCAGGGCATTGTGGGATGATGTTGTATCTATGTTTTGATTGTGTTGCCAATAAAGTTTTATTCCTATGCATTGCAGCTTTTGAACTACTGAGTTTTTTTCCAAAGTCACAAAAAAAAGTCACTTCTTGCTATTTTGGTTGTCGACCCCTGTACTAGGGCAAAATAGCACGTATCTGCAAAAGTCATTCTGAAGTTCTGTAAGGGCAGATCTGTGCCTTGCAAGTACTGAATCAGCACTTCCAGGCGCTAGAATGATTTTCAATGCATTATTGATCATCTAAGAGGAGATGCATACACATGGGAGTACTTCAAAAAGTGAAAAATAGGTCAAATTACAAAGGACAATAAAAACCATATAGCACAAATATGCAGGGGGGACATTAGAAACCTGACAGGACAACATGAACTCAAACCAGCTGGAGCCACAAAAGGTAACAAGAAAATATTCTACAAAATACATTAGATGCAAGAGGAAGACCAAGGACAGGGTAGGCCCCTTCTCAGCAGGGGAGGGGGAAACAACAACAGAAGATGTGGAGATGGCAGAGGTGCTTAAGGACAGCTTTGTTTTGGCTTTCCACAAAGAAAGTGTATGGTGATTGGACCCCTAACAGTGATTGCTGAAGAAAATGAAGTAGGTTGACAAATATAAGCAGGTAAAGAAAAGTTAAAATTACTTAGAAAAGTTTATCCATAAACCTTAACTCAAGATCTGAGGGTCCCAGCCATTGCCATATGCTGCACAGAATGATGAAGTAATATTTCTGGAACATTTTCTTTCAAGGTTTCACAGATTCCAATGCCAGAAAGTGACATTGTGATCTAGTGTGACCTGTGTAAGAGGCCAGAGAAGTGATCCAACATTATTGCTAGAACAGCTTATTTAGAAAAACATTCACTTGACTGAAAAATTGTTAGTGATGGACAATCCAAGAGCTTTGGTAAGTCATTCCAACAGTTAACTCTCACACTGTTAAAACATACATTTTACCAGCTGCCAGAATTTGTCTAGCTTTGACTACCAGCCATTAGAAAGTTTTACCCCTTTCTGTCCTGTGTCGAAAAGCCCCTTAGGAAATAATTTGTTCCCCATGTAAGTGTAGCAGGAAGAGAACCGCAGACTTAAGCCCTTGTATCAGAGGCCTGGGCTAAAACAGTGGTCATAGCTCTGCAGTACAAAACAAAACTCAGGAAGAGACAGGCTCTAAGCAGGAGTCAGGCTCTGCCTTGCACACACTCGCCAAGCCTGGCAAGAACAGGTATTGCAAATACACACATTCCTAAGAAAGCTGAACACAGGACACTCATGCACACACATTCGGAAATGCTAGTACCAGAACACCCTGATAACAAATATGGTACAGACTCTACCACAGCAAAATACACTGGTAACACACTGATCTATGTCAAAGATGGAGTCAGGGCGACTATAATGGACAGAGATGTTTTGATCGAACCAATATGTACCCAGTGTGGACAGTAAAAAGCTACATCAGAGATGCAGTAACTGGTTTGTATCAATGTACAAAATATAGTCTCAGAGGGAGTGTCTCTGGCCAGCTGAGGGGGACTAGAAGGTCCTGCCATTCATGGAGCTGCATCCATTGTCATGGCCAGACACATACTGGTGTAAATGTAGACATGGACCAGTGGAGCTAGCATTGTGCTGGGACTACTGTAGGCCTGGCTAGGCACCTTCATACTTCAATAAATCCCTCTGTGTGCCATCCCACCTCTGCACAGAGATCCAGATCTGCAGACATTAAGGGAGCTGCCCAGGGGACAGGGCATCAAGGGAGAAGAGGAGCAGGAGAAAGGACCCCTTGTGGAGAGGGGTGCTACAGCCCATGTCAGTCCCCACTGGGAAGAGGCTGGTGCCCCTAGCAACAACTGTGCAGTGCAGTGGGGAGCTGCTGCGAAATTCAGCCCATTCAGTGCCACTACTCTGCACCTGCCCAAGATATCTACACCCATATGAAAACATGGGTGGGCATGGCCCCCAGCTCCCTTGGTTCTGGCACCCTTGTGGGGCAGGGCCCAGTGTTCTGTGTGCTCAGAGCCTCACTACGTCCCAACCTACTTCTGTTTGCTGCAGCACCATCCCTGCTTGGAGCTTCCAATTTAGCAACGTCTCTCATGAACTATGGGCAACAGCACTGGCAGTGGTATCCAGCAGCCACTCCCTCCCCTGCAATGCCAAATACAGCACTGATGTAACCTCGCTGCTGTTATGCCCCATGTTTCTGCATCCCAGGGTCATCTTAGCTTTCTTGGCCAAAGCATCACACCAGGAGCTTGTGTTCAGCTGTGTGGCAGGGTCAGTCTCATTCCTGGGCCTCAGGTCCTCCTTTCAGTCTACTGGCCCCACCATAGGAACCCATTACCCTTGCTCGGTGCAGGTGGCAGTCTGCGGGGGAACATGGGCTCCACCCACTCATTCTGGGTTCCAGCCCAGGGACCCTGGATGGCCTTTACCAGTGAGGGCTGACTCCTTTCACCCTCGGAGTTCCTCTCCCTGGGCCACTTCCCCAGATGATTCCCCCGGTACCTCCTTCCATTAGTGGTAGCCATGACAGCAAGTCCCCTCCTTTGTTTGGCTCCTCCAGCTGAGCAGCTCCTCACAGTCTCCAGATGAGCTTCAGGCCCCCTTGGATTGGAGCAGTTCAGCCCCTCAAGTTGCTGAGGCTCCTCTCCTCTTTTGTGGTCTCTAGTGTTCCTCTAAGTCTCCTTCCCTCTCCTCACTCACCTTCCAAACTCTCCCCTTACCCTTCCTGGAGAAGGGCCTGTAAAGGTAGCCCTGAGTGAGATCAGCTGGCCCTAATCGATTTACTCCTCAGCTGCTCCCACATGGATTGTCAGCTCCATCTCTGCTGTTTTTAGTCCTGTCTTTTCCTCTCCTCGTCCCACCCTGCCACAGGTGATTATCCACTAAACCCTGGCCTTGACATGTGGCCTGCATTCTTTGTTTCCCATTTATCCAGTGAGAGGGTATACCAGGCCCTTCAGGGCCCCCGATGGAGTCCCCATGGTCCCACACCCTGCCCCAGAAGCAGTGAAGGTGGGGCCACCAGGCTTGAGGAGAATGGCTGCTTTCATGCAGCCAATCAGAGCCCAGCAGGCTGAGCTAAAAGAAACAGCAGAAATTTAGCAGGTCAATCCCAGTGGGATTGGAGGGTTGAGGAGGGATGATCTGCTCTAGTCAGGGAAGCTTGACAGCAGGGGCAACTGGTGCCCGTGGGGGCGGGGGGTGCATGCAGGGCCACCAATGGAGCATGGGGGCACCCTATTTAGCAATTAAATTTTTGATGTGGGCATGGTGCACCTCCCGAGTGCTACCACGGGTGCGTCTACACTAGCTGGCTACTTCGAAGTAGCTGGCACAAAGTCAAAATAGCGCGTGGTGCGTCTACATGTGCCATGCGCTATTTTGACATTGAAATCGACGTTAGGCAGTGAGACATTGAAATCACTATTCCTGTTTGAAGATGGGAATAGAGCCCTACTTCGACGTTGAACATTGAAGTAGGGCGTGTGTAGACGATCCGTGTCCTGCTATGTCGGAATAGCAGGGTCCTCCATGATGGCGATCAGCTGAGAGGTTGAGACATTGGCCGTGTCTACACTAGCCCCAAACTTCAAAATGGCCATGCAAATGGCCATTTCTAAGTTTACTAATGAAGCGCTGAAATGCATATTCAGCGCTTCATTAGCATGCGGGCGGCCGCGGCACTTCAAAATTGATGCGGCTTGCCGCCGTGCGGCTCGTCCCGACGGGGCTCCTTTTCAAAAGGACCCCGGCTACTTCGAAGTCCCCTTATTCCCATCAGCTCATGGGAATAAGGGGACTTCGAAGTAGGCGGGGTCCTTTCGAAAAGGAGCCCCGTCGGGGCGAGCCGCGTCAATTTTGAAGTGCCGCGGCCGCCCGCATGCTAATGAAGCGCTGAATATGCATTTCAGCGCTTCATTAGTAAACTTCGAAATGGCCATTTGCGTAGCCATTTCGAAGTTTGGGGCTAGTGTAGACATGGCCATTCTGTCCAGCCCCTGTGAGGCTCTATGATCACCACATGCAGCAGCCCTTAAAGCACTATGGACCCAGATTGCCTGTGGCAGGAAGCTGAGGGTGTGCAGGCAGCAGCACATGCATGTGGCAGCCCTGCACGCCCTCCACAGAACCCGACCCGTCCAACAAGTACCATGGCATCCAGCCAGCCCCAGTGCGCCCCCAGGGCTCCCCCCCCGAGGGAACCCAGGGCCCCCTGGCAGCCAAATGGGGGGGCCAAAAAGTGGCAGGACCTGTCCAGGTCAGACACCAAGCTCCGAGACCTGCTGGGGCTCTGGGATGAAGAGGAGGTGCTCCATGTGATGGGGAGCAAGTGGTGGAACGCAGAAGCATTCACCTGACTGGCTGAGGGCCTGACCGCCCGGGGTCACCCTGCCTGCACTCTGGATCACGTCCAGAGCAAGGTGAAGGAGTTGCAGCAGGGTTACGCTCAGGCTTGGGACTCAGCCAGCTGGTCTGGGGCTGCCCCTTCTGCTTGCCCCTATTACAGGGAGCTCAGGGCCATCCTGGGCCCCTGGCACATCTCCTCCCCACAGACCACACTGGACACTGCAGCCAAGGAGTCCCAGCAGGCCTCAGAGCTGGAGTCCGGCCTGGAGGCCAGCCCCGCACCCTGGGGCCCACGCGAGGAGCCAGCCCTTGGGAGGGCGGAGGAGGGGACCAGCAGCAAGGAGGTGATGCTCCTCATAGACCTCCCCTCCCAGAGCACCAAGTGGGTGTCCACCCACCAGAGTTTCTGTCCATGGCAGTGAATGATCAGGTACGTACCCCACAGGGCACACACACCCAGGCCATGGGGTGGGGGCACCAGACACAACTGGGGGCCCACACACCCCTAGCAGACCCCGACCAGCAACTGCCCAGCCACAGCACGGTCCCAGGATGGCGGCATGGCCATCAGCGCCCACACCCATGGACAGCACTGTGCCCTAACGCTGGGGGTGGGTAGACCATGCAATGGGGCCACCCAACAGGGACATCATACCTACCAACAGGGGACAGACACCCTGCACCCAAGGGTGGGGCAGGGGGCATGGGGCATGGGCAAGGGCACAGTACTAACAGACTTCCCCTCCCTCTCTGTCCTTCTCTGCAGCTGCACCATCCGAGGCCCCAGGCAGCCAGGCACCCTCCGTGGTCCCCGAAAGCCTGCCGGTGGTCAGACACCACCATCACCTGGCGACACCACCAAGGCTGGGATGGGCATGCGACCACTAGACCCAGGGGATGGCCCCCCTGGACCCCCAGCTTCTGGCGGCTCTCTGGCAGCATGAGGAGGTGGCCGAGGAGACGCTGCGGTTTGACCACGAGGAGTCCACCTGGCGCTGCGTGGCATGGCAGGAGTTCATGGGCATTTTCCAGGACATAGCTGGGTCGCTCCGTGAGGCTGTCGCCTGGCTCCCACCTCCCAGCTCCCACCTCCCGCTGCTCTCCCCGCCACCCCGCCTGCCAGCCCCACAAGACCGGAGCCCATTGGGGTTGAAGACCGGCCAGTGGAGGCATCCCGATCATACCCGCCGGTCCTCCCAGGTCCCAGCCTGCCGCGCTGGGGACCACAGACAAGTGGGAGGTAATGACCCGTACCCGCTGAGGGTCGCACCCCTCTACCGCCACCCCAGATTGATGGGCTGACGGCCAAGCCATCCACTAGCCCCCTATTTGTAAATAGTTGTCCCCCTAGTTTGTATATTGGTTCCAGTTTTTGTTGCACACATACCAGACAGTTCTGCCAGATTCAATAATCAACAGTTTTATTTTCCAAAGAACCTGAGATGTGTGCTTGTTGGGGGGATAGTGTGCGGGTGTTGCGGGTGGTGGGGCAGTGTGTGGGAGGCCCTCTGGGGATGGCCAGGGAGGTGCTCAGGGGCCCTCCTGATCAAAATGGGCACGCAGGGCCTCACGGACCCGTACCCCCTCATGGTGGGCCTGGCAATTGGGTGTGGCAGCTGGCTGGGGGAAGCCCGTGGCAGTGTCGACTGCCCACCCCGGACGAAGGCCTCCCCCTTGCTCTCGACAATGTTGTGAAGTGTGCAGCACGCACCCACAACCTGGGGGATGTTCTGGAGGTTAATGTCCAGCTGGGTGAGGAGGCACCACCAGCGGCCCTTCGGGCGGTTGAAGTTCCTCTCCACCACCTGATGGGCGTGGTTCAGGCGGGTGTTGAACAGCTCCTGGCTGGCGGTGAGGTGGCTGGTGTATAGGTGCATGAGCCAGGGCTGGAGGGGGTAGTCCGCGTCTGCCCCAAGGCAGAGGGGCCTGGTGGTGTCCCCCAGAATGATCTTCCTCTGGGGGATGTAGGTCCTCGCCTCCAGCTGGCAGCACAAACCCAAGTTCCGGAAGACACGGGCGTCATGTGTACAGCCAGGCCAGCCCACGTACACATCCTGGAAGTGGCCCCGGCTGTCCACCATGGCCTGAAGGACCATGGACAGGTAGCCCCCTGTGGGTTATGTATCTTCCCCTACTGTGGTCCAGGGCTTGGATGGGGATTTGGGTCCCATGCAGGGCCCTGAAGCAGTTCGGGAACCCCATGGCAGCAAATCCAGCAACGGCTGCGTCTAGGTCCCCAACTCAGACAACCTTCTGGAGCAGCATGGCATTGAGTGCATGGATCATCTGTGGGGAGTAGACACAACCATTCATGAGGGTGTGCAGGGTGCCCCAGGCCCCTCCCCCGGGCCCCCCTTCCTCCCTCCTAGGGCACCCCTCTCTCCCCGGCCCCACACCTGGCCCCCTCTCTCCCCAGCACCCCTGCTTCCCTATCCCCACACCTGGGCCCCTCCTTCCACAGTACCCCTCCCGGGTCCCCCTCTGTGGCCCCCCCCAGTGGGTGCATGCCCAGGCCTCCTTACCTCCAAGATGATGGCCCCGACTGTGGCCTTTCCCACTCCAAGCTGGTGTCCCACGGAGCGGTAGCTGTCTGGAGTGGCCAGCTTCCAGACAGCTATTGCAACCCTCCTCTCCACAGGGAGGACGACCACATCCAAGTGTCCTGGTGCCTCAGTGTGGGGGTGAGCCACTGGCAGAGCCCCAGGAAGGTCTGCCGATGCATGCGGAAGTTCTGCAGACATGTCGTCATCCCATTCCCCCATGACCAGCTGCTCCCACCACTCGGAGCTGGTAGGGTAGCTCTAGAGGTGGCGGAGCACCCAGCGGGGGAGGAACAGGGAAGTCAGGTGATCGGGGTGTCCCTATCTGCCCCCTGTGAGGGTTCCCCTGCCAGGAACTGCTGGGCAGCCTCCCATGCAGCACCTTGCAGGGCACTTGCTCCCTGGGTGACAACGTGGAAGGCTTCCAGGTGCTGCTGCTGCTGCTGCTGGGGGTCCATGGCTGCTGTGCGTCGGTCTGCAAGAGTGTGGCTAGCGCTCTGCAGACCTCATGCTGTGCAGGCTGGGTGTGTCTGGGAGGGGCCTTTTAAGGGAGTGGCTTGCTGTTGTCCTGAAAGGGCTAGTCCAGCCTGTGACCCCATCTGTGGGCTTTCCTGGCCCCTTATTTCGATGGGGGGAGCTTGTGTGTGTGGATGCTCCGTGTTTCCTTCCTGGGCAGCTCCTTTTGACGTTCCCTGTTGCTACTTCAACATTGAACACTGACGGCACCAGCCCCAGAGGATGTGTGGATGATACACATCGAAGTAGCCTATTTCGATGTTGTTACTTCGAAATAGGCTACTTCGACATAGTGTGCTAGTGTAGATGTAGCCCATGAGTCACCTATGCTTGACAGGCTGTGTTTACTGACCCTAGGAAAGCAGGGCTGGAAGAATTTAACTCTCATCTTAGGGGTGAAGATAAAGGAGTCAGGTGAGAAGAGGTTCTGGGAAGCAGCACTGAGATTGGAAGGGATCCAAATGTGGGTGCTATTTATAGGGTCCCTGGGTAGGGACTGGAGTAGTGGGAAATCCCAAGTTCTTCCACTGGCCTCTAGTGAAGTGTCTTAAACTCTGAGATGGGAACAAAGCTCAATCAGAAGCCCAATTTAAAGGGTGCATATTTGGGGCTCAAGACCTTGGTGAGGACTGATTAGTTTTGCTGGACTTTGGCTACCCCAGGAGTGGTGAGCCACTATAGACCTACCAAACAACCTACAGAGGACACCAGGAGGAGGACAAGGACTGCAGAACCACATGCAGCAGGAGGCACTTGGGTGAGTGTCCCCCATCACATGTAAATACTATCTGTTTGAGGCTCGCTTCCGAGCAATCCAGGCCACCCTGGGTCAGGGACATGTCTGCTTCGCTATTTCCTGTTGGCCCCAATTTTTATGTCATCTGCAAACTTTGTCAGCGATGGTTTTGTTTTCTTCCAGGTCACAGATAAAATGTTAAATAGTGCATGTGCCAAGAACCAGTCCCTGTGGGACTCCATTAGAAAAACACCTGTTCTAGATGAGCTCCCACTGACAATCACATCTTGCTACCTGTCACTTAGCCAGCATTTAATCCATGTAATGCATGCCATGCTTTCTTATACAAGTCCAGTTTTTAAACAGAATGTTGCACAGTACCCAATCTAACACTTCACAGAACTCTGTTGCTTGAGTATATCACAGCAACACTATTATATCTTTCAACTAAACTTGTAGTCGCATCAGAAAAAGACATCTATTTAGTTTGACAGGATTTATTTTCCATAACCTCTTGTTGATTGGCAGAGAAGTTGGTTGTTAGACAAGTCCAAAAAGCCATCATTTAATCTCACATTCTAAGGCCAAAATCATCTTTGAAGTAATGTCATAGAGGTAAATGGTGTTATCAAGGGCCAAATTCATTCCAGAGGTGTCATCCAGATATTAACGTTTAAAGACATTTCCAGAGAAGCTAAATCTGTTAAGAATGGAATAATTGCTCAGTACAATGAAACACGCATGTATTGCTTTGTTTTGTCTCAACCTGCAGCCCAGGTTGCCACCCACTTCTATTTCTCCTACTAGTTCTTCCCTGTTTGTGAGCAGCAGGTCAAGTTGTGCACGGCCCCTGTTCAGTTCCTTCAGCACTTGTACCAAGAAATTATCTCCAACATTCTCCAAAAACTTTCTGGATTGTCTGTGTGCCACAGTATTGGTCTCTGTGTGCCACAAATGTCTGGGTGATTAAAGTCTCCCATGAGATCCAGAGCCTGTGATTTGGAAGCTTCTCTTAGTTTTCTGAAGAAATCCTCATCTACCTCATCTCCCTGATCTGGTGGTCTATAGAAGACACCAAATACAACACCACCTCTGTTACTAAGTTTAACCCAAAAACACTCAACTGGTTTTCCTCCCTTCTTATACTGGAGCGCTGAGCAATCACACTGCTCCCTCACATAGAGCGCAACTCCCCCTCCTTTTCTCCCCGTCTGTCCTTCCTGAACAGCTTACACCCTTCCACGACCGTGCTCCAGTTATGTGACTCGTCCCACCAAGTCTCCGTTATTCCAACCACCTCATACTTGTTTGACTGTGCCGGGGCCTCTAATTCTTCCTGTTTGCTCCCCAGGCTTCTTGCATTTGTGTACAAGCACCTTAGAGAAGTGACTGATTGGCCCACTTTCTCCTCTTCACCCAGGAAACCTACCTGATTGTTCCCTACTCCTTCCCACTTACCTCAGGGCTTGTGTCATTGTACCCTGACGAACTTAGTTTAAAGCCCTCCTCAATAGGTTTGCAAGCTTGCTCACAAAGATGCTCTTTCCTCTCTTTGTTAGATGGATCCCAACTCTTCCCAGCAATCCTTCTTTACGAAAGAGAATCCCATGGTTAAAGAAACCAAATCCTTCTCTGTGACACCACCTATGCAACCACGCATTTACTTTTGTGATTTGATGATCCCTACCTGGACCCCTTCCTTCCACAGGAAGGACAGATGAGAACACCACTTATGCTCCATATTCCTTAATCTTTCTTCCTAGGATTACATAATCCGCCATGATCTTGTCAAGATCACTCCTGGCTGTATCATTAGTTCCTATATGGAGAAGTAAGAAGGGATAAGAGTCTATAGGTTTGACAATTTTTGGTAGGGACTCTGTAATATCCCGGATTCTAGCTCCTGGAAAGCAGCAAACTTGCCAGGATTCTAGATCTGAATGGCAGATGGATGACTTCCTCCCTCTCATGAGGGAGTCCCTGACCACCACCACCCATCTTCTTCTCTTAGGGGTGGTGGTCATAGAACCCGTATTCCTAGGACTGTGCATCCTATGCCTTGGAAACCATGGGGTCTCCTTCTGATCCATTCCCTGTGAGGTATCAGCCCAGCTATCTGCACCTTATCACCTGTGCAGAGAGGCTGAAACCAGTTACTTAACTCCACTGGAACTGGAGAGACCTGAATTGATTTTCTCTTCCTGGAGGTAACATGCTTCCAGTTCTCTTCCTTGTTTTGAACAGCCTGCAGTTCAGGCAGTATTACATGGTGTCTTCTGTCCAGAACTTGTCTTTTACTTCTGGTGTGGCGTACAGGGTTGGAGCATAAGCACTGATCAGGTGGACGGGACCGGCGCAAGTTTGAAGCATGATCCGAAGAAGTCTTTCTGATCCGCCCATGACTAATTCCACCATCTGTAGAAGGGTGTTTCTGACAGCAAAGCCAATACCATGCTCTCTGGGTTCTTCTTGGGCTTTACCCTGCCAGAAAAAGGTGTAGTCCTTTTCCTTTAGAGATCCCGAATCTGCGAGTCGTGTGCAGCGATATCAACTCAGAGCCTCTTCAGTTCCTCGTTGATGACAGCGGTCTTTCGGGTGTCACTGATGGCCTGAAGATCTTCAGTCAAGCCGGTCAGCATGGTCCGCACATTCCAGCAAGCAAGCTTAAATTGTTGATGTTTCTCATTTCTTGTTGATTTTCTTATTGGTTTGCCTGGTGCCCAAATTTCAGTCATTTGTCAGGTTCAGGAACCTTAAGCCTCACGCACCCAGCGAGGCAGGTGAACTGTAGCAGGACAGTACCCTATTGGCTGGGGGCTGCCCAGCTTGAGGCAGGCGGTGACTGTCCAGTGAGATGCGAGGATCTCTCCCACCGTCGAAGGCAACCCCTGGCGCTCGTTCTCTATGCCAATCGAGCAAGAGTTTATAACCGGTATCTGTTGCCTCCCGTGTTGATGCAACACTGTTCAGCGATGCCGGAGTACCTTTCTGGGTGCAAGCCTGGGCACTTTAGTGGAGACCCTGGGCTGCCCAGACACCAGTGTCCCCCTCTCGGCTTTACTGATATAGTCCAAAGGAGAGGATAACCTCCACGTCTGGTACCAGCTCAGCTGCAGGAGTTGCTGGGACAGTGCCAGAAGTTGACACCGAACCGCCTTCAGACTCCACTCCGGATTTTCTGTCAGAGTTTACTCCCTTAGCCTTTCTCCTTCCCAGGATAACCCACAAGGCAGTGGGGTGTGGAGAATGTGGTTAAGGATCCCACTACTTCATACCTCCTTGTTACCATGAGTCACCATAGCTCCCTGTGGAGCAATGACCTCATATCCCTGGGACCTCCTCCCCACCTTTCGGCCCCCCCTAGCTACCATCACCATAGGACCCTCCCCAACCCACTACCCCCATCTGCTCCCATGTCCGCCCTCCTCACTGCACTGGCCCCTCTCCCCCCAGCTGCTCTCAGTGCCCCCAGGTCCACCTTCCCCCATCGCTCTTCAGGGTCTTCTCTTCAGAGACTCCTTTTCCTGATAGTGCTGCCTTGCAGGGCACAGGTGGAGCACCATATCCAAGCCTGCTCGTGAACAACTGTACATCTTGGGTGACTTCAATGCAAGAGTTGGAGCTGATTGGGCCTCATGGCCTTCCTGCTTAGGACACTTCGGTGTGGGAAAAATGAATGACAATGGACAGCGTCTCCTTGAACTGTGCACGTACCACAATCTGTGCATCACAAACACATTCTTCTGAACGAAGCCACAGCACAGAGTGTCGTGGAGACACCCGCGCTCGAAGCACTGGCATCAACTAGATGTGGTCATCTCTAGGCGTAATAACCTCAAAAACGTCCTTCTGACACGCAGCTGTCATAGTGCTGACTGTGATACAGATCACTCGCTAGTTTGCTCCAAGCTCAAGCTGAGACCCAATAAGTTGTACTGCTCTAAACCTGATGGAAGGCCCCGCATTGACGCCAGGAAGACGGCAAACTCAGAGAAAGCTGAAAAGTTCAGAGAGACCCTCCAGGAAAATCTACGCAGCGGGCCTGGGGGCGCCGATGTGACATCGAAGTGGCAACATCTGAGGGATACAGTTTACAACACTGCCTTGTCGGTGTTTGGAAGAAGAGCTAGAAACACGAATGACTGGTTCGAAGCTAACTCCGATGAGATGATTCCAGTCATTGAAAAGAAGCGCGCTGCACTCCTGGAGTACAAACGCTCACCAAGCCAGAGTACCCAGCAAGCACTTAGAGCTGCCAGAAGAACAGTACAGCAGACAGCCAGGCGCTGTGCCAACAACCACTGGCTCCAGCTGTGCAGCAGCATCCAGACCTGTGCTGACTTTGGTAATCTCAGAGGAATGTACGAGGGTATGAGGAAGGCATTAGGACCCATCCAGAACAAGATGGCACCTCTGAAATCCAAATCTGGTGAAGTCATCGCTGAC
Source organism: Carettochelys insculpta (assembly GCF_033958435.1). NCBI lineage: Eukaryota > Metazoa > Chordata > Testudines > Carettochelyidae > Carettochelys > Carettochelys insculpta. The sequence continues at coordinate 365,670 of NC_134151.1, forward strand.
AAAGCCGAACAAATGGAGCGCTGGGTTGAGCACTACTCCGAGCTGTACTCACGCGAGAACGTTGTGGTTGACGCAGCCCGCAATGCTGTCGAGCTCCTACCAGTAATGGACGAACTGGATCAGGAACCGACTGTGGATGAACTGAAGAGAGCCATCGACAGCATTGCAGCAGGAAAGGCCCCTGGCCAGGATGGTATACCACCAGAGGTAATCAAGTGTGCCGCGGACACACTCCTGGAACCCCTACATGAGCTACTGTGCCTGTGCTGGAAAGAGGGTGAGGTTCCACAGGATATGCACGACGCTAACATTGTAACATTGTATAAGAACAAAGACAGAAGCGACTGCAACAACTACCGTGGAATCTCCCTCCTAAGCATCACTGGTAAACTGTTCGCTCGCGTCATCCTTGGCAGACTCCAGAAGATTTCTGAGAGAGTGTACCCCGAATCACAGTGCGGATTCCGCGCAGAAAGGTCTACCATTGACATGGTCTTCTCTCTAAGGCAGCTGCAGGAGAAGTGCAGGGAGCAGAGGAAGCCACTCTATATTGCCTTCATCGACCTGACCAAGGCCTTTGACTTGGCCAGCAGGGATGGTCTGTTCAAACTGCTCCACAAGATAGGCTGTCCTCCACGGTTACTCAAGATGATCCATTTGTTCCACGAAGACATGACAGGAACCATCCAATATGATGGCGCATTATCAGATACTGTCAGAATCAGGAGCGGCGTCAAACAAGGATGCGTGCTTGCTCCGACATTGTTTGGGATCATCTTCTCACTCCTCCTGAAGCATGCCTTTGGATCTTCAACAGAGGGCATCTTGCTGCACACAAGATCTGATGGGAAACTGTTTAACCTTGCAAGGCTGAAAGCTAAGTCTAAGGTGCAGGAAGTCCTCATCAGAGACATGCTGTTCGCAGACGATGCTGCTGTAGTGTCTCACACAGAAGACCAGCTTCAAAAACTACTGGATCAGTTCTCCAAAGCGTGCAAGGACTTCGGGCTTACCATCAGCCTAAAGAAGACAAACGTACTCGGTCAGGATGTTGCTGAATCCCCATCAATCAGCATTGACAACTATACGTTAGAGGTCATCCATGAGTTTGTTTACCTCGGGTCCACCATCACTGACACCCTGTCGTTGGACACTGAGCTAAGTAGGAGGATCAGAAAAGGGGCCACAACTCTGTCCAGACTCAGCAAGAGAGTGTGGAATAACAAGCTGTACACTCACACCAAAATGCAAGTCTACAGAGCCTGCATCCTCAGCACCCTCCTTTATGGCAGCGAGACTTGGACCCTGTATGCTTGCCAGGAAAAGAGGCTGAACATCTTCCACTTGTGCTGCCTCAGGTGCATCCTTGGAATATCATGGAAGGACAGAGTGACCAACACCGCCATCCTTGAGGAAGCTGGAATCCCAACCATGCACACCCTCCTCAGGCAGCGTCGGCTCCGCTGGCTTGGCCACGTCCACAGGATGAATGATGGAAGGATTCCAAAAAACATCCTGTATGGTGAGCGAGCCTCTGGCAAAAGACCTCCCGGACGCCCCCAGTTGCGCTACAAAGATGCCTGCAAGAGAGACCTCAGAGAGGTAGACATCGAGCTGGACAACTGGGAAGAACTAGCAGACGACTGCAGCAGATGGAGGCAGGGGTTACACAAGGGCCTTCAGAAGGACGAGATGAAGATCAGACAGCTAGCAGAGGAGAAGTGAGCACATAGAAAGCACAATAAGGACTTGCCAGACACCCACCACATCTGCAAGAGATGCAGCAAGGACTGTCACTCTCGTGTGGGCCTTCATAGCACAGTAGACGCTGTATATGAAGTCCCCAATTGAAACTATAAAGGGCGCAATCCATAGTCTATGCAGACTGAAGGATGCCTACTGCTACTACTACTACTACTATCCAGAAAGTCTTCACCTTCTCTGATGGGCCTGAGGGTTGATATTTGGGCCTCAGGTCTTCTTCCAAAATGGTTACCAGCTTGCACTTGGTACACACAAAATTCTTTTGATCGTCAGGGAGGAAGACAAACATGGCACATGTCATGCAGGTCACAACAGCTGACTTCTCAGTAGCCACGTCACTGTCCATTTTCTCCCTTTTCAGAGAGTTCCCTTAGATGTTTCAAGTGCCACCTTGAAGGGCACAGGAGAAACAAACCTATAAGAAAGGGAAAACTGACAAGAGGCTTCCACCCTAAGGTGGACTCCCAGGAAAACTCCCTGTTAGCTGCTCCTGTTCATTGTTCACCGTGCTTGCTGTGGCTGCCTTCTTATAAGACTGTGGCTGGTTAGACCTGGCTCATAAGCCTTGCCTCCAATCTAATCAGCCCTTGAAGGCCCACCTGGAACGAAGCACTCCCAATTCACATCTTGCAAACTTGCCAAACACGCTCTTCACTCCCAGATTACTAGGCCATTTATCTAAAGCTTATTAACACTGCATGCCAGTTACTGTTGTCCTATTGTGGTTATTGTGACCTACTGGAGTTTATGGGGTGTCCAGGGAAGGGTACCACCTCTTGTGTGGGGGACTTGCCATGTCTCTCGGGGGGCTGTTCATACACCTTTGGTCCCCACCTGGCCCTCAGCTCTCACCTGTGGCTCCAAGAAGCTGTAGCATGTCCAGTGGCCACACCACCATAAACTGCTTTGACAGTTGGGCAAAACCAGATGAGGGTAGCTGGCAAGTCTGAAACCTGCGGTGAGATATGGACTTGCCTATCCCAGCATGTGAAGTCAGCTCCAGTGGACTGGACGGATGAGATCAACAGCGAGATTCGATGACCCGAAAGGCAGCTCTGCAATGCTCTGTGGAGAGCGAAGGGCATGACAAGGCACCAAAGACGGCATGGCCATCCACTGCAGCCTGGGAAGTCCCAGCTGTGACAACTTTTTGTGCCACTGAGGCTGAGAGAGTGGAACTGCCCCTGTCCAATGGCTTTTCCAATTTAAATATTCTCCTGCACAGGTTCTTTGCACATTTTCATCTCTCAAGCAATCTTTTTTTATTCGTCTACTTTATCCTTCTACATCTTCTGTTTACTTCAAAGTCCTGTGGCGATTAGGGAGGGCGAAGCGACCGGTGGAAGTGACCACTGAGTGTCGTAGTTCCAAACCCACACATAGGTGGTCTGTAGATTCTGGTGCTCAACTCTGACCCTGGGTCAACAGAGGAGTTTAGCAACAGCCCAGGCAACTGAGCTGGACTTTTTAGGAGCAGCACTGCTCATCCTCATATGCAGGAGGGGACTAGAAAAGGTGTTCAAAAATTGCTTGTCCCAACCAAACTGACCAGTATGCTGCAGCTGGCAGTTTTATCCTCACAGTGGTTGAAAAACAGTGAAAAGAAAGATGATACTTGGAGCACGGAACATTTGCACCCTCTTGGACAGGGAGGACACTATGAGGCCTGAGAGAAAAACAGCCCTCATATCAAGAGAACTAGCATGCTGTAATATTGACATAGCCATCCTGAGTTAGACTAGACTTGCAGTGGAAGGATACATCTGCGAACTGAAAGGGGGTTCTTCTGGACAGGCAGGCCAGAAAACGAAGAGAGAATCCACAGAGTGGGACTTGCCATCAAGACATCACTTCTGCGCCAGCTTCCTGACCTACCAACTGCATCAGTGAGTGTGTGATCAAGCTCCACTTCCCCTTCAACCCCTCTCATTGCATTACAGTCATCAGCGCTTACTCCTCTGACCAACAGCGATGAAGCAAAAGAGAGTTTCTGTGAGGACCTTGACCGTCTTGCAAAAGCAGCTCCTCCTAGTGACAAGCTTCTCCTGTTGGGTGACTTCAACTCCAGAGTCATCAAGGACTGTAGAAACTGGAAAAGGGTGCTGGGGCATCATGGAGTTGGTGACATGAATGCCAATGGCTGCTTCTGCTGAGCTTGTGTGCAGAAAATGAGGGGACGATTACCAACACTCTCTTCGGATAGGCCGATAAATGCAAGATCACATGGATGCACCTGAGATCAAAAGAGTGGCATCTGATTGACTACGTCATCAGTCACAGGTGGGACATTCACGATGTTAAGATCACTGGGGCCATGCGGGGAGCTGAGTGCTGGACTGATCATAGACTCATCAGATCTGTCCTTATGCTGCACATCACACCACTGCACTCCAAGATGCTCAAGGTTGTCAGACCCTCCTTCAACATAGGGAAGCTGCAACATACTGGTCATTATGAGCAACTCGCAGCCCGCCTTGATGATGTGCGTCCTATGGGCCTCTGACTGGAGACCCAACACAAAAATGGGACCAGTTTAAAACCCTGGTGACAGAGGCAGCCAAGTTGACGCTAAGACTGAAAAAGAGAGTTCACCAAGACTGGTTTGATGAAAATGATGAGACCATCATGAAGATCTTCGAGGAAAATCAGAACGCATTTCTGGTATGGCAAAATTATCAGTCCTCAATCTCCAAACATGACTGTTTCAAGCACCCTCAGAGTCAGGCTCAGACTGCACCTCGCAAAATGCAAGATGAGTGGTGGGAGGGAAAAGCTGATGAAGTCCAATACTACACTGACACCAAGATCTCCAGGATGTTCTTCAGTGCTGTCAAAGCTGTACATGGACCTTCAAAGCCAAGTACGACACCTCTCTTGTCTGCAGATGGCATGACCCTTGTGAGGGAGAAGAGCAGCATCAACAATAGGTGGAGAGAGCACTTCAGCAACCTTATCAAGAGGCCCTCGCCTGTCGATGCTGCAGCCCTAGACCAGATCCCTCAGAAACCCACAATAGACAGTTTTGACCTGTCCCCTGCAATGGATGAGGTCAAAAAGGCAATCAGCCAGACCAGCTCTGGCAGAGCTCATGGGATGGACAGTATCCCTGCTGAAATCTTCAAGGCAGCAGGAGCAGGGTCACTCTTTGGTTTGACCATCAGCCTAGGAAAGACCGAGGTGCTGTTTCAGCCTGCTCCAGGATCTGCTGCTCTCCCCGCTTCAATATCTATGAAGGAACAGAGTTAAAAACAGTGGATGAGTTCAGGTACCTCGGCAGCGTGATAGCCAAGGATGGCCCCCTTGACAAAGAAATCAATGCCAGGGTCTGCCAGGCCAATCAGGCACTGGGACATCTGAGAGTGCGAGTGCTGAATCAGCACAATATCCAACAGTCCGCTGAACTGAAAGTGTACAAGGCCGTAGTCCTGACCCAGTCTCCTGTATGGCTGTGAAACCTGGAATCTGCACAGAAAACATATAAAACTGCTGGAGCACTTCCACACATGCAGCCTGAGGTCAATATTGCACATTCGATGGCAGGACAGAGCCACGAACCTGGAAGTCCTGGACAAAGCAGGAATCACAAACACTGAAGCCATGATTCTGCAAGCCCAGCTTCGCTGGATCTGGCGCGTCATACAAGTGGAGGAGTCAAGAATCCCTAAGCAACTCCTCTATGGTGAACTCTCCGAGGGCAAAAGGAATCAAGACTGCGTGAAGGACAATGTTGCTCATGCTGGATTAAAGCCAATGCAGCTAGAGCAGCATGCAGAAGACCAAACAGGCTTGCTTGCTTGCTCTCGTACAACATGTGTATGACAACTTTGAAGAGCACTGATGCATACACCTGATTGATGCTCATGAGAGGAGGAAAGCAACAGAGGCAGCCACACTGACAAAACCAGGACAATTCCCTTGCCCCTACTGTGAATGCCCATGACATTCAAGGCTTGGACTTCTCAGCCACATGTGATTCTACAACCGCTGAGCCTGAGCAAGCTCAAGAAATCATCATTGGACACAACGGACCACACAGACAGACAGACAGAAGACTGTGGCTAAACATGTGCTGATGCTTCTAACTCCAAATATCCCAAGCTGGTACAAACTAGTGTGCTGTGGTTGCACGTCAGCTGTTTAGCAATGATTGCTGTCTGCATTGGTCTATCTTGTGGCAAGTCACATACTGATTACTTGTTTATGTCCAACCTCTGGACCCTCAGCCTCTTTAGGTTAGCTGAGCTAGTATCTTGAAGGATGGAGGCTTGTAAGTATTGAGTTACTGCCTTAGTCAACATATATCTGTTTGTTTATAGCTGGCTACGTCATCCAGTCAGGAAATAGAACCATAGCACATGATCAGTGTCCAATTAAAGTGGTTCAAAGTTTGACTGTTGAAAACCTGCTGTAGGTCACAAATTATTGAGAGAGGGATGGATTCTGATCCCCTGAGTCATACTGGGCACTGACCTGCTCCTCCAACATTGCCCCTGAAGCCAGTGATGTTATGTGAGGAGTAAGAAGCAGGAGTCAGAACTGGGCCGGAACAAGTCAAAATGGCAAATATCTTTGCAAATGTTACAACCTGTTTCTGAACCATTTATGAGGAGAAAAAGGAGCAACATCCACTAGCCAGATGATTAGCTCTGCAGTAGTGGCCAGTCCCCAGAGCATCCGTAAGGATTTTGGTGGCTACAGCTTCCTTGCAAAGAAAGTAAGATCTGATTGATAAATGGAAAATAATTTTTGCTATGCTTCTTGTAAGGTGACGGCTTAACTAACATTGGGCTGCAAATGGCCTGGGAGCTGCAGCTTTCTCGTCCCTAGATCCCCACCATGCTAATACCAGCTCAGCTGTATTACTGGGGGGATGCACCTGTACTTTTTCCAGGGTGTTGGTGCCATAGTGAGATAGACCAGCCCTAAAAGGAGTTAACAAAGGTCAGACACCACACCACAGAATGAATCTGGAGCTGAAGCTGTAAAGTCCTACTCAAAATGTAACAAAGAAAGGAGCAAAAGTCATGGGAGCTGTTGACAAGTCCAGTTATGCTTTATGATGTGAATCATAGAATCATAGAATACTAGGACTGGAAGGGACCTTGAGAGGCCATTGAGTCCAGCCTCCTGCCCCAATGGCAGGACGAAGTACTGTCTAAACCACCCCTGATAGACATCTATCCAACCTGTTCTTAAATGTCTCCAGCAATGGAGATTCCACAACCTCCCTTGGCAATTTATTCCAGTGTTTGACCACCCTGACAGTCAGGAACTTTTTCCCAATGTCCAGCCTAAACCTCCCTTGGTGCAGTTTAAGTCCATTGCCTCTTGTTCTATCCTCAGAGGCCAAAAAGAACAAGTTTTGTCCCTACTCCTTAAGACACCCTTTTAGATACCTGAAAACCGCTATCATGTCTCCCCTCAATCTTCTCTTTTCCAAACTAAACAAGCCCAGTTCTTTCAGCCTTTCTTCACAGGTCACATTCTCTAGACCTTTAATAATTTTCGTCGCTCTTTTCTGGACCCTCTCCAATTTCTCCACATCCTTCCTGAACTGCGGTGCCCAGAACTGGACACAATACTCCAGCTGAGGCCTAACCAGCGCAGAGTAGAGTGGAAGAAGGGACAGGAATGCTCAGTGAGGATGAGAACTCCCCTCTACTCCTCCACTCCCAGACTACAGCCAGGAGACTACCTCACAGGCCCTGCCTTCCTGAGAGCCGTTACAGAGAGCACATAGCACAGAAAGGGCTGGGCCAAGACTACGGCTCCCCAGTGCTGCAAACCACCACTTATCATTAGTGGTAAGGCTGCATTTCACCCCCACTGTGGGCCCACAGTCAGCACCCAACTGTACTTTCTTGGCTCCCACACAGCCACAGGCTCCTCACCATCTGCTTCCTGGTTTGCTCCTGGCAGCTCCCATTATGGGCTGGCGCTTCCCAGGTTGTACGCTCCGGGGTTGTGGTCTATGGATGGACAGACAGACAAATGAGTGGGCAGAGCTCAGGGAGAGAACGACAAAGGGGCTCCTTCCCTGGATCAGCCACCTTCATCACCATCAGCAGAGTCTTGTTACTCACTTGCTCAGGCCCCCAGCCAGTGCCAGACTTGCCACAGTGCCAAGTGCTTCAGAAATGCAAAGACAGACTCACTCTGTCACGTGGAGAGAATAATCAGCTCCCTTTACAGTTACTCCCCTTCCACTCCGTCCACCAACACCCTCTGCTGAATGCCATTCCAGCGGGTCCCTCAAAGCCGCTGAGACCCTGCTGCTCTGCAGGGACTAGCTGTCTGCAGCATACCTCATCCCACAAAGTACACAGCAGGCTGCTGCTGCTGCACAGAACCGAAAAGAGAGAGCACGGGGAAAAGTGCTGCAGATCCTGAGGCTGCCTTAACTCTGCATCTCTAGCCTCAAACATCTGGGCAGGGGGATTAATGTTAGTGGTGAGTTTCCAACACAGATCCCCAATCACGCCTCCCTTCCCATTAACTGTCCACCAACAAATGCTCCTGTTTGATTCCATTCACGACTCACACAGTTCTATGGCTTGGACGGAAAACTCTTGCATGTGCCTTGGCCTCCATTCCCAGCAGTGGGATGAGGGCCACGGCTCGTCTCTCACTGATGTGCCATCAGGCAAGTCCCACATGGCAGCCAATGGGGCTGGATGATGCCCCTGCAAACAGACAGTGCAGAGGTATGCAGAGGTGGATGGGGGTACAGGGGCAGGCGTCTCCCCCTGCTGCCAACTACAGAACTTCCTGAGGGGTGGAGTGCTGGTGCTAGGGTGGCCTGGGTCACCCAGTGCAGTATGCTGACTCTGCACGCTAGCTCCTTTGTCCTCTGGTCAGTCCCAGTGGACCTGGGACCACTTCTGTCTCCCACGTTAGCAAGTCACCAGCTAGGCTTTGGCTCAGAGCCATTGTTCTTGGAAGCAATGAGGGAGGTACAATGAAGACGGTCTGATTTCCAGGGCCTAACTCTGCAATCAGCTGACAGGTAGGAAACTCCTGTGAATTGCGGAATGACCCAGACCGCCCAGGGGGAGGTAGGCACCCTCTGGGGCTGGTTACCTGGAACTCCATTGTCTCCCTCTCCCTGACTGTAGCAATGAGGGACAGCTTCATGTCTGTCTCTGGCCAGAGGAAGCAGACAGGAGACCAACTCTTTTCCAATATTTACAAATGTGGCTCCTGAGCTGGGGTGCTTTGTGCGCCCAGGGGGACAGAAGTCATACAGGGAAAAGATGGAAGCAAGACCTACCATTGCCACTCTGCAGATCTTTAACATGACCACTAACAGTCTCTCACTGCGGCATGTTATGCCCATGAAAGGGTTAAATTGTAGATCCCAGCAGCTCTCAGCAGTTGCTAGGTAACAGTTTGCTCAAGGTAGGTTCACCAATGAGCATTACTCTGATAATATAATACTTCTATCTAATGCTTTGCATGAGGCAAGTGTGTTACCAGCAGAGAAGATCCTTATTCGAACACCACCCTGGACAACTTTGTGCTTGAGACTAATTTCCCAGCTGGTGGCCACCGCTAGTTGTCACTCACTCTCCTGCCGTGAGACTTTGATGTCTGGCATTCTACAAGAAACAATATTGCTCCTGCTCCAGCTTGCTTATCTAGTTTAATAAATATCTCAGTGCAATCACGAGATTTTGCTCCAGTTTGTCTCTGGTCTCTCTGAGCCAAATTTAGACTTGGAGTAAATGTGCAGCTCCATTCAAGGCAGCGGAATCTCAGATGGAGCTTTCATTACTAGTCTCAGCCACATTGTAACCCCAGAGGCACTGAGCTGCCTGACAAGGAAGAGTGAAGTTTCTGCTCTACAGACTTAGCTGAGAGCCAGCAGGAGGGCTTCCTCCATAGGGGAGGGTAACACATTCTGCCTGTGGCTTTCACAGCGGTTTCTTAGCCAGCAGTGGCACACCAAGTATCTGCTTTCTGTATTGCAGGAGGAGCCTGGGAGTGGAACAGGGCTTCGAGCAGGAATGATGCCCAATATAGCATGGTATCACATTATCTCTGCAAGGGAAAGTAGTGAGTGTTGGCATTGTTGTGAAAGAGTTCTCTGACTTGTAACACAGGGGAACAGTCACTTGATTGGCTAGTGATGCTTGTGAAGCACAGGGAAAGTCATAGTGCAAGCTAGAACTTGGTGGTGCCTGGCTTCCAGTGCAGCACAATACCCCTGGGTTAAAGCACCTCTGCAAAGTAAGATCTTGTGTCATGTTTGGCCAACCCTAGATGTAGGCATGACAATGATGCAGCCACATGCTGTTCAGCAGGCCTGTCCCTGGCAGACACTGGTCTGGTTCAGATGCTAGCTGGAGTGTGCAGGGACTGGCTGTTAGGGAGGAAAGATTAAAAGAGCTAACTCAGACTAGCTTGGAGAAATAGTGACTAAGGGGTGAGGACATTGGAACTGTCCAAAGCCACAAAGGAGACATGTAAAGACCCAGGAGGGAGAGAAACAAAGGGCACAGCCTGATACAATAGGAGACCACCAAAAAAGGGAGATATGGGGTAAATCCCAGGCCTGGGCACTCAGTGGACTGTCTCTTCCTGGGCCAGCCACAGCTGCCTGGACAGTGCCCTTGCGGTAATGCAGGAAGGGGATGGATGGGACTGAATTGGACTTTCTTGTTTCCAGTGTTCAGACTCTTTATAATGTCGAGTTAATGGGAACTCCAACATCACACCTAGAGCTCTTGCCTACCTTGTTAAGTAGCCTGAGATCAGGGCCTGATCTATGCTAGAGAAAGTAGCAGCTCCAGCAGACTTTGCGCACGCGCGCGCGCACACACACACACACACACACACACAGCCCAGCCCAGCCCAGCCCAGCCCAGCCCAGCCGGTCAGGTAGTGATTGGAACAGTCCCCCTTGGAGCAGTGTGAATGTGCAGGTGGAGCTGAGTGGCTCAGACTGAGGCTCTGTAGCTCTCCTGGGGACACAGTCAGGCTCCAACCCATCAACTAGTCTTCAGCTACTGGTTCACAGCAAGGGAGTGGCCATGGCAAGTCCCCCAGAGTGCCCTGCCTAGAGGTTCAACTGAGAACTGGGGACTAGCTACCCAGAGAGCATGGCAATTAGCATTGTGATGTTGGCTGGTGCTAATGTGACCCTGGAACAAAACATATGGCCATATGGTCTGGCTAGCAAGGCTGCACTGCATTCCATGTGCCTCGCTGTGCTCAGCTTTCTAGTGCAGACAAGACCTATGCTAGTAGACTTCATCTACAAGCACCAACTTTCTCTTGCTGTCCCCTCTTCTTCGCTTTTCTGTTGTGCTCCTTTTTTCCTTTGCTTTCCTCTCCCTTTCCTACAGCGGACTGCAGCAGCAGCGGAAATCATGTGGATCCATCAGCCTGAAACGCAAAGCAGCAGGGAGCTGACACATCAATCACAGCTCTGCTGTTGGAATTAATGAGTGCCTGGGATTCAGGCTGTCACTCACTCGCCTCAGTTTGCTGCTTCCATATGGCTGTCGCTGACAGACCCGCACTCACCAGTCTCTGTCAATTAAAGACCCAGCACTCCCAACTCTTAGCCACACAGCTTCATTATTCTAATTAAACCAAACAAGCCACTCCCTCCCTTTTCCAGTGTTGATGCATGTCCCTCTCACACACCTACAATGCAGCGAAGTAGCTGTTGTCAGCTCCACCATAAGGGAGTAAAACTACCGAACCCAGATGTAGCACCTGACTGGCTCCATTGCCCTCCACCCCTGTTCCTTACTGCCAGAGATACCTCCACCTGGCCACACAGTCTACTAACCACCAGCCTCAGTGGCCTCATCTTAATCCACAGTTCTGCAACCTGTAACTCAGGTTCAAACATGACTGACTGACTGAAGAAATACAGGAAGAAGGAGAAAAGATTAGAGAGAAACAGCTTAATACATCCTTACCTCAGCAGCCTTTGACTTCTATCTGTCCAGTATATGGCCCCACTTAGACAATTCCTGCTGTCTTGGTTCAAATACCAACCCCTAGCAGCCCAGCATCTGAATTTACCCCAACCTCCAAAGCAGAAGACACCTAGCAGAATTCATTTCCCCCAGCATCTGGCTAAACAACGCCCAGCAATGCCACCAGGGAAAGCCTTGTCAGTAGGGGAAGGATATCTCAGTGGTTAAAGCCTTGGCTTTGTAAACCCAGGGTTGTGAATTCAAACCACAAACGGGCCGATTGAGGGCAGGTTAGATAAAAAGAAAAACTATGAGGGATCGTGATAGGGCCTGCTCTGAGTGCAGGCAACTGGACTTTATGATCAACCTCTCAAGGTCCCCTCCAGTTCTATGATATACTGTGTTCCATGTGACTGGATTGTCCTTGCCTGGTAATAGGGGAACTGGCACATAGATGTGAGCTGAGTAAAGAAGGTGGCTGTTCAAATAGTATCTGGCAGGAGGCTCCATAAGCTCGGAAAGGCTTTGGCTCCTGCATTCCCAAGACTACCTCAGTGACTAAGTCTCTGTCACAGCCTCTTGCAAGTAATGTTCCTTCTAATCTTTTTCCATCCATGTGTGGAATAAATTTCTATGTGAGCAGAGGCATGTATGAATGTGCACCACCTGGAGAAACACAAACGTACATTTTAAACAAGCCCATTTTAAAAAAAAAAAGTTGTAAGCCGCCTCAAATATTTGAAATAGAAGGCAGGGTAAAATATTTTAAATGAATAAATAAATACACCTCTCTGCGGGTGCTCTGCTAATCAGCGGGGTGGCATTTGAATCTCTCCTGAGTGGCCATACAGGTGCACAACTTACTGAGAATACTGGTTGGAAGAGACCTCAGGAGGTCCTCTCGTTCAGCCCTTGCTCCAAGGAGAACCAAGCCCAACGAAATCATCCCAGCTCAGACTTTGTCAAGCCAGGCCTTAACAATCTCTAAGGATGGAGATTCCACCACCTCCCTAAGTAGCCCATTCCAGTCCTTCACCACTCTCCTAGTGAAATAGTTTTTTTCTTAATATCCAACCTAGACCTCCCACACTGAAACTTAAAACCATTTGTCTGTTTTTCTGTCGCCTGCCATCAGCGAGAACAGCCTAGCTCCATCCTCTTTGGAACCAAGTTTCAGGTACCTGAAGGCTGTTATCAAATTCCACCCTCCCCTCTCTTCTGCAGACTAATTAAGCCCAAATCCCTCAGGCTGTCCTCCTAAGTCATGTGTCCCACTCCCCTAATCATTTTTGTTGCTCTCTGCTGAACTATGTCCACTTTGTCCTTATCCTTTCTGTAGTAGGGGCCCAAAACTGGACACAGCACTCTAGGGCTGTTTCTACACATCTAAAAGTGGCGTGCTAATAAACGGCACGAAATATGCTAATGAGGTGCATATGTAAATTCCCAGTGCCTCATTAGCATAAGGTCACATGATTGGAGTCCGGAAGACACTCTTCCGGACTCCAAAATGGTGTGTCCCTGGGGTGGGGGGGTCTTCTGGAAGGAAGTACTCCTTCTGGAGGCCCCGTCTTCCTGAAAATTTTCCTTCCTTCCTTCTGGAAGACCCCCCGGGGGCTGCGCTTCTACACACCATTTTGGAGACCGGAAAAGCATCTTCTGGACTCCAAATCATGTGACCTTATGCACCCAGGAATTTACATACGCAACTCATTAGCATATTTTGGGCCATTTATTAGCATTTCAGAGAAAGTGGCATGTGTAGAAACAGCCTAGATGTGGCCTAACCAGGTCCAAATGTTGCGGGCGGGGGGGATAATCATTTCCCTTGACCTGCTGGCAGTGCTCCCACTAATGCAGCCCAATATGCCATTAGACGTCTTAGCAACAAGGACACACTGTTGACTGATATCCAGCTTCTCATCCTCTGTAATCCTCAGGTCCTCTTCTGCAGAACTGCTGATTAGTCAGTCATTCCCCAGCCTGTAGCAATGCTTGGGATCATTCTGTCCTAAGTGCTGGGTTCTGGACTTGTCCTTGTTGAACCTCATCAGTTTTCTTGTGGCCCAGTCTTCCAATTTGTCTATGTCACTCTGCATGCTCTCCCTACAACTCCAAGGTATCTACATCTCCTACCAGCTTAATATCATCAGTGAACTTACTGAGGGAGCAAGGGATAAAAAAAGGGCTACCAGTGGCAGGGTACTCAGTCGATTGGGGTAGTGTCACTTCTTGCCCTGATGGCTGGGTGGCTGGCCTAAGCTCAGTCCATAGCAGCAGGTGTATTTCAGTGCCTCCCTGCAGGACGCCCCTCCCTAGGGCTGGAGCCTGGGTGGCTGGGGTCTGGTAGCTGTGGTTTGCAGAAGAAGGGATCTAGCTTCAGCAGATGCAGAGAAGGGACCAGTTGGGAAGAGGGCCAGTCAGGGCTCCCTCTGTGCTGCAGCTTGTCCACTCCACAAAACTTTTGGATACTGTTTTAAATCCATTTGGACAGAGAAAGGAAATGCAGAACCAGGTGCTTTGTCTGTGAGAACCCGGAAATATGACAACCAAGAATGTTGGTCACAAGGGAACTCCCTTGCAGTGGCTCTTACAGCAGCAGGGGCTGGAGGCCAGCCACTCCTTGCAGATTTGGCTGCATAGAGGGTGGGAGGCATACCTGTGTTAGCTTGCTCACTAAAGCAGTTTAGCCACAGCACTGCAGGCAAAGGCATGGGATAGCCACCCAACAACATATGCACCAGGCAGGACTGGGCTTGGAGGGCCATCCTGTGCCACAGTGGTGCTTCTGCTACTGCTAGCAATGTGAAAACTAGAATGGCTCTGCCTGCGCATGCTGCTGTCGTACCTACCAGGATCATTACCCTACCTCTGTTTCAGCCCCAGAGAGCATCAAACAGTTTAACAAGCACTGGCCTTAGCAAGGGAGAAGGAGGAACAGTATCCCCTCCCATTTTTCCTTTGGGGAACCTCTGCTGGCTACAGCTGATGCAGAAGCTTTGTGTCATCGTGAACTTCCCCTGGGTTTTGGCAAAAGCAGGCTTTTGTTTTTCAACATTTTCCATTGAATTGTAAATACTTTTCTCTTTCAGAAACTTTCACTTTTGACAGTCCCCCCACGTGACTAAGCCAGCCAGCCAGAGTCGGCATTTGGAACGACCTCAAAATCAAATGGAAAGTGAAGAAATGTCTTACCAAATTTCAGAACATTCCAAGACAATCCAAACATTTTTGTCAAAAATGTCCAGTTTCTAACCATGGAGAATTCCCTTCAAAAGGCACTTCTTGGCCGGAGGCCTGAGCAGCTCCACTGCACCTATAATAAGGACGTCAGACGCAATCCATTGCTAAGCTGCTGGTGCACACAGCCACCTCTTCACTCAGCGTAAGCACCTCACCTGGTTTTCTCGTGCTTCCTCATCTCAGCCCAAGCTCTGCCTCTTTCCCCTTCACAATCCCCTCACCCCCATGTCACTCTTGTCCTGAATAAAACAACTCCCATCCCAGTGCAGCACCCAGCACAGTGAGACCCTGATCCTGGCTGGGGCCCTGAGGAACTCCATCAGACCCTTTTTACAGCTGGCAAAGAGGCATGCTGAGGTTGCTCGGGCTGGCCTGTGCGATGCTGGGAGGTTGATGTTGGCTCTCTGAGGAAGGTAGGCTTGGTAGACTGTTACACGGTTTGTGTTTTCGCCATGAGTTATTACCAGGTTAAAGGGTTGTGATAGTGCCAATATCTAAAGCTGGGTTATTGGGTTATTAATGTGCCTCTGTCACTGGCTATTAGCACTGTGATCAATCCCCTGTGACAAGGGCTGCTTAGCCTGTCACACTTTGTTTTATCTCCCATTTTTAGAACTTCTGCTAACTCACAAATTGCTAATGCAATCTCTCTGTAACCTGGTTAAGGGAGAAGAGCAAACCCCATTGTCTGTGTGCTGCTCAGAAGCAGGCTCTGGGTCTCTGGGGCTGGCAGAGCAGGCATGGACTATGCACACTCTTGTCTCAGGTGGGGCGTACTCTTTGCTGCTGTGGCTATAGTATATGGAAGCATGCTGGCTTCCCTGTTCCTTCCAGGAAGCTCTACTATTAAGTTGGCTAAACCAAAGCTAATCAGACAGCTATCAGAAGCATTCCTGGCACCAGAATGACCCCTCTCCTGTCACAGCCACCTCATCTCAGCTCACCCCGCTGGCCCCATCCTGCCTCCCGGCCCTTCTTGCTCTCACACACTCTGGTTCTTTCCATGGCAGCAGGTAAAGATGGGCATTTCCTCGAGCTCACAGGCCCACAGGCAGCACTGCTCTGTACAGAAAATTCCGCCACTTTGTGTGAGGCTCTGTTCAAAGCAGCTCTAGCAACATGGCTGCCACATTCGCCCTTTCTCCCTGCCTCTGCCCTCGCCCATTAGACATGTTGTCCAATGGTGTAAGAGTCTCACTCTTAGCAAGTTCTGCTTGTCATTCAGCCTAGATTTCCTTTTCAGCTATTTCTTCCCATTGTGAGCAGGGAGTAGCTCTCTCCTGGCTGCCAGATGGCTGGGAGAGACCTCAGGAGCAGACGATGTGCGTATCTAAGCCTGCTCTGTGTAGGCGCTCAGCAGACAGATCTGTGTTGTCCAAATGACCAGTGCTGGCTGCCTTGAGTTAAAATTCTGCTGCCGCTGGATGTGGGTTGGGGACCATCGGAAGTTTAGGGTCCTGTGGCCACAGCTGAAGAATCCAGAGCATGGCATCATCACTCAAAGAGCTAGAACCACAATGGAGATGCCGTCTGTTGCCAGTTCGTGGAAAACCTGGAACAGAAGCCAGACCAGGGCCAGGCCTCTGAGGCGATGTGCAAGAGGGTGACCAGCAACCACATCCTCTTTAGGGGCAGCTGGGGAATGAGCTCATAGGAATAAGGGGATTTTGATGTTGGTGGGATCCTTCCAAAAAGGACCCCAGTATAGCTGAGCCGCATGAGTCACCACATCAGCCAAATGTAGTGCTGACCAGTTCTGCATCTGAACAACACTCACTCATTACTGGGATCCCATGGCCCAGGTTTCTGGCAATCAGCGTGTGTGTTCCCCGTAAGTTGAGTACTTGGGCATCTGCCCAGGCTAGCGTTCAGGTGCCGTCCAGCTGGTTAAGAGAGTGCTCATGGACACCCACAGCCAGTAGTATGTGTTTCTATCGGTGGTGCGTGTCCACACATGCCTTGGTGCACATAAAAAAATTTATTCCCCCCATAGATGGAAATATGAGCTCATAGGAATAAGGGGATTTCGATGTTGGTGGGGTCCTTTAGAAAAGGACTCCAGTGTAGCCGAGCGGCTGAACTGGTCAGCACTACGTTTGGCTGATGTGGTGACTCATGCAGCTCAGCATGAGCTCATAGGAATAAGGGGATTTTGATGTTGGTGGGGTCCTTTTTGAAAGGACCCCAGTGTAGCCAAGCTGTGTGGGAGAGAAAAGCGGCAAGTTTTAAGTGCCACGACCGCTGGCATGCTAATGAGACACTGAATATGTATTTCAGCGCCTCATTAAGACTCTTTGATCTGGCCATTAGCATGACCATTTCAAAGTTTTTGGTAAGTGTAGACGTAGCCATGGTGTCAGATAATTAAAGGACATTTATATAGAGCATGTCACCAGACAGCAGCAATAGCAGGAGCTGCACTGCCATGCCTTGACGAAGGGAACCAGGAAAGTACCCGAAACATTTTTCTAATGAACTGTATTTGCTGAGGGACAACCTGTCCAAAATGCTCACTTACTGAGGGATGATCCCATTCATTGCTCTCTTTGCTTTCTGCAGCTCACTCTTAATAGAACCTTTAAGGAGTGATGTGCCTGAGCATTTGGATGCTGATCTTTTAGCTGTATTGTTAAATGTATTAACTTTAATTTGGAATACCGCAGATTTTTTGCAAAAGGTGTTTTATGATTCTTAAATCACACTCAGTACTTTTGGATAATTTATGCATTATATCCAGATGTATAGAAGCATTTTCCTTGGCTTGTGTATTAGATCATTATAAGATTAGTTTTAATAAGAAACATAAAATTTGTTCTGCTCAGTACTGGATGTGGGGTAAGGAGATGGTCTAATCTGTATTGTATGAAGAAAGGGCAGCAGCCTGTACTTAGCCTGCCTAGGAAGGGGTCACCCCATCTGAAACCTCAGTTACTAAGAAAGGGATAGTGATGCTATGGCCAGGGATCCAGAGAAGACAGATGTACAATTTTCTCTTGAGCAGGGAAACTGTTTACAGAGTTCTGAAAGAGCTTTTCTCTCTAGTGTTTAAAAACAGAGCTAGGCTCATGTAGGAGTCCTACCTCCTGCTCAGAGATTATGTGCCCTTGCGGCACAAGGTGGTCATGACAAGCAGTGGCAGGGACAGCAGAGACACTGCTGATCTTGTGCCCTCCACTGAAGGAATCCCATAGGCAGGTAGGAAAGTCTGGGGCCTTTAATCTCATCTGATAAAGAAACTGCTCCAGCCCTTCCCTGGGGACCTGGGAGTTGGGAGGGATCATGGGCTATAATAGTAGAGAAAAAAGAAGGACTAGGCAGAAGTGGGAGGCAAAAGCAACTTAGTATCTTAGATGCCTGTACACAAATGCAAGAAGTATGGGTAATAAGCAGGAAGAACTTGATGTACTAATAAACAAACACAGCTATGACATTATTGGTGTCACAGAAACTTGGTGGGATAATACACATGATTGGAATATCGGTATAGAAGGGTGCAATTTACTCAGGGAGGACAGGCAGGGTGAACAGGGAGGAGGTGTTGCCTTATATATCAAAAATGTGCACACCTAGACTGAGGTGGAGATGGATGCAGGAGGCAGACGTGTTGAGAGTCTCTGGGTTAGGTTAAATGGGGTGAACAACAAGGGGGATGTCATGATAGGGGTCTACTACAGACCACCTAGCCAGGTAGGATATGTGGATGAAGCTCTCTCTAAACCAACCTTTCCCGAACTTTATATAGTTGGAACCAGCTTTTTAACAGTACCATTTTTTGCAGCCCAAAAATATAAATGCATATAAAAATGAATAAATGTTCATTGTTTATTATTTATTCACAGTAATAATAGTACATAATAATATAAATCTTGATATAAAATACTTAAGTGGCTAAATTGTTATTGCCTTAATTACAATTTAACCAGTAAAATACGAAAACGTCCCAAATTATTAGGATCGTGTGCAATAATTTTATATTTTCTAAGGACTGGTACTGGGCCTCGGACCACATTTTGGGAAATGTTTCTCTAAACAATTAACAACATTATCCAAAACACAGGATTTGGTAGTGATGGGGGAGTTCAACTATCCAGACATATGTTGGGAAACTAACACAGCGAGGCACAGACTTTCCAGAAAGTTCTTGGACTGCATGGATGACATTTTTTTTATTTCAAAAGGTGGAAAAAACTACTGGAAGGATGCAGTGGTAGATTTGATTTTAACAAACAGGGAGGAACTGGCTGAGAATTTGAAAGTAGAAGATAGCTTGGGAGAAAGTGACCATGAAATCGTAGAGTTCATGATTCTAATAAATAGTGAAAGGGAGAATAGAAAAATAGAGACAATGGATTTCAGGAAAGCAAATTTTGGTAAACTCAGAGAGCTGGTAGGTAAAGTCATATGGGAAGCAAGATTAAGAGCAAAAACAACTGAAGAGAGTTGGCAGTTTTTCAAAGGGGCATTATTAAGGGCCCAAAAAGCAAGCTATACCGCTGCATAGGAAAGATAAAAAGTATGGTAAAAGACCTCCTTGGCTTAGCCAGGAGATCTTGCATGATCTCAAAATCAAAAATGAGTCATATGAAAAGTGGAAAGTAGGAGAAATTACAAAAGATGAATATAAACAAACAATATATGTATGCAGGGGCAAGATTAGAAAGGCCAAGGCACAGAATGAGCTCAAACTAGCTAGACACAGAAAGGGTAACAAGAAATCATTCTATAAATATATTAGAAGCAAGAGGAACACCAAGGACAGTGTAGGCCCACTACTCAGTGAGGAGGGAGAAACAATAACAGGAAGCTTGCAAATGGCAGAGGTACTTAATGATGTCTTTGTTTCAGTCTTCACCAAGAAGGCTGATGCAAAAATGCCTAACATAATGCATGCTAGTGAGAAGGAGGTAGGTTGAGAGGATAAAATACAAAAAGAACATGTTAGAACTCAGAAAAATTAGATGTCTGCAAGTCACTAGGACCTGATGAAATGCATCCTAGAATATTTAAGGAGCTGATAAAGGAGGTTTCTGAGACTTTAGCTATCATCTTTCAAAAGTCCTGGAAGTTGGGAGAGATTCCAGCAGACTGGAAAAGGGCAAACATAGTGCCCATGTATAAAAAGGTAAAAAAAGAACAACCCAGAAAATTACAGACCTTTCAGTTTCACTTCTGTGCTGAGAAAGATTTTGGAGCAAATAATTAAGGAATTCATCTGCAAACATATGGAAGAAAATAAGGTGATAGGTAACAGCCAGCATGGATTTGTAAAGAACAAATCGTGCCAGACCAATGTGATAGCTTTTTTTGACAGGATAACAAGTCTTGTGGCTAAGGAAGAAGCAGTGGATGTGGTATACCTAGACTTTGGTAAGGCATTTGATACAGTCTCTCATGATTTTCTTATCAATAAACTAAGCAAATACAATCTAGATGGGGCCACTGTAAGGTGGGTGCATAACTCACTGGCTGAATGTTCTCAGAGAGCGTTATTAATGGTTCACAGTCATGCTGGAAGGACATAACAACTGAGGTTCCAGAGGGTCTGTTTTGGGAGCAGTTCTATTCAATATCGTCATCAACAATTTAAATATTGGCATAGGGAGTATGTTTATTGTTTGCAGATGATACCAAACTGGGAGGGGTTGCAAATGCTTTGAAGGATAGGCTCATAATTCAAAATGATCTTGATAAACTGGAGAAATGGTCTGAGGTAAATAGGATGAAGTTTAATAAGGACAAATGCAAAGTACTCCACTTAAGAAGAAAAAATCAGCTTTGTACATATAGAATGGGAAGTGACTGTCTAGGAAGGAGTACTGCAGAAAGGGATTTAGGGGTCATAGTGGACCACAATTAAATACGAGTCAACAGTATGATGCTGTTGAAAAAAAAGCAAACATGATTCTGGGATGCATTAACAGGAGTGTTGAAAGCAAGACACAAGAAGTCATTCTTCTGCTCTACTCAGTGCTCATTAGGCCTCAATTGGAGCATTGTGTCCAGTTCAGCGCACCACATTTCAAGAAAGATGTGGAGAAATTGGAGAAGGTCCAGAGAAAAGCGACAAGAATGATTAAAGGTCTAGAGAACATGAGCTGTGAGCGAAGACTGAAAGAACTGGGGTTTTTTTAGTTTAGGAAAGAGAAGACTTAGAGAGGACATGATAGCAGTTTTCAAGTACTTCAAAGAGGGTTGCAAGGAGGAGGGAGAAAAATTCTTCTCCTTGGTGTCTGAGGACAGGACAAGGAGCAATGGGCTTAAACTGCAGCAAGGGAGGCTTAGGTTGGATATTAGGAAAAAATTCCTAACTGACAGGGTGGTTAAACACTGGAATAATTTACCTAGGGAGGTTGTAGAATCTCCCATCACTGGATGTATTTAAGAGCAGGTTAGAAAGACACCTATTGAGGAGAGTCTAAATCAGCAGTTCCCAGCCTTTTCCAGTGGGGACCAATTCTGACAATTCAGGAAGACTTAGTGACCCACGACAATTCAAAAACAGCAGTGGGAGGGTGGTGGGTAGGGGGGAGGGAAGAGAGCAAGTGAGCAGAGCTGTAACTAGCTAATTTTGTGCCTCAGGCAAGAATACAAAATTGTACCCCCTCATGTTTATATATTCATAGTAGTTATTTCATAGAAAAGGGGAAATATATTAATAAAATAACACCACTACATTTCCTATAGTTAGTCAGAGTTGTGGTGGTGGAAAGACACTCATTCCCAAACTGCTCCCCCCGGCTTAAACCCCACAATCAGGGGCTTGGGGGGGTCACATTCAGAGGCTGGAGGGGCTAGAGGGGGCTGGGGGAGTCACACTCAGGGGCTGGAGGGGCTAGAGGGGACTAGGAGAGTCACACTCAGAGGCTAGAGGGGTTAGAGGGGGCTGGGGGAGTCACACTCAGGGGCTGGAGGGGCTAGAGGGGGCTAGGAGAGTCACACTCAGAGGCTGGAGGGGTTAGAGGGGGCTGGGGGAGTCACACTTAGGGGCTAGAGGGGACTAGGAGAGTCACACTCAGGGGCTGGAGGGGGCTAGATGGGGCTGGGGGAGTCACACTCAGGGGCTAGGCGTCACTCAGGTGCTGAAGGGGACTAGGAGAGTCACACTCAGAGGCTGGAGGGGCTAGAGGGGCCTGGGGGGGTCACACTCAGGGGCTGGAGGGGTTAGAGGGGGCTGGGGCAGTCATACTCAGGGGCTAGAGGGGACTAGGAGAGTCACACTCGGGCTGGAGGGGCTAGAGGGGCCTGGGGGAGTCACACTCAGAGGCTGGAGGGGGCTAGAGGGTGCTGGGGGAGTCACACTCAGGGGCTGGAGGGGGCTAGAGGGGGCTGGGGGAGTCACACTCAGGGGCTGGAGGGGACTAGGAGAGTCACACTCAGAGGCTGGAGGGGCTAGAGGGGCCTGGGGGAGTCACACTCAGAGGCTGGAGGGGCTAGAGGGGCCTGGAGGAGTCACACTCAGGGGCTGGAGGGGACTACGAGAGTCACACACAGAGGCTGGAGGGGCTAGAGGGGCCTGGGGGAGTCACACTCAGAGGCTGGAGGGGCTAGAGGGGCCTGGGGGAGTCACACTCAGAGGCTGGAGGGGGCTAGAAGGGGCTGGGGGAGTCACACTCAGGGGCTAGGCATCACTCTGGCACTGAAGGAGACTAGGACAGTCACACTCGGGCTGGAGGGGCTAGAGGGGGCTGGGGGAGTCACACTCAGGGGCCAGGAGTCTCTGGGGCTGAAGGGGACTAAGGGTATCTCTCTCAGGAGCTAGGAGTCACTCACAGGCTGGAGGGAGCTAGGGGAGGTACAGGGACCCCTGCAGATGGAAGCCGGCTGGGGTGCAGAGCCCCAGCTGGCAGTGTGAGCTGCGGGAACCCCGGCCAGTTGGGGAGGACCCCTCAACCCTGTGGCTGGAAAGTGGCTGGGACAGAGCCCTGGCCAGCAGAGCCAGCCGTGGGAACACTGGCTGGGCCCTGGGGGGGGAGACCCAGACCCCCCATGGCTAGAAGCCAGCTGGAAGCCAGCTGGGGGGACCCCAACTCCTGCAGAGGCTGGAAGCCAAGGAGATGATCAGACCTCCCTCCCTCCCAACCTCAGCCTCAGGCCCCGCCTCTGACCTGAGCTAAATGCTGCTCCCCAAGTATGCAGTTCTCTGCCCTGCATAGAATCATAGAATCATAAAACAATAGAGCTGGAAGAGACCTAAAAAAGCCATTAAGTCCAGCCCCCTGCTCTAAGCAGGACCAAACCCATCAGATCAGCCCCACCAGTGCTTTGTCGAGGTGAGACTTAAACACCTCCAGGGATGGAGACTCCACTACTTCCCTGGGTAGACCATTCCAATGCTTCACCTCCCTCCTAGTGAAAAAGTTTCTCCTAATGTTCAACGTGGACCTTTCCAACCACAACTTGAGACCATTGTTCCATGTTCTGCCATCAATGACCACTGTGAACAGCCTCTCTCCAGCCTCTTTGCAGCTTCCCTTCAGTAAGTTGAAGGCTGTTATCAAGTCCCCCGTCAGTTTTCTCTTCTGCAGACTAAACAGTCCCAATTCCCTCAACCTTTCTTCATAAGTCATATGCTCCAGCCCCCAAATTATTTTGGTTGCCCTCCGCTGGACCCCCTCCAGTGTATCCACATCCTTCCTATAAATGGGGGCCCAGAACTGGACACAGTACTCCAGATGCAGCCTCACCAAAGCCGTATAAAGGTGAATAATCACTTCTCTGGATCTACTGGCAATGCTCCTCTTGATGCAACCTAATATGCCATTAGCTTTCTTGGCTACAACAGCACACTGTTGACTCATGTCCAGCTTCTCGTCCACTACAACTCCCAGATCCTTTTCTGCAAAACTACTACTGAGCCAGTCGCACCCCAGCCTGTAACAATGCTTGGGATTCTTCCGGCCCAAGTGCAGGACTCTGCACTTGCCCTCATTGAGCCTCATCAGATTTTTTGCAGCCCAGTCTTCCAATTTGTCTAAGTCACTCGGGACCCCATCCCTACCCTCCAGCGTATCTACCTCTCCCCCTAGCTTAGTGTCATCCGCAAACTTGCTGAGGGTGCAATCCAATCCCTTGTCCAGGTCATTGATAAATATGTTGAACAGAACAGGACCCAGAACTGAACCTTGGGGCACTCCACTAGAAACCAACCGCCATCCCGACATCGAGCTGTTAATCACTACCCTCTGGGCCTGACCCTCTAGCCATCTTTCTATCCATTTTACCGTCCATTTATCCAATCCACATTCCTTTAACTTGCCAACAAGAATATTGTGGGACACCGTATCAAAAGCTTTGCTAAAGTCCAGATAAATCACATCCATTGATTTTCCCCTATCCACAGAGCCAGTTATCTCATCGTAGAAACTAATCAGACTGGTCTGGCATGACTTGCCCTTCATGAATCCATGCTGACTATTCCTGATCACTCTCCCCTCCTCCAAAAGCCTCAAAATGACTTCCTTGAGGAGCCCCTCCATGATTTTTCCAGGGACTGATGTAAGACTGACCAACAGTGGAAATGGTTCTCAATTGAATTGATTGGCTTAACTGCCTGAGGGCTGTTACTCCAATTAAGAAGTTGAGAATCCCTTCAGGAGTGTGAATGGCTTCTTAATAACCACCTGTGGAGCCACCCCGCCCAGCTGCAACCCTTTTGAAATGTAATCGTGACCCATGATTGCATCCCAACCCAAAGGTTGGGAAACCCTGGTCTAAATGGCGTTTGGTCCTGCCAAGAGGGGAGAAATTGGACTTGACGGTCTCGAGGTCCCTTCCAGTTCTAGTGGTCTATGATTTTATGACTTCTGCTGCTTTTCTCTGGGTTCTTCTACCTTGGCTATCCCCTCTGCCGCACTGTGTGTAAAGTCCCAGGTAAACTGTGCAGAGCTGCAATGGGATCTCACAAAACTAGGTGACTTGGCAACAACATGAGATATAAAAACAACAAGAAGTCCTGTGGCACCTTATAGACTAATAGATTTTTTGGAGCATAAGCTTCCATGGGCAAAGACCCACTTCATCAGAGGCAGACATGCATCTGACAAAGTGGGTCTCTGCCTACTTATACTCCAGAAAATCTATTAGTCTATAAGGTGCCACAGGACTTCTCGCTGTTTTTGCCGATACAGACAAACATGGCTACCCCTCCTATACTTGTCAACATGAAAGATAAAATTCCATGTTGATAAATGCAAAGTAATACATATTGGAAAACATAATCCCATTTGTATATATAAAATCACAAGGTCTGAATTAGCTGTCACCACTCAAAAATGAGCTTGGAATCATTGTGGAGAGTTCTCTGAATACACCCACTCAATGTGCAGCAGCAGTCAAAAAAGCAAACAGAAGGTTTTGAATCACTAAGAAAGGGGTAAATAATAAGACAGAAAATATCATAGTGCGTCTCTGTAAATCCATCGTATGGCCACATCTTGAGTGCTGCCTGCAGAGGGAATCACTCCCACCTCAAAAAAAAAAAAAAAAGAAATATTGGCATGGGAAGACATTCAGAAGACAACAACAAAAACAGTTAGGGGTCTGGCATGGCTTTCATATGAGGAGAGATTTGTTAATCTGGGGCCTTTCAGCTTAGTCTGGTTACATGTTGATAGATGTATTCCGTATGCAAAGCACAGAACCCCAAAATTTACGAGGTGTGGATGTGCAAACAAGGAAAACAAGGCTGACAGGTTCATATGCATAGGTATGAACCTCAGTGGGAGTAAGTTGGGCTCAGAATAGATGGTGTTGGCTGTCCAGTGTTGGGGAGATGCCAGGATGATAATTACACGTGAAGATGAGGAGAGGTTGAGGAGAATGATGGTTGACACTCTGGGGCAGAGGTGCACAAAATGGGGGGCATGACATTGTATAAGGAAGGGAGTGAAACGTGATCAGCTCCTCTCCCGCCCTTCCCCCAGTGCAGCTTCCACTGACTCACCAGCCCTCTGCTTTCTCCCATGTGGCCTCTGCCACTGCTGTCATCAAGGGAATGCCTCTCCCCACACCGCTGGGCCAATCAGAATGCACAGAGGCCCTGTGTCAAGGGGCAGGGGCAGCTGGCGAGTTCCCAGCTTGATAAGGTACCCTCCTGGGGTCTGTCCTCTGAGCACCACTCCACCTTTGGGGCACCCCCTGGAGCCTCCCAGCACCCCCTTCCCAAGTGTCCTACCCCTTTCTGAGTGCCCTCACCTGCAACCCTTCCTGTGGTCCTCCCACAGGTACATGGGGAGGTGGCTTATTGCAGGGCTGAAAAGTGGGGCCCGACATAAAATGTTTGCTGACCTCTGCTCCAGGCTGCCTCCACAGATGTGAATGATGCTGTCATGGAGCTGAGCAGTGGGCTATTTGCAGGATTGTTTAGATGCTGAGAGAATTTGTTAATAAGGGCGCTTGTAATAAACTGGAGAAGTTTCCTGTGTACTCCTAGCGTCTCTTAATACTAATAATATTTGTGCTTCTGCAGTGCTCAGGAGTCTGACTCTTTAACCAATGCATTCTAAGTGATGACTTAATAACCAGTACTCCCATCCGCCTCAAAGGCTATACAGGATGGGAACCATTGAAATAAGTGCTAGAAAGCATGGAAATAGTTGTCTATTGTACAATTGTATATCGTAAAGCTGGTTATGGAGATAAAGATTTAAATTCCCATTCAGCACAGCAAGTCTCTACAATAGTCAACATGTATGCTCATTAATAGTAGACATTTCAAAGAGAGATGAAACTGCAAAGAGGCTCTGGCAGGACCTCTGGTGTGTGGTCCCAAACCCAGCAATTTGGAAGAAAACTTCAGCTTTTCAGTGCACAAAGGGAAAGCTGAAATTTTTCAGCTTACAACCAAAAATGTTGATTCAGGAATCACAAACTCATGGAAACATGGGGCTGGGAGGGACATGAAGTGGTCATCAAATCCATAACCAATTGCTGAGGCAGGACAGGTAAACCCAGACCATCACTGACAGGGATGTTCAGACAAGTCTTAAAACCCCAAGTGGTGGGGCCTCCACACCCTCCCTTGGAAGCCTGCTCTAGAGCTTTGCTGCTCTGAGAGTTAGCAAGTTTTCACAGCTATCAAACCTAAAAATCTTTCTTGCTGCAGAGTAAAATGAGTACTTTTTCTCTGACCAGAGCACAGAGAACAATTACTTAGTAGCCTCTTTATAACATTATGGAATACTACTGTCAGGTTCCCCTCACTCTTCTTTTCTCAGGACTAAACATGCCCAATTTTAAAACTTTCCTTGCAGGTCAGGTTCTCTAAACTTGTTGTCACTGTTTTGTTCTCCTCTGGACTCTCTCTAATTTTGGCACACTTTTGCTAAAACATAGCACACAGATGTGAATATAGAACTTCGCTGTGCCAAGAGTCTTATGTATGATGTTCCTGTACGTACACCCCAGAATGATATTACCCATTTTTGTAACTGTATCACACTGCTGATTTATATTCCATTTGTGAGCTGCAGCAACCTCCACATGCTTTACACTAGTACAAAAGCCTATAGCCAGTTACTCCCTATTTTGTAACTGGGCATTTGATTTTTCCTTCCTTCCTAAATGAAGTACTTCACACTTGTTTTTACTGAATTTCATCTTGTGGATTTCAGACTAATTCTCCAATTTGTCAAGGTTGTTTTGAACTCTACATCTGTCTTCCATCATGCTTGCAACTCCTCCTATTGTGGTGTCATCTTCAGATTGTATAAACATACTCAGTACTCCATTATCCAAATCATGAATGAAAGTATCGACTGGTCCTGGAGCCAAGGCAGACCCTGCGAGACCCACTAGCTGTGTCCTTCCAGTCTGACAGCAAACCATTGATAACCACTGTCAACCAATGATGCACCCATCTTATAGACATTTCACCTAGAGCATATTTCCTCAATTTGCTTATGAGAATGTCATGTAGGCCTGCCAAAGCCTGGCTAAAATCCAGATATGTGATATCTATACCTTCCCTGAATGATGCGGTGTTCCACTCTTGGCTGGTAAGTCTGCATAAGAGGACAGGTCACTCATACAGAACAGTCTGAATCGCTTAGTACAAGAAAACAATATTTGCTTTAATACGGCTAAATGTAAACTTGGGCTTTCAAGTAATCACAGACAACTCAAGCAATTAACTCAAAGGAAATTAATTTGATTAAAACAATCATGATTAATCACAATTTTCATCACACTTAATAGAATACCAATAGAAATTTACTATAAATGTTTTGGAAGATTTTTTTCTACATTTTCAATATGTTGCTTTCAATTGCAACACGGAATACAAAAAGCGCAGAACTCACCAGTGTTCCCTGTAAGCTGAGCGCTTGGTCGGCCACCAAGGAGAGACTCAGGTGCTGCTCAGCTGATTGGCAGAGTGCCCACAGCTGTGCCACAGTGGGAAGCCTGTGCTCCTATTGGTGGGGCACATCTGCATGTGCTCTGGTGCACATAAAATTTATTCTGCCCATGGATGGGAAAATAGAGGGGACACAGGTGCTCCTTTTGTATTGTTTGTGATCACAAATCTGTGCACTGCAAAGTGATAAGCAAAGAAAGAGTATTTTCAACTGCTCTTATACAAGTACCATAGTGCAATTTCTTTACCATGAAAGTGCAATTTGAAAGGTAAAGTTTTGTTATATAACTGCGCTCAAAACTGACAATGTTGTAAAACGTTGGTGCCTACAAGTCCACTCTGCTCTATTTCCTGTTCAGCCAATTGCTAAGACAAGCACATTTGTTTACATTTATGGGCGATCGGGCTGCCCACTTCTTATTTACAGTGTCACCTGAAAGTGAGAACAGGCAATGTACCTGTCTTTGCAAGGTATTCATGTGTCAGGGCCACTAAATCTTCTATGGCACTTTGTGCTTTGGTCACTGCTCTACAGGATGGGTTGCCCTCCTGGATGGGAATGCCATCATCTTCCTTGACCTTGCTGGCAGCAGCAGAACTGTTGTCCCCATTGAGAGGCCAGAAGTGCCTGGCAATGCCCGAACTCCTAAGATAGATCCAGACTCCTCCAGGCCACGCTATCTGCCCTAGGCTGATCATCACAGCTCCACGGTGGGCAGCCATAGCGGGAGTGTGGACTGTTCTGTTCTGTAAGAAGTGAGTGGGAAAGGGACTGCTGGTGGCTGGCAGAGGAGGGCAGAGTACAGAACCTTTTTCAAGCATCCCCCAGCACCCAGAAATACCTTCCCAGGCAGAGCCCAGCCCTTTGTGGTAAGAGAGTCCTTGCTGCTGGTCATCAGTGTGGGCCAGATTTGTCCAGGTGCCTAGTGGGCTTGTATAAAATGTCTAGATGCAGAATCCCTACTGAAATCAACGGCAACCAAGGGCCTAAGTACCACGGACAATCTCACTACACACCCAGTGGCATCTTTAGGCACCTGAACTCCCATACAATTTATTCTCAATGTCTAGGACAGATTCTAACCAGTCCTGTCCAGCCGGAAACCAAACAGCTGTCACACTCTGACCTGCCCCTCCCAGGCCTGGAACCAGTCTGGGGGAAGCTGCTACATGTGGAGAGGCTAGGCCAGAGCAGCTGTGGGGCAAGAGGTTTCCTGCCCAGTGGGAGCTAGACAGAGCTCCAGGTAAGCAGGGCACTAGGGAGAGAGGCTGTAAGGACAGGCACAGCCTGTGAATGGGGTGCAGCTGGATGTACTGAAGGACTGGATAGAAATGGGGGGTGAGTTAACTCTGTAGAACTTTCCCCATGGTGCCTTAGGTTCAGGCCATTGCAGGGGATCAAGGCCTTTATACTTGGTATAAATGGGGAGAGGAGGGCTGGCTGAAGAGCATTCTCAGTGAGGAGTCTCCTTGGCTTTAAAAGCACTACTGCTAGTCTGCTGGAGCCTGGTCATGGTGACCTTCAGGACATGGTTGAAAACCCACTTCCCCTTGATGAGAGGGCCAGGCTGGGAGGGAGGTTAGGCTGGAGTTGGGGGCAAGGCACACGGGGTGGGAAGAGAAGGTTGGGTGGGTGATAGGGAAACCAGGCTGGTGTGAGGAGTGGCTGAGCACGGGTGGGGAAGCAGGTTGGGAGGATGTGGCTCAGACAGTGGTTGAGGGGGTGGGAAGATTAGGCGGGGCGAGGCCAGACTATGGAGGTGGTTCAGTGTGTGTATGAGGAGCCAAGCTAGGAGCGGAGAGGCAGCTGAGGGGATGGGGAGGCCAGGCTGGGGGTGGAGAGGCCATGTTAGATGGCCGCTTGGGTAATAAGAAGTGGTAGCAGCAGGCAGTCCTCCTTTCAGAAGCTGTATGGGGTTGCTTAGAAACATTCGTTGTATGTCAGATTGTGTAAGGCACCAGGGTACAGCAGGACCATCGCTGCATTTCAGTCAATAAACAGGGCTTGATGCAGCACGAGCAAGCAAAGTCACATTAGGCTTTTAGCTCAGCTTAGACAGTTTAAGCAGCTACACTGCAAACCCTCTCAGCAGTTTAAATTTAAGCTGGTCTTTAGAGCAGTCTAAGGGCTTCACTCTGTACCCAGTTTAAATGGTTCATGGGGCTTAAGGTGGAGATTTACAACCAAGCAGCTCCTGCAAAAAGTTATGATAAAGCTTCTGTATCAGAGTCTGCATGCTTATTGGGGGGGTGTCTGTTCGCTGGGGGGGTTCTCTACCACTCCGTAGTACGTTGTCTGCCCATATGAATATTTCTGCTTGGCTGGCCTGGGCTGTGCCTTTGAGGGGCCGGAGAGAGGGGGTGCGCTGGAGAGCTCCTCTGTTTTACCTTGTAAAGAAAAAATGGGTTTTCTGAGAACCATGAGACAGGAAGCAAAATTCCTCCATGTCCTGGACTTTGCTGGAAGCACCGGGGCCATGGTTGGGGTAAATCCCAGTGAATGCTGATGGCACAGCCATCCATGTGGCTTCTGAGGGGGATTGGCTGTTGTGCTCATTCCACTGGTGCCGCTTGAGCCAGTCCACATGCAAAGTCTGACCTTTGGGTCACAATGCTGTGAGCCCCCATTGTGCTGGAAGTGGGGAACTCCCACAGGGGCAGGGCACCCTTACAGCTCTCCCTTCATTTGGTGGTGAAATTTGAGAAAGAGGCACCTGGGAGCCCCTGGAGCTCCCCTCTAGCATAGCACAGGCTACAAAAGGCATAAGATGCCTGTCTGGTACCTGAAGGAAGAGAGATACAAAAGGCTGTGGAAATGGATCCCTGGCTAGGTGCTCTGTGTAAGGGAGAAGGTCTGGGTTGTGTGGTACATTGGTCCACTTTCTACTGGTCATGGGGATTGTCCAGTTTAGACAGCCTGGCTATGTCTACACTAGCCCAAATCTTCGAAATGGCCATGCAAATGGCCATTTTGAAGATTACTAATGAGGCACTGAAATGCACATTCAGTGCCTCATTAGCATGCCACCAGCCACGGCTCTTTGAAATTGCCACTTTTCGCTTCCATGTGGCTCATCCAGACAGGCCCGGGAACTTCGAAATCCCCTTATTCCTATCAGCAGATATTCCTATCTGCTGATAGGAATAAGGGGATTTTGAAGTTGGTGGGGTCCTTTCGAAAAGGACCCCTGTTTGGACGAGCTGTGCATCAGCAAAAAGCAGCAATTTCGAAGAGCTGTGGCTGGCGACATGCTAATGAGGAGCTGAATATGCATTTCAGTACCTCATTAGTAATCTTCAAAAAGGCTGTTTGCATGGCCATTTTGAAGATTTGGGCTAGTGTAGAGGTAGCCTCTGTGTCTCAGGAGAAACAGGCTGTCCAACGGAGTCAGGATGGTTTTAAACAAATAACAAC
This sequence comes from Carettochelys insculpta, assembly GCF_033958435.1. Lineage (NCBI taxonomy): Eukaryota > Metazoa > Chordata > Testudines > Carettochelyidae > Carettochelys > Carettochelys insculpta. Next base: position 397,378 of record NC_134151.1, read on the forward strand.
AAAAGGGAGGGTGGCATGAGGGACAAGTGAGCATGTCTTTACTATAGACCCAAGATGTACTAAACAAAACCAACCAGGAACATGAAAAGAACAATTTCTTTAACGGCCTCTACATCAGTGCTTAAGCCTGGGTAATAAACAAGAGGACCTGGAATTGCTTGTTCATACTATGTGGTATTACTGTAACCTGGTGGGATGATTGAAGTGTTAAAATCAATTAATACAACCTATTTAGGAAGGAACAAGTGGGCAAAAATGGAGGGGAAGTGGAACTCTGCCAAAAGAGGCATTACCTTTTTCCTAATCCCTGACAGCTCAGAAGAGAATGATTTTGAATGCTTATAGATCAAGGTCTTGCCAGCTAAAGCACAATGGCTGCACAGTGTCTGTGCAGATCATTAAAGCACACAAGGGAACAGGAGAGACCAACTGCTTATGTACCCACCTGTAACATGGAAGGAAAAAAGTCATGGTATCGTCCTGGGGGACTTCACTTGGTGACATGTGCTAGGGGGACTCATACTGCCAGGACTAAAACCTCTTCAGCACTTCTAGCTCTCACCGGAGGCAGCTCTCTAACTCAGAAATGGTTTAGTACACATTTGGGGAAAGTTAAATTAGACCTCATCCTGATGGGTCAAGAGGAACCGATCACAGAACCAATAATTATTGGTGGCTGGGACAAGTGATCCCCATTAGTGATGTGCAAGCAGAATGTCCAAGACAATGATATATACGTGATGCTTTAAAGGGCCACTTTGCCAATGCTGAAACAAATAACGAACCCAGTCAGTTTGGAGAGTGCTCTGTAAACACAACGACATGAATTATAAATTGGACTTGTTTAGTAGGTGCCCCAGAAGCCACATGGCACACAGTAAATGGTTTACAAATTGGCTAACAGACCAAAACAAACAAAAAAAAAACAAAAAAAAACCCAAACCAAACCAAAACAAACAAAACAAAACAAAAAAACCCCACTACGACCAAGCAGTTCTGTAGCACCTTAAAGACTAACAATTTTATTTATTAAGGTGCTACAGGACTGCTTGGTTATTTTGTGAAGCTACAGACTAACACACTACCCCTCTGAGACTATTTGCCATGCAGTGGTTTAACAGACAGTAATTGTAAATGGGGAATCATCCCAGAGCTGGTGTGTTTCTGGTGGGGTTCTGCAGGGTTCTCCACTTGGCTTGATGCTAAAATTTTTACGGCTGACCAGAAAAAAAATTATGCCAGGGAACCTCGTCAGCCAACACAAATAGTGACACAAAGTGGTAAATAATTAAGGGGACAGGGTACTGATACAGAGTGATCTAGATGGCTTAGAAAGGTAGCCATTACTCTGATGCTCGTGGCTGTACTTCTTCTGTTAAGTAGTTTTTAGGTACAAATTACTTTTTCTTAAGTGCTCAGGGGAAATTTTCACAGTCTGACTTATCTAACTGAAAAAATTTTGAGACAACTTTGAGCTTCCTTATGTCATCATAAAACAAAAGGACCTCAAAGAATGGGGATATGGTAAAATTTTGAATCCTCTGAGAAGAGAGAAGAGGAAGAATCCAATAAAATATTAAGTTGCATATGTTATCTTAACACACAACAATGAATAAAAAAACAACAAAACAACCAACCAAGTGTTCCGATGAATTGTCCATCACTGGCAATTTTAAAATTAAAATTGGGTATTTTCCTAAAAGATCTGCTTTAGTTCAAAGAGGAATTATTTTTGGGGAAACATCCCCAGCATGTCAGACTTGATAAACAGTGGCCTTGGAGTTGATCTTTCCAGACAAAGACTGGCCCTGTGAGGCTATTGTAGAGAACAAGTTGAAAATAAACCCTGAAGTGGAGAGTTTGGGTGCAACTTTATCGAGATGCATTGTTTACGAGCAGAATATGGCACTTGATACTTAAGTGGCTAAAAACAACCCAGAAGTCAAAATGAGATAATGGGAGTTATGGCTCATACAGCAGAGAGATAGTTATGAGACAATTTCTGGGACGTGGCATACAATTATGATAGCTGAAACAACTGACTTTAACAAAGAGCAAGTGGTTTTATGCCTATAATATGTCGATGATAACATGAATGTTCTTTGGTATTAGATTATGTCAGAGTGTATAGAACATCTGTTCAAATCTCTGCAATGTTCAGATCAGTCCATGTGAACTGATGTAAAGTCCAGCTTACTCTGGGAGCAAATGCACCCAAAAGTTTAAAGTTAGAGCTAGTTGAAATGCGTATGCTTCCAAGACAAAAAGAGAAATCCCAAGAAAACTCAAATAGGGTCAGGTGAACACAGATACCCAAAGTTAACAAAGGAATTTTTTAAAAGCTCCAGGCTTTCTAGTCACTGATTTTACAATGTCTAGTACTAAATAAAAAGCTTTTTAACAGAAAGCTACAACATTATTTCAAATTTGCACAAACAGCTCCACGCGTAATAGAAATGCAAGTTCAAATCATTCTTCAGAGGCACAGTTCTGATTTCAGCCATGACAGATCATTCAGCTTCTTCCATTATAGGTCAACTGTCAACTTCTAAAAAGATCACTGAAGGCAGGTCAGAAATATGTTTGCTCAGTCAAATTGAATTTCAGCTGTTTTCAAACAGTGAAGTTAAAAAAAATTATTTTGGTGGTACCATAAACAATGCTGTAAGTGAACACAGTTTCAATGCTCTACATTGTACTAAAATTTGGCTTTGATCCATAATAGGTCAATTGCAAGTCAGCTGCTATATGATTTTACTTGTACACAAGGCCAAAACTGATGACTTGCAACTTACATATATTGAAGAATTCATTTCAACTAACCCAGGAAGAAGTTCATTGTTTGGAACTTTTTCAGATGTGTAAGTCATTCTTTTGACTTTTTTTTTAATGTTTTAAATCGTAGGTTTGTAATAAAAGTGAGTAAAACGAACTTCTGTTCCAAGCTCAGTGGTTTCTATATATATTACTGCAATCACTAAATAGCATATGGGAGCACTCCCTCCCCAACTCCCCAGATGTCCATGCTCATAAAAATGTATTGAATAACTATCAGGGGGTAGTCATGTTAATCTGTATCCACAAAAACAACAAGAAGTCCTGTGGCACCTTATAGACTAACATATCGGACGTATAAGCTTTTGTGAGCAAAGACCTGCTTCTGACATGCATCAGATGAAGTGGGTCTTTGCCCACGAAAGCTTGTGCTCCAAAAAATCTGTTAGCCTATAAGGTGCCACAGGACTTCTCATTGTGTTCACTGAGTAACTATCAGCATCCATAAATCCCTGGAAAACCTACACAGCTGAGAGAAGTGTCAGAAGCACGTGCATTGTTCATAACCCTCTAATACTTGTAGGATATGTCTAGACTGCAGGCTTCTGTCAACAAAGCTTCTGTCAAGAGAAGTTTTGTCAACAGAGAGTGCGTCCAGACTGCAGCTGTCTTGGAAGAGAGCTGCTGGTCTGGAGCGTGCTGCTGACATCCCTGTACACCTCATTCCACCCAGACTGAGGCATGGAACCTGAGGAAAAGCAGGATGTGATCAGGTGCTTAAAGACTGCAGCCCTGACTGGCCAGGGCTCTGTGACTGCTTCGTGCTGCTCCTGCAGCACAACACAACCCAGACCCCGTGGATCCAACCGAGCAGGAGAGTTCCTTGTTCCTCATGTGCAGGGGATCCTTAGGCATAGCAGGGACCCTGGAGCAATTAACGATTAGGTGTGGCCATAGAAGTGGCGACCCAGCACAGACCTCAGACAGCTTTGATTCATTCAGGGGTCTGACTGGTAGTCAGAATCCAGGAGTGGAAAGGTGGTTTAAATCTGCTACAGCATATGCTCTTCTGACCCTTCACTGGAGTGGAGCCTACCATGTTTGTGCCTCTGATCCAGCTTTGTCCAGCAAATCACATGTCAGGCAAGAGTAGGGTTACCAGTTGTTTGGTATTTGGGCTCTGTCTGGTTAAAAAGAATCAAAGAATACCAGACAGGTAAATGTCGGGTATTTTAATTTTACAGTAATCCCTTGCTTTACATGCCTTCACTTGAATGCATGTTTCACACAGTGTGAAGCTGCAGGGCTCTCAGCCTGCCTAGCTTCCTGCAGCTGTGGGCAGCCAGGCAGGCTAAAACCCTCTTCCCCTGCTTCCCAGGGCGGCACTGCTTGACAACTGCACTGGTTCACCCACATTAAAACCCCCAGTGGTTCAGCCCCCACCAACTCTTCCACCCTCATGGTCCCAGTTCCCCCCTGCGTGCCCCGGCTCATCTCCCCCAGCAGGGTCTGCATGCGGGGGGCTCCCCTCCAACATCTGCAGACCCATCTCTGTTCCCCAACCCCCAACCACCCAGGCCCCAACGCCTGCATGTCCCAGCCCTAACCCCTGTAACCAACCCCTGCACGGCCCCAGCTCAGCGCGCGGGGCTCCAAAATCCACCCTGCTCAAGCACCCCACCCTGGTGTACCCCCATTCAACCCCCACCCCCATGCGGGACTCCAGCTTCAACCGATATATGGAGCTCTGGCTCCCACTCCCCAGCACACTGCGTGGGGCTCCAACCCCCCAACCACCCTACCGTGGTGCGCCCCGCATTCATCTCCCCTGCCCGACTCACTCCCCACTGCACATGGGGCTCTGCTATCAGCCGCTGCTGGCATGTGCAGGGGCTCTAACCCCCCCTTCCAGATCAACCCACCCCTGCCCCAGTGCACCCCTGTTCAACTCCCGCCCCCATGTCTCCAGCTCACCCTGCCCAGCACACTCTGGGGTCCCAGCCCCCGTGCATGTGGGGCTCCAGCTATCAGTCTCTGCAGGCTCATGTGGCTCTAACTTCCCCACCATGGTTCACCCAACTCAAACCCCTCCCCCTGCGCAGGTTGTGTCCTGTATTTTTGTGGAGGTCATCTGGCAACCCTAGGCAAGAGGGCAGACGGCTGCTGTGGACCCTGGGCCAAAGCGAGAGGGGTGCCCATCTCCACACCCCAGGAAGTGATGGGGCCAAGGTCAGCCACCCTTAGCACTGCCAGGACAGCGGTGCTGGGTCCCGCACAGCCGTGAGGAGTGCCATAGCAGCGCTACTGGCACTTCAAAGGAGCCTGAAGCTCCAGCTGCCTCCGTTGCCAAAGTAGTGGTGGCAGTGGTGAGTGGAGCGCTGGGCCTCTTGAAAAGCTGGGCCTTGGGGCAACTGTTCCCTTTGGCTCCCCTGCTGCCCCCATCGCTGGATCTGATTCCAGGGACATAAGCACATGCCTAAGGTTAAACGTGCTTATTTGGTTGCGGAATAGTAGGCCTGTAGTTAAATTGCTTTGCTAAATAAGGGCCAGAAAAGATGTTTTTTCATACTAATATCGCAATGCACAGTGAGTGACACCTGCCACACTCATCCACTTACAGCCCTAGAGATTCACACACAGAGAGACATATCTTCCTGCCTGTGCTTGTACAGATAGGCACTTACACCCCCACACTCCCATGTGCTGCACGCTCCTGCCCCCTGCCCCCCCACTTTTGCCTTTGCATTCACACCTGCCTTGGGAGACTTGGCCACGGAGGTAGTTGCTCCCCCTGGACACACACATGCTCCTGGCCTGCGTGTGTTACCTCTCCCCGGGATGGTAGGTACAGGGCGGCGTACGAATTGGGTCTAACCTCACTCACTCTGGATGTGTTGCCTGTTGCTGCTGGGCCAGTCTTGCCCCCGTCCTGTGCCGCCATGTGCCCCTGTGTGTGCTGCTCACTGGGGCTGGCTGTGTGACACGAGGAATTGAGGGCTGCTGTAGTGCTAAGTGCTGGGCTGGGGCTCTAAGTGAGTTCCCTCCTGCCTGGAGCAGAGTGCAGTTGCCACGGCAATGCTTCCACGTAGGGCCTCATAAGGCACAGCAGCTGCCTGTGCCTCTTGTTAGAGGCTAGGACATTCTGTGCATTGTAGCACAGGGAATTGGGGGCTGCTCCTTTTCCATCTGTGACAGAAAATGCCACAAACCCCTGGCAGAGGGAGAGGCCTGGCTTGCGCTTTGCAGATGGATGCAGTTCTCCCTGCTTCTACCGGCTTTAGAATGTGTCTAGTTCCCATGCCCAGTCCCCTCCCTTCCATGCACACAGCCTGTAGCTGGGGGATTGGTCCCGTTCGCACCATGGGGATCCTGCCCTACCTTACCTGCAGGCAGTCCAGCCATCGCACCACTCAGCCCAGTGCTGGAGGGGCCTTACTCTGCCCAGCCACACTGGAAGTGGCAGGGTTCATGTTTCAAGTGCTGGGAGACGGGAAGGAGGAATGCAGGCAGAAATCATGGGGGGATGTAAGAGGACAGGGACACAGGGACGTTGAATGCCAGTTTAAATGTATAGAGAATGACATGGTTAATACACACACATAGGTAAGTAACACAGACATGGTGCTGGAAGCAGAACCTTTTTGCCAGCTTGGAACAGAGTGGGGTTTAGTGGCAGATGCACAGGGGCTGTTGATAGATGTGCTGGGCCCCTGGGCAAGATATATGTGTCAGGAGGGGAGCACAGCAAGTTCCCAGGAGCGGGGCCTCAGAGAGAAGGGGCAGTGCTAGGAGCAGCCAGTCCTCAGTGCCACCTGGAGTGCACCCAAAATTTTGGGGAGTAAAGGCACTTTGAAGTAGCGCAGGCACTTTGAAGTGGCCACAGCTACATGCATGCCAGCACTTTGAAGCTTGACACTTCGAAGTTGCTGCGGGGCAGAATTTGCCTAATGAAGTGCTGTATATTCACTGCAGCACTTAATGAGTAATCTCCCATCACCCTGATTACCACACCCCCTTTGAAGAAGGAGGCAAGTGTAGACATAGCCATACTTTCTTAACTTATGGGCAAGAATGTTGTGGGAGAGTGTAACAAAAGCTTTGCTGAAATCAACGTATATCACATCCACTGACTTCCCCATGTCCACAGAGTCTGTTACTCATCACAGAAGCTAATCAGATTGGTCAGGCACGACTTCCCCTTGGCAAATCCATGTTGACTACTTGGCTAGCTCCCTACTACTGGAGTCTCTGTGTTGTGAGCAAGCAGCAGAGAGCCCTGGCAAAGCAATGCAGAGGGCTCACGCAGAAGGGAATTAAGGGTAAAATACCAAGAAAGGAGCTGAAGAGTTTCACAACTTCAACCACAGTGTTTACAGAGAGTCTAATTCATCCACTTACAAAACTCCCCTGATCTCAGCAGAATTAATGCAGGGTGAATTTGAGCCTCTGAGTTTATTGTATGAATTTGTAAAAATTAGGTTGAATGGGCTTCCACAGAAGGGAGGAAATGCAGTCAAAAGCAGTGTCTGACATGCAGTTTGGCTCCTGAGCAATCCAAGGGTATCAGAGTCATTGTTAAACCAAACAAAAGCAGGCCACAGCAGAAGAGGTAAAGAATGAGGGGGCAAGTTCTCCTGCTGTGATTGTTTCTTAGAAACATGCACATTTTATTTCTAGCATAAAGCCTCCCAGCTATGTGTACAGACAATCTAGAAATATGCAGAGAAGAGTCCAGGAAGCTTTTGGAGAGTATTGGGGACAACTTCCTAAGGCAAGTGCTGGACAAAACAACCAAAGGCCATACCCTTTTTGACCTGCTGCTCGCAAGCAGGGAAGAATTGGTAGGGGAAGTAGAAATGGATGCTAACCTGGGCAGCAGTGAAAATGAGATGGTCAAGCTCAGGATCTGCCTGACCAAAGGAAAAAAAAAGAGAGCAACAGAGTAAGGACCCTAGACTTCAGAAAAGCAGACTTTGACTCCCTCATACAATGGACATGCAGGATCCACTAGGAGGCTAAGATGAGAAGGGGAAAGAAGTCCAGGAGAGCTGCTTTTATTTTAAAGTCTTATTAAAGGCACAGGAACAAGCCAGCCCACTGTGCAGAAAGAATACCAAATATGACAGGTGACCAGCTAGGCTTAACAGAGAAATCTTTGGTGATCTTAAACACAAAAAAGGAGCTTACCAGACATGGAAACTTGAACAGATAACTGGGATGGAATATAAACATATTACTCAGGCATGCAGAGGTACAATCAGGAAGTTGCAGCTACCAAAGAGTGTGAAAGTTAACAAGAAGGGTTTCTACAGGTGTGTTAGATACAAGAAGAAGGTCAGGGAAGTGTGGGACCCTTAGTGAATGGCAAAAGTGACCTAGTGACAGCTGATGTGGAAACAGGTGAAGTACTGCAATGACCAGGCAAGACATAGCGCATTACTGAATGTTCTAGGAATGGCAGATCAGGGAGCTGTTACAGAGTAGAGGAAAAGGAGCCTAGAAAGGGTGAAAGGCCTGCTAATTAAAGGTGGAACCTCTAGGACAATTAGGAGCAGCTGGCAGGGGGTTGGCCCAGGCAGACTGGGGCCAGCTGACTCCACTTAATGCTTATTTGAAGCTTTTAAAAACTCTTCCCAGTTAGTAAAGGAGAGTAAGGGAAGGAAGAGATGGACACAGTGAGATTTAGAGTACAAACAACAGTAGAGAAGAGATAGTGGTTTGGGGAGTGGCTGTACTCTTGAAAATGTGAGCTTGAACTGCTGGTGAAGGGGAAGGCTGTAGGCCCAAACCCTGGCCAAGGAAAGGGTGGTCTTTGCCATATGGGAAACAAAAAGAAATTGGTGGAGGGTTCAGGAGCTCAAATGAGCACTCCTTGGGAGTCTGTACTACAGAGCTTAGGTGCACCAGGGCCTTGTCTTCATTTAGCTCAACCATGGTATCCCTGCCATCAGGATTAGAATGGGGGGATTATCACATCTCGGACCTTTGAAGTTCAGAGAGATTGGAGCAGATGTGGAAAAGGTCTGACTGCCTTCCAAGGTAATTATACAAAGGAACCTTAAAAGAAAGGCCCTTTGCATGTTTAAGGTGCTCCTTGGAGGACCTTTCCATTCCCTGCCTGGGAGGCAGATATAATGGGTGGACCCCCTTGGATACCTCTTGTTCAGTGATATTTCAGTTACTCCTGACTTTTCTGCATCCTGAGCACCCTCTTAGGCATTCTCCAGCACATACAGGCAGGGACATGCTCAACTTCAGAACAATACAGATCCTAAGACCAGCTCTGGAAGGGCTTAGCTTCAGAGACTTACTCCAGCACAGAGGTCCACCCCAGCTGCAGTGCAAACCCAAAGCTTTGATATTTACATCCTCCCTTAGTCTAGAGGAAGGTATGTTTCAATTCTTCCCCCCTACCCCATTTCAAAATACTTTTGTTTGTAATATAACCCAGTTTCAACTACCAAAAGGTATATTTTAAGAGCTTAAAGAAACAGAACAAAGCTGATTAAGAGAATAATGCAAAGCATATAAACTAGAGTTACTAAAATAACTGGTTACAAATAATTCCTAACCCTAGATATTGTTTTAGGTAGAATCTTTCCTGGGCCAGAGGTGTTTTTCTAGCTTGGGTCCATCAGTTCTTCTCTCCAGTTAAAGTTCTTTTGTTTTCGTGTGTTTACAGGTATCCAATGATACTTATAAACACAGATACATAGGGAAAAATAGAAAAGCCAAGTCACAAAAAGAGGTCCAACTAGCTAGAGACATTAAGGGTAACAAGCAAACATTGTACAGATACATTAGAAGCAAGAGGAAGCCTAAGGACAGGGTAGGAATGGGGAAGACTAGGTAATGTAAAAGTGGCAGAAGCTCTTAATGACTACTTTGTTTTGCTTTTCAGCAAGAAGGTTGGAAATTGGATACCTAACCTAGTGAGTGACTGAAACTAGGGGTGGGTTCCGAAGTTAAAACAGGGAAAGGACAAGTTAAAATTGCTTAGATAGACAAGTTGGGGGTCTACAAGTCACAAAGGCCTCATGAAATGCAACCTAGAATGCTCAAGGAGCTGATTGAGGTGATATCTAACCCATTAGCAATTATTAGAAAATAGCTGAGCCATTAGCAATTAGCAGAGTATTTGAATGGTGCTATACTTGTCTGTCTGTAAAAAGGGAAATAAGTAAAACCAGGGAAATTACAAACCAGTCAGCTTATCTTCTCTACCTGGAAAGGGTAATGGAGCAAATAATTACACAATCTGTTTGCCAACCTCTAGAAGATAATAAGGTGATAAGTAACACCATGGATTTGACAAGAACAAATTGTGCCTAACCAACCTGGTAGCTTAATTGGACAGGTTAACAAGCCATGTGGGTAGGGGGAAGTGGTAGATGTGGTATAGTTCCTCTGATGGTCAGAAACCTTCACATAATTTCAAGCCTAAACTTGTTGATGGTCAGTTTATCTCTATTTGTTCTTCCAGCATTGGCCCTTACTCTAAATTACTCCTCTCCTTTCTTGGCATTTCTCTCTGATGTATTTATAGAGAGCAATCATCTCTCCCCTTGCATTCATTTGGTTAAGATAAACAAGCCAAACCTTTGAGTCTCTTCTCATAACATAGCTTTCCTGTGCCTCAAGTCATACTAGTTGCCTTTCTCTTCACCCATTCTGAATTCTTTCTGAAACAGGGGAGACCAGAACTGTACACAGTATTCCAGATGAGGCCTGCCCTATGACATGTATAATGGAACTAACCCTTCCCTGTCTCCGATGGAAATGCATCATGTGATGTATGATACTGGGCCATTTCCACCTTTCTGAATAGACCTTGTCAGCTCTGGCCCTCCCCCTTTACTGGGACCCCACTCTTTAAATACCCATCTGAAACCACCCCCCACATGCATCTGATGAAGCAGGTCTTTGCCCACAAAAGCTTATGCTCCAAAATATCTGTTAGTCTATAAGATGCCACAAGACTTCTTCTTGTTCTCGACGCTACAGACTAACACAGCTACCTCTCTAATACTTATGTGATGCATTCGCCTTTTTCACATATGCATTACATTAGTGGCTCAGTCTTCCTGTGATCAACCAGTACATCCTTCTCTGTTACTTCCAACTGATATTTCCCCAGTCTAGAGCAAAAGTTCTTGTTAGTCCCTTAGTATTGTAAATTTGCACTTTCCATTATTAAATTTCATCCTATTTTTATTACTCTAGCTGACAAGGTATTCCACATCATTCCAGTCCTCCTCTGTATTGGCAATGCCTACCAAATTTGTGCCATCCACACATTTTATCATCATACTCCCACTTATTGTGCCAAGGTCAGTAATGAAAATACTTAAAAGATTGATTCCAAGACCAGTCCTTGAAGATCTCCACTAGTAACCTCCTTTCAGCTGGCAGTTCACATTTCAGTCTGACTCACATTAGTCTCCCCTTTTAAACTTCTGCGTATCCATTCTCCTCCAATTTAATTGATAATTTTCTCTGTGGAACTGTATGGAATGCAGATAGATTAGATCTACTGAATTTCCTTTGTCTAAAATGTCAGTTATCTTCTCAAAGAAGGAAATCAGATTGGTCTAGAATGATTTATCTTTTGTAAAACCATGTTTTATTTTATCTCAATTACCATTCACCTCTATGTCCTTAGCTACTTTCTCTTTCAAAAATTGTCCCAAGACCTTGCATACAACTGATGTCAAACTAAGAGGCCTGTAGTTTCCCTGGCCACATTTTATTTTTTTTTTAAATAGGGACTATGATAGCAATTCTCCAGTCATAGGGTATGACCCTTAAATTTACAAATACATTAAAACTCCTTGCTTTTGAGGTTGCAAGTTCATGTGCCAGTTCCTTTAATATTCTTGCATGGAGATTATCCACAGACACCCTCAATTAAAGTGAAAGTTGGACTTCTGCCCTGGATAATCTATTATCTCCACCCTACCCTCAGTGCTTAGTGAGCCCACTTCTTCCCTGGTTTTCTTCTCCTTGTGTGGCTATCAAACCTCCTAGTATTTGTAGTTCCCTTTGCAAGATTCAATTGCCTCTCATTCATTTTATCTGCCCTCCACCCCCAAATCTTTTCCAATGTCAGGCGACGGGGACAGATGGCTCAGTGACTATTACCTGTTCCGCTCATTCCCTCTGGGACACCTGGCATTGGCTACTGTCACAGAAGACAGAATAGTGGGCTAGATGGAACTTTAATCTGACCCAGCATAGTCATTCTTGTGTTCTGTTTCTGCCACTGCTTACTAGGGAAAAGCCTTTTCTCTGGAGGTACTTGATCCCTTTGATTCCAATTCTTCAAATCATTGATGACTTACTCAATTTGGCTATATCTTCACTTTCTCAAAACTTCGAAATGGCCATGCTAATGGCCAAATCGAAGAATACTAATGAGGTGCTGAAATGCATATTTCGTCAGCTGATAGAAATAAGGGGACTTGGATGTTGGCAGGGTGCTTTCGAATAGGACCCCTGTGTAGACGAGCCACGGGTGAGCAAACCACAGCACTTTTGAAGTGCTGTGGCCAGCGGCATGCTAATGAGGTGCTGAATATGCTTTCCAGCGCCTCATTAGTATTCTTCAATTTGGCCATTAGCATGGCCATTTCAAAGTTTTGAGTAGGTGTAGACACGTCCTTTGAGGCCTCCTTGTACAAGATCTTCACAGACTAAAAATGGCTGCTAATAAAGAAACCCATTAAAATATCAGTCCTTTTGATTTGTAAAATCTGTCTCCTGCCATATGACTGAAGAGGTTAGGCTAGAGACTTTCTGAATGACTGTGTAGGGAAGAGTTGCCCGTAATCTGCGATCCAGTCCATGCTGCTGGGTTTTTGCTAACCCCTGTTTGAGGAGGAGGTGGATGGCTGTGTATAATGCAGGCTCACTGACTGAGGTAGGGGGTAGAGGGGCAATTGCCCCAGGGCTCGGTGAGTCAAAGGGACCTGCCTGCTACTGGGGCCCTGGCAGTGACTGGAGCCCTGGGACCCTTTGAAGTGCTGATGGAGCAGGGGAGCTCGACTCTACTTGGCTCTGAGGGCTGGGGACGTGGGGGTGCCATGGTCTAGGCAGCGCTAAGGGCTGACCCCTCAGCCTACCCCTTTTGTCTGAGCCCATGCTCATTCTGGAGGTGCAAATCTGGGCCTCTCCACACCTTGCTCTGGGGTCCAGAGTGGCCATCAGCCTCACTGGTACAATACTGGCTGATGGCTGCACCTGCCCTGCATGTACCTGAGGGGTGCTCCATGTCTCCAGTCTATGCCCAGTTTGGAGGCTAGAGGAAGCAGCATTTTGTCAAGCATTTCTGACTGTGAGCTTCTGCCCTGTTTCTCTCTGCCTGGCCTCTTGGAGTTTTCTGCACTTGGCTGCCTTCCTCCCTTGTCCCACAATGCCTGGGGGAGAAGGAAAGTTAGGTCTCTAAAAATCTAGCTGGTCCTGGAAATTGCCTGTGGAGTATCTATCTGTATCCTGGCTGCAGGGAGAAGGGATTTTCACGCAGTCCCTGTGAGATGGCAGCCAGGAAACCAAAGTCAAAACTGATCAAAAATAGAAATATTTTCTCTTCTCCTGGTTTCCTTTGTATTTTCTTAATATTGATTTCTTACTTAACATTTACTAACAGTGAAGCCAGAGGCTGCTGCTAGTGGGGGATGTGTGAAACCAGAACAAAGGCTCCTTCACCAACTCTGTTTCTACCATGACCAGGGAGTTGGCAGGGGAAGGAAAATGCCAGTTCTATTTAACCCTTTTGTGTGCAGCTAATGCCGGGCAGAGGGTATGTCTCCCTGTGCCCAAGAAATAGATACGCCCAGCAACAGTACCTGGGGCTGTGGGGGAAGCCATCTAATTCCCTGCCTTGTCAGAGTCAAGTTTGACCTGGGGGATATACGTCTGAGTTCCCTGCACCAGTTGCAGCTTTAATCCAGCTGTTCAGCTCACTCCAGTAAATAAAAAATATGGCTATGAAGGCAACTTTCTGTCATTTGCCACCACTAGAACGTTGTTCTTTTTGCTGCTGGCGTGGTGAGCTGAGGTCAGATCCAACAGGCATCAGCACTAGTGCTGGAGTTCCCATTCCATGCATCTACCATCTGTGTTTGGATAGCACTTTATTTGAAAATCCCTGCTGGTTGGTCCCTGAGACCAGCCCTTGGGCAGTGCCTGGAACCTGTGCTCTTAGGAACACAGTAATTGCCAGGCTGGGCCTGACCAGGGTCCACCTCCTCCAGGCTCCTTAGTGGGTTCTTGTGGAGTGCTTTGTGCATCATAAGTCAGCTCCTCCTGTCCATACTGCACTGTCTCACAAGTTGAAAGCCAAACTGTCAGCTGTGGCTGCAGCTCCCAGGTGTGCTACCGACCATGTTTCCTCTCCTGAATGAGCCTGTTCCACTTGCCCAGGGGCCAGGGGCTTCTGAGGCTTCCTAATAGGAGGAAATGTCCCATCCTTGGCCCTAGGATTCCAGCACAGGGGGAGGCTCCATCAGACAGGAAATGTGGGCCCCTCCTGTCCCAGCAGCACCATGCTCAGCTGCTTATGCTGGGATCGTTTTCAAGATCATGTCAATATTTCTTTACTACAAAACAAATCCTGTACAAACACGCCATTCCACCGCTCCCCATAGGCTCAATACCTAGCTAATTAAATACTGGACATTACTGTCACATGGGCCAATTCTGCTGACTTTGGCACCTTGGGATTTTTATGCTTCTATTTCTACTTTGGTTTTCCATTAACTAATTTTTCCTTTGTCGTAAGGGATTGTCAGTGTAATTTATATGGTGGTACAGGAGGTGTGGGCAGGAGGAGACCCAGTCACAGCTTGCCAGGGATAAACCAAATGAGACATTTTGAAGTGTCACACTCCAGAAGAAGAAATGAAAAAGGTAAATTACCTGAATCTGTGGCAGAAGGAGGGTTTCTGCAGCTCTGTCTCCATGGCTGGGGACCTGGCACCTTCCTGAGTGCCTGAGGCCCAGGGGACCAGGAGAGGGATGTGTCAAATAGAAATGAACAGCCAATAGCAGGAGACGTCACGGCCCTGTGCATAGGCACTGGCAGCATCTCATCTGTTCTGTCAGCAAGGGCAAACTGCCAGTGGCAGCCATGGGGAGGTCATGTGATTCAGACCCACACGAGCTTAGACCGTCTCAGCCCTGCTCCTGGCCTTCTAAGGAGCAGTAAGAATGTGCTTTTTCTCCATAATCCTGGCAGGGCCTGTTTTCCCCTCACCCACTATGCCCCATCCCCCAGAAGCCCTATGTCATTTCAGGCTACTGGATGGGCTCCCATCGCTGGGTGGAGGAAGATGGCTCTGACGGATTTAGGTGTGAATTTCTTGGAGATTTTACTTTCAATTCCAAGTGCACTTGTTGAAAGAACAAGAGAAAAACAGCCATCGAGTCTCTGATTGTAGGTCAGGCAGCTTCAGCTGAACCTCTCAGGTCCTTTGGCCCCTGGCACTCAAATCTCCTCACACCTGCTCATTTAAACACACCCTTATCCTAAGAGACTCTCACCCACAGACACCCTAGGACCACCCCAGGGTGCATACCTGTGAACTAGCTGTACATAAACAAAGGGACAGTATCATACACAGAAACTTAAGGTGATGACCTTCACAGAAGCAACCTAAGCTGTATCTATGCTACAGCCTATACCGGTAGAGCTTGTGTTGCACAGGCGTGTGACTAAACTGGCCCCAACCAGCATAACGTTACATGGACAGACGTGCCACTGTGGACAGTGCTGTGCTGCTGGGAGAGCTTCTCCCACAACATACCTACTGCCGCTTGCTGGGCTGGCATAGTTAGGCTGATGGGAGAGCTTATAGCATCACACTAGAGCACTTGCAGCAATGTGTTGCATTTCTGCTGTAGCTGGACCCAGGGATTTTAGATATCTGGGGCTAGGGTGCCTGGTCTGTGACAATGTCCAGGCACCTGCTGTTCTGAAGGCAGGGGCTTACAATCTGGCTCCAGGTAGGTGTCTCAGGCCGGTGTGATTTTCAGAACCACCTGGCCAGTAGACATGGTTCCCTCCATGGTGGGTGGGACTCAGACTGCCCAGCACAGTGCCCCCAGGGAGTGAGGACAGAGCACACCAGCAAAAGGGTGAGTGGTTGAGTCAGCTTTCCATCCTGATACTGGTAATGATGGAGGTATTACAGAGAATTGGCCTTATTGTCTTCAATTGCTACCTTAGCATCTCAATCATCCAGTGGCCCCACTGGCTGTTTACCAGGCTTCCTGCTTCTGACGTACTTAAAAACGTTTTGCTATTACTGTTTGAGTTTTTGGCTAGCTGTTCTGCAAACTCCTTTTTGCCTTTTCTTATAGTGTTTTTACACTTAACTTGACAGAGTTTATGCTACTTTCTATTTTCCTCACTGGGATTTAACTTCCACTTTTTAAACAAAGCCTTTTTCTCTCTCACTGCTCCTTTTAATTAGCTGTTAAGCTGCAATTACACTTTTTTGGTTCTGGTACTGTGTTTTTTAATTTGGGGTATACATGTAAGTTGGGCCTCTACTATGGTGTTTTTGAAAAGTTTCCATGCAGCTTGCAGGGATTTTACTTTTGGCACTATACCTGTTAATTTCTGTTTAACTAACCTCCTCATTTATCAGTGTAAGTTTGGATAAGGAGGGAACGCACACCAGCCTTCATCACTGGAGTTGAGATTTCCCAAGCACTTCCACCAAAACACACCATTTTAAGTAAAATCTCAAACAGATTAATTGACTACGGAAAGATTTTAAGGATTATAAGTAGTAGGTAGTAAAGGTCAGAAACAGTTACCACAGAAAATAAAAAAGTAAACACAGAACAAACCTTAAAATGATGTTAAACTCAGCATTGTTTGGGTCAAGCTGTTTCCTCACCCCTCTGGATGTTGCACATAGAATCACAGAACACTAGGAAGGGACCTCAAGAGGCCATCGAGTCCAGCCCCCTGCCCCAATGGCAGGACCAAGTACTGTCTAAACCATCCCTGATAGGCATCTATCTAACCTGTTCTTAAATATCTCCAGTGATGGAAATTCCACAACCTTCCTTGGCAATTTATTCCAGTGTTTGACCACCCTGACAGTTAGGAACTTTTTCCTAATGTCCAACCTAAACCTCCCTTGCTGCAGTTTAAGCCCGTTGCCTCTTGTTCTATCCTCAGAGACCAAGAAGAACAAGTTTTCTCCCTCCTCCTTATGACACCCTTTTAGATACCTGAAAACCGCTATCATGTCTCCCCTCAATCTTCTCTTTTCCAAACTAAACAAGCCGAGTTCTTTCAGCCTTTCTTCATAGGTCACGTTCTCGAGACCTTTAATCATTCTTGTCACTCTTTTCTGGACCCTCTCCAATTTCTCCATATCTTTCTTGAACTGCGGTTCCCAGAACTGGACACAATACTCCAGCTGAGGCCTAACCAATGCAGAGTAGAGCGGAAGAATGAGTTATCGTGTCTTGTTCACAACACACCTGTTAATGCATCCCAGAATCATGATTACTTTTTTAGCAACAGCATCATACTGTTGACTCATATGTATCTTGTGGTCCACTATAACCCCTAGATTCCTTTCTGCTGTAGTCGTTCCTAGACAGTATCTCCCCATTCTGTATGTGTGAAACTGATTATTCCTTCCCAAGTGGAGCACTTTGCATTTGTCCTCATTAAACTTCGTCCTGTTTACCTCAGACCATTTCTCCAATTTATCCAGATCATTTTGAATTATGACCCTATCCTCCAAAGCAGTTGCAACCCCTCCCAGCTTAGTATCATCTGCAGACTTAATAAGCGTACCTTCTATGCCAATACCTAAATCGTTGATGAAGATGTTGAACAGAACCGGTCCTAACACAGACCCCTGTGGAACCCCACTTGTTATACTTTTCCAGAAGCATTGAGAACCATTAAGAACTACTCTCTGGGTACAGATATCCAGCCAGTTATGCACCCACCTTATAGTAACCTCATCTAAATTGTATTTGCCTAGTTTTTTATAAGAATATCATGCGAGACCATATCAAATGCTTTACTAAAGTCTAGGTATACCACATCTACCACTTCTCCCCTATTCACAAGGCTCATTATCCTATCAAAGAAAGCTATCAGATAGTTTGACATGATTTGTTCTTTACAAATCCATGCTGGCTTTCCCTATCACCTTACCACCTTCCAAGTGCTTGCTGATGACTTCTTTAATTACCTGCTCCATTATCTTTCGAGGCACTGAAGTTAAGCTGACTAGCCTGTAGTTTCCTGGGTTATTCTTATTCCCCTTTTTATAGATGTGCATTATATTTGCCCTTTTCCAGTCTTCTGGAATCTCTCCTGTCTCCCATGATTTTCCAAAGATGATAGATAAAGGCTCAGATACCTCCTCTATCAGCTGCTTGAGTATTCTAGGATGCATTTCATCAGGCCCTGGTGACTTGCAGACATCTAATTTTCCTAAGTGATTTTTAACTTCTTTTTTTATTTCAACTTCCAACCCTACCCCTTTCCCACGAGCATTCACTATGTTGGGCATTCCTTCATCAGACTTCTCAGTGAATACTGAAACAAAGAAGTCATTAAGCATCTCTGCAATTTCCAAGTTCCCTGTTACTGTTTCTCCCTCCTCACTGAGCAATGGCCCTACCCTGTCCCCGGTCTTCCTCTGGTTTCTAATATATTTGTAAAAACCCTTCTTGTTTCCCTTTATGCCTGTAGCTAGTTTGAGCTCATTTCATGTCTTAGCCCTTCTAATCTTGCTCCTGCATTCTTGTGTTGTTTACCTATATCCATTCTTTGTAATTTGTCCTTGTTTCCATTTTTTATACCATTCCTTTTTTATTTTGAGATCATTCAAGATCTCCTGGTTAAGCCAAGGTGGTCTTTTGCCATATTTTCTATCTTTCCTATGCAGCGGGATAGCTTCTTTTGGGTCCTTAATAACGTCCCTTTAAAAAGCTGCCAACTCTCCTCAGCTGTTTTTCCCCTCAGTTTTGCTTCCCCTGGGATGTTACCTGCCAGCTCTCTGAGTTTACCAAAATCTGCCCTCCTGAAATCCATTATCTCTATTTTGCTGTTTTCCCTTCTACCCTTCCTTAGAATTGTGAACTCTATGATTTCATGATCACTTTCATCCAAGCTGCCTTCCACTTTCAAGTTCTCTACTAATTCCTCCCTATTTGTTAAAATCAAGTCTAGAACAGCTTACCCCCCCCCCCGGTAGATTTTTCAACTTTTTGGAATAAAAAATTGTCTCCAATGCAATCCAAGAACTTACTGGACAGTCTGTCCCCTGCTGTATTAGTTTCCCAACATATATCTGGATAGTTGAAGTCCCTCATCACCACCAAATCCGGGGCCCTGCATGACTTTGTTAGTTTAAAAAAAGCCTCATCCAGCTCTTCCACCTGGTTAGGCGGCCTGTAGTAAACTCCTAGCAGGACATCACCCTTGTTTTTTTACCCCTCTTAGTCTAACCCAGAGACTCTCAACATGTCCAACTCCTACGTCCATCTCCACCTCAGTCCAAGTGTGTACATTTTTAATATATAAGGCAACACCTCCCTCCTTTCTTCCCTGTCTATCCTTCCTAAGCAGGCTGTACCCTTCCATACCAACATTCCAATCATGTGTATTATCCCAACAAGTTTCCGTGATGCCAACGATGTCATAGTTGTATTTATTTATTAGCACTTCCAGTTCTTCCTGCTTATTACCCATACTTCTTACATTTGTATAGAGGCATCTAAGATATTGATTTGATCTTGCCTCCCTGTTTTGCCCTTGCCCTCTTTTTACTCCGACATTGTTGCCCATGCTGCCTCCCATTTCTGACCCATCTCCCAGGTTTCCATGTTCTCCACTTACCTGTGGGCTTTGCTCCCCTGCCCCCGTTGAACCTGGTTTAAAGCTCTCCTCACTAGGTTAGCCTTGGGTTATAGTTCTTAATACACAGGCTTCTCCTTTAAGCCTGGGACCCGTCTGCTCAGTTTGTCTTTGTCTCCCCAACATTCTTAATACTTCCCAGCCTAGGTGGGAGAGGCCAAGGACCAAGGCTGGATGCCACTGTCCCCAGTCCATGTTTCTGGAATATGCTAGCCCAGAAATGGCTACAGAGTCAAGGAGGCAGAGCTATACCCCAGCTCCAGGTTGTACCCTGGGGATCCTGTCACAGCCTGCTTGGGTTGGTCAGATTTAGAATGAATCCGCTAAAAGAAGCACATATGAAAAATTAGGGATGGGCTTTGCAGAAGCACTCCGCTCTAGCCTGCGAGCTCCCATGGCAGGGAGCAGTAAATCGACACTGAGTTCAATGGGAGCAAGTTAGACCACAGCCACATGCTTTAGAAATGCTCCCTTCACATGTATCGTATTGTACTGGAGTACAGCAGGAAGCTGGGGCAGTTTCCTGTTGCCACAATGAGATTGTCCAGGGAGATGACCTTAACTCAGTGAAGTAAATGCTTAGTTTTTATAGCTGAGCTCTGTGGACTGATGATGTTGTGCTGGGATCTGAGATGATGGAGGAAACCTTCTGCATATTCACAGAGGCCAAAGGAATTCTGCCTGCAGTTGGCGAACTGCATTTCAAAGTGAATACCTAATTGGAAGACACTGAAGAAGATTTAAAAACAGAGCTGTATTTCCCTGGCAAGTTTCAGCTGTGGCTTTAGCACAGGACAGGCTTCGTGAAAATTTGAGCGCCAAACCCCCTTCGATTCTATGAAAACACAGAAAAAATTGTTTTGCAAGCAACACTGTCCATGGCATCATCCTACTGGGTTCTAAGCGGTTTTTATCCTAAGAATAAAATACTTCTGTTGAAAAATACAAGAGAGCAGTGACATTTGGACATCTACTGCCATATGATTTGTTTGACAGGTGGAATTAATGGCACGTGAAGAAGGGTAGCACATGAGATATAACTTCATTGCAGTCCATAAATACCTGCACCAGGAGAATGTATTTATTAGTAGAAAGTAGTCAATTCAGTGAACAAAGATATAACAAGATCTTGTGGCTGGAAGATGGTGCTGGAAAAATTCAAATGGAAATGGCATGCAGATTTTTAACAGGGAGACAAATAAACCTTGGACGAACTTGCATAGAGATGAGGTGGATGCCCCATCCTTGGAGTCTGAGAATGAGACAGGGTGTTGCTTTCAGGAAGATTGTGTACTAACTTAGGGAGAACTTTGGAATGGATGCAGCAATCCCTGGGTACCAGTCTATGCCCTGTGCTGTGAAGGTCACACTGAGTGACCAGAAAGGCCCTTTCTGGACTTAACATCTGTGCATCTTTGCCACAGTTCCAGAAATTCTCCATATCAAGACAGTAGCACACTGACTGCATTTTCCTCTCTCTAGCTCAGATATTTGCATGTGCTATCTCATGCCAGGGACCAGTCATGCAGTGTGGTGTAGATGAACTGGAAGGATTCCAAAGTAATCTCCATGTTTGCATCCAAACCTCTGGCACTGGTTAACTGAATCAAGGTCAAAGAATGTCGTACTCAGACCTCTGCAGCTGGAAGCACAGGTGCGGACAGAATCCATGATTGTCTTCTGTGGGGCTTACAACACAGCATGGCACGTGCCAGCACTGAAATTCAGGCTTTAAGTGAACCATCCCGCTAGCTAGGTTGGCATGGAAAAGCTACTCTGGTGTACCTGACTACTAGAGATGAACATAGGGATAATGTGCAGGAGAACAGATGCTGAAAGAAAGCTTGTTGATCTGATTAGCTGACCTGTCTGAGTGGCTTCTTGGAGAAAGTATTTTTCTGAAGGAAATGCTGTTGAACTGAGGCATGCTACAAAGTTATTGTTTGCTATAATGATGAAGTGTTGGTGCTGCTAGCAATGGATTTGGAAGACTTAAAACCTCTGTTTGAACTCATTACACACACAAGGTTCTGTTGTGAGGCCCCAGAGAAGCAGAGCACTAACGGTGGAACAAATGTTGAGGCTCAGAGGTACTTAATTCAGGTAGCAAAGGAGGACACTTTTTATTGATTCGTGTATAAATCATACACATGGACACGTTACAGATTGTAACGGGGTCCTTGCTCAGAGGTAGCATTGCTTGGTGGTCAGGGCTTAAGCCCTTTGACTTGCAGAGGGGATCTGATAGGGGAATCTGGACCCTCCCACTCCAACAGAGCCCTGTGAGGCAACAAAGGGGCCTGAGTCTCAGAATCACCTTTCATCTCCCCTTTCTGGGCCAACAGCCAGAGTGGAGTGGGGCTGCTCACCACTGGGCATCCCTTCATGGTGGCTGTGATGTAGTAGCTGTCTTCCTTCCGGGGTAGCAGCTTCTTCCTCCCATGTGTTGGCCCTCCAGCCTGGCCAGTTCCCAGTCTTGCTCGCATTCAGGGCCAGTCCATAAATCAAGCACAGAAAAGAAGTACAATCAAGCCAAGTTAGGGTGTGGGAGGGAGGAAAAGTGTCCCTCTCTGGGTCTATCAGAAGTAGGGCTTCCCCTGCCTCAGGGAGGGACTGTGGCTGAATATACCTTCGTATTCACACCATGCACATTATAATATGTCTGTATGAAATATGGCTTGTGAAGTATTATTTGAAAACAAATTACTCATTGGTCAATGTCATGGTGAAATGTATGTAGCAACGTTATACATAATGTTGTGAACATAAACAGAAACTGTGACTGAAATGTGATTAACAAACAAGTCTCAGGTGAGGCTAAACCTGTTTCTTGCAGGCAAAGGACAACCTAACCCCTCTTGCCAGCTGTCATTGGAGTTAATGGACAAATCACCTGCCAAGTACTCATTCTTTGGCAAGGAAGGGGGGCAGGAAAAACAGGTTGGCATTTTTGTAAACAACAGCATGGAACCTCTTTCACCACACAGCGTCATAACTCCAATATCACAGTGGGAACGAACTTTATCTAGGGGTAGCCCTCATGAAAACATGCTTCACATGGGACTATAAACTGAGGGGCCACAGCCCTTCCCACAAGGTATTGCTCCCCTTCAGTCTCTTCCTTTTTCACCTCGGAAGACAAAGGAAGCAGCCATATGACTTTGGAAGAGATCCTGCCCTGAACTTTAATCTGCAATCAAAGACTCAAAGAAGGGGAAGAATACTTTGCATTTCTCCTTATTTGTCCTGTTTACCTCAGACCATTTCTCCAGTTTGTCCAGATCATTTTTGGATTTCAATCCTATCTCCCAAAGCACTTACAACCCTTCCCAACTTGATATCCTAGTCTTTGTAGCAACCTTTTATGTCCTTGAAACCTGTTACTGTGCCCCCTCTCAGTTGTCTCTTCTCCGGGCTATACACACCCAGTTATCTCAATCTGCCCTCATAGGTTGTGTTTTCCAGATCTTTACTCATTTGTTTTGCTCTCCTCTGGACTTCCTACAATTTGACAGCCTCTTTCCTGAAATGTGGCAACTGGAACTGGACACAACACTCCATTAGGCCTTATCAATGCTGAGTGGAACAGAAGAATTACTACTTGTGTCCTGCTTACAGCACTCCTGCTCGTACATCCCAGAATAAGTTTTGCTTTATTTCCAAGAGTGTTACACTGTTGACTCATATTTAAATAGCTTGTGATCCACTATAACCCTAGATTCTTTCCTATCACATGCCTTCCTAGGCAGTCACTTCCCATTTTATATGTCGACAACTGACTGTTCAATCCTAAATGAAGTACTTTGCATTTGTCCGCATTTGTCCATATTTGTCCTATTTATTTCAGATCATGTCTCCAGTTTGTCCAGATCATTTCAGATTTCCATCCTATCCTCTAAAGCATTTGTGATGCCTCTTAGCTCGGTATCATTCACTAGGTTAGATGTCCAATTGCGACTAACCTTTTTGGTGAAAACAGAAGCAAAAATGACATTTAGCACTTCTGTCTTTTCCATATTTTCTGTTATTGTCCCCCCACACCCATTGAGTAATGGGCATGCATTGTCCTTCATCTTGCTCCTATTGTATTTGTAGACTGTTTTTTGTTACCCTTTATGCATTCTGTGAAATGCTTCCCGTTCCATATGCAGAGCCATTAGACAGAACTACATGGTAAGAACATAAGAACGGCCATACCGGGTCAGACCAAAGGTCCATATAGCCTAGTATCCTGTCTGCCGACAGTAGCCAATGCCAGTTGCCCCAGAGGAGGCGAACCGAAGACAACAATCAAGCAATTTGTCTCCTGCCATTCATCTCCTGCCTTTGACAAAAGGCTAGGCACCATACCTTACCCCTGGCTAATAGCCATCTATGGACCTAACCTCCAAATATTTATCGAGCTCTTTTTTAAACTCTGTTAGAGTCCTTGCCTTCACAGTGTCCTCTGGTAAGGAGTTCCACAGGTTGACTGTGCGCTGTGTGAAGGAAAACTTTCTTTTATTAGTTTTGAACCTGCTACCCATTAATTTCATTTGGTGTCCTCTAGTTCCTATATTATGGGAACAAGTAAATAACTTTTCTGTATTCACTTTCTCCACACCATTCATGATTTCATATACCTCTATCACATCGCCCCCCAGTCTCCTCTTTTCTAGACTGAAAAGTCCCAGTCTCTCTAGCCTCTCCTCATATGGGACCCGTTCCAAACCCTTAATCATTTTAGTTGCCCTTTTCTGAACCTTTTCTAATGTGAATATATCTTTTTTCAGGTGAGGAGACCATATCTGCACGCAGTACTCAACATGTGGGCGTACCGTAGTTTTATATAGGGGAAGCAAGATATTCTTTCTTATTTTCTATCCCTTTTTTAATTATTCCTAACATCCTATTTGCTTCACTGACTGCTACTGCACACTGCGTGGATGTTTTCAGAGAACTATCAACTATAATTCCAAGATCCCTTTCCTGATCTGTTGTAGCTAAATTTGCCCCCATCATATTGTATGTATAATTGGGGTTATTTTTCCCAATGTGCATTACCTTACACTTACCCACATTAAATTTCATTTGCCATTTTGCTGCCCAATCACTCAGTTTGCTGAGATCTTTTTGAAGTTCTTCACACTCTGCTTTGGTTTTGACTACCCTGAACAGTTTGGTGTCATCTGCAAACTTTGCCACCTCACTTCTTATCCCTTTCTCTAGATCATTGACGAATAAGTTGAACAAGCTTGGTCCCAGGACTGACCCTTGGGGTACGCCACTAGTTACCCCCTTCCATTGTAAAAATTTACCATTTATTCCTACCCTTTGTTTCCTGTCTTTTAACCAGTTCCCAATCCATGAAAGGATCTTTCCTCCTATCTCATGACCACCTAATTTATATAAGAGCCTTTGGTGAGGGACCGTGTCAAAGGCTTTCTGGAAATCTAAGTATACCATGTCTACTGGATCCCTCCATCTGCATGCTTGTTAACCCCTTCAAAGAACTCTAATAGATTAGTAAGACACGACTTCCCTTTACAGAAACCATGTTGACTTTTGCTCAACAAATCATGTTCCTCTACGTGTCTGACAATTTTATTCTTTACTATTGTTTCTACTAATTTGCCCAGTACTGACGTTAGACTTACCAGTCTATAATTGCTAGGGTCTCCTTTACAGCCCTTTTAAAATATTGGTGTTATATTAGCTGTCTTCCAAACATTGGGTACCGAAGCTGATTTAAAGGATAGGTTACAAACCGCCATTAATATTTCCGCAATTTCACATTTGAGCTCTTCCAGAACCTTTGGGTGAATACCATCTGGTCCCAGAGACTTGTGACTGTTTAGCTTATCAATTAGTTCCAAAACCTCCTCTAATGACACTTCAATCTGGGACAGTTCCTCTGATTTGTCACCTGTAAAGGACCGCTCAGATTTGGGAATCTCTCTAATATCTCAGCCATGAAGACTTAAGCAAAGAAATCATTTAGTTTTTCCGCAATGGCATTATCTTCCTTGATTGCTCCTTTTATGTCTCTATCGTCCAGGGGCCCCAATGCTTTTTTAGCAGGCTTCCTGCTTCTAATGTACTTAAAAAACAGTTTACTATTGTTTTTTGAATTTATGGCTAACTGTTCCTCAACATCTTTTTTGGCTTTTCTTATTACCTTTTTACATTTAATTTGGCAGTGTTGATGTTCCTTTCTACTTTGATCACTAGGATTTGACTTCCACTTTTTAAAAGATGCCTTTTTATCTCTCACTGCCTCTTTTACATGGTTGTTAAGCCATGGTGGCTCTTTTTTAGGTCTCTTACTGTGTTTTTTAATTTGGGGTATACAATATGGTCTCAATAGGGTATACAAATTGCGGTATACAAAATGGTCTCAATAGGTGAATGAAACAAAGGTGTATGAACAAAGGGTACAGACTTACAAGGAACTGAGGAATCTTTTGGGACAGGAGGAGCCTATACAGGGAGGATGGGCTACTGCTAAACCAAAATGGAACCAAATTGCTGGCACTTAAAATTAAAAAGGCCATAGAAGAGTTTTTAAACTAAGGGCATGGGAAAAACCGACAGGTGTGGAGGAACACGTGGTTAAGGCAGAGACATCGCTTACTGGACAATCTATTAAAGGAGATTTGCTGTGCCCAAGTAAGGAGGAGAGGATTGTAGATGATAAAGTAGGGAGAATATCTGATGAGAAACAATGAAATGAAAAAGATACCCAGTCAATTACACTGTGTAATGGCAAACAGCTAAAAAGTGGCAAGTTTTAAAGTCCTTACATATGAATGCTAGGCACTTAATAAGAAATACAAAAAAAGTCTCTGATACATTCCAAGGAGCCTTCCAAGGAACTTTCCAAGGAGTGGATATAAATTCAGACCACAGTCTAGTAATCACAAACATCAAGATAAAACTCAAGAAAAAGTGTAAGAGACAGTTTAAGAGAAGAGATGAGGTGAGGCTGGGCAAGGAAGAAATAGGGACTATGTACAGAACAGTGCTCGAAGAGAAGATTAGGAATGTGGGCACAGAGAAAGGCCTAGACAAGACTCTAAGCAATAGCCACAGTGATAGAAGAAGCAATTGAGTAGACTGTTCCAGAAGAAGAGAAGATCAATAAGAAGTGGATTATGCAGGAGACATGGAAGCTGGTCCAAGAGAAGAGAGCGTTGAAGATCAGAAGGGATGTTTCTGAGAGGGTGGAACAGCAATATAGGGTGAAATGCAATGAGATAAGGAAAGCGGCCAGAAAGGATAAGGCAAAATGGTTAGAGATGAGTGAAGATATAGAGAGGTATTACAGCAAATGTAGGACCAGGAGATGTGTAAGACAATTAGGAATATTAATAGGAAGTGGCAGCCGAAACAGATGGTGATCAAAGATAAGAACGAAAAGGTCATCATGAACAAGGAGAAGATTGTGCAGAGATGGACAAAATATTGCACTGATCTATACAAAGCACAGTTGGAACCGAGTGTCTCAGAGGGACTGACTGAAGAACTGAAAGAGATATCTCCACTGAGCATGGAGAGTGAAACCGATATTTCAAAGGATGAAGTAGAAAGAGCAGTGAAACGACTGAAGAACTAGAGCCCTGGAAATGATGAGCTCACAGGAGAGAAAATTAAATATGGTGGAGAAAGTATGATTCAGGAAATATGCCAACAATGTAATATAGCATGGAAAGATGGGAAGGCATGTAAGGAATGGACAAGATCCATGCTAGTGACAATACTCAAGAAGGGAAGTGCATTGGAGTGCAAGAACTACAAAACTATTGCCCTAATGAGCTGTCTAGGCAAGGTGCTGATGATGATACTGATGGAGAGAGTAAGATCAAAGATAGAAGAACATCTATCAGATGAGCAAGCGGGGTTCAGGAAAGATGGAAGTACCATACAGCAGATATTGGCACTAAGACTGATAATGGAGAAAGCTCGATGAAAGAATAAGAACGTCTACACTTGCTTCATTGATTTTCAGAAGACATTTGTCAGATTAGATCAGAAAGTAACTTGGGCGGTGTTGGAGTCATACAGAGTGGATACCAGATGGGTATGGCTGTTAAAGGATATCAATGACAATGTGGAGGCCACGGTGAGAATGTGTGGAGAGTTGGGAAGCTGGTTTAGAATGAGTAGAGGTACGAGACAAGAAGATCCGATATTGCCGGTTATCTTCATCATGCATCTAGGGAGACAGTGATGAACAAGATCAAGGAATCCTGTGTATGGGATAAGAATTAACAACTTGAGGTTCATTGATGATATAGTTATCATTGAGGAAGATGAGGAGAAGCTAGCAAAAACAGTGCAGGTGCTAAACAAGGAAGGGAAGCGGTACAGACTGATTATGAACGTTGATAAAACAAAAACAGTGATATTTGGAGATAAAGAGATAGGAAGGAAGATCAGTGTAGATGGGATTGAACTAGAGAATGTAGAGAAGTTCACCTATGAGTCTTTGTATCTGAGGAGCAACATAACATATTCCCTAGACTGTAAGAAGGAAATAGTGACTAGAATAGCAAAAGTAACAGTGAGTTTGAAGGCAGTGAAAAAGCAAAGTGATTAGCTTAGGAACGAAGCTGAGCATCTTGAAAACATGTCTGTTCAGAAGCAGGTTGTACGGATGTGAGACATGGATGATAATGAAAGATTCGAAGAGAAGAATATTGGTATTCAAGAGGAGTTGTTATAGAAAGATCCTGAGAATAGGATGGCTGCAGAAGGTCACCAATGAGGAATTATATAGGAAGATACAGCCAAAAGAGAAGCTACTGGAGAAGGTTATACAATGGAAGTTACAGCTATTCGAGCACATTTGTGGAATGAATGAGGAATGAAAAATCAAGACCCTGGTATTCAGCATAATGGATGGTTTGAATAGGAGTGGCAGACCCCCACAGAGAATGTGTAGATGATATAGTAGAATGGTGCGGAGCTAGTCTACAGAAACTAAGCCACTCTGCACTGGATGGGGAAAGATGGAAGAAAATGGTAAGAGAGGCTTCAGACACCAACGGGTGCTGAGTCCATGGTTGTTCTTGACGATGATGATGATGATGATGCATTCCAAGAACTTCTGGAATAATCTGTTCCTTGCTGTTTGCACCTGCACTGTTTTCTCTATCTTCTCCTCATCTTTGTCAATTATAGCTATATCATCCACAAACCTCAGGATGTTAGTTCTTATCCCTGCCATGTTGTTTTTCCAACAGATGTCTGGGTAGTTGAAGTCCCCCCTCAACAAATCATGTGCTTTGGATGATTTTGTTAGTTGTTCATGAAAAGCTTCAGTCACCTCTTCTTCCTGGTTAGGTGGTCTGTGGTAGAACCTGGCCATTTGTCCCCTTTTAGAATCACAGATGGTTTTCTCAGTTGCATCAAGATGCCCCACTGTCCTGAGTGTTCCAGGCTGCTGGAACACCTGGCCTCAGAAGTTGGTACTGTGTTGGCAGGAGCCGTGTGGTTATGGCCTGGAGCTTGCATCCAATTTCTGTAACTGTCTTCCAATACAGCTCCATCCAAATGCATGCAGAAAGGGGATACATTTCTTAATTTAAGAATCATTAGTGAGAGAAATTGAATCTCTTGGCTGTCTCAAATCCTTAGTAAAAATGTCGTTAAGAACTGGAGATTTCTTATTCAAGTTGACCAGAATGATTCTCATAAATTTGCCTGAAATAACTATGGACAAGTTGGGTGAATTGTCTGGATTCTTTTCTCTTTGTTTATGTTTACAAGACTTTCTGGTACTTTTGACTGACTATCTTATAAGTGTGTGATAGGGTATACAAACCCCACTCTGGGTAAAATGGGGTCCAGGAGCTACCCTGGCCTCAGCCAACCACACCCACCTTGCCACACCTGCAAGAGATGCAAAGACTGGAGGATGAGTAAAGAGAGTGGAGCAGCTCACTAGGAACAAGCCAGAGAGCAGAGCAGACTGCAGCAAACAGCTCCTGAGGATAAGGCTGTGGCAGGGACCAGAGGGCCCATATCCCAATGACATTTAAAAGTGGACAGGCTATGCCCTCTCACTATAGCCTGCAGAGGACTTAATTGTGGCTGGGGCTTGGAGGCAGAGGTGAAGCAGGGGACATGCCCTCAGGGAAAAGGCAGAGTGGGGACAGTGACTTGGGAAGAGATAGAGAGGTGGTGGGGCCATAGTTTGAGCCCTGGTGGTCCCACAAGTTCTGGGGAGCTTTTGGTGCTCCCGGGCTGCAGAAAGGCAGGATCTCTCCCATCCACTGCTCCGGGGAAGAGAGGACCTGCTTCTGATAGACCCTGTGAGGGAGGCAATTCTTCCTTGTGCCCCAACTCAATTTGTTTGTGTTGATTCCCCATGTTTGATTTTTGGACTTTCTCTGAATGGGAGTGAGTCTGGGACCTGAGGTGATGGGAGGCAGCTGCCACCCCAAGGGAGAAAGAGACCAGGCCATGCCCAGCTGCAAGGAGGTGCCAGACAGTGAGCTGATGTCCTTCACACCCTCCCACTATAGACTGCACACTGTGGGCAATACCAGGATGGTAGGAAATGGCCTGGAGAGTGCAGCCTTAGGGCGCACCTGAGTGTCAGATCTCTTTGTCACTCTCACAGCACCCTAGGTTTGTGTCTGGTGGAGTGGGAGAGTCTGGACTTCTTCCCTACCAAAACCCCATCTGCAGGTCAAAGGGCCTAAGTCTCTAACCACTAGGAAATGCTCTACAGGAACAACAGGCATCACACCTTGGGAAGAGACATGGGTATCTTTCCCACCCTTGGAGAGGAGAAGGCAGATGTAAGGAGGGTTAGTGATTCTGGGATGCATTAACAGGAATCTTGCAAGCAAGACATGAGAAGTCATTCTTCTGCTCTACTCAGTGCTCATTAGGCCTCAACCGGAGTATTGTGTCCAGTTGTGGGCACCACATGTCAAGAAAGATGTGGAGAAATTGGAGATGGTCCAGAGAAGACAGACAAGAATGATTAAAGAAATGGAAACATGGACAGTTGTCTAAGGAGGACGATCAATTTCTGGCTGGAGAATGCCAGGCAGTAATTAGGAAAGCAAAAGCACAATTGGAACTGCAGCTGGCAAAGGATGTGAAGGGTAACAAGAAGGGTTTCTACAGGCATGTTAACAATAAGAGGGTTATCAGGGAAGGAGTGGGGCCATTCTTGGATGAAAGAGGGAACTTACTGACAGATGATGTAAGAAAAGCTGAAGTACTCAATGCGTTTTTTGCCTCAGTCTTGAAGGACAAGGACAGCTCCTACACTACAGTGCTAGACAATGCATTATGGGAAGGTGGAGGGCAGCCATTGGTGGGGAAGGAGCGAGTTAAGTAAGAGCTACTTAGAGAAACTAGATGTGCACAAATCCATGGGTCTAGATTTAATGCACCCAAGGGTACTGTGGGAATTGGCATTTCTGAGCCTTTGGCCATTATCTTTAAAGACTCTTGGAGATTGGGGGAGATCCTGGATGACTGGAAAAAGGCAAATGTAGTGCCCATTTTTAAAAAAGGAAAGAAGGACAATCCAAGGGACTATTGACCAGTCAGCCTTATCTCAATCCCTGGGAAAATAAAGGAGGGGATCCTCAAGGAATCCATTTTGGAGCACTTGGAAGAGGGGAAAGTGATCAAGAGTAGTCAACATGGATTCACCAAGTGCCAGTTGTGTCTGACCAATCTGATTAACTTCTATGATGAGGTAACAGGCTCTGTGGACATGGGGAAGTCAGTGGATGTGATATACCTTGACTTCAGCAAAGCATTTGATACGTCTCCCATGACATTCTTGCCCATAAGCTGAGGAAGTATGGATTGGATCCCTGCACTATAAAATGGATAGAAAGCTGGCTTGATGGTCACGCCCAACAGGTAGTGATCAAAGGCTCAATATCTGGATGGCAGCTGGTTTCAAGTGGAGTGCCCCAAGGCTCAGTTCTGTGGCCGGGGTTGTTCAACATCTTTATTAATGACCTGGATGAGGGACTGGATTGCACCCTCAGCAAGTTTGCAGATGACACTAAGCTAGAGGGAGAGACATAAGAACATAAGAATGGCCATACTGGGTCAGACCAAAGGTCCATCCAGCCCAGCATCCCATCTGCCGACAGTGGCCAATGCCAGGTGCCCCAGAGAAGGAGAACAGAAGACAATGATCAAGTGATTTATCTCCTGCCATCCATCTCTTGCCCTTGTTCTGAAGGCTGGGGCACCATACTTTATCCCTGGCTAATAGCCATTTATGGACCTAACCTGCAAAAATTTATCAAGCTCTTTTTTAAACCCTAATAGAGTCCTGGCCTTCACAGCCTCCTCAGGCAAGGAGTTCCACAGGTTGACTGTGCGCTGTGTGAAGAAAAATTTCCTTTTATTAGTTTTGAACCTACTACCCATCAATTTCATTTGGTGTCCCCTAGTTCTTGTATTATGGGAAAAGGTAAATAATTTTTCTATATTCACTTTCTCCACACCATTCATGATTTTATATACCTCTATCATATCGCCCCTCAATCGCCTCTTTTCCAAACTGAAAAGTCCCAGTCTCTCTAGCCTCTCCCCATATGGGACCCGTTCCAAGCCCCTAATCATCTTAGTCGCCCTTTTCTGAACCTTTTCTAATGCCAATATATCTTTTTTGAGGTGAGGAGACCACATCTGCACGCAGTACTCAAGATGTGGGCGTACCATAGTTTTATATAGGGGAAGTATGATATCTTTTGTCTTATTATCGATCCCTTTTTTAATAATTCCTAACATCCTATTTGCCTTACTAACTGCCGCTGCACACTGCGTGGATGTCTTCAGAGAACTATCCACTCTAACTCCAAGATCCCTTTCCTGATCTGTCGTAGCTAAATTTGACCCCATCATGTAGTACGTGTAATTTGGGTTATTTTTTCCAACATGCATTACCTTACACTTACCCACATTAAATTTCATTTGCCATTTTGCTGCCCAATCACTCAGTTTGCTGAGATCTTTTTGTAGTTCTTCACAATCCCTTTTGGTTTTGACTGTCCTGAACAACTTGGTGTCATCTGCAAACTTTGCCACCTCACTGCTTACCTCATTTTCTAGATCATTGATGAACAAGTTGAACAGGATCGGTCCCAGGACTGACCCCTGGGGAACACCACTAGTTACCCTCCTCCATTGTGAAAATTTACCATTTATTCCCACCCTTTGTTTTCTGTCTTTTAACCAATTCCCGATCCATGAAAGGATCTTTCCTTCTATCCCATGACCACCTAATTTACATAAAAGCCTTTGGTATGGGACCGTGTCAAAGGCTTTCTGGAAATCTAGGTATATTATGTCCACTGGGTGCCCCTTGTCCGCATGTTTATTAACCCCTTCAAAGAATTCTAATAGATTAGTTAGACACGACTTCCCTCTGCAGAAACCATGCTGACTTTTGCCCAACAATTCGTGCTCTTCTACGTGCCTTACAATTTTATTCTTTATTAGTGTTTCTACTAATTTGCCTGGTACTGATGTTAAACTTATCGGTCTATAATTGCCAGGGTCTCCTCTAGAGCCTTTTTTAAATATTGGTGTTATATTGGCCGTCTTCCAGTCATTTGGTACCAAAGTGGATTTAAAGGATAGGTTACAAACCACTGTTAATAACTCCGCAATTTCACATTTGAGTTCTTTCAGAACCCTTGGGTGAATGCCATCTGGTCCTGGAGACTTGTTACTATTCAGCTTATCAATTAACTCCAAAACCTCCTCTAATGTCACTTCAATCTGAGTGAGTTCCTCAGATTTGTCACCTAAAAAGGCTGGCTCAAATTTAGGAACCTCTGTAACATCCTCAGCCGTGAAGACTGAAGCAAAGAAATCATTTAATCGCTCCGCAATGGCACTGTCTTCCTTGATCGCTCCTTTTATATCTTTATTGTCCAAGGGCCCCACTGCTTTTTTAGCGGGCTTCCTGCTTCTAATGTATTTAAAAAACATTTTACTATCGTTTTTTGAATTTTTGGCTAGCTGTTCCTCAAAATCTTTTTTGGCTTTTCTTACTACATTATGACACTTAATTTGGGAGTGTTTATGTTCCTTTCTATTTTCCTCACTAGGATTTGACTTCCACTTTTTAAAAGCTGCCCTTTTCTCTCTCACTGCCTTTTTAACATGGCTGTTTAGCCATGGTGGTTCTTTGTTAGGTCTCTTACTGTGTTTTTTTATTTGGGGTATACATTTAAGTTGGGCCTCTAGTATGCAGCTTCCAGGGATTTTAGTTTAATTACTCTACCTTTTAGTTTCTGTTTAACTAGCTTCCTCATTTTAGTGTAATTCCCCTTTTTGAAATTAAATGCCAGAGTGTTTGACCGCTGCGGTGTTCTTCCCAACACAGGAATATTAAAAGTTGTTATATTATATTGTGGTCACTATTTCCAAGCGGTCCAGTAACAGTTACCTCTTGGACCAGATCCTGCGTTCCAGTCAAGACTAGATCGAGAATTGACTCTCCCCTTGTGGGTTCCTGTACTAGCTGCTCCAAGAAGCAGTCATTTAAGGCATCAAGAAATTTAATCTCTGAATCCCGTCCTGAGGTGACATGCACCCAATCAATATGGGGATAATTGAAATCTCCTATTATTACTGTGTTTTTTATTTTGATAGCCTCTCTAATCTCCCTTAACATTTCAGCATCACTATCACTGTCCTGGTTAGGTGGTCGGTAATATATTCCTAATGCCATATTCATATTAGAGGAATGAATTGTTATCCATAATGATTCTATGGAACATTTTGATTCCTTTAGGATTTTTACTTCATTTGATTCTATATTATCCTTCACATATACATTGGAGAGTAGGGATAGGATTCAGAGTGACCTGGGTAGATTAGAGGATTGGGCCAAAAGAAATCTGATGCAGCTCAACAAGGAGAAGTGTAGTGTACTGCACTTGGGACAGAAGAATCCCAAGCATTGTTATAGGCTGGGGACTCACTGGCTAAGCAGCAGTAAAGCAGAAAGGGACCTAGGGGTTATGGTGGATGAAAGGCTGGATATGAGTGTGCCCTTGTAGCCAAGAAGGCTAACAACATATTAAGGTGCATTAGGAGGTGCATTGTCAGCAGATCTAGAGAAGTGGTCATACCCCTCTATTCAGCGCTGGTGAGGCCACATCTGGAATACTGTATACAGTTTTGGGCCCCCTAGTATAAAAAGGATGTGGATGTGCTGGAGCATGTTCAGCAGAGGGCAACAAAAATGAATAAGGGGTTGGAGCACATGACCTATGAGGATAGGCTGGGGGATTTGAGGTTATTTAGTTTACAAAAGAGAAGACAAGTATCGGAGGGGTAGCCGTGTTAGTCTGGATCTGTAACAGCAACAAAGCGTCCTGTGGCACCTTATAGACTAACAGAAAAGTTTTGAGCATGAGCTTTCGTGAGCACAGACTCACTTCATCAGATGCTGGTCTTGGAAATCTGCAGGGCCAGGTATAAATAAGCCAGAGCAAGACTGGGGATAACAAGGTTAGCTCAGTCAGCAAGGGTGAGGCTTACTACCAGCAGTTGATCTGGAGGTGTGAACACCAAGGGAGGGGAAGCTGCTTTTGTATTTAGCCAGCCATTCACAGTCTTTGTTTAAGCTTGAGCTGAGGGTGTCGAATTTGCAGATGAATTGTAGCTCAGCAATTTCAAACGCACACAAGTTGGATATCAGAAATGGCAATATACAAAAACCTGTAGGAGAGCACTTCAATCTCCCGGGCCACACAGTAGCAGACTTAAAAGTAGCTATCCTACAGCAAAACAATTTCAGGACCAGACTCCAAAGAGAAATTGCTGAGCTACAATTCATCTGCAAATTCGACAGCCTCAGCTCAGGCTTAAACAAAGACTGTGAATGGCTGGCTAAATACAAAAGCAGCTTCCCCTCCCTTGGTGTTCACACCTCCAGATCAACTGCTGGTAGTAAGCCTCACCCTTGCTGACTGAGCTAACCTTGTTATCCCCAGTCTTGCTCTGGCTTATTTATACCTGGCCCTGCAGATTTCCAAGACCAGCATCTGATGAAGTGAGTCTGTGCTCATGAAAGCTCATGCTCATGCTCAAAACTTTTCTGTTAGTCTGTAAGGTGCCACAGGACCCTTTGTTGCTTTAAAAGAGAAGACGGGTGAGTTAATAGCAGCCTTCAACTTCCTGAAGGGGAGCTCTAAAGAGGACGGAGAGGAATTGTTCTCAGTGGTGTCAGGTGGCATAACAAGGATCAATGGTCTGAAATTACAGAAGGAGAGGAGTAGGTTGGGTACTAGGAAAAATTACTTCTCAAGGAGGGTGGTGAAGCACTGGCATGCGTTGCCTAGAGAGGTGGTGGATTTTCCATCCCTAGAGGCTTTTAAGTCCTGGCTTGACAAAGTTTTGGCTGGGATGATTTTGTTGGGGTTGATTCTGTTTGAAGCAGGGGGCTGGACTAAATGATCTCCTGACGTCGCTTCCAGCCCTGTGATTCTATGATTAAAAGTCTAGAGAACATGAGCTATGAAGAAAGACTGAAAGAAATGGGCTTGTTTAATTTAGAAAAGAGAGAAGACTTAGAGGGGACATGATAATGGTTTTCAAGTACCTCAGAAACGATTACAAAAGGAGGCAGAAAAATTGTTCTCCTTGGTCTCTGA
Source organism: Carettochelys insculpta (assembly GCF_033958435.1). Taxonomy (NCBI): domain Eukaryota; kingdom Metazoa; phylum Chordata; order Testudines; family Carettochelyidae; genus Carettochelys; species Carettochelys insculpta. Next base: position 433,693 of record NC_134151.1, read on the forward strand.
GGACAGAATAAGGAGCAACAGGCTTAAACTGGAGAAAGGGAGGTTTAGATTAGACATTGGGAAAATCTTCTGTACTTTCAGGGTGGTTGAACACTGGAATAAGTTAACTATGGAGGTTGTGGAATCTCCATCGCTGGAGATATTTAAGAACTGGTTAGATAGACAGCTGTCGGGGATGGTCTAGATGGTGTTTGGTCCTGCCAAGAGGGCAGGGGGCTGGACTCGATGACCTCTTGAGGTCTTTTCCAGTTCTAGTGTTCTATGATTCTATAACGTAGAGTTCAGGCTTGAGGTAGAATTTTGGATTGTGTTTGCCTGTTTGATGCTTTAATGCGCGTATATTCTTGACTAACGTATGTGATCAAAGAATGAAGACACTGTGTTATTTCTGCATAGCCCAATGTGGTCTGGGGTACTGACCCCAAAGACCTAGAGGAAGTAGGACAGAATACCTGGGAAGATGGGACCCTAATGGCTTAGGACCCCAAAATGAAAGGCTTCAGCTAAAAGGATTCAGCTACCAACAAAAAGGGCAATATTGGACCCCTACCAGATGAGGAAATACTGACCAGAGAGCTGGAATATGTAGAAGACCTGAGGGAAGACAAGCCTTAAGTCAGGTGTATGACCAACTGCTGGTCTGTAACGGGGAAGTAACAGACCCTCAAAGAGTGGTGCACTTCCTCCAATTTGAGCTCCAAAGGAAGGAATTGTGCCTGTTGGGGCCTGTCTGATGAGAAGTTCAGCATGACCTCTCTATCCCCTGGCACCTCCGGCGTGAAGTCATGCGGATGGCACACGCTGACCCCTTTGAAGGCTATCTCAGATAAGGGAAGAATCAGGCCTGGATTTTAGATTGCTTCTCTCTGGGCTGGGGAGGTACACCAGGAGGTTAAAAACTCCATCTGCTCCATAGGCCAATTAGTGGGATGCGGGGGGAGCCCTCTGCAGCCCCTTCCCGTTGTTAACAACTCTATATTAGCGGCAGCTGATTGTGTTACCTGCAATCCTGTGCCAGTCCAACAGCACAACTCCAGTGCAAAGACTACTGCTGCCCAACTGCCGAAAGCCTGCTTGAGAAGGAGGTCAGGAGCTTCAGCTGGGCACTCTGGGCCCTTTTAAATTGCTGGGCCTGGGGGCAGCTGCCCCTTTTACACGCCCCCCCCCATTGGTGTGGACATCACATGTCTCACTTAGAATGCCTCAGCCAGGGTCACATGGGTTTAACTGCCCTGCTCAGAGTGGGGCTTTTCCACATCCCTGCATGACATAGTTACACTGACCTAATTTCCCAGTGTAGACTGGGCCTCAGTTTGTCTTTATCCTCTGATGGAACGCTGCTAGCTTCACTGCCTGCTCTGTGCAGAGTGCTGGCCATGCTGTGCTATGCCATCCCTCCCTCCCTGACTCCTGAGCACCATGCTCGCCACTATCTCATTGCAGTACATGGTTGGAGGTATTTAGCTCATACCTGGAGAATGGTTTGTCCTCGTTCAGCTAGGCACAGCAATTCAGCCAGGCTCCCCACCCTTCACCATCTGCCAGTGGGGCCTGCTTTCCCTCAGTGCACCTTTTCTGTCCCATTATCTGTCTTGCAGGAGTGGTTTACCCTCTCAGCATTTTCAGTCTTGTTGGGTAGGTGGGCAGAGCTGAGATGGAGTTGCTGTCAATAGCTGCTTCAACCCATTCCCTGAGCCATTGAACAGGGTTCTCAAACTTGTTTTGATGGACCCCCTCTTTGAAAATATTTCAGGCTGTCACACCTCTCCCACTCCAGTGTGGTAGGAAATTACTGTCCATGCCAATAGGAGTGCTAACTGAAGCATGTAATCACTATCCCTATGGTCAGAGCCTCCCTAAAACAGTAAAGCTACAGTTTTCATGAATAAATAAATGGATATTTAAGGAGAAAGTTTTTGATGGAAAATAAATGGACAATGGGACACAGTTTGGGGTGCCGGAATCCTTTTCCATTGATTGTGGCAGTAGCCATAACATTGTCCAAGGATTATGGCTTCACCCAGGACTTTTACAAACAAGTAGATATTCACTTAAGGACAGGGGTGCTGCTATTTTGAAGCACAATGGTTTTAAAAATCATGGCTCCAGGGAACTGAGGCAGACCCTTTACTTGTCCTTCACATTTGCTGTCAGGTCACCCAGTTCCAAAGGCAGCACTGCTGCCAGGAGCAGCACAGAAGTAAGGTGGCATGACATGAATTCAGGCTCTCATGATCCACCCCGTAATAGTTTTGCAATTCCTTTCTGGGTCGGGACCCTCAGTTTCAGAAATGTGGCTGGAGATAGTTACTGAGATGGCTTTAGCTTCTTGCTCTACTAACCAGATAACCAAGGGCTCTGAGTGTCTTATTTCCCCCTTTTTATTTCACCAGATCCACAGGACTCTGCCCACTGATGCCTAGAACATTCCCGGGCATTTTGGTGGTGTTCAGCTCTGGTGGTCAAAAGTTGTCTGGTTGCAGATGTGGTAGCAGCCACAGAGGGTTGGACCAGAAGTCTACCTAGCCAAGTATCCTGTGTGAAGGAACACAAAGGAATATTATATTGCAGCCCATTCTTCACCACAGTTGGGAGGGCTGAAGTCTGAGATAATGTCCATGCCACTCCCACCCGCCTTGCAAGCCTCGTCTGCTCTAGATCCACAGGGAAGGGACTCCACAGGTTGTAGGCAAGTGGGAGAAATGCTGCACGTGTAAAACCCCAGCTGCAGGCTCTGAGTTCATCCTGCCTTCCATTGTGGGCTGAGGTTTTGGGAGATGGGTGAGCTCCATTAGGAAGTCCTTCCCTTAGTCTGCTTGCCTTTAAAGTCAGTGGTGTTCACCAACAGCCAGGCTGCTTCAGTGCTGAGGTTCCTGAGGGGCTCTACAGCTGCAACTGTCTTACTGCGACGGTGACCACTCTGCGGAAATGTTTCCTTTCAAACCTGGAATCTGAACTATGTGTTGTGATTATGCTGATTTTCCTAACATAAAAGAGAAATGCTGCTGTGTCAACCTGTCCAAAATGTTCCAAGCAGAGATCATTAATTTACCTTGGGAACTGTACATGGAAGAGTGACCAATATTAGTGCAGGTAACTCAGTGGCTTTCACTTTAAATATTTAACCATTTTTTAAAAAGGTTTTTGTAGCTGCATTAAATGACAGTTTGAAGATGAAGCTTCATTCTAGCTTGTGCAAATTCTGTGCCTGGGAAAATGAATGAAGCCTACAAAAAGAATGCTGTATATTATGAATTTTGGCTTTGTGGGTGGGTCACATGGAATCTGAAGTTAATGGCAGAAGGCTGTGTGCAAACTCACAGAAACCACAGAGCAAAACTCCCACCAGGAAACTGCCCTGAACTTTGCCTGAGAAGCTGCTTTGAATGTAAGCTTGGAAAGGGTATGTTATGGCTTCTTCCCCACTCTAGCAAGATAAATGCAGAAGTGGGGACCAGCAAAAGTACCTTCAAAACCTTATTTACCAGGTTTAGGTATAAACTTCCCCCCAAAAATCCTAAAAAACCTTAGATTTTGGGGATAAAATTTGCTGCCACCACCCAAGTAATAATAAGGAAACCAGGGAGAGACTACTCGGGAAATCTCAGCCCCAAAAGTAAAAACCAGGACACAAACATTAACCAATACCAGGTTAATAAAAAGAAAAAGAGAGAACATTTATTATTACAACAATATTTATGTTGCAAGCCTTATGACTAGATGGAAGAGTCACAAAGTAAAACACATGGGGAGTTTCCACCATGGGCCTAGAACTTAGTTACAAGGAGAGTAAAAGAACATTTTTAAAAAGTGCACAGACATCAGATCCCACTTCCCAAACCATAAAACAATAAAGCCTAATGGATCTATCTAAACTTTACCCTTCTTACAGAAGATTGGAGGGCCTGTTCTTGGAGGGAGATATTTTGTGTCTTTCTCCCTTATGGCTGGAAAAAAGCAGCAAAAACCAGAGAACAGAAGGAGGACGAGCCAAAATGTAATTCTTACCTACATTTCTATAGGCCAACCCCACCTGGCTAAGGAGGTTAACCCTTTTGCTCCCAGGCTGCTGGCTAACCCTCGTGATTATGACAGCGTATCTTAAATGGTAGCTGATGGCTAAGCCCAGACCTACTCCAGCTAGACAAAGCTCCCAGTTCAGCTCTCAGAAGTCTTGCTGCTATGGAAAGTGAATCTCTGATGGGTTCGCCTATACTTTATTCCATACTAATTGCAGAAACACCCAGACTGCTAGCTTCATTTGGTGAAAGGCTCAGTATTGAACCTACATGGAGCCAGATGTCCAGGCAGTCTTATGTAGTGGTGAATGGTGCTATCTGTTTTATTACTGGTGGTGAACATAAGAACATAAAAATGGCCACACTGGGTCAGACCAAAGGTCCATCTAGCGCAGTACCCTATGTTCCAACAGAGGCCAATGCCTGATGTCCCAGAGGGAGCAAACAGAACAGGTAGTCGCCAAAGTGATCTCTCCCTCGTCACCCAGGTGGTCAATTTTTGATGCATGTATTTAGGTACAGTACCTCCCACGATGTTCTAGTCCCTTCCAAACACTCATGAAAGAGGACAGAGAGGAATATTTCCAGAACTCACAATTGAAGGGCAGAGAGGCAAATGGGCAGAGGTTAAGGGAAGAAGCAATTTGCCTATGTGTCCATTCCATCCACGCAGGGCAGCACATCAGAAATGGGTCCATCCTTTTGATCATTTTCATCACAGCTGCCAACTGTTGGAGTTGGAGCACCCTGGGGAAAAATTAGTGGGTGCAGAACACCTACCAATGCCAACACTCCCTTTCCTTTCATGGCCCTCCCCACGTGCCTCTCCTGCGCTGGTGGACCCAAGCTTACCAACTCCTCCATCTCCTCCCAGCACTTCCAAAGTGCCACAAAAGCAGGGATGGGTGCACGTGGGGAGAAGGTGGAGAAGCAGCACGGCAGGGGCAGAGCAGGGGGTTCCAGGAAGGGATAAAGGAAAGGGGGGCCTGCAGCGGAGGGGAAGACAGCACCTGTCATCTTTGTCACTCACCTCTAGAGTTTCTCCACAAATCTTCTAGGCATTGATGACATATTACCCCAACTGAGGCCTCTCTAGCTCTGACCTCCTGTGACTTGCACGCTATACTTCTGTCCATGCAACCCAAACTGCGTTATTTTACACCAGCATCTCATTGCTGACTCACACTGAGGCTGTGACCCATCACAATTTCCAGAGCTTTCTCAGCACTGCTGCTGCCAAGCTAGTTTCCCGACTTCTGTATCTCTACGCTGGGTTTTTTCCCCTAAGCCTAGCACCTTACATTTCTCTTTGTTGAATTTCATTTTATTTTCTATAAGAACCCAGTTCTTCAATGTATTAAGATCCTTCTGAATTTTATTCTCCCACATGTTGGCAACCCCCCTAGTGCTGCGTCACTTGCAGAGGTAATTGGTGTGATCTCTATTGCTATGTCCAGTTAAAACACACAGGCCCAGAACAGAGCCTGTGGAACCCCACTCGAGACCTCCTTCCAAGCTGGCACCCTTCCATTAGTAGCTACTGCTTGTTTGTGGCTGTTTAACCAATTCCGTCTCCACACAGTGGCAGCTCTGTCAAACCTGCATTTCTCCAGCTTACTCATCAGACTGTCACTTGGGCCTGTGTCAAGGGCCTGGCTGAAGTCCAGGCACTTTTTCCAGCCCTTCCCTAGATCCTTGAGGGGCCTAGCTAAATTCAGCCATGAAGGGCTTTGTGTTCTGCCTGACTATGAGCCCTTATAGCTGGAGCCAGCCTGGAGCAGGACTAGTCACTCTGTAAGAGGGACCTTGTGACAGTTCTCAGGGAGCCTGAGACTGAGAGTCACCGTGTGACCCCATGTCACTGGTATGAGCAAGATTTGCTTGTGTTTAATGCTGTTGTTGATACCATCAGCCTGTCCTCACCCTTTCCCTTGGGCTACAGCCACATTACTTGGCACGCAGTGAACGGGTGGAGCACCCTAGATCCCAAGCCCTTGGAGCATTCTTCTCTAGTGTAAGGGCATAAGAACGGCCACCAAGGCCAGACCAAAAGTCCTTCTAGCCACTGTTCTGTTGTCCAACAGTGGCCAATGCCAAGTGCCCCAGAAGGAGTGAACAGAAGAAGTAATCATCAAGGCCGTGTCTACACTAGCCCCAAACTTCAAAATGGCCATGGAAATGGCCATTTCGAAGTTTACTAATGAAGCACTGAAATACGTATTCAGCGCCTCATTAGCATGAGGGCGGCCGTGGCGCTTCGAAATTGACACGGCTCGTCCCGATGGGGCTCCTTTTCGAAAGGACCCCACCTACTTCAAAGTCCTCTTATTCCCATCTGCTCATAGGAATAAGGGGACTTCGAAGTAGGCGGGGTCCTTTCGAAAAGGAGCCCCGTCTGGACGAGCCGCGCGGCGGCAAGCCACATCAATTTCAAAGTGCCGCGGCCGCCCGCATGCTAATGAGGTTCTCAATATGTATTTCAGCGCTTCATTAGTAAGCTTCGAAATGGCCATTTGCATGGCCATTTCGAAGTTTGGGGCTAGTGTAGGCACAGCCCCAGTGATACATCCCCTGTTGTCCATTCCCAGCTTGTGACAAACACAGGCTAAAGACATCATCCCTGTCCAGCCCAGCTAATGGCCATGGATGGACTTATCTTCCATGAATTTATCTAGCTCTTTTTTTGAACCCTGTTATATTCTTGGCCTTCAAAACACCACCTGGCAAGGAGTTCCACAGGTTGGCCGTGCATTGTTTGAAGAAGAACTTCCTTTTATTTGTTTAAACTTGCTACCTATTAATTTCATTTGTTGCCCTCTTGCTCCAGTCTTATATGAAGAAATAAATAACTCTTCTTTACTCACTTTCTCTACACCAGACATTATTTTATAGACCGTATCATATCCTTCCCCCTTAAACATCTTTTCCAAACTGAAAAGTCCAAGTCTTATTAATCTCTCCCCATATGACAGCAGTTCCATACCCCTAATCATTTTTTGCCCTTTTCTGGAACTTTTGAAATGCCAAGATGTTTTTTTGAGATGAAACAACCACATTTGCACATAATAGTCAAGCTGTGGGCATATTATGGATTTATGGAGATGCAATAAGATATTTTCTGTATTATCTATTCTTTTCTTAATGATTTCCAACATTCTGTTTGATTTTTGACTGCTGCTGCACATTAAGGGAAGAACAATCCACAAGGACTCAAAGATCTCTCTCCTGAATGGTAACAGCTAATTTAGGCCCTATCATTTTAAACATATAGCTGGGATTATGTTTCCCAAGATGCATTATTTTGTACTTATTAACATTGAATTTCAACTACTAGTTTGTTGCTCAGTCACCTAGTTTTGTGAGATCTTTTTGAAACTCTTCATAGTCTGCTTTGGACTTAACTATGGCTGCTTCCACACTCACCCCCTCCCATTGGAGGTGGCATGGTAAGGAGACAATTCAAAGCAGGCTAATAAGGCACTAATGTGCATATTCAGTATCTCATTAGCATAATGGCAGCCACATGCATTTCAAAGTGCAGACTTGGTGTTGCCGATTGACAGTGTAGGTGGGGGCAGCCCCACTTCAGCATTCCCTTAATCCCACAAAACTAGATCGGAGTGAGGGACTGTCCTGCCCCCATCCTCACTGTCAATTTGCAATTAGAAGTCTGTGCTTCGAAATTCACGTGGCTGCCATTATGCTAATAAGCTGCTGAATATGCACATTAGCGCCTCATTAGCCAGCTTCGAATTGCCTCATTGCCATGCCACCTCTGACGGAAGGGGGCGAGTGTAGAAGCAGCCTATCTTGAGCAGTTTTGTATCACCTGTGAATTTTGCCCCTCACTATTTCCATCTTTCTCCAGATCATTTATGACTATGTTGAATAGGGTTGGTCCCAGTATGGACCCACAGGAGACATCATTAATTGCCTCCTTCCATTCTGAAAACTGGTGCTTATTCTTACCTTGTTTCCTATCCTTTAACAAATTATCAGTCCATGAGAGGACCTTTCCTCTCTTCACAGAACGGCATTTTACTTGAGTCTTTTTGAGGAACCTTGTCAAAGGCTTTCTGGAAATCTAAATACACTATATCCACTAGATTCCCCTCATCCACATGCTTGTTGACACCCTCAAAGAGCTCTTCTAGATTGGTAAGGCATTATTTCGCTATACAAACCATGTTGACTTTTCATTAACAAATTGTGTTCATCTCTGTAGCTATGTCTACACTAGCATCACTTTTTCGAAAGGGATGATGCTAATGAGACACTTAGGGATATACTAATGGGGTGCTGCAATGAATATGCAGCTCCTCATTAGCATGACAGCGGCTGCAGCACTTTGAAAGTGCTGCTTTTGATCGCATGTGGCTTGCCTACACAGGATCCTTATCAAAAGGACCCTGCACACTTGGAAACACCCTTATTCCTACAACCAAATAGAAAAGCACCCTGTATAGATGAGCCGCGTGCGATCAAAAGCGGCACTGTTGAAGTGCCACGGCTGCCTATGAGGCACTGCATATTCATTGCAGCACCTCATTAGCGTATCCTGGTGTGTCTCATTAGCATCCCCCTTTTGAAAGGTGGGTGTTAGTGTAGACACAGCTTCTGCATGACAAATCCATTCTTTACTATGATTTCAGCCAGGTTGAAATGAGGCCTGTAATTGGTGAGATCACTTTTGTAGCCCATTTTAACAATTGCCATCACAGTAGTTACTTTTTGAGTTTTTGACTAGTTGTTCTTCAGATTCCTTTTTGGCCTTCATAATTATATTTTTTACTTCCATTTGCTAGAGTTCATGCTCATTTGTATTTTCTTGACTAGGATCTAACTAGGATCTAGCTCCTCACTTTTGAAAGGATGCCTTTTTGTCTCTCATTGCTTCCTTTACTTTGTTGTTTAACTGAAAGTTTCCCCAATTATTGATAAATCTAGACCTCCTCCCTACACCAGTCCTATCAGCTCATTGAAATCTTGCAGTTCTGTCTAACTGATCCTGTGTACACAGGCAGCAGTATCAGATGCAGAGGGAGGCTCTGCCTTCCCAAACAGCCATGTGTAGTCCAACCCCGCTCTGCACCCCCGCCCCATTCCGCTTTCTGCTTCTGGCTCTCCCATGGCTAGCTGCTGAGCACCCCTGTGCTCCAAGGTCAGAGGACCTAGGATCTGCTGCCCAGACTCCATGGTGCTCCAGGACTGGGAAGATTGTGGCCACACTGCCCAACAACCCTGCACTCTGGGGCTGGAGGGGCTGTGGCCATACTGCCCAATAGACCCATGCACTGGGGCTGAGAGCCCTGGGGACACACTGCCCAACAACCGTGTGCTCTGGACCTAGTGGGAACTGGGGCCACACTGCCCAGCTGTCTGGGGATAAGGTGTCCTAGGCTGCACTGCCCAGTGATGCAGGGGCAGGGATGGGGTATGGGACCCTGCTGTCTAGGGTCCCAACACTCTGGGGGAAGAAGAGGGCACTAGCTGCAGCAGGGGACAGAGGCCAAAATGGCAGTGCGGCTTGCCTCTGGTGGTTGTGGAAAGGATAGGGCTTCAGGCAGAAGAGGAGGGGTTAGGAGGCTAGCCTCCCCAAGCCAGCTGTTCAGCCATAGCTCACGCCTTAACCTGGAGCTAGAAGTGTCTCACAGAAAGTTATCATGGAGGTCCTAGACTTCAACTTCTTGTCTATCAGCCTAAATTGGCCTCAGGACCTCTCTCGTATCCTTCCCTACGTCTCCAATACCTACATGAACCATGACCACTGGCTCGCCCTGGCACTACACATAAGTTATATAGGTGTCTCAAGAGATCTGCAACCTTCACACCAGGTAGGCAGGTCACCATGTGATTCTCCTGGTGATTGTAAACCCAGCTATCTATGTTTCTAACAATTGCATCCTCCATAATTGTCTGTCCATAGAAGATTTGTGATGTAAGAGAGCTCAGCAGGTCACCTTGTGCAAGCCTGCTGCTCAAAGCAGGACCAACCAAACTAAATCATTCCAATCAGGGCGTTGTCAAGCTGGGCCTTAAAAACCTCTAGGGATAGCAATTGCACCACCTTGCCAGGCAATCCATTTCAGTGCTTCACCACCCTCCTATTGAAATAGTTTTTCCTAATATCCAACCTAGAGCTCCCCCACTGTAACTTGAGACCATTGCTCTTTTGTTCTGTCATCTTCCTAGCAAGGCAAATTCCCTCCCCTGGTGAAGATATCATGATATTATCTAGAAGGGGATTCCCAATTATGGGACTGTTTCCCTCTTCTCTGGTTGGATGTTTTCCTCCCCTGAGACTTTCCTCCTTCTTAGGAGCATGGAGGCTGTTAGACTGAGGAGCGGGGGAACATTCTACTGTGCCCTGGAAAGTCTCATCTATGTAGCTCTGTCTTCCTTAGCTTTTCCTGTTCTGCCACGCTGGTGTCCAAAGCTCATACAGGGTCTCTGAGGGCCAGGAGCATACATGTTAAGGCAATATCACTCATGTTGGTCTGTGGTCACTCCTGAGCCTAAGCCCCAGTGTGACAGGTGTGGACATGCTTTGCAATATTCTAAGACTACAGAGCAAGACTAATGGGCTGAATGCTCTTTGCTAGCTGGTCACTGAGGGAAAGATACTGCAGAGTTGTAAGTGCACATTAGTATTTTCTATAGGAATGTGTTTATCACACCAAGGCACAGCAGCTGCACAAGGCTGTCATGCTGGTGTTGTATGCTTTTATGCCTATGGTGCATTAATGTAGATTACTCCACAAAGCGATGTAAATTGTGACAGGGATGTGTGAATGTGAGAAAGGGAGAGGGAGACAAAGAGGCAAGACAGGCATTTTGCCCATATAGCTACTGCAGAATAAACTATTCCAAATACCTCCCTGTATGGACACTCTAACCCAGTATAAAAGTTACTTGGTCCCTTATATTACTGAGAGTAGTGACTTTTATTCTAAAAAAGAGTGTTCACACAGAGACTCATTCCAGAATAGCTACCGCAGTCAATTTCTACATAAATACAAAGCCTCAGATGGTAAACTCTTTGCTGCAGCTGCTTAGAAAGACTGTGAGGATCTTTGCACATCCAGTGAAAGCTGACAGCTATCTCGCTTGAATTCAAGTGCCAGAGACTGCTGGGCCAGAATGGTGCTCATTGAGCCAGGTGAGCATTGTTTCAAGTACAATATTAGTGGCAGCAAACAGGGATCCACTATAAAGCTGATTCAGAGTCTCCCTGTAGTGCCTCACACTTTCAGGGGTGCTGGAACAATTTGCATAGTGGGGGTGCTGAAAGCTGTTGACCCAAACAATAAATCCTGTGGATATTTGAAACCACTCAGAGCCAGCTCCGGCACTGATGCACACTTTTGCAGTTTACGAGTTAACTCTCTGGCAATTCAGAGGTGTTCTGAATGGTCTGAGGACTTCTTGAAATTAAAATATAGTAACAAGGCTCCTTCCGGCCAGTTTGTGAAGTATGTACAGTGATGTATGTCCCTCTGTCAGGCCCAGTGAAATCACATGGCATCACAAAATTCAAAACAGAAGTTTTCCTACCTCCCTCAGGCAGTCTGTCTGGGTTATAATCCATTTACTTTGATTCCATGGTGCTTTGATTCCATGGTGATAAGGGCTTTAAAAATGCTAATTGAGAGATTGCATCAAGTTTTATATTGGCTCATGCAGGGTAGGAATAATCAGATGCTTATGAAATTGCTATTATTTAACAAACAGATGGGATTCCTCGCCACTGAAGCTAATGCAGAAAATGAAACACTGGTGGAAAATACAATTTGCAATGACTTCTTTGATCAATTCTTCCACCAGGCCAGCCTAATCCGTGGACAGATAATGCATTCCCCAGTGACATCCAAGCTGCTCAGGAACACAGGTGCCATTTTCCAGCCATCATTAAGTTGACCAACTTCTTTTCCCCTCTGGGGAGGATGGGTCTATGCCTGGGGCACTAGCTGAGGGCTTGGGGAAATGGCCGTTAACACAAAAGTTGGGATAATGAAAACTCTTTAGCTGCCCGGCTGTAAAATCCTAGTGGAGAGAAGTCACTTGCAGTGTTTACTGCTCTTGACTCTCACCTAGTCTGCACCCTGCTACAACTGGGGACTTTTATCTGTGCTAGGGCTTTATAACAGGATAGCAAACATACTTTCATTGTCCCACGGTATAAACAGGCCTGTTTGGTCAGTGAAGACACCCATCGTTCCTTTGGGCCTCAGTTCCCATCTGTGCAATGGGTAAAATGGCCCAGTCCTGCCTCACAGTAAGTGAGCTTAAATCCCCTGCTGAATCTGGATGCTGGGGTGAACTAATGTGCCTCAGACAGATGGACTTTACCGACTTTTACAAACAGTTATTTATTTACAGAATTTAAATCATTAGATTCCCAGGGCAGAGGAAAGTTAGAAAGCAAACAGATGCTCTACAAGCATAGCTGTTGTTATCTGTGCTTACAGGTTTTCAGTAAAAGACGTTATAAGCCACGGCATTAAAAAAAATCTGTTGGGCTCCTTCAGTCTAAAGCGATTGATTAACTCCTGTAAAAACATCTATTAATCATGTTTAGCCCAATTATTTATAGAAGGAGCTTTAATATAAAGGGTGATGGAAAGATGTGAAAAGCAAAGAAGGCAAAACCCAACAGTCTTGGGAAGAGCTGCTGTCCCCTGTGCAAGGCCGGTCCACGTGAGCTCTGCAGCAGTGAGTGGTGTCCCAGTGCATGTAGACCTGGTTAAAGTTAAGGGCCCTGGCAGGGACCCATGCATGAGTTTTTTTGGCTGCTCAGATGGTGTTGATGGGAGGATTTTGGCCTTTGTAGCCATGGGATGCAGGTCCAGGATGCTGGAAAGAGATGGTTCCACCTTTGTGCACTAACTCACCAGTCTAGTGAGGAGGGTTTTAAACTAAGTTTAAAGGGCACAGGTGACAAAGGACCATGGGTGAGCAGGAAAAAAAAAAAAAACAATCTTAACTTAGGCCTAGCTGTTGGGAGGGGGACTTGGAAGTTATTGTAGGATCACAGGAGCAACAAGGGGGAAACCAGTGGGTGGAGGGATTGCCCAACATCTCAGAAGTCTATTACAAATGTCAGGCATCTGAGAAATGAGCAAGTAGTTGTAGATGAGGGTACTTGTACATAAGCTAAATTGTAACTCAGATGGCATCCCAGAGACTTAGTGGGCTAGTTCTCATGGCTGGAATGCCAGTTTAGAAGGTGTAGCTGGGACCTGGGCCTGTCGTGGTAGGTGCCAAACAGCAGTAGGCTTCCTGCTCCATTGCTGTGTCATGGCCCAGCACATGCAGGAACGTGAGTCAAAGAGAAATGGCACAGCCTACAGTGCAGCACATGCCTGGGCCCCACCAGAGCCATGTGAAACAGGCGAAGGTAAGGCACATTTGCATTTTCTGAACCCAGTGACAGGTCTCCCTGGTAACACCTCAGTGACAGGTCTTGGATGTAACCCCTGGCTGCCAGTTGTCTGTGCTGTCCTTTGGGCAGTACATGTACAGCCCCAGTGTCACCCCAAAAACCCAACAGTAACATGCTCCATGTGGGGGTTGTGCAGCTCTCCCAGGACGTGGAGCATGTGCATTGCCCAGGCAGCATTTGGGTGGGGGAAGAGCCCATCTCCAGCCTGTGGTGGGGACCATGGGAGCCTGCACTGGAGCTGTCTGATGCAAGCTTCACAGGCCCCTTTCACATCTCAGCACTACTTACAGTCTCTTCCCAACCAAGCCCAGCAGCTGAGTCAGCTCACTCCTCTAGGACAGCATGGATGCCATGGGCACATGCAGTTCTTGGGTCGCCCAGGGAGCCACACTGGGAGAGGGCTCAGAACCCAGCTAGTCACAGCACTTACCTCCCCAGTCAGCCATCTCTTGGGCCCTGCACTCCTGCCCCCATGAGAGCTTCCTTCCCCAGGGAGTCATTCCCTACACTCTTCTCCTCTCCCCCATGAGAGGCTTCACCAGCACCCCTTGTCTGCCATGTCTTACTCCCCTCCCATTCCTCTGTTGTCTTTTGCCCAAGCCCTCCTCCTGCTTCCAAGGGCTTTCCCCTGCCGCTGGCTTTTCTGTTATTTGCACTTGCTGCTATTCATCCTTGTTCTGTCTTGGCACGGAGCTGCATTGCTAATCTGAATAAGGAGCCGGGTGTTAGCACTGCAAGGAGGGAGCTGGCGCCAATCCTCCCTGCGATTAGTGGGTGACAGGTCTGATAAATCAAGTGTTTTATGATAAACATGTGTGCTCAGCATTAACTCTGCAGGTGCCCAGCTCTGGAAGAGGAGATTCCTAATCAGCAGCCAATCAGCTCACAGTGGGAAGTCCTCTGCCAAAGCGCTGATCAGTGGCACCCATTAATGACACCTCTTCCACACCCACATATGCAAGTGAGCACATTCACATGCTTGCAACATAGGAACTGACTTGGAAATGTGTCTGTGTCATGGCACACGCATGTATGCGGGCTATGCATCCATGTGTATGCCTGTCCATACACAAATGTATACACGCAAAGCTCATATGCATCTGTGCTCTCCTGCAGTCCAGCAGCACAAACCCAACACCCTCTGCCCCGGGTACAAGGAACTGCCTCCCACCTGGGGACCACACAGCTACATCAGCCCTGTATCCAGCCCTGACAGTGACCTAAGGACAGAGGGACTGCGGGGAAATCTTGGCACATGCCTGCTGGAGGAGGTGACTGTCAGAATGCTCTTTGGGACTGCTGTCTCTTCACAGCCCCTGGGCTGTGCACTGAAGTTGTAGGGCTTTGGCAACCATGCTGTTCTTAGGCAGCTCAGGCGGCCCTAGCTGGGGTGGGTGACCCAGCTGTTCTTCTGAAGAGCTGCCCACCTCCACCCACAAGCTGGAAACAGCACAGTCCACTAGACTAGATATAGCGTTAACCTCAGGCTGACTTGGGCCCCTCCCCAGCTCAATGTAAAGCACCAGCAGTTCCCATAGTCTCTGGCAAAGCCTCTGAGTGCTCAGCATCTCTGTCAGGCACCTGCCTGTTGGTTCAGCTGTCTGACTTATGCACTCATCTTTGAACTGTTTCAGCATCGTCTGTGTAGCTTAACATCCATCAGGCAGCAGGGAGACCAATGCCAACACTTCCCATGGTGGGTAGCAGAGCCACCCATTCCCCAGCATGCCTGCTGTCTGGAGAGCCACCTGCCCCAGCATCCTGACTGGCTGGAAATTGCTGCTTGCAGAATTTTGGCAGGAGTTGGCACCTGCACAGACCCCTGCAGCAGGAGGCCAAAGGAGGGAAGGAGGAACAGCCTAAAGGGTCATGGCTCACAGTTAACAATAATGGTAATTAATAATGTGTTTGTTTTACAGGGTGCCATTTTGGGTGGAGCACTGCCAGACCTAGTCACAGTACCTTAGGGCTGGAAGAGGACTCAGGAGGTCATCAAGTTCAACCCCCTTCTGAAAGCAGGGACAATCTCAACTACATCATCCCACCCGGGGCTTTGTCAAGCCAGGACTTATAAACCTCTAGGGAAGGAGATTCCACCACCTCTCTCAGTAGTGCATTCCACTGCATCACCACTCTCACAGGGAAATAGTTTTTTCTAATATCCAACGTACACCTCCCCCAGTGCACCTTGAGACTATTGCTCCTTCTTCTGTCATCTGTCACCACTGAGAACAGCCTCTCTCCATCCTGTTTGGAGCCCCTGTCAGGTAGTTTAAGGCTGCTAACAAATGGCCCCTCAATCAGTTATTCTTTAGACTAAATAAGCCCAAATCCCTCAGCCTCCCTTCATAAGTCTTGTGCTCCAGCCCCAAATCATTTTGTCACCCTCTATTAGAATTCCTCTGGTGTACCTATGTCCTTTCTATAATGGAGGGCTCGAAATGGGACACAATACTCCAGACGTGGTCTCACTGGTGCTGAATAAAGGGAAATAATCACTTCTCTAGATCTGCCTGCAATGCTCCTACTAATGCACCCCAATATGCCATTAGCCTTCATGGCTACTTGGGCACACTGTTGACTCAAATCCAGCCTCTCATCCGCTGTAACCCCCAGGTCCTTTTCTGCTGCACTGCTATTTAGCCAGTCAGTCCCTGGCCTGTAACCGTGCTTGGGATTCTTCCATCAGAAGTGCAGAATCCTGCACTTCTCCTTGTTGAAACTCATCAGATTTCTTTTGGCCCAATACTCCAATTTGTCTAGGTGTCCCTGGATCCTATCCCTTCTTTCCAACATATCTACCTCTCCCACTTGTTTAGTGTCATCTGCGATATTGCTGAGGCTGCAATCCATCCCCTTATGTAGGTAATTAATAAAGCTAGCCCCAGAACTGACCCTTGTGGTACTCTGCTTGATACCGTCTGCCAACGAGAGAGAGAGCTGTTGATCTCGCCTCTTCTGTAGACTAAACAATTCCAAATCCTTCACAGACTATTGACTCTGGGGTGGTATCTCCAAGAAATGTGGCCAGACAAACCAAACAGCCCTGCTATTCCGAAGGGAACATCAGAGCAGAGGTGGTGCTACCCATCATACCACTAGCAACCCTGGATGCAGTGGGGTTCTGCTAGCATGCTTCAGGCACTGCAAGAGGGACCCCCAGGGGATGCAACACTGCTTTTGGGGTCTCCTACGGAACCAGTCAGTGGATGAGCAGTAACTAAAGCTCATGGCCCCCTGGATCATTTCCCTGGGTCACAGGCTGTCTCACTGGCAGGAGCCCACAGCTGGCTCAGTGGAGGCATGCTGCAAAGGAAAATTAAGGGGCATGCGTAGACCACGTTTAGTTGATGTCATGTTCAGAAGGACCAATTATGAACACTTAGTGTGACACCTGTTTAGCCGTGGGCCACCGACCACCATAGGCAGGACTAGTGACCTGAGAAAGAGTCAGAGGCCTGGGCATGTCTCAGCCCCCAGAACCATCCTTCTGCCAAATTTAATTTTCCTGCTCCAAGTCTGTGAGTTGCTCGAATTTCTCACAAACAATGGGAAAATTAGCATTGGCAAACATTGGCGAAGCTCCTAGTTTCTCACTGTTCTCACTGGTGGAGATGAAAAGCTGAACCTGGCTCATGTAATCTCCCAAATAAAACTCCAGAAGAGAAGGTTTGACCCCGAACAATTGTCGTTTGTCACGGTTATCAGCAACCAGGAGCAAGGGGTTATAATGAAGAGTCATCCACCTTGTCTACAGCTCTGCTGCTGGTGGTGCCATGATTTAGCTTGGCAACCTGCTTCATTGACACGTCAGGAGCTGAGACCCCCATGGGAAATTGCTGACAATCCCAGCCAGGCGACAGCCACCTCCTGGGGAGTGACTGCAGACTGCTCTCCTGCTGTCCCCAGCTGGTCTCAGCTCCTGGGCTTTACACAGGCCCCTCCTGTTTGAGCTTATCTTATTAATCATGTTCCCCAGCTCCTCCTCCATTGGCAGCCTGGGCAGTTAATGGGCCTGCCTCATCAGCCTAAGCTCTCAGGCCTTGTGCTGGGTGGGTGCCCATCACACAGGAGACGTTAGGCCAGGCTGAAAGGAAGAGGAGAGGGGGACTAGGCCACTTGATCCAGGAAGGGTGTCCCAGGAACAAGGAGTGAAGTGGCACAAAGTCACACATGGACAAAGGATACAAAAGGTTTGGTGATGCTGCACAAGATGGCAGAGCGTGGAGGTAGGGTTGGCAAAGTAGCACACAGAGCATTGCGTATTCTGTCTGTCTGTCTGTCTGATCACACACACATCCAACTGTCTGTCCTCACACACTTCTGTGTGACTGTCCTCACATATGTCCGTCTATCTCTCCACAAACACCTGTTCATCCGTCTGTCCCCACACACATCCATCAGACTGTCTAACCACACACTTCTAATTGTCTGTCTCCAAACATGTCCATCCCCATCCAAAATATGCCTGTCTACCATCACCAGAATAGCGTCCCAGAAACAAGCTGGGCCCTCAGCTGAGGTCGGACCTTGTTCTGGGTGCTGCTGGGGGTGGGGGCAAGAACAGCAGGAAATGGCAGTCCCTTAATGAGGAAGAGAGTTGACATAGCAGCTGCTGGCTCTCCTGAGCCATAAATCATGTTAGCAGCGCCTCCTCACTCAGGGTATGTATGTATCTGTGTATTCCTTTTGACATTTTTATTATGATGAGATTGTTCCCCTAAAGGGGGATGAATAATGAAAATGCAGCTTTTGCATGCCCAATAAATATGGAAGCACTGTGTAAATATTCTGCGTAGGACCTTGCAGCACTAACACCACTCTGCCCCATTCCAAGGTCTCTGGGAACTTCTTCCACACTTCCCCAGGGGTGGCTTCCTCTCACCCACCACCAGCTGCCCTGTGCTTCTCTTCCTTCCCTCAGGCGAGCCCTTCTCTGTATATCACAGCCCTGGCAATCCCTCTGCTCCCCAGCATACCCTGTCCCAGCACGTCTCTCACTCCGACCAGCAGTTTCACAAGCCCCCACCACATATGCACTAGGCTCGCTACCTCCTGGGGCTCTGAGAGGCCCCTGCATAGGGTGCTTCAAATTCTATTTCTTTATTTGGGACAAAAAAGAAAGACCCAGGAGAACCTGGGTCTGCCGCTCAGTGGAGAAGGTGAGCTGAGAGCGGGTGAGGACAGGAAGGCAGAGCTACTGCCAATTTTACTTTACTGATCTCAACAAAAGGAACACGGCTGGGTGAGTAGCAAGTTCCCACAGTCAATGAAGGGGAGGGATGATGATGGCGACAGCTAAAGAACCAGTCAGAGATGTTTTGACTAGTTCCAATGAAGTCACGCCAGCAGGACTTGGTGCTATTTGCCCCACTCTGCTGAAGAAACCCTAGACCCCCGGTAGTGAAGTTTGTAGCCTCATGGATAACGGGAGGGCCGGGAAGACTGGCGAAGGGCTAGGGTAGAATCCCTATTTAAAAAGCAGGCAGAAGGGGGGCTATGAACCAGTCAGCCTGACCTGCCTGCCTGGGAAGCTACCAGAGTGCCCTGTACAACGTTCCAGTTGCAAATGCCTAGAGGATGGTGGGGTGATTGCTAGCTGCCATCACATAGGCACTGGGTGAACCTAGAGCTGTAGGGGGCAAAACCACAGTCCCACCCCTGCTGCCTGAGGCCCACTGCTCTGTCCTGCCCACCCAGAGGCTGTTGGAGTCAAGCTTCCCCTGCTCCCCACTGCAGGGGCAGGCCACTGCTCCCCAGCTATAGGCCATGTCCCCAGCATTCCCCAGACTGGGGCAGGTGGTGCCCAGCCCCAGCCTTCCCGGGAGCACTGTGAGGGTGGGCGGCATGCTGCTCCAATCTCCCAGGTTATGGGAAGCCTGGCAACACAGCTGCAGCCGCAGGGCTGAAGCCCAGGCAGCTCCCTGAGACTGGGGGAGCCATGTGGAATGGGGAGTTTTCTAGGGGCTGAGTATGGGTGGAACTAGCTGGGAGTCCTTCCCCTGCCTCTTATACTTGCCGCTCACCTGCCAGCATGAATTTTGCAAGAATAAATCCTGCCAGACCAGCTCTATGCCCTTCTTGATGGGGTCAGTGGTTGGGTGGGTGTGGGACAAGCTCGACATTAAGTACCTGGACTTCAGCCAGGCCCTTGACACAGGCCCAGGTTGACAGTCTGATGAGTAAGCTGGAGAAATGCAGGTTTGACAGAGCTGTCACTGTGTGGAGACAGAGTTGGTTAAACAGCCACAAACAAGGAGTAGCTACTAATGGAAGGGTGCCAGCTTGGAAGGAGGTCTCGAGTGGGGTTCCACAGGCTCTGTTCTGGGCCTGGTGTGGTTAACTGCTCTATTAATGACCTGGATGTAGCAATAGAGATCATACCAATCACCTTTGCTGATGACACAATGCTAGAGGGTTTGCCAACACTTTGGAAGGTAGAGCAAAAATTCAGGGTTTCTTGATAATCGAAGGCCTGGAGTATTGCCAACAAGTTGAAATTTAGTTAAGACAAATGAAAGGAGCCAAACAAGGGAGAGAAAATCCAAATGCACAAACACAGGATGGGGGATAACTAGTTTGGCAGCAGCTGTGCTGAGAAGGGCATGGGAGCTGTGGTGGATCACAGCCTCAAACTGAGTCAGCAGTGTAATGCTTTTGCAAAAAAAGCCAATGCATTCGTAGGTGGTATTAACAGAGGCTTAGCATGCAAGTTGCAGGAGGTGATCGTACCAGCCTAGTTGGTGCTGGTTAAGCTGCAGCTGGGGTATTGTGACCAATTTTGATCACCAGTGTAAAGAAAGGATCCAGAGATGAGCAACAAAGTTGAGCAAAGGGAAGGAATGCAAGGCATGTGAGCAAAGGCTGAAGGAACTGGGTATCTCTATTTTGGAAATGAGGATGGTCAGGAGGAAATTATAGCTGTGTTCAAATACACAAAAGATTGACCCAAAAAAGAGATGGAGAGATGTTGTTCTCTCTTGCACGCTGGACTAGACCAACAGGCAGTAGTTCAAACTGCAGTCTGGTGGATTTAGATTAAATATCACAAAAAACGTCCTGACTGTAAGCACTGGAGACCAATGGAGCAGATGCCTGGGGAGGCTGTGGAAGCTCCTTTGGTGGAGATTTGCAAGAGGAGGCTGGATTGCCATCTGCTTTGGATGGTTAGACACAACAACTCCTGCATCTTCGCAAGGGTTTAAATAACACCCTGGTGGTCCCTGCTAACCCGCTGGTTCTATGATTCTATGATTTGCTACTATCCTGTTGCCATTGGAAACTAAGAACACTGCAGTGTGTGCAGGGCTGTGGAAAGCATTCCTAGCCCACTCACACCAGGGCCGCTGACTCACACCTCTGCCCCAGGCTTCTCCCTTCTAGGGAGTCTCGTTGATTTAGATATGAGACAGGCCTTAGGCGGGAACTGTATGTGATGGTCAGTGGTGTTCTCTTGTTTTCCTTGCGAGGCCTGTCTTGTAGCAGGTGGCTTCTGGGTACCCATCTGGCTCTATCAGTCTGTTTCCTCACTTCCTTAGGGGTGGATATTGTAGTTTGAGGAAAGCTTGGTAAAGGTCTTGTAGATGTTTGTCTCTGTCTGCCTCTCCAACGCATCATCTGCGATCTGCAACCCATCCTGAACAGTGATCTTTCGCTCTCACAGACCTTGGGAGGCAGGCCTGTCCTCGCCTACAGACAGCCTGCCAACTTTAAACAAATCCTCACCAGCCACTACAAATCACAAACCTGTGACTCTAGGCCTGGGACCAGCCCCTGCAACAGTCCTCGCTGCCAACTCTGCTCACATATCTACACCAGTGAAATCATCACAGGACCTAACATCAACCAGACCATCAGGGGCTCCTTTACCTACACATTTACTAATATAATATACGCCATCATGTGCCAGCAATGCCCCACTGCAATTTACATTGGCCAAAATGGACAGTCTCTACATAAAAGAATAAATGGCCATTAATCAGACATCAGGAACGGTAATGTACAGACACTGGGCCATTTCCACCTTGCTGAGTAGACCTTGTCAGCTCTGGCCCTCCCTTTTACTGGGACCCCACTCTTTAAATACCCCTCTGAAACCGCCCCCCCATGCATCTGATGAAGTGGGTCTTTGCCCACGAAAGCTTATGCTCCAAAATATCTGTTAGTCTATAAGGTGCCACAGGACTGCTTGTTGTTCTTGGTGATTTAAATTATTTCCTGGAGAACCACGAACTTGCATTGTCTGTGCTGAGTGATATTGTCAGGTCCTTTGCACATAACAGGCAGCTCTTGGAGTGCATGTGGTCTGTCTGTGATGGGCTGGTGGACTGGCATGTGGAGGGCGAAGGGTTCAGCAAATGCTGTATGAACTTGGAGACATTGAGACATAGAGCAGACTGCCCCCCAGTCCCCATAGCCCAGCAGGTCTAGGCAATACCCAGATCCTCTGCCATGGTCTAACACCTCCAGGCAATACCTGGGCCCTTCCCTTTCTACCCTGAAACAGCCTGGCACATCCAGGTGACACCCAACCTCCCATGTGCTGAAATATCCAGTCACAGCCTCCAGCCCTTGAGCCCCAGGACCTGCTTTGGGTAGGCATGTGCTGGTTTGCAGAGTGTGGAGCTAACGCTGCTTTGTGCAGCCAAGGGGAGCTTCCTGAGTTCTGCAGCATAGCCAGAGGCGGCAACAAGAGGGGACAGACTGGGGAGTGGCTTTCTGACCATCAGACAGCTGAGCTATTTCAGTCCCCCCCTGCTGACCCTGCACCCTCCACATCATATATGTGAAACCTTTCTGGGGATCAAAGGCATGGCAGCCTCTTTCCGTTCAAGCTGTATTTCCCTTTGATACTGCAGCTGCTGTCTGGCCGTGCCGCGTATGCAGCAGCAGCTAATGATGTCCAGGGGGATTCGATGAAATGAGGAGCAGGCTGGGGAAGCTGCCAGGTGCTGTGTGGGAAGAGGCTGGTGGCATGTGATTTGCGGGGAGGGGTGCTCCGGAGGGGCTGTGAGGACGATGGAGCTGCGCACACAGAGAGGCTGTGGCCACACAGATCAGCACGCCAGTGCAAAGGCATTTTCAGTGCAGTGCCAAGTGTGTGCAGCCTCCGGTTGGTTCTGCGGGAATTTCTGTGTTGGATTGCTAAATATGTCAGTAGAAAGGTATTTTAGAGACATCACAAATCAGTCTGTTAATAAGGGGCAGTCCTGCATCTCTCTCCTGCAGCCTGGCCCGATCGGGCCTTACTCTCCAGTGCTCTGACCAGAGGCACCCACCAGGGCTCCTGGCTAGTGTGTCCTGGGCAGGACTCGTGGCAGAGAGGGCAGTCGCAGCCGCGGCGTTGGGGAGTCCGGTCTCACCCTGCTGACAGGAGGAGACAGTGCTTGGTGCAATGGGACTGGGGTACAGCTAGAGAGCGTTAGGGCAGAGGAGTGAGACTTCCAGGGCCAGAAGTGGAGGGAAAGCCAGGCAGGGGCCAGGCAGGCACAGTGCTTTGAAGAAGGGGCACACTGGTGCCTTGGGCAGCTGAGGTGGGAGCTGACCTTGGGCCAGGTATTCAGGGTCAGAGACCAAGTGGGGAGGATATGGGATCACATGTGGCCCCCCAGCCCTGGTTGCTGGGCTGCCTTGGTGTGGAGTGGCTCAGCCAGAGAGCTCCTCAGGCAGAGTGAGGCCGAAGCAGGAGGAGAGGAACAGGAGGAAGCTGCCTGGAGGTGCCACTGGTTTCCGGGGGCAGGGGTCTGCTTTCCGGAAGGGGTAGGGCTGCCAGGGCAGGGGGCATGATTTGAGCTGTTCCAGGGTTGTGCCTACCTCCAGTGTGCCCTCCACCCTCCGGGGTCATCAGGCATGGCTCATCCACTGCAGGAAGCGCTGGGGGGCCCGGCCTCTACAGTGCCTGCTAGAGATTCTGGCCACTGACTTGGGGACACAGTTTGCCTTGTTGATCCACCTCAGCATTGTCCTGTGTTTCCTTCCATGCCAGCAGCTATCCAATATTCCCCGAAGCCCAGAAAGCTGTGGGGACATTTTCCAAGAGGAGAGTAAAGTCAGGGTCACACACACCTCATGAGAGTTGGAGTCGAGGCAGTTGCACAAACCTAGGCGCTGGCCTCTGGGCTTTCTGCTCAGCGGCTTCCTGGACACATTGCTGCCCGCTGCCAGGCTGCCATGGGCAAAGGGACCTTCCTAGTCCCAGGCAGTATTTGAGCAGTGGTTGCTCTGTTACTCTGTGCCAGTGAGTCTTGGCATTTATTGGTCCAGAGCTGGCTGGGGGCAGAGAAGAGATTTTGGTCCTGAAGGAGGAAGATGTTTTAGAATCCAGGTTTGATGTTAAGCAACGAATTGTGGCATCATGTTTACCTAAATTAGAGCTGGCTCCTGGCCATTGCAAAAAGCACCCCAAAAAGTCTAAGCTGCTGAACACACATCTGAAGGGAAGGGAGGAAAGCAGCGTGTGCAGTGCCAGTTAATTAAAACTTCAGTGGAACAATTTCCCTCACTGTAACATAAAGAATTATTTAAAGGGGCAGTCTTTTCCTGCGTAGTCCTGCTGCTGCTGAAGAGCCCATAGGGGAGAGCAGTGGTAGGTGATGGCTTCAGCTATCTCAGAACTGTAACTTCAGTGAGAGGAGGCAGTCAGAGGTGCTTGCAGGGCATGAGAACGGGGTGGGGAAGACATAAAAATGCAGCTTCCCTCTCACTGTTATGTGCAGGGCAGTTGCTGGAAGACAATAAGCCCAGCCCGTGCTTTGCTCAGCAGCTACATGATCCTGGTAGTAGCAGCATCAGGGAACAGGATGCTCTTTGGAGCTGAGCCCCTGTTCCCAGAAGCATAGACCCAGGGCTCTGGCCAGCCTCTTAGCGGAAAAAGACCGAGGGAAGATGTTGAAGAATGGGGAGGGAAGATTTACTGCATGGCACATATGTGAGAACAGGGGCACTGCCAGGCCAATTGTTCCAACACAGGAGGTGAGATCACAGGCCTCAGTCCAGCGTGCTACGTTACGTCCTTCAGTACCCTGGGGAAAGTGATATTGTGGTTCATTGGCATGGGAGGATGGTGGTTTGGTGAGTAGTGTAAGTATCAGGAATTCATGGAGCAATGCTGTTTCTAAGGGCAGGTGTACACATATGCAGTGATGGTCGCGCCACTGTAAAACATCTGGTGAAGATGCACTATGCTAATAGGAAAGTGCTCTCCCATCAGCCTAATTACTCCATCTCTGCCGGAGGCAGAAACTATGTCAGCTGGAGAGCTCTCCCACTGACATAGTGCCAGTGGGAGCAATGGTTAGATGGCTGGGACTTACATTGCTTAAGAAGGGTGTCTCTTTCTTGCAGCCTAGTGAGGTAAGCTACCTCAAGCTAAGCCACAGTGTAGCCCATGTCTGTTTCTTGGATCAGAGAGTGTACGAGAACTCCTATGCTCACAAGTCAGCAATGGGAGGTACTTATCAATCAGTCCTGAGGCCAGAGCTTGCCTCTGTCTTTGATACAAAGTGAGGCAAATAAATGTTAGATGCTTTCACAGACTTTCCAAATAGGTTCATTTCCAACTCTCATTAGCTGGAAAAGTGTTTGTTCCATTCCCATCTCTTTCAGGAATAACTCTGCTTCAACTGAGAGTTAACATCAACAATTTGCATTAAAAAGGATTTGTATTAGAATTGCAATGGAGGTGAAAATCTGCTGCCTAGTGAACTGCTGTTTGCTCTGGGCAGAGGACTGGTCTCACCACAATAACACAATAGAGTGGTACACAGAAAGAATTCCACTTTTCTTCCACAAGTCCAATTAGGCAGCAGTTTGGACCCAGTTCTGTATTTCATCCCATGTGCAAGGGGATTCAGAGCTGAGTTTTGTCTTGGCACAGTGTAAAAACAGGGGCTAGCTGTGCTATTCAGCTTGGCCTTGGGGGTTGGATTCCTACGCTCCAAAACACTCTGGGAGGCGAGGGGGAAACCCTCAGCTGTCAAGCGTAAAACAAAAAGCAGTCAAGTAGCACTTTAAAGACTAGCAAAATGGTTTATTAGGTGAGCTTTCGTGGGACAGACCCACTTCTTCAGACCATAGCCAGACCAGAACAGACTCAATATTTAAGGCACAGAGAACCAAAAACAGTAAGCAAGGAGGACAAATCAGAAAAAGATAATCAAGGTGAGCAAATCAGAGAGTGGAGGGGTGGGGAGGAAGGTCAAGAATTAGATTGTGCCAAGTATGCAGACAAGCCCCTATAGTGACTCAGAAAGTTCCCATCACGATTTAAACCATGTGTTAATGTGCCGAATTTGAATATAAAAGCCAGCTCGGCTGTTTCCCTTTCCAAAACGGTGCGATAATTCCTTTTCAGTAACACACATACCTTTAGGTCATTGACAGAATGCCCCAGTTAGTCAACATGGCTTCCTCTCTGTTACTGTCAATCTTAGAGTTCCCTGAGGCCAGGAGCCAAACAGAACCGGACAGCAACCAGTTCTCCTCCCACAGGGATCCCACCTGCTGCAGTAGAGCTCTCTAACTGGCTCTTGCACTACCCACTTTATGTCCCACCACCTGTGCAGGGCATGTTGGAGGCTGGGAAGGGAGGGCACAAGGCCAGAGCGATCTGTGTCCTGGTGGACTCCAGAGGACAGACAGATCATTGCAGTTCACAGATAGCCAAGGCTTGAGTCTGCCCTAATCTCTGGCAGGTCTGGTGCAGAACCAGCTCCAGAGTGAGGAAGCAGCTTCTTCGAGGCTCTCTAGTCTTTAAGGTGCTACATGATCATTTGCTTTTTGTCTCAGAGAATCTAGTCCTCAATCACGACTGCTGCAGCCTTTAGGAGTACGGCATCCTAGAAAGCTGGGCTGCCCAGTCACATACACAAACAAACATGTATCTGCTACTGCATACGCTTTTCCTGGACAATATTGCCAGGGTGTTTGTTCTTGGTCACTTATTCTCACTTTATATTATAATAAAGAATACAAAGAAATACCAGCAGCAGCAGCCTCAAACACAAGACAGAGAGAAGCTTTGCTTCCAAAACATACTCCACGATATGTTATAGCGGAGTCCAGCACATTAACTACAGCAGTGCAAGGAGGCAATGATGAGAAAGCATGACTGTGGCCTTTAAAATACTGAATAATTTTCAGATGAAAAAGTAAAAACATTGCCAGTTCATAGTTAAGTTATGTGGGTAAAGTAAAGTATATAAAAACACTTACTAATTGGGAAAAAAAAATATCCCACAATGGCAAAAAAGTGGTTGTTATAATTTAAGGATTTCCTCCTGAATATTCCTATCGTTATGACAGAGGTTATCTACTTCACCTGGATTGTGCCATAAACAATCTTTGTTTTGACTTTAAAAATATCTTATCAGCCAAAACTTAAAAAGTTAACACAAGCCAATGTTGAAATGTGTGCGCGTGATGCGAAAAGTCCGAAAACGTTTACAGAACACCTCATGCAAGAAATAAATACTGCACCATCCTTCCTGTACACTCTCCACACCTACACAAACTATCTTCTGCACAGTAACAGAGAGGTGGCCATGTTAGTCTGTACTCCAGCAAAACAAAGCAGCGGCAATGGAGCGCTTTAAAGACTAACAAAATGATTTAGTCGGTGATGAGCTTTCGTGGGACAGACCCACTTCTTCAGTCTGTCCCACGAAAGCTCATCACCGAATAAATCATTTTGTTAGTCTTTAAAGAGCTACATTTCTGCTGCTTTGTTTTATCTTCTGCACAGATGTTTATAGCTATCAAAAATAAACTCTAAATTCAAGGTTTAAACATCATCATCATCATCATTATCATGATCCCAAACACAGGTGATCATTCCTGTTGGCCTGTTTATGACTCTTCCTCATATGTGCAAGCTGTTAAGGCTGACATGACAGTAGGAATTAAGTGCCTGTTGGGAAAATCATATTAGCTACCAATTGTCTGCATCATCGTTCTAATGGAGTTGCAGGCCACAGAGACCATTAGGTCGTCTAGTCTGATCTCTTGGAGCCAAATACTCCTGTATGGAGCCCAGTGGCTTCAGTTAAACCAAAGCGTTTCAGTCCTCAGACAACTAAATTGTTGTAAGCTACAGGCAGAGAAAAGGAGAGACTAAGGGCCCTGTGATGGCAGGGAACTGATTAAGTGAAAACATCTCAAGATGATCCCAGCAGATGAACCATACCCCATACTGCAGAGGAAGACAATCCCCAAGATCCCTGCCAATCTGACTGGGAAAATTCTTCCTGACCCCAAATGTGGTGATCACTTAGACCTGGGCATGTGAGCAAGACTCACCAGCCAGACAACAAGGCTATGTCTACACTAGTGAGCTTTTTCAAAAAAGCTGGGGCCTCTCAAAAAATCCCCCATGATACATCTACATAGAGAATGCATTCCTTCAGTATCGAGTCAGAAGGATGTGGTACTTTTTCCAGCCACCCTCTTCCACTCCCAGCTGAGGAAGAGCACCTTTTTTCTGAAAGATTCTTTCAGAAAGAAAAAAAGTGCGTAGATGCCGGGGGGCCCGTTTCTCAAAAGAGCAACCTTCCTTGGTGCCAGATCTTTCTGATCCGCAGTGTTTCCTGTCCTGTTCTTTTGAAAGGGTGACCAGGGTGTGGCTGCTCACTATTGAAAGAGAAAAATGATTTTTTGATCTGTTTTTTTTGTGTGTGGCCATGATCTTTCAAAGGAAGTTTTTTCGGAAGAAAGCTTTCAAAAGAACTTCTTTTGAAGGACCTCTGTACTATAGCTATAGCCCTAGAGAGAGGATTGTCTGCCTACCTCTGCTCATTAGTCCAGCCAAGTTGGTGACCTGTCCATGACTATCGCAGATCTTTGACGCATCAGAGGAAGATGGGAAAAACAACTAAACTAAATTGCAGTTGCACACTGGGGGCAGGGAGAGGGGAATCTTCCTGACCCCTGGAGGCAACCTGCCCTGAAGCCTGAGGGTTGGATTAAAGTTATTCATTACTACATGCAGTGTTACAGGCATGCTGAGGCAGTGCAGGAAATCTGGTTCCCCCAATGCCCACAAAAAGGGGATTAACAGGTGCACTCAGTGATCTACAGGTTATGAAGGGAGATGACTGTCCAGCCCCCCACACCACAAGGCCAGGCCTTTAGGTTGCGTATGGCTGAGCTAAAATATAAATGTAAAAATCTTACTGCATGCATCCAGTTCATAAATGAAGGTAATTTTAAGTTAAATTAGAAATTATAAAATGGAGACTAAAGATGGTGAACATGGAGCTAGTGTTTTGAAGAATTAATATAGATACTAGAACTGTGCCAGCAATCAATGCATCAAATCAACAGTGAATGTATGATAATTCTAGATCTTAACACAGTGGAAAATTATTCTAATTCTTCTATAACCTGTTTTGGAGAGGGCATTTCTAGATCAATGTACACAATGAGGCCTTCATCTTTCATTAATTTAATTCATGTCTTTGATTAATTTGCCAGTCAAGTTTGATATGCCAGTTTCCAGCTATGGGATTGGGACATGTCATGTCACCCACATAATTTCAAAATTAGAATATAGGAATTCAGACAGTTAATTACTGAAAAAACTAACTTTATTCACAGTCCACAATTCCAGGTAAGGATATTAATAGCCATGCCTTTCTATTCAACAGCCTCCTTCCTTAAAATCTTTTATTTGATCCCCGAGCAGATCCTTCCTGTGCCCTGAATAAGGCAGGGTCCTAACGAAAAAATACCCTGGGATCATGTAATTAAAGACCGTACCATAACTGCATACACATCAGGGGGCTGAGTCCTGGTTCCACTGGCAGCCTCAATTCTGTTGAATCCTAACTGTCAAGTTCTTCACTTTGTAACCTCAGTAATGTTATTTTATTGTCACTTATAATTAGAGAGAGCGAGAGAGAGAGCGAGAGCATGTAGGAATTCATTTTGGAGCACTTGGGAGTGGGGGAAGTGATCAAGAGTAGTCAGCCTGGGTTCACCAAGGGCAAGTCCTGCCTGACCAATCTGATTAGTTTCTGTGATGAGGTCACTGGTTCTGTGGACATGCGGAAGTCAGTACATGTGATTTACCTTGACTTCAGCAAAGCTTTTGATACAGTCTCCTACAGTATTCTTGCCCATAAGTTAAGGGAGTATGGGTTGTATGCATGGACTGTAAGATGGATAGAAAGCTGGCTAGATGGTTGGGCCCCATGTGTAAAGGTCAATGGCTCAATATCTGTTTGACAGTCGGTTTCAAGTGGAGTGCTCCAAATCGTTTCTAGGTCTGGTATTGTTCAACAACTGTATTAATGACCTGGATGAGAGGGTGGATTGCACCCTCAGCAAATTTGCAGATGACACTAAGCTAAAAGGACAGGGAGAAACACTGGAGGGTAGGGATAGGGTCCAGAGTGACTTAAACAAATTGGAGGACTGGGCCAAAAGAAATTTGATGAGGTTCAACAAGGAGAAGTTCAGAGTCCTGCAGTTGGGATGGAAGAATCCCAAGCATTGTTACAGGCTGGGGACCGACTTGCTAAGTAGCAGTGCATCAGAAAATGACCTAGGGATTACAGTGGATGAGTGGCTGGATAAGAGTCAACAGTGTGCCCTTGTAGGCAAGAAGGGTAATGGCATATTGGGGTGCATTAAGAGAAGCATTTCCAGGGGACCTAGAGAACTTATTATTCCCCTCTACTTGGCACTGGTGGGGCCACATCTGGGGTATTATGTCCAGTTCTGGGCCTCCTCAGTATAGAAAGGATGTAGAGGCATTGGAGAGGGTTCAGCAGAGGGCAACAAAAATTATTAAGGGGCTGGAGCATATGACTTATGAGGAGAGGCTGAGAAATCTGGGGTTATTTAGTTTGCAGAAGAGAAGAGTGGGGGGTGATTTGATAGCATCTTTCAACTTCCTGAAAAGGGCGGGGCGCTCTAAAGAGGGTGGAGAGAGACTGTTCTCAGTGGTGACAGATGGCAGAGCACGGAGCAATGGCCTGAAGCTACAGAGGGAGAGATGTAGGTTGGATATTAGGAAAAAATTTCATCAGGAGGGTGGTGAAGCACTGGAATGTGTTACCAAGATGGTGGTGGATTCTCCATCCCTGGAGGTTTTTAAGTCCCGGCTTGACAAGGTCCTGGCTGGGATGACTTAGTGGTGGTTGATCCAGCTTTAGGCAGGGGGCTGGACTAGATGACCTCCTGAGGTCCCTTCCAGCCCTAGAATTCTATGAAAGAGCATATAAAAATCCTCAGAAGTCACGACATAGGACTGCTTCTAATTACCCTGGTTCAGAAGAACATCCCCTGCCTGTTCACAATCTACAGAAGCCCACTTCCCTGGAGCTTGGCACTGCCATTCAACATGCAATGGGCCAAGCCCTGTCTTATGTGAATCAGATGCACTCCACTACAGCACTCATAAATTTCTCCAATAACTCTTTCTGTGCTTTCCATCTGGAGATAGCAACATCCACCACTCTCAGAAGGAAAGGTCAGCATTCAGGTGACATGGGATAATTGGTGGGAGATTCATAGAACATATATGGAGATTACTGGAAGCATAATTTCATCATTTTTATTCTACATCTTTGTTGTGTACTTGCAGCAGATGGTACTCCTCTGGCCACCTTAATGCTAAGCTCTCTAGCATTTTGCTACCACAAGAATGGTTACTGCATGTTTCAGTGCATGTTGGAGAAATGATCATTTCCCATGAACCATGCTGTGTTTTTAAAGAAGATGTTACTTTTATTAGTGTTAATTGTTCTTACCTACCTGTAATGGGGTCAGCAACTACCTCTTGTGAGTGCCCCCTTCTTTGGTCAATAGTGTCTGCAATCACCATTCTTTTGAGGGGGTCTTCAGGGATTTAGTCCTCTGGTTAAGCCACATTCACTGTTTCCCCCTTCTGGGGTATACAGTCTCAGGTTCTTTCTCCAGCCTTGACTGGGGCCATAGGTCTAAGGGTTCTTCCCGCAGGCGCTGTCTTCTTCAAAAACTCACGTGGGCCAATCTCCTTGCCTGCAGCTGGAGTTCTTTCAGGAGTCCTCCCTGAGCTCAGTCTGCAGCCAGACCAGCTGGGACCTTCTCAGTGCCCTCCCAGGGTCTGGCCATATTGTGGGCTCAATCCCCCGCAGCTCAGTTGGCTCATACCTGCCTGTCCTTGGTCTTAAGGCTCAACCAGTCAGCTAAGCAGCTGGTCCTTCTTCTTTGAGCTTCAGGCAGGAACTGAACTCTGTACTCACTGCTTGCCTTTTATATGGCTCTTTGGGCTTCTAATTAGACACTCCAGCACTCCGCCAGTTGGTGCTTCTTTACAGCCATTCTAGGCTGCCTGGAGGACTTCCCTATGACTTTGTTCTGGGGCTGGGTGATGGAGGCCTCTCATAGGGGACCTCTAGACCTAGTCCTCCCCATCACAGTGCCAATAGCATTACTGACCAGCTCCACTTACCAGGCATTTTCAGCCAAAATGTACACTGTGTTATGAAGCCCTGGGACCCTGAAGGTCCCTCGCAAAGGACACCTGGGCAGATCTCAGTCTTTTTGAGGTCAATGAGCTACATGCAGAAACAGGGGTCTGCCTGCACAGTGCACTTTGCAGGATGGGCCCCAAAGCTGTGCCTATCCTGACAGACTGTACTGACTTAATTCACCAATGGTGCAGCTACCTGGTGGTAGTGTAGCCCACACACGTAGGTGTGGTTAACTGTACCAGGCAGTGGTACCTAGACCACCTCACAGAGAAATAATGTGTCATCTACTGCCTAAGCTGAGAGGCAGCTGGCCTTTAGTTTGTGCTGTAGAGGTGTCTGCAGAGCGCTCCAAAGTGCCCAGGTTCTCGATGGCCTTTGGGCAGCTACAGTAGCAGTGGAGAAAGCTGCCAGTAAAGCTGGTGTGTTTTTAGCCTGTGCTATACAGTGAAGATACCGTGTAAAGATACAAACAAAGCCCAGCAGAACTAGACTAAACCAGAGGTGCCCAAAGTAGGGTACAGCCAGGGCTGCTTGGGTGCACTATGGACTGGTTGCTATTTCCCAAAGGAACACGGTGGCTATTAACAAGAAGGCCACCTTAGAGCATGGCGGGCAGTTGGAAGCAGGGCTGGAACAGCCTGAGGCCTGATTCTCTCCTGTGCTGATACTGAGCCCAGTGTTGGGCTGCGGTGTGACTGCGTGTTTCTCATTCTGGGACTGCAGTGCAGAGCTGCTCTGGCTACATTGCCCTTTTCCTGGAACTTCTACACATAATGCATCCTGAGAATGGGTCTGCCATGGGGAGTGCTGTGCCGCTGTGGCTTCCTGTTGTTTGGTAGCCCTTCTGAGCCAGCAATGACTCAGTGCATAGGGATGGGCTGGCACCCAGCCCTGCAGAGAGCACACAGGGATTTCTGAGGCCTAGAGGCAAAGCAGAGAAACTACAGTTCCAATGACATGCTCAGTGTCAGCACATAATGCAAAAGTTGCCTTTCCAGTAATGTGTGACTGAGCACCACTGGAGCTATCCTTGCTGGGGCTCTGAGGAAGAGCTTCTATTCCGCACACTTAGAGCCAGTTCTTCATCATTTTCTTCAACTTTTCTCCTTTAAGATGATGTTTCCAGCTCTGGGATTAGCCTGGGGGTGAATTATTTTGGAACACTTGAGCAAAAAAATTCAGCTGTTTCAAAGCAGGAAGAAAATGGAGGAAAAAAACCCCCCCGAAACAGTTGCCATTTAAAAAATCTCAACCTTTTTTGTTAGATTGGCAAGTATCCACTTGGGATGCATCTTCTGTTCCTCTCCCAAACCTGACTTTAGTCTTATGTTTGTTTCAGGGATGGCAAATTATGAAAGGGCTCTCTCCTACTCTTCCTCGCACTCTCTCCTTTCAGTGCCAGCTTTTAGTTTGTAGTATTCGCATTCAGACCATGTTCTAATTTCCTTTAAAAACACATTTCAAGTCCTGGGATTGGGGTTTGCACTGCTATGGCTTTATGAATAAACCCTTTTAGAAAATAGAAACCCCTGCTGTTCAGTCCATAGTCGTCTTTTACTAAATTCAGTCTGCCCTATTGTCTCCATTCCCTACTGATGTTCCTGAACACAGGTGAGAACAGCCCCATTCTCTCTTTGTTTTCCCTTAGGTCTTCTGGAGTTTTCTTGGGTGTCAGTTTATCCTGCCCAGGGACATTGTGGTAAATGCTTCTCCTCTCTATTGCCTCATCATTAGCTACCTAGGAAGCTTTGTGAGATCTGACTTGGGTCCTAGTGTTTGAGATCACTAGAGAGCACTGTTGTACAGTCACACATTCTATTTATCACAAAGTACAGGAAGTTACCTGCTCCACGAGTAATGTTCTTCTAGATGTGCAGCTCATGTGCATTCCACAGTAGCGTGTGTGCTCACCATGTGCCCTGGTGATGGAAATTAGCCTCCTAGCAGTACCCGTAGCACAGCAGCTCTGACACCCCCTTGGAATAATGCCTGCGTGGTGTGGTATAAAGGGCACCGCTGGTTCCTCTCCCCTCCTTGATTCTTTCCTGCTGAAAACCCCGATTGTGCGGAAGGAGGGCAGGACGTAGAATCTCAAAGGACACCAGCTACAGAACAGCTAGTGGTCTATTTTGGGTGCTTGCTTAAATGCATTTCGCATTAGGTGATGCCTGAGCAGCATCCACCTGGAGCTGGGTAGGAGTTCAGGAACAAGTAGGTTGCAGCAAAGCCCTGATGAACCCAGCATCATCCCTAGTCTCGGTGATGATGGTGTAGTGAATGTGTGTACTGATGGCCATGTGGCTGCCGGACAATACCTAGGGGTTCCTTTTAACCATACAACATAGAATTGGCTTGAGCTCCCACCTAGTAAGCTGGGGAAATTCCACATGCTCCCAGGTGCCTTGGAGGGGCAATACTGGCCCCCTCTTAAGCAGAGAGTCTGAGTGTAGAAAAGAAGCTCAGAAACATCCTTAGGCAGGAATAATCAGTTTCACGCACACAAAATGGGAAGGGGCTGTTTAGGAAGCAGTACTGAAGAGAGAGATCCAGGGACTCACAGTGGCCCACCAGCTAAATATGAGTCAACGGTATGACACCTGGGGAGTAAAAAAAAGGAAACATCACTCTGGGATGCATTAATGGGAGTGTTGTAAATAAGAACAAGAAGTAATTCTTCTGCTCTACTCTGCACTGATTAGGCCTCAGCTAGAGTATTGTGGCTAGTTCTGGGCATCACATTTTAGGAAAGATGTGGAGGAGAAGGTCTGGAGAAGAGCAACAAAAATGATTAAAGGTCTAGAAAATATGACCTTTGAGGGATGACTGAAAGAACTGGGCTTGTTAAATTTGGAAGATGGGAGACTGAGAGGGGACATAACAGCTTTCAAATACCTAAAGGCTGTTGCAAGGAAGAGGAAGAAAAATTATTCTCCTTTACTTCTGCTGACAGGACAAAAAGCAATGGACTTAAATTTAAGCAGAGGAGATTTAGGTTGGACATTAGGAAAAACTTCCTAATTGTCAGTGCAGTCAAACACTGGAATAAATTGCCCCAGGAGGTTGTAGAGTCTCCATTACGAAAGACATTTAAGAGTAGATTAGATAACTATCTGTCAGGGATGGTCTTGATGGCACCCAGTCCTCCCATGAGGGCCGGGGACTGGACTTGATGGCTTAGAATCATAGAATCATAGAACTATAGAGCTGGAAGAGACCTAAAAAAGCCATTGAGTCCAGCCCCCTGCTCTAATCAGGACCAAACCCATCAGATCAGCCCCACCAGAGCTTTGTCAAGGCGAGACTTAAACACCTCCAGGGATGGAGACTCCGCTACCTCCCTGGGTAGACCATTCCAATGCTTCACTGCCCTCCTAGTGAAAAAGTTTTTCCTAATGTTCAACCTGGACCTTTCCAACCACAACTTGAGACCATTGTTACGCGTTCTGCCATCCGTGACCACTGTGAACAGCCTCTCTCCAGCCTCTTTGCCGCCTCCCTTCGGTAAGCTGAAGGCTGTTATCAAATCCCCCCTCAGTCTTCTCTTCTGCAGACTAAACAGTCCCAATTCCCTCAACCTTTCTTCATACATCATATGCTCCAGCCCCCAAATTATTTTGGTTGCCCTCCACTGGACCCTCTCCAGTGTATCCACATCCTTCCTATAAATGGGGGCCCAGAACTGGACACAGTACTCCAGATGCGGCCTCACCAAAGCCGAATAAAGGGGAATAATCACTTCTCTGGATCTACTGGCAACGCTCCTCTTGATGCAACCTAATATGCCATTAGCTTTCTTGGCTACAACAGCACACTGTTGACTCATGTCCAGCTTCTCGTCCACTACAACTCCCAGATCCTCTTCTTCAAAACTACTACCGAGCCAGTTGGACTCCAGCCTGTAACAATGCTTGGGATGCTTCCGGCCCAAGTGCAGGACTCTTGTCCTTATTGGACCTCATCAGATTTCTTGCAGCCCAGTCTTCCAATTTATCTAAGTCACTCGGGACCCTATCCCTACCCTCCAGCGTTTCTACCTCTCCCCCAGCTTAGTGTCATCCGCAAACTTGCTGAGGGTGCAATCCAATCCCTCATCCAGGTCATTGATAAATATGTTGAACAGAACAGGACCCAGAACCAAACCTTGGGGCACTCCACTAGAAACCGACCGCCATCCCGACATTGAGCCGTTGATCACTACCCTCTGGGCCTGACCTTCTAGCCAGCTTTCTATCCATCTTACCGTCCACTTATCCAACCCACATTCCTTTAACTTGCTGACAAGAACAGTGTGGGAGACGGTATCAAAAGCTTCGCTAAAGTCCAGATAAATCACATCCATTGATTTTCCCCTATCCACAGAGCCAGTTAAGGCCCCTTCCAGTTCTAGAGTTCTATGATTCTACAAAAGGGGAGACGTCTCCGGTTGTTAATTAGGGAAAATGCTGCAGGTGGGATTCATGAAGCCAGGAGCAGGACACCCCCAGAGCATGTGGAGCACTGTCTTCTGCCTCCAGTTCCTGAGTTCCACAACCAAACATTCCTTTTCTGGGCCCCTCTCTGCTCTTCCCCATCCCCCACTCACAGTGGTTGTCCTTCGTCTTCAGAACCCAGGGGCCAGAGATACATCTGTGTGAATTTGTTTGCTGTCCAGGGAAGAAGGTACCTTATTCGCTTCACTGTCTGAATGTTTGCCTTGTCTGGCCACCTGCCAGCCACTGCTCCTGACTGTCTGGCTCCCCCTGACCCAACTGCTTACTCTGCTCCCTTGTCACCTGCCACCTGCCTCAGCAGGTGTTCGTGCGGGTTCACCCACCTCTTTGTTATTGTCAGCTCAGTCTGGACACAAATTAGTGATCATCAGCTCTTGAGCACCTAAAAGAACAAAGGCCTCCTAATTGAGCCTTTTTAGTTCTATCTTCAAGCAGTGGGGAGGAAGAGATTAAACCAAACCAGAGCTCCTCAGGGAGTAGCCACATCTTCTGGCTGGGATACTAGTCCCTTCCTCTCTTAATGTTACAGGGAGCTGGTATTCAACTAAGCCTCTGGCTTAACAAGGTCCTTTCAGCTAAGGCGGGTGATCCCTTGTTTGGGACAGGTTAAACACAGTTCTGCTCCCCTTTGTAGGTACAATGAAGACAACATTGAGAGCATTTCACTGCCCCTCACTGAATACTCCAGGGATCTGTAACCCCTAACAGCCAACATGTATCACTTTGAGCAACACCACTCTGTCTGTTGGACAGCCAGGCAAAGTAGGTGTGTTCATGTAAATATCGGTTGCTTCTGAAGTCTCTCCCTCTCCCACACTGTTATCAGGGGAAAACTCGGTCAGATCCCACTCACATCAGCTAGGTGCTGCAGGCACACATGGGACATGATCGCTGTACGGATAGCTCGTATGCTGCCCTGTGCCTGCATATGTGATGGGCGCCCCTGTGAGTGCGCACTCACTGCACACTTCCAGCACTGCGCACGCTGCTTCCTGATTTCCCGTCACCTGCACTTTGCTTAGTCTTTGGCCACAGTCTTTGGGTGTTTAGATGACACTGCCCTGTCCCCTGCCTGCTCTGCGGGTGTCCCGAATGGGGCTGTCAGGGAGAAGTGCTGCAGCAGACTCTGTCACTCACGCTCTGCATGGGCACTCAAAGGATGGGGCCCAGGCTATGTAACAGTTGAGTGACAGGCAGTGGGAACCCCAGGGACAAACTTCAGAGCAGAAGGAGAGATGAGATGCTTGTGATATGCCATAGGGGCTTCTGCCTGTTAGGGAGGCAGAGGGACCCAGAAGCATAAGAATGTCAGCATGTCTATACTGAGTCAGACCAGACAGCCTTCGAGTCCAGTATCCTGTCTTTCATTAGATACCAGTGGCAGGTGCTCCAGAAGAAATGAACAGAACAGGTAACTATCAAGGGATCCACCCCTGTAGCCCATTTCCAGACTGTGACAAAAGAAGTCAGAGAGACAATCCCTGGCTAATAGCCATAGATGGGCCTGTCTCCATGAACTCATCCAGTACTTTTTTGAACCCTGTTAGAATCTTGGCCTTACATCCTATGGCAGGGAGTTCCATAGGCTGTCTGTGCATAGTGTGAAGAAAGATTTTCTTTTGTTTACTGTAAATGTGCTGCCTATTAATTTCATTTGATGACCCCTAGTTTTTGTGTTATGCAAAGGAGCAAATAAAACTTCCTCATTTACTTTCTCCACACCAGTCCTGGCCAGTGTTGGAAGCCAGGATGCTGGGCTAGATGGCCCTTTGGTCTGATCCAGTAGGGCCATTCTTATGTTGATCTAGGCTCAAGAGAATTTTTGTGTCCACGGGGTTAGGCTGAGCAGAGGGTTGTGCATGTCAAAGGGGCTGACATATTCAGCATAAGGGGCTAAAGAGCAGGCCTGGTGCCCCTATCTCTGGCTTTCTGTGGATCAGTTCCTCTCCATAAGTGGGGACAAGGCAGTGTATGTCCTGGGGCTCATTCATTGCCCACTGCCCTTAGTCTGTTAAAGGCGGATGCCCTGGAGTCAGGAGGTGCTCACACACTCATGGAGGGGTTTATTCAGCACCTTGGACAGGTAACAACCTAGGCCAGGACATTTACTTGCCAAGAAAAATGCCATGTCTGCAGCTCTGAACAGGAGCAGGAGTGTGTGGTTCATTCTTAGCTATGAAGGTACCCCACAGCAGCAGGGACAGCTCTTCTGGAGACCTCAGCTCCTCCAGCATGATCCAACTGGGGGTCATACCAGCAAACTGGTGGAGAGACAGATGGGCCCATGCGACTCACCGACTGAACCTAATTCAGGCTGTGATTAGTAATTATTGTTATTTATAAATTTATATTACAGTTGTAGCCACCACATGGCTGGGGCAGCCTGTGAGTCATGGAATGGCCACAGGGTAACTGGGGACAGCCTCTGGATTGTGGCCCAGTTGTGGGATAGCTGGGGGCAGCCTGTGGGTCTTGAAGAAACCACAGTGGACCTGGGGACAGCTCCATGGTTCATGGAGCAGCTGTGGGGTGGCTGGGGACAGTCTGGAAAATAGCGTGCCAGATGGAGCCCACTGCCTGTGGGATCTCACCACCAGTGTGCTGCTGAGGGAGGCTGCGCAGACCAGGGTCATAGCTATGTAAATCACAGTCCCATCAACTGAGCTCCTGGATAATCAGTATTAAAGGGAAACTATTTTCTAGTTCATTACAGGAAATCTGGGCTTCTGCTGCAGCTGGAGTTAGTGCCACATTCTACTTCCAGGAGAAACAAACTCTGTTCAGCTCCACCTGCTAGCCCAGCCCTGGGCTTTCCCAGCACGGCTCTGCCTCTGCCCCTCACTCCTGGCACACAGCCCCCTGCTAGCCCAGCCCTGAGCTTCTCCAGCATGGCTCTGCCTCTGCCACTTACACCCAGCCCTCAGCCCCTGCTAGCCTGGCCCTGGACTGCCTGCACACAGAGCTTTGCCAGCACCCCTATGCTGCAGCCCCTGTTATCTGAGCCCTGGGCTTCCCCCACCCATATCAGATCCCTTCTGCCCACATACGCTGCGGGCACCATGGAGGTGGCAGTGTACGGTAACAGGTCTCCAGGAGAGTGATCTTCCTTTGCAGAGCATCTAGCAGACAAAAAGGGTGTGAGTGTCTGGGTGCCTGCAGGACTCCACTGAAACCCTCTGCACATTTCTTTCAAGCAAGGTTATTGTAAAGGGGGTTCCCTGGCTTGTTTTTTTAACAACCTTCTAACTGGGAAAGGTCTGAGAGTGGGGCAATGCTCAGCTAATCTCCCAGGGGCCCACAGGAACTGCTGCCTGCTCACAGCCTCTAGTACATTTGTATGTGAGAAACAAAGTACTTCTGAGCTACGCTGGACAGCGGTGAGCCCTGAGTTCTGGCTGGAGGCCCAGGCTGTGGCAGGACCTCCTGGGCACAGTCTTTCTCTGAAAGGAGGCTTTGTGGTTACGTAACAGTGACTGCTCTGTGGGTTTATGAAGGTGGGAACTTGGGTGGAGCGTCGTAGGCAGACTGCTTTGCCCAGCACACGGGCAGTGTTGGGCAGTCAAGGAGCTGGACACCACCCATTTCAAAGGCTTTGTCCCTTTGGATTGCCCAGTTCCTCTCGTTGTACAGGGGGAAGTTGTGTTACCTCAGAGTTGTCTTTCAGCCCCCCAACCCTGTGCTTACTCTGGGCTAGAGCCCCAGTGCTCTGCTGGGTGGCAGCTTGGGATGGCTGGGACTCAGAGCTGCCTGCTCCACCTCCAGACCCCATTCCTTATCTCCTGGCTCTCCAAGGCTCTCCCTGCTGCCTTGTGTCTGTGGCCTGGATGCTAGCAGCAGGTGCACTGTGCTCTGAGCCTGGCTTACTGCCACCATCACATGAAAGACAGAGTGCCCTCGATGGCACTGGCCATTGGCTGGCCTGCACTGGGTGAATGGGCCCCCAGCCTGCCAGACCCTGGTCTCCTGTCCCCTTGGGGCACCTGCCAGGAGCATGGTGGGAAAGGTGGTCTGCTCGCCAAGGAGCAGAAAGGCTAAAGTAACATTGAGCCGGAGGGAGTCAGACCAGCCAGCAATGATGCAGAATCCCAGGAAAGGTCCATGTGGGAGGGTCAGTCCATTCTATAGGGAGCAGCAGCAATGAACTGGCTAATAAAAGACCATGTCTCAGGGGCCAGGAGTAGGCAGGGATAGGCAGGCAGAAGGGCAAGGAAAGGCAGGCAAGCAGGTGGGCAGGAAAGGGGCAGGCAGGACATGGGCAGGGAGGCCAGTGGGCAGGAGCTGGGCTGGGGCCAGAAAGGCAGGCAGGCAGGCAGGAGGTGCTGTGGCCAGGGTTCAGAGCATCAGTGGTTTGGGAAGCATATTTGTTAACTTTTGAAGTGACAAATTCCTCACAGGGTCAGCACTGACTTCCCAGTGGAAGGAGAGTTGCTGCCACTGAGGCATCTGCCAGCAGGCAGAATGGTCAGACTGGTGAGGCAGGGCCCCCATTCCCAGGGATGGCACCTCCCAAAGGGTGGGGTTCCCCATTCCCAGGGATGGAGCCAGTTGTCTTGCCCAGGTGACAGCAGGTTGCAGCTGACTGAGCATGGGGAGCTGGCCTCAAGCTGCCATGGGGCTGGAGTGGGGAGGATGGGATTGAGATGTATGTGGGGGAGCACCCTGCATCTTCACTCAGAAGCCTGCCCTGCCCTGCCCTGCCCTGGGGCCTGGCGCTGGCTCAGCTTTCGCAGTCTTCAGGGCTACTTCCAGCTCACTGGTGCAGACCCGATGGCGGGGGGCTAGACCAAGCGCCTAACCCTGTGCCCCTGCTGCTGTGTTGTCAGCACCTGCCCTCATGCCACTTGTCCGCACCCCTCACACCTGTCTGACTGTCTGTCTGTCAGTACCCCCCTCATCTGTCTGACCTGCCTGTCCATCAGCACACCCCACACCCTCTGTCTGTCTGTCTGTCAGCACACTCCACCCCTTTGTCCATGTGTCAGCACATCCTGCCCTCTCTGTCTGTGTGTGTGTCAGCACACCTGCCTTCTCTGTCCATCCATCAGTACAGCTGCCTACTCTAACTGTCCACCAGCTCACCCTGCATCCACGCTGGCCATCTGTCAGCACATCTCGTCCCCTCTGTGCATCCATCAGCATCCCCCCACCCCTCTGTCTGTCCGGCAGCTCAGCCTGTGCTCACACACTCTGTCTGCCAGCACCGGGCCTGCCTCTTGCTGCACGTCAGCTCAGACCTACGCAGGTGACTGCTAGTGGAGCGGCCCGCACCTCCTGTGGCTTAGCTGACAGGCGTGTGCCAGTGTCTCTGTGCACTCTGGGGCACCGGCGAACAGGCAGCTAGCAGACAGGCCAGGTGAGTGATCCGGGTGGCTTCTGGGCCTCGCACTTGAGTGACAGCAAGGCTCTAATGGTGAGTTGTCAGTGGCCTCCATTAGGTGGGTTCCCAAATGCATCCATTAGGGGCCGCTAGCCTGACCCTGGCTGCTGCCTGCACCACAGGGGGCAGCTGCTGTGCACTGCTAATGGAGTTAATGTGTTCAGCCATCGCCTGGCTGAGAACATGTCATACTGATCCTCTGTGTTGGTGCCAGGGAGTGGAGCTGCCTCCCGAAGCCTGTGAGGGGCAGCAGCTCCCCAAGCTGTGCCTGTGCCCAGTGCAGGTATGATGTGCATGGGTGGGCTCAGGGCCAACTGTGCCACTGTCCCTGGGGAAGAGGGACACAGGCGAGCTCTGCTGCCCTCTCCCCAAGGTCTGCCCTCTGCAATGCATTACCCCAGCCCAGCTCTCCCAGAAGCTCTTGTGGTCCCACTCTGGGGCTGGTGAAGGACTGAGGACCCAGAGCAGAAGGGCTAATGCTGGTGTTTCAGAGGGCAGGAAGGCAGGTCTGAGGGAGAGGGCAACAGAACCCATCTGTCATGGACTTCCTGTGTCTCAGACTGTGGACAGCTATGCACGTATGCTGGACCAGACTGCTTACCTGGCAAGAGGTGGCATGGCTGCTGGCTCTGGGGTACTTTATAGTGGGATGTGTCAATCTGCACCAGGACTCTGCTCTGAGTGATGTGCAGCAATCTCCAGCACAGCTTAACTTGATAAGAAGGCCCAGCAAACTTGCACCAGCATCAGGCTGCATAGGGCTGTTTGGAGCTCGCTGTGGTTGTGGGCTCACAGCAGCATTGTGAAAATAAGAAGGGGTGTGTGGCTGATTTTAAAGACCATTTGATGTAGTTTAATGAGAGCTGTTAGAATAGAAACAAAGACCTGGATTTCGTTTTATTTACTAATAGAGGAGCAAACCCATCCCAGTTGGACCTGCAGGCCTTCCAGGAGAATTACACCCAGGGGAAACAGCCCATTGTTTCCTGGGTAGCAATAGCATTTCCCCAGTATCTGCCAGGCCCCTGGGCTCTGCCCTGCAGTCCCATCTCACTCCCATGCCCGCCTGGTCCCTGTTGTTTACTCCCTGCTGGCCTATCGCTAAAGGAGGTCATGATCCATGATACAATGTGTCCAAGACTGGAACCCACAGGCAGGATTCACAGAGCCCAGGAATGAGCCAGTAACTGACAAGGTTCTCAAGGTGAAGTGAGGTCACCTTCAATGTGGACCTTGTCATCCCACACTGTGGTGTGCCCGGTGTCATGACCTCCCACAGTGGGGCATCAGTCCCTGCCCTACACGTGCTCAGCCCTTGCTCTGGCTTTCAGCACCCACGATGGGTGTGGAAGTGAGTCGGGTTGCCTGTCTGCAACTCTCCAACCCATCCAGAATCTTAACTAGTAAAGTCAGATGCATCAAGGCACATGTGCCTTCTCCAGCAGCGATGCTGTGCCCTTGTCAGCAGTCAGATCACCAGGCCTCTGATCTGTGCTAAGGAAGAAGCAGATGCAGAGCCCTCCAAGTAAGAAGCCCTGAGCTCTGCTCTGAGTGATGTGCAGCAATCTCCAGCAGAGCTTAACTCGCTAATAACTTTGAGCTAATTTAAATATTTCAGTCATGTTGCCTCTTAATCAACCTCTCTCAGAACAAAATAATCCCAGTCTGGTTAATCTCTCCTTGCATGGAAATCTTCTCATTCCTTTATGTCCGTGTGGCCTGACTCTGCTCTAGCCAATGTGGAAACATCTTTCCTCAAGTATGTGGACAAGAGCAGGACTTTGCTCCCAGCGTGGGCCAGGCAGCAGGACATATTAACCTTCACATGTGGTGCTGCACTCCTGATGCACCTCAACCCCTAAGGAGGCCTCTAGTGTCCACTCCCTACCCCTGAGCACTGTGTCCAGTCGTCCCTTCCCTCTTTTTGTGCTGTGATTCATACACTTTGTCCTGTGTGTGTGCTTATTGCCCTCTGCCTAACGCAGAGCTATACCTGTGCTCACTGGCTGAGCTGGCCAGCTACCAGGGCTGCCATAGGGATTCAGGGAGGAAATCCAGCCTGGTATCCCTTCATGGCCTCTTCCCATACTGCTGTGAAGGGATCCAGCTCTCAACCTCCAGAGTCTGCACAGAGCCCAGGCTCTGCCCTGGCTTAGGGTCCTGAGGCACCATCTCAGATGCAGAGCCTCCATTTAGTGCCCTCTCTTGAAAGCAGCAACAAAGGCACGCTGCCAAGGCTCCGCAAGCAGTACGCATCATAAGAACATAAGAACATAAGAATGGCCATACTGGGTCAGACCAAAGGTCCATCCAGCCCAGCATCCCATCTGCCGACGGTGGCCAATGCCAGGTGCCCCAGAGAAGGAGAACAGAAGACAATGATCAAGTGATTTATCTCCTGCCATCCATCTCCTGCCCTTGTTCTGAAGGCTAGGGCACCATACTTTATCCCTGGCTAATAGCCATTTATGGACCTAACCTGCAAAAATTTATCAAGCTCTTTTTTAAACCCTAATAGAGTCCTGGCCTTCACAGCCTCCTCGGGCAAGGAGTTCCACAGGTTGACTGTGCGCTGTGTGAAGAAAAATTTCCTTTTATTAGTTTTGAACCTACTACCCATCAAT
The DNA here is from genome assembly GCF_033958435.1 of Carettochelys insculpta. Taxonomy (NCBI): domain Eukaryota; kingdom Metazoa; phylum Chordata; order Testudines; family Carettochelyidae; genus Carettochelys; species Carettochelys insculpta. Next base: position 478,100 of record NC_134151.1, read on the forward strand.
TTCATTTGGTGTCCCCTAGTTCTTGTATTATGGGAAAAGGTAAATAATTTTTCTATATTCACTTTCTCCACACCATTCATGATTTTATATACCTCTATCATATAGCCCCTCAATCGCCTCTTTTCCAAACTGAAAAGTCCCAGTCTCTCTAGCCTCTCCCCATATGGGACCCGTTCCAAGCCCCTAATCATCTTAGTCGCCCTTTTCTGAACCTTTTCTAATGCCAATATATCTTTTTTGAGGTGAGGAGACCACATCTGCATGCAGTACTCAAGATGTGGGCGTACCATAGTTTTATATAGGGGAAGTATGATATCTTTTGTCTTATTATCGATCCCTTTTTTAATAATTCCTAACATCCTATTTGCCTTACTAACTGCCGCTGCACACTGCGTGGATGTCTTCAGAGAACTATCCACTCTAACTCCAAGATCCCTTTCCTGATCTGTCGTAGCTAAATTTGACCCCATCATGTAGTACGTGTAATTTGGGTTATTTTTTCCAACATGCATTACCTTACACTTACCCACATTAAATTTCATTTGCCATTTTGCTGCCCAATCACTCAGTTTGCTGAGATCTTTTTGTAGTTCTTCACAATCCCTTTTGGTTTTGACTGTCCTGAACAACTTGGTGTCATCTGCAAACTTGGCCACCTCACTGCTTACCTCATTTTCTAGATCATTGATGAACAAGTTGAACAGGATCGGTCCCAGGACTGACCCCTGGGGAACACCACTAGTTACCCTCCTCCATTGTGAAAATTTACCATTTATTCCCACCCTTTGTTTTCTGTCTTTTAACCAATTCCCGATCCATGAAAGGATCTTTCCTCCTATCCCATGACCGCCTAATTTACATAAAAGCCTTTGGTGTGGGACCGTGTCAAAGGCTTTCTGGAAATCTAGGTATATTATGTCCACTGGGTGCCCCTTGTCCGCATGTTTATTAACCCCTTCAAAGAATTCTAATAGATTAGTTAGACACGACTTCCCTCTGCAGAAACCATGCTGACTTTTGCCCAACAATTCATGCTCTTCTACGTGCCTTGCAATTTTATTCTTTACTAGTGTTTCTACTAATTTGCCTGGTACTGATGTTAAACTTATCAGACGTGTCTGCAGCTTGAACACCCCTCTCAGAGTCCAACTTATGGGGTGAGCCTGCGGGATTCAGCAGGTCCCTCTGAGGAGGCCATGCAGTACATTTAACCCAAGAAACCCACAAACAATTGTAACATCATTGCTCTTCACAGACTAGCAATGAGAGGTAACGGCATGTAGAAAACAACAAATGCCCTGAACACAATGCCCCTCACTCTAGCTCTCCCTTCTTGAGGGAGTCACGGGCCCATGGGTTTCGAGGCAAGAAAGGAGCAGTGTGAGCAGTTATTCTGGCCTCCTGCATGTCACTGGCTGCAAACCTCACCCACTCATTTCTGTAAGAGGCTCCTGACCTCTGGCTGAGGCGCAGGAGTCCTGAAATTGTGTTTTTAAAATGTCAAGGTACTGAGACTCCACCATTTAGAGTAGTTTAAACTAGCAGGTGACCTCTGTCCCTGATGAAGAGGGAGGCAAAACAAAACAAGATCTCTGCCAACCTGGCCGGCAGGAAATTCCTTCCTAACCCCAAATGGGGTGCTCAATAAGACCCTGATCACGTTGGTGAGACCCACTAGCTAAAGAGTCGTCTGTATTAACTTGGCGTGCTCACCATCTAATGTCCCATCCCTGGCCACTGGAGATATTTGTTACTAGCAGTGGCATGTGGGTCACATGCCACTGTAGGGGATCTCTTCATACCTTCATAAACTTGATGAGGTCAATCAGGAATCTAGTACTGCCCCTTGGAAGGTTGTTTCAGAACTTCACTCTGATGGTTCAAAATCTTTATTGGATTTTAAGCCCAAATTTGTTGAGAGCCAGTGTATATCCACTTATTCCTGTGCCAACATTGGCCCTTAACTTAAATAATTCCTTTCTCATCCTGGTGTTTGTCCTTTTGATGCTATTTACAAATAGCAATCATATCTGCCCAGCCTTTGTTTAGTTAGGCTAACCAACTTAAGCCCCTTGAATTTGCTTTCATAAGGTAGATCCTCCATTCCTCTGATCAGCCTTGTAGCCTTTCTCTACCTCTGTCCCACTTTGAAATCCACTTTCTTAAATGTGGGAGACCAGAATGGCACACAGCATTCCAGATAAGGTCTCATCAATGCCTGTACAATGGTATTAGCATTTCCCTATCCCTGTTGGAAATACCTTACATGATACACCCTAGGCCTGCACTAGCCTTTGTCCTGGCCACAGCACATTGGTGCCTCACAGTCAGACTGTGATCGACCAAGACATCCAGTTTTTTTTCCCCCTTCAGTTGCTTGTAACTAATAGGTCCTCAGCGCACAGGAAAATTCTTGTGGCTAGTCTCTACATGCATGACCTTGCACTTTGCACTATGAGTTTTCATCCCATTTCTATTGTTTCACTTTTCAAGGACAGACAGAGCTCCTCATATAACACTCTGGGTCTCCCACACTGGCAATTGCCAACTTCACACCATCCACAAGTGTTCATTATGTCTCCCACTTTTTGTGCCAATGTCATTTATGTCATAATGAAAACTCCCCTGAAAAACCTGTCTCCAGCCTAGCACTTAACGGTTCAGCATGGCCCATTGTGGTCTCAACTTTAAGCGGTTCCTTACCTATTCTCAATTCTCATGTTAATTCCCATCTTCTCCAATCCCACGAATAATCTCCCATGTGGAACTGTATTGAATGCCTTACTGGACTCCCAGTCCTTGGGTGCTGGGTTCACATAGGCAGGGCACCATCTGCCCATCAGGCTCCTGTAGCTTAAGCTGATGAAAATGGCTGCCAGCCCATAGAACAGAGCTCCTATTCTTTTATAGCCTTTCAGTTCCTCTGTTAAATGACTCGCAGATCAGCCTCCTTGATGAAATGGACACAGGATCTGATCCAGCCTGGCATTTCCGATGTTCCAGGCTCCCAGCCCAAGCATACCCTTCCTAATGCCAAGGGCTATGGTTGCACCAGTCCACTGTCTGGAGCACATAGGAGGCCTACTGGAGATTAGGAGCATGTTCAGTGTAGTTTCCATTTAGAGATCTCCGTGAGTTTCAAGTAAGCTCATAGTTTAAAAAGAATGGTTGAAGATGTGACCAGGCATCCTCTAAGAAACTCTGCTAAACGTCTGACAATGGCAGTTTCCAGAGGTTTAGGACATAGGCAAATCTATGGATGTGCAGATGGATTCTAGTGCTATCCCACTTGCCAAACATCAGGTCCCTTCTTCAAAGCATGGAAGAAATAGAGAGCTTAAATTTTAAATGTTAATACTGGTGAAATGCCCCAGCCTCCTCATTCTCAGAAACAGGAGAACGGTTTTCATTGAAATTTTGAGAAATCTCTAGCCTGAGGCAGAATGAGTATGGGAAATTTCAGCACAAATTCCTAGATTCAAAGCCCAGGGAGGACCATTATGATCACAGTGTCTGCCTTTCTGTATAACACGTCCCAAAGAAGGTCCCCAAACTAATTTCTAGAGCATATGTTTTAGAAGAGAAATCTGATCTTGATTTAAGAATTGTCTGTGATGGAGAATCTATCACAACCTGTGCTAAATTTCTCTAGCAGATGATTATGTGATTAAAAATTATTTCTTGTTTCTGGTTCTAATTTCAACTACAAGTCACGGGATCTGATCACACCTTTGTCAGATAGACTGAAGAGCCCATTATTAAATATTTGTTCCCCTTGTAGGTACCTGCCAGCTTTAATCAAGACACCCCTGAACCTTCTCTTTGTTAAGCTATATAGACTAAGTTCTTTGAGCCTGTCACTATCTGGCTGGTTCCCTAACCCTTTAGTCATGCTCGTGGCTTTTCTCGGAACCCTCTTCAATTTATCACCATCCTTCTTGAATTGAGGACACCAGAAGCAGACACAGGATTCTAGCAGTGGTGGTAAAATAGCCTTTCTACTCCCACTCAAGCTACCTCTGTGCGCTGTCTGTGCTCACATCAGCCCTTTTGGCCACAATGTCACACTGGGAGCTCACGCCCCCCTGCTTATCCACCTTAATCAACGAATCTTTTCCAGAATTCCTGCTTCCCAGGATAAAGTCCCTGTATTCCCAGTCTGGCTTGTAAATATTGTTTCTGCCTCTAGGTAGTTGTCCTCTTTCCTTATTTCATTGAGGTTTTTGTGTTCCCAAATGCCAGTTTGCTGATGCACTCGCAGAGAGACACTTGTGTCGTGTGAATAATTCTCTTCCGCTGCTGTCTGATGCTTCTCTTTCTCAGACAACTTTTTGTTTCATCACTGCAATGAGGTTAAACTTGAGTTCAAATAACGAATAGGATCCTTTTAGCTGAGCTCATTGATTTGGGATATTCAGTGGTTCAGAGCTTTGATGGATCTCTTGTGTAGCCATGGGCATCATATGCTGACCAGAGGTACTCTGTTTCAGGGGCTGCCTTTAGTTTTATTTTTCTGTCATGTTGAACTGTGACTGCACTGTGTACACTAGCTTATATTAACACCCAGACATCTCAGAGAGCCACATAAAACATCCAGGAATCATGATGTTGAAACCATCAGTTTACCTCATTAAAAATTAGACCCTAGCAAAGTGAATGTGCATCTGGGTTTTGAATAGGATGATGAATAGACATCCCTGGCGCCAAAGACTTAGCTGCTGTGCATCTCAATTTGCCAGGTCAGGGGAGCCAACTCCCCTTGCTCTGGGGAACTTTGACTTTCAGCACACAAGCAATAACCAACTGGAGTTTAATTAACACTTCAGGTTAAGGAAGAAGAATAATGGACTTCTAGCAATGATGAGGCTGCAGCTTGTAAACTATGTTCAGTTCTGGGCACATGGATACTTGGAAAATACTGGGAAAAGAGAAACTTGAAGACAAAGACACAAAAATGACCATGGGCTGAAATGAGGGACTGGTGAATTCTATGCTATATATACCAGGGCAATCATTTAATCTTTGCTACTCTAAGGCAGCTGTCTCTGAGGTACAAAACCTGGGACATCTGGAATGATCTTGAAGCCATTAAATCAGCCATCAGAAAGTGAGTACTGAGCATACTGGCAGATTTCTTAGGACATCTATCTCAAAAGGATGACTGAGGAAAGCACGGATGGGGCAACCCTACCATTGTTCCAGCCAATTAAGTTATGGCAATAAACTACGCAGAAGCAATGTAACCTCTCTCCTCCTAGCTGATAGAACCAGCGCTATGTCACGCTGGAGTTAGGCATCCCTGGAAGAAAACCCCTGGCCTTGCGCCTGCCACGGTGATAATAACAGTCCTTTCTAGGCATTACCACCTCAGTCATTTTATGACACAAAGTGAAGCATGCCCCTTATTTACATGCCTTCACACCTACACTCTTCTGCATGGACAGCCCCTGCCATAACTCACCTGTCCAGCCACTTCCCAACAGAGTCCACACTACGGTCCTGTTAACACCCCATGCTCAGTGGACTGCGACTCAGGAGATGCCTATATGTTACCAACAGACGGGAGATTACTGCTGTCGTCTGTTCCAGGTAACGCTGAGGCTACAACCATCTGGTCCCCAGTATTTTCTTACCCTCACTCATAGAATCATAGAAGAGTAGGACTGGAAGGGACCTCGACAGGCCATCGAGTCCAGCCCCCTGCCCTCATGGCAGGACCAAGCACTTTCTAGACCATCCCTGAAAGCCATCTATCTAACCTCTTCTTAAATATCTCCAGTGATGGAGATTCTACCACCTCCCTTGGCAATTCATTCCAGTGTTTGATCACCCTGACACTTAGGAACTTTTTCCTAATGTCCAACCTGAACCTCCCCTGCTGCAATTTCAGTCCATTGCCTCTTGTTCTATCCTCAGAGGCAAGGAAGAACAAATTCCCTCCCTCTGCCTTATGACACCCTTTTAGATACCTGAAAACTGCTATCATGTCCCCCCTCAATCTTCTTTTTTCCAAACTAAACAAGCCCAGTTCTTTCAGCCTTTCTTCATAGGTCATGTTCTCTTGACCTTTGATCATTCTCGTTGCTCTCCTCTGGACCCTCTCCAATTTCTCCACATCCTTCCTGAACTGCGGTGCCCAGAACTGGACACAATAGTCCAGCTGAGGCCTCACCAGCGCAGAGTAGAGCAGGAGAATGACTTCTCATGTCTTGTTCACAACACACCTGTTAATGCATCCTGGAATCATGTTTGCTTTTTTCGCAACAGCATCACACTGTTGACTCATATTTAGCTTGTGGTCCACTATAACCCCCAGATCCCTTTCTGCTGTACTCATTCCTAGGCAGTCCTTTCCCATTCTGTATGTGTGACACTGATTGTTCCTTCCCAAGTGGAGCACTTTGCATTTGTCCTTATTAAACTTCATCCTGTTTACCTCAGCCCATTTCTCCAGTTTATCCAGATCCTTTTGAATTATGACTCAATCCTCCAAAGAAGTTGCAACCCCTCCCAGCTTGGTATCATCTGCAAACTTAATAAGTGTACTTTCTATGTCAATATCTAAATCGTTAATGAGGATATTAAACAGAACTGGTCCTCAAACAGACCCCTGCGGAACCCCACTAGTTACACTTTTCCAGCAGGATTGAAAACCATTAATAACTACTCTCTGGGTATGGTTATCCAGCCAGTTGTTCACCCACCTTATAGTAGCCCCATCTAGGTTGTATTTGTGTAGTTTATTGATAAGTATATTATGTGAGACCGTGTCAAATGCTTTACTGAAGTCTAGGTATACCACATCCACTGCTTCTCCCTTATCCACAAGGCTCGTTATTCTATCAAAGAAAGGTATTAGATTGGTTTGACATGATCTGTTTTTAACAAAACCATGCTGGCTGTTCCCTATCACCTTACCACCTTCCAAATGCTTGCAGATGATTTCTTTAATGACCTGCTCCATTATCTTTCCTGGCACAGAAGTTAAGCTGACTGGCCTGTAGTTTCCCAGGTTATTCTTGTTCCCCTTTTTATAAATGGGTACTATATTTGCCCTTTTCCAGTCTTCTGGAATCTCTCCCATCTCCCACGATTTTCCAAAAATGATTGCTAAAGGCTCAGATACCTCTTCTATCATCTCCTTGAGGATTCTAGGATGCATTTCATCAGGCCCTGGTGATTTGCAGACATCTAATTTTTCTAAGTAAATTTTAATTTGTTCTTTTCTTATTTCAACTTCTAAACCTACCCCTTTTTCACTAGCATTCTCTATGTCAGGCATTCCTTCAGATTTCTCAGTGAAGACCGAAACAAAGGAATCATTAAACATCTCTGCCATTTGCAAATTCCCTGTTACTGTTTCTCCCTTCTCACTGACCAATGGCCCTACCCTTTTCTTGGTCTTCCTCTTGTTACTAATGTATTTGTAAAAAGCCTTCTTGTTTCCCTTTATGCTTGTAGCTAGTTTGAGCTCGTTTTGTGCCTTAGCCTTTCTAATCTTGCTCCTGCATGCTCGTGTTGTTTGCCTATATTCGTCCTTTGTAATTTGTCCTAGTTTCCATTTCTTATATGATTCCTTTTTTATTTTGAGATCATGCAAGATCTCCTGGTTAAGCCAAGGCAGACTTTTGCCATGTTTTCTATCTTTCCGACGCAGCGGGATAGCTTGCTTTTGGGCCTTTAATAATGTCCCTTTGAAAAACTGCCAACTCTCAGCCCTTTTTCCCCTCAGTTTAGCTTCCCATGGGATCTTACCTACCAGCTGTCTGAGTTTACCAAAATCTGCCTTCCTGAAATCCATTATCTCTATTGTACTGTTTTCCCTTCTACCCTTCCTCAGAATTGTGAACTCTATGATTTCATGATCACTTTCATCCAAGCATCCTTCCACTTTCAAATTCTCAATAATTTCCTCCCTATTTGTTAAAATTAAATCTAGAACAGCTTTCCCCCGGTAGCTTTTTCAACCTTTTGGAATAAAAGGTTGTCTGCAGTGCAATCCAAGAATTTATCGGACAGTCTGTCCCCTGCTGTATTAGTTTCCCAACATATACCTGGATAGTTGAAGTCCCCCATCACCACCAAATTCTGGGCCCTGGATGATTTTGTTAGCTGTTTAAAGAAAGCCTCATCCACCTCTTCCACCTGACTAGGAGGCCTGTAGTAGACTCCTAGCAGGACCTCATCCTTGTTTTTTACTTCTCTGAGTCTAACCCAGAGACTTTCAACCCGTCCATCTCCTACGTCCATCCCCACCTCTGTCCAAGTGTGTACATTTTTAATATACAAGGTAACACCTCCTCCCTTCTTTCCCTGTCTGTCCTTCCTAAGCAGGCTGCACCCTTCAATACCAACATTCCAATCATGAGTATTATCCCACCAAGTTTCTGTGATGCCAAAGATATCATAGTTGTATTCATTTATTAGTACTTCCAATTCTTCTTGTTTATTTCCCATACTTCTTGCATTTGTACATAGGCATCTCAGACATTGATTTGGTCTTGCCTCCCAGTTTTGCCCTGGCCCTCTTTTTACTCTCCCAGTATAGCCCATACTCCCTCCCATTTCAAGTTTATCTCCCAGGTATACATGCTCTCCACTTACCTGCAGGCTTTGCTCCCCTGCCCCCGTCGAACCTAGTTTAAAGCCCTCCTCACTAGGTTAGCCAGCCTGTGTCTAAATATGGTCTTCCCCCTCCTCGAAAGGTGAACGCCATCTCTGCCTAGCAGTCCTTCCCGGAAAAGGATCCCGTGGTCAAAGAAACCAAAGCCTTCCTGGCGACACCATCTATGCAACCAAGCATTCACCTCCAGGATACACCTGTCTCTGCCTGGGCCCCTACCTCTGACAGGCAGGATTGAAGAGAATACCACCTGCACCCCAAACTCCCTGACCCGTGCCCCCAGAGCCCTGAAGTCACTCTTGACCTGCTCAGTGTCACACCTCGCAGTATCATTAGTGCCCACATGGATGAGAAGCATGGGATAGTAGTCAGAGTGCCGGATAATCCTCAACAATGCCTGCGTAACATCTCGGATACGGGCCCCCGGCAGGCAGCACACCTCCCGACAGGAAATGTCAGGGCGACAGATGGGCGCCTCCGTCCCCCTCAGAAGAGAGTCTCCAACCAACATGAAAATACGAAAACTAGCAGAGGCTGGCAGGGCCCAGTTCTCCTTCACAAGACCAGATAGGAGCCAGTACTCCTACAGGTGGCCAGAAAGGGTCCAGCTCCCCACCCCAAGCCAGGCAGGGCTCAGCTCCCCGCACCCAGAGTCATGCTGGGCCCAGCTATCCCCTACCTAGTCTGAAAGGGTCCAGTCACCCTATCCAGAGCCACGCAGGACCCAGTTCTCCAAGCCAAGGCCCAGCTCCCCTGCCTCACTCCAACCAGCCTCAGACTTTCCAGCTGCCCCCAGCCAGATCTGTCAACTGCCCACATTCAGAGCCAGGAAGGGCCCAGTCCCCAGTGCCACAGCCCCGAAGGGCCCAGTTCCACCCCACCAGTACAGCCAAGGAGAGTCCAACTCCCCGCACCCAGAACCAAGGAGGCCCCCGTTTCCCTCTACATCTCAGCTTCCTATACATTCATGCAGAGTCTGGCTCACCACCACACACAGCAAGGCTGGCCATGTCTCAACCTGCAGTGCAGGGCCTCAAACCCACTCACATGTAATGCCAGGAGACCTGTCTCTGTTTGTCACTGGTCTCCCACCAGGAAGGTGTCTAAGTGGCTCTTTTGTCTATGTTGAGCACAGGTACATGGTTCAGGCTCCCACAAACCCTGCTTCTTTCATATAGTCTGGCTGCCATGTGACAGCCAACTCGCTGGAACCTTTGTTCATTCATTCTACTCATTTGTGTTTCTGCCTCTATGTGAGAGAATGGAGAGGCTTTATCAATGCTCTGGGTCAAGCCCAGTGCTCTGTGTTTGCTCTACTCTGGCACTTGCGATGCACAGCACTTGGAGGGTGATTGCAACATGCCGCAATCCGCATGCAGTTTGATTTTGTGCTAATTCTACTGGGGTTTGAGATTTTAGTGAACCCAAAATAAAATTACTGTTGCATTCTGCCTGCAAAACTGAGAATGAGAAATCTGTCAGTCACATATCTAGGAGCAGCACTGAAGGGAGAGAGTTTTGCAAAGGCTCACGGGCATACAAGCTAGGCTCTCTCCTCCTTGCCTTCTGGAAACCATCTGTGCACCCCCAAACCAGTCTGATAACCTCCATGCTTACCTGGAGGCATGTTAGCCTCCTTCCTGGACTATGGCAGTGTTCATTCCTCCTGGTTTCACAGCTGGGCTCTTAGGAACTCTTGATAGCAAGAGAAAATTAAATCATGTGAATAATAAAATGCAAACTTTTCTCTAAAAGTTGTCAGCACTGGCCAGATGTTCCTAGAGACCAGGAGCTGCCACCAATCCCTGGGGAACCCCTTTGCAACTTTAGATACCAAACAAACACAACAGGAGCTTTCAGAGAGACTGATCCTTAATCATAGACTATCAATCATTAAGGAAGCCATCTTGGGAATGGAAATGGATTCTGAGCCTCTGGCCTCAGTCACTGCAGTCCAGCCTCTGGTCAAGGGTTTTGGGGGGTGGAGAGTGTTTCAAGGGAGTTACCCTGCAGTCCTGGAAAAAACAATTCTGGAGATGTAGACTCTGGAGATATAAATAATAACACCCAGGCTTTACACATCACTCGTCAGCCTAAATGGCTCAGCACTTTACAGAGGAAGTCAGCATCATTATTCCTCTTCCAGAAAGGGGGAAACTGAGGCCCAGTTAGTTGAAATGCCTCATGTGAGGTTACCACACAGGCCAGTGGCATAGCCAGGAACAGGGCCCAGGTTTCCTGAGTCCCAAGTCCAGCGCTCTATTGAGTCCATGAGTCTTAGAACATCCATTTAAGGTCTCAATGATAGCTAAAAAGCTGCAGTACCACAAATATTAATATGCCTGAATTACGGTTGGGTGATCATTGCCTGGTGTCACTACAGGACAGAGTTAAGCTTGTTTGGGGATAACTGCATTTCTGTAGTTTAACAAGCTTGGATTTCTTGTAAATTTTTACCTTACTTTCAAATTTTCCAGATTTATAGGAAGTGTTTGGGACAATTTCAACATCACACACAGGCATTCTCAAACTTAACTCTCTTTTGATGCAGTTTTTGTGCAGGAATACTACTGCTAATTATTATTAATTTGTGTTTTCATTTGAAGACATGCTATGAGCGTACAGTGCCTAGCACAATTGAGCCTGGCCTGGTTGGTATGTTAAGTGCTACTGCCATAGAAATGTTAAATAATATTAATAATATTAGTGCTACTTACAGTGGCAGTAAATGGCACGTGGGAGCAGCCAAAGGGCTGGGGAGGAGGCAGGGAATGAAGAGGTTAGGATTTGGTAGGATCTGGCAGTTGTTCCAGACCGAACAGACTAGAGAGAATAGTTGTAGGAAAGAAGACAAACAAGCCCATGCAAATGGCTGTCACTGGACCAGCAGAGAAGCAAGAAAAGATGTTAACGTGTGAAGAACTCCACCACAAAGGGGAAAGGTTCTGGAAAACTGGGACAAAGACAATCCCAGTGATTACTGAAGTGTTTGGAGCAATCCCTCCAGGTATGCATGAGCAGCTCAAGTGCCACAGGGTTAGAAGAGAGGACTGTTATGCACTGTGAGAAGTTTAAGGAAAGTCACAGGAGAGAAGTGCTTGGAGCACCTAAAATGCAGGGATTCTGCAGAGGGTTTAACAAAACTCCTGCCCTCCTAGCCCTGTGGCGTAGGTTCACATCCAGGATACACTGGTGTCCCATGGACTTTTAGACAGTAGCTTTTCCTGTGTTGTGCTTAAAGATCTTGAACATTGCAAAGGCTGTTTGCTGAGGACAAAATCCATCCTGGTGCTACAAAATAGAGGACTAGCGACAAGTTGAATTTAGGAGCAGCAAAGTGGTTTGGTGATGAAGCAGGGAGATAGTGAGCTTTAGTCTCAGGGCTGCAAGTGGCTAGCAGAGCCACAGTGAGTTTAATGTGAAGGCCATCACATGTGGGGCTGGGCAGGCTTGAAAGCTGGTCTCTGAGCTGCACTAACCAAACACGCAGTGTGGCATATGTGTTGGGGTCTGTCTAATGACGCGTTCCTGCTACTTCTTAGGTTTTCACAGAGTGGTGCAGCCTCAGGCACTGCAGCCCAGATGGCCCTATCACAGCTCCTTCTTGCTCACCAGTCCTTCAGTACACCTGGAACAGCAGCACGTGTATGGACTGACAAGGTAAAAGGCGTTACCAGTTACTACCTTCTGCAAAGCTTCTGTCTCCTTTTGACTGAGTTCTGCAAGCAACTGAGTGTCTTTTGAAGGGAAATACAGAAATGGACATACACGTTGGGATGCTCAGTGCTCAGGCAGTGACTCCCTAGATGAGAAGAGCAATCAAGGCAAAAATCCTGGGAGACTGTTCCTTTTAATTTGTGAAGGGGAAAGAGGTGCTGAGTGAGACCTCCTAGATTTACTGCAGGGACCATGGACCAGGAATGTCTACGCGATATGCCAAGACCACGTGCTAAGACCAGCCATGGAACCTACAGCTCAGTTATTGGGTCACAATAACAAGACAAATAAATTAACAGCTTCAGCGTAGAAGACTAAGGTAGCATCTCTTTTGATAATATGAATTACTCTGGGAGCTCATTGTTCTCTACCAAATACCATTCAGGGCTGTGGGAATTACAGGGAGAGTTTAGGTAGGCTGGTCTGTTTCTGAGTAGTAAGATCACAATTATTTGGACTGTGCTCATGTCCTTCTTTCACCATGTTTTCTGTGTAAAGAGCGAAATATACAACAAAATAATGTAGTTCGCCCAGTAAGAGGGTCTTTATGCAGGCTGCATCCAGGTTAATTCTCCAACAAATTCTGCTGCAACTCCTGACAAATGAAACTCTCTAGCATGCTGTGTGGCAGAGTTCAAAAGTCAAGGTCCAGAAAGTGTCACTGAAGTTCTTGAAGTTCTGCATGCCAGCGAATGCACAAACTACAATCCAGTCTCAAGACTGGAACTGAAATAATTGCAGGAGTGGAAAGCTGATGGGGACAGGTCCCAAGTACAGTGTCGGCTGGATCACTTGGGGTGCAGGCACAAGCAAACGCATGCATTTGAATACAGGCAAATGCTAAGTTGGGCGTGTAGAAACAAAGAAAATATTTCATGTTCACAGGATGCAGGATGGTGCAATGTAAAAAGGAAGTTGAGAAATTGGAGCATGTTCAGAGAAAAATCCCAGAAATGATCAAGCATATAAAAAACTTGCCTTACAGCAACAGGCTTAAAGAATTCAATCTTTGTAACTTATCAAAGAGAAGGTTAAGAGGTGACTTGATCACAGGCTATAAATACTTCCATGGGGAGAAGACTTCTGATAGCAGACAGCCCTTTTAATCTACCAGTCCAGATAAAGGCAGTGTGAAATCCAACAGCCGGAAGCTGGAGTTGAAGTAGGAAAAGTCATATTTAAAATATGTGACATATACTTAACTCAGAGTAATTAACTATTAGAAAAGCTCACCTAAGACTGTGGTAAATTCATCTTCAGTGATAATTGGAGAGATCCGTTCTTGGCAACCACCGGCTACAGGGCCCAACAGCTTTCACATGCAGAGTAAGGACAAATATTTCCTTCATTCCAGGAACCACTGTGCTTTGCACAGAACTGAACTCCTGGCTATGATCTCCTGGATCCCATATGCCAGCCATGGATTGAGTTCCAGCCATTTGCCCTGCCCATGCTCAGTACATTCTCTGTGCCAAGGCTGTTCGATGGAGGGCAAAGGGTCTGGCTCAGATGGCTCTACTCCTCCAGGGGTCTCCCCATTGCTGGGTTCTGCCAGGGCCCCGGGGGCATGTGTACGAAGTCTCTACTTCATTTTCTCGCTTGAGCAAGACAAAGGGAATGGAATACAACTGAGAATCTGATCCTGTGAACCAATAGACAGTGGATTGATCACACATAGAGCTGGGTAGCATTCTACCTCGGAACTGCCTGCCTATCGGCCAGCTCCATCAGCCAGAGGGTAGACCTCAGGACTGGTCCTTGCTAGCCCAGCCTCATGCTTCCAGAAGCAGTGCTCAGTCCCGAGTGAAGGAGCCATCTCTGTCCCCACTCAGCACCCAGCCCCGGCCAAAACACCAGCTCCCAAAACAGTGCAGGGAAATCCGATGGTTTCTTTGGTAATTGTCCTTTTCTTCTTTGATCTGTTCATTCTCAGATCCCTGATGGATGAAAGTCTTCCCTATTCAGCACCCTCTTTCCTTGTGGGAAATGCCTACCATAGGACCTGGCTGTGATAGGAGCTGGTCGTCAAAACACTTTCAATTTTTCATTGAAAAATTGGAACATTTAGAAACATGGACATTTTCATTGTGAATTAAAATTTTTGAAAGAAATATTTCACCCATCTCTCCTCAGACTCTTAATTTTAAAAAAATAAAAAAAAAGAAATACAGTAAGTACTCTTCTGTGCTAGTGCTACAGGGACACCCATTTTGTTAGCAGTGCAGTGAAGCTGAAGATTGGAATAGAAGACATCCTTTGAAATGCAGAGTATTTGAAAGGTTTGGGCCCCCTGTTTAGCCACCGATGACGATGCTTGGTGAAATCCTACAAGACTGCACAGGGAGAACAGACATCAGGAGAATACGCCAACATTTTCCATGGAAGGAGAACAGTTGGGAGAATTGGGCCTACTAATTTAGCCTAATTGTGAGTTCAACTGAGAAAAAGTGAGTGAAGAAAATCAAATAAAATGTCACAATAACCTAGAAACAACAAATTCTAAAGGAGAAGGTGCAAAAGTGAGACAAATGGAATTAGTACAAACAAAATGGCTTCCTGCTGTAACTCGTGGACTGCGCTAGAATCACACCTGGTTCTGGATGCCAACCCTCCAGGATTGTTCTGGAGTCTCCAGGAGTTAAAGATGTGATGAAACAAACCTCCAGGAATACCCAGTTCTCTATTCCTGGTGAACAACAGAAGTGCGGGACTGGGCATTAATGAACCAAAACAAAAGGGTCAGAAATTAGGCCTAATTCATGAACATGGCAATGGGGAGACAAGCTAGTCCACCCATCACTGCTCTTCTGGGGTCCCCAGAAAGACTTGGGGTGAGGTGGACAGTGCAGTTATTGTGCTGCTGGCTAACTGAAGGATGAGAAAATGGGGAGGAGTGAGCTTCACCATCATGCTTGATGCTGCACCTTCTCCTTCATACTTCAGAGACATGTTCAGCCCAGGCCAACCCAGAGAGGGGGGGAAGAGGGAAAGGGGTGACATTCCCACCATCAGTGACTTCAAACAAATTCCAACCGGGACCTGGGATGAGACTTTGTCACTATCTTGCACCTCCCCTCCCCCTCACCCTGGTCCCTACCCTGCACCCTTTCTTTTCTTCCCTATCTATTTTTTTTCTATTTCCCTATCCTTCTCATTTTGTCTGCTGTTGAATAAGAGTTTGACTTAGGTAGCCAAGATGGCAGATGCACACGATGGCTATAAGAGGGTGTTAGAGGGTTAGTACAGCATGTCACAGAGGGCCTAAACTACCCCAGGTGGTTTGCATGAGTGTTTTCTGGTTTGGCCTTCTGTGAGTTGGCATTGAACAGTAGCAACAATGACAACTCTACTGCATCTCGATTCATTTTGTTTCTTTTGCCCCAAAAGGACAGATAGCAACATCTCAGTGACTGTCGAACAAGGGGACTTCCTTTAAAACGCTCTTCACCTAAATTAAAATGCAATGCGGATATTGTTAAAATTAAAGTTTTGCTTAATACTTTACATTTCAAATGTTGAACTGACTTTCGTTTTCTGCCTCTATAATTTCATCACGTATCCCCCAGGCTATGAGGCAAGCTGAGGTCTCTGGGCACCAAATCCTGAATCTTGTTTAAAACTCTTTAGTGATGGATAGTAACTGGGCCATGTTAACATCTTTGACTATTTAGACCCAGATATTCCATTTAAATTAATACAACAGAACTTCAAATGGGCACACATGGATCAATTGCTCCAGTGACCCATATACAAAGAAAAAAGATCCATTTTCCCTTCAGGGTACAACAAAACAAAATAATAATGTGCAAAGACGGAGAGTCACTGAAACGGTAAATCCACTTGTAAACTAGGGTAATTCTGTAGCTGTAAATTAAAAGCCAAATAGCGCCCAGAAATACATTCATCCACATGATTCACATAGAGCCTTTAAATGGGAACATTAGCCAATGAACATTGTTAAAGAAGTGACAGGTAAGCTCTTGGAAGGAAAAATGGCCTTGGTATTAGATGCAGGACATGCATTTGTGCAAGTAAAGGTAGATTGGCCAAGCTCTAAACTAGTGACATTTATTACACCATTTAGACTTTTCAAAAAATGTAGGTGAATGCCGTCTAGTGTAAGTTCTGCTCCTGAACCTGAGAGAGAGAGAGAGAGAGTAAATTCACAGGTTACTGGGAGATAAAGGAACCTGAGTTCGGGATGACTTAAGGAATTTTTGCAGACAGTAAAGATGAACACCTGTGGTGACACTGAAACAAAAGCAAAGCGCCTACCAGAAGTTACTGGTACTAGTACAAGCTGGGAAAGACTTTTACCTGACAATTCTACCTTCAAAGAAGGGCTGAGCAAACCATCAGTTTTTCATTTCAGGGGCCAAAACAGAAAAAAATAGTGTTTGATCTGAACCAAAACTGACATCCGTCTTCCAAAAACACATTCATTTAGGATAAAACAAAACATTACGTTCAACAGATAACACACTTTGCTCAAATTATTGTTTTGTTTGGGGTCATTATCAGGTGTTTTTCACTCTTCTGTGTTTTTAAATGACTAAATTTCTCATTACAGCACCATTTTGGAAAAGTGGAAATGTTTCGTTTTGAAACGATATCAATATTTTTTAAAAAACCTTTTTTTTTCTTGGGAAAACTTACGAGCCAGTTTAGAACAAGATTTGTGAACTGTTTTGATGCCCCCAGGTGAACTGAAAAGTGTTTTGCTTGGGCCCTAATTCAGAGATTTTACCAAAATCAGTCCAAGGCTGTCAATGGCCCATGAGCACTGAAGTGAATTTCTGGGAACAGCATTAGGGACAGACAGAAATAAACACTGCAGATGTCAAGCTGCCAGTCACGGAGCTTGGGCTCTAAACTACTGTGGAGTTACTAAACCAACTGGTTTGTGACAACAGGCTTCTTTTGAAAGATGAGATACAGATTTTAATAGGCTGCACCTCTGGGCTGATTATTCCACTGGGGTCTTTCTTGCACCTTCCTCTGGTGTTTCTGGCCACTCCCTGTGACAGCAGACTGGGCTAGATGGGGCACTGCTCTGGACCCCTTTGATATTTTTGTATTCTTCTATAAATATTAATGAGCAGAAAAGGACTGCTTCCCACCAGGCCTCACTTACTCCTATCTAAGCACGCAGCAGATGTCATTTGTGTAGCTATCCAGCAGCGTGGTCTTTCATTTTTAGTCTTTGCAGATGGGGTTTTTTGTTGTTAAATGATTGCCTCTTTCTTCAGAACAGCTATTTAGTCACGATGAAATGTTCTGCTTGTATGGCCATTGCGTACATTTATACAGCACATTTCAGCCCCCAAAACTTTACAAACCAATTTACAACTTCTCTGCAGGAACTGCTGAAATGCAGCTACCTCTGGAATGAAACAAGGTAAGAGTGGAGACCAGATGTCCTAATTTTATAGGGACAGTCGTGATACTTGGGGTTTATCTTAGCTGGGCACCTTTTTTATACTTCCATCTGGTCACACTAACAGCAATGCCATACACCTCTGTCACACAGAAAGGAAATGACTTCTGGCTGACATCATGTTCAGCAGCATGAAGGCCCTGGTAGAAGCGGTACCTTTGGGGCATTTTTCATAACCCTGGTTACCTCTGTTGTTGCAGCTCTGAGAAGAAGCTCTTTCTGTGACTCACCGAGTCACAAAGCCGGGTCATTTGCCTCATCTTGCTTTTTCTTGGCCTTTTCAGTTCCTGCCTATCACAGGCACTGCTTGAGCAATGATTGGCATAGCTCCATCTTCATTCAGTCACTGGCTCTCTTTCTGAAGTTGGGCTGTCTACTGTGGGTGCCTAGGCTGAATAGCTCTGCACGTGTGTCTGTTTTCCTCTGACTAGTTACCCTGCTCTTCCCCTTCGATCCCACCTCTAGTCTCAGTTCCCGGCACTGTCTCCCCTTCATTCCATAGTCGTCTTCTTCAGTTCTCTCTGGTTTCTCTCCATAACTTTCTTCCACAACAGAAGCCAGCCTAGGTGCCCTTTCGCACACATCCTTCCTGGTCTGTGTCTTGTAACTTTCAGCAGCTGCTAAACATCCCATTTGATGGCTTTTGTTTGGGAAGATCCCGCCCCCCCCCGTCATCACCTAAGATGTCTCCTTCAGGAGCTCCCCAAGTGGTGCTTGGATAGGCTTGCAGATTCACCACGTCTACCCTTTTCAGCTCTGTTCCCCTGTAGCCTGGGGCTGTGGTAGTAGTAATGGCAATACAAAAGGAAGAAGACCAACAGGAAGACCCCAGGAGGCTAGAGAAGAGTGGGTAAAGGGGAAAGACATGTGGGAGCTGTAATATATACATGCAGTATATTATTAAGCCCACAGATGTCTCTGTAAGACTACAGTTCCATATAGAGTGCTGGCCCTGGTAACCAAGTGAAGCAAAGCTGGCACTTGAGTTGTGTGGAAATCTGAGTTTCTGTTTGCAATTTGCAGACATTTTCTTTAGAAAATCCTTCCTGTTCATGATTCCATAGCATGACAAAGGGGCTAGAAAAGCCACTGGGCAGGGGAGGCAGTTACCCCTAGGGTTTTCTAGATAGTGTTAGAACACATTCCATTTTTTATGTAAAATATGAGACATGGTGCGTGAGGGAATCGCTTTTCTTACCTCGCCCAACTAGTCTTCCTGCATTTTAGTCCTGTGACTGATTCAGTCCCTGTCTGTAATTATGAATTCTAGAGATAAAGAAACTGCAGAACTGGGTGGTCATGTCTCAGCTCCAGGTAGACCGTGGGCAAGCTTGGAGAACTGTGCTGAAGAGCAGAGGAAGTAGGTAGTCCCATGTGGGATACAGTTCTGTATTTCTGTTGCTCTCCACCAATACGCACATCAAGTGCTGGTCTGTTAGAAAAGCACAGTGGAAACTGCATGTTGGATTCCCTGGTTATCATCCCGGTTTGAGGCCAGACCAAATGTGCTCAATAAACAGATGGGTGCTGCTGTCTGCCAGCAACGCAGATTCAGACTGTTAGGGCTGAAGAGAACACTACAAGCATCAATTTGACCTGTGGCACATCACAGGCCACAGAACTTCGCTCACCCACTCAGGTGACAACCCCTCACCTCTGGCTAAGTTACAAAAGTCCTCAGATCATGAAGTAAAAACTGACAGTTACTGTGATACCACCCTTCACACTAGTTTAAACCTGCAAATGACCCATGCCCCATGCTGCAGACAAAGGTGACCCTCCTCCAGTGTTTCTTCCAATTTAACTCCCTTCCTGACCCCATACATGGTGATAGTTAGACCGTGTGGGTAAGACCTACAAGTCAGACTGTTAGGAAAAAATTCTCGGCAATAACTCAGAGACCTCCCTAATTAGTGTCCCATCACCAGCTGTTGAAGATATTTGCTGCTAGCAGTTGCAGATTGGCTATTTTTCCATGCGCTGTTTCCCTTGGGAGGCTGTTCCAAAACTTCCCTTTTCTGATGGCTGGAAACATTTGTATAATTTCAAGCTTAAACTTGTTGTTGGCCAGTTTATATCCATTTGTTTTTGTGCCAACATTAGCCGTTAACTTAAATAACACCTCTCCCTCCTAGTGTTTATCCTTCTGACGTATTATTAGACAGCAATCGTATCTTGCCCCGCCGTTTCTTGGTTACACTACACAAGCTGAGCCCTTTGGGTCTCCTCTCATAATGCAGGTGCTCCATTCTTTGACTCATCTGGGTAGCCCTTCTCTGCACCTGTCTCTGGTGCTCTGGAGGGCGGGAGGGTTATTGGGGTCCCTGAGAGAATCGCTGCCACAGGAACTCCCAAATGTGCAGACCATCTTGGTGGGCCTCACAAATGGGGGCTGCACCAGGGTCCTCATAACTGTGACTGGTAGCCAGGCCTCCCAGTGGGAGCAAGAACTCCCCCTTCCCCTCCAGAAGCTTGTGGAGGGCACAGCAGGTCCCCCGAAACTTGAGGTACATTGCCCTCCCCACCACCAGGCAGGTGAGTAAGCTCCGGAACCAGGCCTTCAGATGGCTGAAAGCATGCTCCATGAGCAAGCAGGCCTGGTTCAGGTGCAAATTAAAGAGTTCCTGGGTGGGGTCCAGGGTGTTCAGTATCAGGCTGCATGAGTCATGGCACTGGGGGTAAGCAGCATCCCCCACCATGCACAGAGGCACGTCCAAGTCCCCGAGAGAGAACTCCCAGCAGGGAATGAAGGTGCCCTCCTCCATATTTTGGAAGAGGCCAGAGTTCCAGAACATCCTCACATCACGTGCCTGGCTGGCCCATCCAGCACAGACATCGCTGAAGTGCCCGCAGTGGTCCACCAGGGCCTGAAGCACATTGAGTGGTACCCTTCCTACTGATGAACCGTGCCACACTGTGGTCTGGGGCGGGAATGGGGGTCCAAGCAATGGCCCCGAAGCAGCTGGGGAACCCCAGGGCTTCAAATCCGGCCACCGCTTCATCGACATTGTCCAGGCAGACAAGCCTCGCAGCAGCAGGGAGTTGAAGGCCCTCATGACATGAAGGGGGAGGAGGTGGGGCATACAGGTGAGGGACTGGGGTGGTCAGGCCCTTGGACCCAGGGTATTTCCCCATCCCCTTTGCCTCCCCACCGGTTCAGCCCCCCCGCCCCCCTGGGAGGTTGCCCCCCATGCAGCAGGGCTATGAGTGAGTGGGACGGCACAGTGCCCTTGGGACGGGGCTTCCCTCCTTTCCCATTCCCCCCCTTGCACCTCCACCTCTGCTCCCCAGGGGTCCCCCTGTGCCAGGACCCCTCATCCCCCTGGGCAGGGCCTGCAGCCTGGGAGCACCATACCTGAATGAGGACAGCACTGATGGTGGAGCTCCCCATGCCGAACTGGTTCCCGACAGATTGGTAGCTGTCAGGATTAGTCAGCTTCCAGAGGGAATGGCTACCCTCTTTTCCAGGGGCATGGCAAGCGGAGGTGGGTGTCCCCCCTCCAAAGGATGGGGGTTAGCCAGGCGCATAGCTCCAGAAAGGCGTCCTTGCACATGCGGAATTTCTGGAGCCAGTGCTGGTCATCCCACATGCCCATCACCAGCCAGTCCCACCAGTCTGAGCTGCTGGTGTAGCGCCCGACGCACCTGCTGACTCAGGGGCACGGGCACGATCGCAGCAAGGCAGCAGCAAGGATGCTTCATCCTCATGGGAAGGTCAGGCTCATCCCTCCGGCGGAGGAGGAGGCGAAGGACGGCAGGGATCACAAGCTGCAGAAGCTGCAGCAGTTATGGCTGCTCTGGTGGCATAGCTAACTGGAAAGGGCAAAGTCTCTCTCAGGAATCCTGGGAGCCCTGCACCAGCTTTGCTATCCATCCAAGAGGTATGCACGCTTCAGCATGGGCAGGGAATTCGGCCCGGGGGAGGCCCCTTAAGGGCGGGCTCCATGTCGGTGCAACACTGACTTCTGTTTCCTTGGACCCTGCTCTGTTGGCAGAGCAGTCAAGGTGTGGGAATGCTTTCTGCCAACAGACAGAGCTGACCGAGGAGCTCGTGTTAGGTGTGGACATGTTCTGTAGACCGAGGCTCTGCCGCGAAAGATCTGTCGACAGTGACTTCCATCCACAGAGCTCTGTCGTATAGACACAGCTTTAGATTTGTAGCTAACCTTTGGTGACTTGTGGTGGCCCAGACATTAGTCACAGTGCTGGCTTCTCTGATGGCAGGAAGCTGCACTAGCCGAGGAACTGCAAACAGAATTGAAAGAGATTCCTGCACTACAGTTACAGAAAGCCCTGGCTGCCTTGTGCCAGCTGACTTGGGGTAAGGAGCTCAGGCTAATGGGCTCTCTAATTGTTTTGTAGATGTTCTTTCTTGGGCTCCATCTCCAGCCCGAACCTGAATCACTACAATTAAACAGCCCCTTAGCCCACACTTCTTGAGCCCCAGTCAGCTGGCATGGGTCCTTGGCAGGTTTCTAACTGCAGTGTATGCATAACCAAAGTGGTCAGACAGCAAAGAGTTAACACCTGCATCCGAGGCAAATTCTGTAGGGCAGAGTGTGATAAGGGTGGCTGGAGCCTCGCAGAGTTTGTGCCAGGGATTTTACAAGGAACTATTATTTCTAAAACTATGAACTGTTCCTTTGAAGGAGAGAAACAAACACAAGCTTCTAATCTCCTCACTGCAGAGTTTCACCTTGTGTGGCCTGTTCCTTCCCCAAACACTTCTCAAGCAGACGGGGAATTTCAGGTGGCCAGTACACTTCCTCAGACAGTGTGTGTGGCTCCTGCTAGGACTGAGGCTGAAGCTTAGCAGCACTTTGAGCTGGTGCTACTGGGAAAGGACAACAGCTCAGGAAGCAAAAATCTTTATGCATGCAAATGTGGTCAGCATCTCAGAGAGGTTGGTAGGAAGGGTGACTGTCCCTGTGCTGGGTACCAGGCTCAGACGGTGAAAGCTCTGTGTCAGGCTCTGCTCCCTGCTACTCACCTGGCTCCAGAAAGGGCAGCTGGACTGTGGTCTAATTCATGTCTCATCAGCACTGCCATGTGCCAATGACTAGCTCTTCCTCAGAGAGGAACATGCCCAGCTGGATGCGGCCTCCAGGAGAGTTTATGGCTGCACTGGTTGATCACACAAGCCGTGTCTACACGTGCACGCTACTTCAAAGTAGTGGCACTAACTTCGAAATAGCACCCGTCATGGCTACACGTGTTGGGCGCTATTTCGATGTTAACATCGATGTTAGGCAGTGAGACGTCGAAGCCGCTAACCCCATGAGGGGATGGGAATAGCACCCTACTTCGAAGTTGAACATCGAAGTAGGGCACGTGTAGACAATCCGCGTCCCACAACATCGAAATAGCGGGGTCCGCCATGGCGGCCATCAGCTGAGGGGTTGAGAGACGCTCTCTCTCCAGCCCCTGCGGGGCTCTATGGTCACCGTGGGCAGCAGCCCTTAGCCCAGGGCTTCTGGCTGCTGCAGCTGCAGCTGGGGATCCATGCTGCAGGCACAGGGTCTGCAACCAGTTGTCGGCTCTGTGGATCTTGTGTTGTTTAGTGCAACTGTGTCTGGGAGGGGCCCTTTAAGGGAGCGGCTTACTGTTGAGTCCGCCCTGTGACCCTGTCTGCAGCTGTGCCTGGCACCCTTATTTCGTTGTGTGCTACTTTGGCGTGTAGACGTTCCCTCGCAGCGCCTATTTCGATGTGGTGCCGCGCAACATCGAAGTTGAACATCGATGTTGCCAGCCCTGGAGGACGTGTAGACGTTATTCATCGAAATAGCCTATTTCGATGTCGCTACATCGAAATAAGCTACTTCGATGTAGGCTTCACGTGTAGACGTAGCCACAGTGACCACAAGTCACCATGGTGATGTGGCCGTGACAAAAGCTATCGTAGTCCTAGGGTGCATCAGGAGTGGTATTGTCAGCAGAGACAGGGATGTCTGAGTACCTTTGCACAAGGCACTGGCGAGACCTCATCTGGAAGACTGTGCAGTGCTGCAGGGCGAAGAGATGCCCAGGAATGCTGAACTTCAGGAGGAGGTGTCTAGGAACTCCGGTTTGTAACTCAGCATGGGTCTCATGCAAGATCACAGGCTGTTGGCAGTGAGGTTGGTTGGTGAGCCATGACCCAGCACATTCAAGGTGCGACTGTTGCAGAGGGTGTATCTAAATGGGCTAATGCATCTGACGAAGCAGGTCTTTGCCCATGAAAGCTTATTCTCCAAACTATCTGTTAGTCTATAAGGTGCCACAAGACTTCTTGTTCTAAATGGGCTGCAATTACATGGCCCAGCTGCTGTACTGAGATATCCACAAACTGCGGTCTAGCAACCAGGAGATGCTTCTGGGACAAGGAAGATTCCCAAGCAGCAGGAATGGAAGAAAGTGGGTGTGTGGTTTGCACTGAGGGGCTGCTGTCTCAGCCACAGAAAAGTGTCAATAGAGTCAATGTCCCTGAATGACACCAGCAGCCCTCCAGGGTATATGACAGTTGCTCACACTGGCCTGATAGAAATGTAATGAGCTGGAAAAGGAGAGTGGACAGTATCTCCGTTTCATGGGTAGCTGATCCCAAACTCTGAGGTGTTTACTCTAGTGAGGAGCTAGGGGCCAAATTAGGCTGCTAGCTCAAAGATTAAAGTTCAGGATCTCCCTGGTGGCATACTCAGAAATGCTCCCAGTTCCAGATGCAGGGCCTGTTAGACAGGCAGAATGGCAGGGCCCTAGTATGTGGATGAGACAATGGTGTTGAGAGGTTTGGTTTGGCTTGTTAGGAACCTTTTGGGAAATGAGGAGCCTATAAAGGAAAGATGCAACCCACCGACAGCAGCACCAGCCTGCTGGCCTTGGAGACTGAAAAAGTCATTGAGGGATTTTTAAACTAAAAGCTGGAGGAAAACTGACAGGTGTGGCGGAGCTCATGGTTCAGGTGGAGACATCCATTAGAATCATGTCATAGAATCACAGAACGCTAGGACTGGAAGGGACCTCGAGAGGCCATCGAGTCCAGCCCCCATGGCAGGACGAAGTACTGTCTGGACCACCCCGAAAGACACTTATCTAACCTGTTCTTAAATATCTCCAGAGATGGAGATTCCACAACCTCCCTTGGCAATTTATTCCACTGTTTGACCACCCTGACAGTTAGGAACTTTTTCCCAATGGCCAACCTAAACCTCCCTTGCTGCAGTTTAAGCCCATTGTCTGTTGTTCTATCCTCAGAGGCCAAAAAGAACAAGTTTTCTCCCTCCTCCTTATGACACCCTTTTAGACACCTGAAAACCGCTATCATGTCCCCCCTCAGTCTTCTCTTTTCCAAACTAAACATACCCATTTCTTTCAGCCTTTCTTCATAGGTCATGTTCTCTAGACCTTTAATCATTCTTGTTGCTCTTTTCTGGACCCTTTCCAATTTCTCCACATCTTTCTTGAAAAGCAGTGCCCAGAACTGGACACAATACTCCAACTGAGGCCTAACCAGTGCAGAGTAGAGTGGAAGAATGACTTCTTGTGTCTTGTTCTCTTGTCTTGTTAGGGGGAAATTCCTTAAAGAGCAAATGGTATGTCCCCTTCAGGAGGATAGGAAAGAAGCTGGTAAAGTTCAGGCTAGTGAGAATGGTCCTACAGAAGAGTCCCATTTATATATAACACACAGAAGCTGCGTCTACACGTGCACGCTACTTCGAAGTAGCGGCACCAACTTCAAAATAGCGCCCGTCGCGTCTACACGCGTCAGGCGCTATTTCGAAGTTAACTTCGACGTTAGGCGGCGAGACGTCGAAGTCGCTAACCTCATGAGGAGATAGGAATAGCGCCCTACTTCGACGTTCAACGTCAAAGTAGGGACCGTGTAGACGATCCGCGTCCCGCAATGTCGAAATTGCTGGGTCCTCCATGGCGGCCATCAGCTGGGGGGTTGAGAGATGCTCTCTCTCCAGCCCCTGCGGGGCTCTATGGTCACCATGGGCAGCAGCCCTTAGCCCAGGGCTTCTGGCTGCTTCTGCGGCAGCTGGGGATCTATGCTGCAGGCACAGGGTCTGCAACCAGTTGTCAGCTCTGTGGATCTTGTGTTGTTTAGTGCAACTGTGTCTGGGAGGGGCCCTTTAAGGGAGCGGCTTGCTGTTGAGTCCGCCCTGTGACCCTGTCTGCAGCTGTGCCTGGCATCCCTATTTCGATGTGTGCTACTTTGACGTGTAGACGTTCCCTCGCTGCGCCTATTTCGATGTTGGGCTGAGCAACGTCAAAGTTGAACATCGACGTTGCCGGCCCTGGAGGACGTGTAGACGTTATTCATCGAAATAGACTATTTCGATGTCGCAACATCGAAATAAGCTATTTCGATGTTGGCTGCACGTGTAGACGTAGCCAGAAGCAGCAAGTGAACACTGATGAGCAGACAAGAGTTTGTGTACCGATACCAGCTGTCTGAGCAGTAAAACAGGTGAACTAAGATGCCTAGCAGTAAGACAAGGCCATCCTTGGGCATATGCAGCTCTGGCAGTCGCACAGGACACCACTAACTATAGTGGCGCCCTGTGCTTTGTATGCCTAGGGATTGCCGCCTGGCCCTGCAGGTTCAGCACCAGCTCCACAGGCCCTCAGCCCCCTCCCTTCCCACCACCCCTAACCTCTGCACCCAGCCTCTGCTCACCAGGCGGTGGTGCGTGGCACAGGCCAGGGGACTCAGGAGGAGCAGAGGGCAGCTGCACAGCTAATGGCTGCAGAGAAGCGCTGGTTTCCCCTTCAAAGTGCCCCTTCCCTCTGGCTGGCAGCGCAGCTGCCAGCTGCTCCTCCTCAATCCTCCTGCCAGCAGCTGCCTGCACGTCTGCACTTTACCCCAAGGCTCCAGCAGAGCTGCCCTCCCTGCTCTAGACTTGCCAACTCTCCTGGACCCAACAGACTAGACACCGCTGCTGCAAATGGCCTCCATTCTGTCTGGTCTGGGAGAACTTTACACCCTTTACACATTCTATTCCCGGCAACCTGCAGAGTGGCTGCTCCACCTGTGGTGGGGGAATGCCAGTGTGGGCCTGCATAGAGCACCAGCACTGGTGGGGGCAGGCCTGCATTAAGGGAACAGAATGATATAATGGGGACTTCACAAATTGGTGAAATGTGCATAACCAATGGGACACCATCGTACCCGGGTGCATGGCATAGGAGATGCACAGTTATTTGTGCTGGTGGGGAGTGGCACCATGCATGGAAGAAAACGTCAAGTTACATAAAGTGAAAATTTTAAATGAATCAACTGGTACCGTAGAATGTCTCTGGGTAGAATGCCATGCTTGAATGACCAGAGTATAGCAATAAGGGTGTGCTACCACCCCCTTGGCAGGGACGGGGACCCTGGTTATGAAATGCTCAGAGAGACTGGAGAAGCTACAAAGACAAAAACCTCAGTAATAATGAGGGATGTCAATCATCCCTATATTGACTTGGAATGTGTCACCTCAGGATGGGGTGCATAGATACAAATTTCTAGCCAGCATTGATGACTTTTCCTTGGACCAACTTATCCTGGTACCCACAAGGGGAAAGACAGTTCTTTATTTAGTTCTAAGTGGAGCACAAGATCTGATCCGAATCACTCAGTACCAGTGAGCACAACTACTTACTATGCTTGTAGAGGGGGGACATTGCAAAGGACCCCACCATGCTAGCCTTTCCTTTCACAAAGGCAAACTGCACAAACATGGGGACGTGCTTAAAACAGAAATTAAAAAGAAGAGCCAGAAGGGTGAAATGCCTGCAAACTGCATGGAGGCTATTTAAGAACATCAGAGGCTCAAAATTAATATATGTCCCAAATAAAAAAGAGAGAGTAAAAATACCACCATGGCTAAACAGCAGAATAAAAGAGTTATCAGAGGCACACCTTTTAAAAATTGGGAGTTAAATTGTACTTGGGAATATAGGAAGGAACATAATTCTAGCAAGTGTAAAAGTATAAAAAGTCATGCCTAGAAAGAATTTGAAGAGCATTTAGCTGAAGACACAAAAATTAACAGCCATATTTTTCAAGAACATAAGAACCTAGGAGATTGCCAAACACTCAGTAGGGCCACCAACCACTCAAAGCACTAACCACTCAAGGAAGACAGCGCCATCAAGGAGAAGGTAAATGAATTCTTTGCACTGGTCTTCACTGCAAAGCCTATGGAGACCTCCTCACCTGCACTATTCTCTTTAGGTGACAAATCTGCAGAACTGTCCCAGACTGAGGTGTCAACAGAGGAATTTTTAGAACAAGTCGATAAGTTAAACAATGATAAGTCAGACATTCTGCTTCTTTCACTGCTGTGGTTCCCCAGGAGACCCCTGCATTTCTATGGATATTGGTCAATCTCTACAGATCTCCACATCTGCAGGTATAAATTGGCATCCATGTGGTGCTCTAGCAATCCTGGCAATTACAGGAAGACAAGCCTAACTTCAGTACTGGGCAAACTTGTAACTACAGTAAAGAACAGACTTCTCAGACACAGGGCTGAACACAATTTCTTGAGGAAGAGTCAACTAGGAACTATTAGGAAAGGGATAGCTAATCAGACAGTAATCTCATAATGCCACCATAGAAATCCATGGTATGTCCACATGTTGAATACTGCATGTAGTTCTGGGCACCCCACCTCAAAAAAGATGCATTAGAAATGGAAGAGGTGCAGAGAAGGGTAACAAAACTGACCAGAAGTGTGAGATTACTGCATTTTTACAAGAATTATAAAACCATTTCTGTGCACACTACGTTAAGTTTGCACCAAATCTTGTGCCAAGTGGGCCAAGTGAGGTGTCTAATGAAAGCTGGTGGTTCTCTGTTTCTTTCTTCTGCAGTCCCCTTGGAATGGAGCAGTGACAGCCTGGCACAGAGCACAGGGCTCCCTCCAGTTAGCTCAGTCCACTGCGCCTGCGTCGCTTTGCAGGAGCCTGCTCCACAGAAGCAAAGAATTCTAATAGCTCAGGGACCTCCTACCGAAATAAATGGGATGCCAAGGGGCATCTCAGGACAGACCCTCCAGCTTGTGAGCCCCCCAGAAGTAGCAGGGAGTGAGGCTTCTTTCAGCCATCAGTCAGAGAGCACCCGCCCTTAGTTTCTGACAGGAAACATGAGCCACTGTGCAGTGCGTGAGCAGTAGAGAAGCAGATTGTCAGAACAGCTGAGAAATGCTTTACCAGCCCCACGGAAACCAGCTATGCAGGCTGCAGACAGGGAGCAGCAGAGATTTTTAGCCAGCGTGATTATAAGATTGCTCAGCAAAGGGGCTAACAGATTGGGGAGGGGATTAGTGATGGTAAGAACTCAGAGAGACAGTGAGAGACGTGCGTGCACACACTGGGTAAAATCAGAGCACACACACACACACACAGCCCACCAGATGGATCCACACAAGGGGCCTGCCACGCCACACTCCTCCTCCCCTTGTGGGGCCACGGAAGTTGCATACTTTGCTCTGCAGATGGCAGCAGCTGGTTAAAGCTCCCAGAGTGCCCAGCCTTCCTCATCTCCATGTCATTCTTGGTCCATCTCATACACTGCTGCATGCTCTCTGGGAAGTGGATGTTCGTAGTGTAACCCTTCTGCTAGAAGGAGTCGGCAGCAACCAGGGCCGGGTTCAACATCTAGGGGTTCCTCTTCATCCACCTCACATAGATTTGGCTCGAACCCCCCAGCCAGTAGCCTGAGACATTCACACACTCCTGGGTGCCTCGGAGAGGCAATGTTTCCCCACTCTCAAGCACAGAGTCTGAATGTGGAAAAAAAACTTTTAATGAAAGAGGCAGAAAGTCACATGGCATAAGCTTGGGAAAGTACCACACCCAGAGTTCATAACGAACCCTCAAGTAACTGTCCCAGCTCAAATGGCTTGAGCAGTGCCTCTCAGGCTCTCCAGTCCAATACTATAAGAATCCAATCCATACACTCAAACTTTCTCTGTACCCCACTTCAAATGCCCCACTTACAAATCTGCCAAGTCCATGCAGGCCCTGATGCATTCCCTCATTGAGCCTCTGGGTGAAACCATGACACCAGAATGCATCACTTGGACACTAAGGCTACGTCTACACGTGCAGCCAACATCGAAATAGCTTATTTCGATGTTGCGACATCGAAATAGTCTATTTCGATGAATAACGTCTACACGTCCTCCAGGGCCGGCAACGTCGATGTTCAACTTCGACGTTGCTCAGCCCAACATCGAAATAGGCGCAGCGAGGGAACGTCTACACGTCAAAGTAGCACACATCGAAATAGGGATGCCAGGCACAGCTGCAGACAGGGTCACAGGGCGGACTCAACAGCAAGCCGCTCCCTTAAAGGGCCCCTCCCAGACACAGTTGCACTAAACAACACAAGATCCACAGAGCTGACAACTGGTTGCAGACCCTGTGCCTGCAGCATAGATCCCCAGCTGCCACAGAAGCAGCCAGAAGCCCTGGGCTAAGGGCTGCTGCCCACGGTGACCATAGAGCCCCGCAGGGGCTGGAGAGAGAGCATCTCTCAACCCCCCAGCTGATGGCCGCCATGGAGGACCCAGCAATTTCGACGTTGCGGGACGCGGATCGTCTACACGGTCCCTACTTCGACGTTGAACGTCGAAGTAGGGCGCTATTCCTATCTCCTCATGAGGTTAGCGACTTCGACGTCTCGCTGCCTAACGTCGAAGTTAACTTCGAAATAGCGCCCGACGCGTGTAGACGCGACGGGCGCTATTTCGAAGTTGGTGCCGCTACTTCGAAGTAGCGTGCACGTGTAGACGCAGCTTTAATGACATGCCAGTATCATCTGTTTATCAAGACTGCTCCCCATGATGTAACATGCCAGTAGGCTTCAAAGTGCAAAGTGGGAACTTCCGTTCCTGTGATACAACCAGGTTCCCATCCCTATATTACAGCCTGTTACAGCCTTGAGCTTCGCAAACATAAACACCAGATAGCCATATCATCCTGACACCTGAGTTTAGACATGGGCACCTAGAGAAACCTGTAACCAGGATAACCTTGACTTCAGCCCCATGAGAATGCTAAAAGTGGTGTTTACTGGATGTGCACATACAGGCTCAACAACTAAGTGATAAAAGCACTGTGACGTCCTGCCCCTAGCTGAGTTTCAATGGGGCCTGTCTGCCTCAGGGGTGCCCTGATGATTCCCCCCAGCTGGAGCAATATCTGCCGTGGCCCTGATGTGAGGTGCTCCGGGACTGGAACTCCCTGTGGCAGAAAGCATACCAAATAGCCTCTCGTTCAGACATAGACATTCTGTTATGCTTAAGCTTGCTAATGTGTACCTTGCGAGCAATCTGTAGTAACTTGGAGTAGATAAGCTTAAAAAAGTATAGTTATCCTTAATTGGCTCTTGTTAAAGCAAATCCCAAAAATCCGGTCGGCCTTCGCCTTGTGAGTTAACACCCCTAACTGGAGCTGAATTATCTGTGCTCTTCAGGACTGAATTTCTTCCCCCACCACAGAAACTACTATACTGACATGAAGAAATTAGAAGAATTCCTTGGTAATTCTACCTCAAAAAATTCTTTCACATCAGTGACTGAATCATCTCCAGTTACCACATCCCCACCAAAAGGCATAAGATAAAAGAACTACCTAGACATTGAACAGCAGATGAAAACACACTTCTTCATTACATTGATTGCTTCAGGGAAAAAATTAACTGTGAAATCACAGAATTATAAAAGTGTAGGATTGGAAGGGACATAAATAGGTCATCTAGTCCAGTCCCCTGCACTCAAAGCAGGACTAAGTAATAATTAGACCATTCCTGACAGATATTTGTCTAACCCATTCTTCAAAACCTACAAAGATGAAGATTCCACAACTTCCCTAGGCAATTTCTCCCAGTACTTAACCACCCTGACAATTAGAAAGGTTTTCCTAATGTTCTGTCTAAAGCATTCTTACTGCAGTTCAAGTCCATTGTTTCTTGTCTTATCCTTGGAGGTTAAGGAGAACATTTTTTGTCCTTCCTTTTACGTACTAGAAAACTGTTATTATGGCCCCTCTCAGTCTTCTCTGCTCCAGGCTAAACAAACCAAGGTCAGGTTTTCTAGCTCTTTATTCATTTTGCTAGCTCTTCTCTGGACTTAATCTAATTTGTCCACATCCTTTCTAAAACATGGCACCAAGAACTAGACACAATATTCTAGATGAGGCCTTAACTTTCACAAATACCACACCCATCACACACACTCCACTGCTGAAAGGACAGCGATGCAGTCCCTGTAATTCTACCACAAGATAATGATCAAACCAATAGACAAGGGGGACAGTCATCAATAGTCATTACTGTGTTAACAAGACCAACCAACATCTCCCTGGTACCACCTACATCAAAAAACTCAAAGAAGACCCCTCACAACAATTCAAACAAGATTTTAAGGATATCATCAAATCCTTCTCGACTCCAAGAGAAGCTTTACAAGCTCATTCCTCATGCACCTACCATAAGGACCAGCAACATGTTTCCCAAGATACACAACAAGGGAACCTGAAAGATCCCTCATATCTGGCCATGGCACACATACCAAAGAAAGAGCAAGAGTCATGGAAATCATCCTCAAACCGCTCCCCACATTGAGGGCCATCTTTTTTCAAGATTCTACTGAGTTCCTCAAAAAATTTCATATTAATAACTTCTCTCAGAACACTGTCCTTGCCACCATGGGTGTCACCTCATTGCACACCAGCACCCCTCAGAATGATGGCATCGCTCCTTGAGGAGCCAGGAGCCTAGAGTTGGTGCCCTCAAGGGACCATGAAGGGTGGACTCTGGCATAATTGCCCTGGACTCGACAAAGGTGTCCTCAGAAATGAATGCCATATCCTCAGGGTTGTTAAGCATAATACTTATGGAAACACTGTGAAAGTTAGGTAAACTAAATGTATTATGCTCTACCCACATTTCTGTTCACTCATGTCCCGTATCCCCCACAACCTTGAATTAGCCGAAGTAAGCTTTGGCTTAAATGGACAGGAACAGAGTATGATTCAGGACATATGGGTGTTGTACCTGAGTTACACATAAGAAGTAATTCACACCAGCCAGTATTGGAATGTCCCAAAGGAAAAGGTCAAGATTTGTGAATGTTCTACCTTGATACAAACCCTAGCAAGTGCCTTCGCATCCCTTGGTGCTTGAAATGCATATGTTCTGCACACAGAGATCAGGGTTACTCTATAATACCAGACAAACAAGGGAGAAAGCTGATTGGTTAAATCTAGTTGCTAACAATACACAGCACCTTTTTACTTGTCAGCAGGATAGGTATACAAAGGAGGGCTTTGGGGTGTAATTTGGCAGCACACTTTTTGTGTAAAGGGAACTTAACGAAGTTACACGAGAAGGCTATTTGGGAAGTGGTAGAATTCCTTCCTGGAGGATATTTTATTGACTTTTATCAATAACCCTGACAGACAGTGGTTTTGTGCCTCTGGAATATATTTCATAGGCTGTGTCTACACGTGCACGCTACTTCGAAGTAGTGGCGCCAACTTCGAAATAGCGCCCGTCACGGCTACACTTGTTGGGCGCTATTTTGAAGTTGAAATCGATGTTAGGTGGCGAGACGTCGAAGTCGCTAACCCCATGAGGGGATGGGAATAGCGCCCTACTTCGAAGTTGAACGTCGAAGTAGGGCATGTGTAGACGATCCGCATCCCGCACCATCGAAATAGCGGGGTCCGCCATGGCGGCCATCAGCTGAGGGGTTGAGAGACGCTCTCTCTCCAGCCCCTGTGGGGTTCTATGGTCATCGTGTGCAGCAGCCCTTAGCCCAGGGCTTCTGGCTGCTGCTGCGGCAGCTGGGGATCCATGCAGCATGCACAGGGTCTGCAACCAGTTATCAGCTCTGTGGATCTTGTGTTGTTTAGTGCAACTGTGTCTGGGAGGGGCCCTTTAAGGGAGGGGCTTGCTGTTGAGTCCGCCCTGTGACCCTGTCTGCAGCTGTTCCTGGCACCCTTATTTCGATGTGTGCTACTTTGGCGTGTAGACGTACCCTCGCAGCGCCTATTTCGATGTGGTGCTGCCCAACATCGAAGTTGAACGTCGACGTTGCCAGCCCTGGAGGACGTGTAGACGTTATTCATCGAAATAGACTATTTCGATGTAGAGTGCATGTGTAGAAGTAGCCATAGCGACCCAAGTGCAATCAAGCAATGAACTATACAAATTTATCAGTGGGGTGATCTCAGCAGAGTCCATAGCCACGGACATGCAACTCCATACACAGGAGATGTGCACAGTCTGGCCATTTCCTTTTGCCCTGTTTGGAACTGATAGGAAGCCACTGGGATGTGAGCATGTCTGCTTGGAAGTGAACGTTTGACTCGGTTCTGGGAGCCAACACAGAGTGGAATGCAGATGGGGAATGCTACAGAATGAAACCCTGCAGTCAGAAGCTGCTGACTCATCTTCCCCACACAGGAGAAGAAAGTGGCTCATTCTCCCTTAATCTCTAATGCAGTAAAAGCTGCTCTGATATTAAAAAGAAGCTAATTATACATTTATTGTTCCTTGAATTAATTACCTGGCAAGTAGAGTTACCTTTTACACAGCTCCTGAACGTTGGGAGGCATCCTCACACCAATCCCTGCATAATTTAATTAGCATATTCACATTCTATTAGCTACCAACGGAAGGCAGGTTTGGAATCACTTAAATTACCATTCCAAAGTCTGCCAGCAGCTCAACCCCACGGGCTGATCTACTGATGGGAGAGATCAGGACCTTCCCTGTGTATTCTACTCACTGACACACCAAGCCTCATGGGGCACCAACCAGCTTTTCTGACTGCACTTGCTCCAGGAAACGCCTGTCTGTTCTGGTTGCTGCTGCCTGCTCTGCCACCCACCGAGCTGAGACTTGGTGTTGAGGTGGGTGTTCCATTCCTCCACCAGCCCCACGTTCATTCCCATTAGCCATTCAGAGTAGTCACGGTAACAGTGGTTGTCCCTAACAGCCTTCATGGTGCCTTATGGCCATGCCAGCACAAAAGCCTCTAGCCCTGACGAAGGGGATGAGGATGGAGAAACAGGGAGAGGTTGTGTTTATCGTTCTGGGTTTGGGCTTGGGCCTCATCCAGAAGCTCACTAGGGTGGAGTAGGTGAACCAAGAGGGCAACAGGCTGAGGATATGTGGGATGGAACCTCACCCACCAGGGCTGGCAGCGGAGGTGGTCTCATTTCTCAGTGCTCAAGCAGCAGCACGGAGCACAGAAAGAAGCTCTGGGGCCAGTGAGCCGACTTCACGCCCCTGCAACCCCAAAGGCACCTTGCCACAGAAGAGAGTCTCTTTCCCTCATTCCACAATAGCAACGGCTTCTTGCACCACTTCTCTCTCTCCCCACCTTGCTCTAGCAAACCTGCCCTCTGCCCTCCCCAGGATAGGCTGGGATTCACTGGGAGGTACTGGGTGGCTTCTTTGTTGACATTTGCATGTAGGGCAGAGCTGACTGCAGTTCTTTATTTTTCGCACAAAACAGGCGGCATCCAGCCCAGCCCTACAGGGGTACTCCCTGAGTGAGGACTGGGCTTTCTGTGATTTGGTAAGCACATGAGAAAGTGTTTTAAGATGACCCTTCTTGCCATTCAATTCATGAGTCTAACTTTTTTCAGCTCTTCTTAGCTAATAAATAGCTTAATCTGGAGATTTGAAAAGGAGCTCAGGGCAGATTTTAACTAAATGAAAGACCAAGGCCACTGTTTAAATTTAATAATCTGAAAATAATTGATGTATTTGCATGAGTCTTCATAATTGCTTCAATTTACAGGCCAGGAACCACCGTCATCAAGAGCTGGTGAATAAGAAAAAATCTTTGAAGTCTCAATAATGCCTGGAATGGAATTTAGAAGATTCACACTTTCAAAAACCATGGACTTTCAGAATATGTACAATATGTACCACGTGATCAAACCTTAATTCTGTCCCTGTAGTATTGCAAAGGAAGTATGCATCATTGGGAGGAAAAGGCTGTAATTTAATTAATTTGTTAATAATGAGTTGAGCTTCTAAGTAACAGTGACCACAATATAATTAGGTTGAATATCCTTGGGAACCAAAAAGTAATGCCATAGTGCTAACCATTAAGACTGGGAGATTTAAATTAAATAAGGCCAGTCAAAAAGGTCCACAGACAACAGTAAAGAAATTAAAATCCTTAGATTTGTCACTTAGAGCCTCAGGTAGGCAAATATTAACCACATACAGTACATCCCATTGATTTTAATGGGACAGATGCGTTTGCTTAACTAAATTGGCACCTAAGGAAACATTAACATTCCAGGAAGTGCATGTGCCCCTAACCAAAGACGGAAGGAGGATGACCAAGGGGGAGCCTGTCTGGCTAACTGGCAATGTCAGACACAGGTCTCCCAGGCATCCTTCTGGCAATGTTGCGTTTGTAGATACCCACTAACTTGGCTACCCCCAATACTTCTGGCAGTGGAAATCCAGACCTGATGAAGCCAGTGAACTACAGACAAGAAGAAGAGGAGGCTAAAATGGAGCATTAAGAGCCAGGAGCTATAGGCAGGAAAACAAACAGCAACAGATCAACGTGAATTTATCAGAAGCAGGAAGCAGCAGCAAGGAGAACACTGGCACTAAAGGGAGCAATTAAGGAAAATAAGGACAATGTTGATATCTGAAATGATTTCTTTGCATCAGGCTTCCTTGAAGAGGTTGCTGGGGAGGGGGTGGAGATTCTCACTCAGGATGTGCTATTTTCTGACCAGAAAGCTGAGGTGCTATCAAGGACTGCATGATCAGAAGAAGAGGAGCTAAAACAAACTGATACATTAAAAAGTTGTAAGTCACTAGTCCAGATGACACAGCCAAGAGTTCTGGGCTGCTAGCAGTAATGGACAAGATCTCATCAAAATCAGCTACTGTGACAGAAGGCACTGCTACTGAATGAGAGGGGGCCAGAGAATTTCTGACCAATGACCTTATACCTGTACCAGGCACCTGGAGGAAATGGGAATTTACACACACAATTACAAAACACCTAGGAAATGATGCCTCGATTTGTGTCCAGGTTACATCACTCCACACTACCTTTCTGCTCATGGTGCTCCTCTGCAGCTACACTGGGAAAAGTGCTGGGATGTCGGTTGTATTTAGATAACTCACATTACTCAGACCTCAGCTTGAGCGCTTTGCCTGGCTGAAGCATGGAAAACAAAGTGGCAGACAGGGTGCTGAGCTCTTCTGTGCTAGAAGCAGTGCAGATTAGCAACTTCATTAACTAGAGTACAAGAGACCATGGTTAAAGAACAGCAAAACTGAAAAGCTGAGCACTCCGGAGTTGGGAAACGCCTGCACTAAGGCTGCACTAAGCACTGACTGGCCCCCCCGGTGTATGACACAGCCTGTGGTTACACATCAGGCCATAATTTTTGCAGTGGGCATGACACATTCAGTGCACAGCTTGGATCATGCTCACTGAGCTAGTGATGTTTGTTTTCATTCTCAACGCTGAGGCTGTGGCCACACTGGGGCTGTGGCAATGTGGCACTTCGGAATATGCTAATAAGGTACCGCTACGAATATGCAATGCATCATTAGCATAATGGTGGCCACACACAAACGCACACTGCCCGTCACCCCCGATTTCAAAAGCCCCTTCTTCCCGAAACCAAATGGGAATAAGGGACTTTTGAAATCAGGTGGGTCGTTTTGAAAGGCCCCTGGCTATGTGGGCAGCATGTGTTTCAAAACCAGCAGTTGTGAAGGGCACGCAGCAGCCATTATGCTAATGAGGCACTGCATATTCATGGTGGCACCTCTTTAGCATATTCCGTAGTGCCACATTACCGTGGCCACACCGAAGTGTGTGGGCCCAAGTCTTAGCAGTGC
Organism: Carettochelys insculpta; assembly: GCF_033958435.1. Taxonomy (NCBI): domain Eukaryota; kingdom Metazoa; phylum Chordata; order Testudines; family Carettochelyidae; genus Carettochelys; species Carettochelys insculpta. The sequence goes on from NC_134151.1 coordinate 515,753, forward strand.
TGCCATCATCTAAACTCTGCTCTAACCCCAGAATTTGCAAACTCTGTGAAGTGGAGGAAAGGGCTTGACTGTCTCTTCACTGTCCAGGGCAGGGCTCTCAATTGTCTGATGCCCTCTCTTGTTGGAGGCAGGCCTGTGGACTAAGTGAGTCTTGCCCTCATCCCATCTGCCAGTTGCTGGGATCCTCCTTACACAGTGATGGACATGAGGGTCATGGCAGACAATCAGAGCAAGGAAATGGAGCATCAGTGTGATGGGGCCTGATAGGCCTCCTTTGCCTCTTAGTGAGGCGCCCGGGGCCCTGAAACATCCCTGCCTAGGAAAACCCACTCAGTCCAGAGGCCCAACATAACTTAGGCTACGTCTACACGTGCACCCAACTTCGAAATAACTTATTTCGATGTTGCGACATCGAAATAGGCTATTTCGATGAATAACGTCTACACGTCCTCCTGGGCTGGCAACGTCGATGTTCAACTTCGACGTTGCTCAGCCCAACATCGAAATAGGCACAGCGAGGGAACGTCTACACGCCAAAGTAGCACACATCGAAATAAGGGAGCCAGGCACAGCTGCAGACAGGGTCACGGGGCGGACTCAACAGCAAGCCGCTCCCTTAAAGGGCCCCTCCCAGACACACTTTCATTAAACAGTGCAAGATACACAGAGCCAACAACTAGTTGCAGACCCTGTATATGCAGCACGGACCCCCAGCTGCAGCAGCAGCAGCCAGAAGCCCTGGGCTAAGGGCTGCTGCCCACGGTGACCACAGAGCCCCGCAAGGGCTGGAGAGAGAGTATCTCTCAACCCCCCAGCTGATGGCCGCCATGGAGGACCCCGCTATTTCGATGTTGCGGGACGCGGATCGTCTACACGTCCCTACTTCGATGTTGAACGTCGAAGTAGGGCGCTATTCCCATCCGCTCATGGGGTTAGCGACTTCGACGTCTCGCCGCCTAACGTCGATTTCAACTTCGAAATAGCGCCCAACACGTGTAGACGTGACGGGCGCTATTTCGAAGTTACTGCCGCTACTTCGAAGTAGCGTGCACGTGTAGACGCAGCCTTAGTCCCCCAGGGGCCTGGAGGACAGGGAGGAGCAAATCAATAAGGAGCCAGAAGGCAAATTAAGAAGTCTTATGAGTTGCTAGGCTTGTTTCTGGAGTGTATTTGGTGAAGGTGGAGCCAGAGAGGAAGTCCCTTGGCCCCAGTGCAGAACCCCAGCACTGGCTCTAGGCCCACGCATAGGCTCTGTAAGGGAGCACTTACTTTTCTGCACTTCTTTGTACATTTAAAGGCACAAATAGTCCCACTTCAGCCTGGTCATACAGAGTGAATAAGGTCATAGTCCCAGGACCGGAGCGAGAGAGAGCAACCCTGTGATCATCTGTATAGCCCTGGAGTTACAGCACTCCCCAGGCTGATGGAGACTGCCACAAGGTGGACATGCCCATCCCTCAGAGGCAGGGCTCTTGGCATGTGAGGCCCCTCAAAGAAGGCCTCGCCCCGTGTGCTTACTGGCCCCAGTCTGGACTAGTGACAGGGGCTTAAATTGGGATGATTTAGTTAGATTTGGTCCTGCTTTGAGCAGGGGCTGGACTCGATGACCTCCTGAGGTCCCTTCCAGCCCTACAATTCTACGCATCTGTGATTCTGAGTTCCTATGTAGTCTGCCTGAGAGTCATCCTCACCCCATGTGACAAAGCTGAAAACCTATAGGCAGAATCACTTTCCTCCTTTCCAAACACTGCGACTTGGAAGGGGGGTTGGGGTGGCCTGGGCCCAGAGGCCCTTTGCTGGCAGACTCGATGTCTTTTCATGCCTGCCTCAGGAAAGGAGCAGTACAGGAGACCTCCAAGTGGCTTAGAGAGGCTGCAGGGAGCAGTCAGTCAGGCCCAGAAGAAGCCAGAGACGGGCACTGTTGTGCTGGAGCTAGAGGAGTGCAGATGGTGCTGCTGGAGGACCAGAGTGAACCGCAGCTCCGCAGACAGCTCAGTGCTGGCATGGTCAGCATTGGCTTTGTGCCGGGTCTGAACGTAGCAGAGCCCTGAGCTAAGGATGAAGCTCTGGAGAAGACTAAGCCCTGGGGAAGAAGCCCAGGGAACTGAAAGCAGTATTAAAGGGATATGGCAGCTTTTCTTCAGGTCTTTGGGCTGTCACCCTAAGAAGAAGGTGGGCCCAGGCTCCCCCCATCCCCGTCAGCCACTGGGTAACTGGCCTGTGATTGGCCAGGAAGAAACCCCTAGAAGGGGAACTGAACTCCTGAGTGGCCCAGCTGGAGCCAAGCGAGTGGAACCAAAGGGAAAGCCCAGGAGGTACAGCCCAATGACAGGGCTGGGCCCATTTACGGATCACAAGTACACCTGACCACCCAGCACACTTCAGAGAGGTGTGTGCCACGTGTTTTGTTTGACACCACAGCGAAAGTGATCATGATATGATAGCATTCCTGACTCTGAGAAATGCTAAGAGGGAGACAAACTGTGGGTTTCAAGAAGGTAGACTTCCACAGACTCAGGGAGTTGGTAGATAAGGTCCCAAGGGAAACAAGTCTAAGGAAAAACAGTTGAAGAGAGTTGGCAGTTTTTCAGAGACATTATTAAGAGTACAAGAGCAAATAATTCCCTTACAAAGGAAAGATAGAAAGGGTGGCAAGAGACCACTCTGGCTTAAACAGGAGATCTTGAATGATCTAAAAATCAAAGAAGTGTTCTACCAAAAATGGAAACCAAACCAAGTTGCAAAGGATTAATACAAATAAATAAAAAAATGTTAGGGAAATATTAGAAAGGCCAAGGTGTACAAAGCCAGCTCAAATTAGAAGAGAGAAAAAGGGTAATAAGAAAACATTCTCTGAATATATTAGAAGCAAGACCAGTCTGAAGACAGGGTAGGCCTGATACTCATTAGAAAGGGGAAAACAACAGAAAAAGTGGAAATGGCAAAGGTGCTTGATGACTTCATTATTTCAGTTTTCACCAATAAAGTTGGTGGTGATTGGATGCCTAGCATAGCGAATGCCAATGAAAATGAGCTAAGTTCAGAAGTTAAAATAGCAAAAGAACAAGTCAAAAATTACTTCAACAAATTATACATCTTGAAGTCACCAGGCCTGATGAAATGCATCCTACTGTGCTCAAGGACCTGATTGAGGAGATATCTGAGCCATTACCTATGGTCTTAGAAAAGTCTTGGAAGACAGGAGAGATTCCAGAAAATTGGAAAAGAGCCATATAGTACTCATGCATAAAAAGGAAAGTAAGGAAAACCTAGGAGACTACACACCAGTCAGCTTCACATCTGTAGCAGGAAAGATAATGGAGCAAATAATTAAGGAATCCATTTGCAAACATTTAGAAAATAATAAGGTGATAGGTAACAGCATGGATTTGTCAAGAACAAATCATTGCAAAACAACCTGACAGCTTTCTTTGATGGGGTAACGAGCTTCCAATGCATTCCAGGAACTTGTTGAATAATCTGTGACTTGCTGTGTTATTTTCCCAAGAGATGTCTGGGTAGCTGATGTTCCCCATCACCACCAAGTCCTGTGCTTTGGATGATTTTTGTTAGTTGTTCCAAAAAAAAAAAGGAAATGAAAAGATTCATTCACATCTTTTTTTTCCTGGTTGGGTGGTCTGCAGTAGACCCTTACCATGACAACACCCTTGGCTTTTCTCCCTTTTCACCTTACCCTTTTTTCCAAGTTCCCATTTTCCTTTTTCTTTTGTAAATTGTTTGCTACATTGTATGTTCTTTGAACTGTATGTGATGGTCAATGGGTTAGGGAAGTGTCCAGTGCAGAGAGAGGACTCCAGAGACAGGTGACAATAGCCCCTGCCCTAAGTGACCACAACAAGGTGGGGTGGGGGGTCAAGCCCCCCAGGAATGCTGGCCCCAGCCTTGTCAAGGTTATGGAGACTCTGCCATATGTGAGAGTGGAAGGGGAGCCCTAGATGTCAGGGAGGCCTCTGGGTAAAAGGAGTGGGAGTAGGACACGGGACCTTTTGCTGGCCCATTTCATCAGGGTAGGGTGTAAACCAGGAAAGCTCCCCACAATAGCAGGACCATTCCTCCACTTACCTCAGTCCAGACCGGTCAGCCTTACCTCACTCCCCAGAAAAATCTTGGAGGAGATTCTCAAGGAATCCATGGTGGAGCACATGGAAGAGGGGAAAGTGATCAAGAGTAGCCAATATGGATTCATCAAGGGCAAGTCGTGCCTGAACAATCTGATTAGCTTCTATGATGAGGTAACTGGCTCTGTGGACATGCGGAGGTCAGTGGATGTTATACCTGGAGTTTAGCAAAGCTTTTGATACTATCTTCCACAACATGCATGCCCATAAATTAAGGAAGTATGGATCGGATACATGGACAGTAAGATGGCTAGAAAGCTGGCTAGATGGAGGGGCCCAACAGGTAGTGGTTAATGGTTCAATGTCTGGTTAGCAATTGATTTCAAGTGGGGTGCCGCAAGGATGGTTCTAGGACCAGCATTGTTCAACATCTTTATTAATGACCTGCAAGAGGGGATGGATTGCACCCTCAGCAAATTTGAAGATGACACTAAGCTAGGGGGTCAGATAGATACATTGGAGGGTAGGGACAGCGTCCAGAGTGACCTAGACAAATTGGATGATTGGGTCAAAAGACAACTGATGAGGTTCAACAAGGAGAAGTGCAGAGTCCTGCACTTGGGATGGAAGAATCCCAAGCATTGTTACAGGCTGGGGACCATCTGGTTAAGTTGCCGTGCAGCAGAAAAGGACTTTGGGATTACAGTGGATGAGAGGCTGGATATGAGCTAGTAGTGTGCCTTTGTAGCCAAGAAGGCTAACGGCTTATTGGGGTGCATTAGGAGAAGCATTTCCAGCAGATCTAGAGAAGGTATTATTCCCCTCTACTCGGCACTTGTGAGGCCACATGTGGAGTATTGTGTTCAGCTCTGAGAACCCCAGTATAGAAAGGATGTGGACCCATTGGAGCAGGTTCAGCAGAGGGCAACGAAAATGACTAAGGGGATGGAGCACATGACCTAGGAGGAGAGGCTGAGAGATTTGGGCTTATTTAGTTTGCAGAAGAGAAGACTAAAGGGTGATTTGATAGCACCTTCAGCTTCCTGAAAGGGGGCTCTAAAGGGGATGGAGAGAGACTGTTCTCAGTGGTGATGGATGGCAGAACAAAGAGCAATGGTGTGAAGTTACAGAGGGAGAGGTCTAGGCTGGATATTAGGAAAAACTATTTCACTAGGAGGGTGGTGAAGCACTGGAATGCATTACGGACAGCAGTGATGGAATCTCCATCCCTAGAGGTTTTTAAGTCGTGCCTTGATATGGTCCTGGCTGGGATGATTTAGTTGGGGTTGATCCTGCTTTAGGAAGGGGGTTGGACTAGATGACCTCCTGAGGTCCTTTCCAGCCCTCAAATTCTATGATTCTGTGATTTCATTAAGATGGTTTTGGTCTCAGATTAAATTAGCTGGTAGCTAAAGGTAGAAATACTCTTTGTATATTTTTCCCCTTTGACAGAACTGAGATCTGGCCTACACCTAAAACATAAGGGCTGCGTCCACACTAGTCCCTTTCTTCAGAGGGAGCACAGTAGTCAGCCTGAGCAGGAAATAATAATGAAGTGCTGCAATGAATATTCAGCACCTCATTAAGCTAATTCTCCCAATGGCAACTCTGAAGTTGCAAACTTCAAAGCATAGGCAAGCTGTGTAGCCATGGGCACTTTGAAGTTACATGAGTACTTTGAAGTGCCCCTGGCTACACGGCATGCTGGTGCTTCAAAGTTTGCCACTTCAAAGTTGCCGGGGGGGAGAATTAGCCTAATGAGGTGCTGCATATTCATTGCAGCACTTCATTATTATTCCCTGCTCAGGCTGATTACCATGCTCCCTTCGAAGAAGGGGGCTAGTGTAGACACAGCCAAGTTGAGCTAGCTACGTTGCCCAGAGCTGTGAAGAGTTTGCACCCTGTGCAATATAGGTAGGTTGACTTAACCCCTGCCGCAGGTATAGCCATGTTGATGGTAGAAATCTGGGAAGAGTTCCAAGCACTCCGAAGAATGGAATTACAATTCAAAATGACCTAAGCAAATTGGAGAATTGTTCTGAAATCGCCAAGAAGAAATTCAATACAGACAAGTGTGAAGTACTTCACTTAAGCAGGAAAAATCAGATGCACAGCTCCAGCTGAGCAATACCTGGCTCGGCAGTAGGACTGCCATAAAGGAAAGATCTGGGTGTCAGAGCGAGTCACACTGAATATAAGAGAGCGGTGTGATGCAGCTGTAAAAACACTGATATTCTGAGAGTATTAATGGTTTTGTATGTGAGACCCAGCAGGTAATTGTCCCCACTTGGCACTGATGAGGCCTCAGCTGGCATCCTGTGTCCAATCTGGACACTGCCCCCAACGGAAAATATGAATAAATTGTAGAGAGTCCAGATATGTAGCGAGTCCAGAAACAAACATGATTTAGATAGAAAAATGGTTCAGAAAACCTTACCTGAGAGGAAAGGTTAAACACGCTATGGGCATGTTAAGTCTGGCGAAGAGGCAACCGGGGGGCAGGGGCTGTTTGAAGTTATTTAATATTTTATGGTTGTTATAAAGAGGATTGGCTGGTCTCCTTGTCTGCTCCAGGAGGAGCAGCAATGGGATTAAACTGCAGCAAAGGAGACCTATAGCAGATGGAGGGCAGATTTTGGTAGACTCAGAGAACTGGTAGGTAAGGTCCCATGGGAAGCAAAACTGAGAGGAAAAACAGCTGAGGAGAGTTGGCAGTTTCTCAAAGGGGCATTAAGGGCCCAAAAGCAAGCTATCCCACTGTGTAAGAAAGATAGAAAATATGGCAAAGCACCTCCTGGGCTTAACCAGGAGATCTTGCATGATCTCAAAGTAAAAAAGGAATGGTATAAAAAATGGAAACAAGGGCAAATTACAAAGGATGAATATAGGCAAACAACACATGAATGCAGGAGCAAGATTAGAAGGGCTAAGGCACAGAATGAGCTCAAACTAGCTAAAGGCGTAAAGAGAAACAAGGAGGGTTTTTATAAATGTATTAGAAACCAGAGGAAGACCAGGGACAGGTTAGGGCCATTGCTCAGTGAGGAGGGAGAAACAGTAACAGGGAACTTGGAAATGGCAGAGATGTTTAATGACTTCTTTGTTTCAGTCTTCACTGAGAAGTCTGATGAAGGAATGCCAACAAAGTGAAGGCCTGCGGGAAAGGGGGAGGGTTAGAAGTTGAAATAAAAAAAGAACAAGTTAGAAATCACTTAGGAAAATTAGATGTCTGCAAGTCACCAGGGACTGATGAAATGCATCCTAGAATACTCAAGGAGCTGATGGAGGAGGTATCTGAGTCTTTATCTATCATCTTTGGAAAATCATGGGAGACAGGAGAGATTCCAGAAGACTGGAAAAGGGCAAATATAGTGTCCATCTATAAAAAGGGGGAATAAGAATCACCCAGGAAACTACAGGCCAGTCAGCTTAACTTCAGTGCCAGGAAAGATAATGGAGCAGGTCATTAAAGAAATCATCTGCAAGCATTTGGAAGGTGGTAAGGTGATAGGGAACAGCCAGCATGGTTTTGTTAAAAACAGATCATGTCAAACCAATCTAATACCATTCTTTGATAGAATAACGAGCCTTGTGGATAAGGGAGAAGCGGTGGATGTGGTATACCTAGACTTCAGTAAAGCATTTGACACGGTCTCACATAATATACTTATCAATAAACTACACAAATACAACCTAGATGGGGCTACTATAAGGTGGGTGAACAACTGGCTGGATAACCATACCCAGAGAGTAGTTATTAATGGTTTTCAATCCTGCTGGAAAAGTATAACTAGTGGGGTTCCGCAGGGGTCTGTTTGAGGACCAGTTCTGTTCAATATCCTCATTAACGATTTAGATATTGACATAGAAAGTACACTTATTAAGTTTGCAGATGATACCAAGCTGGGAGGGGTTGCAACTTCTTTGGAGGATTGAGTCATAATTCAAAAGGATCTGGATAAACTGGAGAAATGGGCTGAGGTAAACAGGATGAAGTTTAATAAGGACAAATGCAAAGTGCTCCACTTGGGAAGGAACAATCAGTGTCACACATACAGAATGGGAAAGGACTGCCTAGGAATGAGTACAGCAGAAAGGGATCTGGGGGTTATAGTGGACCACAAGCTAAATATGAGTCAACAGTGTGATGCTGTTGCGAAAAAAGCAAACATGATTCTAGGATGCATTAACAGGTGTGTTGTGAACAAGACACGAGAAGTCATTCTCCTGCTCTACTCTGCGCTGGTTAGGCCTCAGCTGGAGTATTGTGTCCAGTTCTGGGCACCGCAGTTCAGGAAGGATGTGGAGAAATTGGAGAGGGTCCAGAGGAGAGCAACGAGAATGATCAAAGGTCAAGAGAACATGACCTATGAAGGAAGGCTGAGAGAATCGAGCTTGTTTAGTTTGGAAAAGAGAAGATTGAGGGTGGACATGATAGCAGTTTTCAGGTATCTAAGAGGGTGTCATAAGGCAGAGGGAGGGAACTTGTTCTTCCTTGCCTCTGAGGATAGAACAAGAGGCAATGGACTGAAATTGCAGCAGGGGAGGTTCAGGTTGGACATTAGGAAAAAGTTCCTAAGTGTCAGGGTGATCAAACACTGGAATGAGTTGCCAAGGGAGGTGGTAGAATCTCCATCACTGGAGATATTTAAGAAGAGGTTAGATAGATGGCTTTCAGGGATGGTCTAGAAAGTGCTTGGTCCTGCCATGAGGGCAGGGGGCTGGACTCGATGGCCTGTCGAGGTCCCTTCCAGTCCTACTCTTCTATGATTCTATGACATTGCTCTGATTTTACCCGGTGCCCAAAGAGTTTGAGTAAGGCTGTGCATATGCATGTACTAACAATAGCTCTGTGAATGCAGCTGTAGACGTAGGTGGTATAAACACAACTGACATCCAAGGTGTGACTGATGCAAGAAATTAGTGTTCTAACTCCCCCCACCCCGGGTGGTAGGTTATCAGTTTGCAGCTGCTCCCCTTCCACAGTGGTGGGAAATTGCTACCATTCAAGTTGAACAAATAGTGTGTGGGCAGGAGGGAAGCCATGAATATTAACTGGCATTTGAAGAGACTTTTAGTGAAGACATATTCAACTCTCCACAAATATATGTGCATTACCATCACAAATATTGTGAAAAACAAAAATTTAGCTTGAACGCTTAACTATTTACAAAACCCAGTTCTGAGTGGTGCATTTCATTGCACATTTACAAATCACACTGATTTGCCTGGTTCCGGAAGTCAAGTTATATTGGCTTTGTTTCCTGATTGGATAATACAAGTATACAAAGCAAATATGCGACTGGGACATGCAATGTTCTGTGTTGCTTAGTTGCACACACCACAGCAAAACCAGCTGTTCATGAATATTTCCCCCCAGCTCTGATAATCATGAAACCAAATGCCATTGTTATTGTGCAGTTCTTCTGACAGGAGTGCACTGCCCAGTTACAGTAATATTGAAACCTATGGTCATGCTCTGGCCCACATGGGGTGCACCTAGGTCACAGATCACTGAAATTCAGCCCTACCTACCAATTTGATTGGCTCCATGCAAGGCAAAAGCACACAGTATACATGTGTGTAAGTACTTCTCCTGGTATGCTCCTGCTCCTGGGAGCTGTGCTTGGAAATGTGTGATGGTGGTTACAGCGCAGCAGCAGGAGGAGGGGAAGCTGTGTGTGGACATCAATCACTTGCTTATTTAAGCCGTGAACCTGTTTGTCTGCAAAATTCAGCTAACTCTCCCGAAGTCCAAGGATCCTTTTTGTTCTCCATGGTAACAGAATTGGTGGGGACACCCTGAGCCATTGGATAAGCTGGCAATGTCCACCTTGCTCCCTAGTGTCACCAGGTTGACAGGGTGTTAGGGGCTAAGTGGTCAGTGGGAGGGATGCGTGTGAGTTTAACTCCTGTTTATGAGCTGGGAGAAGCAGCCAAAGGGAAGGACTGATTGAACCATAGATTGAACCTCTCTCATCCAGCACCCTTGGGACCTGACTGGTGCCTAAGGAGAGAATTTGCTGGACCACAGGAGATCAATATTTTCTAGCACATTACCGCCACTTCCACTGCTTACTGGCCTTTTAGAAGACAGTTAGGGGTAAATTACAACTAAACAACAGCACAATGGATAAGGGGCTATCCAGCTGACTCAAATCATGCTGGACTACAGATGTTGCTGGATGAGAGTGTGTCAGATTACAGAAGTTCAACCTGTAGGTGGAAAGCAGTGACAAAATATTGCCACCCACCCACCCTTACTCTTTTGGTGTGATTGTCCAGTCCTCAGAATTCTGTCTTCAAAAATTCCCATTTTCATTCACAGAACAGCTTGTGAAATTCTCTTTGAGCTAAAAATGTCACAGCCCTAATCTTCTATGATTCTAAGACAGGTAATAGTTACGCGGCTTCAGTCATTAGAAACATGAATACCTGTGTTTCTGGTGACTGGGAGGACCTAATGGTGACTTGCCTGCTGAGGCATATGTTTGGTGCTGGGGAGCAGCCAGTGATCATGGTATAAATGACATAGGAAAGAATAGGAGAGAGATCCTGGAGGTCAAACTTAGGCTACTAGTTAAAAGACTGAAGTCCAGGACCTCCTGGGTATCATTCTCTGAGATGCTTCCTGTTCTATGCATAGAGCCTATTAGACAGGCAGAACCACAGGGTCTCAATGTGTGGATGCGATGATGGTGTAAGGAGGGGGGGGTTAGATCTATTGGGAACAAGGGATAGGTTTTGGAAAGGGTGAGCCTGTGCAGGAAGGATGAGCTCCACCTAACCCAGAATGGACACAGATTGCTGGCACTTATCATTAAAAACCTGAGAGAACTGTGGGAAACCTGACAGGTGTGGAAGAGCATGTGATTTGGACAGAGACATTCCCTAGGGGAAGATCTATTAATGGAGATTCTCTCCGTCCGAGGAAGGAGAAGATGATGGAAAATGATAAAATACAGGCAGAATCCGAGCAGAGACAGTCAAATGAAAAAGTGTCCCATTCAATCATGTCATGTAATGACAGACAGCTAAAAAGTGACCTGTTTTTAAAGTGCTTAGATACCAATACCAGAAGTCTAAATAATCAGATGGACGAAGTAGAGGGCTTTGTATTGAATGAGGGTATTGATATAATAGGCAGCAAGGAAACTTGGTGGAATGAGGCTAATCAATGGGACACAGTCATACCAGGATACAAAATCTATCAGAAGGACAGAACGGGTCCTGCTGGTGGGGGATGGGAACTAAAGCATAGAATCAAATGAGTTAAAAGCTTAAATGAACTCAAGCATACCATGGAATCTCAGTGGATAGTACTTCTATGCTCGAAGAGTGAGCATACAGCATCTGGGATATGTTACTCATCACCCCACCAGGACAGTGATAGCGACTGTGAAATGTTCAGGGAGATTACAGAGGCTATTAAAATAAAAAGCTCAACAATAATGGAGGATTTCAATTATCCTCGCATTGACTGGGTACGTCACCTCACGGTGAGATGCAGTGATAATGTTTCTGGACACCTTAAATGATGGCTTCTTGGAGCAGCGGTCCTGGTATCCACAAGAGTAGAGGTAATTCTTGATTTAGCACGAAGTAGAGCACAGGAGCTAATCCAAGCAGCAAATGTAGCTGGACCACTTGGTAACAGTGCCCATAATATAATTAAATGTAACATCTGTGTGGTGAGAAAAATGCCACAGAAGCACAATATAGTAGCTCTGAATTTCAGGAATGAGAACTACACAAAAATGAGGAGGTTAGTTAAACAGAAATTAAAAGGTACAGAATCAAAAGTGAAATCTCTGCAAGCTGCATGGAAACTTTTTAAAGACACCATGAAAGAGATTCACCTTAAATGTCTACCCCAATTAAAAACATAAAGAAAAAAACAAAAAAAGTGCAACAGTGGCTAAACAATAAGAAAAAAGAGAAAAAGGAAGAAAAGAAACAGTGAGAGAGAAAAGGACATTGTTCATAAAGTAGAAGTTAAATCCTAGTGAGGAAAATACAAAGGAGCAAAAACTCTAGCAAATGCAATATAAAATATAATCAGGGAGGCCAAAAAAGAATTTGGAGAACAGCTAGCCAAAGACTTGAAAACTCATAATATTTTTTCCAGTTCATCAGAAGCAGGAAGCCTGCTAAACAACCAGTCGGGCCACTGGTCGATTGAGGTGCAAAAGGAGCACTCAAGGACAATAAGGGCATTGCAGAGAAACGAAATGAATTTTTTTTGCATCAGTCTTCCTGGGGGAGGATGTGAGGGAAATTCCCAAACCTGAGCCAGTCTTTTTAGGTGACACATCTGAAAACTGTCCCAGATTGAGGTGTCATTAGAGGATTTTTTGGAACTAACTGATAAATAAAATAGTAACAAGTCACTGGGACCAGATGGCATTCACCCAAGAATTCTGCAGGAACTCAAATGTGAAATTGCAGAACTACCAACTGTAATCTGGAACCTATAATTTAAATCAGCTTGTGGTCCAAATGAGTGGAAGACAGCTAAGGTGATGCCAATTTTTAAAACGGACCCCAGAGGTGATCCAAGCAATTATAGGCCAATAATCCTGACTTCAGCTCTGGACAAACTGGTGGAAACTATAATAAAACATAATATATTCAGACACACAGATGAACATAATTTCTTGAGGAAGAGTCATGATGGTATTTGTAAAGGGAAATCATGACTCACCAATCTACTAGAATTCTATGAGGGGGGTCAACACTCATGTTGACAAGGGGGATTCATAGGATATATAGCATATGCAGTTTTTCAGAAAGCCTTTGACAAGTCCCTCACCAAAGGCTCTTAAGTAAAGTAAGCTTCCATGGGATAAGAGGGAAGGTCCTCTCATGGTAATGTTAAAAGACAGGAATCAAAGTGTAGGAAAAATTGTCAGTTTTCAGAATGGAGAGAGGTAAATAGTGGTGTTCCCCTTCTGGCGTGTTCTGGGATCAGTCCTTTGCAACATAAATATAAATGACCTAGGAAAAGGGGTAAACAGTGAGGTGGCAAAAATTGCAGATGATACAAAACAATTCAGAAGATACTTAAGTCACAGGCTGGCTGCAAAGAGCTACAAAAGGATCTTGCAAAACTGAGTGATTGGCAGATAAAATTCTATGCTGATAAATGCAAAGTAATGCACATCAGAAAACATAATCCCACTCATACATATAAAACTATGGGATCTAAATTAGCAGTTGTTACTCAAGAGAAAGATCTTGAAGTTATTGTGGACAGTCTGCTGCAAACATCCACTCAGTATGTAGTGGCAGTCAAAAAGTGAACAGAAGGTTGGGAATCATTAAGAAATGGTAATAATAAGAGAGAAAATATATTGCCTCTGTACAAATCCATGGTATGCACTCATCCTCAATACTTTGTGCAGCTGTGGTTACCCCATCTCAAAGAAGGCACATTGGAATGGGAAAAGGTTCAGAAAAAGACAACAAAATGACTTGGGTTCTGGAACAACCACTGTGTGAGGAGAGATTAGTAAAACTAGGACTTTTCTGCTTGCAGGACAGAGGAGTGCGGGGGGCCATAACAGAGGTCTATGAAACCATGACTGGTGTGTGGAAGGCAGATGGGAAAGTGTTACTTACTCTTTCTCATAATACGAGAACTTGGGGTCACCAAATACTGTTAATGGGCATCAGATTTAACACAAATAAAAGGAAGCATCTCTTCACACACACAGTCAACCTGTGGAAATCCTCGCCAGAGGATGCTGTGAAGAAAATAACTGGGTTCAGAAAAGAGCTCACAGAGGGAAGGTCCATCAGTGGCTATTGGCCAGGAAGGTGGGCTAGTATGCCCAGCCTCTATTTACCAGACACGTAGGGAGTGGATCTCGTAATGTTTTCTTCTTCTGTTCACTCCCTCTGATGCAACGGGCATTGGCCACTGCCACACAACTGGATATTGGAATGTGTGGACCTTTGGTCTCATCCAGTACAGTATGTCCATTCTTATGTTTGTGCGTAATATTACCACAGTTACTATAAAGCCCATGAAAAATATTGTCCCTGCTACATGGGTGAAGTGCCAGGCAGGCAAAGCAGAACAAGCCCCTGAACCGTGATAACGTTTCTCTGGCAGGGGTGCCACAGGCTGAGGGCTGCAGCTGGAAAGGGTGGGCAGGGGCCTTAGCTTGCTCTGGCTGATGATACCACAATGCCCTAATCCACCACTTGTCATGAGCAAAATGTCATTAACTGGTGCTTAGAGTTACTCCAGTGATGCTTTAACTCTTGTACACCCTATATAATATGCAGGGTGAAAATGACTGCACAGGCTAATGTATCAAAAGTTTTCACTGCCCTTCCAGTTTGTACATACAGCTAACAAAATTCACCTTTCTTAGTTCACAAAGCTCCTTAACTCTGCCCCCCAGACTGCACCAATACCCTAGGGAGGAGGGAGGTGCACAGCTCTGTGAGATGGCTTCTGAAATGAGGTGATCACTTCTAAGCAACTCAGACTGGAGAGATATTTGACAGTATGCTGGGAGGGAAAGAGGAAAAAGCAGGGGCCAGAAGAAGGACTGGTGTGAGAGAAGGAATTAGGAGATTACTGCATCTAGTATGGCTAAAGCTGAAGTGGTGACAGGCTGGCTACGTCTATGCAAGAGGCTGTTCCTAGCGAAACTGGGCCTTTGTCAGAAAAAAACACAGTGTGTCTACATGTAAAATGCGTTTTGTCAACAAAACCCAGCACATCCGACGGCAGCATTATACCTCTTCCCATCCAGGTATAACGCCTCTCTCAGCAGTGTTCTGTCAACAAAACAGCCATGTAGAAGCTCTGGGACCCTTTTGTTGACAGACAGGGTTTCCGGTTCACCAGGCAGCCCTGTCTGCAGACCTTCTCATCAGCCATTCTGCCAAGAATGGACTGGGCAGTCTGACTGCTCTCTGTCAACAGAGAAGATTGCTCTTTCAATCTGCTTTTATGTGTAGACGTGGTCTGTCAACAGAAGTTTTTCTGGGAAATCCCTTCCAACAGTGACTTCTGCCAACAGAGGCTTCTCATGTGAATGTAGCCGCTGTGTGTTTCCAAGGGTCTAAAGGCTGTAAACACCAAGGAAGCAGAGAAATTCTTTAGGGTGACATCAGGGCACTGAAGACAAACATAATGGGATGAACAGGAGAAGCTCTAGCCAGGGATGGGGTGAGTGTCTCTGTTTGTTTTCTGATTCCCAGTTGAGGCCACATGTGTAAGGTTTTTGTTTTCCTCCTCCTCACTGGGGAGCAAGGTCAACAAGGCATTTTTAATTGCTTCTCACATCTGTGAGTCATTGGTCCCGAACCCTAAAATGCCCCCCACCCTGGTTCAGAAGACCTGCTCTAGGCAGTATCTGGGGCCTCTCCCTAGCCTGTGTCCTGTGTCAGACAGGAGAATCACAGTGGGGCTTTGGATCCCCAAAGTGCTGCGTGAGAGTAGCTTCCATAGATAGGGATTCCCTAGAAGTTAGTCAGATAGGGAACGTGGGAAATAATATATGGGCAAGACCAGATGTGAAACAATCGCATATAAAAAAATCCAAGGCGTCTGTGAAAGGCAGACATATAAATAGTGGTAGTTTTTTTAAAGTGCTTTTACACAAATGCTAGGAGTCTGTCTAATAAGATGGGTGAACTGGAGTACCTCATATCAAAGGAGGAAGTTGACATAATAGGCATCACAGAAACATGGTGGAATGAGGACAATCAGTGGGACACTATCATACCGGGATATAAATTATATCGGAAAGACAGAACAGGTCGTGCGGGTGGCGGAGTGGTACTATATGTGAAGGATAATATAGAACCAAATGAAACAAAAATCCTAAAGGAATCAAAATGTTCCATAGAATCATTATGGGTAACAATTCATTCCTCTAATATGAATATGGCATTAGGAATATATTACCGACCACCTAACCAGGACAGTGATAGTGATGCTGAAATGTTAAGGGAAATTAAAGAGGTTATCACAATAAAAAACACAGTAATAATAGGAGATTTCAATTATCCCCATATTGATTGGGTACATGTCACCTCAGGACGGGATTCAGAGATTAAATTTCTTGATGCCTTAAATGACTGCTTCTTGGAGCAGCTAGTACAGGAACCCACAAGGGGAGAGTCAATTCTCGATCTAGTCCTGACTAGAACACAGGATCTGGTCCAAGAGGTAACTGTTACTGGACCGCTTGGAAATAGTGACCACAGTATAATAACTTTTAATATTCCTGTGCTGGGAAGAACACCGCAGCGGTCAAACACTCCGGCATTTAATTTCAAAAAGGGGAATTACACTAAAATGAGGAAGCTAGTTAAACAGAAACTAAAAGGTAGAGTAACTAAACTAAAATCCCTGGAAGCTGCATGGAAACTGTTTAAAGACACCATACTAGAGGCCCAACTTAAATGTATACCCCAAATAAAAAAACACAGTAAGAGACCTAACAAAGAACCACCATGGCTTAACAGCCATGTTAAAAAGGCAGTGAGAGAGAAAAGGGCAGCTTTTAAAAAGTGGAAGTCAAATCCTAGTGAGGAAAATAGAAAGGAACATAAACACTCCCAAATTAAGTGTCATAAGCCGTGTCTACATATGCACGTTACTTCGAAGTAGCGGCACTAACTTCGACGTTAGGCGGAGAGACGTCGAAGTCGCTAACCCCATGAGGGGATAGGAATAGCGCCCTACTTCTACGTTCAACGTCGAAGTAGGGACCGTGTAGTCGTTGCGCGTCCCGCAACTTCGAAATAGCGGGGTCCGCCATGGCAGCCATCAGCTGAGGGGTTGAGAGATGCTCTCTCTCCAGCCCCTGCGGGGCTCTATGGTCACCGTGGGCAGCAGCCCTTAGCCCAGGGCTTCTGGCTGCTGCTGCAGCAGCTGGGGATCCATGCTGCAGGCACAGGGTCTGCAACCAGTTGTCGGCTCTGTGTATCTTGTGTTGTTTAGTGCAACTGTGTCTGGGAGGGGCCCTTTAAGGGAGCGGCTTGCTGTTGAGTCCGCCCTGTGACCCTGTCTGCAGCTGTGCCTGGCACCCTTATTTCGATGTGTGCTACTTTGGCGTGTAGATGTTCCCTCGCAGCGCCTATTTCGATGTGGTGCCACGCAACGTCAAAGTTGAACATCGACGTTGCCAGCCCTGGAGGACGTGTAGACGTTACTCATCGAAATAGCCTATTTTGATGTTGCTACATCGAAATAAGCTATTTCGATGTTGCCTTCACGTGTAGATGTAGCCATAATGTAGTAAGAAAAGCCAAAAAAGATTTTGAGGAACAGCTAGCCAAAAATTCAAAAAATGATAGTAAAATGTTTTTAAAATACATTAGAAGCAAGAAGCCCGCTAAAAAAGCAGTGAGGCCCTTGGACGATAAAGATATAAAAGGAGCGATTAAATGATTTCTTTGCTTCAGTCTTCACGGCTGAGGATGTTACAGAGGTTCCTAAATCTGAGCCAGCCGTTTGAGGTGACAAATCTGAGGAACTCTCCCAGATTGAAGTGACATTAGAGGGGGTTTTGGAGTTAATTGATAAGCTGAATAGTAACAAGTCTCCAGGACCAGACGGTATTCACCCAAGGGTTCTGAAAGAACTCAAATGTGAAATTGCGGAGTTATTAACAGTGGTTTGTAACCTATCCTTTAAATCCGCTTCGGTACCCAATGACTGGAAGACAGCCAATATAACGCCAATATTTAAAAAATGCTCCAGAGGAGACCCTGGCAATTATGGACTGATAAGTCTAACATCAGTACCAGGCAAATTAGTAGAAACAATACTAAAGAATAAAATTGTAAGGCATGCAGAAGAGCATGAATTGTTGGGCAAAAGTCAGCGTGGTTTCTGCAGAGGGAAGTCGTGTCTAACTAATCTATTAGAATTCTTTGAAGGGGTTAATAAACATGCGGACAAGGGGCACCCAGTGGACATAATATACCTAGATTTCCAGAAAGCCTTTGACACGGTCCCACACCAAAGGCTTTTATGTAAATTAGGCGGTCATGGGATAGGAGGAAAGATCCTTTCATGGATTGGGAATTGGTTAAAAGACAGAAAACAAAGGGTTGGAATAAATGGTAAATTTTCACAATGGAGGGGGGTAGCTAGTGGTGTTCCACAGGGGTCAGTCCTGGGACCGATCCTGTTCAACTTGTTCATCAATGATCTAGAAAATGAGGTAAGCAGTGAGGTGGCAAAGTTTGCAGATGACACCAAGTTGTTCAGGACAGTCAAAAGCAAAAGGGATTGTGAAGAACTACAAAAAGATCTCAGCAAACTGAGTGATTGGGCAGCAAAATGGCAAATGAAATTTAATGTGGGTAAGTGTAAGGTAATGCACATTGGAAAAAATAACCCAAATTACACGTACAACATGATGGGGTCAAATTTAGCTACGACAGATCAGGAAAGTGATCTTGGAGTTATAGTGGATAGTTCTCTGAAGACATCCACGCAGTGTGCAGCGGCAGTTAGTAAAGCAAATAGGATGTTAGGACTTATTAAAAAAGGGATAGATAATAAGACAAAAGATATCATACTTCCCCTATATAAAACTATGGTACGCCCACATCTTGAGTACTGCGTGCAGATGTGGTCTCCTCACCTCAAAAAAGATATATTGGCATTAGAAAAGGTTCAGAAAAGGGCGACTAAGATGATTAGGGGTTTGGAACGGGTCCCATATGGGGAGAGGCTAGAGAGACTGGGACTTTTCAGTCTGGAAAAGAGGCGATTGAGGGGCGATATGATAGAGGTATATAAAATCATGAATGGTGTGGAGAAAGTGAATATAAAAAAATTATTTACCTTTTCCCATAATACAAGAACTAGGGGACACCAAATGAAATTGATGGGTAGTAGGTTCAAAACTAATAAAAGGAAATTTTTCTTCACACAGCGCACAGTCAACCTGTGGAACTCCTTGCCGGAGGAGGCTGTGAAGGCCAGGACTCTATTAGGGTTTAAAAAAGAGCTCGATAAATTTTTGCAGGTTAGGTCCATAAATGGCTCTTAGCCAGGGGTAAAGTATGGTGCCCTAGCCTTCAGTACAAGGGCAGGAGATGGATGGCAGGAGATAAATCACTTGATCATTGTCTTCTGTTCTCCTTCTCTGGGGCACCTGGCATTGGCCACTGTCAGCAGACGGGATACTGGGCTGGATGGACCTTTGGTCTGACCCAGTATGGCCATTCTTATGTTCCATGTGCTCTCCTCCCGGGGGGCTCCAGGTGACCATGTCGCACAAAACCAGCATGAACTGAGGAACTCCACTCTTAGCTGAGGGGAGTGTGTCACTTCTAGTGCTCCTGCCTCTTCCCAAGCCCCAGTTTCATCCATCGGGGCGCAGAGCCTGAGGAGACTATTCAGTGAAGTCCCACTCCAGCCAGTCTGGACACAGCTCCACTCTGTGGTGCTTGCAAACGTGCTGGATTACAAAGCTCTGCTTCTCCTGTGAACTGCTGTGCTGCTCCTGAGCAGTTACCAAGTCTCCTGTGTAAGTGAGTCATGTCTCAACTCGGGCACTTCACATTGTTCACTGTGAGTGCTAGCTGAGTCTACTGCGAGCCGAGTTGTTCGGTCAGTCAATCTCACACCTCGGTCACATTATGTTTCTTGATTGGTTACCTGGAAGAGTTAAATTGGAGAAGCACAAGAACAGCAAATTACAAGTCGCAAGCAGTGA
This sequence comes from Carettochelys insculpta, assembly GCF_033958435.1. Taxonomy (NCBI): domain Eukaryota; kingdom Metazoa; phylum Chordata; order Testudines; family Carettochelyidae; genus Carettochelys; species Carettochelys insculpta. The sequence goes on from NC_134151.1 coordinate 535,536, forward strand.
ACAGCAAGGCATGAAGAGACAAGAGCAAATAGGGCACATTTCTGTGCAGAGAGTCTGATGCTAGAATCCATGAAGATTTGGGATTTGTGAAGATTTCCATGAAGACTTATAGAAAACGAGCAATGGGGGGGCCTAGGATTTCTGGCAAACTGACCAAGAAGCTCAGATCCATAAATGTATTCATGGACCAGATTTCTCACAATTCAGCAAAGCTTAGACTCAGAGGAAAACAACAAGTAGTCCATACAAAGGCCATGCTTACCTGAGCTAGCCCCTGCACTGTTGCAGAGGCTGTGTGTTGGGGAACACACAGAACAAAGTGTAGGTGAAGGTTAGGAGGGGTGATGGAAGTGCAGGGGCAGAGCTCTCCCCTGTGTAACAGCTGGGGGCTAGGCGTGGGGCTGTGGCTTCTGGACAGACAATTTAATGCTGTCAGTGGATTTGTTTTCTTTTTCCATCCTGCCATAGATTCAAAAAATTACAATAAATCACAGAAATTAAATTTTAAGCTCACTATGGAAGGATAATGAATCTGAAAAATGTGATTTTCTTGTAAAATTACATTCTTTCAAATGCTTAGATTTGGGGAACGCTATCTCAGAAGAGAAGTACACAAAAACCCACAATCAAAATGACCTACACAAAACATAAAGGCGAGTTAATAGGATTGCTGTGAATTCTAAAGGGAGTGGGTGTCGAACAGCACAAGTGGGCTTGAAATGGGCCATTTATAATCTCCAATTCCATTAACAAATTTTAATATAGTCTTTGAGGGTAGGAAGCAGTCGTTAATAAAACTTTAAATTAAAGCGTGCTAGCTGTCGGATTAGATCATTAAAATTGCAGGGTATTGGCGGCTGCCTGGCTCTGCAGCTGAGACAGCATCGCTAACCCTACAGTTTTGCACCAGTGAAATAATTCCAAAGCAAATAGGAAATGGAATAAAACAATTTTATATGTGTGAATTATGATTCTATATCATGTGTAATGAAGAGAGAAATGTAATCATATTTCGTCAGCCCAGGGCACACTCAAGATGTCTGCAGAGCTACAAGACCAAATGCCATGGTAGGAGGGCACCGAGGGAGGACAGGCCTCAGGCCGTGTGGATTGACAGCCAGGCACCGTGCTTGTATGATGGGTCAGGGGACCTGTCGGAGGGCAGGGCAGGGATGTACTGTCGCTTGGCCTGGGGCACAGACCTGGGGGTTGGCGTATTCAGGAAAGGTAGTTGGAGCCAGGAACACAGCCCAAGCTGAGCCCATGCCCATGTGCTATACACCTGACCTGGGTACACAAAGTGGGAGCCAGCCCTCTTGGGGGTGCAGGGCTTGAAATTTCATGAGGGGCACAGCACAATCTGTTGTGGGGACTCTGGCTCGTACATCTCATTAAATGTGTTGAAATATGTCACTGGTTTTATGCCTGTGTATTCACATTTAGATACTGATGAATAAAGCTTTTCCATTCTCCAGACTTAGTTTCTTACATGTGGCAAAAAGATTTTTTTTTATATGATCATGACCGGAACTTCCATGGCTGTGCCAGTCTCCATCTTCTCCAGAAAGAAACTGCTCCTTCTTCGTTTGTGTGGTGTGTCATATTCTGGCTCTTCCCTACTTGCTAGGAAGGTCTAACTGGTTCCAGGTGGAACAGCCAGGATGGGAAGAGAACAAAAATGTAATATTCCTGGATTGGGCTGCTAGGTACTTTAAACCAAAGGAGACTCAACCAAAGGGTCCATAAGTCGCACAGAAGACAACATTATAGAGATTCCTGAGAAAAGGCATTGGGGAGCATGACTTTGGGGAGGACATAGGCTACAGCTGCCTGGGAAGGTGGCTCCCTTAGACTACTGGGCTGGGGATGCTGGCAGTTTGGTGTATGGAAGAAAATTGCGGAGGCAAAGGTTGAAGGATGCTAACATCAATCTGCACTTGCTAATGCCTGGTGGGTTTGCTTCCCTGGCTTTTTCTCCAGCTGGGGATCACGTAAAGCTCTGCTCTTGGATAGTAAACTTTGGCTTCATCTATACTATGAGAAAATCGAATTTAAATGAGTTAGCTTGACAGTAAGACGTCACTGTCTTCACTGTAAATGTCATTAGCCCAATTTAGTCTTCTCTAATATCGATAACAAAATGTCAATATTAACAGATGGGTCTAGTGTCAGTCTCAAGATTAAAATGTCCAACAAAGGCTAGTGTGGAAGCGCCATGTTTTTCATTTGAATTTATCAGCCTCCACAAGTGTCCCATATGTATCCTACAAAGCTACTCACTGCATCTGGCTCCCAGCTCCACACTACTAGTGGGGGCCCGGAAACTGACCAGGGCTACTGTGCTGTCAGTTTCCCAGCCTGCAAATTGCGGGGGCTGAGAAATGGACCAGGGCTGCTGTGCTGTAGTTTCCCAGGTCCCCCAGTGCTGCACCTGGCTCCTGGCTCAGAATGTGGGGCTGAGGGAACTGTGGGATAGGTTCCCACAATGCATTGCTGCAACAGTCTGTGTTTGGTGATTTCAGCATGGAAGCAACATGTCGAATTTGTTGGGAGCCTGCAGGAAGCCAGGATACTAAAAATCGAATTTTAAAAAACTGGCATTATGAAATCAATTTTAATAAATTCGAGTTTATCTTGTAGCATAGATGTAGAAGTAGTCCTGTTTTATCTCAAAACTGCCTTGGTACTGGTGCTTAGAGTGAAGTGTGACTCTTCAGCCAATGAACCTGCTCATTGCTGGGAGTGTGCACACAGTGGGATGCGGCACAGCAGGGCGAGGTCTCTGGGGACCAGAGGAGCAAGGGTTAATTTGCCTTCAAGAGTTTGATGAACCACCGATGTAGCCTTTTTAACCACAGGGAAGTTCCAGAAGCCTGGAAAAAAACCCTGGGATGTTGGAGATCAAAGGTTTCATGCCCTCTGGGGAAGTCCATTCAATCAACGGGCCTCTACCAGTCTTTTGTCTTCAGCATGCCTTGGAAATTTGCACCGTAAGAGGAAGAAAGAACTTTACAGTGAACTGAAATCACAATAAGATCCTTTCTGACTCAAAATTTCACCTGATATAAGGACAGCTGTTTAAATCTTTTGCATGGAGAGAGATGGATTTATCTGGGGTTTTGATCCATTCTGGGGGCTGAGTTTCCTGGGTGCTGGGCTCTAGACCTGCATCATCCCAGAGCTGTGGTAATCAGTGTCTGCATTGCTCTGCAGGGGATGTGTAACCCCAACTCTGTGCCCAGGCTGGAAGAGACCAGAGGATCTGGCTCAGCAGAACAGGATGGAGGGAAGCGCCAGAGATCCAGAAGGCCATTGTCAGTGGCCTGATTAGCACATGGGGGCACATCCCAAGGGGTCTTCTGTGACTCAGTCACTGGCCATTAGCTGAGCTGGTGTTCTCAGAGGAGCTAAGAAGGAAGCAGCCAAAGGCAAGTGTTCTTGTGATTTCTGTACCAAAGCCGACAGTCACTAAATAGCACTGATTTACCGTATACACTGCAAGTGACTCTCAAATCCCGCTGTCTGGACTTGCGCCAGGGCTGCCTTCCTGCAGCAAGCATTTCAGCGCTCCTGAGCTCTCATCCACCTCTCCATGAAAGCCAGGTGCACCTATGTCTTTTCTTCATCATCCATTGAGGGTTGGGGCACCTTCCCCTTCTTCTGCCTCTCTCAGAGGGGCTCCTGAGCCTCCATGAAAATGGCTGAACCAGCCCCCTAGCAACTCATTCGATGCACTGACTGTCTGGATTGCTGCTAGGGAATCATGCAAACAAACCTGCCTAGTTCCAGAGGTCTATGGGCTACAGAAAGAACAACTTTATGTTCAGGAAAGTGAAGCAGCAACTCCAGCCAGAGAAGTCCACCCTACTCCCCACCTCCACCCCCTGCACTTCTTGCCAGCAGAGAACTGGTCAAGGAAGCAACCCAGTGTTTATCAAACACCATGGCTATGTCTACACTAGCACACTACATCGAAGTAGCCTATTTTAAAGTAAGAACATTGAAATAGGCTACTTTGACACGTATGGTCTACACGTCCTCCAGGGCTGGTGCCGTCGATGTTCAACATTGAAGTAGTGACGGAGAACATAGAAAGGAGCCGCCCCGGAAGGAAATGTGGAGCGTCCACACGTGCAAGCGCTCCCCGTTGAAATAAGGGGCTAGCAAAGCCTGCAGATGGGGTCACAGGCTGGACTAGCCCTTCTGGGGCAAGAGCAAATCACTCCCTTAAAGGGCCCTTCCCAGACACACTCGACCTGCACAGCACGAGGTCCACTGAGCTGACAACCTGTTGCATACCCTGTGCACACGGCATAGACCCCCAGCTGCAGCAGCAGCCAGAAGCCCTGGGCTAACGGCTGCTGCATGCAGCGACTGTAGAGCCCTGCAGGGGCTGGACAGAGCGTCTCTCAACCCCTTGGCTGATGGTCGCCATGGAGGACCCCACTATTTCGATGTAGCAGGACGCGGATTGTCTACACACACCCTACTTCAATGTTGAACATTGAAGTAGGGCGCTATTCCCATCTCCGGATAGGAATAGCGATTTCGACATCTTGCTGCCTAATGTCGATTCCAACGTCGAAATAGCGCATGGCATGTGTAGATGTGACGCGTGCTATTTCGACGTTGTGCCAGCTACTTCGCAATAGCCGGCTAGTGTAGACGCACCCCACGGGAGGAAAGAGCAATTATTGTGATCTCCTGGCCCAGCCAGCTCTTCCCTATACAATGGTGAGGAAGTTGTAACTACTATGATTTCTAGAGCTGGTTTGTTTTATTGGCAAAGAGATGCTGCTGCCTTCCCCCTGCCCAGGGCTGCCTGAGGTCAGGGTACCCTTCCAGCCAGGAGGAGAACAAGGACTGTTGAGGCAGCCTGGTGGGGTGGGCTCTCCCGATGAGAACAGGGGCTTGCAGGGAGGTAGGTGGACGGGAGGCCATTGTAAAGGCCAAGGTTGCATGCTCTGTGTTTCAAGTTGCTGCTGGAGGCTGGGACTCACTCGCTTTTCATCTCACTTGTTTGCTTGTTCCAGCTCTACTGCTCAGGGCTTTCAGGCCCAGCTCCCCGTTGTGTTCCTTCAGCTGTACGCAGCTGATACTCTAGCGAAATCACTGCAGTAACAGCTACATCAAACAAACCAAAGCAACGGGGAGCATGGGCTGGCATCTGTCCCAGGGGGCTTAGTCACCTCACAGATTGGGGGTGAACATTTGCCATTCTCTTTACGGTAATTAATTGAACTAATATTGCCTCTTGCTCTGGTGTGACTTTTAAGGGGGTGCTTGCAGAAAAGCTATGAAGGCCTTAATGCACAGATAGGCTTGGGAAGGCCCCAGACATGCACCCAGAGACATTGCTTTCTGGAGTAAACTGTACATCACTACCCAGAAGAGGTGGGTGCCACACCTTGCCAGCAGTGGCCATAGCCTAGAGACATTCCAGAGGCAGGAAGGTCTAGCACTCTAGCTGCCTCTTCAGCTAGTGAGAGGTTCCAGTGTACACTGCTGTTGATTATCATAAGCCCAGAGGTAGTGCTGGAATTCGAAACAGGTACTACAGCTCCTGTTGGGATAAAATGGATAAAATAATCAATGCATTTGAGGGCGAAACAAAAATAACATCTAATAGGACAAATATTCCTCCATGTGAGACCACAAGAGCTAAAGCTCTCACAGTCACCTTGATTAAGAAAAATAACTTAATTTACAGAGAGATTGAAGTTCTAGAAAATGTGTCTAAAATGGAATCCTCTGGGTATTAAATCTAATTGCAGGGTTTTGGAAGGAATGATATCTAGGTATTCTCCCCACCACCACCCCATCCCACCCCACCCAATACACACTTTGCATCCTAAATTCAAAAACTATTCAGAGTTTGAAAAGCTTCTCAAATCCCAGCAAAGAGCCTGGATCTTCACTTCAATTCAGGTATGACGTTGGCCACATGCCAGATATGTTAAAAACCCTCATCCAGCCCACACTGAGTTTAAGGGGAGTTTCCCATTGATTTTAATGGGAGCCTCATCAATTATTGCTTTGGGATTTTGAGTGATAATGAGATTATGTTGCATATTAATTTAGTTTGAAATGAGCCTTGACGGTAACTTTCTCCCAGCAAAAGAGGGTCCATATATGTCCATAAATTCCAATAAATTCATACACATTGTCTGCATTCCCAGATCTGACCTAACAACAGTTGGTTCTCTGTGTGGATGAATTCCTGTCCCTTGGTGGTGATACTTCTAATTTTTTAAAACAAGATGACACATTTGAACAAATGAGCTGAAACATTATTTTTGATGAAGCAGTCTTTTTTTAATGATGCAAGGATTTTTAAAAAATAAAAGATCATTTGGAAAGTTTAGAAGATGTATAGAAATAACTTTCAGTCAGCTTGCATTTTACCTGTGTTCTAGAACAGTCTTCTTGCTTTCTGTATCTTAGCTGTTCTTTGCAATGTCTGAATGAATCTTAAAATGGCATTCTGTTTTGACTGGCTAAATGTTTGTATGACCAGAGACCTAACAGTCCTTTTTGTACTTTGCCGACATTTCAGCTGAGCCTGTGGTTGTGAATGGTTGTTCCTGGATAGAAAAGAGATCTTGAACAAAACACATGATTGTTCCCACAGTGCCCTAGTGCAGCCTGAGACTCTCCAGGGGCTGTTGCGATTTCTGGCAGTTCCTCTACCTGGGCAAATTTCTGGCTAGTGCTTCATGACTTTGTGATAACTCTCCCCTCCCTCAGTTCCGTGTGACCAGCTGCGGCTGGGGCCCACCAAAGGCACTGGAATGTGATGACATAAATGTTGTCTTAGCACTAATGGAAAGTCAAACAAAGAAAAGTAGCAAACCTGTTCCCTAGGCTCTTTGGACTTTCTTGGGGAGAAGCTGTAGCATGAGGTGTGTGTACGCACACGCACACACACATATAAGCAGAACCAGTCTAGAGCTAATTTTGTCCACAGTAAGCTTAAAGAACAACCCATAAACACATCCTACCCCTTATGCTGAGGAATCTGCTGCCTCCTCTTGCAAAGCCCACAGTGTGAAGCAGCTCTAAGGCTGTCAGCTTCTCCGAGATGGTGTACATAGCCAAGAGCCTTTGCATCTAGCCGGGCAGTCGTGACACAGTTTCCCAGGACCAGGAGTTATAGCCGCTGTCTGTACTTCGCTGGCCAGAGTACAGCAGTTCCAGTTTGCAAAGTCTTCTGAGGTCTCAAGTTTGTTTTGAAAAAGGAGAATTTTCAACATCTGAGAGACAGGGAGAAACTCTTTAGGCCTCCTTCTCTTTCTGGCCTGATAGTCCTTCCGGATAAAGCTGCCAGCAATCCAACCCATTCCTGTGACATATGTCATGTGTTACAGGAGAAAGCTGGGCAAGGGTATCTTGTGCAGCTCTGCATCCTCAGGTGGGTTACCACTCAGTACTCTGCATGCAGCTCCCCCAGATGTCACTCTGAAAGTGCAGCTGGAGCAGCTGCCTCCATGCATGGCAGTAGCTGCAGGGGAGCCTATTACCTCAGCTCCCAAATAACTGCTACGCCCCCAGAGTTTTTCCTTTGCTCCGATGACACCCAAATGGCTTCCTGGTTTATATGAGGAGCACCTGTCAATGAGGGAATTGCCAAGGGCTGCTGCTCATGCCCATTAGGGAAGGACTTCCTGCAGGGCTTCATCTCTCAATTCCTCTTGGTGGCACCGCTGCCTGAACCTGTGGTGGTGCGGGAGAGGCCGTGTCTCCTGTAGACATCGGCTCTAGGCCTTGGTTTCTGACAGAGATACCCTGTCATCACAAACACAGACACTGCCTCTGAACGTCCCTACCTGCCTCCACAACATGTGTGTATGGTGCTCCGGTGCTGGACTGTTCCCTGTGCCTGATGTCTTAGCTCTTATGCTGCTGCAGTCAGGGACTGCATAGAATCATAGAAGGCTAGGACTGGAAGGGACCTTGAGAGGTCATTGAGTCCAGCCCCCTGCCCTCATGGCAGGACCAAGCACTGTCTGGACCACCCCGATAGACACTTGTCTAACCTGCTCTTAAATATCTCCAGAGAAGGAGATTCCACAACCTCCCCATGCAATTTATTCCACTGTTTGACCGCTCTGACAGTTAGGAACTTTTCCCTAATGTCTAACCTAAACCTCCCCTGCTGCAGTTTAAGCCCATTGCCTCTTGCTCTATCCTCAGAGGCCAAAAAGAACAAGTTTTCTCCCTCCTCCTTATGACACCCTTTTAGATACCTGAAAACCACTATCATGTCCCCCCTTAATCTTCTTTTTTCCAAACTAAACATACCCAGTTCTTTCAGCCTTTCTTCATAGGTCACACTCTCTAGACCTTTAAGCATTCTTGCTGTGCTTTTCTGGACCCTTTCCAATTTCTCCACATCTTTCTTGAAATGTGGTGCCCAGAACTGGACACAATACTCCAACTGAGGCCTAACCAGCGCACAGGAGAGCGGAAGAATGACCTTTCGTGTCTTGTTCACAACACACCTGTTAATGCATCCCAGAATCATGTTTGCTCTCTTTGCAGCAGTATCACATGGTTGACTCATGTTTAGCTTGTGGTCCACTATAACCCGTAGATCCCTTTCTGCCATACTCCTTCCTAGACAGTCGCTTCCCATTCTGTATGTGTGAAACGCTGTTTTCTATGGAGACAGACACCCTTCAGTGCTTTACTAATAATACTAAATCCATAAGGGTGATGGGAAAAAGTCCTAAAATTCCCCAGTGGAAAAGGGGCCTGGGGGATTCTAACAGACAAGAGAAGGATACAAGAAAAAGACAGGGATTGTGTGACTTCAGGAGAGTGCTTGAAAATCTACGATTTAAAACAGCATTCCTGGAAAGGGAATAGCAGGGTGTACCGAAACCAGATCATACCCAGAGTCAGAAAAGGCTGGGAGGAAAACATAGACATAGTGGCAACAAAGCCACGTGAGCTAGTGGTATAGCCAAGGGAGTTTAGCAGAGGAAGGGGAGCCTCTGTGAAAAGGTCAGCGAGAAAAGAGAAAGTGGTAGGAAGCAAGGCAAGGTGCAGGGGGCAGGGAATCAATGACTGCTAATAATCATGGCGAAACCAGGGCCTATGTTCAAAAAGACATTTGTGCACCAAAGAGTATCAGTGCCTTTTAACCCTAGTAACAGAGAGGTAGTCATGCTAGTCTATATACTATCAAAACAAAAAAGCAGTCCAGTAGCACTTTAAAGACTAATAAAATAATTTATTAGATAATGGGCTGTTGTGGGATAGACCCACTTCTTCAGATCATAGCCATACCAGAACAGACTCAATATTTAAGGCACAGAGAACCAACAATAGTAATCAAGCTTGATAAGTCAGAAGAATATTATCAAGGTGAGCAAATCAGAGAGCAGAGGGGCAGAAGAGCGAGGGAGTCAAGAATTAGATAAAGCCAAATATACAAAAGAGCCCCTATAATGAGCTAGAAAATTCCCATCCCGGTTCAAATCACGTGTTAATGTGTCGAATTTGAATACAAAAAAGAGTTCAGCAGCCTCTCTCTCCAAACTGCTGTGAAAATTCCTCTTCAGTAAAATGCAGACTTTGAACCATCTCTTTGATAAGTTGAATGAAGTGAGATCCTTCTGCCTCCCCTTGGAGGGCTGATTTTCCAGCCCCTGGACTGCTCCATGGCCACCTTTGAACTCGGTACTTGCACTTCTTGCTTCACATACAGACACTACACCGGGTCAGAGTACACTAGCAGAGGTGAGATCCTGCCCCACTGCCACTGATGATTCCCCTCCTCTGTCACCTGAGGGGCATGTTAGCCCTTTTTGCCGCAGCCCTGCGTGGAGAACTCACCCTGAGGTAGTTAGCTAGTGGCCTTTAAGTCCTTCTCCGAGACAACGTTTTCTGAAACAGCTTTCCACACTGAGGGTTCCTGCTTCTTGATAACCTGTAGCCTGTTTTCTCTACTGCTGGTCCTATTAATGACCCCCACCCCTGCCCCTTTCTCCCCTCGTCCCTCCCCCACCTTGCTGTATAAACCCAGGGTTCTCATTATTGGCTCCAATCTGAAAATCTGAAGAAGTGGGTCTTACCCATGAAAGCTCATTACCTAATAAATATATCTGTTAGTCTTCAGGGTGCTACAGGACTGCTTGTTTCTTGTGAAGTTACAGACTAACACAGCTACCCCTCAGAGACTATGAATATTTGTGTCCTCCTCAAACTTCACCAGCAAAGATTTTTACCTCCTTGTTAACATTTTTGAACAGCCCTGGACCAAAAACTGCTCCCAGGGGGAATCTGCCAGCAGTAGTCCTGCTCATTCACAGATCCTCATTAACTGAAATTTGAGATCTCTCAGTGACCCAATTCTTAATTCACAGAATGTGCACTCTCCTAATTCCATATCATCAAAGTTTTTTAATCAAAAGGTCGGGTGGCATGAAGTTGAACACCTTGGTGAAACCCAAGTAGACCAGATCAGCACAGTCACCTTTATCAATCAGACCTGCCATCTTGTCAAAAAGAGAAAAAGGCAAGACATTTATTTGACAAGACCTACCTTCCAGGAAATCACGTTGACTGACATTAATTATATTTTTAGCCTCCAGTTCTTTGTTGGTAGAGTCCTGAATTAACCATTTGATATTTTTTCTTGGCTTCATGTCAGGCTAACATATGTCCCTGCAGTGTCCTTTTTACCCTTTGTAAAATATAGAAATAAATACTGACAATTCTTTTTTGTAAACACATGGAGAATGTAAGGAATTAAAAGTCTGGGAAAAATAAATGTTGTAATAATTTTCAGAGAGAGAAAGAAAAGTGATCCTGGCAATTCTCTTCCAGTTAGTTTAACTTCAGGCATTAGTCAAATAATGGCACAAATCCTAAGAAAGAAAATTTCTAGACACATAGAAGATAATGGAACCCCAGGGAATAAACAGCATGACGAAACGAGGACAAATCATATACAGCAGAGAAAGTGGCTTTTTAAAAAAATAAAAGCATATAAATGGCTGCAATCCAGCAAAAACTCGTGTGTGTGAGTAACTTCAGTCATGAATAATTGTAATGAATTCACTGAGACTAATCACACGGGTAAAGTTACTCACGTGCAAGTGTCTGCAGGCTTGAGGGCATCTCTGGAGACAGGGAATGTCTTACGTGCGTGTCCAGCTTGGGCTATGCTGATGTACACCAGCCGAGGGTCCAGCCCTTAAGCCTGTTATGCAAATATACAGTATCTGTAAAATTAATGAAGAGCTTAAAGGGACAATATCAGTGCAGCTTGTCGAAATGAGGCCTGAAAGGAGGGGGAGAGATTATAACTCTGTATGTACCTGAATGAAATGAACGTGTCAGAGGAGGATGGTACAAGTGCTGTAATGTGCCGTACTGCATGGGGATGGAATCAGAAAAAAGGAAATCTATGTGAAGTACAATGTCAGAAAAACCATCCCGCAGCTGAGCTGGACAGAGCAGAGACATTTCAGACCAGACAAGGCAAATCATTAGAGATGAAGAAGAGCCTCCCTTGGTCAGCCTGATGGGTGTGATAACCCAGTCTGCTCTGATTCGGTATGGCTGGCTTTTAATTCCCAGTCTCCCGTTGGTTCAGGCCAGACACACAACATCAGCTGCTCTCTAGTGGAGAGCCCAATGGAGGAATTCTAGCTCCCAAAGTGAGCAAGTGGCAGCATGAACGTGGCTCAGCTTGAGACCTGTCTGTTGAGCCCAGGAGAGGACAGATGGGCACTAGCCTCGGCTGTGGAGGCCTGGCTCTTCCTGCGTGAGATTGGGGAAGATGAAACCACTTTCCCTCACTTTCTGAATGTTCTGGGGAAAGCAGCATTTCCCAAAGGACAATGTACAAGGAGGGATTTCACAAGAAGCCTTCCAGTCAGTTTACCATGGGAACTCTTACCCACTCATGACACAGCCACGGGAGGAGTTCCGCTCCTGGGATCTGAAAAGGACCAGGTTCCCACCACAGTGTGCCACTGACACAGGCCCCAGCTGGCCAGCAGAGGATCCCTGCAGGCTGGAGAGCTTTCCGCTGGCATAAAGCAGCTTAGCCAGTTCCTGTGCTGCAGGTTCCCCAGCACATCCATGTGGACTAGAGGGTGGAAGGGACATGCTTGAATAGACCAGACAATTCACAACTGGCCTAAGGTCCCACAGAGACCATGGCTAGTTGGTGTAAGTTATCTCTGACCCTATGCTGCTCTAACTCACACCAATGGGTCAGGACTGTCAGGGAAGCACCAAGGTAATCAAGGGGGAATAATATGGTAATTGTAGCCACTCTCCCCATCTCCTGCCCTGAGCGTATCTCAGCGCACTGTCCAGATGAGCCTGGCATCCACCATTAGGCTCCTAAGGCCACACTTAAGCTCTCAAAAAAGTGACCTACTTTCCAAAAGTGCCCCCAGCCCCTCCCTGACTTCAAGGTGGGTCTGTCTAGAAGTGGCCCCTTGGGATCCTTTGTTGGGCCACTCTGGAGTCCAGCATCAGGCACCAACTTTTGAAAATGTGTGTAGGGAGAGGACCAACCTCTCCTGGCAGTCATGGGCCAGCAAGGTCCCCATCCACAGGGCAGACTTCTGGGTTCACAGCCTAGCCACTCCTGAGGTCTCTAAGGAGAATGCCAGCGGGACGAGGGGCTGCTTTTACATAGGGCAGCTTTATCTGTCCGAAGGAATGACTCAGGGCACCAGCTCAGTGCTTTTCGCCTCATCAAGACACAATTAAGCATGCGGCAAACTTTGGAACAGTGCCAAGGAGTAATTTCTCAATTGTGTGGGAGCACTGCTGTTAGAGGCTGTCCTACTGTTAGCAGCAGGCGCTCTCTATGCGTGGTGAAGTCCTGTGTGTTGGATACCAAAGGGCCAGTGTCTGAATCCTGGCTCCACAGGGCCAGGTGGGTTACCTGGGAAAATACCCTGGTAGGGTCCCTAGTTCTTCTGGCCTTAGAGGCCACCATGAGGCACACTGTTTCGAAGGTGATCATGTGTGCTCAGCTGCAGCCCCCTTGGGTCTGATGCACACTGGCAGGGCTGGCTTCAGCAGAGTGGGAGGTAGCATTTCTTTCAAATAAGTATTTTTCTAACTCTCATGATTGCAAAGAAAAGTGTGAAAATGTTGCTAAAGAGCAGTGTCATCTGCCTGAGGCTGCAGCAAGCAGGAGAAAGCAGCAGCAGCAGCAGCAGCAGGCCCTCGGACTAGGGAGGAGTCAGCCAATTTACACCCACTGCAGAGCAGAACAGGCCCCCGTGCTCTGGAGCAGTCTGGGGTGGTGATTATTTTGCATCACCCTGAGGAACTGTCTCCTCCTTGGGGGCAAGAGATACCCTCTGGACTCCAGTTCATCCCGCTGACCTTTGGGTCCAGGGTCAGATGGGGGGTCAAGGAGGGGGTGGAGGAGGATGACGATGCCAGAATGGGAGGTTACTCACCACAGAACGAGCAGCTCTTCCATCTACTCTCTGCCATTCTTTGATCAGCAATGAAACTGTTAGCAAGGCTGGTATTTAAACACCACCACTGCAAGGATGGATCATCCTATCTATGAGCTATTGCTTCAGACTACCTGCAGACTCAGGTATATGGCACTGCATCAGTTACTGGTGAGCCAGGTTTGCTTTACAAGCCTAAGGCTAGAGATTAACTTTTTTAAGAGATGAAGGCTGAGATTCAGAGCACAATACGGCAGTCTAAAAAAATGTGCAGCTTGTGGATCCAATGAGCTCTAGCTCAAATTGAGCCCTAGGTTTGCTTAGGAACTGTGCCCACAGCACCTGGTTTTGTTCTATTCTGCTTATACTGAGAGAGCCAGCGATGATGCAAGACAAGGCAGCTCTGCGTGGGGGCTGCAAACCAGGAACTGCCGGAGCATGGCAGAGACTTCACTCTCCAGAGGTGAGAGAGACCCTGAACACCCCATCTCTGCAAAGGCAGGAACGGGAGGGCTGGCAGCCTGGTGCTGGGCAGCTCCCTCGATCGCGGGCTGTGCTGGTACCTCTGGGCAGTGGAGAGGCAAAGCAGCACTGACTAATTTCCATATAAGATCGAAGGGGAAGCAGAGGAAAGAGGAAGGGCAAGGAGAGACGTGGGAGCATCAGTCGGTGTGTCGGACTTGGCACAAAAGGCGCTGGGCTTGCTGGCTGCTCTGTCCCTTCGCTCTGCTCCAGCAGCTCTTTCTCTGTCTCCTGTGCTGTGAGAGCAGTGTTGTCGGGAACTCTGCTGTGGGAGCAGCTCGCCAGTGGCAGCAGTGCCGGGGGGCTGGTGTGGGAAAGCAGCAGCGCTCACACACTGTGGCCCACTGGCTTCCCAGTGGTGGTCCTAATGGCACGTGCTCTGTACACTGCCCAGGGGCTTGCTGACTTCAGAGTCACACGAAAGCAAACACCCCTGTACTGCCCCAGCAGCATTTTCCACAGCTTCCAGGAGTGGTTGCAGGTCCCTGTGGCCCCTAGGCACACTGTGAGCAGTGAGGAAGTCTCCACATGCTGTCCTTGCACCTACATGCATTGCCCCTGTAAACCCCATTGGTCGCAGATCCTGGCCAAAGGGAGTTGCAGGCACAAGGGCAGCGTGCAGAGGCTCCCTGGCTACCCCTGAGCCTAGGGGACAGGTACCTGACAGATACATCTGGAAATCCAGGGGCAGTCAGGACAGAAGGGAGCCCAGCTTAGCCCCAGGCTCCTGCTGCTCCACCAACGGGACTTTTAATGGCCTGCTCAGCAGTGCCAGCCGGAGTTGCCAGGGTCTCTCTTCAGCTGAGCAGAGACTGAAAACTGGATGCCTGGCAACCCCTAGCTGGGCTCTGGGTGGGGCCAGGAGAGGGCTGGAGGCTCTTTCCAGTTGCTGTGCACAGACAGGGGCAGTGCCACAGGGAAGGTGACAGGTGTCTCTTTCTTGTCCTCTCCCAGATATGAGCAAGGAGAAGGCCACCGCTCAGCAGCTAGGGTTCGCCCCGCGGCCAGCGAGTGTGCAGCCATGCAGAGCAGTGTGGAGATGGCAGTCACTCTCCATAGATGCATTTTTTAAATTAAGCTTTAATTTCCTCTTTTTCGTGTCTCAGTCCCTCCCCATTCGTTTTAATGAGCTCGCTTCCCCCAGCATATCAAACAAGCCTGATCCCTGGTGCTCCCTGTAATTCCCAGTGGCCCCAGCCAAGAGATATGCTGTTTAATTTGGCCAGGCTTCCAGATTACATTTCAGCATTAAAAAAACCAAAAAACAAAAAACACCCAGAAGGGCCGTATTTCTCCAGGCCTGTTGATAGAGCGCGATAAGTATTAAATTCTATAATTCTTCCACTGGCCTTTAAGCAGCCTCGCTGTTAATATTTAATGATGAAAGATGCTGGTAATCAGCCCTGTATCCCCTGTGTCTGAGTGCTTTATGTTCTGCCTTTGGGAGCCTGACTGGGAACCCAGCCCTCCAGAGCTTCCTACCCCTTTGCCATTCAGCCACTGGCTTCCCCCCAAAGCCCTGTCAGTCTCCCTGATGCCGTCATGCCAGGCCCAAGATGAGAAGGGTGGGAAGGCCAACAGGAGGCATTGGACAACTTCTGTGCTGCACTTTGCAAGAGACACAGCCCAGTTGTGGGGCACTGAGGTAGCTTTAGATGTTCTTGTGCTTCCCAGATTTGGGGCTGCTCCAAGTGACGCTATCCTGGCAGGGCTGCCTGTGGACCACACAGCAACCCACACCTACCACAGCCCAAAAGGGCTTGGACAGATCCCTTCCTGTCCCAACCACGGCCTTAACCCAGGGGCGGCAAAGGCAGGCGTAGGCTGACCCTGTGCTGCTCCTCTAAGGGGGGCGTGCTTCTGGGTGCCCCCCTCTATCGTCCCTTCCACCACTGGGCAGTCTACAGGAGCTGTAGCAGGGGAAAGAAGCTGGTCCTTAGTGCTCAGGAAAGGTATTGTTTGTGGGGCTGAGCTGGGGCTGCTGAGCTGCTGCCTGTACTTCTGGGTGTCCATGTGTGCGGCACTGCAGCCACGGCACACTGAGTTATTTGCATGTATTTTAAACAACTGGGGCAGGATGGAGAAAGTCATCAGCTGAAATGAGAATGGGTCTGAGCCTCCCCTTTCTCACAGCAGGTCTCTGGCAGCAAGCGGCCCGAGGCCCTGCCATGCGACTGGAGAGGGGCTTTCCTGCCTCTCACTCCAGCCAAGACTGCCCACGGCTCACTCAGCGCTGGGCTCCTGGCTGAAGCTGAAGGCTGTCAGGTCCCAGGGTTTGACAGAGTGCTGGAGCTGACTGGAGGGAGACAGCCACACCCCAGATAACACTGCTGTGGGCTGCTTGGCCTCAGGCAAAGTGAGCCGTGCACTGTTCCAAAGACAGCTAATTGTACTTAGCACTTACATCCCGCAGCCTTGTTCAGAGCTGTGCGCAAACATGACTGGATGAACCACTGGAGGTAAGGAGGGCGCTTCCTACTATTTACAGACGGGGAAGCCAAGGCAGGCTAGCTGAAGTGCCGGTAAGGTAAGGAAAGCCACAAGACACAGAGGTTTGTAGTACTGTTGTATACGCTCCCCACCTTACTGCACAGGCTACAGGATTTAAGCTGTGACTTTCCTGCTTTCATTATAATGGGATGGTGAAAACCAGGGACACCCACTCACCTTGGTGTGAAAGTAGTTACTCCAGCACAAAAGTGCTTAGTCTAGCATAGCTTATTTGGGGAACAAAACACACTCTACCTTTGCAGGCCTGTAACAGCGAGCTCACTAGCTTAGGCCTCTGCATGGGTTTTGATTTGGTACCACATGCTATTTTGATATTTAAGAA
The DNA here is from genome assembly GCF_033958435.1 of Carettochelys insculpta. NCBI lineage: Eukaryota > Metazoa > Chordata > Testudines > Carettochelyidae > Carettochelys > Carettochelys insculpta. The sequence goes on from NC_134151.1 coordinate 552,333, forward strand.
AACCCAAGAACGATGCAAAGTGAACATGGCCCACACAAAAGGGGTTTAAAACAGGTTAACTGATAGTTCTCCAAATGGAACTGAAAACAGGGACTCGTCTTTCAGAAGGTGTGTTTCCAAAGAGTCTCACACGGCCTGCGTCGTGGCCCTGGTCTATTTAGCATTTTTATCAGTGGCCTGGAAGAAAAGATAACATCATCACGGATGAAGTTTGCAGGTAACAGAAAAATGGGGAGAGGAAAATAAGGAAGCAGACAGGTCACTGATGCCGAGTGATCTGACTTCAGCTTCAGTAGTGTGCCAATGATGCCCAGCTCCGTATTTCCAGCACGTAAAACATCTTTTCCCCTTCTTTGTGATCTAAATATTTATTGCTTCCTCTCTGGGTAAGCTGGGCACATGTTCTAATATGGCTACATGTAACTCCATATATCTAGGCTCAGAGAATGCTGGCTTCTTTTACAAGATGGGGGACTGTATAGAATGATAGATGCTTAGGACCGAAAGAGACCTCTGGAGGTCATCTAGTCCAGACCTCTGCTCAAAGCAGGATCAACCCCCACTAAGTCATCCCAGCCAGGACTTTGTCAAGCCAGGACTTAAAACCCTCTAAAAGATGGAGATTCCACCACTTCCCTAGGCAATGCATTCCTGTGCTTCACCACCCTTCTAGTGAAATAGTCTAACCTCATATCCAATCTAGATCCCTTACACTGCAACTTAAGACCCATTGGTCCTTGTTCTGTCATCTGCCACCAGTGAGCACAGTTGTCTTAAGTGCAGCAGACTTCTTTTGGCCCAATCCTACAAGTTATCTAGGTCACTCTGGACCCTATCCCTACCCTCCTACAGGTCGTTAATGAAGATACTGTGTTGAATAAAACCAGCCCCAGGACCGACCCCTGCGGCACTCTGCTTGATACCCGCTGCCACCTAGACATTGAGCTGTTGACCACTATCCACTGAGCCCAGTGATCTAGCCAGCTTTCTATCCATCTTACAGACCATTCATCCAGCTCATACTTCTTTAATTGGCTGAAAAGAATATTGACAGCTTTAGCTTTGCTAAAATCAAGGTATATCATGTCCACCACTTTCACCAGCAAGATTGGCTGGTTTTCCTCAGTGATCGGTTCTAGGGATCGTTTCAGGGCAGGTCTCCAGCCTGTGTGATACAGGCTGTCAGACTAGGTGATCACAATCATTCCTCCTGCTGGCGGAATCTAGGAATTTATGAATCTCACTAGGCCTTATACTGGTACAGGTCGATCAGTCGATAATCACACCCCGACTGACTTCGTCAGGGCTGGCACTTGTCCCACTGTGGTCGGGAGTCACTGGTGTGGTAACCTGACAGGTATCTTGCTCTGTTGAGTGTTGACAACCATTTAGCTGTGTGACCCCTCTGTGTGCTGCCCTGGCTCTGTGCCAGTAGGCAGCACAGCATACTTAGACAGAACACCCAAGGACCACGCAATCAGATGAGGTGCAAAAGCTCCAGGCCAGGGTTTGTAAACAGAGCACAGTACCAGCACTTGGTCGACTTGACAAGGGTACTGAGGCTGTGCCTATGGGAGTGGATGCAACTCAGTCAGTGGTAGGATTTTCTTTTGCTCTTGGGCCAAACAAGAACAGCCCCTCTAAAATACATCTGAATACACAGACAAGTTACACAGCGCTCCTGACATACTCGGACCCCACCCCTTACCTGGTACATTACTATCCATCATGCTGTCATCTTGAGCCTGTCCTGAACCTCAGTCAATATGACCCTCTTCTCTGTGGGGAGTGTATGGTACCAAGATGTCTCCTCACCAGGTGTTCTCTTACCATCCCTCCAGAAGGTGTTTATGGCCTGTGCCCCATACCACTTAGGTATCTGTGTTTCTGCAATATCAGCCCTGTTCTTGCCCCATTCTGTGAGCAAGGGACTGCCTCTAACAAGCTTAACTTTACTTTCTATTAGCAAAGACTTGACCATGGTTGCCTAGGCCACAGACCTCACACGAGGTCTGTGATACATGGTCTTATGTCTCAGGCCCTCTGACTACCTCCCCACACTCCTCAGGGCTGTCACTCTCCCTCCCGATCTCTGGACAGGGTTAGTTCCCACCCACTCCATCTCCTGTCTGCATCAGGAATCCCCACCCCGACCTCCGCCCCATTTCCTGCCAGCTGCACTATTTAGACTCTCCACCCAGGTGATTCAGTGGAGACTGCTGCAGCAGAGACCACACAGGGACAGGATCAAAGGACCCCACTGACTGGAAGGCCTGGGATGCATAGCCTAGGATGGGGGTTCTACAACCACCACCTCTAAGAGAAGAAGATGGGAGTGGTGGCAGGACTCCCTTCTAAGGGGGATGGAGTCATCCATCTGCTGTCCTGACCTGGAATCCTGGGAAGGTTGCTGCTTGCCAGGAGCTAGCATCCAGGATGTGATGGAGTCTCTTCCAGAAATCATCAGACCTGTGGATTATTACCCCTTCCTACTCCTCCATGTAGGAAGCAATGACACAGCCAAGAATGACCTTGAGCAGAGCACTGCCAGTTACATAGTTCTGGGAAGAAAGATCAAGGAATATGAAGCGCAAGTGATGTTCTTGTCTATCCTCCCTGCTGAAGGAAGGGGAGAGGGTAGAGATCGTTAAATCGTGGAGCTAAATGTGTGGTTGTGCAGGTGGTGTCAGAGATAGGGCTTTGGTTTCTTCGACCATGGGATTCTGTTTCAGGGACAAGGATTGCTAGGAAGAGATGGGAGCTACCTAACAACGAGAGGAAAAATCATCTTCGCAGGCAGGCTTGCAAACCCAGTGAGGAGGCTTTAAACTAGGTTAGTCAGGGGATGGTGACACAAGCCCTTAGGTAAGTGGGGAAGGAGGAAGGAACAAAGGAGGACATTGATTCAGAGGAGAAGGTCGGCCAATCAGCTGACTAGCTAAGGTGTGTGTACACGAGTGCAAGACGCCTGGGGAGCAAACAGGAAGAATTAGAGGCCCTGGCACAGTCAAAGGAGTATGAGGTGATTGGAATAGCATAGACTTGGTGGGATGACTCGTATAACTGGAGCATGTGATGGAAGGGTGTAAACTGTTCAGGAAGGACAGTTAGGGGAGAAAAGGAGGAAGAGTGGGGCTTTCTATGGGAGACCAGTATGATTGCTCAGCACTTCAGTATATGAAGAGCAAAAAGCCAGTTGAGAGTCTTTGGATTAAGCTTAGAGGCGGAAGTAACAGAGGTGATGTTGTGGTTGGTGTCTGCTATAGACCACCAGATCAGGGAGGTGAGGTAGGTGAGGATTTCTTCACTTTAATCACCCAGACGTTTGTTGGGAGACCAATACAGCAGCACACAGACAATCCAGGAAGTTTTTGGAGAATGTTGGGGATAACCTCTTGGTAGAGGTGCTGAAGGAACTGAACAGGGCCATGCACAGCTTGACCTGCTGCTCACAAACTGGGAAGAACTAGTAGGAGAAACAGAAGTGGGTGGCAACTTGGGCTGCAGCGACCATGAGATGGTAGATTTCAGGATCCTGACAAAGGGAAGAAAGGTGAGCAGTAAAATACAGATCTCTGATTTCAGAAGAGCAGACTTGGACTCTCTGAGAGAACTGATGGGCAGGATCCCCTGGGAAACTGATACAAAGGGGAAAGAAGTTCAGAAGAACTGGCAGTATTTTAAAGAAGTCGTATTGAAGGCACAGGAACAAACCATCCTGATGCGCAGTAAGAAAAGCAAACATGGTAGACAACCAGCTTGGCTTAACCGGGAAATCCTGGGTGAGTTCTAACTCAAAAGAGATGTGTATAAGAAGTGGAAACTAGGACAGATGACTAAGGAGGAGTATAAATATAGGGTTGGAGAATGCCAGGGAGTAATCAGGAAAGGAACTGCAGCTAGCAAGGAACAGGAAGGGTAAAAAGAAGGGTTTCTACAGGCATGTTGACAATAAGAGGGTGATCAGAGAGGGTGTGGGGCCATTACTGGATGAGGGAGATAACCTAGTGACAGATGATGCAGAAAAAGCTGAAGTACTCAATGCTTTTTTGCCTCAGCCTTCATGGACAAGATCAGTCCCCAACCCACGGCACTAGGCAATGCAGTATGGGAAAGAGGTGGGCAGCCCTTGGTGGGGAAAGAACAGGTTAAGAGCCACTTATTAAAGCTAGTGGTGCACAAATCCACGGGTCTGGATTTAATGCACCCAAAGGTGCTGAGGGCATTGCCAGATGTCATTGCAGAGCCTTTGACCATTATCTTTGGAAACTCGTGGAGATCAGGAGAGATCCGAGATGACTGGAAAAAGGCAAATGTAGTGCTCCCCTTTAAAAAAGGGAAAGAAGGACAATCCAGGGAACCATAGACCAGTCAGCCTTACCTCAGTCCCTGGAAAAATCATGGAGGGGATCCTCAAGGAATCCATTCTGGAGCACTTGCAAGAGGGGAAAATGATCAAGAGTCATCAGCATGGATTCGCCAAGGGCAAGTTGTGCCTGGCCAATCTGATTAGCTTTAGTGATGAGGTAACTGGCTGTGTGGACATGGGGAAGACAGTGGATCTTATATACCTTAACTTTAGCAAAGCTTTTGGTACAGTCTGCCACAACATTCTTGCCCATAAGTTAAGGAAGTATGTATTGGACACACGGACTGTAAGATGGCTAGAAAACTGGGTTGTTGGATGGTCCCAATGGGTAGAGATCAATGGCTCAATGTCTGGTTGAAGATCAGTTTCAAGTGGAGTGCCGCACAGATCAGTTGTAGGGCTGGTATTGTTCAACATCTTTATTAATGACCTTGATGAGGGGATGGATTGCACCCTCAGCAAATTTGAAGATGACACTAAGCTAGGGGGACAGATAGATACAGGGAGTGTAGGGATAGGGTCCAGAGTGACCTAGACAAATTGGAGGACTGGGCCAAAAGAAATTTGTTGAAGTTCAACAAGCAGAAGTGCAGAGTCCTGCACTTGCGATGGAAGAATCCCAAGCATTGTTACAGGCTGGGGACCATCTGGTTAAGTAGCAGTGCAACAGAAAATGACCTGGGGATTGCAGTGAATGAGAGGCTGGATATGAGCCAATAGTGTGCCCTTGTAGTCAAGAAGGCTAATGGCATATTAGGGTGCATTAGGAGAAGCATCTCCAGCAGATCTAGGCTACGTCTACACGTGCACCCAACTTCGAAATACCTTATTTCGATGTTGCGACATCGAAATAGGCTATTTCGATGAATAACGTCTACACGTCCTCCAGGGCTGGCAACGTCGATGTTCAACTTCGACGTTGTTCAGCCCAACATCGAAATAGGCACAGCGAGGGAACGTCTACACGCCAAAGTAGCACACATCGAAATAAGGGAGCCAGGCACAGCTGCAGACAGGGTCACGGGGCGGACTCAACAGCAAGTCGCTCCCTTAAAGGGCCCCTCCCAGACACACTTTCATTAAACAGTGCAAGATACACAGAGCCAACAACTAGTTGCAGACCCTGTATATGCAGCACGGACCCCCAGCTGCAGCAGCAGCAGCCAGAAGCCCTGGGCTAAGGGCTGCTGCCCACGGTGACCACAGAGCCCCGCAAGGGCTGGAGAGAGAGTATCTCTCAACCCCCCAGCTGATGGCCGCCATGGAGGACCCCGCTATTTCGATGTTGCGGGACGCGGATCGTCTACACGTCCCTACTTCGATGTTGAACATCGAAGTAGGGCGCTATTCCCATCTGCTCATGGGGTTAGCGACTTCGACGTCTCGCCGCCTAACGTCGATTTCAACTTCGAAATAGCGCCCAACACGTGTAGACGTGACGGGCGCTATTTCGAAGTTACTGCCGCTACTTCGAAGTAGCGTGCACGTGTAGACGCAGCCCTAGAGAAGTTATTATTCTTCTCTACTCGGCACTGTTGAGGCCACATGTGGAGTAATGTGTCCAGTTCTGGGACCCACAGTATAGAAAGGATGTGGATGTGTTGGAGAGGGTTTAGCAGAGGGCAACAAAAATTATTAAGGGGCCGGAGCAAATGAGCGATGAGGAGATACTGAGATGTTTGGGCTTATTTAGCTTGCAGAAGAGAAGACAGGGGTGAGTTGGTAGCAGCCTTCAACTTCCTGCAGGGGAGCTTTAAAGAGGATGGAGAGAGGCTGTTCTCAGTGGTGACAGATGGCAGAACAAGGAGCAATGGTTTGAAGTTGCAGAAGGAGAGGTGTAGGTTGGATATTAGGAAAAACTATTTCACCAGGAGGGCAGTGAAGCACTGGAATGCGTTGCCTGGAGTGGTTGTGGAATCTCCATCCCTAGAGGTTTTTAAGTCCTGGCTTGACAAGGTCCTGGCTGGGATGATTTAGTGGGGGTTGATCCTGCTTTAGGCAGGGTACTGCACTCGATGACCTCCTGGGGTCCCTTCCAGCCCTAGGAGTCTATGATTCCATGACATGTGCTGGGGTTAAGATTTCTGTGAGGGCTCATATGTTACTAGGGATCTTTTATTTGATCTGCTCATTCTGACTCTTAACATAAGACAGACACAAAGCCAGAGTCAGTCTCTAGCAGCAAATGGTGCAGCAGAGCACACTGTAAACAAACTAATGAGATTAGTGCCATTGAGACTAGCCCATGCTATTACATCTCTCTTTGAAAAATGAGAGAATCCATCTTATACAATTTACCAGCATCATTAACAGGGGCTCTTGTTCTGGTGCAGAGTCCCTCCCTCCTCCCCTCTGTCCCTCCCATTGCTGCAGAAAACATTCAGATTTAAAATATCACAATTCCAGGCTTATAGTTGGGTACTATGTGCAACCAACACTGTGTCATGTTCCTGAATCTAAGACTATGTTCCCTTGGCTTAACTCCTGGCTCTCGGAGAGGCGGTAGCTATGTCAGCTGGAGAAACTCTCCTGACGACATAGTGCTGTCTACACTGGCACTTAGATTTGTGCAATTTATGTCTCTCAGGGGAGTGAATTATTCACACTTCTGAGCGGCGTAAATGATACCAAGTTATTTATAGTGTGCACATAACCTGAGAGGGTTGAACGGCTCACATTCATCTAAATGGGTGTTAACTCTGGAGTGCAATGAGAACAGTGTGCTAGCATCATGAGTGGTTTCACTGATGATCATTTTAACAGGAACATAGGCTGATGTATTAATCTCAGAATCACAAATTTCTTCCCAAATTTTATCAGCTGATTAAAGCCCCAGTTTTCTTCTGGCCGCAATCAGCTGTGATTCCCAGGACAATTTGAACCATCCAGTTATTTTTTGACTCTCGAGTTATCTGCAGCACATGGAAGATTGAAAGTTAAGGAGAGGAGAAGGTTAGTTGAATATGAGAATAACGAACGCTAGGGCTGCTGCACTCACGGAAGTGTTCACTGCACAGCTGAAGTTCATCCAAATGTGCAGCAGACTCTGCAGCCCAGCCCTGGCACGCTGGAGAATGAAGGACACTCCTTCACAGAAAGCACTAAGTCTTGACCATCGACAATGAGAGTACAGGAACTCAGATGGGAGCCCCACGTCTGGGCTCTGCTTGCATTTCCCAGTGGCCTGGGCAGCGCTCCCAGTTACATTGCACTCAGCAGCAGCTTCTGGAACTACTGTGGCTCTTGCGCCACTGTATCCTTCTTCTGCTATCCCCTCTGTCAGCAGGGTCTGGATGAGACCTCCCCTGACATCTGGCTGGGGAGAGGGAAAGGCTCCAGGAGCAAACTGTGCAGCCCTGACTGCTTCCCTGTGGCCTGTTGTCACACACGCAGCCGTATCTCCCTGCCAAGCCCCTATCCTATGGCAGTGGGGGCTCTGTGGATGGGAGGGTGCTGAGCATTGGGAACCAGTGCTGGAGGAAGGATCACTGAACATGGGTGTTGCTGGGCATGGGAGTGCTGTGGCAGGGCACACTGGCAGTGCAATGCGGGGCTGGGCTTGGGGGTGCAGGCAGGAGAGAAGTGCTGGGGTTAGGGGTGAGGACAGCACTGTGCAGGAGAGGGGGCAGAGGGGCACAGGACAAGGGTAAGGGGTTGAGGAGCTCTGGGTGTCAGTGGAAATGGGGAGGTGCCAAAACAAGTTTGCTGAGTGTGCCGTTTTCCCTAAGGTTGGCACTGTGGTGAGTGGAGTGGCAGGAGCGGGTAGTGGAGTGGCCAGCCCAGAGGTACAGTAGCTTGCAGGCAGACAGAGCAAGTGCTCAGATGGTGGAACAGCCAGGTACCTTCTTCCCCAGGTGGGAGGCAAACTCACACAGATGTGCCTCTGACCCCAGGGCCCTCACTAACCAAGAACATCCACTGTAAGTGGGGGAGGGAGAGGGAGAGGGAGCACCAAGGGGGGGCAGAAAAGGACCTTTTGGCTGTAGGACTCAGGACCAGGAGGCAGAAGACTCTTCCCCACTTGCTCTGGGGTGGGTGTCCTGTGCACGGCTTTATGACCATAGGCCTGCTTGTGGCATTTTCCCTAATTATTGTCAGGTGACTTCCCTGATGTCCTGACACGTGTCTTCTCCACACTCAGATTTTGTGCTTGAGAGCGGGGAAGTGTTGTCTGTCTGAGGCACTCAGAATGGTGTGGACTTTTCTCAGGTTACTGCATGGGGTTCCAGGCGGTTCATAGAATCCTGGGGCTAGAAGAGACCTCAGGAGGTCAGAAGTCCAACCCCCTGTTCCAAGCAAGACCAAACCCAACTAAATCATCCCAGCCCAGGTTTTGTTGATCCTGGACTTAAAAACCTGTAGGGATGAAGATTCCATCAAATATCTAGGTAACGCATTCCAGTGCTTCCTCACCCTCCTAATATTCAACCTAGATCTATTTTCCTAATATTAAACCTAGAAACTTGAGACCATGGCTTCTTGTTCTGTCATCTGCCACCACTGAAACCAACCTCTCTCCATTCCCTTTGTAACCCCACCTTCAGGTAGTTGAAGGTTGCTGTTAACTCACCCCTCACACTTCTTTTCTGTTGACTAAATACATCTAAGTGCCTCAGCCTCTCCTCACAAGTTATGTGTTCCAGACCCCAAATCATTTTTGTTACCCTCAACTGGCCTCTCTCCAATGCAGCCACATGCTTTTTATAATGGGGAGTGAGACAATCATAGCATCATGGAGCACTAGAACTGGAAGGGACCTGGAGAGGTCATTGAGTACAGTCCCTGCCCTCTCAGCAGGACCAAGCACCACCTCTAGACCAGCCCCAATAAGTGTCTGTCTAACCTGCTCTTAAACATCTCCATTGATGGAGATTCCACAACCTCCCTAGGTAACTCATTCCAGTGTTTAACCACCCTGGCAGTTGGGAAATTTTTCCCTTGCTGCAGTTTAAGCCCATTGCTCCTTGTCCTATCCTCAGAGGCCAAGGAGAACAATTTTCTCCCTCCTCCTTGTAACCCTCTTTTAGGTATTTGAAAACCATTGCCATGTCTCCTCTAAGTCTTCTCTTTTCTAAACTAAACAAGCCCAGTTCTTTCAGTCTTCCCTCACAGCTCATGTTCTCTAGACCTTTAATTATTCTTGTCGCCCTTCTCCAATTTCTCCACAACTTTCTTGAAATGAACAGAGGCCTAACAAGTGCTGTGTAGAGCAGAAGAATGACTTCCCATGTCTTGTTCTCAACACTCCTGTCAATGCATCCCAGAATCACGTTTACCTTTTTTTGTAACAGCATCACACTGTTGACTCATATTTAGCTTGTGGTCCATTATGTGGTCCCTAGATCCCTTTCCACAGTACTCCTTCCTAGACAGCCGCTTTCCATTTTGTATGTATGGAGCTGATTCTTCCTTCCTAAGTGGAGCACTTTGCATTTGCCCTTATTAAACTTCATCCTGTTCACCTCAGACCATTTCTCCAGTTTGCCCAGATCACTTCGAATCATGACCCTATCCTCCAAAGCAGCTGCAACCCCTCCCAGTTTGGCATCATCTGCAAACTTAATAAGAGGCAGGACTGAACACAGTAGTCCGGGTGGGATTTCACTAGTGCCAAATAACAGGAAATAATCCCTTCCCTAGGCGTGCTGGCAATGCTTCTCCTAATGCCCCCTAGTATGCTGTTAGACTTCTGGGCTGGAAGGGCACACTGCCAACTCATAAGACTAACAGCAGCTTTGAACTTACAGACCTTGCGTTAGAAGGCTAACTTGCTAAACCTGAGCAACAGACCCACACATATCTAAGGTTAGTCTGTGACTTCATAGAAAGGCTGTTACCGTGCATGAGTGGTTCACACCTGATAAATGGTTAGTGAAATCTGAGGCCAGAACTCACACCCAGTTTGGGGCTGTGCCCTGTCAGAGACCCATGCTCTGACTTCAGGAAAGCTTGACAGTGATATTTATCCATGATCTGGGAACCTGGCGACTGTTTTGCAGGTCAATCTTAGCAATGCCATAAATTGTTAGAGTGGCAAATAACAGCAAGGCAAGTCAGCACCACAGGGAAAGGCGGCTTGCTTGATAATCTGAGTTCATTCAAATAAGTTTTCACCCAGCCAAATACAAGCTCCTAACTCAACTGGCTCAGAGCTGCCAGCACACTGCTGCAAGCAGGGACAAGCGTGTTCCTTGCACATGTAAAGGGGGCTGTGGAGCAGGAGTAAGGAGATGGCATTACCACTGTACATGACATCAGGGAGACTGTTACTGAAATATTGTGTACCGTTCTGGCAGCCACACTTCACAGGGGAGGCTGGAAAACGCCCACCAGCCATCTGAGGTGTGGAAATCCTTCAGAAGCTCAGTTTCTTTCGCTTAACGAAGAGTCCCTCTAAAGAGGTAATTTGATCATGGTCTGTGAGCACCTACATGAGAGACTTCTCAGGGCAGTAGTGCTTTCATCTGCTAGAAAATGGCAGGAAAGATCCAGGAGCTGCAAATTGAAGCTAGACAAATTCAGACTGAAAATAAGGCCAAAAATAATGTACGGCAAGAAAAATTAACCATTGAACAGTTTACTGAGGCTGTGGTGACTCTCCCGCTCCCGAAGCCGTTCCTTTGAGACGGGTGTCATACTAAGGGACTTGTTGCAGCTCAGCTAGACTTTGTCGACTGGATGCCAGAATGAGTCTGGCCAATGCTATGCAGGAGGTGAGAGCAGAATATCCTAATGGTCCCTTCTGTCTTGAAACTCTGTGGCTCTGCAATCTTCTGTCACCAGATCATTTACTCACCCCATCAACAGGACTTTAAACATGGTGCCCATGTGTCTGTCTGCACCTGAACTATCCTGACCTGTTGTACAGATTTACTGGCAGTAGGGTGACCATTCACCCGTATTAGACGTGACAGTCCTATACTTGGGATGCCCAAATGCGTCCCGACATTTTTTAAAGGGGACGAATTGTCCTATATTTAGGCCCTAGGGGGCTGGGGGTGGGAATGCTCCCAGCTGCCACTTCCCCGGGGTCCAGGGCCAGGTGTGCCCACTGCCACTGCTTCCCTGGGGCTCCGGGCAGGGAGCGCCCACGGCTGTCGCTTCCCCGGGGCTTGTGGGGGGAGACCCAGCTCCCTGGGGCTTGGTGCAGCTGGGAGGAGCTGCCCTCCCTCCATATCTCCCTGTCCCTAACTGGCAGTGACCGATAGCTCTCTTCCTGGTGGTATGGTGAGTGTGAGCTCAGGACCTGGCTCACACTGATAGGCCCAGGTGTGTTTCTGGGGCACAGTGAGTGTGAGTTCAGGATCCAGCTCACACTGATAGGCCAGGGCTAGCGTTGCCAACTTTCTAGCTGCCAAAATCGAAGACAGAGTGAGTCGCGGGGGGCAGAGCCTGGGAAGACAGGAGGGGCAGGGCTGGGGGCAGATCAAGGTGACATGCAATTAGAAAGGGGGTAGCCCTTGGTGCTGCAGGAATATGCCAGGCCCTGGACAGAGAAATATTTCCTGCCTTTTTGGTACCATTGTGCCAAGTGTGGGCCTCTCCCCAGGACCCTGCCAGCATCACTGTTTCACACCTTTGAACCTGATGCCGTCCCTTTCTCCTGCCTTTTGGCTCCTCTGTGCGCTAGGCCAGCCCCTTGTGGGCTGCTTCTCCCCGCCTTTGACAGGAAAGAGCTGCTGTAGGCAGCCCAGCTCTGTCTGATGCAGCTACGCTGCCTAGTCAGACTGCAGAGCGCTGGCAGGGCTGGCAGGTCAGTGCTGCACTCTGGGCAGTTGACATTAGCCCTGAAGTCCTCATGGAATGGACACTGAGCATCCTTGAACCCCTGGGGGATGTTCCGGGTTCAGGGGCATCACCAGGAGTCCCCGGGCTGGTGTTAACTAGCTCTGTGCACTTTCCTGGGCTGCAGGGCTGGCTCCAGGGGCCTGCAGAGTCACCCTGTGTGATGGAGTGGGGGGTGCATGTGAGACTCAGGCTGGATGTGTGTGTGACAGGCAGAGCAGCTCCCAGTGGCTAAGGATGACCCTGGGGCTGTAACCTAGGCTGGCAGGTAACACCTCTGCCCTGAGCACAGAGCAGGGGGGAGCTGAGCTGGGTTTGAACCGGAAGTGGCAGTTAGAAGCTGGGGGAGAGGGAGTTGGAAGGATCCAGCCTGGCGAGGGGGAAAGTTACACCCCAGAGGGGCACCCCTCAGGCTCCTCTCCCCAGGACGGGTTGGAATGACTGTCTCTGACTGCTGTACTGACACCTCTGTGCTGAGCTGTGCATCTGTCGCCTCATAAACTTCCTGTTCTACCTGCTGAGTGAGAGTCACTCCTGCCAGCAGACAGGGAGCAGTGCCTGGGGACACCTGAACCCCAGCACGCTGGTGTCAGGAGTGTCACACCGACATTCTCCAGCTGCTACAAGGCTATGCAGTGCCTAGGCAAGTGGCCCCCTGAGCCCTGACTAAGCTGCTGTGAGGACTGTAGCCAGTGAGTCCCTGGGTGTTTAGCCTGAGCAGCTATTGCCTCAGCTTGAGGTCCCTCGGTGAACTCTCAGGGCGCGGAGCCTCCGTCTAGCCCCTGCATCCCCCAAGAGCTGGAACGTCCTGGCTAGCTGCCCAGCCTCTGGGCTCCATGCTGAGCTTTCATACACCCCTTCAGAACCTCACCCCGCCCTGTCAGCTTGCAGTCACCTTGGCCTGGAGCCACATGGCAGGCGACAGTCAGCACTCACACCCGGCGCTCAGGACAGCTCTTGAGTAGCACCAGTAAGCCCATGGGCCATATACATTTATAAACCCATAGGCGTCTGTCCCCTCCCAACTGCCACAGATCATTCTGGGTCCTCCAGCTCCTTCTGCTGCAGAGCCTGGTTTGTGTGCTGAGACACAGGATGTCCTCAGCTCACCTCCTCTCACTGTGGCAGGCCACGCCCGGTGTGCCCTGCCCAGTCCTCTTGTGCGTCTCTTACTTGCTCTCTGTAGGGTTTGTATGCCCCCCTTCCAACACCTGTCTTCCTTTGCCCCCATCCCCTCAACCCCCAATTGGAATCACCTGTTCTCAGTAACCTCCTTGGCACTTCTGTTGACCAGGCTTTAGGAGTTAATTTGCCCATTGTCCCTGGATTGGGAAGATGTCGACACCATCTGTAGCCAGCCCATGGTGGGTACACATCTACATGATATAGCAATTTCCATAGTAACAGTAGCCATCAGGGAAGTGCAGCAGGAAACACTGTGTGTTTCTCTAATGCCTATTCTCCAACTTCTGCAAAGCCGACAGGAGCTGTGACAGCCAGGGCACGGGCTCAGACAGCCCATGTTGGGGGGCACAATCCCATCCATGCCTCAGGGTAGGGCCAACTAAGGCACAGGGAGCGTAACCCTTCCACTCAGTGCCTTGGTGGCAGTTTATTTTTATTGCAGGATGTGGGCTGGTTTTATTTATCTTTTAGGATTTTAATTCTGTCTATTTCATTTGCATAAAAAAGTAAAATAAATAATATAGCAAGTCAGATACAAAGAGAGGAAACCAGCCTGCTTATACAGCCGGTTAAAGTGCCATGCTGCCCTCAGAGAGCCGCAAGCCTCACTCCTGAGCGTGCTGCCAGGAGCCCGCTACGAAATACCAGGAGAGGTTGCTCCAGAAAGATGGCAAACAGGAGAGCAGACTCGTGTGTGATTAAGGAGGTTGATTTCTCAGGTGTGACCGAATGGCACATTCCCCCCGCCTCATTATTTCTGCCTACAAGTGTCATCTGTGTCACTGTTGTTGTTGCTGCGGGTCGCTTATATGGCCCCTGGTGCATGCATGTGTTGTCATGCCCTATGAATGCCAAGATAATGCTCACTCACCATTCCTGAGCAGCATCAGGCAGTGCTAATTCACTAGGACCTAGTGCAAAGTGAGGCTGGCTACAAGCACAGGGTGGTGGGGAAGGTTCAGGTACGTCTGCACTGCAGACAAAGGTGCGGGATTATTGGGCGGGTGGCTTTTATCTAGCTGGTGTGGGTAATGGGCAGTGAGGACATGGCTGTGAGCATTAGCTACCCTCTTACCAGCCTCCTGTGGACCCCAAGTAGGTGCTCAGGGTGCTGGTAAGTGCCAGGATTAATACCGTTGTTACCCACCTCAGCTGGCTTGAAGCTAGTGCGGGTGTGTCCCAGAACACCTTGTTCACACCTTCACCTGTCCGGGGGTGAACCACTGCATGGCTGAGTGGGGAATGACTCCTCTAACGAGAAAGCTTTTGTGTTATGAGCAGCCTGTTGTCAGGTCAGCTGCAGAGTTTGGGTCTCTCTGTTACCTCTTTCCTTCCTGTCAGCCACCTCCAGGACAGACGAGAAGGTACCTGTCACACTTCCCCAGCCCTCAGGGCCCCTGTATGGCGCAAGGCAAGAGACACAACCACCGCTCAGCTCCAGCTCTTTCAGTGCTAGGACAATTGTTCACTTCCGCTCCCCAGAGAGGGAAGCAACCCTCTCCTTGCGCAAGTAATGCGAACCCTGGCTGAGGGCTGGCTGCTGCCGCCACAGCAGATAATAAGGTGCATGTTTTATAAGGGAGCTGGTTTTAATAGGGTTTAGTGGATCTGAGAGTCTCTGCTGTGTCATAAATTTCAGAGACAAGCTTTCGGTGTCACTTTGCTGCTTGTTATAATGAAGGGGATTTGAATGGGATGTAATGTGGTTGGGAGCTGAGATTCGGCAGCTATTCATCAAGGAGCGTGGCGGCAGTGCTCAGTGTAACGAAGGCTTTCTTCAGTACGGATACCGATAGTTTGGAAATGGGCTTGATGATCACCCAGGAGTCTCTTTTATTACTGATGATATAAGGACAAAACTGCCCGGGCGCTTGGCCTCCCTTCCAAGTGCATTCCCACAGCAGTTGGGTCGGTGATGCTCGCAGCCAGGGATGCCTTCCCTCTGGGGCCCAGCACATGGGAAGAAGCAGCCCAGCCACTAGCAGGTGTGACTGTTGCCATGAATGGTGCTTAGTAAGCCCAAAGGGGAAAACCACACAGATCCCCTTTGGTTCTGAATGAGGCAAAAGGCACAAGCAAATTCTGGCTTTTCCTCGCCAGTGGAACATGAGGGGGTAAGGGATGATGGCCACCTGCTCCTTCAGGGAAAATCCCTGGAAAGCCCGATTTGTGAGAGACAGCATCCCCAAGGAGTCTGGGTGGAGAAAGCCAACAGCTGCCTCACTGTGCATGGGGCTGAAACGTGAAACAACCTGGGTCCTAGACTGGCTGGCTCTGGAGACTAGACACCACACATAGGACAACCTTCAGAGCAGGTCCCGTAAACCAGAACTCAGGGAACCAGCCTAGAGGGGGAACCCAGGTGTTCTTAGCCGTGCTGCTACCCTGGGTTGGCAGCGCCCACTTCAGCACAAGCGGCACATGCCCACCTGAAACCCGAGGTGCTTATTCATCAGCTTGTGCATGCTGACAAATGGGCTGCTTCGTTGCTCTGGCTAGCAGCTTAAAGGAGTTTGGGTACAGCCTGAGCTACAGTCACACCCAAGCGGATGGCTGGGCTGGTTTGCAAGCAGGCAGCCCCATCAGCTGTTCCTATGGCTGCTGCAGAAAGCTGCACTGTGCAGCTCTTGTTTGCAGCTGCCATTGGGCACCGAATGTGTGAGACCTGGCCATGTCTCCAACCTTCTCATCACGCTCTCTTGAGCCAGGAGCTACCCTGGGCCACTTGAAGTTGGCCTTCCCTAATGCTCACCATGTAGCCTGACTGCTGTGGACTTGGTGTTGCGGGGGAAGGGACTTGGCTCCTGTGTTCCCCCACCCCACCCCAAGATGCTCACCCAGGACAAGTGTGTGCAGAGCAAAGGGGCTTTGCATTTGCATGGGACTTTCCTGGCTCACTGCCAAGCATGGAAGCAGAAAGGAGGTGGCAGCACAGACCCAGTTTGACAGAGGGGTTAAGGGTGAGCTAAAGCTGGGCTTGTAGGAAGCTCTGTGGTGGTCAGTCATGTCTGCCCCGAGGTGAGCACAGCTCACAGCCTAATACATCAGCCCTCGCTTTCCAGGGATGCCACAAACTGGACCCGCCCCATTAGCTGAGCTAACCAACCCCCAAAAACCTGTCTGAAGTGCAGGCGGGAAAGGGGAATAGCGCACAGCACCACAGGCGGCCAGCACCCCCAGCAGCACCACTCGGCCTGGCTAATCCTCACTGGGGCCAGCAAGGGCAGAGTCAGCAAATGTTTCCATGGCCCCGCTGGGAGCTGCAGGCAGTCTCAAGAGGGAGGAGGGAGGTCAACCCCCTCAAGTGCCCCAGGTGCAGGGTCTGGAGAAACCCCCTACTGCAGACCCCGCCCCACTTCTGCTCCACCCGCACTCCACATCTCCCCCCAAGCCCTGCCCCTGCTCTGCCCCTCCTACCCCCATTGCTCCCTTTCTCTGAAGCCCCCTCCCTGCATGACATGAGCAGGGGATTACCTGGGGGGCCTGGCACAGGCAGCAGAAGGGGTCAGGCTCCCTGCACGTGGCAGCCTGCTCCACTCCGCCATGCATCTCCCAGCCCGCTGTGCTCTGCGGTGGCGGGAAGTGAAAGTCCCTGGCCCCAACCTGCTCCCCTGAGCACTGCATGCTCAGGCTGTGGGGCAGGCTGGGGCTGGGTTGCCCTGCTCAACAGTGCTGTGTTGAAGTGGAGTGCAGCAGGCTGGGAGATGGAGCCGGTTGCTGTGCACTCCGGCTCCCGCCACCATGCTGAGTGCTGAGAGGGGGTGCAGTCAGTGCCGCTGCTACTGTCACGCCCTATGCCAGGCCCCCAGGTAATCCCTCCAGCTGTCCTCGGCTCCAGGGGTCCCGTTCATGGGACAGCTGAGGCAGCCGCCACAGGGCCCCCCAGAACGTATTGTCTGGGTGGGCAGCCCTGGCTGCAGGTGTCTGGAAGGCGTTTGCCTCCCATTTGGCTAGCCCAAGTGCAGCTGCTGACCCTGGGCCGTGCTGCTGCTTGTGCAGCCCCTGACAGGTGTGAGGCGTGTGCTGAGGATGAGGTGGGGTTTGCAGGAAGATAAATGATGACCTTATGATCAAGACAGTTGAATGCTGCCCAGAAGAAGTGGTTCAACCCCTGCCCTGCCCTCCCACAGCAGGATGGTGCGATGCTGGGTAAGGCCTGGAGAGAAGACTTTCACAGCTGGTTTCTCATGGTGTGCACCTCATTTCCTGGGACATGACTTAGGACCGTGCTCTCCGATTTGGGGAAGTTTGGAAAACTCACGACTATCACCGAGGTCACCAGGAACTGTGCTTTAAACATGAAATGTGTTCTGCAAGGCAGGATTCTCTGAAAAATCCTCCATGTCCCAAAATACACACCAAAATTAATGGCCACTTTTGATTTTGTGCCTCAGCTTCCCCTTGCTAGACTGGTGATAGAAATTCCACTCCAGCTCACAGAGATGTGGTGGAAAGGAATGTTTACCGAGCGCTCATCGACTGTAGCGATGAGCGCTATAGAAAAGCCCAGGAGGAAATGAATGACTCAGTATTCAGGTCATGGTTTGAGTGCTGTGCAGTAAATAAGACATGAGGCCCCATGCTGAACAATGTGGAGAAAACAAATATCAAATAGCTATTCCCCATACATCCTGTGCACTGAATAAGGCACAGGCAACCTTCATTCTGGTGTTTCTGAATTGTGGGGTGCTGGAGTTCACAACCTTCATGTCTATTAAGGACATTTTTGTGTCTAATTTATATTGCATCACTGCTTGGAGGCCAGGCAGGGCAAAGCCCAGTGCTGAGCTTTGGGCATGTGTCACAAATTCCAGCCCCTCCTCAAAGTGATAAAATCATAGCAAGACACGGGCGAAACAAATATGAAGGGTGGGACCTGGGGCTGGGGAGGCAGAGAAACAAAATAATCATAGAGCACTAGAATTGGAAGGGAACCCAAGAGCTCATCACGTCCAGTGCCCTGCCCTCATGGCAGGACCAAGCACCATCTGGACCATCCCCGACAGATACTTACCCAACCTGTTCTTCAATATCTCCAGCGATGGAGGTTCTACAACCTCCCCAGGGAATTCATTCCAGTACTTAACCACCCTGACAGCACGGACATTTTTCCTAATGTCCAAGCTAACTCTCTCTCCCCCCCGACACTGCAGTTTAAGCCCATTGCTTCTTGTCCTGCCCACAGAGGTCAAGGTGAATAACTTTAATGTAAACAAGTTACCAGAATAATTGATGCCCCTGGAGTGTTTGTTCCACGCGATTTTGACAAATAATAACTCTAGCATTTTTCCAAATTTTGAAATATCGTGTTCAGAACTTTCGATGTTTGGTTGCAGATTTCCCTGAGGAGCAGGGCACAGAGCCGGTGGCACGGCCCACGCTGGCCACGGGGTGACCCTCACCTCTGTGTGCTGCCTTTGGGAAGTGCCATTGTTGCTCACGCTATTCCCAGAGCGCACGTGGGTCTGCTGTGAAGCACAGTGCTCTGGCTGGCAGCTGAGCCGCTGCTGTTCATCAGTCCTAATGCCCGGGAAGGGCCTCTGCACACACGGAGGCAGTGGCAAAATGGTTTCAGAGGGAGCAGAGCAAAGACCTTTGTGGGGAAGGGCAGATTAAAACCTATTGCCATGGTGACAAATGTCAGTGTTTGCACTGTCCCCAAAGGGGCGGCCTTCCTGTTGCGAGCCCCTCAGGAGAGCTGCTGGTACGGCTGTGAGAAGCCATGGCGCTGAGAGCAAGGCAGCCAGAAACTGACAGAACTAATATGGGACACGAGACGATAAGATGGTATTAACACGATAATTATCTCTCCCCAAATGAGTCCAGAGGGAGCAAAGAATAACATTTCTCAGTCGCCTGCAAGGAAAAGTGCTGGCTGGGGGAAGCTCTGTGTATAATAAAAACGATAATACTCTGCTCCTCCTAGCACAGGGGTAGAGCACGCCCACCCTGCAACGACAAACACTTGGTAAACACAGATGGGGGACTCTTCCCCACCGAGGGACTCAGCATGACACGCTAACGAATGAAAGCCCCACACCAATCAGCTGGGAGACCAGGGCCCTCCCTGCCGTACAATGGGGAAGCTGAGGCACCGAGAGGCAACAGTCACGCAGTGAGCGTGTGGCAGAATTAAGAACAGATTGAAGCTCGTCTGCCTCCCAGAGCTGCGCTTCAACCCTGAGACTTGGCTTCCGCCTGGCTGGCTGCGTAGCCAAGCTGCACGGTAGCGCAAACCCAGGCTGGGAACACACGTCTCCCCTTTGGCTTTCTTCCTCTGCCCCACACTGCTACCTCTTCCCCCTCCCTCACATTTCCCCTTCTCCTCTGGGCCCGCAGGGTGTTTGATGTATCCTTGTCTTCTCCTTGCCTAGCAGTAGCTCACCTGGCTTTATTCTAACGGCAGACCGCACAGTGCTTCCGGGTGCGTAAGCCACATTTGTATGGGAAGTATTGAAATCTGCATGAATGCACCTGTCTGACTGACTGATGGCTGAGAACTGGAACAGACCGAGGGGCAGGAAATGGATGGGCTGGGAAAGCCCTGGTTATAAATACACCTCTCAGGCGGGGCTGGCGACAGACTTCACCGGGCCCTGGGCAATGGGTGGGGGTGCTCAGCCCTGGGTCCCCAGAAGCCGCTGGGCAGTGTCGAGGCCAGGATGGAGGACATTCACCGCTCATGCTTGTACTCAGAAGGGGCATCCAGAGGTGTTACAGCCTTGCAGAGGTGGCGTGGCAAGAGCAGGGCAGTGAGGGCCCAAACATCAGCTCCCACCTGCGCCTATTTTTTACCCCTCTCTCTCTAGCAGCTCTGCATGTCTGCAGGCTCCTTATACCCCAAATTGCAGCACGCTCCAGCCTGCAGTGACTGAAAAACACGGCTTTGTCCGGGCTTGGGATTTTCTCTGCTAGATTTGGTGGCACCCATTTTAAATCACTGACTTTTTATTCTCTTTTGCGATCATTGCGGCTGCAGCCCAGGCTCCCTTTAACCATTGCAAAGCTTCCAGTGTAACTGTGTTTGTCAACCCACCTCCAAGCAGCTGACTTGTTCTGCTCCCCTGAATGGCAACTGCAGCTCAGCATTTCTCACTCTGGCTGCAGCCAGACTGATGGCCGAGTGGCTGGGCAGGCAGGGGGTGGGGAAGAGCCCAGCTGTATTAATACATTGGGATGCCGGTGCAACAGGGAATGGCGCTGAGTTGGTCTGATGGACAGGGTAGCTCTGACAGGAAGCTTCTGCATCAGAGGCTGAAACTCAGGGTCTCCAACCACATATTTGCTTTCAGTCTCAATCTGTTAAGTCTGTTCTTCCCTTCTCCTGTTCTGATTGGCCTGTAGCTAGCATTGGACATGCCTTCCAGCAGCCTTGCTTGTTCAAACTAGCCCTTAATTTGTGCTGTTCTATTTTATTCATGCACAGCGGCTGAATGCACACAGTAGGGTTGGAATTCACTTACTCAATTTTGGAGGTAACGACACCCCTCCGTTCTGGGGCAACAGAGTCTGCAGGCTCAGGCACCCACATAGGCATCACTTCTTCTTAAGTACCATTATTACACATCTTGCAGTAGTGCTGAAGGGCCCCAGTCCTGTGTCAGGCTAGTTCCACTCTGTACCAGCGAGACTCCAGCTAGACCTCTCCATGAGGTAACCTGGTTATTTTACACCAGGTAGCCTTACCGTTTTTAAGACCAGGTTTGTCAAGGCCCTTGCCGGGATGGGTTAGGTGGGTTGGTCCTGCTTTGAGCAGGAGGTTGGACTAGATGACTTTTCTTGGGTCTCTTCCAAACATAATCTTCTGTTTCCGTGATAGTAAAGTCGTTTGACCACTTGTGTTCTATTGCCCTTCCAGGTTGGCTTAACCAGCTGTTGGCTTGACTCTTCCTTTGTGCCTCATGTTCTTGGGTTTATGGATGACTGTCAAGAGCTTTGTTTGGTGCTCGGTTCCAGGAGACCAGACCCTCAGTAATTAAAATACTAAATAAATACTGTAGGACAAAGAATTCCTCGCTTCTTCTGGCTATGGAGAAAGAGTCATTCTCCCTGTGGGCCAGGCTGCTGAGCCCTGCAAAATGCAAAGCCAACTGAAAACAAGGGAGAATGGCTCAGTGAACTAGAAAACGCCTGGGCTGTTACATGAAATTCCTGTGCACCAGCCCTGTCACTTCTGCTCAGTCTTGCACCCAGCTCTACCTTTGATGTGCATCCCCCACAGTAATTAAATGTGACACACCCCTGGAAAAATGAGAGGGGTGGGCTTCCTGGATTCACACCCATCCACCTCCTCCACATCTCCTGCCCCTTCCCTGCTTCCTCTGGTGATATGCCAGCCACTAGCCCCAGAGAGCACAAAAGGGGCAAAAGACAAAATGTTTGGTGCCACTTTCGATTAGCAAATTGTTTTATCTTTGGATTCCTAGCTGCAAATGCACTCTGGCGGCTGTGGAGTGCTTCTCTTGGCTAACACGATGGATGCACAGGATATTTTTTTAATTTGAAGACTAAAAAAATCCCATTTCTGCACCGAAGGGTCCTTGGATCTGCTCTCTGCGCTTTGCGCCCCCAGCCCTTCCAGCGTCGGCACTCTTGTGCACAGCAGAGAACAGCTCAGGCTCTGGGAAACCTCCTGCCAAGGCACTTAGGCGTGTGTCAGTGCTACAGTATGGCTAACCACCCTACAAAGTAGCAACTGCCTGCTAGCTCGCAGTGGAGAAATGCAACCTGACATGGGGAGCCAGCTGCCCTGCGTGCCATCCAGAAGGAGAGGCGGTCACTGGCAGTGTTTCACTTGGGGAGACATGGCTCCAAGCATCCCAGCACGTCGGGGACACGAAAGTAGAGTCACTCCACTTGCCACATGCAAGCCAAGAAGGGTCCAGGAAACCATGCTTCAGATCTCTGCACCATTCCTGGCAGACCTGGTGACATGGCTGGTTCCAGTCCTCTGCAGAATGGCCAAAAACCAAAGGAAAGGGAGCTGGGTAGGACTAGTGACCACCAACTCACATACATATGGGTGGGCTCCCAGGACAGAGATCACCCACCCAGGAATGGGGCTGGACTGAGACAAGCCTGTAGACAAGGAAGCCCAGCAGATATTGGGCACTTAGCTTTTCAGAAACCCTTTGACAAGGTTTCTCCCCAAAGGCCCTTAAGCAAACAAAGCCATTGTGGGATAAGAGGGACAGTTCTTTTATGAATTGGTGAGTGGCTAAAAGATCAGAAACAAAGGCTAGGGGTAAACAGTTGTCTTAAAAATCAAGAGAGGTAAACAGCGGTGTCCCCCCGGGGCCTGTTGTGGGACAGGCCGATTCAAGATAGGTAAAAGCAAAGCAGACCATGAAGAGCTCCTAAAGGCTCTCACAAAACTGGTAACTAGTCTCAGTAGGGGCCATGTTAGTCTGCAGCTTCCATAAAAAAAACAAGCAGTCCTGTCACCCCTTAGAGACCAACAGGCTTATTTATTAGGTAAAGAGCTCTCAAAAACTTCCTCAACAACTGGACACTCAGTAGCAGATTTAAGGGTGGCAGTCCTGAAACAAAGAAATTTCAAAAATCAGATGGAGAGAGACATCCCTGAGCTGCAATTTATTTGCAAATTTGACTCCATTAAACAAGGATTAAACAAAGACTGGGACTGGCTCGTAGCTTACAAAGGCAGCTTCTCTGCCCTGGGTGTTAAGAGCGCACCATTAGACTCTGACAATGGCTCATATCCCTCTGTCTGATCTGACTTGTTTTTTTCCCTTTTTGATACCTACTGTTGATAATGGGCCATTTCCACCTTGCTGAATAGACCTTGTCAGCTCTGGCCCTCCCTCTTACTGGGACCCCACCTCTTTAAATACCCCTCTGAAACCACCCCCCAACTCATGCATCTGATGACGCGGGTCTTTGCCCATGAAAGCTCATGCTCCAAAATATCTGTTAGTTTATAAGGTGCCACAAGACTTCTTGTTGTTCTCGAAGCTACAGGCTAACACGGCAGCCTCTCTGATACTCAAAAACTGGGCGACTGGGCAACAAAAGAGCAGATGAAATCAAATGCTGATAAATGAAAAGAAATGCACATTGGAAAACACAGTCCCAGCGATGGATGCATTTAAAATGATGAGGTCTAAATTAGCTGTTACCACTGAAGAACGAGCTCTTGGAGGGACTGTGGACAGTTCTCTGAAAACATTAATTCTGTGTGCAGCAGCAGTCAGCAAAGCAAACAGAATGCTGGGAATCATTAAGAAAAGGCTAGAGAATAAGACAGCGGCTATCAGATTGCCTCTGTGTGGTACTCCCACATCTTCAATCCCACGTACAGATGTGGTTCCCTCATCTCAAAAAAGAGAGATTGGCATTGGGAAAGGTTCCACACAAGCACAGCAAAAGTGATTGGGGTGTGGAAGGGCTTCCGTCTGAGGAGAGATTAATCAGATTGGGACTGTTCATCTTGGGGAAGAGACAACAAAGGGGGGATGTGATAGAGAACTATAAAACCATGGCTGGTGTAGAGAAAGTAGATTGGGAAGTGCTATTCATTTCTTCCCTTAACACAAGAACTAGGAGTCACCAAATGGAAATTAATAGGCAGAAGGGTTAAAAACAAGCAAAAGGAAATATTTTTGCAAGCCATAGACAGTCAGCCTGCGAGACTCTTTGCCAGAGGATTTTGTGAAGGCCAAGACTATAACAGGATTGAAAAAAGCACTAGGTGAATTCCTGGAGGACAGGCCCATCAGTGGCTACTGGCCAGGCTGGGAGGGGATGGTGTCCCAGCCTCTGTTTGCCACAAGCTGGGAATGGGCAGTAGGAGATGGATCACCTCATGATTCCCTGTTCTGTTCATCCCTCTGGGGCGCCTGGCACAGGCCACTATTGGCAGCCCGGGCACTGGGCTGCTTGGACCTTTGGTCTGACCCAGCATGGCCATTCTCATGGTCTTTCTGATGAGAGAGAGACCTGCCCCTGCCCACCACACTCAGGCAGTCGCCCTGCCCCACTGAGCCTGGAGATTTCAGCAGCAGGCCTACCAAGCCCATGAAAGTTCCCAGGACCCCACCATAGGGCTGCACGGCTGCCTCCCGCACGGGTCGTTAGCTCCTATTGGCCCCATGTGGGGTAAGTTCAACTGCAGGTGACGTGGAGACCAGGGAAACTGAGGAAGGTGTTTTCTTCTGGGGGCACTGGTCAGCATGGGAGCCAATCAGAGTGCAGGATTGTCTCACGGGACACTCACTGAAACCTGTCACAGAGCGGAGCCAGTGTGTGTCAAGCGTCCTCACACTCCTATGGGCTGCGGCTGGCTCCTGTCAGTGTAACAGTCACTGCTATGGCACCGCCGTAACAAACAGCCACGTGACCTCGTCCACGAGCTGATGGGGAGGCCGACACCGAGCACAGACGTGCTCTGGGTGATGTTGTCACAGGCCCCAGAATAACCACCACCCATGAAGCCTGAGAGTGGCACAGGCAGATCTTGTCTGAGTAGTTTTTCTGGAGTGGGGTGAGGGGAAGGCGTTGGTTATGCCAGGGATATGTCAGGCTCGGGCTGCTGAGCATGCTGGGTAGCGAGTGGCTATAAACAGCTGGTGTTGATCCGCCTCGGCGGGGTGGTTAGTCATGCTGAGACGGCTTGAGCCTTTGAAGCAGCAGCTCACCTGGCAGATGGTGGGGTAGGACAGGGCTATAGCAAAGCTCATCCAACTACGCGGAGTGCCAGCTTAGCAAGTTGTAGGCAACTAGTCCAGCTAATGGGGGCTTTAGGAGAGACAAGGCGCGGCCTCAAGGGAGACCAGAGCAATCCTGGGTGACTGGACCTGCTAGACAAGGGACTTGGAGGATGTCCAGTGGCAGGGCAGCCAGCCCCCTTGGAGCACAGGGCAGCTACGCAGCGCACCTTTTAAACACATGCTGCCCCTCCCAAGCCTCTGATAGAGACTGGGCCAGACAGTTGCTGCTGGTATAACGTCAGGAGCCAGCAGCTGTCTGCAGAGAGCTAGGCAGCTTCGGGAAAACAGAAGCTAAAGTGCTTTTAAGCAAAGCCGAGGTTTCCCCAGGCAGCCCAGCTGTTCCTGCAGGGTCTGACAGTAGCTCCTACTTTTGAGATCCTGGTACTTCAATGGGTGGCTGGGCCGGGATGGGCAGTGCAGCCTGAGCAGAGCCAGGAGGCTTAGGGCTCACAGATCAGGACTGGGGCTGGTGTTTGGGCTCTTGGCTGCCTGCCCCATTCTCTGGGGAGGACTCAGTCCCCACATGGCACTGCTGCGGTGGAAAGTGCTGCGGGATGATTGGGTGCACAGGCCTGCTGGTGATAGGAAGCCAGCTGCCTGGATCCTGTGTGACTTATGCTCACAAAAGACGATTTGCTTTGCTAATGGGTTTTGCCGTTGTGGTGCTGAAGAACTTTTCAGAACACATTACCATGCACCAGGCTCTTAGAGTTTTTGCTCTTGTCTTCTCAGGCAATTTGTCAGAAGGGATTTTTTGACAATTTCACTGAACCATATGTGAGAGCAGGTTAACCCCCAGTGCTCAGAGCCTGTCCCTCCCATCTGCACCGGCTCAGTCCCTAGGCTGTTTTCTCTGCCTTTATCGGGGGGAGCAAGGACCAGCTACCGTCCATGCATCCCGGGACTGGCCCTTGTACCTGGGATGATTTCACTGATGTCCTCTGCACATTCGTCCCCTCTGTCTGCTGGGAGAGCTGCCCCTAGGCATTGCCGTGAGCAGACAAGGCTGGGGGAGGAGCTGAGTAACTCACTGGGCTTGTGCTGTAACCAGCCACATAGGGGCCAGGTCCCCAGTCCTGCTGCCCAGCAGCATGTGCTCGTGTAACACAACTGTCAAGCAGGGAGTTGGCTGCAGTACACTCGACCCTGAGTAGACGTACACATCCCCGGGCTCCCAAGCAATTCCAGGGGATTTGGGGCTGCTCAGCTGAAGTCTGGTCCTCTGTCGTGGCACTGCCCGGTAACAACCACAGGGAACTCAGGAGCTAGTGTGCTTGTGTGTAACTGCTGTCACAGGGCATTGGCCACAGACCTGAAGGTTATGGTGCGACTAGGGCAGGTGAGCCTTGAACTGCAGGCAGCAGGCTCTCTCTGGGCCTCCGTTGGCAGCTGGGCAGCTCACAGAGTTCTCAGTGAAGCCTCGCTGGGGGCTGCTCTGCCTTCTGCTGCCATGGAGCCCACCGGCACCTGCCCTGGAGAGAATCAGCCAGGAGGGTGGGAGCAGAGGGGATCACACCGGGCCAGTCCCAACGCCCCTTTACCGAGAGCCCTGCACTCACAGATAACACAAAGCCAGAATGTATAGCACAGGCATAGCTGTGGGTATGGCCAGGGCAGCTCTCCCCTGCCAGTCCAGAGGCCTCACGGAGAGTAAAGCCTCAGAACAGCAGAGCCAAGGGCAGAGGCCCCCACAAACCCACCGTGAGAAAATGCTGCTCTGACTGGGGCAGCAGCCTTCGCTGGCACAAGCAAAGGCAGCGCTGCCCCCCGACACCTTTGGGCACGTGGTTACTTAGCTTATAAAGATTTTCCTGACATTTAACCCACATTTTCTCCACTGCTTCTGCACCCCTTGGGGGTTGTTCCAGCCTTCCTGACCAAGGAGAATAGCCATCCAACCAGTGCTGGGCCCCCAGCGAGAGCCTCCTGGTGTAGCACTCCGTCCAACCCAGCCGCTGCTGCACACCAGGCCACGCTGGCTGGAATTCCTGCACTGCAGTTATCCCTCTAGTCTAGCTCTGCTTTACTTCAATCCTGTCTCTCTGAGCCACTTTGCATTGGTAGGGAGAGCATCCCACTGCCTTGGTGTCATCCTCAGGCTTCTATTGACCAGGGGTCTATTGACCAGGGCCCTCTAGTCTAGCTCTGCTTTACTTCAATCCTGTCTCTCTGAGCCACTTTGCATTGGTAGGGAGAGCATCCCACTGCCTTGGTGTCATCCTCAGGCTTCTATTGACCAGGGCTGTAATCTTATCCTACAGAGTATGTACAAATTGGATTAGCAGAGTATCTGTTCCTGTGTCTAAGATGCTCAGGAGACTATTTAACGTGTACCCATGGGAGCCCCCACCCATCTGTGTCTCTGCCAGCACTGCAGGGTTCCTGCTTACTCTCCCAGGATACTTTCATCATTCGACCTGTTGGCACCTCCCATGCAGAGGTATCGAACTGCCTCTGAGAACCACTGGGGACGCACATTCACTATTTCCTAAGGCCCCGCCTATGAGAACTGCTGGGGTCGTGCATTAGCTATTTCCAAAGGCCTCATATCTGAGAACCGCTGGGGTCGTGCGTTAGCTGTTTCCTAAGGCCCCACATCTGAGAACCGCTGGGTCATGCGTTAGCTATTTCTGAAGGCCTCGTATCTGAGAGCCACTGGGGTCATGCGTTAGCTATTTCCAAAGGCCTTGTATCTGAGAGCCGCTGGGGTCGTGCGTTAGCTATTTCTGAACGCCTCGTATCTGAGAGCCACTGGGGTCATGCATTAATTATTTCCAAAGGACTCGTATCTGAGAATCGCTGGGGTCGTGCATTAGCTATTTCTTAAGGCCTCGTATCTGAGAGCCACTGGGGTCATGCATTAGCTATTTCTGAAGGCCCCACATCTAAGAACCGCTGGGGTCATGCGTTAGCTATTTCCGAAGGCCTCATATCTCAGAACCGCTGGGGTCATGCACCATTTAATACTACTGACAACTCCATGAACAATACAGCACTCTTTGTGACTGTTCTGCTTCATCCCATTTCACTCCTAGGGTGTGTCTACACTAGCCAGCTACTTCGAAGTAGCCGGCACAACGTCGAAATAGCACACGTTGCATCTACGCACACCGTGTGCTATTTCGATGTTGAAATCAATGTTAGGCAGCGAGATGTTGAAATCGCTATTCCTATCCAAAGATGGGAATAGCGCCCTACTTCAACATTCAACATTGAAGTAGGATGTGTGTAGGCGATCTGCATCCCACTACTGTGAAATAGGGGGGTCCTCCATGGTGGCCATCAGCTGAGGGGTTGACAGACACTCTGTCCAGCCCCTGCAGGGCTCTATGATCACCATGTGAAGCAGCCCTTAGCCCAGGGCTTCTGGCTGCTGCTGCTGCTGCTGCTGCTGCAGCTGGGGGTCCATGCTGCGTGCACGGGGTCTGCAGCTGGTTGTCGGCTCTATGGATCTCATGCTGTGCAGGCCGAGTGTGTCTGGGAGGGACCCTTTAAGGGAGCGGCTTGGGGCTTTGCTGGCCCCTTACTTCGACAGGGAGCACTTCTGTGTGTGTGGATGCTCCGCATTTCCTTCCAGGGTGGATCCTTTCGAAGTTCTCCATTGCTACTTCAACAGTGAACATCGATGGCACCAGCCCTGGAGGATGTGTTGACGATACATGTCGAAGTAGCCTATTTACATGTTCTTACATCGAAATAGGCTACTTCGACGTAGTGTGCTAGTGTAGACGTAGCCCTAGAGGAATAACTATTCTTTGGGACAACCATGCCTCACACAACAGTATGCTCCCTGGCACGTTCCCCCCAGGGGCTGGTTCTGTTCTTTTCCCTTGCAGCACTGACTCGTAGGTAAACGGTTAAGAGAAGTACCTGTCACTTCTGTGCTGCCATCCAGCTCTGACCCCTCCCTGACACATTGCCTGTCTGTCCTCCAGCTCTGTCCCCTTCCTGACACATTGCCTGTCTGTCCTCCAGCTCTGGACCCTTAGTACTGGGTGAAATTTGGAGTGTCACCAGGACAGACATCCTCCTAGTTAACAGACAAGCTCATCCTTCTCCCATCTCAGCGCTGTGCTCCCTTTAGCTGTGTGGATCTCCTGCAAACCCAGCGTGCCCTCAGCCATCCAGCGTGCCCGTTGGTACTGCCCACCCTCCTGCCCTGAGCTGCACAGCCAGGCACTCCCTCCTCCTGGGCCTTCCCAAGGTGCTTCTAGCCAAACTCCAGCCTGTTCTGGCACCGCGGTTGTGACTGACAGCCAAGAGCCGGGCACAATGACCCATGGCTCTAACTGGGGGGCCAATAGCAAGGGAATGGGCTAGTCCACCCAAAGGAAAGTCTGGGGGAGAGGGGCTGGCTACCAGGATGCTGGCCTGGCCGAGAGAAGGGGAAGCTATGTGCTCTACCATCATGGCTGCCACCCTTACTGTCTCCTGGGACTCCCAACCTGCTTCACCTTAGGCCCCAGATGTTTCCCAGGACCTGGGTTCCCTCTAATTTTTACGTCCTTGGGCAGAATAAATGCTGTGATGCGTACCGAGGCACGTGTGGACGTGCGCCCCCAGTAGAAGCACATGCTGCTCCTGGGGCCCAAGCTCTGCTTCTGATTTGGTCTCCCCCTTGCAGAGCTGGTGGTAGGGCTGCAGCTCCAACCACGCAGCTGCACATCAGCCACTGGTGCCTGCCCGCCTCCCGAGGAAAAGATGGGAAGTTTTTTAATATACTTTTATTGGTCTGTAAATTTCTTTTCTCTCGCTACCGGCTTGGATCGATGTTTGCAGTTTATCGAAGTCCCAAGCACACAGATTAAATCCTCTCCCTCTATTACACTAGATGGGTTTTTATTCTCCTTCTGATTGCTGGGAAATAAACACAGCACAAGCCAGGGGTGGGTGGGGGAGTAACCAATTTCAGACCTGTTTATTCCCCGCTAGCCTCACAGCCATTAAACACGTCACCTGCCCTCGAAATCCATGAGCCCCTTCCCCCACTGCCTGTTCCACCTCACCCCCTCCCCTTCCGTCCCCTCCCCTCCACTCCCTTCATCACTCCTCCCTTCCTCCCTCTTCCTCCCCTGCACTGCTGGCTCCCCTCTTCCTCTGCCCACCTTAGTGTTGTAGAACAATAGTAATTAGGCAGGGCAGCTTCTAACACAATTGGTTCAGCCTGAGCAGGCAATTAGGGCAGGCAGTGAGGCTAATGAATGGTGCAGCAGCTCTTTCCCATCCAGCCGCCTGCCCCCTCTGTCCCTCTCCCCAGCACTGGGCAGCGAGGCGTGGAGCAGCTCGCGAGCTGCACTTCCTACGCTGGCTGGGGCTGGCAGTGCAGCCCCTGAGGCCCTGGGAGAGGAGCTGGGATGAGCTGGATGACAAGAGCAATACAGGAAGCGAAGGCTGAGCAGCAGAGCTGGGAGCTGTGCACGGGGGATGGGGACAGGCCTCGGCTTTGCTGAGCGGTGTGAGGGACCCTGTCTCCAGAGCGAAACCGATCGGCATGTGCATTCCCGGGGGCCTGTTGCACACGCAGCTGGGGTGGGAGGCACTCCTCACACTGACGCAGCAACCCCCGCCTGCCCCACGCAACAAAGGGCCACCAGCTGCTCTAGGATGGCTCATGCAAAGCCAGCCCAGGAGGGACACCACCATCATAGCAAGCACTGAGCAGTTCCAGGGCTGCTGCAGAGCCTGGTCTCAGCAGCCTGCGTTCCCATCGCCAGGGCCCAGCAGCCGCTGTAGAAGGTTCAGGTCGCTCCTTGTGGCTGGTCCATGCTGGAGGCAGATACATGGATTCCCCATAAGTGGAGTGCTTTGCCCCCGCAGTGAGAGGTAACCTCTGGGTCTTGGTCTCTAAGGATGTGGGCCAGAAGCCTGTGGAGACAAACCACATCCTGCAGCAGGAGCGTGGCAGCAGCCTCAGTGGGGGCAGCTGGTTGGAGGGGGTGAGGGGCCCATTTTAGTCTGAGGGTCCATGCCTGTTCAGACTAGCAGCTGGCCCTGCCCCACTGGGAGTTCCCCAGCTAAGTCTAGGCTAGTGGCAGCCCAAAGCCTACCTGGCATCTCCAGGAGTACTTTTAGTTTGGGAAAGAGAAGATTGAGGGGAGACATGATAGCGGTTTTCAGGTATCTAAAAGGGTGTCCTAAGGAGGAGGGAGAAAACTTGTTCTTTTTGGCCTCTGAGGCTAGAACAAGAGGCAACGGGCTTAAACTGCAGCAAGGGAGGTTTAGGTTGGACATTGGGAAAAAGTTCCTGACTGTCAGGGTGGTCAAACACTGGAATAAATTGCCAAGGGAGTTTGTGGAATCTCCATCGCTGGAGATATTTAAGAACAGGTTGGATAGATGTCTATCAGGGATGGTTTAGACAGTACTTGGTCCTGCCATTGGGGCAGGGGGCTGGACTCGATGGCCTCTTGAGGTCCCTTCCAGTCCTAGCATTCTATGATTCCTTGATTCTAAGGTGTCGAGTGGTCTGGTCTGGGGCACATTGGACAGCACGCACAGAAATCCAGGTACTCCTGGGACTTGAAGGCCAGGCCCTCCCTGGTAGCATTGTCTGAGATGCTTCCAGGTCCACACACAGGGCCAGTGAGACAAACAGAACTTCAGGGTGACAGTGTGTGGACGAGACAATGATGGGAGATGGAATTTAGGTTTATTTGGAACTGGGCGCCAATTTGCATGAAGGGCTGGGGACAGCTGACAGTGTGCAGATGGGTGCATCCCTCAGAAGCGGGTTTGTGACAAGGGTCTCTCTGTGCCCTAAGGCAGGGGAGATGACAGAAGCTGATAAAGTCGGTAGCATAGAATAGAAGCAGTCAAAGGAAAGAGAGTCCTGTTCACTTACACCACATGAGGGCAAACAGCCACACACTGCCCAATTGTGTAAGTGGTCAGGTACAAAGGCGAGAAGTCTGACTGCTCAGCGAGGGGAGTGCGTGTGCCTGGTGTCACAAGGCCATAGTGATGTAGCAGGCAGAATTTGGCGGAACAGTGCTAATCAATGGGACCAGGGTCTAACTGGGGTCAGTCACCACATGTGGTGCCTCCTCCTGGCAGCTCTTGCCAGGCCCTGACCTCCCCTGGCTGTATTGCTACCTGTTGTCTCTCAGAGGCAGCCCAGCTATAGAGTGGCTCAGGGCAGCCACCTCAAGAGCTGCACTTCGGCGGGGGCCACCTCAGCTGTCCTATGGATGGGATGGTCCCCCATATTAAGTGGGACCCAGAGTGGCTTCGGGAACTAACCTGGGACGGGCACTGGTATGGGGCAGCACCAGCTCCTGGTCTCTATGCAGGGCCCTCCTGCTCCAGCTCACTCGAGCACGTTTCCAGTTAGAGGCCTGCTGCTGGGGTCTCCCTTTTCAGGTACAGCCTGAGCAGGTAACTGGCCTTCCTCCCCACTTCTAGCCCTCTGGGCCTTGGGGACACTGTGCCTCCCCAGAGGTGCTTAAAGAAAGTAACCCCATCACACAGGGCATAAAATACAGAGGCATGGTTGAGTCGGTCATGTTGGGTGCAGGGAGATCCTGTGTGTGCGAGTCAAATAAAGGAGACCTCTGAAATGGTGCCATGGTCAACAAGCACGCGGACAAGGGTGGGGCCAGTGAATACAGAGTACTTAGAGCTCCACAAAGCCATTGGCAGTGTCCCTCCCCAAACGTGCTTATGCAAAGTAAGCTGCCCTGGGATGAGAGCAAAGGAATTCTCCAAGTTCAGTGGCAAATTCAAAAATAGGGAAGGAAAGGGTGGGAATAAAGGGACAGTTTTCAGGCAAATAGTGGGTCCCCCAAGGCCTTGTGCTCAGTGCAGTTCTCCAGCTATCTGGAAAAAAGGAATAGAGTGGGGCAGTGTCACATGACTGGACTTTTATACTGGAGATGAAGGCCATTTTATGTGTCCAGTGGATCTATTGACCCAAAATATTGTGGCGGGGGGCGCGTGAGGTGTCTAATGAATGCTGAGGATGCCCTGAGTCTGTATGTGCCGCTCATGTATCTGTACCATGGCTGTAGGGAGAGTTGTAGGGTTTAGCTCTGTAGCTGTATTAGAAATGTGTCAGTGCTAAGATTTACAGCAAGTGTGAACTCACACCCAGCCAGGACATTGGGCTAAACAATGGGATGGAAACCAGGTGCTCAGATGCCGAATCCACATCCCAGGTGCTTGGGACTTGTCAGTGGAATGCAGCCTGCTGGTCAGGTGACCTGGGCTGAGCAAATGAACTGAAATCAGATGCCCAGACATATGCTCCACCTGCCATGTAAATGACTGGGGCGTGCTGGCCAAACTAGCGGCCAATGGCATTTTGCCACCGTGGCTCACCTGTGTCAGGTGACATCGATGGGAAGAAGAGAGGGTTTTTGCCCCTGGACAGGAGAGAACCACGAGGTGGACATAACAGCATCCATCTTGGGGAAACAAGTCTTTTGTCTCCATACAAAGGATCCATGTTCAAGCATGCTGATTTCAGCTCGCCAGATCTACAATTCTCCAGTAACTGAAACCATGTAACCCAAAATGGACTTTCAGAGACTTTCAAGAATCAGCAAATAACATCACTGGCCTGCATCAATAGCTGTAAATTATGTATGTGAAGAATTGCTTTAATAATTTTTTTCTCTAACTGTGTTCTTTCTTTTTCGTTAATAAACCTTTAGATGTTTAGCTCTGAGGGATTGGTGAGCATGTTGTTTGGGTAAGATCCAGGTATATATGGACTGGAAACTGGCTGGACCCTTTGAAGCCTGGAAGAATCCATGTGGTGTTGTGTGAAACTGTCCTAAGAACCTCTACCCTGAATATGTGGGTTGTAGGTCTGGGCTGGTGCAGCAACTGGGAAGTCTGTGAGTTTGATTATGTGGCTTCTGACTGGCTAATGGGGTTGACAGAGGACTTTTGTGGCTGATTGGATTTGCCTTACTGAGAAGGAAAGCCCAGTCTGGGGCTGTAAGTGGCCCAGATTTTAAGCAAAGATACCCTGGATTGATTTCCCTAGCTGTGCCCAGAAACCTTATCATATTACAGGCAGCAGAGTATAAAGGTGATATTAAATTTACTCAAGACAGGTATGTCCCAGGCAGACTGCACAAAGCTACAAAAGCAACAAAGGGTCCTGTGGCACCTTATAGACCAACAGAAAAGTTTTGAGCATGAGCTTTCGTGAGCACAGACTCACTTCATCAGATGCTGGTCTTGGAAATCTGCAGGGCCAGGTATAAATAAGCTAGAGCAAGGGTGGGGATAACAAGGTTAGCTCAGTCAGCAAGGGTGAGGCTTACTACCAGCAGTTGATCTGGAGGTGTGAACACCAAGGGAAGGGAAGCTGCTTTTGTATTTAGCCAGCCATTCACAGTCTTTGTTTAAGTCTGAGCTGAGGGTGTCGAATTTGCAGATGAATTGGAGCTCAGCAATTTCTCTTTGGAGTCTGGTTCTGAATTTTCTTTGCTGTAGGATAGCTACTTTTAAGTCTGCTACTGTGTGGCCTGGGAGATTGATGTGCTCTCCTACGGGTTTTTGTATATTGCCATTTCTGATATCTGATTTGTGTGCGTTTATTCATAGGACAAACGGGATAGTCTCTATGTAAAAGAATAAACGCACACAAATCAGATATCAGAAATGGCAATATACAAAAACCCATAGGAGAGCACTTCAATCTCCCAGGCCACACAGTAGCAGACTTAAAAGTAGCTATCCTGCAGCAAAGAAATTTCAGAACCAGACTCCAGAGAGAAATTTCTGAGCTCCAATTCATCTGCAAATTCGACACCCTCAGCTCAGGCTTAAGCAAAGACTGCGAATGGCTGGCTAAATACAGAAGCAGCTTCCCCTCCCTTGGTGTTCACACCTCCAGATCAACTGCTGGTAGTAAGCCTCACCCTTGCTGACTGAGCTAACCTTGTTATCCCCACCCTTACTCTGGCTTATTTATACCTGGCCCTGCAGATTTCCAAAACCAGCATCTGATGAAGTGAGTCTGTGCTCATGAAAGCTCATGCTCAAAACTTTTCTGTTAGTCTATAAGGTGCCACAGGGCCCTTCGTTGCTGTTACAGATCCAGACTAACACGGCTACCCCTCCGACAGCTACAAAAGGAGCTCGCAAAACGGAGTGACTGGGCAACCCAATGGCAGAGGAAATTCACTGTTGATAAATGCAAAGAAGTGAACATTAGAAAGCCTAATCCCAACTATACGTAAAAAATGATTGGGGTCTAAATTAGCTGTCACTGCTCATGAAAGTAATCTCAGAGTCACTGTGAATAGTTCTCCGAAAGCATCTGCTCAATGTATAGCAATAGTCAAAAAGCAAACAGAATGCTAGGAACCATTAGGAAAAAGATAGATAATCAGACCGAAAACAGCCTTATGCCATTGTATAAAACTATGCTACTCCCACAGCTGGAATACTGAGTGCAATTCTGGTCACCCTGTGTCGAAAAAGATATTAGAGTTAGCAGAAGGTACAGAGAAAGGCAACCAAATGATAAAGGATATGGAGCAGCTTCCATGTGAGGAGCAATTACACAGACCAGGATTGTTCAGGTTGGAAAAGAGATGACTAAGGGGCATATAATAAAAGTGTGTAAAATCCATGAACGGTGTGGAAGTGATATTGACTCCTTCATATAACTGAAGAACCAGCAGGCCCCTGTGACATCAACAGGCAGCTGGTTCAAATGAAGAGAAGGAAGTACTTCTTCACCCAACGCACAGTCAACTCATTGCCCAGGGATGGCGTCAAGCCAAATCTATAATGGGGTTCACAAAAAGAATTGGATCAGTTCCTGGTGAGTGGGTCTGTCAACGGCCATTCGGATGGGCAGGGATGCAACCCCCACAGTGGGTGTCCCTAATGTTCTCCCTGCCAGAAGCTGGGAATGGGCAACAAGGGAGTGGTCATGCGATGGTTACCTGCCCTGAAGCTTAGGCATTGCCAGTGGCAGAAACCAGGCTGCTGGGCTAGATGGGCCATTGCTGTGTTCTTGTGAGCTCTGCATTGTTGCCTTAGTCCCTCCAAACCTCCTGTTGCCAAAGGCTGCCCTGGGGATGGCTCCTGGCTGCCATGGATTTCC
The DNA here is from genome assembly GCF_033958435.1 of Carettochelys insculpta. Classification (NCBI taxonomy): domain Eukaryota; kingdom Metazoa; phylum Chordata; order Testudines; family Carettochelyidae; genus Carettochelys; species Carettochelys insculpta. Next base: position 588,469 of record NC_134151.1, read on the forward strand.
ACTGGCATGGCCTGGCTCCCTGGGGGAAGAAAGTGGGCCGTCAAGGTGAGGACAACAGGACTGGCAGGGACAGACTGGTCATGGCCCACCCCACTCCCTGTAGGTTTGGGCCTGGGTGTTCCATGTGCCCAGCCAACTGCTGTGCTCTGCGTGGGGCTGCCCTGCCCAATGTGCATCAGTGCCAGTCTGGGGCTGGCACAGCTATATCAGACAGCTGCAGTCCCCCAAAGGCCTCCACCCTGTGCAGAGGGGAGGAGTGGGAGGGGCTGGCTGATCTCGCACCTGGCAAAGCAGAGGTGCAGGGATGCCCGAGGCCAAGGGGTGTCAAGGCATTTGCTCAGTAACAGAAATTCCACCTCCATCGTCCTGTCCTGGTACCTCATTATCCTGCTACCTGGCACATCCCTGAGCCTGCCCCTGCTCTGCCCAACCCCCTTTCCTCCCATCCTGCCGACCCCTCCCCTGTGCCCTTCACCCTGCCATCCCACCAGCCGGCTCTTGCCACCTCTGTCATGCTGCCTGGCAGCCCGGGAAAGGCTGGGCAGGGGATTGCAGGGCTGGGGGATGACCGAGTGAAAAGGCAAGTAAGTGTATGGTTGGCCCAGGAATGAACCAGAGCAGGGCTGTGAAAACAGGCCACACTGACAGCATGTCCAGCACTGCCCCGACGGGCAGCACCTCACCGGCTCGCCCCTCGGTGCGCATGGAGGAGTGCTCTTGTCTGAGCCTGTGTCTGCTGGAGAGAGGGGCCCAAAGCACTGTGGTGTGCCTTGCTCACCTGTAAAACCTACCCACTGCTTCCTGCTCAGAGCTGGGCTTTCTGGGGAGCACGAAGGTGGCCTTTGACCATGGCCCCTGTATGCACCATGGGCCGCAGCAAACAGCTCCCTTTCCCTCAGGCCTGCCACTGGGGCTGTGGGGGCAAATCCACTGGGGCCCAGAGAGTCAAAGTGGCCCAGGTCTCCCAGATTGGCCACTGCTTCTGCAGCAGTGCACCATCAGGAACAATAATTAGGGCCTGGCAGGTGCAGGGCCCCAGTGAAGGAGCTGGACACCTCGAATGTCTGGCCGCTTGTCTGTGTTCACCGGGTGACAGTTGCATGGCATTGCTGGGGTTTCTAAGGGCTGATTCACAGTTTTACCCAGAAGCCCTAGCTGGGGTGCTCTGTGCAGTGCCACAGGGGCATGTACTCCTCCAGTGTCCTTTGCCACTTACCCACTACTCCACGTTCACAGGACTGGTGTGTGGAGGGGTGCTAGCTAGTCTGCTGGGAATCAGAAGAGGGCTCTGTGCCTCTGTGTTCCCACCTACAGGACAGAGAGAGGATAATGCTTAGAGCTGGCTGGAAAATTCCCCCAAAACATTGCTGTGTTGGAAATTGGCCGCTCACCAAAATCCAGATGTTTCGTAGAGCTGGTTTGATTTTGCTGAAATTCCTATGGACCCCGGGCAGTTGGCTGCCAGCTCACTGGTATGCAGGCCTGTGGGGAAGCCCACCTTGCCAGGTGCAGAAGCTCCAGGGCCCTCTGCCAAGTGGATCTCTTCAGAGTCTGCCATGCATCTGCCTCAAGGCCACAGCTCCCTTCCCGTCACAGAGAATTTGACAGTGGTTCTTGCCCAGCTTTGCAGGGAGCTCTGAGGTCTTCCAATGGAAAACATATTGTATATGTGCAAAGTGCTGTGTTATCATTAGTGGGTTCATGCACAGATCTGTGCCAGGCTCCTTTAACATCTCCATTTGATCTGCTAGAGGGAGGGTAAAGAGCACGTTAATTGAATTTGCAGAGGATACTAAATGGGAAGTTGCTGCAAACACCAGTGAAGACAGAGAGTTAAGAGATAATTTAATGGGACAGGCAGAGGTCAGCTATAGGAAGGAAATAGCCAAATGAGATTCATCCTGAACAAATGCAAACTAATCCAGCTGGGGAAATATAATTTAGCACCATGGAGAGCAGGAAGGAGCTGCTTGGAAAGCAGTACTGCTGAGCGGCCCAGGGGACAGCAAATTGCATTGGGACTGATAGAGCGTGACTGCAGACAAAACAGAGCAGTAACTGGGGGCTGTGTACGAACAGGCAGGGGCTGGATTGTTTGCTGTACAGCCTGAGATGTGCAGTGCCAACAGGAGTTACGCTGCTTTGAGCTCCGGGATGTTTGAGCTGAGAGTGTAGACAAGGGGCCATCACGGAAATTAGAGCAGAGGCAGGGTCCCTCTACTTCTCAGACCCCTGCCCAGAGTCCTCTGTTGTACTGGCATTATGGGAACACTTCCTCCCACCCTGTGCCCATGAACGTCAGCCCCCTGTGGCTCCAGCGCTGGGGAAACCTCCCCTAGAGACTCCTGCACACCCCAATGCACTTCGGGAGCAGCACCCCCTGATGAGCAGCCCCACAGTGTACTAGGGAAAGCCCAACAGCTGGGCCAACAGCCTCCATGGGCCCTGGGGCAAGGTGTGTGTGGGAGGCAGCTCTGTGCCCCGGAAGGAGTGAGCCTTGGGTGGAGGGGAGGGTCTCAGCAGTCAACCCTGAGCTCCATCTAGACCATGGTGTGCCCCACCCCCACCCACTGCTCCAGTGGCAATTCAGAGGGCCCAGGGCTCTGCACGCTGTTCCTGCTGCAGTAGTGTGGGCCCCTTGCGATCTCCCATCCCTGGTGCACTTGCCCCACCTGTTGGCAGGCCTGAGGGAAAGGGAGCAATCCCCGCCGCCCAGCCTTTCCTGGGGTCCCAGGCAGTGGGGCAGGGGTGGCATAAGCCAGCTGGCTGGCTGGCTGGATGGATGGCAGAATGAAGGGCGGGGGGATGGCCTGGCTGGGTGGGAGAAAAGGGAGCAGAGCAGGGGGCAGGCTCAGGGATGTGCCTTTATGCTCCATCATGGGGTAACGGCCTCATCACACCCCCGCTTTGGGAGGGGAACAGAAATAACCACAGTGATTCCTAGCTCCTAGGGCCAGAAGGGACCACTGTGATCATCTAGTCTGAGCTCCTGCTCAGTAGGACCGAGATCACAGACATAAGTGACCAGTCAGCTCCTAGCTCATCCCTGGAGCAGATCTCTGCGAAAAGCACCTGGCCTGGGTTACCAAATGGTCAGGGATGGCAGAACCGCCCCCGGAGCCTTGGCAAGCTCGGCCAGTGCTTAATTACCGTGATTGGTAAACATGTGTGCTTTGTTTCCAGTCTGGACTGGTTGCGCTTCAACCTCCCGCCATTGGATTGCGGCTGCCTTCAGCCTGGCCCGACTGGCCACAGCCCTGCTCGCCCGATATAACTTCTCCCACCTGGAACCCCACCACCAGCACACCCCTGCTTGTGGTCTCACTTGTCTGAAAGCCTAACCTTAGGAGCATCTGTTTAACATCCTGCAGCCTTGCTAGTGAATGGAGTGAGTGTTATCATCACCATGGGGTGAGACTACATCATATGGGGGCGGGGGGGCAGTTACAAATACAGACCAGAAGTATTTATTGACCATGTCTTTCTCTTCAGCACTGGGATGGGTAATTCTACTAGTTCCAGCTAGTTATGAACCAACATTGTCAGGATTTGTTTTGTTCCTAATATGTTTTAAATCACCACCTTATTATCCTTAACAGTGAGAGGCAGATTTCGTCTTGTATCCCTTTGCTTCCCTATCCATTTTCTACAATTCCTACCTTCTGATTTATGTACATTACTATCAGCTTCCCATCTATATATCCACCTTCACTTCCCCCTAAACCAGGTCCATTTTCAACCAGAACAGCTGTGGTCCTCAGTTGTAGGTTTGTGACTTTGGGGCATCTAGTTAGATATTCTTAAATGAGTCCTAGTGATCAACCCCATCAGTCTGATTACATCCTTTCTCACAGCTGATTTGGCTCATAATTGTTTTCAGCTTTGTGAAATTTGCCCTATTAAAAACACGTATGTACCTTACTAGTCTGAACTTCGTTTTTTGCTTGCACAGTGCGAATGTGATCAAGTCACAAGTGCTTGCCCTTAGGCTCCTGTTAGTGTTCGCAGAGCCCAGGTGGACGAGGAGCATAACAGATACAAAGTCGGAAAGGGGCCTGTGCAGAGCTGTGCGGGCGGTAGGTGGGGATGGATTGCTGTGAGGTAGGGTGTGAGAGAGGTGATAAAACCAGCAGAGGATTTCTTGGCAGGTGTTTCTATCAGCTTTTCCCTTCGTGCTGGCTTGCAGTTGTTTGTCTTGCCATGTTACCTTCTTGGGCAGGTACGCTGATTTCCTTCGGTTTTGTTTAGTGCTAGCCCAGCTCAGGAGCAGCTGCAGAATGATCCCCCTCCCACAACTGACCTTTCCTCCACACATGAGAGCACATGTATATGTGCACATACACACACTCACATGCATACACAAGCGTGCGCGCACACACACACACACATGCATACTACCGCTAAGAGGGGCACTGTCATGAAACAGTGTTTACAGGATAGCCCTGAGAAAAGGGATCCAGCCCCAAGTGCAGACAGCAGCGTGGACAGCATGGCAACAGGAGACGGGGCAGCAGAGGCGAAGGGGGTTCTCTGGAGGCATAGGCTCTGTGCCATGCCCACCGATCAGCTGGCTGGCAGCTGGGGCCAGGCGAGAATCAGGCGGAGCACCTCTGGAGCCTGCCAATGCCAAGCTGGCAAGAGCCCAGGTGCACAGAACACAAGCAGGTGCCCCCAGGTTTGCCTCCCCTATCCCTCAGTGCAATGGGGACTGGGCTGGTTTGCCCTGGCTATAAATGAAGTGGAGTTGGACTGGCCCTGCACAGAGCTGGTGTTACGATGTTAGTGAATCTGTGCATGTTGCCTGGTCTGACTGCGTCCACAGACTATCTCTGGACTAAGCCAAAGCCTGCCTCTGCCTGCCCCACTCTGCTGGTCCCCCTCCTCGGCTGTGCCTCCGGCCCGCACTGGGTTCTGCCTTTGGCCCGGGGATTCCCTGGCTTCCTTTCCCCCTGCACTTCTCACCTGCTTCTGCCCTCCCTCTGCCAGCAGCTCCTTCTGTCCGGGACCTTTGCGCCCAAGCCGCCTCCAGCCCCTCCTGCCCCCAGCCTGTTACTTTCTGCTCCCACATCCCCCTCAGTCAGCCCTTGATCAGTGGCTCTCCATGGCACCTCCTTCCCTAGCTGTGTGCACACGCGTGTGAGTAGCAGGAATTTGCATACCTGCCAGCATCCTCAAAGTTAGCAGCAGTAGACATGCACAGGAATTTGTATTTGAATAAAGGTAACTAATTTACATACACTTGAATAAATATGCATGGCATTGTGCTGCTGAAGAGGAAAGCTCCATCCTGGAGGGAGGGGAAAGGTTGGAGGCTCATGTGATGGCGATTTCCTTGGGCCCAGCCAGGCATGGCAGCAGCCTGCAGGACTTGGAAAGGGGCATGGCATAAAGATGGGGGCTGTGAACATGTGCGTGCCTGTCCCTCGCTGTGCAGGTGTCATACCATGGGTGTGGGAGAGCACAGCGACTGAGGCATCAGTGGGTCACTGCTGCTCCCTGTGCCTCATGCCTGCCTGTGTAGGGCTGGTGCTCTCTGTGTCTTGCAGAGCATTTGGGCTGTGCTGGTGCTGGAGTTTTCCACTTCCTGGCTGACCTGGGTGAGTGAGAAGCCCTGGGCTGCTGCTCTGCCCCTTGAGGAGTGTGCTGTGGGGCAGCCTGCCCCTGTTCCTGCACTCCCGCTGGGTGAGACTGCAGAGCTCTGACCAGCTCCTCACCAGCTTTCACTCCTGATGCTTCCTTCAGTGGCCTTTCCCAGGGTCCATATCCACCCTCCCCACTAGCCCTCCTCAAGGCAGGCCAGGCTGTCCTGGGCAGGCAGTGTGCTGTAGCTGTAGCTGTAGCTGTAGCTGGCAGGAGGATGGGTCTCAGGAGGGCCCAGCCACAGGACACGGGGCCGGAAAAAGGCAGAAGGAGGCAACTGCCTCTCCTGAACTCCCACGTGGGCATGGGGTGTGAGCTGGTGAGGGAACAGCCGAGGTCTGGAGACCTTGGCAGCTTTCACTCCCAGGCCTCTGCTGAATAGGGAGCACGCAGCCAGGGCCCTGTCAGTCTCTCCCAGGCCTGCCCGAGCCAGGCAGGTCATTCAGCAGCAGGAGCCCCCAGCCCTCAGGGAAGGTAAGAGCAGGTATGAAAGGAAGTGCCCTGGGTGTGCTATCACTAGCGCCAATTCAGCAGTATGGGGCTGGCTGGCGACCCACATCCTGTGCCCATTCCCATCTTATCCTGGTTGTTGCTCTTCCCTGGAGCTCTCCAGGTGTGGCCACACCCGGCCTGCTGTCCTGAGGGCTGGCAGGACAGTCTGGGCTGCTCCCCTTGCCCTCACCATGTTAGTTACACCTTCGCCTGGTGCTATGCAGCCAGCCAGCCCCAAGCAAACAACCTGCAAACCTGCAGCAGTCCAGGAAGGGCTGCCCTTGTCCCTGGAGACCCTGTGCCCTTTCCCAGCTGTACCCTTCTGGCAGCTGTTGCCTCTCATAATGCCAGCGTGCTTGCAAGGCCCCTCTGCTTCACTGAGCTCTGCCTCCTGCCTTCAGGCCAGCATGGCTAGTGTCATTGCCAAAGGACACACTGTGACTGCAGCTCCCTGTAGCTGGAAGGCTTTGGACACGTTGCCCTTCTGGTGGTTCCCTTTCCCTGCTCTCTGCGGTCAGAGGCACAGCCTTCCTCAGCTATGCTGCAGGCAGGGGTAGCCCTGTGGGAATGCTGCTGCTTGGGACAGCGTCCCGGCCAACCCACAGTAATGGAGGCTCCTGACCCTGGCAATGGCTAGTTGTGGCTTGCCAAAGGCTGCATAGATCAGCAGTGTCCAATGTGCTTTGAGCCATGGTGAAACAGGGCACCCTCGCCTGCTCCACGCATGCGCCCACCACTTAGTGAGACAAGCATGTGGCAGCTGCAGCCTGGCACAGCCGGCGCATCTCCAGCCGCAGGGCCCAGCACATCTCCATCTGCAGGGCCTGGCGTGACTCGTGCCACTGCAGGGTGGCAGTGGTGGCTCTGGTGAGTCACTGGCAGCTGGGGGGGTGTCTGGCTCTGCAGGGGGGCAGTGGGGTGCCTGGCTCAGGGGCGGAGGGGCTGTGGCGATCTTGAAATTTGTATTGGACACCACTGATGTAAATGGTTGACTTATTTCCTCTATCAGAAAGGTTTGTTGCCCTGGTAATTATTTTCCCTTGTGATGTTACTGGGGATATTCCTAACAGTCATCGCAAAGGCGTTCTGGAAAGGGCTTTGGCCTCCATACCCGTGGCAGTGAGTTCCAGGTTATTCTAGGGGAGGTAAGAAAGGATTTCCCTTGATGCCTTTAAAATTCATTGCCCTGTTCTAATGTTCATGGGGGGGACTCCTGCTATATCTTCTCTGAAGCCATCCTTCCTTATCTCTGCCACTGCCAGGACAGTGGCTTTCCCATAGCTGTCCCATGGCACAGCACTCCTCAGTGTAGAGGGGTGACAATTAACTTAGCATCCAGCAGTGCCGATGAGTCATCCAGCTCTCACCCTGCACCCCCACTTCCACTTGCTTACAGCACAAAACATGGCCTCTGCCACAGCTCTGCCCAAGGTCATGGGCCTGTCACTAGGATTGCTTTGGAAAGGCCTGTTCTCGGACAAGTGGGGCAGGCTGGAAATAATGTTGCAATTAGTCATCCAGCCAAAGTCAAGGTTCATCCTATTTTGCTGTTCTCTCCACACTGTATAACCAAGAAGTTGTGCCCACACACAGCACTGCATGCTGGCCATATAACTCCCACTGCTACAGACACACACACACTGTGTGCCAGCTCTCAACATTATCACCACTGCTTCTGATGCTGCATAATCTTGTGCAGATCCAGAGAAGTTTCCTCTGCTCCCACGTCCTTGGCTGTGACTTCATCCTGTCTTGGTACCTGGGATCCCCACTCAGAATCCAGCATGTCTGAGCTGTGGCCCAGCTGGGAGTCCCACCCTGCACTTATGTCCTCTCCTCCTGGGGCTGGACCAAAGCGGCTGCAGGCTGAATCACCAGGATTTCAGGTCTCCTGCTCCATGGAATGATGGTTCAGAGTGGCTGCAGGACCAGAGACTGCACAAAGGCTCAGCAGAGGATGTAGTTTGGGGTTGGAGGGGTGAAGGAAAAGCACACACAAGTTGGACTGATACACAGACGATACACCCATCAATCAGTGCGTCGGAGTAAAAGTGATTAACATCAATTCAACACAAATCTCTGGACTTCTTTGTGCCACCAGTTTCATTTTCTTCCGTTAAATTATTCATCTGGCAATAAATCTGCTCCTCCCTTTCCCAACTCCCCAGAGCCAGAATTTCACCCAGCTGTTAGCACTCACTGCAGCACAGATGGTTTCTCAGTGCAGTAGCACTGGGACGAGTGCCTCCATGCTGGTGTTCCAGGGCCAGAGTACCAGGACGCAGCTGGGTCCCAGGGTGTGGTGTCCCACTGCTGCTGCTGAGCTATGCAAGGAGTTGTGATGTAGCAGAGATAAGCCAGGGAGCACTCAGGTTCCGGTGATGTGTTCAGCAGGGGGCAGGGCTACTCTGGGATCTACCACCCCATGCTGGTCTCTCTAGGGCTGAGGCCTCCTTACTCTGGATCCCTCTTGCCAGCCAGGGCATGGCTATCAGCCCAGGAACCCCAGGAACCCACTACAGAGTGGCAGGACACATTCAGAGTATCCTCTCTCGCCAGTGCAGCCTGGTCCTGGGGGTGGGGGGGGGAAGAACGCACGAGAGTGCAGAAACACCTCCCCACCCAAGTAGCTCCCAGACTGTGCTGTGCACAGCACTTCCAAGCGGCTGCTCACGTGGTGCTACTGCCCCCGCCTCACACCCAGCTGAGGGAGGGAGATGAGGGACAAGTCAGAAGCAGGATAGATGGCACCATTACTTGCTGTCCAGGGGAGCACATGCTCACTGTAGTGACAAGCATGACTTGTGCCCTGACCCAGCCCTAGTGATGCCATGTGGGCCCTTCAGCTTCAACCTGGGAAATCCACAGTGGGGCGTGGGAAAAGTGAGGCAGAAGAGGGGAGTTCTGGGTGTGAGGTGAGGAAACCAGGAGGGAGGGATGGCAGGGTTGGGGGAAGAGGCACGAGGGCTGGGAAATAGCTGTATCTAGTGCCTGAAGCAAGGAGTGGTGCCAGAGAGTCAAGCCAAGCCAAACTGCAGACCAAGGGAAAGGAAGAGGAACAAGGCAAGGAGCAGGTACCAGAAGTAAGGTGGGGTCCAGTGTACCAACCAGGTAGAGTCTGGCTGTGAGAACAATGTCCTCTGCCTTTTTGGTTTTCAGTAGGAAGCCCTGACTGATAAGAGGTGTCAGTGTGCATCTAACCAGGGCCTAGGGAAGGCCTCCATGTTGTAGCATCAAGTTCCCCTGTGTCGCTGCTGAGTTGGTTAGTAGCAAGCTGCAGGGAGGTGGCCCTCCTCCATGAATGCTGCAGATGCAGATCTGAGACCACCCAGACAGCTCCCCCCACCTGGGCTTCCTGGTTTAGGTTGTCAGGGGTGTTTTTGTGGAATTCCTTGAGCTGAGCAGGAGCAGGAGTGTTCTCTGCCAGATTCCCAGCCAGGTGTACTTCCCAGGTTTGCCTGGCTTGTTTCGGAGCTGAGGCTCTGTGCGGCCTGGCACACCTTCTGATGGAGGAGGTGATTAATCCAAGTGAGGGAACAGGTGTTCTGTGTATGGTTTTAGCCACGAACCATGGAAAGCCAAGTGAATCCTGAAGAAATTGAGGCAGTTGGTGCTCCGTAGTAACTGAGTTGATCTGTCACTGGATTTGATAGGGACACAGGAGTTATTGGTCTAGTTTGTGGGCAGGTCTGTCCATAAAATATCCCGCTGAGAGCCAAACCTTAGCACCTGAAGACATGGGTCTACATGCTTTTTACATTGTTGTGTAGGTGAGTCAAATGCCACCTTTAATTGTCAAAAAGCAGTTTGGGCCTCCAATGGCCAATGGAGCTGAACTTCTTGGAGTGCAGGACTGCAAGAAGTGTGATTTGCTTTGAGAAGTTTGGGAGGAACTGATGTTAAAAGTTTGAAAAGCTTAGAAAGCCTTGAAGGCCACAGACATTTTAGGGTGCATCCCCATCACAAACAGCCCAGACCTTCTGCAGATCCATCTTAATTCCTTTAGGAAACAGGATAAAACCCAGGAATTCTCTGGCACTTTGCACAAAGGTGTCTTTTTCTAATTTAGCCTAACGGTTGTATAGTATCCAGAGGCACTGACACTGCATACTACGGTGAGTGAAGTCTCTGCTCTGCAGCCTTGCCTGAGAACCAGCTGCCCTCTAGCTCACATGGTAAAGCACAAGTTTTTAGCCCTTGTTATCAGAGGTTCAATCCCTGGTGCTAGCAGCCAGGGTCCCTTGGCATTACTGTTGCATTGAGATAAGCTGTCTAGGAAAGTTTGAATGTGGAAATTGCTCATTTGGGTTGCTAGAAAAAATAGGGTTGTGGTGAAGTGAAACTTTGTTACATTTTGATGGCCGCTGAGTGTGTCTCTATTTCCATGACATCGTTTCTGGCTCTCGTGGGACAGAAGGAGGACATTGCTCTCAGGACAGGCCAAGAGATGCTGCTATGAACTTCAGCTAGCTGTGTGAGTTTGGATGAGCCATTGGAAAATTACAGGTTGAGGCCTACCCAAGGCAGCGAATACTTGGAGAAGCCCGTGATACACCCAGGCCCCAGGGCCTCGGTTCCAGCAGATGCTTGAGAGCCCCTGCTCATGGGTTACTACTGCAAGTCATGTCACAGCATTGTGTTCTCAGTCTGAAACTGGGGCCAGCAAGCCTATTAGAAGAGCAGTCAGTGGCACAGCGGGTGCCCAGGGCTAATGGGAGTTTCCTGGACCCCTTGGCTACGTCTACACGTGCAGCCAACATCGAAATAGCTTATTTCGATGTTGCGACATCGAAATAGTCTATTTCGATGAATAACGTCTACACGTCCTCCAGGGCCAGCAACGTCGATGTTCAACTTCGACGTTGCTCAGCCCAACATCGAAATAGGCGCAGCAAGGGAACGTCTACACGTCAAAGTAGCACACATCGAAATAAGGCTGCCAGGCACAGCTGCAGACAGGGTCACAGGGCGGACTCAACAGCCAGCCGCTCCCTTAAAGGGCCCCTCCCAGACACAGTTGCACTAAACAACACAAGATCCACAGAGCTGACAACTGGTTGCAGACCCTGTGCCTGCAGCATAGATCCCCAGCTGCCGCAGAAGCAGCCAGAAGCCCTGGGCTAAGGGCTGCTGCCCACGGTGACCATAGAGCCCCGCAGGGGCTGGAGAGAGAGCATCTCTCAACCCCACAGCTGATGGCCGCCATGGAGGACCCAGCAATTTCGACGTTGCGGGACGCGGATCGTCTACACGGTCCCTACTTCGACATTGAACGTCGAAGTAGGGCGCTATTCCCATCCCCTCATGAGGTTAGCGACTTCGACGTCTCGCCGCCTAACGTCGAAGTTAACTTCGAAATAGCGCCCGACGTGTGTAGCCGCGACGGGCGCTATTTCGAAGTTGGTGCCGCTACTTCGAAGTAGCGTGCACGTGTAGACGCAGCTCTTGTGACCAGGAGTTCCACTTGCAGACTGACTCCCTGGCCCCCAGCCCAGCCCCAGGCTGAGACCATGAGGTGTGATGGAGTGGGGGTGGGGGCTGGGAAAGGGCAGGTGGGACACAGGCACCAGTTTCCTCTGCCCGACGCCCCATTCCCACCTCTCTCTTCCTGAAACCCCCACCCTGCCCTGAAGCTCTGCCCCTCTCCCTGCTGATCACAGCAGGCGCTGGGGGTGGGGGTGGGCTGGCTGCTAGTGGGTGCTATGCACCTGCTAGTTTTTCTCCATAGGTGTTCCAGCCCTGAGCTGACAACTCTGGGGTGGGAAGGGAAGGGCAGGGTCTCTCAGGCAGCACCTTTGTACAGTCCTGGTTTCCAAGGCTGAAAGGGACCTTTGCAATCTTCTCTTCTGGCCCCTGTAAAACACGGGCCAGAGACATGTCCCAGTCCTCCCTAGAGCCAGTCTCTTCAATGGCTGCCTGGCAACTGCAGCCTGTTTGGCCCAATACTGCAGCCCCATCCTGGGGGATTTGCCCAGAGGTTGCTTCTCGCCAGTCTGGCAGGGAACAGGGGGAGGGATGGGGTCACAGCTGACGGGGTCTGAGCAGGGGATTAGAGGGGTCTCCTCCACCAAAATAAAAGTCCTAATTTGCAGAAAATTGGTGCTGAGTTGGTTTTCTCCCCACATCTGATGCCTGCGCCACACCCCCAGAGGCGGCCCTGGCCTCTCTGACAAGATAAGCCCCAGGGAGCAGGGCTACCGCACTCACTTTCTGGCTGGTTGTTTTTCCCTTTCCTGCTCCACCCCCTCGTTCCCACGGGCATGTAAACGATACCGCAAACATCCATTTTTACACCAACTTACGCTCGCTTAACAGGTTCACCAGCATGTCACTTACCACCACCATCTGTGTCACCTCCGCTTCTGGCCCAGAATTGCAGCATGTCACCTCGGTGGAGTATTAACTGCAGAATGCTTTCGAGCCGGCCAAGCAGAAACCAAAGCATATGTCAGCTCTCCTTACATCTGCAGACAAGAACATCACCTGGCACCATCAGAGACACAAGCACATGTCGAGCCATCGACTCCCTGGGAAGCGGTGCCTGACTCCGCTCCGTCTCTGGGAGAGCAAGCAGACAGAGACCCAGCAGCCAAGCCACGTGCAGGCGCAGGCTGGGTCTGGCGCATGCAGCTGCGGATGCCCGGGGTCAGCCAGGCTCCCTAGTGTCTTCCCAGCTTTGGATACTGAGGAGGAAACTTGGGTTCTTCAACCTGCTCCCGCTCGCGATGAAGGGAATGGGTTATTCTCTCATGTTTAATGCAAAGCCATGGATAAAATTCCTGCAAGTGGCAGCCTGGCCCTGCTGAGTTAGTGGGGTCGCCAACTCTGACTGAAGCGATTCTGAGCGCTGTCGCTTGCTCAAAACCTCCCATTAAAATCAGCTGGCAAGCTTTCAACCACTAGTGCTGATTCCAGGAGACTCCAGGCTGATCCTGTAGACTTGGCAACCCTATTTGTTAGCTGCAAGGCACCTTTATGAGCTAGCCGCTTGCAGCAGCTTTGTTATTAAATAACCTGATGCTCGCAGTCGCCCATGTGCTTGGCACCCATCTCCTCCACTTCTCTTTCCTGGCCATTTGGGCTGTGTCAGTCTCTTCAGGGCTCCTTTACTCCCCATTTCACAGTGACAGCAAGCACAGGGAGTGCTGGTGGGGAGCCTAGAGAGGGCTTGCCCCAGGGCTTACTGCGCAGTGCACAGCGAGACACTCTTGCCCCGGTTCTAGATCTGGAAATTCCACGTCCCAGAACAAGCAGTGTCTGGCCCAGAAGTTCTTCTGTACATGCAGAGGGGGGAAACATCAGGAGGCTTCATCCTGCTGCCCAGCTCTTAAGACTCCCCAGGGCCATGCCTGCAGAGTCGGGGCAGCAATTCCGTGCGCCTGTTCACAGCACTCCCAGCTTCCCTCTCCCTTGGCAGAAGTTGCATTAACAGCCACATTTCATACAAGTCAGTCAACGGGGACCCGGGCCTTGCCACTGGGACACAGGCTATGGACAGAATCCCAGGGTGCCCCACCAAGGATGTTCACCTGAATGAGCTGGTGTGTTAAATGCAACCAAATATGTTCCAGCAAGGAAAGACAAGTCCATGCACAGTACACCGAAAGACTTTGTAGAGTGACTCCTATTAGTGCAGCACTGAAAGCCAGGTGATGGGCACAGTAGGTGACCTGCCCACGTGACAGGCTCCATCTGGGACGTGCCTCCACACAGGGAGAACAATGGGATTCCCTCCACGTGGGCAAGGGGATAAGAGACCCTGAGAGCTCTGGCATTTGTCTTCAGTCCAGCTCCTCACTTCAGGAGCATCTGGGCTATGAACTGGGCCCGGGAGGGTCGCTGACCCAGCCTGAGATGGATGGATCCTGAGACTCTGAAGATGGCAGCCTGCTCCACCTCTGCTGCGAGCCTGCACCAAGAACTGCGTGACTGGTGTAATGGGAGTTTCGGTGTGATGACTTCTCACATGGAGACAATGGGGGTCCAGGCTCTTTGTAGTCTCGGCAGCCAGGTGACACCTTTCTTCCCCAGAAAACAGGACAAAGGAGGGAGGAAGGGCCTGGACAGTCTGAATTGGAACTGGGTAGTAGGAGGGGGAGGGCAGTGTGACCTGGCTAAAGAAGGAATAGAAGGGCCATGTCCGAGCTTGCGGACTCCCTCTGGGCCCCTCTCCCAGGATGGATGGTACCGACGGCTCCTGACTAGTCTGTTCTGCGCTGTGTCCCTGTCACCTAAGAAGCCACCTGTTCTCCCTGCAGGATGAGAGTCTCATCTGACCATGGACGGGATGCAGGGTCTGGGGACTCCCCCCCACCACTCTGTGACACTATAGACAATCACAGATCTGGCTAGAGCAGATGGGCAAGGAAGCACCCCTCATTAAGGCTAAATAGCCAGACAGCACAATTAAATGCTCCTGGAAACACTAGCAGGGCCCAGTCCCCAGCACTGAGGGGCCCTAGGCATGGCTGTAGGAAGCGCAGGTAATACAGATTTAAAATGTTACTGGCCGCCTGCCTGCTGTAAGAAGTAAGAAGGGTTGGGGCTCTGTGAGTGCACGTGGTGGTGGTGGTGGCAGGAGGCCATGCCTTTGGTTGTGTGCACATACCCTGTGCTGGTGTGTTCCTTCACACCCAGCCAGACATACCGGCGCCTCTGCAAACCCAGCTGTGTGTGGGCACAAGAAGCTAGCACCTAACGTGGGGGGAGCATGCCCACCCACCTGCACTCCACGGGCCACAGGGGCGGGAGGGGGGTGCCCACGGAGCTATACCCTCCCCCCTTGTGGGGAGCAGCGTGCACACCCACCTATCCATGGCGGGGGGAGAGTGTGCACACCCATCTATCCACAGCAGGGGGGAGTGTGCACACCCACCTACCCATGGCAGGGGTGGAGTGTGCACACCCATATATCCATGGCAGGGGGGAGTGTGCACACTCATCTGAATACGGGGGGACAGGGGCCATGTGTGCATCCATCTATCCACGGGGCCAGGGCTGTGCGCACACCTGTCTATCCACGGGGCTATGGGGCTGTGTAAACAACTGTCTATCCATGGGGCCAGGGGCTTTTTGCACACCTGTCTATCCACAGGGCCAGGGACCATGTGCACGCCTGTCTATCCATGGGGCCGGGGGGCATGTGCACACCTGTCTATCCTCGGGGCCGGGGACCGTGTGCACGCCTGTCTATCCACAGAGCCGGGGGGGCATGTGCACACCTGTCTATCCTCGGGGCCGGGGACCGTGTGCACGCCTGTCTATCCACGGAGCCAGGGGGGCATGTGCACACCTGTCTATCCACGGGGCCGGGGACCGTGTGCACGCCTGTCTATCCACGGAGCCAGGGGGGCATGTGCACACCTGTCTATCCACAGGGACGGGGACCATGTGCATGCCTGACTACCCATAGGGCCAGGGGGCTGTGTGCACACCTGTCTATCCGAGGGGCCAGGGGGCTGTGTGCACACCCGTCTATCCATGGGGGCGGGGACCATGTGCACACCTGTCTATCCACGGGGCCGGGGCAGTGTGCACACCTGTCTATCCAGGGGGCTGGGGACCATGTGCACACCTGTCTATCCACAGAGTCGGGGGCTGTGTGCACACCTGTCTATCCACGGGGCCAGGGACCATGTGCACACCTGTCTATCCATGGGGCCAGGGACCATGTGCACACCTGTCTATCCATGGGGCCAGGGACCGTGTGCACGCCTGTCTATCCACGGAGCCGGAGGGGCATGTGCACACCTGTCCATCCACGGGGCCGGGGACCGTGTGCACGCTTGTCTATCCACGGAGCCGGGGGGCATGTGCACACCTGTCTATCCACGGGGCCGGGGACCGTGTGCACGCCTGTCTATCCACGGAGCCAGGGGGGCATGTGCACACCTGTCTATCCACAGGGACGGGGACCATGTGCACGCCTGACTACCCATAGGGCCAGGGGGCTGTGTGCACACCTGTCTATCCGAGGGGCCAGGGGGCGTGTGCACACCCGTCTATCCACGGGGGTAGGGGACCATGTGCACACCTGTCTATCCACGGGGCCGGGGCAGTGTGCACACCTGTCTATCCAGGGGGCTGGGGACCATGTGCACACCTGTCTACCCACAGGGCCGGGGACCATGTGCACACCTGTCTATCCACGGGGCCGGGGACCGCGTGCATAGCTGTCTATCCATGGGGGGGAACTGCATGCACAGCCATCCCTATGTGGGAGGGAGGGGGCTGCCCACATACTCTTACCCATGGGGCTGTTTGAGGCTGGGGGAAGGTCTTTCGTTGCTGGGGCCACTGGACCGTGGCACTATTGGTGGGCTGGCTGCTGGCTCCCTTGGGGAGCATGTGGCACGGCAGCTTCCCAGCTGGGCCTGGAAGCCCTTCTCAGTCACTGAGCTGAACATAGGCATGGGAGGGGACCGCGGCAGCCGGTGAGAACCTGCAATGCTAAATGTAGTGGTTCACCTCACTGGGGCGATCACTGGTATCCCACCGGCTTTATCACTGCACGAGTGCTTTGGCTTGCGGGGGGAGAGCTGTTTGGTGGGTACAGGCAGCTGGCACACAAAGGACCCTGCTCATAATCCCCAGGAGGCAAGCCTGCGCTCAGCAAGTCTGAGGGTTGGACCCCTGGAACAGTGAGGGCAGCTTTAGTACAAGCGCCATTGTGGAGGGGCGTCTAAGAATATGGCCCTTTTCCATTACCACAGTGGAAGGCCTAAAGCCTGCAGCCTTTGTCTGCAGCCACCAGCTGCTAGCAGGAAGTTGTGTGTTCTGCACGTTTGGTACTTGTTAATAAACAGAGTACGACTCTTACTGCGTGAGCTGCTTTCCCTGGTTAAAGGGCTTGCAAGCCCACAGGAAGTCACGCCCCGAGCCTGCGGGATTGGTATTTAACGTGACAGGCTCGGGCCTGAGCTTTAGGAAGCAAGTGAAAGTGTGTGCCCCTCGAGACAGAGAACTTCGTGCAGGTAACAGTCGCATGTCCCAGCATGGGAGCTGCACCCGCCCTAGCCCTCTGCCCAACGAGCACCTAGTCATTTGGAGATGGAGCACACGAGTGCATGGCCAAACTCTGACTCTCTACTAAAGCAAAACACGGCCTTAGGTCAGCCATACTGAAGAGCAGCCCTGCCCCAGCCGGGCCTCTGGCACCCACCAAACCAGCCTAGGCTTGCAAAAAACTAGTCCCTCAGGAGTGCCCTGAGCCTGCACTGGTCCACACCACCCTGCAGACCACAGCAGCGCTGCTGGGAAAGGGCTTAGCCTTTGGCGATACACAGGTACTTCTCCTCTGCTCACAGCACTGCTAGCTAGCGGCTCCCTGCCCCAGTCACTGCAGCTGGCCTGACACGGGGAAGGGACCCAGAACGCCTGCTGGCATTCTAGCCTGGGGAATATCACACAACCAATGGCAGGCACTCGCCTCATTTTCACCTTCCTCCTGCCCCCCACCACACACACGCAACCTGAGCTGGTCCTTGGGGGATTGCCAGCTCCAGGGCAGTCTTACAGGCTGCCTTGCAGGGGCGGTGGGAACCTTAGCTCTGTGTTTCCTGGTTTTCACTTTGGGAGGGCTCACACTGCACCCCCAGTCTTCACATGTTATCATGCGACAAGTGTGGCCTAGTCAGTGCTGTTTTCATTACAAAAAAAAAAAAAAGAGGAGTCAATAAGCAGCCAATCCTGTGGTTGGTGCTGCCAAGGTGACAGAACTCAGTACCAGCAAGTACCAGCACAAACAAAGCACTGAGCATACTTATGAAGCGTTTTGTACACGATGGATGAGCTGAGGTGTCATTGGAAAAATTGTGATTGGTTGACTCTGATTTGTGGGCCTGTGTTGTTTTAGATCTGAAGTTAGGAATATGGACCATGGGTCTGTAGTTTGATCATGCTTACTCTGGGTGACACTGCAGCTAGCCTTTCAGGCTCAACAATGAGGAAGCCAGATGGTACTGATGGCCCATGAGCAGACAATGGGTCTTGATAGAACTTAATGTTCCTGTGATCTTCCAGGCAGCCTGTAAGTCATGGCTGCTATGGCTCAGCAAGGTCTGCCAGGATCTGTGCCCAGACCACCAGGCTCTGCACTCCATCTTGGAGTGGCAGTGCTCATCTGCAAAAGGAATTTGGAACAAAGGGGTCCCTGCGTATGCTGAAGCTCTCTGAGGCAGGAAGTGACTTTGGTGGTTCTACACGCCCTGCAGAATCAAAATCCGTCCTGGAAACACACAAGGAGCGGAGACTGAACTGGGAGAAGTTCTGGACCCAGGCTAATAGGATTTCTAGCCAGTGAAGGAAACCCCTGGGGATCCCAAGCTGGAAAGCAAGGGCAGCTTACCCCTATAGGGGCTGCATCCTGCTTGCGCTATCACTTAGGTAAGATGAGAAACTGCTCATTTATTGCTAGTCTATCTTGGATGCAAAACTGAGTTTGCCTTATTGTCTATTTGCTAGTTCATCTCATTTGCCATCCGAAACCACTTAAAACCTATCTTGTGTCATTAACACAGTTGATTTTGGTTTATCTAAGCCAGGTGTTGGAGTAAAAAGCATGGAAAACTGTGACTCAAGGGGCAAAGGCTGTTGCGTGGGCCCTGCCACATTAGGGAGCGGGAGGCGAACTGGATAATCAGTGCACGCTGGTTGAGGCTTTGACCAGAGCAGGATGGCACAGTTCTGGGTCCTCAGTTGGGAACCTTGTGGTTATTTTCCTATAGCCTCTCTGTTGTTGGTTTGTGGTCAGAGAGCCTGCATCTAACGGCAGCAGGGTGTGTCCCTGCTTGTGTGAATACTGGCAGGAGCAGGTCTGGAGTTTCTCATAGCAATGCAGTGTGAAAGGCACCCCAAGCTGGAGGACCGGGGGGTGGGGGCGCTCAGCGTGTTACCCCAGTGCCAGATGGCACCCTGTCGCCTTATCTCTCCATCCCGTTTCTCACAGACTTTTGATGCTTTCCCATTCTACAGGGCGAGCATCAGTCAGACAACCCTGCATTAATAACGGGTTTGTGTAATTACCATCCTCTCAGCTTGTGTGGTCATTTTACCCATATCCTGCACCAGTGCAGTATGTCCTGCTGCCTGAGTGCAGAGTTCTGCTCTGCCCAGGCTCTGCCCAGGGGAATCAGACTCTTTAGTTCTGATGCACTATGGAAATCAGAGATAGGACCACAGAGGGCACCGCCTGCAAGGAGCCTGGTAACATTTGCATGGCGTCAGGTAACATGGATGGCACAGGGTACAGGATGCAAATGTAAGCAAAACCCAGAGCCCTTTGTCCAGATCAGGTGTCTGCCGCTCTCTGGCTTCTGCAGAAAGAAGCAGAGAAGATTAACCTCTTCTGTGCCAGATCAAATGCAATCTGCCTCCAAGGGCTGGGGACCACTGCTCTGTCCCATCTCCTACATTGCGCGGCAGTAGGCTGTCGGAGTGCCTGGAACTAGAGAGCAACTCAAAGGCAGATCCTGCAGCGGTCTGGCCTCAGGGCAGGAGAGAAAAGTGTCAGCCAGGCTCCAAGACAGGCCCAGGTGCGTTGGCTGGGCTTGGCTTTGATTTCAGCAGCTCTGGAGGAAGCAGGAGCTGTTCCCAGAGAAAATCACACACTCTCTTGTGCCGTGGCTGAGAATTTATTCCATCTCCAGCTTGGCAGGGTATGCTAAATTCAGCCCCTGGTGGCTCTGCCCCCCAAGGGCTCCTGGCAGCCCAAAACACTGTCCTATACACCTTATCATAAGATCTTGCTATACCTTGCCCTGCCCCCGCAGGCAGGAGGAGGGGCAGAGCTGGGGAACAGCAAAGGCCCAGGGAAAGGCTGCGACTGACCTCTCAGTGCCCCACGCGGCCCTGCAGTCTCTGCACATGCTGGATCTGAGAGCGAGACAGCAGCACACTCAGGAGACAGCCAGGATCTCAGCTTGGCTCCATTGCCTGCTGCACAGCTCTTGCCACTGCACCCTGGAAGCAGCCGATGGAGCCCAGGGCAGGCTCAGGGAGGTTCCTTCGTCTGCAGTGCCTCAGTTCACCAGCCCTCCTGGCCAGCCCTCCCCTCCAGGAGCAGGATGTCTGGGCAATGTCTGGCTGAGGTCCTGGCCAGGCGGCAGCTTTTGGCAAAGGAGACAAAGTGGTGGGAACACCTGAGCCCTGAGGGAGTTGTGAGACAAGGGCTACGTCTACACATGAAGCCAACATCGAAGTAGCTTATTTCGATGTAGCAACATCGAAATAGGCTATTTCGATGAATAACGTCTACACGTCCTCCAGGGCCGGCAACGTCGACGTTCAACTTCGACGTTGCGCGGCACCACATCGAAATAGGCGCTGCGAGGGAACGTCTACACGCCAAAGTAGCACACATCGAAATAAGGGTGCCAGGCACAGCTGCAGACAGAGTCACAGGGCGGACTCAACAGCAAGCCGCTCCCTTAAAGGGCCCCTCCCAGACACAGTTGCACTAAACAACACAAGATCCACAGAGCCGACAACTGGTTGCAGACCCTGTGCCTGCAGCATGGATCCCCAGCTGCCGCAGCAGCAGCCAGAAGCCCTGGGCTAAGGGCTGCTGCCCACGGTGACCATAGAGCCCCGCAGGGGCTGGAGAGAGAGCATCTCTCAACCCCCCAGCTGATGGCCGCCATGGAGGACCCGGCAATTTCGACGTTGCGGGACGCGGATCGTCTACACGGTCCCTACTTCGACGTTGAACGTCGAAGTAGGGTGCTATGCCGATCCCCTCATGAGGTTAGTGACTTCGACGTCTCGCCGCCTAACGTCGAAGTTAACTTCGAAATAGCGCCCGACGCGTGTAGCCGCAACGGGCGCTATTTCGAAGTTAGTGCCGCTACTTCGAAGTAGCGTGCACGTGTAGACGCAGCTAAGGACAGGGTCAAGTATAAGCTTCTGCTCCCCACTACAGCCACTGACCCAGGCCTAGGGAATGGGGTGTGGTGTTCAGCAGGCTCCAGAGTCTGTGCAAAGGGCCTGCGGCTACAGGGACAAGGCCAGGTCAGGGGCTAAACCCAGCCCTGATAGAGGCAAGCGGAGCTCCCTGCTCCTGCTCCCACTGGACAGCTCCACCCTGCCTCCTTCCTGCCTTCTCAGACCTCGCCCAGCTTTTGCTCCCCAGATGGTAACAAACACCCGCTGGGGCTGGGGCTGGGCTGGCGCTGGGGCTGGGCCACCCACTCCTGCAGCCAGCTGGGGAGGAGCCTTCTCCAATGCCTGGGTGTTCAATGACTACCAAGACAGTGGGGGAGTGGGAGCAGCCTGGCTGGGCCTGGTGGGTGGAAAACCAGGGCTTGCAGCTGCAGGAGGGAACCCTGCCCATTGGGCACAAGGGAAGCAAACATTTTTCAGTACAAGCAATGGCAGGGTCTCAGGGCCCTGGCTGGCAGGGACACAGGGAGCAGCATAGCCTGGGACAGGGTCCTGGGAAGCAGCCCAGCCTGGCCAGAACTAGCTGACTTCCAATCTGAGATGGGCTTCCCAGTCACCAGTCGCTAGGGTCCCCCATCTCTAGGCCATTGTTGGGGTCACACCCGGACTCCTGCAGGGCCAGACACCCTCCCCCACCCCCTTGTTACTCACGCAGCACACAGCAGAGACTGACACACACAGTATTCATGCAAAGACTGAAGAAAATCCACCGCTTGTCACCAGTGCTCCCCCTGACAGCCACAAAACTACTGCCACATCCCTCCTGAGGACTCTCCTTGGCCATGATGCTATACTGGCTTAGCTGCTGACCAACGTCGTCTCATTGTCTTCTGAGTTGATGGTAAGCTGTTTGGGGCAGGGCGTGCCTTTGTCCCATGCTTGTGCACAATGGGGAGCAGGACAAACCAGCAAGGGTAGAATTAAGCGCCATTGTTGTCTGTTCCATGCTCAAAGTAGCACGGGCACTTCGAAGTGCCTGCAGCTACATGCACGCCAGCCTTAGGGGTCTGGGGCAAATAGGCTCATAAAAAAAATCTGTGGGGGATGGTGCTTGGCCCTGCCAAGAGAGCAGGGGGCTGGACTTGAGGACCTTCTGAGGTCCCTTCCAGTTCTATGGGATAAGTATCACTTCGAAGTTTGACACGTCAAAGTTGCCGTGGGGGAGAATTGGCCTAGTGAGGTCCTGCATATTCACCGCAGCACTTCATTAATAATGGCCCATCACCCTGATTATCATACCCCCTTCGAAGATGGGGCAAGTGTAGACAAGCCCTCAGAGTTCATAACCAACCCTCAAGTAAGTGTCCCAGCTCAAGCGGGTTGAGCAGTGTCCTTTGCCTCTCAGGCTCAACCGTCCTGTTCACACACCCAAACTTTCTCCATACCCCCATTCAGATGCCCCACTTATAATTGTCCAGTCCGTGCAGGCCCTGACACACCACCCTGATGCATCCCCTCATTGAGCCTGATGCAAGGCCACCTTTGTGCTGGTCCAGTGTCCTGCTTATTCCTGCCAGCCGCCCCACCCATCACTCCTGCCACCCTGCTGGCCCCTGCCATTCACCTCTCCACTGTATTGCCTACAGCAAAACCCTGGGATTCCAGGTCCCCATTGCTTCAGCTCACAGTGGTCTCAGCTCTGGGCCTAGCCACAGCATTCACCAAGGTGGATTCTCACCAAATAACCATAGAACTCCGCTTTAGATCTACCTTTGAACGGGGGGGAGCCACAGAACTGATCAAAGCAGTCTTACAGCTGTATGGCTAAAAAGCGCCCAACCAGCCAGTTCAACCACTTTTCCTCCCCTCTTCTTTCTTACAAAGCTCAGATTGTGGGGAGCCCTGTGCAATCCATATCTTACACACTGACGAGGACTGCCCTGGCAGCCCAACAACTTCAAGCATTGATGACGCTCCACAATTTTTCCATAAAGAAAGGGAAGAAGGATTCTTTCGAAGATGGGTGTTACTTTCAAAAGAGTCGCATCTATACTGGTTTTCTTCTTTTGAAAGAAGCTCTTTTGAAATAAGAACATGCAAATGAGGTGCCTGATATGCAAATCTGCACCTCATTAGCATTTTCAGTTTCCCTCATTTGCACACCTCTTGCAAAAGAGGAATGCAAGTGGAGACATAGCCAGAAGCTTTGTAAAGCGCAGTTGCTTGGGCACAGAGCTTCATAAACCCCGGTTGGGGGTCCATTGCAGATATGGAATACAGACATTTCTTCAGCTTTTCTGGAGCTGGGCAGGAGCTAAGGGACCAGAGGTGCTAGTGGCACATTCTTTACAGGGTGATGCAATATATAAAGGCTCTGCAACTTATTCCATCTAGAAAAGTCAGTTCAATATACAGCTCAGTTGTCGGCTGAATGCTGTCTGTGTTGTCTGCTGGCAGATGAGAGGCGCTGCTGGGGGCAGGTCTCCTGCAGGAGCCATGTGCACTGGGAGATGCACCTGCCGATCTCTGGCTGGAAATGCTGCTGCTAAACCTGGGAACAAGGTGACAAAGCCCAAAGTGCTGCAGCTGGGCACACAGGCCTGCTCTGGCTCAGCTCAGCCTCCCTCCCCAGTCCCTGGACCTGCCACCTTCAGGACACAGGGTGAGCACAACTCTTCCCTCGGGGTGCTGAGGGCACAGACCACCCTACACCCTGCTGTCCATCTGCGGGCGCTGCCTACTGATCTCTGCTTTCTTGGCCTCACCCAGTGTCTCTCCTGACCAGCGTTCTCTGCAAGGGGTATGTGTATCTCGGGGGTATGCAGGGCTTTTCCAGAGGCACTCAGCTCATCTGGAGATCTGCCAGGCTCTGGCACGGGCTATTTAACACCTTGGCGAAGCTGGTACAAACTAACATTCCATGCAGACCAGGCTGGACAGCGAACGACGTTTCAGTAACGTGCGCTGGGACGTGTTTGTGAGCAAGTTGTTAAATGAGGTGAAACCTGGGGTACACAAGACAAAACAGACACCAGGAAGGGGTGTGGGGTCTGCAGAGGTTGAGCACCACTGCTCTACACAGCCCAGGGAGAAAGGGAGGGACAGATGGACAGGCACGGAGTCGGCCACAGGCCAGGGAGTGAAGGAAGGAGGTGGAGAGAGCGTGAGAGGCTACACACCTTGCGGGGCTGGGGAGGGGGAGGGAGTTGAAAGGAAAGGGCCAAGGGTCTGCCATGCCACAGGGAGGGGAGCGGCCATGGGGCGGCACAGCCCATGGGGGGCAGGGGCCGTGGGAAGAGGCCACTGAGCACTTTGCTGGCCTACAGGTGTGAGTCCAGAGCTGCTGATGAGGGACTGGCACAGGCTGCCCTGGGTGTTGCTCCCGGGCTCCTCTCCTGCCCCTCGCTGGCCGCACGGGGCGGGGGTGGGGCACAGTGACTCACACCAAAATGTTATTTAGCTGGAAGTGGAAATATTCACTTCTGAAAAGCCTGGAGCCAGAGAGCGAGCCTTGGGGTTACCATGGAAACCCGGCACCCAGCACAGCAGGAGAGATGCAGCCACGAGCAGGATGTGTCTGTTGTGGCAGAGTCCGTGTATCTGTATTCACTTGCTTGTTGCCCCTGCATCTGTGTGTGTGTGTGTGTGTATGCACGACTATGTGTGAATCTCTGGGTATGTGGGCATGGGTCTGTGCCCAGGATTGTATGTGTAGGTGATTCTGTGTGTGTGTGTGTGTGTGTGTGTGTGTGTTTGCACAACTATGTGTGAATCTCTGGGTCTGTGGGCATGGGTCTGTGCCCAGGATTGTATGTGTAGGTGATTCTGTGTGTGTGTGTGTGTGTGTGTATGCACGACTATGTGTGAATCTCTGGGTATGTGGGCATGGGTCTGTGCCCAGGATTGTATGTGTAGGTGATTCTGTGTGTGTGTGTGTGTGTGTGTGTGTATGCACGACTATGTGTGAATCTCTGGGTATGTGGGCATGGGTCTGTGCCCAGGATTGTATGTGTAGGTGATTCTGTGTGTGTGTGTGTGTGTGTGTGTGTGTGTGTGTGTGTGTGTGTTTATGCACGACTATGTGTGAATCTCTGGGTATATGGGCATGGGTCTGTGCCCAGGATTGTATGTGTAGGTGATTCTGTGTGTGTGTGCTTGTTAGGGTTACCATAGCAAGAGGACACCCCTGGGAGGGAGTGTCTCTGTACCAGTATCTACCCACGCACGCTGTATTACTGTGTTGCAGTGTATGTAGTACATTAATACAGCGTGCGTGGGTAGATACTGGTACAGAGACACTCCCTCCCAGGGGTGTCCTCTTTCTTTGAAAGGTTAAATATGATAATCCTAGTATTTGTGAGTCTCTGGGTGGGGTTGTGGATGTGTGTGAGAGAGAGTGTGTGATTCTGTGTGTATGCAATTCTGTGTGCGTGTAAGAGAGTCTCTGGGTGTGATTGTGGGGTAAGGTGCATCTCTATGTGTAAGTCTGGGTGTCTCTGTAAAGAGGAGCAGAATGATTGACTGCTACATGGATCTACACTTTCAGCAGAGGCATGACAAAATTTAGGTGCACTTATCAGGCCACAGACAACAGAGCCTACCCGTAACAAACCACACTGAACAGCAAAGGATGACATCCCACCAACCTGTTGCAGAATGGCCACAGATTACACATAAGAAGTCGATCAGCAAAACCAACAGCGTCAGCAGAACAACGTGAGAGCGTGCTGAAAACTCCAGTCAATGAAAACCGGATGAATCTGTTTTTAAACAAACACCAGGGCCACACATCAAACAAAGCTAAGGTCCAGAAGAGATTCTGCCACAGACCAGCCCAGTAATCTCTTTCTACCACCAATGGGAAAAGATGGGCCCTGGAAGACAAAGAAAGGGGCAAGGGAAATGGAGACACAGGCTGCCTAGTCTGGAAGGAAAAGCTCACAGCATAGAGACACATCTGCATTAATCTAGATCCAGCTTCCTGGACACACCGTGACCCCTGCTCCTGTGGAGAAAGCCCAAAGCACCGTAAGGAAACATAGCTCACACGAGCCGTGTCTACACGTGCACGCTACTTCGAAGTAGCGGCACTAACTTCGAAATAGCGCCCGTCACGGCTACACGCGTCGGGCGCTATTTCGAAGTTAACTTCGACGTTAGGCGGCGAGACGTCAAAGTCGCTAACCCCATGAGGGGATAGGAATAGCGCCCTACTTTGACGTTCAACATCGAAGTAGGGACCGTGTAGACGATCCGCGTCCCACAACGTCGAAATTGCCGGGTCCTTCATGGTGGCCATCAGCTGAGGGGTTGAGAGACGCTCTCTCTCCAGCCCCCGCGGGGCTCTATGGTCACCGTGGGCAGCAGCCCTTAGCCCAGGGCTTCTGGCTGCTGCTGCGGCAGCTGGGGATCCATGCTGCAGGCACAGGGTCTGCAACTAGTTGTCGGCTCTGTGGATCTTGTGTTGTTTAGTGCAACTGTGTCTGGGAGGGGCCCTTTAAGGGAGCGGCTTGCTGTTGAGTCCGCCCTGTGACCCTGTCTGCAGCTGTTCCTGGCACCCTTATTTCGATGTGTGCTACTTTGGCGTGTAGACGTTCCCTCGCAGCGCCTATTTCGATGTTGTGCTGGGCAACGTCGAAGTTGAACATCAACGTTGCCAGCCCTGGAGGATGTGTAGACGTTATTCATCGAAATAGCCTATTTCGATGTAGGCTTCACGTGTAGACGTAGCCACGGTGTGGGAGACGCCAAGTCTTTCTGGGAGCGTTTAAACCAAACAAACAGAAAATAAACCAGACTGGAGACTCTGTATTGGGCACACCCAGACTTATAGGAAAGAATCCAACCCAGGATACTGATACAAGACATTAAGAGTGTCATTAGAAAAATTACGGTGCTCTTATCATCTGTTTGAAACTGCCAGCCTGGGCACCTACACAGCAGTGTTGGAATGAAAGGCAAACCATTCGAAATACCCACCAGGCAGTCAGGTGTCGCAGATAGAAGAGCAAATAAGATGCTAAAGCCCTGCGCTGAACGGCTACAGGATGGCCTTTTCAGACTGTTTAGCCTACACATCCCTGAGATAACACCAACTGGGTACTCATGAGACAGATGTGGAGGTGCATCCAGTGATCCCTGTAAGCTGTGCATTTGTGTGGCCACTCAGAAGAGATTCAAGTGCCACCCAGCTGGTTAGCAGAGCACCCACAGCTGAGTCTTTTTGTTTCAACTGGTGGTGCACATTTGCACATGCCCCAGTGCACATAAATTTATTCTGCACATGAACAGAAACAATCTGCCGGGGTGGAAAAGATTAGCGGGAACATTAGCTTCACACAAACAACTGGCCTGGCACTGGTGTTAGCAGGTGCAATAGCAGAAAACGCTGTTGTAGGAGCCAGCATAAGCCATTAAAGTTGCATTGGATTCCTCCCTGCGATATGAACCACCAAGCACATCTCTAGCCTAGAGATGCTCATTTACAAACAGGGGGAGGTATTTGCCTGCTTCACAGATTAAAAACAAAAGCTTTTGACTCATTCTGGCAGCCAGTACTGACCCTTAAATTGCTACCCAATGGACCTGGCAGAAAATCTCATGACAGCATTGAAACAAACAACATGTAAATAGGCCTTCAGGCTGGAATGGGGAGGAGACCAGGGATGCAGCCTCAGCCTGACCCTCCTCAGGACAGACAGCAGTGATGGCGTAACCATGCTGGAACAAGCTTCAGACCCAGGACACCTACAGTCAAAGACAAAGCCCGCGTCTTTGTAGGTAACCTGGCTGAAGTGTCACCTAAGTACCACAGTCTCCAGAGAAACACGCTCCCCCTGGAAACATCCTCCGGCACACAGGGCATGTCTGCATGGCAATCCCCCACGTGGCAGCTAATCTCAAAGCCCTAATCCACTGGCTGGGCTGCTGGGGCATGCAGTGCAGGACTAATGCAACCAGGGACAAGTGCCAAGCCCAGCAAGGGGGTATGTCTAAGAGTCCAGGCTCTAACCCAAGCGGGAATGTCCACACGACTATGTTCAGCCCTATGGCACAAGCCCTGCCTGCCCCAGGCTCTGAGCTTCCCTGCTGAGCAATGGGCTCGTGCTGCGGTGTGGCTGTGCCCTCAGCTAAACCAGGCTACTGCTTTATTAGAGAGACGGCAAGGGCAGCCACCCCAAATCACCCACAGGGCGCTTCCGACTGGCTATGAACCCATCATAGGACACGCTCTGAGGGCTCCGACCCTTCCTTCTGCAGCTCTGCACACCACCCCTGCTGTGCCAGCAGCTCCAGCAACCGTACAGAATATAAACAACGAGGAGTCTGGCAACTTATAGACTAACATTTGTCAGAGCATGAGCCTTTGTGGGCAAAGACCCACTTCATCAGATGCATGTGCATGGCCAAAGCATGCGTCCCCCAGAGCCAGGGCACTCGTGCGGATTGGGCACTGGGGCGGCTACGTGCCCTGGAAACGCTCATGCCACTGGGCTGTAGTGCCAGTCCTGTTGGGCGCCTCAACAGGAGGAGACTGGCCCTTCAGCCTGAGAATTGCTGCACTCTGCCAGGTCAGCTTCCTGACGCTGGGCCTTCCGCCTCCCGGGCAAGTGTTCTGTGAGGTCTTTTGAAGGGCTCGTTGTCCTTCCAGAGCTCAGCACCAGAGCATTTGGCAACATCCGCATGTGTCCTGAAGGGGAGCAATGGCGCGCATGCCCCCCACGAGGCCCGTAAGCATTACAGGCGTACTGGGTGGTGAGAGTGTGTCCGCCTACATGTGGACAGTTAGGCGACGGTGTGCCGGTAGGTGGTGCTCCAGAACACGCAGGACCCCCAACTCGTGTGGGTAGCTGGGCAGTGGGTACACACAGGGAAGTGCACACATGGATTAAGGGACTTCTGTATTTAGGGATCACAGGCTAAGGCCCCCGGAGCTCCCTTCAATGTCGCTTGTTGCCCAGCTGCACCTCAGTGGCTCTCAGGCTGACTGTTGGGTCTGTGCTGGTGCAGCTGGGCTTGTGTCTCCTCCACACTGGGCCCTGCTCCAAGGGTAGATGGTCCCATAATTAGGAAGCTGCCCCCTAAGGTCCTGCAGCCCACCTTGGGCAGGCCACACTGCCTCCTTCCATGGACTTGCCCCGTATGCCCTGGAGACACATGCCCACGGGCACTTCACAGCCAGAAAGCCCTGCCTCGGGTTTATTTCTGGTGAGACTCATGCCCTTGGATGGCTCTGACCCAGTCTCTGCTTAGCACTGAACAGCAGCCCCATCCCACTGAACGTGGCTCCAGGGCTCCAGGCTCTGCCCAGCCTGCTGCTGGGCTGGTTCTGTGCCTGGGGAACAGCTGTTGGGCTGCTCTAGGGTGGGACAGGGGACACAAGGCACCAGCCAGCCCCTCATGTCTCAGCTGCCTGCCCCACTAGTCCCATGGGCTCTGCTGCCATCTCCAGCAGGTCCTGCTGTCCCAGTCTCCTGAAGCACCTCTCTGGGCCCTGCCTTCCCAGTGCCTGATGAGCCACTGCTTCCCCTCCCCTGCAGCCTTTGCTGGCATTGCAGTCTCTGGGAGGGAGTTGCTCCCCTGGCTCAGGGCAGCTGAGTGCCCAGGCAGACACTTTGCTGGGCTCCTGCTGTCACGAGCCATGTCCTCCCGCCCTTTGGCCAAGCACAGGGGACCTCGCATCTGCTGCTCACTGGGGTCGCTGGGCTGCTGGCCAGGACAGGGTGCAAAGGGGCCCCATGGCTCCACAGCCAGCGCATTACTCACCCACATAGCCTTTGAACCCTGGGCAGCAAGCCTGGGACCCAGGCCCTGGGCTCCTGCATGATGGTGCTAAATCCAGTAGTGGCTCTGCAGCCCCAGTCCCTTCCTGGGCATCAGAGCCTGAGCCCCATGTCCACACAGCTGCTTCCGCAGTAGTGGCACCAGCCCCAGGCCCAGAGCTGGGCCATGAGACTCGCTGGTCCTGGGTTAAAACATTGTGTAGATGCACCCAGTGAGGCCCAGAGCTGTGCCAGGCTCGCAGCTGCCTCACATAGCCCTGGCCCGGCTCCCCTGTTTCTTGGCTGCCCAAGGGACAGAGGAAAGCCCCAGGTGGCAGCTCTGGGACTGTGTCCAGGCAGTGCAGAGTCCTGGGCCTGCTGGCCCTGAGCCCTGGCCGTGGCAGCGTGGAGGAAGCTCCCTGCATGGCTTGCTAGCGTGCTCAGGCGCCGTGCAGCCTGGGACTGCAGACGAGTCCCTGCTGAATGCAGATCTGAGAGCGTGCAGAGAGAGCGGCCGGCGTGCCCGCCTGGCAGGGAGGCTTGTGTGAGTCCAGCACAGAGGCGATGTTGGGTGGATAATTACATCCAAAGCTGTGCTCCTGCAGAATCTCATGAGCTGAGCTGTAGCTGCGTGTGTGGTTGGATGTGAGCACTGGTGTCACCAGCCTGGGAAGGTTGCTGGGAAGGAGGCAGGACGCAGTCGGGTCCAGCCACAGAACCAGTACATTGTGTGTTTGCTGGGAAGCGGGGTTAGCACCACACCTCACTCCTTGCCTGTGTTCCTCAGCATCCTGGGGGCCTCATTCCTTTTCCATTCTGCACGTGGGATGGGAAGCCCTCCCCGCAAAGCAGGAAGCAGCTGTGGGGTTGATTACCTGGTCTGATCTAGTGCTCTGATAAAAGCCGGGGTCCCCTCCTGCCCCGGGGAAAAGGAAGGATGTAGCACAATAGCCAAGCGCCAAAGGAAAAGCTTGCACAGGAACAAAGCCCACCTGACTTCCTTTTCCCTGCTTCGCATCTTGGGAGAGCCTTGGAGCTTCCCCTCCCCCTGTTGAGCCCAGCACAGGGCAGCGCAGGGAGATGCCCTGTGGATGACATGCTGAGAACGATGTTGTTAGTCACTTTCCTGCATCCCGGACACCTGAGGCGCCAAACCCCCAAACAAAGGGTGAGCAGCTCCTGTCCAGCTGCAGTGTGTCATCCAGAGAAGCTGCACTCCTGGGAGGTGCAGGGCAGCCAGCACGTTCCCCACCAGCAAATGCAAAGGGTGACCACTGAATCCAGGAATCACACCCTGAGGAGCTGGGGCTGAGCACCAGGAAACTAGCACCAGTAAGATTGCCCTGGCTTGCTGGAACCTGAGACAGCAGCGCATCCCACCCTGGACACACGCACCCCAGATCCCAGGAGAAGGTCACAGCAGCAGCAGATAGAGAGGAGCAGGTGGGGATCAGGGTTCTGAGCAGGCTTTGGTGAAGTCCCTCCTGCGAGACAATAGAGAATCTAACTGCAGCCTGAGGACAAAGCCCTGGAATGCAACCAACCCGGGAAATGCACACATACTGCGTGTGTTCTGTCCATTTACAACCTAACCACCCAGCTGGGATTTGTAATCTGGAGCATCACATCACTGCAACAAGCTGCCCAGGAACCAGCCCGGGCCTGAGTCCCTAAAACCAAATGTGTCATGTAACCCATGAACCAGCCTGTAGGGAGTCATGGGCTGCACAGGACTAGCCTGTGCACAGCATAGGGGGTCGCCCTATTCCCTCACCATAACTCTCAGCACAGAGCTGCCCCTTCCACTGCCTGTCCTCCGGTTCCCATCCCCCATGCCCTTCCCCATAGCCTGGCTTCCCTCCCGTCCCCTGCCCCTTTCCCGACCCTACTTCCCATACCCCTGTGCCCAGCCCCACTCTCCTTCCTCCTTTCTCGTGCCCCCGTCCCAGTGGCTGTTGCAGAGCCCAGTGGTTACCAGGGCAGCCCCACTGCCTTTTCTTACAGGGACTGCCATCAGTTCTCTTTCATGTCTCGTGGAGCGGCTTGGCAGCTGCAAACTAGGGGCAGGCCATGTGCCCAGTCTGCTCTCCGTGGGCCTCCATCCCTGGTGCTGCAGGGACTCAAGTTGGACACGGCTGTGCTGGGACGCCCACGCCCACTGCGCAGTTTGGAGAGCTCTGGCGCTTGCCCGTGTTAGGGAGGGTGCAGCTTGCCCGCTCTGCTGTCGGCCTGGGGTCTCTGAGTGGGATGCGGCTGCCAGGGAGCGCAGTCACCACTAAGAACAGCACTTCTTCAAAACCAGCGGCATGGAACTTACAGGCAGACTAATTTAGCAGGGACCAAATGCTAGTGCAGCAGCGATGCCCTGCAGCAACGCGGCCCAGGCTGCGCTCAGCTTCCAGGGGCTCTGCCAGGGAGGGTGTTAGTCAAAGCTGAGTGGCTGTGAGTGGGGAGAGTGCCAGAGCACAATGGGGGAGGGAAGCGTGAGCACCAAGCCTAGGCAGCAGGCACACTGGGCGGGGGGGAGGCAGGGTGTGCTGGCTGGGGGCTCTGGGGAAGGAAGGACAGAGGCCCATGCAGGCCGGGAGCAGGCAGGCCCAGCGGGCATGTGAGAGATGGGCCTGGGGCGTGCGTAGGGGGGCACAGGGTACTGCACTGCTGCGTCCTGGCAGGTGGGAAGGCCCAGCAGAGCTGGGCACATCCCAGCCCCGGGCGAGCATCCCCTCCCAGAGCCCAGCTGTGCCCTCCACAGGACAACAGCAATGGTCCATGATGCGCCCAGGGAGGCTACTGCATAGTCAAACCCCCAGCCACGTGGTTCAGACCCTGTGGGTGTTGTGAGTTCCCTCACTTAGACACACAAGCAGCACTGCACTACTGTGGAAGGGGGTCTGCAGAAGTACCCACCCGCCAGGCTCCCAGCCCCCTCCTTCCAGCCCTAGCACTGCCCTATCAGCCGCTGTGCTGCAAAGCCGCGAGAGGTGGGCTGTGCCCAGGGAGTGAACTGGGAGGCGCTTGCCTGCGAGGGAACAGGCTGCAAGGCAACAGGTGTGGGAGGAAGCAGGCAGGTCCCTTGCCCTGAGGGGGAAGGATGGGCAGCAGAAGCCCTGCAGGAAGGAGTCTGGGGGTGAGAGCAGGTGGGGTTGCTGCAGAGCTGAGGGGAGCCCGAATAGCAGGCAGGGCCGGGCGCCCCACCTGGTGCTGCCCCGAGCAGCAGGAACAAAGCCGGGCAGAGTTCC
Source organism: Carettochelys insculpta (assembly GCF_033958435.1). Lineage (NCBI taxonomy): Eukaryota > Metazoa > Chordata > Testudines > Carettochelyidae > Carettochelys > Carettochelys insculpta. The sequence continues at coordinate 621,479 of NC_134151.1, forward strand.
TGGGGCGTGATGCAGAACGCCCAGCCAGGCACTGCTTTGAAAGAGGCCCTGGGAGGTGGGGCTGCCAGCTTGCTAATTATGCAAAAACAAACACATGTGCCCTGCTCCTGCCCCGCCTCCTCCCTAGGGCCCCACCTTCTCAGAGGCCACACCCCCTCTCACTGCCCCTCCCTGCTGTCTGATGCTCATTCTCCCTACCTTCACTCACAAGCTTGTGCCACCATGAACCAGTGTGAGGGGTCCAGGCAGTCCTCATTGGCTCCCCCGGAGCCTAGCCCAGCTCCCCAGGTGCTGGCCTGGGTTTGCACGAAGGGTATGTGCTGGTTGGGTGTGGAGATCCAGAACTTCATCAAGGTCTAGGGAGGCAGAGGCCAACCTACAGGATCTCTGCACCCAGTGCAGGAAGGTGGCTGTCTATGGCCACATGGCTTGGTGAGCAGGGGACACATCAACACCCAAGAACAGGTGCCCATGCTCCCAACCCAGGGTGGGACACCCTCTCTCCATGAGCCACCACGGGAGGGAGGCAAGGAACTTGCACACACACACACAGCAGTCCCTCACGTGGCGCATGGGCATACCCACAGTCCTGAGTCAGTCTCCATTCCCGGGAATATCAGGGGCCACCAGCCAGAGGACACATGGCTTGGCTCCAAGCACAACAGCTGCAACAGTGCCAAGAACCCCCCTCCACTGCTTCCTTCTGCACCCCCTTTCCAATTTGCTCGACACCCCTCCCCTGCACCATTGAAAGAAAGAGAGTTTATTTTGTCACAACAACATATCTTCATTCCATCATCAGGAATGGGTTTGGGGAGATGGGGTTGGGGGGCGGCAGGTATGGATGTAGCTGAAGCCCCCAGTCAGGTGGCCCAGGGGACAGTGTCACGGCTCCCCTGGAGAGCAGCTCTCCCTCAGGGCCTCCCGAAAGTGCACAGCCCCTGATGGGCCTGCCAGACGGCAGCCATGTGTGACTGCTCGTGGGCCCTGCCTAGGTTCTCAGCCTCTGCCCCCCACACGAAAAGGAAGTTCTGCCCCTTCCACTCAAACACACAGCTACAGGCACAGCGCTGCATTCCACAAGGTCCAGGCACGTGAGAAGGCACCTGAGATACCCCTTCAGGTGGCCGAAGGCACCCTCGACCACCGTGTGGGCCCTGGCCAGTCTGGCATTGAATGCCTGCTGTGAAGGGTCAAGACGGCTGGTGTAGGACTTCATGAGCCACATCCTCAACCTTGGTGGTGAGGTCAGGGAAGAGGATTCTGGCCTGCAGCCTCTAGGACAGGCTGGGGTTCTGGGAGATGCAGGCATCATGGTAGCTATCCAGCATGGTGGGTTTCCAGAGGGCAATGGCGACACACTTCTGCGGGGGGGTGGCGTCATGTGCATGTCCCATCATCACAGGGCAGGGCGAGCCACTCACAGAGCTCCAGGAAGGTGGCCTTCTTCAACCCGAAGTTATGGGGCCATTGCTGGTCTCCCCAGCCCTCCAGGACAACGTGGTCCCACCAGTCTGCACTTGTGTCCAGATGTCAAATGCTGCAGGGCACAGGCTCTGGTCCCTGGCAGGCAGCCTCCAGCTGCTGGATCTGCTGTCCCAGGGACATGAGGAGGGTCTGCCACCCAGGCAGGGGGTTGGGTTCCAGCAGCTGCAGGGTGGCAGCTCACGGAAGGTGTTACATGACATGCAGCACGAGCAGCAAGAGGTTGAGCCTCACTAAGGGCAGCTCTGGCTCCATGGCGGGGAGAGTGGTGGTCCTGCAGCAGAGCAGGCAGCGGCAGCTCTTGGCTGTCCCTCGGAGAGGTGGGCAAGCAGGCAGGGGAACTGCCCAGGGGTGTCCCTTTAAGCACCAGATTTGTATGACCTCAGCAGCAGCTACTGCCCTGAGCTGCTCCCAGCTGGCCCTAGCTGTGCGTTAGTATGTGAAGGGTGTGGTCGCGCTAGTGCTACTGCAATATACATGCTCCTGTGTGCACGTGTTGTGTTGAAATGTCGCATTTCAGGGTGACGCTGCTGTGTAGCTGGAGCCTTAGTGAGCAGGTCAAGTCAGGAAGCAGAAGCAGCAATTCGTGGTGCAAGCGAGAGAGGTGGAGAGATGGTGGGCAGATGCAGGGACGGGCTTCAGCGGGGCAGGCCTGAGCCCCAGAATGGGCAGAAGGAGGCGCCCTAAGAGGGGAGTTGCCCAGCTCGTCACAGCCAGTCCTACACACCTGGGTTTGCAATGCGCTCTGGCACGCCTGCTGCAGCTGCACATGGGTCACCTGGTTGCTGCCAGCCCTGCCTCTCTGACCCCTGTGCGCAGCACCGCGAGGGCAGGCATCCTAGTCCCCACTGTGCTCCCTGCTGCGCCGCTGAACACCTGAGGAAGGGAAGTAATTGGCAGTGGCAGCTGCACTGATCCCCTGCGCCAGTCGCTTCCCAGACTGGTTTGCAAAAGCTGCAGCAGCAAACACTGGGTGGAGGGGCAGTTCAGACACGCCAATGGGCACCAGTGCCCGGAGCATGTTGCGCTGTCTGGCTGCTTAGTGCCCACTCCTCTCCAGCGTGAGCCACTCTTGGTCCCACAAGGGTGATCAGATATCACCTTTTTAAAGGGACAGTCCCATATTTAAGCCCTCGGGCCAGTGTCCTGATGTTTTATTAAAAAAAACCCCTATTTCTGTGTTTCTCCCCAACCCCCATCAGGTCTGGCAGGTCCTGCTGCCAGCTGGATCCCTGATCGCCCGCTGCCTGCCTACGAGTGGCAAGTGTGGGCTATGTGCTTTGTGCCAGCAAATCCCAGGCCTGGCCACTGGAGCAGCTCTCAGGCACACCCCGACCAGGTGCTCACACTCACACATGTGCTGACTCTGCAGCAACAGCATGGGGAGTGTGCCAGGCTTCTCTGGTTCAGGTGAGCTCTGGACGGACTGTGCCTCCCCCTCCACCTGACACCAGGGGCTCTGGGGGCAGAGCCAAGTTCTCTGGACAGCACACAACTCATCCTGCCCCCACCCTGCACCCCAGCACCAGCTCCCCACCCGCAGGCAGAGGCCACAAAGGGCCGCAGAACCTGCAGCAGGAGGGCTCCCCCCAGACTCTCTCACCAGCTAGTTTATGGCTGGAACATTTTGTTTGCAAAGTGCTGTCAGATGCGACATTAAGAGGTGTCATAAATCAGAGAGCAGGGGCTCTCCAAGCCGCAGCAGATGAAAACCTTTTATCACAATTTGGATCTGTTTGCACTGGTATGAAAATTACGGCTCTAGTTTAGCATCAACTTCCCATTATTCATGTCCCTGTGAGGCTGCAGCGCCTCCGAAATTGGATTGTTTCAAGCTTCCCCTCCCCACCAAATGCTCAAGGCAACCGTTCTGTCCTGGTGCCACCTGGTGCTCCTTAACTCAGCTTCTGCCCCTCCAGCTAGGTGAGCAGGAGCGAGGCCAGAGCCCTAACAGGCTGCGGTCCTGTCTGCATTTGGGCCAGGGCTGCTGTAGCACAGTTCAAAAGCTGCTTGTTCATGCAATAACATTGCATAGGGGTGTGCGTAAATCTTATCCTAAAATGAGCAGACACAACCCAAGAAACTGAGGCCAAAACTCTGCAGACCTTTAGAGAATCATAGACTTCTAGGGCTGGAAGGGACCTCAGGAGGTCATCGAGTCCAGCTCCCGCCTAAAGCAGGACCAACCCCAACTAAGTCATCCCAGCCAGAGCTTTGTCAAGCCAGGATTTAAAAACCTCTAGGGATGGAGATTCCACCACCTCTCTAAGTAGCACATTCCAGTGCTTCACCACCCTCCTTGTGAAATAGCTTTTCCCTAATCTCCGACCTACTCCTCCCCACTCTGTAACTTTAGACCATTGCTCCTTGTTCTGCCATCTGACACCAGTGAGAACAGCCTCTCTCCATCCTCTTTAGAGCTCTCCTTCAGGAAGTTGAAGGCTGCCATCAAATCACTCTATCGACCTTTGCACTGACCCTTGTCTGAACATGAAGTTCTGCTAACCCATCCAGACACCAAGGTCTCACACATCATTTGTCAGCTTTTAACCTTACACTTGATCATGCTGAATGTGACACTCTTATCCCTCGGGGAAGCGCCTTGTAACCCCACTTTCTCCATCTGTCTATAACTGTATATTACATATAAAGCAAACCATGAGACGTATCAGGGAAAGGGTTATCATTTGCTGACAGTCACTGGTCCATCTTAATATGTCTATCTTTAGTGTGTATGAAGTAATGAGCTTGTGTTGTATGGTTATTATAAAAACATGCTGCAAAATGGAGAATCAGATGACATTAGCCCCCCCAGAGATTTCAGCAAGGAAAGTAACCAACACCCAAAAGAAGATTTAGCTGGGGTTGGTCCTGCTTGAAGCAGTGGGTCAGACTAGATGACCTCCTGAGGTCTCTTCCAGCCCTAATCTTCTGTGATTCTGTGATTCCATGCCTGAAGACTCCAACAGAGGGGAATGATTGAGAGTTCAAGGGTGAAAGCAGGTGTAGTGTGAGTAAACATGAGAAGTCATTCTTCTGCTCTACTCTACATTGAACAGGCCTCCATTGGAGTATCATGTCCACGTTTTGGCACCACGTTTAAGGAAAGATGTGGACAAATCAGAGAAGGTCCAGAGAAGCACAACAAAAATGATTAAAGATCTAGAAAATCTGCCCTACCAAGGAAGATTGAAATAACTGGGCTTGTTTAATATAGAAACGAGAAGACTGAGAGGGGTGTGATATCAGTTTTCAAAGACCTAAAAGATTGTCACAAAGAGGGAAAAAATTATTCTTTTCAACTGCAGTGGATTGGACAAGAAGCAATGGGCTTAAACTGCAGCAAGAGAGGCTTGGGATGCACATTAGAAAAACTCTCCCAACTGTCAGGGTTGTTTAGTACTGGAATGAAATGCCTAGGGAGGTTGTGGGAGCTCCATCACTGGAGATATTTAAACAAAACAGAACAGCAGTCATGTAGCACTTTAAAGACTAACAAATTGATACATTAGGTGATGAGGGTTCATGGAACAGACCCACTTCTCCAGATCTGAAAAAGTGGGTCTGTGTCACAAAAGCTCATCACCCAATAAATCATTTTGTTCGTCTTTAAAGTGCTACATGACTGCTGTTCTGTTTTGCTAGAATACAGACTAATACAGCTACCTCTGTTACTATTCAGCATGGAGATATTTAAGAACAGGTTGGATAAATATCTAGTAGGGATGATCTACATGGTGCCTGCTGTGTCCGGCATGAGGGCAGGGAACTGTGCCTGATGATCACTTGAGGTTCCCTCCAGTTCTATGAGCCTACCAGGAACTGCAATATTCAGTTTGGTGAGAAGCACTTCTCAGTTTAGATATTTCCCAGTCTAATAGGGTTAAGAGTTCAGACTGTGTGTCTATATTTTCTTTTCTTTTGGTGACTAACTATGACTTTTTGTCTCTCATTTATAATCACTGAAAATCTATCTTTTGTAATTAATAAACTTGTTTTACTGTCTATCTTTATCCATGAGTTTGCCTCAAGTATTTGATAAATCTGCTCAGGTTTACAATGGCTGATGTATATCCATTTCCCATTGAGGAAGTAGTGAACCAATTAATAAACTTGCACTGTTTATCATGAGCAATACAAGATGGCACATTGCTGAGGTACAAGGCTTGGGGCTGCGGGGATGTGGTTGACGTCTTTCTCTGTGATTCATGAGCAGACATGCTGAGTGATAACAGGACCTGGATGAGTTCGCTGCTGAGCAAAGAGTTCTATGGGAGATAGCCCAGGCTTGAGAGTTAAGGGGGCACAGGCCAAGCCTGCACCCTGGGGAGCCCATCACAATGGGCACATAGAAATCAATGCCACAACCGTAGCTTCCTATATGGTGCACGTCCACCCGCCCTAGTGTCATCAAGACAGAAGAATCCTTTGGGAGTCTCATCATATTCAAGGAAACAAGGAACTTCCATTAGGTGATGAACATACTGAGCTGCTGCAGTGCAAGAGCTCAAAGGCTCAGGGTTCTCCCCTGAAGTCAATGGTGAACATGATGGAAGGACACCAGCGTCCAAACCAAACACTCATCCAGGACCCAGCTGAAGAACTCCAGGGCTTTTCACCACACAGACAGTAAGGTCCACTTTGAATCACATCCTTGCAACTCACTGCAATGGAGACACTCCTCTGAGTGATTGGAAACAGACTTCAAACTATGCTCAACTCCTCAGTCGGCGTCCTTCAATTCTAGCCTATAGGGCCTCTGCCGTCCCATCCAGGTCCCTGACTTGCCAGCCTAAACCCTGACATCTGCTGCTGCAGCTTTCCATCGTGGAGCTGGAAGGTCTCATTTCCAGCCTGAGCAGACAGGCCCACATGGGCTCTCCCCAACCTAGTGCTAAACCTTGGCCCCACCAACCCTGGGTGGAGTTAGGTGCCCCAAGATGCCCCAGGTCTGCACTTGGCAGCTGGCCCCTCCCACCACTCACCTGCAAGGAGCTGCTTAGTGTGCTTATATGGGCATGGCTGTTCACCCTGGAACCAAACCCTTCTGGCCCCAGTGCGCTCATGCCCAGAGATGCTGAAACATACGTTGCAATGCACAGTAACATCTGTAGTGGCCATCGTGCTCTGCACCTGCCCAGGGACATCCCAGGGGCTGTGTGAGGACCCAACCTAAGGTGCTCCAACGCAACCATAGAACAGAGAGTAGGAGTGGTTTGTATTCAGCCTTTAGCCTGCTAGGTCCCTGGAGGGACAGAGGTGCCTGACCTGACAGCTTGGCCAGAGGCAGTGGCCTGGGCTGCTTCTTATTGTGAAAGTGAGGACTTGGGAAATATGCTTATAACCTAGAGACGTGCCTCAGTTTCCCTGAGCACTATGTGTGTCTGTATGTTGTGCACACCAAGGAATGAAGGCTGGTGGCATGGCACATTGTCTGTCTGAGCTGGCAGAAGCACAGCTGCACGAGCTGACTAGAGTCTGCACGTAGGGATGCACGGTCCCAATGGAAGAACTGCGGGCTGGCCATTACCACGCAGGGCAGTGGGATGCTGAGGTGGGCTGAAGTGTCAGTGCAGCATGGCAGTAACTAGAATCCAGGCACATGCAGGCTGCTCCGGCGGCTGTGGCGCTCCACAGGTCAGACACAGGCTCATCGGAGAGCAAAGACAGCTCTTGGTGAATCATGGCAGGGAGGGGAGGCCCCTGCCTCTTCCAAAACAGAGTCTTTCTGCAGGTCACCGCCCTTGCACTGACCCAAGGGTTTGCCCAAGCTGCATTCCCGGTGACCCTTACATCCTCTTGTGCTGGAGAGAGGCTGCGCTGTGCACTGCTGCTGCACTGCCCTGGAAGGCGGCAAGGGCTTCAGACTCACTGCAGGAACCAGGGCAATTTGGGCCCCACAGGCTCAGCCAGGAATGGTGGGAGTGAAGCCCTGTGGCCTGTTCTTGTGGGGAAGTGAGGGCCAGGGGCTCTGGAAGACAGAAGGGTGACTCCCAGGAGACCCTTTCAACAGACAGGCATGACCAGAGCCAGCCAATCCATGCGGGTTACAGCCTGGCTGCAGAAAATAGGGTCTGCATACAAAGCCCACCCCACAGACGTTCCTCACTCCCAGGAGACTGAGCTGCCAGCCCCAGGTGCCTGCTACTGCCTGTCACAGATGCAACAGCACTTATGGCTGACAGCACTGGCAATGCAGCAGTGTGTGTGTGTGTGTGTGTGTGGTGTGTGTGTGTGCACGCACGCACATGTGGAAAGTGCCTGCAATGTGACGTGTGTGTGTGTGTGTGTACACACAGTGTGTCTCAGTGGTGTGTATCGCAGGTGTGCTTGTCAGCACGGGGGAGCAGATCCTAGTAAGCTGAGCCACAAGCTGATTGCGTCGGCAGCCCTGTCGCCGGGGGAGTTCCATTCCATAGCCTGGGAAGGGCTGTCTCCCTCCTGGGGCCACTGTCACGTTTTGGGGGCAGAGAGGCCCTGGCCAGGCATGTGCCTGGCAGGGGTCAGATTCAGCTGGCCAGGGCAGCGCCCAGGGAGGGCTTGGAATCCTGACATGAGCTGTGACTTGGCAGCCCTGGCAGAGTAGCAGCCCAACCTGGCAGGATAGCAGCGCCATGGTGCTGAGTGCAAGGGCTGCTGTTTGCACCAGCAGGAGCTTTCTCAGCCTGCTTGGCTGCATTACCAGATATAATGAGCTGTTGTAATTAAGCCTGGAGGCCAGGTATGTGTGTCACAGAGCTGCCTCTCAGAGGAGGGGGCCCTGGCCTCTGACCATGTGCGAGCAGAAGGGGATGTCTTACGCAACTGTGGCTCTCTGGTCATCCAAGAGCACTGGTGGTGCTGAGAAGGACTGAGACATGCCTGGAGCACCTGTGTGTGTGGATACAAAGGCGCAGCCTAGCTATCTGGGCCTCCCAGTAGTACCACCAGAGCGACAAATTCAGGGGAGACGGGTGACGGCAAGTGCAAGGCAGCAGCAGGGGGAGGCAGTTGAGAATGTCAGTGGCACTGAAATGGCAGCTCTAGGGGCCTAAAGATGCAGCTAGATGTCCAACCCCCCTTTGCGGGGCTAGGCACTTTCGAAAATAATGAGACAGCAGGGACATGGGAAAAGCACCCGTTTCATCAAGCAAACAACCTCATTTGCTGACGAGATCACACGTCTGGTGAGGAGAGGTGCTGTGTTGATGGAAGGTGCTAGGAGGTCTATGTGGAGTTTGATGCCGATTAAAAAAACGAACACAGCGCGGTACCGATATGGCCCATGGGAACTGGAGTAGAAAGTGACTGAACGAGAGTTCTCAAAATGGGATTGCTAAGGGGGAGTCATCCACAAGTGGGTGTGTCTCTGATGGGGTCCCTCTGGGCTCTGGAAACAAATAAAACCAGTGTGGCAAAGTGTGCAGCTGACACAAAGGTGCAGCAAGGTGACAGTAGCTAATGCAGCGAACAGGCCATTAACACAGAGGATTCTGGATCACTTGGCAAGCTGGTGCAAAGCACTACACACTGAGTTTATGGTATCAGAGAACTAGTCACAGTGACTCTGAGGTCTCCTTCTTCACTGGTATCAGCTACTTTAGACCCTCTCATTGTGTGAGGACAGTTGGGGTGATGGAATCAAAGAGCATCACTTCCCACCTATCAACACTGAATTGCATCTGCCATTTTGTCGCCCAGTTTTGTGAGATCCCTTTGCAGCTCTCCCTGTCTGCTTAACCATTTTGAACCATTGTTGTATCATCTGCAAATGTTGTGACCTCCCTGTTCACTCTTTTTTCCTGTTCATTACTTTGGATAACCTAAGCACTACATCCAGATGTGCAGACACTCTTTGTTTAACATGCATATTATATATTTTAATAGCAGCTTTCATGCAAATAAATGTCCCTTGTGCTATACTCTCATTGCTCAAGCATGGCGCCTCTGTCCCTAGGGATCTGATGGAACCGTTTACCTTGTTTAAGATTTTTTCCTTCATTTGGCTCTGTGCTTTCTCCCCTGATTAGTGCCACTCTTCTTTCAGTGCAGTCTATTGTCATTCCTATGTATTTTGTACCCTGGTATCATCGCTGTTCCACCAAGCTGCTGTGATGTCTCCTGCATCACTAGCATCATTTATTGCCAAGCCTTCTAGTTCACCCCACTTAGTATTTAGGCTGCTAGCATTTGTGTCCAAATGCTTACACAATGGGGCAGCGTGTGGCTGTGTGTAAAAGAAGGGGCCTCTCTTTCCTTTGACTGTTTCTCTTCTGACTCTAATGGCACTTTATGAGGTTCTGTTGTCTCCCCTTCATTAGGGCACAGAGAGACCCTTGTAACAAACCCTCTCCTGAGGGATACACCCGTCTGCACCCTGTGCTCCTGCGCACCTGTCAGCTGTTCCCAGCCCTTCCATTAAAAGCTGCTCTACGACCTTTCCCTTTTACGTGCCAGCAATCTGGTTCTGTGCAGCCGTGCATGGGAGGGGAAGAAGGGCCACACACTCCTCCACAGATCTAGAGGCCATGTTCAGCAGGGGACACAGTGTAGCTACATCTCTGTTTTAACTATCTTCCCATTGGAATTTTTAAATATTGTCAAGTCATTTGATGTATCGTTGTATTAGGCCCTGTTCTATAGAAATGTAGCTCTGTTCTGTAGAACAGGTCCCAGAGGTAGGGGAGGTAAAGACAAAGCTCTCAGTACCCTTTCTTTCTGGATTGCTTCATTGATTGCCCTGTGGAGTGAATGAGGTGTGAATGGAAAGGCGGGAGACCAGCACCTCCAGGTATGGAGAACGTAGATCCAAGACCAGTGAGAAGAACAATGGAGCCTGTGCAGTGGGCCCACTGAAAGAAGACGGGACACATGGACGCCTGGGGAGTCACCAGCAAGTGCCACCTTTGGAAGCACCACCCAGAAGAAGGTGCTAAACGCGTATTCTTAAGACTGTTCTCCCAGATGATGCATCCGCATGAGATGGCTGACTTGTGACACCCTTCCTGAGAGAGGGGCCTGTATAAACGAAGGCGTCTTGCACAGGGACCCTGGGTTTTGTCTTGTCATCACTGGAGCACCGATCCAGATCGGCAGAAGCCCGGCTCCACCCCTCCCCCATCTAACTCACCTGGCCAGTGCAGTTATGGGGAGCAACTATTGGTAACAGCAACAAGACAGGAGTGTGCTTGTGTGTGTGTGTGTGTGTGTGTGCGGGAACGGGAACGGGATATATCATACGCATATGATAAGTGTTGATTGCTATATGCGTATTACCAATAAATGCAGCGTTTTGCCTTTTTCCCTGAAAAGAGCCCATGCAGTACTTTTCAATACAACAACAGAGGCACACACACGCACACATTCACGCACACCATTCCTCCAATAAGCCAGCAGCAAAGCTTCAACTGTAAAACGTTGTGGCTGCACTCATCTGGGAAGTAAAACCAGGACAAGTGAGGGGTGACTTCCCTACCTGGACCCAGGCAGAAGAGCACAGGGCAGCTTGGATGCTGGGGGGGGCAGCTGTAGTCTCAGCCAGGTTTCTAGGACCTTAGCTTCAAGATGTCTGAAGACAGGGTCATGGACTGCGGCTTAGAAGCTGCCCTTGGCTTCAGACACAGTGCAGAGGGTACATCTGGGCTGCAGTGGAGAAGAGCTTGCTGGATGAGCAGTCATGGCAAGCGAGGTGGCATCCCATCTAGGTTGCCAGCTGGCCAAGGGATCCTACCTTTCTGGCATCCTGCAACCACTGGGTGGGGGGCTGGAATAGGGGTGATGAAACCACTGTCTCCCTGGCAGCACCAACCAGCTCCATGAGCCAGGGCAGAGGCGGTTGCTCAGTCTCCAGCATCCCCCGGGTGACAGCAGAAGCCCAGACTCCAGCAGTATTGTGCATGGTGTCCCTGCCTGGCCAAGTGCCCTCCTGGCACAGACTTTGCCAGCACGTCTGTGCATGAGGGTTCTAGGCAGCTAGAGCTGCTTCCCCAGGGAGTAGTGGCCTTTCCTGCGCATGTTAATTGGGGGACAGGCTCTGGCACCTTCTACTGCCCTGGGTTCCTGCACTGGTGGGTAATCACAGCTGCCAAAACTGCTCAGTGATTTCAGGGACACTGCCTGCCTTCTCCACCCAGAGTGACCGCTGCACACTCCACCATCACAGCACCCACCGGGGACCACCCCAGATAAAGGGCTCCCCAGGAGACCTGCAACAGTCAGAGACTGCCAGCACCTGCAGCGAGAAGCCACCTGCTCACAGTGCATACCAGGGCTCCCAGCCTCAGGGCCAGGATCTCCTGGCCTGGCGTGAGCTCCTCACAGACTTTCAGAAAAGTGGCCTCCTCATCAGGAAGTTGTGCAGCAGCTGTTGGCCATCCCCAGTCTCCACAGCTCTGTGGTCTTTCCACCCTGCACCTCTGGGCCTGGCCTGCCACCCCCACTCACTGGTCCTGGGCACTTTGCCCCCAAAGAGACCCTGAAGCCCTCCTCTGAACACAGCAGCTGAGCTCTTGCTCGGAAAAGCTGCCCTTGCTGAGGACTTGCAGCACCTGATCATCCCTCTTCCAAGGACAGTCCTGGACTCTGGGAAGAGTCCACACCACAGCAGGGTCTCAGACAGAATCTGTCCAAAGAAGCTGGTTGCCATGGAAACAGCTCATCTGGAAGGTTTCAGACCCAAAAGGAAAGTGGGGGATTTACAACAGGGGCTATGGGAATCTGAAGAATATGGGTTCTCCTAGAATCATAGAATCCTTAGGCTGGAAGAGACCCCAGGAGGTCATCAGGTCCAGCCCCCTGCTTCAAGCGGAATCAGCCCCAAACAAATCTTCCCAGCCAGGGATTGTCAAGCTCGGACTTAAAAACCTCTAGGGATGGAGATTCCACCACCTCTCTAGGCAACAGATTCCAGTGCTTCATCACCCTTCTGGTGAAGTAGTTTTTCCTAATATCCAACCTACACCTCCCCTTCTGTAACTTCTGACCATTGCTCCTTGTTCTGCCATCCATCATCATAGAGAACAGCTTCTCGCCATCTTCTTTAAAGCCCCCCTTCAGGAAGCTGACAGCTGCTATCAAACCATCCCTCAGTCTTCTCTTCTGCAAACTAAATAACCCCAAATCCCTCAGCCTCTCCTCCTAGGTCATGTGCTCCAACATCTTAATCATTTTCATTGCCCTCCATTAAATCTGCTTCAATGCATCCACATCTTTTCCATACTGGGGGTCCAGAACTGGATGCAACACTCTACATGTGGTCTAACAAGTGCCAAGTAGAGAGGAATAATAACTTCTCTAGATCTGCTGGAGATGCTTCTCCTAATGCACCCGAATATGCCATTAGCCTTCTTGGCTACAAGGGCCCACTATTGGCTCATATCCAGCCGCTCATCCACTGTAATCACCAGGTCCTTTTCTGCTGAACTACTACTTGGCCAGTCAGTCCCCAGCTTGTAATACGGTTGTACCTTAGTGCCTGGCTGTAAACAATGGATCATGTAGTCTCCTCTGGATGGAAGCTGGAGGCATGTAGATAAGCATAGTGGTCCATGGGTTTTCGGTATAGGGTGGTATTTATGTGACTGTTGCTTATCTGCACATTAGTGTCCAGGAAGTGGATCTCTTGTGTAGACTGGTCCAGGCTAAGGTTGATGGTGGGGTGGAAACTGTTGAAATCACGGTGAAACTCTTCAAGAGCCTTAGGGTACTCCAGGGGGTCACTCTGCTTAATGAGACCCGCACTCCAAGGAGCCGGTGCTGAACAGCCTTGATAGCCTTTTCTCTGTCACTCCGGCCCTGGGAGAGAGTGGAAATCTTCTGAACGTGTCTGTTCAAATGAATTGTCCAGGTTTTGCTGTGCTCGCTAAGTGCCCAGCCAGGGGCCTCCATTCGCACTGTCTGAGTCCAGCTCTCACCTGCTCAGCCTGTCTGCAGTAGCAATGCATAATGTGAGCTCCTTTGCCTACCTGGTGAGTGAATCGCACACTCAGGGCACCACCTGGGAATCTCCCTCTGTGCCTGCCACTCAAGGCTCCAGCTTTGCTGATTCTGGTGTTGTTCCTGGACAGGGTTGGGTGGCCAGGCCAGTGCTGGTTCCTCATTTGCTTTCCCCCATTGTGCAGCCTGTGCATGTCTCTGCTGCCGCCTCCTTGATGCACCATCAGCCTCTCTGCAAAGCCCAGCAATGGCACTTGCCAGGCGGAAGTATTCAGCGCTTGGTGACTGGCTCCCAGAGGGAGAATTCTGAGAGGATCTGCGCCACTCCACTTTTCTCCAAAGCGCTTTCTGACAGTCTTTTATGGGGCCGCATCTATTCCTATGCAGAGGGGTCTGAGCAGCTTTTCCTTTCTGCTGCCCACGCTGCACTCAGAACTGCTGGGCTGGGGCAAAACACCCTGTCTCATTTCCACCTACAAGTGCATTCTGCCCCGGGCCATTACTCTCCTCCCCTCCAGCAGGGAGGAGAGTCACTCTGTCCAACACCCAGCTGCAACCTGCTTTCCATGCCTAAGGGAGGTCTAAGAGGACAGCCCAGACCTGGCCCCATGTGCTCCTGGGTCTTGACTCCAGCAGCGACTGGGACCAGCTCTATTAGTGGAGTGTGTGAGGACATGATAGCCGTGTCTACACATGCGCGTTACTTCGAAGTAGCGGCACTAACTTCGACATAGCGCCTGTCGCGGCTACACGCGTCGGGCGCTATTTCGAAGTTAACTTCGACGTTAGGCGGCGAGACGTCGAAGTCGCTAACCTCATGAGGGGATCGGAATAGCGCCCTACTTCAACGTTCAACGTCGAAGTAGGGACCGTGTAGTCTTTGCGCGTCCCGCAACGTCGAAATTGCTGGGTCCTCCATGGCGGCCATCAGCTGGGGGGTTCAGAGACGCTCTCTCCAGCCCCTCAGCTCACTGGTGGCCGCGTGGAGCGGCCCCTTAAAGGTCTCCTCCCCCTCCCTTCCTGTGCAGGAAGCTGAGGGAACGTGCAGGCGGCAGCCCAGACACGCCGCCAGCCTGCACCACCCTCAGCGCCCCCACCCAGCTGCGATGGCTGCCCGGCAGCCCCCCCAGCGCCCCCCAGGGGACCCCCCCCAAGGGGAGCCAGGGCAGCCAGGCGGGGAAGCGGCAGCGGGGCCCCTCCTGGATGGAGGCCGAGCTGCGGGACCTGCTGGGGCTCTGGAGCGAGGAGGAGGTGCTCCAGGTAATGGGGAGCAAGAGGCGGAACGCGGATGCGTTCGCTCGGCTGGCCGACGGCCTGGCTGCCCGGGGTCACCCTGCCCGCACTCCTGACCATGTCAGGAGTACGGTGAAGGAGCTGCGGCAGGGTTACGCCCGGGCCCGGGTTGCAGCCGGCCGATCTGGGGCCGCCCCCATCACTTGCCCCTTTTACAGGCATCCTGGGCCCCCGGCACACCTCCTCCCCTCCGGCCATGCTTGACACCTTGGCTGACGAGCCCCAGCAGGCCCTGCAGACGGAGTCCGCCCCGGAGGTAAGCCCCGCACCCCGGGGGCCCCCCCCGGAGGCCACCCCCGGGACATCGCGGCAGGAGGAGGAGGAGGAGGAGGGGGGCTCCTCCTCTGCAGAATCCGGGCTGCAGATCCTCCTCCTGCCATCCTGGAGCAGCAGCAGGGCCTCCGCCCCCCGGGGATCTCTGGACCGTGGGAGCGGACCGACAGGTAGGTACCCCCCTCTGGTGTACACCCCTGGCCTTGAGGGGTGGGGGGTAATAGATATGTGTCCAGGGCCCCCCACATGCTCACATGGCCATGGCCCCAAGGACAGCAGGGCCGTGTCCCTCACAGCAGTGCATCAGCCCCTGCCCCCCCTACCCCGCACAACAGTGCCATGCCCCATCCCCGGGGCAGGGGGGAGCGGAAACTCGAGGGGCCCCCGGGAGGAGGGGGTGGGACACCCCGCAGCAGCAGCATGTGATGGAGTGGGGGGAGTGCAAAAGGGAGACTCAGGCTACATATGAGCAACAAGAGCCGAATAGCTCCCAGGGGCAAAGGAGGATCCTGGCGCTACAGCTGGCAGGTGACACCTCTGCCCTGAACAAACAGGAGGGAGGAGCCGAGCTGGCTTGGAATTGGGGGGCGAGGGCGGGGGCCACAGGTAGAGGCTAGGGGAAGGGAGAGCTGGTAGGCAGCCAGCCTGAGGAGGGGGAAAGCTGCATCCCAGAGGGGCCCCTCCTTGGGGTCTTCTCCCCACGACGGGTTGGAAGGACTGTCTCTTCCGACAGCTGGTGCTGTCACTCCTGCCAGAAACTGGGCATCTGTGGCCTAAGAAACCTCTCCTGCTCTCAGACCCTGCGGGGTGAAGTGAGAGTCGCTCTCACCAGGGGACGGGGTGCAGGGCAGGGGGACCCCTGAACCCCATCCATCACAGCAGCATCTCCCGGGGACGGGGATGGGGAACCTGCAGCACAGGGCTGGGGGGACAAAGGCCACGGCTCGGGGCCCACACTAACGCCTGTCTCCATTCTTCTTCCCCCCCTCCTCTCCTGTGTCCCGCACCTGCACCATCAGAAGGACCGGAAGAGAGCCCCGGCGAGGCGTCAGTCGTCCCGGAGAGCCCTCCGGGACCATCGCTCCAGGCCAGCCCCTCGGCCGAGGACCAACCGGCCCCACGGCGGGCTAGACGGTGGACCCCGCACCACCACCACCCGACGGCGACAGACCCCCAGCTGCTGGCCATCCACCGACAGCAGCTGGAGGTCGCGGAGCAGCAGCTGCAGCTGCAGGAGCGGGCGCTGGCCTGGCGCCAAGAGGCATGGGGGGCCTACATGGAGACTTTTAACCGCCTGGTGGACTACCTGGCCCCCCATGCCGGGCCGGCTGCCACAGCGCCTGACGTGCCTGCTCCACCCGCCGCACCACCAGCTGCTCCGCCCGTCACCGTCCCGTCCGCCGTCGCCCCGCCACCCACCGCCGAGGGCCGGAGCGCCGAGGGACCCCTGGAGCCACCTGAGACTCGCCGAGCATCATATCTTCCGGTCCGGCCCGCCCCCAGCCAGCCCCGGACAGGGCTGCGACCGCGGCGGGGCTCCCGGCCGGCCACGCCCAGTGCCGGGCTATAGGGGCGAGGGGCCCGGGACGTGGCCCCCCCCTTGTATATAGTTTAAACTTATTATTTGGTGCCCCCCGTTTGCCCCATCCCCCCCATGTAAATAGTTCTCCCCTTTATCCTCCCTGGTTTTCTTTTTATTCATGAGGACACTTGCTTCTTAGTATTGTTTTATTTGTACATATTAGTTTGTTTCCACATGTTTGTATATAGTTTGTTCTTGTTTCATATATTTACAGTTAAAAAAAAAAGTTCTCAAAGAAAAAGCAGTTTCAGTTCAGCCACAAGTGCGTGCTGTCATTTGTCCAGGAAAAGTGGGAGTGGGGTGCGGTGGGGTGCTCCATGGTGTGGGCATTGGGGCAGGAGTGTGGTGGAGGAAGGGGCGGGCAGTGGGGGGCCTGGGCAGAGTTCACCCCGCGGCCTCATCATTGAAGTGGGCCCTTTAAGGGAGCGGCTAGCTGTTGCCCCAGAAGCGCTAGTCCGCCCTGTGACCCTGTCTGCAGCTGTGCCTGGCATCCCTATTTCGATGTGTGCTACTTTGGCGTGTAGATGTTCCCTCGCTGCACCTATTTCGATGTTGGGCTGCGCAACGTCGAAGTTGAACATCGACGTTGCCGGCCCTGGAGGACGTGTAGACGCTATTCATCGAAATAGCCTATTTCGATGTCGCTACATCGAAATTAGCTATTTTGATGTAACGTGCACGTGTAGACGTAGCCTATATGAGCAGCCAGGGGATACCCTTCCCCAGGGGAAGTGTCCCCAAGATCTACCCATCAGGTCCTGGACCAAGAGGGTTTTCAGCCCTGCCTCCACTCTTGGTGTTTGGTGCTATTTGCCCTTTTCAATGTAGAAATGAGTTTCCTGCACCTGACGGGACCTTCCTCAGTGCATAGGATGTGGGTCACCTGCCAGGATCCTGTGGGCACATCTCACCGAATCAATTCCCTGCCATTGCACAGACCTCAGGCATTGGTGCACCTGACACCTTTCACTTCCCAGCCTGTGGTGCACAACATGGCACCTTCTCAGGGCCGTAATGCATATGGGCTGAAATGGGCAACAGGGAATGGTCACTTGATGATTACGTGTTCGGTTCATTCCCTCTGGGGCACCTGGCTTTGGGCACTGTCGGCAAACAGGACATTTGGCTTGATGGGCCTATGGTCTGACCCCGCATGTCCATTCTTATGTCCTTATGAGGAGAGTTTAACTGTCAGTGAGGTACAGGAGGTTGGACTAGTAGGTCTAATGTTCCCATCTGGCCTTGGACTTGAGGAACTCCATGATGCTCAGAATTGTTCTCTGGAGGAAGTTAATTAGAACCTAGCAGTGCACATGAGAATTTCCAATATCGTGCAGAATGTGCCTTACCTTTTTCAACACAGAGTTGCTTCAGCCATTCGTCTCCCTCTGAGCCTCATCTCTGACTTCTCTGCTCTGGTCTGTCTGAAGTAATCTAGTGCCATCCAGGAGTTTTACCAAGTCAAGTGCTCATCTCCAAATCATTAACAGATGTATTGCATGGCAGGTGTCACCAGGTGGCTCTGTTACACATAGTCTTCCGTGTTCTTTTCCTCCACATGTGAGATAACATCCCCGTCTTGGGCAGACGTACAGTCTTGTGTGCAGTTTCTCTTGTGTTGGCCTGCGTGTAGAGGCCATGGCACTTAGAGACAGAGCTCTGTGAGCAGCAAGAGGGTTTGCTTTTGCTGGGGGTGGGGAGGGGGGCTGGCACACAGGCCTTTCTAAGGATCACTAATAATGGCATGATTGTCAGTTGATACTGATTTAATCAGCTGGGTTCATAATGCTCTTGTCCCAAAATCAGGTCCCACACAATTAAAAATGACAAGTTCAATGTCTTGTAGGGAGTGTCAAGGTGTACGGAAGGACACACTGAGGACAATGCAAACCCTTAGACTTTGACCCCATTAGGGATCTGATGTGCAGGGTCCCCTGGGAGACTAATAAAAGTCGGGAGGCGGTCAAGAGAGCTGCCTATATTTTAAAGAAGCCTTATTGAAGGCAAAGGAACAATTCATCACAATGTGCAGAAAGATTAGCAAATATGGCAGGTGACCAGAGAAATTTTTGGCTTAACAGAAAAATCAGTGAACACGCACACAAAGCGTAAGCTCACAAGAACTGGAAATTTGGACAGATGACTTGGAAGGAGCAGCCAAGTTCAAGAAAAATAAAGTATGGTTCAAGCGTGCAGGGCTGTCATCTGTAAGGACAAAGTGTACCTGGAGTTGCAGCTAGTTAGGGACTTGAAGGATAACAAGAAGTGTTTCTACAGGTGTGTTAGCAACAAGAAGGTCGGGTAAAGTGTGGGACACTTATGGGTAATCAGTATTTCAAAAAGCTGGACATGCACACGTCAATGGGGCTGGATCTAACGCACCCAAGCGTATTGGGAGGGTTGGCTGATGTGGCTGCAGAGCCATTAGCCATTATCTTTGAAAACTTGCAGCAATCCAGAGAGTCCTCAGGAGACTGGAAAAAGGCAAATGTGGTATCCATCTTTAAAAAGAGAATCCATAGAACTATAGACCAGTCAGCCTCACCTCAGTCCTGAAAAAATGATGGAGCAGGTCCTCAAGGAATCCATTTTGAAGAAGTTGGAGGAGAGGGAAGTGAACAGCAATGGTCAACGTGACTTCACCAAGGGCAAGTCATGCCTGACCAACTCGATTGCCTTTTATGATGCGATAATGGGCTCTATGGATAAGGGAAAAACTGTTCATGTGATATATCTCAACTTTAGCGTAGCTTTCATGTGGTCTCCCATGATATTCTTGCCAGCAAGTGAAAGAAGTAAGGATTGTATGAATGACTATAGGGTGGATAGGAAGCTGGTTAGCTTGACGGGCTCAACCAGTAGTGATCAATGGCCACTATCAAGCAGAGTGCCAGCGGGATTGGTCCTGAGACCAGTTTTGTTCAACATCTTCACTAACTGTCTGCATGAGGGGATGGATTACACCCTCTGCAAGTTCGTGGGTGACACTGAGCTCGGGACAGAGGTAGATACGCTGGAGAGTAGGGATAGGTCCAGAGTGACCCAGACAAATTGGAGGATTGAGCCAAAAGAGATCTGATGAGGTTCAACTAGGACAAGTGCAGACTCTCATACTTAGAACAGAAGAATCCCGTGCACTTCTATTGACTAGGGACTGACTGGCTAAGAAGCAGCTCTGCAGAAAAGGATATGGGGGTTACAGTGAATGAGAAGCAGGATATGAGTCAGCAATGTGCCCCTGTAGCCAAGAAGGCTAACAGCATATTGGGCTGCTATAGCAGGAGCATTGCCAGCAGCTCCAGGAAAGTGGCTATTCCCCTTTATTCAGACCATATCTGGAATATTTTGTCCAGTTTTGGGCCTTCTGCTGCTGAAAGGATGTGGACAAATTGGAGAGGGTACAGCAGAGTGTGATGAAAATTACTAGAGGCATATGGCTTATGAGAAGAGGCTGAAGGAACTGGTCTTATTTAGACTGCAGAAAAGGGTGTGTGGGGCTGATAACTCCCTTCAACTTCCTGAAGGAGAGCTCTAAAGAGGATGGCGAGAGACTGTTCTCAGTAGTGACAGATGGCAGAATGAGGAGCAACAGTCTGAAGTTGCAGTGAGCAAGTTCTAGGTTGGATATTGGGAAAAACTATTTCACCAGGAGAGTGGCAACAGACTGGAATGGGTCACCTAGGGAGGTGGTAAACTCTCCTTTCCCAGAGGTCTTTAAGTCCCAGCCTGACAAAGCCCTGCCTGAATGATTTAGTTGGTGTTGATCCAGCTTGGAGCAAGAGGTTAGAGTAGGTGGCCTCCTGAGGTCTCTTCCAAACCCTTATCTTCCATGAGTCTATCTTTCTTAATGAAAAGGGTAGGGACACTCCCTGCCCATCCTGGCTAATAGCTGTTGATGGACTTATCCTCCATGAATTTATCTGGTTCTTTTTGGAATCCGGTTAAAGTTCTGGTCTGCACAACATCCTCTGGCAAGGAGTTCCCCAGGTTGGCTGTACATTGCCTGAAGAATTACTTCCTTTTGTTTGTTTTAAATCTGCTGCCTATTAATGTAATTTGGTGAACCCCTAGTTCTTGTGTTATGGAAAGGAGGAAGTTACTTTTCCTTACACACTTTCTCCACACCAGTAATGATTATATAGACCTCGATCATGTCCCCCACTAATCGTCTCTTTTCCAAGCTGAAAAGTCCCACTCTTACTAACTTCTCCTCATATAGCAGTCGTTCCAGACCTTCTCATAATGTTAGGAGTTTTTTGATTGCCACTAGGCATGGAGCAGATATTTTCAGACCACTACCCACAATAATTCCAAGATCTCTTTATTGATGGGTCCATCTAAGTCAGATCCTGTCATTCTGTACACATAGTTGGGATTAAGTTTTCAAACGTGCAGTACTTTGAATTTATCAGCACTAAAGTTCATCTACCATTTTATTGCCCAATCACCCAGTTTGGAGAGCTCCTTTAGAAGTTCTTTATAGTCTGCTTTGCACGTAACTATCCTGAGCAATTTTGTATTATCTGAAAAGTTTGCCACCTCCCTAATTACCCCTTTCTCCAGATTATTTATGACTATGTTGATCAGGGTTCGTTCCTGTACAGATCCCTAGAGAACACTGCTGTTTCACTCTCTCCATTTTGAAAACTGACCATTTGTTCCTACCATTTATTTCCTATCTTTCAGCCATTTATCAATACATGAGAGGACCTTCCCTCTTATCCCATGACAGCTCATTTTGCTTCAGAACCTCTGGTGAGGAATCCTGCTGAAAGCCTTCTGGAAATCTAGATTTTAACAGTTTACATCCTATGCTAGAAAACGATCCCCCATTCTTGGAGACCTTGGGAGACAGGCCACTCCTCTTCTGCAGACAGCCCTGCAACCTGAAACAAATACTCACCAGCAGCCACACATCACACCACAGAAACACTAACACAGCAACCTATTCCTGCAACAAGCTCTCTTGCCAACTCTGTCTGCACAGCTGTACTAACAACACCGTCACATCACCCCTGAGGAATTCCTCTGGTAAGCTCCCTTCCAGCCTGGCCATTCACCTTCCAACACAACCCATTGTGGTCCCTCTTTAACCAGTTCCTTACTGATCTTTCAATTCTCAGAGTAATCCCCATCGTCTCCATTTCACTAATAACTCCACAGCAGAAACATTCTTCTGAACAGCGAGCCCCCTTTTAAATTTCATTTTTGACACATCCATTGGCCAGCTTCTAATCCATTCAGTCTGAGCAATGGTGAGGGGGCAAGTGCAAGGATTTTTTTGTTGGTTTGTATGAAAGCAGGATGACATGTCAGGCTGGACACAGGTTGCTTGTGGAGTTTCTCAGGGACTGGTCTTGGGATCAACCTTATTTAGGCTGCGTCTACACGTGCACGCTACTTCGAAGTAGCGGCAGTAACTTCGAAATAGCGCCCGTCACGTCTACACGTGTTGGGCGCTATTTCGAAGTTGAAATCGACGTTAGGCGGCGAGACGTCGAAGTCGCTAACCCCATGAGCGGATGGGAATAGCGCCCTACTTCGACGTTCAACATCGAAGTAGGGACGTGTAGACGATCCGCGTCCCGCAACATCGAAATAGCGGGGTCCTCCATGGCGGCCATCAGCTGGGGGGTTGAGAGATACTCTCTCTCCAGCCCTTGCGGGGCTCTGTGGTCACCGTGGGCAGAAGCCCTTAGCCCAGGGCTTCTGGCTGCTGCTGCTGCAGCTGGGGGTCCGTGCTGCATATACAGGGTCTGCAACTAGTTGTTGGCTCTGTGTATCTTGCACTGTTTAATGAAAGTGTGTCTGGGAGGGGCCCTTTAGGGGAGCGGCTTGCTGTTGAGTCCGCCCCGTGACCCTGTCTGCAGCTGTGCCTGGCTCCCTTATTTCGATGTGTGCTACTTTGGCGTGTAGACGTTCCCTCGCTGTGCCTATTTCGATGTTGGGCTGAGCAACGTCGAAGTTGAACATCGACGTTGCCAGCCCTGGAGGACGTGTAGACGTTATTAATCGAAATAGCCTATTTCGATGTCGCAACATCGAAATAAGCTATTTCGAAGTTGGGTGCACGTGTAGACGTAGCCTTAGAGGCAGAGGAGATCACATTTAGGCTGCTGTATAAGAAAGCGAAGTCGAGGATCTCCATAATAGTATTCTCTGAAATGCTTCCAGCTCTACACGCAAGGCCAGGTAGATAGGCAGAACTGTGGGATCTGGATGTGTGGAGGAGCTGATGGTATGCGGGGAGGGGTTTAGCTTTAATAGGAACTGGGGACACTTTTGGGCAGGAGGAACCTATGAGGAAGAATGGCATCTCCCTAAACCAAAACAGAGCCAAGTTGCTGGCACTTAGAAACATCTCACCACAGTTTTTAAACTAAGGGCTGAGGGAAAGCTGACAGATAGGGAGAAGTGCATGGATTGGACAGAAACATTCCTTAGGGGAGGGTCTACTAATAGATACTCTCTGTGTCCTAGTAAAAAGGAGAGGATGGAGGATGATAAAATACAAGTACAATCTGATGAGAAACAGTCAGAAGAAAAAAGGTCCCATTAAGCACTTCAGGTAATGGCAGAGAGCTGAACAGTGATAAGTTTTTAAAGTGCTTAGATACAAATGCTAGAAGTCTAAATCATAAGATGGGTGAACTAGAATGCCTTGCATTAAATGAGGCAATTGATATGACAGGAATCACAGAAACTTGGTGGAATGAGGCTAATCAATGGGGCATAGTAATACCAGGGTATAAAATCTATCAGAAGGACACAACAGGTCATGCTGATGGGGGAGTGGCACTGTATGTGAAAGACAGCATAGATTCAAATGGAATAAAAATCTGAAATGAACCAAACTGTTCCACAGAATCTCTGTGAATAATAACTCCATACCCTAATCGTTAGAATGTAACAGTAGGGACGCATATTACTGACCACCTGACCAGGAGAGTGATAGTGACTGTGAAATGCTAAGGGAGATTAGAGAGGCTATAAAATAAAAACTCAGTAATAATGGGGGATTTCAACTATCCCCACATTGACTGAGTCCACGTCTCCTCAAGACAAGATGCAAAGACAAAGTTTTGCGACACCTTGAATGACAGTGGAGTATCTAGTCTAGAACCCTCAAGACGGGAGACAAGTGTTGATTTAGTCCTAAGCACAGCACGAGCGCTGTTCCAAGAGACACACTTAGTTGCAGTAACCATAACATAATTAACATGCCTGTGGTGCAGAAAACACCTCAGCAGCCCCACTCTGTAGCATTTCATTTCAGCAACAGGGAACTACACAAAAAAGAGGAGGTTAACTAAACAGAAATTAGAAGGCATGATGCCAAAAGTGAAATCCCTGTAAGCTGCATGGAAACGTTTCAAAGATAGTATAATAGAGGCTCATCTTAAATGTATGCTTCAAGTTAAAGAAAAAAAAACTTAGAGAAATGAAAAAGCCAAATACCAAAGTAAAAGAAGCAGTGATAGACACAAAAGCATCCTTCAAAAAGTGCAAGATAAATCCTAGTGAGAAAAATAAAAGGAGCATAAGCTCTGGGACATGAAGGCTACGTCTACACGTGCAGACAACATCGAAATAGTCTATTTCGATGAATAACGTCTACACGTCCTCCAGGGCCGGCAACGTCGATGTTCAACTTCGAAATTGCTCAGCCCAACGTCGAAATAGGCGCAGCGAGGGAACGTCTACACGTCAAAGTAGCACACATCAAAATAGGGATGCCAGGCACAGCTGCAGACAGGGTCACAGGGCAGACTCAACAGCCAGCCGCTCCCTTAAAGGGCCCCTCCCAGACACAGTTGCACTAAACAACACAAGATACACAGAGCTGACAACTGGTTGCAGACCCTGTGCCTGCAGCATAGATCCCCAGCTGCCGCAGAAGCAGCCAGAAGCCCTGGGCTAAGGGCTGCTGCCCACGGTGACCATAGAGCCCCGCAGGGGCTGGAGAGAGAGCATCTCTCAACCCCCCAGCTGATGGCCGCCATGGAGGACCCAGCAATTTCGACGTTGCGGGACGCGGATCGTCTACACGGTCCCTACTTCGACGTTCAACGTCGAAGTAGGGCGCTATTCCTATCTCCTCATGAGGTTAGCGACTTCGACGTCTCGCCGCCTAACGTCGAAGTTGGTGCCGCTACTTCGAAGTAGCGTGCACGTGTAGACGCAGCTGAAGTGTAAAAATATGATTAGGAAGGCCAAAAAAGGAGTTTGAAGAATGGAGTGCATCAGAAGAGGGAAGCCTGCTAACCAACCAGTGGGACCACTGAACAATCAAGATGCTAAAGGATCACTCAATTATGATAAGGCCGTTGCAGAGAAACCAAATGAATTTGCTGAGGACATGAAAGAGATTCCCAGACCTGAGCCATGCTTTGTGGTGACAAATCTGGCAAACTGTCCCAGACTGACATGTCACTAGAGAAAGTTTTGGAACAACTTGATAAATTAAACAGTACTAAGTCACCAGGACCAAATGGCATTCACCCAGGAGTTCTGAAAGAACTCACACGTATCATTGTAGAACTACTAACTGTGGTTTGTAACCTGTTCTACAGATCAACTTCTGTACCCAAGTAACTGGAGGACAGCTACTGTGATGCCAATTTGTAAAAAGGGCTCCAAAGGTGATCTTGTCAATGAGAGGCCAGTAAGTCTAATTTCTGTACTAGGCAAACTGGTTGAAACTATTGCAAAGAACAGAATTGTTAGACACATGGATGAACATAACTTTTTGGGGAAGAGTCACTATGGATTTTTTATAAGGAAATCATGACTCAGCAATTTACTAGAATTCTTTGAAGGTGTCAACAAGCATGTGAGCAGAGAGGAATCCAGCGGACACAGCATATCTAGGTTTCCACAGAACAACAAGGAGTCCTGTGGCATATTGAAGGCATAAGCTTTTGTGTGTAAAAAGTGCTTTGTCAGATTCATGGACTGGAAATCACAGAAGCAGGGATAGATATATGTATGAGTACATCCAAAGAAGAGAGTCACTTTTAAAGTGTAGGACCAGTGTTAATGAGGCCAGTTCAGGCAGGGTGGATGTGGCTCGCTCCCAGCAGGTGATGGGGAGGTGTGAATATCAAGAGAAGGAAAATTGTATTGTAGTGAGAGAATTATTCTAAGTCTTTATTCAGTCCTAATGTGATCATGTTGTATTTGTAAATGAATTATAGCTTTGCTATTTCTCTTTGTAGTCTGGTTTTAAAGCTTTTTGCTGTGAAAGGATGGCTACTTTTAAATCCATTATTGAGGCTACGTCTACACGTGCACCCAACTTCGAAATAGCTTATTTCGATGTTGCGACATCGAAATAGTCTATTTCAATGAATAACGTCTACACGTCCTCCAGGGCTGGCAACGTCGATGTTCAACTTCGACGTTGCTCAGCCCAACATCGAAATAGGCACAGCGAGGGAACGTCTACACGCCAAAGTAGCACACATCGAAATAAGGGAGCCAGGCACAGCTGCAGACAGGGTCACGGGGCGGACTCAACAGCAAGTCGCTCCCTTAAAGGGCCCCTCCCAGACACACTTTCATTAAACAGTGCAAGATACACAGAGCCAACAACTAGTTGCAGACCCTGTATATGCAGCACGGACCCCCAGCTGCAGCAGCAGCAGCCAGAAGCCCTGGGCTAAGGGCTGCTGCCCACGGTGACCACAGAGCCCCGCAAGGGCTGGAGAGAGAGTATCTCTCAACCCCACAGCTGATGGCCGCCATGGAGGACCCCGCTATTTCGATGTTGCGGGACGCGGATCGTCTACACTGTCCCTACTTCGACGTTGAACGTCGAAGTAGGGCGCTATTCCCATCCGCTCATGGGGTTAGCGACTTCGACGTCTCGCCGCCTAACGTCGATTTCAACTTCGAAATAGCGCCCAACACGTGTAGACGTGACGGGCGCTATTTCGAAGTTACTGCCGCTACTTCGAAGTAGCGTGCACGTGTAGACGCAGCCTGAGAGTCCAGAGAGCTTAAAGTGTTCTCTTACTGGTTTTTGTATGTTACTTCTCTTGACGTCTGATTTGGGTCCATTTACTCTTTAGTGATGAGACTGTCCGGTTTGGCCAAGGTACGTGGCAGAGGGGGATTGCTGGCACATGATGGCATACATCACATTACTGGATGTGCAGGTGTAGGAGTGCCTGATGGTGGGGTTAGCCTGAGTTTGCTAAGTTTCTGGAGGCATAGTCCTGGCACACCTTGGAAAAAAACTAGTAGTTGCTTAGCAACTTCCACCAGCAGCAGCTTCCACCCTCCCCACAGCCCGTCTCACCAGCAACAATCAGTTGTTCTGCAGGGTGGCCAAGGAGAAGGAACAGGGCACACACGGGTGGGGGCAAAACTGGGCAGGCAAAGCCCTGTGGGGGAAACTTGGAGCAGGGTTTGGGGCAGAGAGGGGTGGGAAGAGGGGCCTACAAGGGATTGGGGGAGTCAAGCATCTCTGGGGCCTGGAGAAAGCTGGTGCCTGTGTAGGGAGGGGATGGTATAATGGGTTTGCCTACAATGGCATCTGGTCCATCTCCAACAGCTTCTAGTAAACTTCTCCAGTGGACAGACATGGGGCACTAGACAGGGATAGGTCTGAATTACTTCAGGGAATTTATCCCAGGTATCTGGCTAGTGGGTCTTGCCTGCATGCCCAGGTGATACCTGACCGCCATATCTGGGGTCAGGAAGGCTTTTTTGCCTGAGGTTAGATTGGCAGAGACCCAGGGAGAGGGGTGTTTGCCATCCTGTGCAGCATGAGACACAGGTCATTGCAGTTTTAAAGTCGTATAAATGGTGGATTCTGCATAACTCAAAGTCTGTATGTCAAGATCTGAGGATGTGAGTAACTCGGCTGAAGGTCAGGTGTCCACAACAGGAGTGGGTTGGCGAGGTTCTGTGGCCTGCCATGTGCAGGAGGTCGGACTACATGATTGTGATGGTTCCCTGGGGCCTTAAAGTCCATGCGTCCCCATGGAACTATGTCAAATGCCTGACAGTCCCTGTACATGCTGTCCGCACAGTTACCTTCATGTACCAAACTGATAGTCTCATCCAAAAACAAGACACAATTTGTTTGACAAGATGCGGTTTCCGTAACGTCATGATTGGCACTAATTGGTTGAGTGAAGACAGGCCCTAGAGTCTATTGTTCTCACTGTAACAAAATAACTGTTGAAAACCACATCCAATCAATTCCAGGATCTCAGGAGCTGTTTGAGGTATTTAAGGGAACAACCCTGTTAATTCTGGTGCAAATCAGAGAGACACCTCATGACGCAGGAGAGTCACTCCTGGTAAATACAGAACTGATCCAACGCCAGTGATCAAGATGTTCTTCCATTGCTGTAACAAATCCACTTCATCGCGAAGGAATGTCTGGCTGAGCTTCTAGATGTATTGAACTGGGTTGTAGGTGTCAGAGGCGATGCTAGCAAGGCCAAGGGAGCTTCCAAATGTCTTGATCCAGACTTTTCAGCCTGGCTGGAGGGTGGCGTTTGGTCCATGGACATAGAAGTTCAGCTAGCTGAACTCTAACCTCCTTGACCCATAGTAGCTCCACCAGGCAGCTGAGGAGGAATTCTCCCAACTCTGCTGAAGTTTTTCAAAACCTAGTCCCCCATACCTGATCTAACAGCCATCTGCTCCCCGGCCTGGTGCAGTGATTGCCCTGATGTTACTCAGACGAGTAAAGGCTGCAGCATCAAGCCCTGAATTTCTCACACCAAAGCACTTCAGTTTATGGAGTATTGCAAAAACCTTTTGAGGACTCCCAGCGAGTGAGCAGGTTTCCTTTTCTCAGGTCACAGAGCCAAAGTCTTTGCTGCCAACCCTGATGCACTTACCCCGGTGTGCCCTTTGGCTGTGGTACTCTTCCCTCCCCCCGCCCATCTTCAGAGCCCGAGGGCTGGCCCACGTGGCCTGTCTGTGCAGGTATTTCTGTGACCTAGAATGAGTTTTGCTAGTCCAAGTCCATCCGCCTGGGCTCAGAGTGAGATCCTGGGGCATGCTGGCAGCTGCGGTCACTGATCCAGGCACTGGCTGAGCTTCCCCTCTCAGGGCCCCGGTGTTCTCCCATGCAGCCGTGTTCCACACCCCACTCTGTCCTCTCTGGTGTAGAGTCTGCGCTTGGGCTATATGGCGTGAAGGGTTGGGGAGCGGGTGAGGACCGCACCAGCAGCCAGGGGGAGGAGCGATGCTGAGCCACAACACCCCACCCCATGTGGGCAATGCAAAGACAGTTCTCCAGCTCCAGTGCACTGGCTGCAAATGCCTCACGCTGCAAGGAGCTGCAGGTACAATGACAGACTGGCTGCTGGTGGCTCAGCTGCATCTCTGCACGATTACTGTCCCGCTCCAGAGGCCGCCAAATGCAGCTCTGGGTAACTGTAGGGAAGGCTAGGCCTGCCGCACCTTCCTTCCCTGGAGCTGCTGCTTTGAGCGAGGCCATACAGAGCCCTAAGCGACCTTTGCTTGGTGACTGGGCCTGGGAGACAGGACCAGAGAGCAGTGCAGGGAAGCCCATTGATTTTGGGAGTGGAAGGCCGGCTCCTGCAAGTCTGGAGGAGGGGTTTGGGTCCAGACTCCTATTGCCAAGGGAATCAGAGTTATTCGAATTAATGATGTTCTGCGCTTAGGTAGCGCTCTCCTGCCACGAGCTGAGTGCTGCAAATTACCCTGGAGTTGCTGCCCCAGCTCCATAATCATAAGCACCTTTGTAAAACTGAAAAGCCGTTTCTCTCCACCCCGCAGCACAGCCAGGGTAGTGTGGGTGTCCGCAAGGCAGGGCCTCCTGGAGGCGTGTGACACCCTGGCATGGGGGTGGGCATATAGTATAACTGACGGGGAGGAAGTGTCCCATTTTCTTGGGGTCTCTCTTGACTGCGCAGCACCACATGCTCTGAGATGTCGGAGCCTGTGGCATGGGAGCGTGGCCTCCTCCAGAGATTGACATGGCAGCCTCACAACCTGCCCCGTGAGCTGCAGAGCCAGGCAGGCTAGGCAGGGAGGACAGGACGTGGAGTGTAAAAGGGGAGCCCTGCTGCTTCATTAGGTGGGGGCCACCAAACGCATCCTACTTGGTGCTGGAGCCTGAAGAGGCCAACGCTTGCACCAGGGGCTTGCCAATCTTCTGCCCTCAATGGAAGCAAACCCCACAGCCCCCGGCCTGTCATTTCCTACCCAATGCTACTTGTTCTGCCTGTAGCCCAGAAACATCAACCCCAGTTTTCACCATAGTGGCAGCAGCCCAGGCTCTGGCTCTTGGTGGGCTGCAGCAGCAGGCTGTCCCCTGCCGACACCCGCAAACAGTTCCTCTGAAGAGGGGCTGGGATGTCTCCTTGCTGCTGTGCCCGTGTAGCCTCATCTGGGCACAGCAGCGGCACCGCGGTCTGCTGGGGGCTGCAGTCGGGCTGCCTGCCCCACCCACGATGCCTGACACCTGTCTCACTTTCATGTGTTCTTTTCATCCTAGTATGCCCTGTGGAGGAGAAGTTAGGGACGTCGGAGGCTAGGGGCCTCTACGCTCAAAGGGTCCTGGGCCCCGTCGTTCTCCGTGAGGGCCTGGTCAGCACCTCAGCTCTGCTTAGGACCCGGCCGTGCTGGACTCCCTGGCACTGCCAAGGCCCCTGGCTGCCCGGAGGAGCAGGTCCAATAGCGATGGGGGATGCACTTTGTTTCCTGGGCCATGGTGTGCTGTGGCCTCTCTGCGCTGCTCGTGATGGGAAGGTGGCAAATGCCGCGCCATTAGATCAACAGCGTATTGATTTTGACATGAATTTTCACATCCTTCTGGCTTGAAGCATCAGAACTTCCCGTGAGGTATGCACTCCAGAGGGTCAGACTGCAGGGCTCACGAGCACGTTACAGCCTCTCTGCAGCTCACGAGCGCCTCTGTGCAGAGGCGTGTTGGCTGGCCCCTCACTCGCAAAAACCCTGCTTTGCACCAATGGCTGGTAGCCTCTGCTGGCCACGGCCAGCGCTCCCTGGCAGCTCTGTGTTGAAAGGAGGTTACAGTCCAACCTAACAGCAGGACTTGTGATAGGAAGCTTCTCCCTAGTCAAAGCTACAAGCTTTGCAAGCATGTTGCCTGGGGTTACTCCCTCATCCACTCCCCCAGCCTGGGACTCGTGCTGCCTACAGGTTCCATGGTCCAGGCCTCTTGTGGCTCTTGGCTTTCAGGCAGGGGTTATATGAAGTATTTCTTTAGCCAGTCGAGATCTCTGGGGCTTGGATCCTGGGGCCTGTGAGATCTGCATCCCAGCCTGTTTCGGAGAGGAGCTCAGAGCTGCATGCGTACGAGGTTAGCTCTGCCTTCGTGCCGCAGGGAAGAGGGGCATTCTGTCACTTCAGGAGAAGTGGAAGAATCCCTCCATCAACCCAGGGCTGTGTCCCCGCGGTAGGTCAGCCTGACTGCATGGGCAGTGGGTGGGTTTTCCATCCCAAGACACATCGCTCTGCTAATGTGACTTGTCGCTGTGGCCCAGCCCCGAGGCCTGCTCTGCACCTCAGAGCACAGGTTCGTTTGCTGTCATGCCGGCCGCATCTGCACCACAGTGTAGCTCCCCTGGCTATCGCTGCCAGGAGCCCCTGGCGCAGGAGGTGCAGGCCCATGCCATGCCAGTGCCCACACCAGGCTGCTTACGTAGTTTCTTCCTGCCTGTCCAAAGCTGTCCCTCCGTGCCCGGTCTGAGCATGACATCGGTGCATGCATTGCTGCGGGGGACTCCCAACGACAACACAGGGAGCACCAGGGGCACTGTGGCTGTGCTGGGACATGCCCTATCTCTGCTGAATTTTGTGTAGACTTGCTCTTTCTCTGAAACTAGATGTCCTGCTTGGTCCACCACGGCCCAAGGCTCAGTCTATCTGGGCACTTGAACAAGAACAATTTTGTCATCCAGAGGTGCTAACCTCCCACAATTCCAGCGCCGAAAGAAAAGGTTTTGTGGCAACGAATGACAGAGCGGTGTTGGCAGGACCAGGCTCCACCGCCTGCGTGAGCACTGCTTCTTGACAGTGGAAGCGTTCTGTCAGCCAAAGAGAGAGCAGCAAAACAGCAGCGAGGCGCCTGACTGCAGGCGCCACTAAGCACTGCGAATTGCAGGCACAGCCTGTGTCTGCCAACCCTAGGGCACTTAGCAGTAGAGCTGGCAGGAAGAAGGTTCCCTGTCCCACGTGGGTTTTGAGACTTCCAAACTTCTGTTCCATCCCAGCACAGGACAAAAACCATCAATAGTTCAGAAATGTTCAAGCCCCAGTGACAATAAACACATTCAGACCGGGTCAGTCAAAAGGGTTCAGTTCAGTAATTATAAAACATTTCGTTTGGGCATAGACCTTATAAAAATTATTTTAGCCGCCTTTTAGAATAAATGAACTGTATTTGGAACAAATTTACTTGCATCAGGAAAGGCAACCTTGTGCACTTGGAAAACTTTTCCCAGGATTTGTTTGAATCCAGGGATTTGTCTAAGCCGCTGGTGTCCAATACAGTCGCCACATGTGGCGAACAGGACACCACGGTGTGGCGATTCCAGCTCTGGAGCCGCATGCGGGAAGTGCCGTCTGCCTGCTCCATGCGTGCGCCTCACTGCTTGCTGGGAGAAGAGTGTGGTGGTGGCAGCAGCCCCGGTGGCTCAGCAGCCCCAGCTGGGGAACACCAGTAGCTCTGGCAGTCCTGGCAGCCCCGGTGGCTGCAGCGGTGGCGGCTCTGGTGAGATGCTGGTGTTCGGTTAGAGCAGGAGGCTGGGAGTGCCTGGCTCTGGGGGAGGCATTGATCTGGAGCAGGGCGTGGGGGCTGAGGTGAATATGGACGGACAACCACAACAAGCGTGGAAATCTTTGAACTCTTACTGGCCACCACTGGTCTAAACAAACTGCTTCACTTTGGACAAATTGTCCAGGGCGGATACAATCAGCTTGCCAGGCGAGTGGGGGGCAGCGCTGGTGGGCCAGGCCTGTGCAGGTAGCTCGGAGAGGCAGTAAGGCTATGGTGCACCAGGGAAGGTCACATTAACCATGGGCACAGCTGACCCAGGCCTTGAGGGGGTTACTTAGGTAACGGATCTGCTCGTGCTCAGGCAGCAATGAATTCTGCAAAGGCCGATGGCCTGCAACATCCAGGGGATCAGACGAGACGATCGCGATCGCAATGGTCTCTTCTGGCAGAGGCACCAAATCACTGTGTTCCTGGGAGCAGGGCTTCAGCCCCGCTCTGCCCCAAGCCCTCCCTTCCAGCCTTTCCTCTTGGTAGCAGCACAGGGGCTCTGCCTGCCAAGCATATCTTGGGCAGAAGAGTGAAACACTGGCCCAAACCTCCTCCTCCTGACAGTGGGGCACAAGTCCCTGGGCTCTGGGGTGCCAGAGCTCTGCCAGTGCTGAGCACGTCTGAGCATCTCGTGCCTGGTGTGGGCAGTGGGGCGTTTCCCACCCACTGGGCTGGATGCCCCCGAGAGGCAGAGGGGAGCCCACACAGCTTAGCACTGATGTGCATTTCCACACAGGACATGACAGCTCAGGCAGGGCACGGGACCACCTGTCAGAGCCAGATCCCCTGCCTCATAGGCCCTGCTGCTCCGGCTCCCACAGCGTCACTACAGGCCAGCAATCCCCCAGCAGTGGCAGCAGCAGCTGTCCCCTGCCTGCAGCATTCACGAGGCACTAAACCACTGGAGACCGCTGCTTTCCTCCGGCCGCACTGTGTCCCCCACATCACGCAGCCTCCGTGCCAGGCGCTGGCAGACCAGGGACTCACAGACCAGCAGCTCCTGAGCAGCTAACGCTCCTCGCCAGCCTCTGGCGGGGCACCCGCGTGGGGTCCATCCCACTCAGCAGTGCAGCTCTCCCCGAGCAGGTATCGGCTGTGTCTACACGTGCCCCAAACTTCGAAATGGCCATGCAAATGGCCATTTCGAAGTTTACTAATGAAGCGCTGAAATGTATATTCAGCGCTTCATCAGCATGCGGGCGGCAGCAGCGCTTCGAAATTGACGCGCCTTGCCGCCGTGCGGCGCGTCCAGACGGGGCTCCTTTTCGAAAGCACGCCACCTACTTCGAAGTCCCCTTATTCCCGTGAGCTCATGGGAATAAGGGGACTTCGAAGAAGGTGGCGTCCTTTCGAAAAGGAGCCCCGTCTGGACGCGCCGCGCGGCGGCAAGGCTCGTCAATTTTGAAGCGCCGCTGCCGCCCTCATGCTAATGAAGCGCTGAATATGCATTTCAGCGCTTCATTAGTAAACTTCGAAATGGCCATTTGCATGGCCATTTCGAAGTTTGGGGCACGTGTAGACGTAGCCATCCTGGGAGACAGCCACCAGCCCTACTCTAGAGAGGGTCCGTGCTCGGTCAAACCTGCCTGAGAGCTCCACAGACCCCTAGTGAATAGCAAGCCCTGGCCTGGAAACTGTTTGTGGAGCACCTGCGTCGCTGGGAGCCCTCAGCCAGGCCTGTGACCTGAGCAGCTGGACACGTGTCCCAGTCTGACTCCAGTGCAGGGCAGCCCCGCACCCCTGGGGGCCCACATGTCACACCAGGAAACGCAGAACAATCTCAAAGCGAAGAAGCCCCGACCACCGGCCCAGCACATCGCAACCTCCAACCAAAGCTGCTTCTCTCTCCACTGCCCCTGCCAGCCCCAACTTCCAATTGCCCAAGCCCACAAACTTGTGTCCCCCCACAGCCACCTGCCCAGGAACCAGCCAGCATGTCTCTGAGTGAGGGACAGTGCTCTGGGTCCAGGGCAGGATGGGATGGGACTCCTGCGGATGAAAGTTGGTACTGTTAGTCACACTGTCCAGGGCTGTGCAGTGGCGTTGTAGCAGTGATGCTCCTGGGATAATAGAGAAGGTGAAGACTCCTGTGGCTCGGGAGGTAAGTTTGCCATTCATCAGATCACCCTGGTAGCCCTTCTCTGCACCTCTTCCAGTCTGAGCTGTTCATTCTGAGCCACAGGCGACCTGACATGCACCCAGCGGTCCAGGTGAGCTCTCACCAGTGCCTTGTGTAACCGAACCAGCTCTTCCCTCTTTCTACTGGAAATACCTTGGGGGATGCATCAGCCTTTCTCCTGCCCACATCTCACTGATTGTACCCTCAGCAAGTTTCCAGATGACACAAAACTAGGGGGAAGGTAGATTTGTTGGAGGGTAGAGAGAGAATCCAGAGGGACCTGGATAAATTGGAGGACTGGGCCAAAAGAAATCTGATGCGGTTCAACAAGAAGTGTAGAGCCCTACACCCGGGGGGGGGAGGGGCGGAAGAATCCCAAGCATTGTTATAGGCTGGGGACCGACTGGCTCAGCAGCAGTACGATGGAGAGGGACCTAGGGGTTATGGTGGATGAAAGGCTGGATATGAGTAAACACTGTGCCCTTGTAGCCAAGAAAGCTAACGGCATACTAGGGTGCATTAGGAGGAGCATTTCGAGCAGATCTAGAGACGCGGATGTTCTCATCCATTCAGCACTGGTGAGGCCTCATCTGGAATATTGTGTCCAGTTCTGGGTCCCCCAGTATGAAAAGGGTGTGGATGTGCTGGAGCAGGTTCAGCAGAGGACAACAAAAATGATTTGGGGGCTGGAGCACAAGATCTATGAGGAGAGGCTGAAGGATTTGGGCTTGTTTAGTTTACAGAAGAGAAGACTTAGAGGTGATTTAATAGCAAACTTCAACTTCCTGAAGGGGAGCTCTAAAGAGGAGGGTGAGAAACTGTTCTCAGTGGTGACAGATGGCAGAACAAGGAGCAATGGTCTGAAGTTGGAGAGGGAGAGGTGTAGGTTAGATATTAGGAAAAGCTATTTCACCAGGAGGGTGGTGAAGCACTGGATCATCCCTCAAGGTTTTTAAGTCCCGGCTTGACAAGGTCCTGGCTGGGATGACTGCCCTGCTCAACAACAGCGTTCTGCCTGCAGGCGCTCCCAGCTGTGTCTGCAGCCAGCACGACACATCTCAGCCATTGGGTACCCTCCAGGGCAACCCCAGAACCCTCCCAGTCTTAGCTCCTCCCCCACCCCCCAACATGCACCTCGTGTGCTCCCCAGTCCCTCCCCGACAGCGCACACGTACACATGCTCAGCATGTCGTTAACAGGAGTAATGTGCACAATGCCGGTTATCGCAAAGGGCCTTCCCCAGGCCTTCCCGGAGGAGCGCATGGGCTTACGTATCCCAATCGAAGCAGTGCACTGCACACACAAGAGCCAACACGTGACAATGAGCGACATTTACAAAACTAACGCTAATGCTCCCGCAGTGCCAGAGGTAACCAGCTAGGTTACATTCAAAGCAACGTTTCTCTCACCACACGCTCTCAGCTGTCTGACCAACCAAACTTCCTTTGCCGGGTCAACGGCGGCTCCCTCTGTCCCTTTGTGTGCAGCGAGGGAGAATTCATCCCTCCCCTTGGCAATCTGTCCCCTTGACGGACGACATTTCCAGCTGAGATTCCAGGGACAAAACCTCCCTGGGGAAGGATGTTCTCAGCTGCATTTCCTCCCCTGTGTGCATGCTTCGCCCACCCTCCCTGCCGGATGCCTGTTTATGAGCAGAGCACATATTGCTTTGTTTGAGACAGGCCTGCCAGCCAATTGCTGCTGTGGTTTGGGATGTGTGCAAATAACAAGAGTCAGGGAAAGCTGGCGACACATGTACAGTGATGCCACATGTATGGACAGCACTGACCAGCAAATTGTGAGTTTCAGATGGTAGCTCACAAGGCAGACCCTGTAGAAAGCTTGTTTGAGTCACATGTAGGTGTGGACACAAGGTAACATGCTGTCTCGGTAGCTAGCTGGGTGTAGTCGGGTTCCCCCATCCACTGAGGGAAGACCCACCAAGGACTCTGTTACAATCCATTCCCTACACCACACAACTACACCTCACTGTGACTTGGAGCTCAACATCTTCACTGACATAAAACTCAGCCATGGTAATTTGGGGGCATGGGTTACCCACTCTGTTCTCCATGCATCCAGATCTCCTCTGTGGGCCTCGGCTCCCAGGAACACTGGTCCCTCTCGTTTCCATCTGTGGGTGGAATAAATTTTGTGATGTGCACCACCAGTAGAAACACAGGCTGCCAGCTGTGGGCGCTCTGCTCTGCTAATCAGCTGGGCAGCACCTGAATCTCTCTTGGGTGGCTGCCCAAGTGCTCAGCTGCCAGGGAACATTGCCCAGGCTAACAGTCTGGATCAGAGGTGTGCAAAGTGGGGAGCAGGCCATGACATTTCCTAAGCTGGGTACAGCATGATCAGCTGCTGGGTCTCAGGCTCATCCATCTCATTAAGAATGTTGAACTACGTCCCGGCTTTAATGTCTTGTGTATTCACATTTGTAGCCTGGCCAATAAAGTTTTTATATTTTACGGCCTTATTTTCTTACATGTGCTGAAAGGGCTTTTATTTTCATATGCACATAATCAAAATTTCCGTTGCTTTGCCTTATATCTGACAGGCTGGGAGGCCCTGCTAATTGCAGGGCCAAAAAGTGGGGCCTGATGGAAAAAGTTTGCTCCTCCTTGGTCTAGATGGCCCGGCTCAGATGCCTGGCTCCACAAGATGGCGGGGGGCGGGGGGGCATTCACAGGAAGCCAATGACCTGCCCTTGTAGGAAAACCACAGCAAAAGGCAGCTGCAAAAGGGTCCTAGCCAGTCAGGCAGCCAGAAACCACAATGATGCACCTGATACAGCACTAGATGAATTGAGGCGGGAGAGGGGATGGTGGGACGGAAGCACTGAATGCTGGGGCGTCTTGGCAATAAACACAGAGCCCAGGAGCCCCAGGTGAGAGGGTGGGGGCAGGCCCCACACTCCAAGCTGCAGCTTCAGGCTCTTTGCCGAGTCGAGATGAGTTACATTTGGTCACACTTATGGGATTTCTCCACACCCTTGTTAAACTGGGACCGGGGACCGTGGAGCCCAGTGCTGCAGTGGGGAGAGAGCCCTGAAGATGCAAGGCAGGTTGTGCGCTTTCCCCGGCCTTCCCGGCGCGGTGAGAGCCAGGTGCTCCCCAGGGGCTTGTGTGCAGCCTGTGCCGGAGGCCAAAGCTGATCACGCCGTCACTCAGCCCCGTGACTGTCCCGGTAGAACACAGCAGGTCTCTCTCTCGGGCCTCGTCCTCTCCAAGCCCTTTGTGCTGGGAATCCTCTGCTGGCCGTGGGGGTGAAATCTGCCCCCACGTTGCCCCCAGAGGCAGAGTGCAGCGGGGGAAGAGGCCTGTCCGGAGGAGGGTGGCGCTTTCGACCCAGTGTCCCTGGCAGGGCTGATGCCGGCCTGGGCAGAGAGACAATGGATGGACTTCCCAGGCAACAGACCTGGCCAGGCCTTTCCAGTGCACCCAGGGAAGGCAGCGGCCCAGCAGCTGTTGGGGTAAAGGGCCCAATGGTCAGCAAGTGCCAAGTGCCCATGGCGGGATCCAGGCTGTGCCAATCACTGTGGCAGCCCTCAACCTTGGGCACAGTTATCCAGGACCTGCCCATCTCACTGGGGCTCAGACCCACGGTCTTCGTGTCAGGCTTCAGGGCTCCCAGGTGGGTGCCTGCAGGAGCTCGTCTGTTCCATGGTGACCTCCCGGCACAGCCTCAGGGATGCTGAACCCAGGGCCAGCGAGAGCCAGGGAAGTCCCTCCTGGGGCTGGGAGCGGGCTGGGGAGCAGAGAGCACAGCACTGAGCATGCAGGCCCCAAGAACCCGGCCAGGGCAGAGGAGAGAAGGGAGGAAATGGAGAGAGAGCACAGGCTGGGAATCCTCCTCCAGGTTGTCTCCTGCATAGCGGCCGGGATCAGAAGCAGCTCTAGGCAGGCAGCCCACACAATGGGCGACTTTGCCTCCCTCTCACCTCCTCCCCGGCTTCCCAAGGGCGCCCAGGCACTCCCCTTAGGGCAGGCCACATGGGCCTGGCATACAGCAGGTGCTACTGCGTGCGGGGTCTGGTCCTGGTCCGGCCCAGAGAACAACAGCTGCTTTTGTGACCTGTGCACTGACATGGTGCCAGCAGGCCCAGGAGCCAGCTCCAGCGAGAGCCAGTTCAGGAGCAGACACTGCCCGTGCTCCAGGGCCAGGCGCTGTCCAGCGCAGCAATGGATTGATTTCCCAGCCTCTCCCCTGCTGGAACAGCGCCCGCCTGGCACAGCTCCCGCCCATTTATTCTTCCCCTGAATTCACTCCAAAATCGCTCCCAGTGACGGTTGCTTAGTGCACTGATTGCAGATACACAGCTGGAGAGCTGCTTCTCCGGGTTGGCTGGGCAGCGCACGTGGTCTGCTCCCTGTCCCCAGGTTGGCTGTGAGAGCAGCGTTACAGGTTGCTGTCTGCCAAGCAGAGTGCCAGGAAAGAGGCTGGCTGCCTCGGGGGCAGGAGCCCAGGGGACACAGGCAAAGCAGATTCCTGGAAGAGCTCAGTGAACACTTGCAGCAGCTCCTTGCATTTTCCACTCAGCTGCGGCACAGAGGGACAACACAGGCATGCAGTGCATCGCCGAGAGGAGCATTACCTCATCGGAGCAGACTGCTATTGGCTGAGCAGTGACCCTGTGGGTTGGGGACTGTTTTCTAGCAACTTCTGGGGCTGACAACCCCTTCTGTGGGTGTCACGACAGCATCATCCCTGGACAACGTAAAACTGGCCCTCTGTGCCAGGAGGGATCTTCAGCCGGTCGCTGCAACCTCCCAGACACCGAAGGGCCCTGGGACTTGCCGAGCACTCTCCACGAGAGACCCAGTCCGGCAGCTCCCCACCCTGCCCCCAGCAGCCGAATCCTCACCCCCTGCACCAGCCAGCACACGCCTTGGCAGCCAGGCAGAGCTGCAGCACACGCTGGGTGAGGGCGGGGTGCTGGGAGATGAGCAGATGCTCTTGTTCGCAGCATGCCTGGAGCCCGCCTGCTCCACCAAGGCCGCACACCTGGGAACTGCTGCTGTGTGGTGAGGTGGGGTCAGAACTCCACCCAGACCAATGCCTGCTTTGGAGGTGAAGCTGCAGGCCAGGCTGGCTGCTTGTGGTCCAGTGCTGTGATGGCGAACCAGGGATAGGGCGTGTGCAACCCAGTCCACGCCTCCATCAGCAGCTCCTTCACTGCCTCTGGCCTCACCAGCTGTCTCCCTGCTGCACGGCAGCGCTGACCTGCCCGCCCTGGGCAGCCACCCTGGGGCAAAGGCATGGACGGACACGCTCGTGTGTGTTGCACACTAGTGCCTGAGCTCAGCAGGTGGCACGTCTCTGGCACGGGGCCAGAGCTGCACAATGCCCACAGACAGCATGTGGCAAACCATGTCCTGCTGCTCCAATGCACTGGGGGTCCCGGAGGGGAACAGAGGAACAGAAGAGCTGGTACAGGACAGCCACTCCCCTGGACCCCTCCTGCTTTAACCACTGGTGTGCACTGCACCAAAGGAAGGGGAGGGGCTGCTGCCCCAGCACAGGCTGTTTGAGCCAGCCAGGTCCTCTGCGGGCCCACAACTGGGTGTCCGCCAGCTGGCCTGTATGCTGCACACAGGCCCTGACTGCCACGTCAGGCAGCCTCCAGGGAGCTGCTGTCTGGTAGTTTGTAACTGAGTTATTGTTTTAGAGAAAACAAGCAATGCAGCCGTCAGTCAGGAGGGTGGATCAATATCCTGCTGGGAGTGCCGCCAGCCAGTGTCACCGAACAGAGCTCTCAGCATGCAGCAGCCTGGACTCTGGACAGGCGGCAAAGAGGAGAGAACAGGTCAGGGGCTCTGAGCATATCTGGGACATTGGTTTCCTGTCCCCAGGCCCTGGCCTGCCCTGCAGCAAAGCACCAGACCTATCCCCTGCATGGGCGGCACCTGGCTGAGGAGCCCCTGTGGGCCACACACCCCGGTGCTCCCAGGCGGAAGGCTTTAGGCAGGGCATGGCTGGCTGGTTATTTCACTGCAGTAATGGCTGGCCCTTCCTTGCAGCCCATCCCCACATTATGGCTCCTGATGTGTGGCTGCTTCTGCACCTGATCATGTCTCCGAGATGCGGCCAGCAGCCTGACCAGCCCTCTAACAGGATTCCCTGCCAGTCCCAAGGGCCCCACCAACAGACAGCCCCGGTCTAACAAGGCAGCCCTCTCAGGAGAAGGCAGGTTCCCATGCACAGGGGTCATGGCTCCAAGCTGCCCATAGGCAGGACCATGGGGGCTGCCCCAGTGCCTACCTGCTTCAGCATCAGACACCCAGGTGGGGAGAGGAGGAGGAGCTGGCCTTTCCCTGCAACACACCAAAATCTCATTTCACCGCAGGCGAGGCATGGAGCAGCAGTTCACGGAGAGGGAAAGGAATGGGCCTGCAGCGGGAGCAGCCGTGCAGCCCTGAGCTGCCTGGAAAACGGCCGCAGCTGATCTCAGTCACCAGACGCACTGTGCTCCCCAGCCGCAGCACGCGAGAGAGAATGACGGGGAAGGGAAGGCAGGCGGCAGAACTCACCATGGCTGAGGGAGAGAGCGGGATGAGGAATCTGTCAGAGGGACGGGGAAGCTAATAAAGAGTAATTAATGCCCCAGGTCACCTGCAGAGCCCGAGCACCTGGTCAGGGACTATGCATGAACACCTCCCGGTGCGCACACACACCACTATGCACCCGGTGTATGCCGCCTCCCCCAGGACACACACCATTGTGACTCTGCGCTACACCTCTCCAGTACACACCCACTACTCCACCTCCAGCACACCTCTCCAGTACACACCCACTACTCCACCTCCAGCACACCTCTCCAGTGCACACCCACTACTCCACCTCCAGTGCACCTCTCCAGTGCACACCCACTACTCCACCTCCAGCGCACCTCTCCAGTGCACACCCACTACTCCACCTCCAGCACACCTCTCCAGTACACACCCACTACTCCACCTCCAGTGCACCTCTCCAGTGCACACCCACTACTCCACCTCCAGCACACCTCTCCAGTGCACACCCAACACTAACCCTCCAGCACACCTCTCCAGTGCACACCCACTACTCCACCTCCAGTGCACCTCTCCAGTGCACACCCACTACTCCACCTCCAGCACACCTCTCCAGTGCACACCCACTACTCCACCTCCAGTACACCTCTCCAGTGCACACCCACTACTCCACCTCCAGCACACCTCTCCAGTGCACACCCACTACTCCACCTCCAGTGCACCTCTCCAGTGCACACCCACTACTCCACCTCCAGCACACCTCTCCAGTGCACACCCAACACTAACCCTCCAGCACACCTCTCCAGTGCACACCCACTACTCCACCTCCAGTGCACCTCTCCAGTGCACACCCACTACTCCACCTCCAGCACACCTCTCCAGTGCACACCCACTACTCCACCTCCAGTACACCTCTCCAGTGCACACCCACTACTCCACCTCCAGCACACCTCTCCAGTGCACACCCACTACTCCACCTCCAGTGCACCTCTCCAGTGCACACCCACTACTCCACCTCCAGCACACCTCTCCAGTGCACACCCAACACTAACCCTCCAGCACACCTCTCCAGTGCACACCCACTACTCCACCTCCAGTACACTTCTCCAGTACACACCCAACACTAACCCTCCAGCACACCTCTCCAGTGCACACCCACTACTCCACCTCCAGTACACCTCTCCAGTACACACCCAACACTAACCCTCCAGCACACCTCTCCAGTGCACACCCACTACTCCACCTCCAGCACACCTCTCCAGTACACACCCACTACTCCACCTCCAGCACACCTCTCCAGTGCACACCCACTACTCCACCTCCAGTACACCTCTCCAGTGCACACCCACTACTCCATCTCCAGCACACCTCTCCAGTGCACCTCTCCAGTGCACACCCACTACTCCACCTCCAGCACACACCCACTACTCCACCTCCAGCACACCTCTCCAGTGCACACCCAACACTAACCCTCCAGCACACCTCTCCAGTGCACACCCACTACTCCACCTCCAGCACACCTCCCCAGTAAACACCCACCACTACACCTCCAGCACACCTCTCCAGTGCACACCCACTACTCCACCTCCAGCACACCTCCACAGTAAACACCCACTACTCCACCTCCGGCACACCTCTCCAGTGCACCTCTCCAGTGCACACCCACTACTCCACCTCCAGTACACCTCTCCAGTGCACACCCACTACTCCACCTCCAGCACACCTCTCCAGTGCACCTCTCCAGTGCACACCCACTACTCCACCTCCAGTACACACCCACTACTCCACCTCCAGTACACCTCTCCAGTGCACACCCACTACTCCACCTCCAGCACACCTCTCCAGTGCACCTCTCCAGTGCACACCCACTACTCCACCTCCAGCACACCTCTCCAGTGCACACCCAACACTAACCCTCCAGCACACCTCTCCAGTGCACACCCACTACTCCACCTCCAGCACACCTCCCCAGTAAACACCCACCACTACACCTCCAGCACACCTCTCCAGTGCACACCCACTACTCCACCTCCAGCACACCTCCCCAGTAAACACCCACCACTACACCTCCAGCACACCTCTCCAGTGCACACCCACTACTCCACCTCCAGCACACCTCTCCAGTACGCACCCAACACTAAACCTCCAGTACACCTCTCCAGTGCACACCCACTACTCCACCTCCAGTACACCTCTCCAGTGCACCTCTCCAGTGCACACCCACTACTCCACCTCCAGTACTCCTCTCCAGTGCACGCCCACTACTCCACTTCCAGCACACCTCTCCAGTACACACCCACTACTCCGCCTCCAGTACACCTCTCCAGTACACACCCAACGCTAACCCTCCAGCACACCTCTCCAGTACACACCCACTACTACACCTCCAGTACACCTCTCCAATACACACCCACTACTCCACCTCCAGGACACCTCTCCAATACACACCCACCCCTAAACCTACAGCACACCTCTCCAGTACACACCCACCACTGTACCTGCAGTACACCTCTCAAGTACACACCCACCCCTAAACCTCCAGTACACCTCTCCAGTATGCACCCACCACTATACCTCCCCAGTCAACACCCACCACTACACCTCCAGCACACCTCTCCAGTACACACCCACTACTACACCTACAGTACAGCTCTTCGGTACACACCCACCGATGTACCTGCAGTACCCCCCCAGACCACACCCACCTGTCTCAGGAGGAGGAGGAGGCGGGAATTCTGACCTTTAAAGAAGTCTTTGATTCTCAGGAATCCCAAGATTTTCTGAAGCTGAATTTGTCAGGGAAGCTGCCTTGAAAGGTTTGCACACAGGAGGCATTTTCTTCTGTCCTGTTTGCTTTGGAGTCTGAACTGGATGTGTGTCAGCTCTCTGGTGGTCTGTAGGTGCCACCGTAGCTACTCTTCACGCTATCACCTGAGCTTCAACATGCCCTTGCCCTGCAGCACCAGAAGCACTGGCCCTT
The DNA here is from genome assembly GCF_033958435.1 of Carettochelys insculpta. Taxonomy (NCBI): domain Eukaryota; kingdom Metazoa; phylum Chordata; order Testudines; family Carettochelyidae; genus Carettochelys; species Carettochelys insculpta. The sequence goes on from NC_134151.1 coordinate 665,420, forward strand.
TTGCTGCTGCGAGAGGATGGTATTAACTGGAACTTGAGGTAAGAGGAGGCACTGGAGAAGCATCCATGCACATCTCCCCTTGTGCCCTCAGTTGGCAGCGTGAGGGGAGACACTTTGCATTCAAAGGTCAATGGAGACAGCTTAGAAAACATCCAGATCTGAGTGCCTACCCACCCCCCAGGAGATTACTGGTAGGGCCCACACGCTGCCAAGAACCTCAAGTTCCAATTAATACCATCCTCTCTCAGCAGCAAAAGGGCCAGTGCTTCTGGCGCTGCAGGACAAGGGCATGTTGAAGCTCAGGTGATAGCCTGAAGAGTAGCTACGGTGGCACCTACAGACCACCAGAGAGCTGACACACATCCAGTTCAGACTCCAAAGCAAACAGGACAGGAGAAAATGCCTCCTGTGTGCAAATCTTTCAAGGCAACTTCCCTGACAAATTCAGCTTCAGAAAATCTTGGGATTCCTGAGAATCAAAGACTTCTTTAAAGGTCAGAATTCCCGCCTCCTCCTCCTCCTGAGACAGGTGGGTGTGGTCTGGGGGGTACTGCAGGTACATCGGTGGGTGTGTACCGAAGAGCTGTACTGTAGGTGTAGTAGTGGGTGTGTACTGGAGAGGTGTGCTAGAGGTTTAGTGGCAGGTGTGTACTAGAGAAGTGTACTGTAGGTTTAGTGGTGGGTGTGTACTGGAGAGGTGTACTGGAGGTTTAGTGGTGGGTGTGTACTGAAGAGGTGTACTGTAGGTTTAGTGGTGGGTGTGTACTGGAGAGGTGTGCTGTAGGTTTAGAGGTGGGTGTGTACTGGAGCAGTGTGCTGGAGGTGTAGTAGTGGGTGTGTATTGGAGAGGTGTCCTGAAGGTGTAGTAGTGGGTGTGTACTGGAGAGGTGTACTGGAGGTGGAGTAGTGGGTGTGTACTGGAGGTGTAGTAGTGGGTGTGTATTGGAGAGGTGTGCTGCAGGGTTAGTGTTGGGTGTGTACTGGAGAGGTGTACTGGAGGTGGAGTAGTGGGTGTGTGCTGGAGGTGGAGTAGTGGGTGTGCACTGGAGAGGTGCACTGGAGAGGTGTGCTGGAGGTGGAGTAGTGGGTGTGTACTGGAGAGGTGTAGCACCGAGTCACAGTGGTGTGTGTCCTGGGGGAGGCGGCATACACCGGGTGCATAGTGGTGTGTGCGCGCACCAGGAGGTGTTCATGCATAGTCCCTGACCAGGTGCTCGGGCTCTGCAGGTGACCTGGGGCATTAATTACTCTTTATTAGCTTCCCCGTCCCTCTGACAGATTCCTCATCCCGCTCTCTCCCTCAGCCATGGTGAGTTCTGCCGCCTGCCTTCCCTTCCCCGTCATTCTCTCTCGCGTGCTGCGGCTGGGGAGCACAGTGCGTCTGGTGACTGAGATCTATAACAAGTCCAGTCTTTCTGAAAACGTACGGTCGTTGGCTGCACCATGATGGAGTGGGTTGTCGGCATGGCATGAAGGAGCTAACTGCTGCTGGGGAATTTCCTTGGGGAGGCAATAGTTGAGGATAACTGGCATGGTAAGGGGACGGTGGCAGCAGAATACCCAAGCCGAAAAGTGGTGACCAGTACAGTAATATGATCTGGTCAGTACTTTCCAGCATGGCCAGGGATCTCCTGTGCAGTGCTATGTCTAATGCCTGTCATGCAGCCAGCAGTAAGGTAGGTGAGTTGCATGGGGGTTTCTGGGCCCCCCCAGAGGGTTATGGGCATCTCCTGGTGGTGGGCATGTGGGCAGCCCTGGAGAGCAGTGAGCCAGAGCTGCCTGGGCCAAGCGGGTGCTACGGGAAGGGAGGCAGCTGTGTCTTGGCGAATCTCCCAGAGAAGCTGTGGCATGAGGGCTGTCCATGAGGGTCCCCTTAGCCACCAGGACCTGGAGCAAGGCCTGCTCCTCACTAGGGCTTTGTCTTTGGAGCCCAGCAGCCTAGAGCTGTTCCCAACGTCGTGTGTAGCCAACAGTGCCAGCCGATGGCAACACAAGACAGAGGGTCTGTTGCAGAGATGTTCCCGCCAAGGAGATGCAGCCTTTGGCCCTTAATGTGTCAGACTGAACTTCTGGGCGTGCCGCTGCACCCTGTCTGCAGGAGCTTGCATTGCCGCTCGATTATGGCAGGGGTGCAACCAGGATATTGGCTCACCTTGGCCGGGGATACATGACACTGGTGTGTGCCAGACCACTCCGGGCATTCCAGTATGGCCTCATCTGTGGGGAGGGCCATCCTGGACGACCCCTGTGGCTGTAAAATGTCCAGGAGACTGCTGGGGTCCTGGGTCGCCTCCCGCCGGGTTCGCAGGACAGTAGGCACTGCTAGGAGCAGATCTGGATACTGCCAGTGGCCATCTGGTTACTGGGCCTGCAATGGAATGACCAGTGTTCCCTGGGAGCTGTGCTCTTGTGGGGCCACTCAGGAGAAATTCAAGCGCTGCCCAGCGGATTAGCAGAGCGCCCACAGCCAGGTTTGTGTTTCTATTGGGGTGCACGTCTGTGCTGCCTCAGGGCACATTGCCCAGGTGCAGCTGGCGAAGCAGGTTTCTGCCCACCAAAGCTCATGAGCCAAGAAATTTGTTCATCTATAATGTGCCACAGGACTTCTTGTTGTCAGTGCACATAAACATTAGGCCCCACATCAATGGAAAGGATCAGCGGCAACATGGGGGATAACCCTGTCATCTAGTGGTGCTGAGGCTGCACCATCCTCCTCCTCGTGCGCTGACAGAATCACATGGCGAGAAGACGAGGAGCAGTAGCCTTCCCGCTACGGTGCCACGGGGCTGCTACAAGAGTCCCAGAGCTCCAGGACAGCCAAAAGGATGGGTCTTGGGGTTGAGATGGGGCCCCTGGAAGTGAGACCGCGTGTCCCTGGGGGAACAAAGCCAGGCAGATAGAATCTCTGCAGCTGTCTGTCTGGGCCTCCGCACTGTGCTAGAGACGAGGGTGGGACTACCTCCCCAGAGTGCCTCGCAAACAGGGGATCCCAGGAGCTCTTCACCAGGGAGCTGGCCTGCCACACTGTACCTGGCACAAGTGCAGCCACCCAGCACCACTGGGCTGGAGCAGCTGTGCCTGAGCCTGCTCCCCTCGAGCATGTCCCTTTGCTGCCTGTCACTGAATCCCAAGGCAGAGAGCTCACAGAGACCCTAAGGGCCACAGAGAGTCAGACCAATGGTCCATGTGGCCCAGTGTCCCGTCCTCTGACAGCAGCCAGTGCCAGGCGCCCCAGGAGGAATGAACAGAACAGTGAATCATCCAGTGAGCCATCACCAGCTCCTGCTCCTGACAGGCAAAGGCCACCCAGCACCTGGGGTGCATCCCAGACCACCCCAGCCAATAGTCGCTGAGGGACCCACTCATCCTCAGGCTCCGAGAATCACACACCACTAGAACTGGAAGGGTCCTTGAGGGTCATCAAGTCCAGTCCCCTGTCCTCATGGCAGCCCCAGCACCATCTAAACCATCCCTGGCAAGGGGAGTGGCACTTAACCACCCAGGCAGGTGGGGAGTTTTTCCTAACGTCCAGCCTAAACCCGCCTTGCTGCAATTTAAGCCTAAACCCGCCTTGCTGCAATTTAAGCCCATTGCCCCTTGTCCCATCCTCAGAGGTTAAGGAGAGTAATTTTTCTCCTGCCTCCCTTTAGGTCTTTGGAAGCTGCGACATGCCCTTATCAGCCTGCTCTTTCCCAGAGCACACGTGAACCGGTTTGATTCTTCTGTGAGCGCTGTTACAGTTTTGGCCTTCACAGCGTCTCCAGAAGGGTTTCACAGGCTGACCTGCAACAGGGCTGTTCACGCTCCTGGGCCCCAGTCTCTGTTCTGGCCACACCAAGTGGAGACCAGTTCCCGGCACCCATGTTTGTATTATGTGTGATAGTCCCACCACCTCTGATGTACAGTGGATCGCAGCAACCCCTCTGGCTCCCCAGCTACAGGGGCACAGCACCTCACCCCTTTCTGGCCCTCCCTACTGCTTTGTGTCACCACTCCGCTTAGGGGCTCTCACCTGCCAGCCCTCAGGCCTGGGTTTGCTTAGCCAGCTCCCATTACCGTCTGCGGGCGAGGCTGCGTGACAGCTCTGGTTCCTGCCCTCCGGCCAGCTGTCTGTCCACTGTGCGTGTGTGCAGTACTTCCTTATGCTCGTTTTGAATGCCTTCATTTCCCTGGGTGGCCCCTGCTGCGCGTGCTGTGCCAAGGGGTCCGTAATTCCCCCGCTCACTTTCCCAACACCAGTCGTGAAGCTCTCTCTCCGAGCAGCACTGTCCCAGCTTCCAGTGTCTCCTCAGGCAGCCGCTGTCACCCCCACCCCCGCCCACTTCCCCCCACACGATCGTTTTTGCCAGCCTGGCACCTTTCCACTGGTAATGGACCATTCCCGGCAAGCGGGACCAGGCTGCAGGCAGTGTTGGGAGTGGGCGCCTACGGACACCCAGGCCTGGGGTTACGATGGTTCCAGTTTATTGCCTATCCCTTTCCGACAGGCTGCACCTGTCCGCTCTCTCCCAGCTGCTGCTTTTCCCTGGATGGGGCACAGGTGCCAGGGTTGAGAGCCTGCCTGGATCCATGAGCCTCAGGGCAGGAGTCACTGAAGCAGACGGTGAGTTAGCCATGGGCATGACACAGGGCTGCCTGTGCACACGTCACAAATGCTGGGTCCCCTCCTTAGGCACCGAATCCATGGGCACCCCTCACCAATGCAGTGACCCGAGGGGGGGGGGCGGAAGCTCTCTTAACAGAGAGGATGACTCCGTCTCCGCCCCAGCGCTGAGCTCCACGGCGGGTGGCTGGGGGGTGACCCACCTGGTGATGCTGTGTACCCATCTCCCAGCACTGAGCCAGCCCACACTACAGCTTCCCACAGTGCGTCTGACCTCTCTGCCCCCTCCAACGTGACACCCCCTCAGCCACAGAGCTTCTCCCACACCGCAGCCCCTGCCTGGGGCAGGCGGCACTAGTCCGGTCGGTGCTCAGCGCCCTCACCAGACGCACTCCCAGGGCCACACCGCAGCCCCTGCCTGGGGCAGGCGGCACTAGCCCGGTCGGTGCTCAGCGCCCTCACCAGACGCACTCCCAGGGCCACACCGCAGCCCCTGCCTGGGGCAGGCGGCACTAGCCCGGTCGGTGCTCAGCGCCCTCACCAGACGCACTCCCAGGGCCACACCGCAGCTCCTGCCTGGGGCAGGCGGCACTAGCCCGGTCAGTGCTCAGCGCCCTCACCAGACGCACTCCCAGGGCCACACCGCAGCCCCTGCCTGGGGCAGGCGGCACTAGCCCGGTCGGTGCTCAGCGCCCTCACCAGACGCAGGTGTCTAAGTGCTGCTTGGCCCTGCTGCAGTGTTTGTGCAGCCGCCGAGGCCTGGGCTGCGATAAGCGAGGCCCAGTCCGGGTGCCCAGGCTGCTGAGTGCTGGGCGTGCTGGGGATGGGAATGGGTGGGCCAAGCTCTCAGCCTGGTGGGTGGCCAGGGGTATCTCCCCACAGCTGTGGGGCCGGGAAGTATGGAAGGGGGTTGGTGAGCCTCTGCAAAGCCCTCCTGCCCAGTCCCCTCCCTTCTCCAAACCTGCGACACACCACCTGTGGGAAGGAAGACTCCAGCCAGCCCAAGCAGCCAGGTTTTCACACTTTTATTGGAAAGCCGGGGAAGGGCTAATTACATTGGCGGTTGTCATCCGACAGCTCAGCGAACAAACAGAAGGGGAAAGAACAGAAAGGGGCTCACGAAGGTGTCATGCTCACTGCTCCGAACAGAAAGAATCACAAGGGAATCCGTTGTGCTCACAGTGCCTAGGCAAATCACGCCCAAGGCCCGAAGCCTTCCCCGCACAGGGAAACGCATCACACATTGAGAGCAACACAACCTTAGCAAGAGGTGCTGTCTGGGACACAGGCACCGGCTGCAAAAGAGCTGGGTACTTTCCTCTGCCACAGGATTTCTCCTTTAGAAAAGCTACACCGGCATGTACATAAAACTGTACCAAAACAAGGCATCACAAGCAAGGAAATGAAATCTTGTATAAATAGAACCAACACCGAAGAGCTACAAAGGGGTCGCTTGGCTCCTTCCCACGCAGCCCGACTGCTCCCCAGCTCTGCCTTTGGCTTTACCCCCTGGCTTGTCCTAGTGCAGTGCTAAATACAGTAACCCACCCCCCGCCCCCGAAGGGCACCTCAGACTCCCCATCCCTTTCTCTGTGCTTGTCTAGACCCGAGCCTGTGGGGCGCCTGCCCACCCCTGCTCCCCACATGCAGAGGCCTTATCCTTCTGGTTTCTTTTTGTGCAAATGAGCATCTCCCTGCCAGCACCAGCACCAGCACCAGCACCAGCACCAGCACCAGCACCAGCACCCTCTTCCCTGGCAAATCCCCAGCACCTCCTGCACGCTCCCCCACAGAGGGTGGTCCACCCTGGCAGCCCTCCCCTGGGCCAGTCTCAGCACCTCCTGCACACTCACCTGGGCCAGTCTTAGCACCTCCTGCACACTCACCTGGGCCGACCCCAGCACCTCCTGCACACTCACCTGGGCCGACCCCAGCACCACCTGCACGCTCACCTGGGCCGACCCCAGCACCTCCTGCACGCTCACCTGGGCCAGTCTCAGCATCACCTGCACGCTCACCTGGGCCGACCCCAGCACCTCCTGCACGCTCACCTGGGCCAGTCTCAGCATCACCTGCACGCTCACCTGGGCCGACCCCAGCACCTCCTGCACGCTCACCTGGGCTGACCCCAGCACCACCTGCACGCTCACCTGGGCCGACCCCAGCACCTCCTGCACGCTCACCTGGGCCGACCCCAGCACCTCCTGCATGCTCACCTGGGCCAGTCTCAGCACCACCTGCACGCTCACCTGGGCCGACCCCAGCACCTCCTGTACGCTCACCTGGGCCGACCCCAGCACCACCTGCACGCTCACCTGGGCCGACCCCAGCACCTCCTGCACGCTCACCTGGGCCGACCCCAGCACCTCCTGCACGCTCACCTGGGCTGACCCCAGCACCTCCTGCACGCTCACCTGGGACGACCCCAGCACCTCCTGCACGCTCACCCTCGGTTGGCCTCAGCATCACCTGCAACTCACCTGGGCCGACCCCAGCACCTCTTGCCCACTCACCTGGGCCGACCCCAGCACCTCCTGCACACTCACCCTCGGCTGAGCCCAGCATCACCTGCACACCCACCCTGGGCTGACCCCAGGAACTCTGCCCTACTGGGCAGCTTGCCCATGCAGGCCCAAAGCAGGTGGCTGTGTATCATGCTGGGTCAAGTCCTGAACCAAAGCAAAGAGATCATGCAGTGACCCAAGCAGCAAGCTGGGGAGCTGTCCCGCAGCCCAGGCCATGGAGAAGCTGGGCCCACTCTGTCCCTCTAGGCTGCTCTCAGAGCCCTGCAGCTGTGCAGGTTGTGTAGCTGTGCCAGGAAGCCTGCCTCAGAGGGGATGCTGCCCCAGACCCCAGCCTGGGTGGGAGCAAGTCGCTGAGCTGACAGAGGAATTGAGGGTCCTGGCCAAGGTGGCCAAATTGCACATTCTGCCCCGTTAGGCCCTGACACAACAGAGCTACAATAAAGACTTGTTCAGGAAAGTGAGGTGCTCAGGCAGCCCAGCCAGGGGAGCACAGGCTCCCCAGCACCACCAGCACGGGAAAGGCACAGCAGGTCCGACCCACCTGCAGGCCATGTGCCCCACAGGAACCCACTGGACCCCTGCCCTCCAAGCTGGGAGCTGAGTCTGGAGAGGTGTGGAGGGGTACGAGCACCTCTAGATGTGTGCCCTGCAAAGGCTCTGCTGCCCATCCCATCCCCTGGGAAAGGGGCCCCTGGGGAGCAGGCAGGGCAGCTGGGAGCCTCAATATCTGCGGCCCTTTCGCAGTCCTTGCCAGCTCGGTGCCCTCTCAGACTGGAGCTACTTGGCCAGACCTGGCTCAGCTTGGGCCCCTTGGGACTCACAGTGCTGGGGAGCCTATGCCATGAAGCTGGCTGCATCCCACCCCACTGCCAGAGCACAGGGCAGGAGCTAGTCGGCTCGGGACTTGCTGGACACCAGCAGGCAAGGGAGGGCGGGTTCTCTCATGCTACTGCCGCCAGCTGCCCAAGACTCGCTGCAGCCTCTGGGCCTGATAGGATGAAGCTGCAATGCCGTCTCCCTGAAGGAGGCACTCCAGGGCTGAGCAAGCTTGCAGAGCCACCCCCAGGCAGCAGAGAAAAGGCTGCCCTCCCGGCAGATGCACAGCGCTGCCCCTGCACCGCTTGATCCCAGGCCAGGCGTGGGCCACAGAGAGGAAAGGGGATGTTACTGCAGCTGCCTTGGTCCCGCTCCCCGTGGAAGAGCTGAGCCATGAGAGTGCTGAGGAGGTTGGGAGGAAAGAGCAATGGTGCATTGTAGCCCCTTCCGAGCCCTGCTGCCATGTGGGGAGCAGAGAGGGAGGGAGGAGCTACCATGGAGGGAACGAGGGATCGGCTGCCCTCGCCCTGTACCAGCTCAGGTGCTGGGAGCAGCTGAGAATGGGCCAGAAATGAAGTCACCAGAACAGCCCCCAGGACTCCAGAAGAGCACAGGCAGAGCCAGGAGGAGCTGCTCTGTCCCACCGGGGCCACCCCTTAATCCAGGGCCTGCTCACCTGGCCAAGGCCAGGGCCATTCCTAGGGTGTCTGCTGGAGCCGAGGGTACCACCCTTCCTCTCTGCACTGGCACGGTGCCCTGGGAAGGGGAGCTCAGACGCTGCTGGCCCCTGGCCCACCAGCACTGGCATTCAGGTGCCGCCCCAGTAAGGCTGGATGGCCCTTGATGCTGGAAGAGAATGCTGGAGCCCTTGGGAGAGGCTCTGTGGCCTAAGGGCAGCAGGACTCCAGCTCACAGGGGCCAGTGACCCCTGGTGTGACCCTGAGACAAAGCTCCTCCTCACAAAGGCAAATGGTGGCTTACAGGCGGACAGGTCAAAGGTCAAGTTCATGGCACGGATGGCCTCATGGGAGTTCCCTGCACTAGAACAGGTGCAAGGGGATGGGGTGAGGTCCAATGGCCTCAGCCTCCCTTCCCTCCAGTGGAGCGAGACTGAGGCTTTCAGCATTGCCACCCACAGGCACAGAGCCACCAGGGACCCCTCAGCACCGGCCTTCCCCTGTGCCCTCCAAGCAGCAGAGCCGTGACAGGAGAGGCTGTGTCCCCGACCTGGGACGGTTCTGAACACTCCCAGGGTGGTGGCAGCGCTGGCCAGCAGGCCAGGACATAAAACCAGGACAGAAATCCCCTCACCCCAGGGCAGGCCTGTGCCCCTCTGCACACTGCCTGCTGCTGTCTGAGGAGCCAGTCGCATCTCTATGTACAATATGGAACAGGCGTGTGGGCTGGGAGCCGGGCTCCCCTGTGCTCTTCCATGCACCAAACCAGTCCGAACTGGAACTCGCTCCCTGTGGTTTGCTCAGTTGAAATGTCTTTTGTTTCAAGGACAATAAAAGTTGCAATCAGGCAGGATCTGAATGTCATTCCTAAGATTTATATGTACAGGAGTCTACAGTAAAGCAACAGGCAGCTTGTTCCCTGTGCACGAAGACACCCTCTGCCCTGTGCCCCGGAATCCCCCGCTCTGCACGGACCTTTGGTACCTAAGCCCTTCGCCCAGCCACGGCCTCTGCCCTAAAAGCCTGCCCAGCCCTCCCTGGCACAGCGGTCCAGAAACACACCCTCCTTCGTCTCACACGTCCCCCTGGCCCTGGAGAGCAAGTTAAAAGGCCCTCCTCTCCCTTGCCCTGCCCGATGCCCTCTGCAGCCAGTTGGGACGTCTCACCCGGAGGAAGGGGACTCAGGACGACCTGGAGAACCAGCTGCAGAGGGGTAAAGCACAAGAGTCTCAAATGTTCCTCTGGACATGGCCTCAGCAGTGTCTGCTCCCCCTGCCCCGTGGGTCCAGCCTCACAGGTAGATCTCCCTCTTCGTGGTTTGAGAGGAGGGGGTGGTGGCTGGCTGGAAGTCTGAGGTCTGGGTGAGAGGAATTTCCTCCAGAGGGGAGTCCTTGCAGGGCTCATGGCTACTGTTGGAGAAGGCACTGTATGTGGGGAGCAGGCGGAGGTTGGCCATTTTGGTGCTGCGCTCTTCTGAGAGCCTGGGGCTGCCGTTCCCAACTTGCTCTTGACTCCCCCGTTCTTGGTAAGGCACAAAAGTGGAGAGTTTCAGGGCGTTCTTGGGCCTGCGGCTTGGGGAGGACTGGCCGGGCATCCAGCAGGTGTCGGAGTGGCCAAACTCTGTGCACTCCCGGGTGCAGGTCCCAGTCATGGCTACATCAGGCAGAGGGCGCAGATCTGCAGAGAAGGGAAGTAAGAGCACCGTTAACCCTGCCTGCAAACCTCACAGCATGGGTGACCCTGCTGAACCCCCAGCCTCGGGCACTGTGCTGGCCTGACCTACCCAGCTATGCTCAGGGCTTTCGGGGGCGTTTCTCTGGCAAGCTTCCTGTTGCGATCTCTCAGCTGCTGGCTGGGGCAGAGCAGACTGGAGGAGGTACCCAGCAAATACTCCCCCATCCATCACACCTCCCCAGGCCAGGGAGAATGACCCCGGTGCTCCCAGAAGCTCACAGCCATGAGGCCCTCGGGAAGCCTGAACAATCAGAGAAAGCACATGCCCCAGAGGCAGGCCTGGGCCATTGGGAAGGGAGGCAGGGGAGACCATGGGTCAGCCTGGCCCAAGACCACAAAAGGTCACAACAGGTCCTGCTCTAAAATCCAGAACTCATTATCTAGCCCACAAGTTCAACCTCACTGTTACAGCCGGCCAGGGGCAAGGCCAGTCGGCCTCAGCACAGGCCCTGTTCCAAGCATGCATTTTAGACCCAGGCAGATACAGCCAATGTCCAGCCAACCTCACATTCACCTGTCCCCATGCTGCTACAGAGTGCCCTCAACTCAACAGTGAGGGTATCGCAGAAAAACAGCCACAAATTGCTGGTACCAGTCACTCCTCCCCAGGCACAGCCGGCATCACTGGTACCAGTCACTCCTCCCCAGGCACAGCCGGCATCACTGGTACCAGTCACTCCTCCATAGGCACAGCCGGCATCACTGGTACCAGTCACTCCTCCATAGGCACAGCCGGCATCGCTGGGTACCTCTCACTCCTCCCCGGGCACAGCCGGCATCACTGGTACCAGTCACTCATCCCTGGGAACAGCCGGCATCACTGGTACCCGTCACTCCTCTCCAGGTACAGCCGGTATCATTAGTACCAGCCACTCCTCCTCAGACAGAACTAGCATCACTGGTACTAGTCAATCCTCCCCAGGCACAGCCGGCATCGCTGGTACCAGTCACTCCTCCCTGGGCACAGCCAGCATCATTGGGTGCCAGTCACTCCTCCCCAGGCACAGCCGGCATCACTGGTACCAGTCACTCCTCCCTGGGAACAGCCGGCATCACTGGTACCAGTCACTCCTCCCCGGGCACAGCCAGCATCATTGGGTACCAGTCACTCCTCCCCAGGCACAGCCGGCATCACTGGTACCAGTCACTCCTCCCCAGGCACAGCCGGCATCACTGGTACCAGTCACTCCTCCATAGGCACAGCCGGCATTGCTGGGTACCTCTCACTCCCCCCCGGGCACAGCCGGCATCACTGGTACCAGTCACTCCTCCCTGGGAACAGCCGGCATCACTGGTACCCATCACTCCTCTCCAGGTACAGCCGGTATCATTAGTACCAGCCACTCCTCCTCAGACAGAACTGGCATCACTGGTACCAGTCACTCTACCCCAGGCACAGCTGGCATCACTGGTACCAGTCACTCCTCCCCAGGCACAGCTGGCATCACTAGTAGCAGTCACTCTTCCGCGGGCACAGCCGGCATTGCTGGTACCAGTCACTCTTCCGCGGGCACAGCCGGCATTGCTGGTACCAGTCACTCCTCCCCAGGCACAGCCGGCATCACTGGTACCAGTCACTCCTTCATAGGCACAGCCTGTATCACTGCTACCAGTCACTCCTCACCAGGCACAGCTGGCATCAATGGTACCAGGCACTCCTCCATAGGTACAGCTGGCATTGCTGGTACCTGTTACTCCTCCGGAGACTGGCAGCATCACTAGTACCAGTCACTCTTCCCTGGGCACAGCCAGCATAGCTGGTACCAGCCACTACTCCCCAGGAACAGCTAGCTTCACTAGGACCAGTCACTCCTCCCCGGGCACAGCCGGCATCGCTGGTACCTGTCACTCCACCCCAGGCACAGCCGGTCTCATTAGTACCAGCCACTCCTCCATAGGCACAGCCGGCATCACTAGTACCAGTCACTCCTCCCCGGGCACAGTTGGCATCACTGGGTATTAGTCGCCCCTCTCTAGGTACAGCCAGCATCGCTGGTACCAGTTACTCCTTCCCTGGCACAGCTGGCATTGCTGGTACCAATCACTCTGCCTCGGGCACAGCTGACATTGCTGGTACCAGTCACTCCACCCCAGGCACAGCCGGAATCACTAGTACCAGTCACTCCACCCCAGGCACAGCCGGAATCACTAGTACCAGGCACTCCTCCCCAGGCACAGCCGGCATCACTGGTACCCGTCACTCCTCCCCAGGGCACAGCCAGAATCACTAGTACGAGTCACTCCTCCCCAGGCACAGCCAGCATCATTGGGTACCAGTCACTACTCCCCAGGCACAGCCGGCATCACAGGTACCCGTCATTCCTCCCCAGGCACAGCCGGCATCACTGGTACCCATCACTCCTCCCCAGGCACAGCCGGAATCACTAGTACTAGTCACTCCTCCCCAGGGCACAGCCAGCATCATTGGGTACCAGTCACTGCTCCCCAGGCACAGCCGGCATCACTGGTACCAGTCACTCCTCCCCAGGCACAGCCGGCATCACTGGTACCAGTCACTCCACCCCAGGCACAGCCGGCATCACTGGTACCTGTCACTCCTCCCCAGGCACAGCCGGCATCATTGGTACCAGTCACTACTCCCCAGGCACAGCTGGCATCACTGGTACCAGTCATTCCTCCCCGGGCACAGCCAGCATCATTGGTACCAGTCACTACTCCCCAGGCACAGCTGGCATCACTGGTACCAGTCACTCCACCCCAGGCACAGCCGGCATCACTGGTACCAGTCACTCCTCCCCAGGCACAGCCGGCATCACTGGTACCAGTCACTCCACCCCAGGCACAGCCAGCATCACTGGTACCAGTCACTGCTCCCCAGGCACAGCCAGCATCATTGGGTAACAGTCACTCCTCCCCAGGCACAGCCGGCATCACTGGTACCTGTCACTCCTCCCCGGGCACAGCCAGCATCATTGGGTACCAGTCACTGATCCCCAGGCACAGCCGGCATCACTGGTACCCGTCACTCCACCCCAGGCACAGCCGGAATCACTAGTACCAGGCACTCCTCCCCAGGCACAGCCGGCATCACTGGTACCCATCACTCCTCCCCAGGGCACAGCCAGAATCACTAGTACGAGTCACTCCTCCCCAGGCACAGCCGGCATCACTGGTACCAGTCACTGCTCCCCAGGCACAGCCAGCATCATTGGGTACCAGTCACTCCTCCCCAGGCACAGCCGGCATCACTGGTACCTGTCACTCCTCCCCGGGCACAGCCGGCATCATTGGGTACCAGTCACTGCTCCCCAGGCACAGCCGGCATCACAGGTACCCATCATTCCTCCCCAGGCACAGCCGGCATCACTGGTACCCATCACTCCTCCCCAGGCACAGCCGGAATCACTAGTACTAGTCACTCCTCCCCAGGGCACAGCCAGCATCATTGGGTACCAGTCACTCCTCCCCAGGCACAGCCGGCATCACTGGTACCAGTCACTCCTCCCCGGGCACAGTCAGCATCATTGGTACCAGTCACTGCTCCCCAGGCACAGCCAGCATCACTGGTACCAGTCACTCCACCCCAGGCACAGCCAGCATCACTGGTACCCGTCACTCCTCCCCAGGCACAGCCGGCATCACTGGTACCAGTCACTCCTCCCCAGGCACAGCCAGCATCATTGGGTACCAGTCACTCCTCCCCAGGCACAGCCGGCATCACTGGTACCAGTCAGTCCACCCCAGGCACAGCCAGCATCATTGGGTACCAGTCACTGCTCCCCAGGCACAGCCGGCATCACTGGTACCCATCACTCCTCCCCAGGCACAGCCGGAATCACTAGTACTAGTCACTCCTCCCCAGGGCACAGCCAGCATCACTGGTACCAGTCACTGCTCCCCAGGCACAGCCGGCATCACTGGTATCCGTCACTCCTCCCCGGGCACAGCCAGTACCGTTGGGTACCAGTCACTGCTCCCCGGGCACAGCCGGTGTCACTGGTACCAGTCATTCCTCCCCAGGCACAGCCGGCATCACTGGTACCAGTCACTCCACCCCAGGCACAGCCGGCATCACTGGTACCAGTCATTCCTCCCCAGGCACAGCCGGCATCACTGGTACCCGTCACTCCACCCCGGGCACAGCCAGCATCACTGGTACCAGTCATTCCTCCCTGGGCACAGCCAGCATCATTGGGTACCAGTCACTGCTCCCCGGGCACAGCCGGAATCACTGGTACCTGTCACTCCTCCCCGGGCACAGCCAGCATCATTGGGTACCAGTCACTGCTCCCCAGGCACAGCCGGCATCACAGGTACCCATCACTCCTCCCCAGGCACAGCCGGCATCACTGGTACCCATCACTCCTCCCCAGGCACAGCCGGAATCACTAGTACTAGTCACTCCTCCCCAGGGCACAGCCAGCATCATTGGGTACCAGTCACTCCTCCCCAGGCACAGCCGGCATCACTGGTACCAGTCACTCCTCCCCGGGCACAGTCAGCATCATTGGTACCAGTCACTGCTCCCCAGGCACAGCCAGCATCACTGGTACCAGTCACTCCACCCCAGGCACAGCCAGCATCACTGGTACCCGTCACTCCTCCCCAGGCACAGCCGGCATCACTGGTACCAGTCACTCCTCCCCGGGCACAGTCAGCATCATTGGTACCAGTCACTGCTCCCCAGGCACAGCCAGCATCACTGGTACCAGTCACTCCACCCCAGGCACAGCCAGCATCACTGGTACCCGTCACTCCTCCCCAGGCACAGCCGGCATCACTGGTACCAGTCACTCCTCCCCAGGCACAGCCAGCATCATTGGGTACCAGTCACTCCTCCCCAGGCACAGCCGGCATCACTGGTACCAGTCAGTCCACCCCAGGCACAGCCAGCATCATTGGGTACCAGTCACTGCTCCCCAGGCACAGCCGGCATCACTGGTACCTGTCACTCCTCCCCGGGCACAGCCAGCATCATTGGGTACCAGTCACTGATCCCCAGGCACAGCCGGCATCACTGGTACCCGTCACTCCACCCCAGGCACAGCCGGAATCACTAGTACCAGGCACTCCTCCCCAGGCACAGCCGGCATCACTGGTACCCGTCACTCCTCCCCAGGGCACAGCCAGAATCACTAGTACGAGTCACTCCTCCCCAGGCACAGCCGGCATCACTGGGTACCAGTCACTCCTCCCCAGGCACAGCCAGCATCATTGGGTACCAGTCACTCCTCCCCAGGCACAGCCAGCATCATTGGGTACCAGTCACTGCTCCCCAGGCACAGCCGGCATCACTGGTACCTGTCACTCCTCCCCGGGCACAGCCAGCATCATTGGCTACCAGTCACTGCTCCCCAGGCACAGCCGGCATCACAGGTACCCGTCATTCCTCCCCAGGCACAGCCGGCATCACTGGTACCCATCACTCCTCCCCAGGCACAGCCGGAATCACTAGTACTAGTCACTCCTCCCCAGGGCACAGCCAGCATCACTGGTACCAGTCACTGCTCCCCAGGCACAGCCGGCATCACTGGTATCCGTCACTCCTCCCCGGGCACAGCCAGTACCGTTGGGTACCAGTCACTGCTCCCCGGGCACAGCCGGTGTCACTGGTACCAGTCATTCCTCCCCAGGCACAGCCGGCATCACTGGTACCAGTCACTCCACCCCAGGCACAGCCGGCATCACTGGTACCAGTCATTCCTCCCCAGGCACAGCCGGCATCACTGGTACCCGTCACTCCACCCCGGGCACAGCCAGCATCACTGGTACCAGTCATTCCTCCCTGGGCACAGCCAGCATCATTGGGTACCAGTCACTGCTCCCCGGGCACAGCCGGAATCACTAGTACCAGTCACTCCACCCCAGGCACAGCCGGAATCACTAGTACCAGTCACTCCACCCCAGGCACAGCCGGAATCACTAGTACCAGTCACTGCTCCCCAGGCACAGCCAGCATCATTGGGTACCAGTCACTCCTCCCCAGGCACAGCCGGCATCACTGGTACCTGTCACTCCTCCCCGGGCACAGCCGGCATCATTGGGTACCAGTCACTGCTCCCCAGGCACAGCCGGCATCACAGGTACCCATCATTCCTCCCCAGGCACAGCCGGCATCACAGGTACCCATCATTCCTCCCCAGGCACAGCCGGCATCACTGGTACCCATCACTCCTCCCCAGGCACAGCCGGAATCACTAGTACTAGTCACTCCTCCCCAGGGCACAGCCAGCATCATTGGGTACCAGTCACTCCTCCCCAGGCACAGCCGGCATCACTGGTACCAGTCACTCCTCCCCGGGCACAGTCAGCATCATTGGTACCAGTCACTGCTCCCCAGGCACAGCCAGCATCACTGGTACCAGTCACTCCACCCCAGGCACAGCCAGCATCACTGGTACCCGTCACTCCTCCCCAGGCACAGCCGGCATCACTGGTACCAGTCACTCCTCCCCAGGCACAGCCAGCATCATTGGGTACCAGTCACTCCTCCCCAGGCACAGCCGGCATCACTGGTACCAGTCAGTCCACCCCAGGCACAGCCAGCATCATTGGGTACCAGTCACTGCTCCCCAGGCACAGCCGGCATCACTGGTACCCATCACTCCTCCCCAGGCACAGCCGGAATCACTAGTACTAGTCACTCCTCCCCAGGGCACAGCCAGCATCACTGGTACCAGTCACTGCTCCCCAGGCACAGCCGGCATCACTGGTATCCGTCACTCCTCCCCGGGCACAGCCAGTACCGTTGGGTACCAGTCACTGCTCCCCGGGCACAGCCGGTGTCACTGGTACCAGTCATTCCTCCCCAGGCACAGCCGGCATCACTGGTACCAGTCACTCCACCCCAGGCACAGCCGGCATCACTGGTACCAGTCATTCCTCCCCAGGCACAGCCGGCATCACTGGTACCCGTCACTCCACCCCGGGCACAGCCAGCATCACTGGTACCAGTCATTCCTCCCTGGGCACAGCCAGCATCATTGGGTACCAGTCACTGCTCCCCGGGCACAGCCAGCATCATTGGGTACCAGTCACTGCTCCCCAGGCACAGCCGGCATCACAGGTACCCATCACTCCTCCCCAGGCACAGCCGGCATCACTGGTACCCATCACTCCTCCCCAGGCACAGCCGGAATCACTAGTACTAGTCACTCCTCCCCAGGGCACAGCCAGCATCATTGGGTACCAGTCACTCCTCCCCAGGCACAGCCGGCATCACTGGTACCAGTCACTCCTCCCCGGGCACAGTCAGCATCATTGGTACCAGTCACTGCTCCCCAGGCACAGCCAGCATCACTGGTACCAGTCACTCCACCCCAGGCACAGCCAGCATCACTGGTACCCGTCACTCCTCCCCAGGCACAGCCGGCATCACTGGTACCAGTCACTCCTCCCCGGGCACAGTCAGCATCATTGGTACCAGTCACTGCTCCCCAGGCACAGCCAGCATCACTGGTACCAGTCACTCCACCCCAGGCACAGCCAGCATCACTGGTACCCGTCACTCCTCCCCAGGCACAGCCGGCATCACTGGTACCAGTCACTCCTCCCCAGGCACAGCCAGCATCATTGGGTACCAGTCACTCCTCCCCAGGCACAGCCGGCATCACTGGTACCAGTCAGTCCACCCCAGGCACAGCCAGCATCATTGGGTACCAGTCACTGCTCCCCAGGCACAGCCGGCATCACTGGTACCTGTCACTCCTCCCCGGGCACAGCCAGCATCATTGGGTACCAGTCACTGATCCCCAGGCACAGCCGGCATCACTGGTACCCGTCACTCCACCCCAGGCACAGCCGGAATCACTAGTACCAGGCACTCCTCCCCAGGCACAGCCGGCATCACTGGTACCCGTCACTCCTCCCCAGGGCACAGCCAGAATCACTAGTACGAGTCACTCCTCCCCAGGCACAGCCGGCATCACTGGGTACCAGTCACTCCTCCCCAGGCACAGCCAGCATCATTGGGTACCAGTCACTGCTCCCCAGGCACAGCCGGCATCACTGGTACCTGTCACTCCTCCCCGGGCACAGCCAGCATCATTGGGTACCAGTCACTGATCCCCAGGCACAGCCGGCATCACTGGTACCCGTCACTCCACCCCAGGCACAGCCGGAATCACTAGTACCAGGCACTCCTCCCCAGGCACAGCCGGCATCACTGGTACCCGTCACTCCTCCCCAGGGCACAGCCAGAATCACTAGTACGAGTCACTCCTCCCCAGGCACAGCCGGCATCACTGGGTACCAGTCACTCCTCCCCAGGCACAGCCAGCATCATTGGGTACCAGTCACTCCTCCCCAGGCACAGCCAGCATCATTGGGTACCAGTCACTGCTCCCCAGGCACAGCCGGCATCACTGGTACCTGTCACTCCTCCCCGGGCACAGCCAGCATCATTGGCTACCAGTCACTGCTCCCCAGGCACAGCCGGCATCACAGGTACCCGTCATTCCTCCCCAGGCACAGCCGGCATCACTGGTACCCATCACTCCTCCCCAGGCACAGCCGGAATCACTAGTACTAGTCACTCCTCCCCAGGGCACAGCCAGCATCACTGGTACCAGTCACTGCTCCCCAGGCACAGCCGGCATCACTGGTACCCATCACTCCTCCCCAGGCACAGCCGGAATCACTAGTACTAGTCACTCCTCCCCAGGGCACAGCCAGCATCACTGGTACCAGTCACTGCTCCCCAGGCACAGCCGGCATCACTGGTACCAGTCACTCCACCCCAGGCACAGCCAGCATCACTGGTACCCGTCACTCCTCCCCAGGCACAGCCGGCATCACTGGTACCAGTCACTCCTCCCCAGGCACAGCCAGCATCATTGGGTACCAGTCACTCCTCCCCAGGCACAGCCGGCATCACTGGTACCAGTCAGTCCACCCCAGGCACAGCCAGCATCATTGGGTACCAGTCACTGCTCCCCAGGCACAGCCGGCATCACTGGTACCCATCACTCCTCCCCAGGCACAGCCGGAATCACTAGTACTAGTCACTCCTCCCCAGGGCACAGCCAGCATCACTGGTACCAGTCACTGCTCCCCAGGCACAGCCGGCATCACTGGTATCCGTCACTCCTCCCCGGGCACAGCCAGTACCGTTGGGTACCAGTCACTGCTCCCCGGGCACAGCCGGTGTCACTGGTACCAGTCATTCCTCCCCAGGCACAGCCGGCATCACTGGTACCAGTCACTCCACCCCAGGCACAGCCGGCATCACTGGTACCAGTCATTCCTCCCCAGGCACAGCCGGCATCACTGGTACCCGTCACTCCACCCCGGGCACAGCCAGCATCACTGGTACCAGTCATTCCTCCCTGGGCACAGCCAGCATCATTGGGTACCAGTCACTGCTCCCCGGGCACAGCCGGAATCACTAGTACCAGTCACTCCACCCCAGGCACAGCCGGAATCACTAGTACCAGTCACTCCACCCCAGGCACAGCCGGAATCACTAGTACCAGGCACTCCTCCCCAGGCACAGCCGGTATCACTGGTACCCGTCACTCCTCCCCAGGGCACAGCCAGAATCACTAGTACGAGTCACTCCTCCCCAGGCACAGCCGGCATCACTGGTACCCGTCACTCCTCCCCGGGCACAGCCAGCATCATTGGGTACCAGTCACTGATCCCCAGGCACAGCCGGCATCACTGGTACCTGTCATTCCTCCCCAGGCACAGCCGGCATCACTGGTATCCGTCACTCCTCCCCGGGCACAGCCAGTACCGTTGGGTACCAGTCACTGCCCCCTGGGCACAGCCGGTGTCACTGGTACCAGTCATTCCTCCCCAGGCACAGCCGGCATCACTGGTACCAGTCACTCCACCCCAGGCACAGCCAGCATCACTGGTACCCGTCACTCCTCCCCGGGCACAGCCAGCATCATTGGGTACCAGTCACTGCTCCCCGGGCACAGCCAGCATCACTGGTACCAGTCACTCCTCCCCGGGCACAGCCAGCATCATTGGGTACCAGTCACTGCTCCCCGGGCACAGCCAGCATCACTGGTACCAGTCACTCCTCCCCAGGCACAGCCAGCATCACTGGTACCAGTCACTCCACCCCAGGCACAGCCAGCATCATTGGGTACCAGTCACTGCTCCATAGGCACAGCCGGCATCACTGGTACCCGTCACTCCTTCCCGGGCACAGCCAGTACCGTTGGGTACCAGTCACTGCTCCCCGGGCACAGCCGGTGTCACTGGTACCAGTCACTCCACCCCAGGCACAGCCGGTATCATTAGTATCAGCCACTCCTCCCCAGGCACAGCCGGCATCACTGGTACCAGTCACTCATACTCAGGCACAGCCGGCATCACTGGTACCAGTCACTCATACTCAGGCACAGCCGGCATCACTGGTACCCGTCACTCATACTCAGGCACAGCCGGCATTCCTAGTTCCAGCCACTTCTCCCTGGGCACAGTCAGCATCAGTGGGCACCAGTCACTCCTCCCCGGGCACAGACAGCATTGCTGGTACCAGTCACTGCCCAACCATAGGAACAACCGGCATTGCTGAAGATCAGCCTCCTCTCCCCTGACCCAGGCACTAGCTAGGCACCCCCTGCACTCCACCCATGCTGCACCCTGGGCACCACCAGACATCTCTGGGCACCAACCATCACCATACTCCAAACACAGCCAGGCAACCCTGGGATTTGAACACACACACGCGCGCGCACTCACACACACACACACACACGCACACACACAAGGCACAACCCGGCACACGTGGGTACTGACACACCTGCTACACAGACAGATATCCCTTGGCTACCACTGCCCTACATGGGCCTCAGCCACTCCCCCAGACCGGGTGCAGCCAGGCATCCCTTGGCACTTACCCACTCCCTCACCCCAGGCACAGACAGGCCCCCCAGTACCGCAGACACTCACTGACCCTGGCCACAGGCAGTGTTCTCTGCAAGCTGTGCCTTGGTGTGACCACTCATGAGAGACTCACATGGTGCCCAGCTGATCAGCAGAGCGCCCACAGCCAGGGTTTGTGTTCCTGTCAGTGGTGCACACTCTCACACACCTCACTGCATGTAACAAAATTTATTCTGCACATGGGTGGAAAAAATTCGCACAGGGATGGCAAAGATTAGCGGGAACATCGGCCACAGGAGTCCTGGGCACCAGCCACTTCCCCGAAGGAGGTAACGCCAGATGGGCCCAGGAGCCAGGTGCCCAGGACACCAACTACTGCCCACCCTGGGACAAGCCAAGTGTCCTGGGCACCAGCCACACTTCACACCAGAGACATCCAGGTAAGCCTAAGCCTCTCCCTCCTTCTGGACACAGCCAGGCAACCCTGAGTGCAACCACTCTCCAGCACTGGGCACAGCCAGGCATCCTCTCACGACCACAGCCTGGGCACACCTATGCATCCACCCTCCCTTCCACCAGTGGGAACAGCCGGTCACCCCAGGCACCACCACGCCCCTGTTCCAGGCACAGCCAGGCACCACTAGCCCCAGACATTGTCTGCACCAGGCAGCTGTACCAAGTACCAACTGTTTTTCTGACCCAGGGAAAGCCAAGTGACTGGTCTACCAGCCACTGACTCCTCACAACCAGCCTCCCAGACGGACACATGCATACCAGGGCCTCCTCGCTGTACACACACAACAGCCCCCTCCAGCACACCCACCCATCCAGCCAGGCACTGGAAGCCCAGGAAGGCTGCTTTGGCCTCTTTTATCGTTGTGCTGCAGCGAGCACACACTATACAATACCACACAGTCTATTCCCTTCTGCCTCCGTCACCCACACTCATAGCACCACAGATGAACACCCTTCTCTCTCGTACAAACACATGCGTACAATGCCACATCCTTCCACACACACCACACCCCTCTCACACACAAACACATACATACAATACTGCATGCTCTACACCCTCCCACATACCATGCACACAGCATACCTCTCTCCCATACACAACACTGTGGATAATACTCCCCCTCCCAGTACACCACTAATAAACTCTACACACTTGGCACCACCCCCTATGCCACACACAATATACCTCAAACCACATACGATGCTCCTCAGCATGATACACAACATTTTTCCAGAGAAACATGGTGTACCACGCACAGTATTCCCACCACACACAAACTCATCACTCATACACAATTTTTTCAACACATAAGCACAGGACACACTGTATTGTAGAAACACATGCACTGCACAGCCCCACACCAAAACCATCATCCTCTCTCCCTCTCACACACGCGCCCCTCCCCAGAGACAATGACATACCATGCCACAAGTGGGGGCACAAAAGCCCCCCAGGTGCCCCTCTCCATCCCCAAACCAGGGGCATGACACTGCAGCAGACATTGCTGTGACCCACAGAAGGTCCCCGTGTCACTCCCATTGAGATGCCCTCTGCCCTGTGCTTCCCCGGCCTGCTGTGCCCATCCATTGCCATGTTGCCCGCCCCAGCTCAGACGCTGGAATCTCCCTTGGCACCAGAGGGCAGACAGCCTACAAGGGAGTTTCCTGCACAGCCCAGGCTCAATGTCCACAGTGAGTCAGGAGTGGGTGCCCTGGACGGGGCTGGGAATCGCAAGCCAAGCCACACAGACAGGTGCCTGAGTTCAAGTGAGAGCTGAGGGTGGGGGCTGAAGGACAGACAGATGTGGGGAGTCACAGTAACAACTCCCCGATGTACCTGAACAGACTCCCCATGTCCAGCTCCTGTGTCCCCGCTGGTTTTCCCAGCTCCTGCAGCAACAGCCTCACCCCCTGCTCTGGCGTCGGCTGTGTGATCCCTCACCCCACCCCCAGCCTCCCATTCCCATGGCTACTGCAGCGGCTGTATCCTGCCCACAGGTTCTCCCTCCCTCCCCAGCTCCTGTGCCATTCCCAGCCGGTCTCTCCACCTACGGCCCATCCCCTAGAGCACATGAGCTGCACCGCCCTGTGGAAGCCACGCGGACGTACCTCGGTTCAGAGCCCCATTCACAGCCTGCTCCGTTCAGGGGACTCTAATGAGGAGCAGAAAAAGGACGACAGGGTCATGTCATTATACAGCCCCCGGACTGCACACTCCCCCCAGGACCCTGCCAGTCCCTCCAGCCAGCACCAGCCCCCTGCATCTCTGCCTGGCGCCTCTTTCTCCCACTCTTCCCCAACACCTGCAGCCTTCACCAGGCCTTGTATGCCACTGCCCCCCTGGGCTCCACCAGCCTCTGTCCAGGTACTCACTGGGCCTTCCTGTAGCTCCTCCTCACCTGCTCCAGGTCCCCCCAACTTCCACCAGCCTCTGCAGAACCCCAGCCAGTACCACCCATCTCCATCCCTCACTGGGGCCCTGTCTCTGCCACCCTCTGCCCACCACTGCCCAGGCCAGCTCCGAGCCCCAGACTGTGCTCCTTTCTGACCCCTTTGTCTTCTCCCTCCACAGTTCTGCTTTCTCTGGGCCACCCTCTGTTCCCACCCCATACCCCAGCAATGCCCTGCTTAATGGAGCACAAAGACGCAGGTACTGACACATCAGATGTGGTTCACACTCACAGGCATGCCCGGTCCCGCACGTGCCCAGCTCCACACACACACACACACACACACACACACACACACACAGGGACATGCACGGTTGCTCACTCAGACGTGTGCACATGCACCCACCAGTGTGACTACTCACCCAGACACTGTACGCTGATGTGCACACCCACACCCACAGATGGGCACAAACCATGGACATGTGCGTCCACCACAGCGACATCCACCAGCTCAGCTGCAAACTCAGGTGCTCACCCAGGAAAGGTGCCCTGCCACGTGGCTTGCACACCCCCACGTGAAAACCCCGGACTGGCCTGGACCATGCATGGGGCTGGGGGGTGAGGGGCAGGGCTAGTATGGGCCCTGCTACTTCCAGGAGCTGTGCGCCTGCGTATGTTTGTGCACGGAGGAGTCTAAACGTGGGGCTCAGCAAGGGCTGCACGTCTGGTACAAACCCACTTAGACGGGCTGATAAAGGCGCAGGAAAATGAACAGGTGGCGCTTTCAGCGCTGCACACACCGGGGGTCAGGCCCCCTGGGGGTCTGCAGGAGAGAGGGAGGGAGGGAGGGAGGCAGGGCAAGCTATGAGAAGGGCGGGTAAGCAAGTAAGGCCAAGGAAACCAAGGGATAGGGTGGAGGGCAGAGGAGGCAAAGCCGATACGGGGGGCAGGGGGTCAGTAAGCAAGTCCATGGGGCCAGGCAGCGAGGGGCAGGCAGCCAGCCTGAGGGAACCAGCAGGGCACATTCTGAAGTGGGATGATGGGTAGGGCAGGCAGGGATGGTGAGGAGCAGCGCAGGGGGTGCTGGGGAGGGAGTACGGCACGGTGGGATGCGTGTGCCAAAAGGATGCCGAGTGGTGCAGGGAGGGATGAGGGCGGGGGTGTGGGAGAACCCAGGGCAGCAGCAAGGGGCAGGGTAATCCTGGGTTGTGGGAGGGCAATGGAGCATGCTGGGGCAGGCGAGCAGAGAAGAGGCAGGGGGCAGTGGAGCAGGAGGGGAGAGATGGGGAAGGTGGCAGGTGGGAATGGGCAGGAAGCACAGCAGCATGGGGTGGGCTGGGGGAACACAATGAGACGCAATTCGCATATTTTCAGAGCAGGAGGGACGAGCAGATCCTCCCATCTGACTTGCTCTGCAGCCCAGGCCAGACAGGGTGACCACTGATTCCTGTTTTGGGCTCAGTGACGTGTGACTAAAGGAGCTTCCAAGCCAGCAGCCAGCTGGATCTGAAGTCATCAAGAGAGGGAGAACCCTCCAGTACACTGAGCCTTTTGTTAGTCACCCTCCTGGCTAAAAGAATGCAGCCCATTTCTAATGTGAACGTCTCCCTCGCCTCCAGCCTTTGGCTCCTGCCTGTCTTTCTCAGCTAAAAAGATTTTCTCCCCATGGAGCCCTTACACCGTGGGATCACCTCTCAGCCTCTCTTTGACGTGCACAGACTGAGCTCTTCCTCTCTCTCCCTCTAGCAGTTTCTCCCCTCTTATGGCACAGCTGGGACCACGGCTAACGTGCAAGGGGCAGCGATTCCCAGAACGGCCACCTCTGCGCTGCAGTGCACTGCAGTCTCCCCCAGCCCGGGGAGAGAGGCCTGTGTCAGTGTCCCTTGGAAGGGGGCCCTGCCTAGGCACCAGCCCCACTTCCACTGGAGCCAAGCTGCTGGGTGGTGCCAGATCCCACAAGGGCCAGTGAGGAAGGGGAGCAGATCCCCGAGGAGAGAAATCCTAGAGGGAAGACCTGCACATAGGGCCCCTTAGGCCCTGCATCCATTTCTCTGGCACCCAGACCGACAGCTTCCGGGACTTGTCCCCATCCATCCAACAGTCCAACAGGCAGGTTCCAAGGCCCGACAGCATCGCCCCAGAGCCAGCCAGTCACTCCCAAACACCAGCACCAGGACTCCCACGCCTGGACAGCTTCTGTCCTCATCATCACACCAACATGCACACAGAAGCTTCCAGGATCCCACCACCCTCACAGCTACAGGGATCCAACGCTAACCCTGTGGCTCCAACCAAGCTGGCTCCTGACTTCCAAGAGTGTACCTGCCACACTGGATGGCCGGCTCACAAGATCCAGTGCCCATTCAGAAACACTCAAACATGGAGCTCCCTGGACCCAACACTGACCTCCTGCAAGACCCTGACAGACTGCTCCCAACACCCACCCCAACACCGCCTGCACCAAAGGCTCCTTGGAACCACTGCTGTCTGCAAGAAAAAGACTGATGTCTCACGGTTCCAGCAAGACACACACTGCTCCCCAGAACCAACACTCATACTTGCACAGCACTGAACAGATGGCAGCCCGATGTCAAACCGTGGTGGTGCCTGAAACACAGGGGAGACACACAGGGGGCCTCTGGCACCAGGAGGGGCCGACCAGCAATTGGTGGGCGAAGGGTGAGATCAGAGGCCCAGTGCTGGCAGCAAGGCTCCCTCCCGCACCCTATCACTCAGCAGTAGCAGTGTGGAAAACACAGCAAGGCAGCCCCAGCTCTTGCTGCTCTTTGGCTGCACGGCCCCAGGAGAGGGTGTGGCTGCCCTGCATACCTGGACAGGAAGCACAGCCATGCGGCTAGGGGTGCAATGCAAACTGGGCTGCCTTCCTGTGCTTGTCCTGATGCTGCCGGTGCAGGTGGGGTGGAGGACACAGACCCCTGCTGCCAGAGCTCGGCCCACTACTCCCCACAGCCACCTTGGTTGGGGAAGTGGAGGGGCAGGAGCAGAGCAAGGCAGGGGAAGAGGCAGAGAGAGGGTGGAGCAATGGTGGGGGGAGGCAGGGCCTGGGGATGAGGGGATTGTGCTGGCCCTTCCCTGGGCTGGGTGGACGGGCCATGTGGACAGTGGGCCTTCCCAGCAGTTACCCCGTCACCAGCTGCCTCTGCTCAAACACCCATACGGACAGCTCCCTCTGGTGTTATGCACGTCTAGTAGGTCTGGGCAGTGTGCTCCAGAGACCAAACCATGGCCCTAGAACACACCAGAACAGCTACTGCAACACCAAGGCAGCAATTCCCAACCCCTATAAACACACCACCCCCAGGACAGGTGGCTGTCTAGAGCAAACCTCGACATGGCAGTACCTAGACTGACAAGCTCCAGGGAGCAGCACAGTCCTCACAGCACGTAAGCAGACTCTATAACGCTATAACCAATGTGGCTTCTCTATAGCTATATTGCAAGGACTAGAACTCTTCTACAGACAGAATGAAGAGCAGCCGCCATTACCTGTGAAGCTACAGGTCACAACTCACATCTGATCTACATTTCAGCACAATAGTGTCACACAAAGCTGTTAAGATGATGACCACATTCTACACCAACTGTTACCAGACAAAGAAAGCAGATCTTAAGACGGGTAAAGAGAACTTAGCTAACAGCCTTTCATTGGGCAAGCAATGACTTAGCAATAGCTGAGGTTGTGGAAACACCATTCCATGATGATTGTCTTCACTTGTCCGTTTCTGTGTAATCTCTCGTTTGAAATTGCTCCCATCTGCTGTATAATTAATGTTGCTGGTGTAAATCAGTTAAGGTGGTGGGATTTGATTGGTTAGGTAATTCTGTTAAGTATGTTGTGGTTGGTTAGTAAAATTATATTAAAATAGTTGGTCAAGGTATAGCTAAGCAGGACTCAAGTTTCACTACTTAAACTGGAGTCCATGGAGGAAAAAAGCAGGAAGAGAAGAAGCAAGGCAGGAAGGAAAGAAGGATGGAAGAAGCCACAACTTAAGGAAAAAACCTGGGAGGACTCACCCCCATTCCTCAAGAACCCCAAGACCAGCACCGCCAGACCCTGAGGTGCAGCAACCAGCATCCAGGCCCACAGACAATTACACCCTGAGCCCTAGGAACTGGGTAAGGGTGGGAGTTTAAGTTAAAAGGGTCATGCTTTGATCCCTACAGATTAGGTAAAGGTGTGTGTCCCTGAAGTGTGGAAGGAATAAAGAAATTTGTGCAGGTAACAAATTTGGTGGAGAATGCGGGCACCCTAAGGTTGTTTGGACTGAAATGATCTAGCCTAACACAGCAATAGCAGAAGTAGTATAGTAGTAGCATTGTGACAAGTGGTAAAATGTTCACCCTGAAGCAAAAGGAGAGAAAGGAGACCAAGCAAAGCGACCAGGAGGGGTGGGCATTAGCTGAAGAGCCCTCCCTCCTTGCTAAACTGGCAGCAGAATGGGGCCCATGCCAATGGGGACAAGATTCTTTCCAGGGAAGGGATGCCCTTGAATCTGCTTGTAAAGGCTATGAAGCATTCTGTAATGGTATGAATTGAAAACCAAAGAAAAATGCTGCCAAGGCAGCAGCAGCCTGGACATTGTGGAAAACTATCACCAACTTCTCCAGCCAGGTAGCACACCAGGAAATGCAACTGGAGGACTATAAATTAGATTTAGCTATAGTGAAGGACAATCTGGCTCAGTGTAAGGCATCTCAGTGTGCCAGTGCAGCTTCAGCATTACAGAAAGAACAGCTCTACAAGCAAAGACAGGAGAATGTGAACAACTAAAGCTCACAGTGGGAAGCCTGAATAGGGAGCTATCTACATTGCAAATGAGGTTGCAGGATGCACAGGCAGCTGTGAGAGCAGTGTTACAGGAAAGTAAGGATGGGGCCCAGACAGGCAATGACCATTCAGTTTGCAGACAGCGAACAGAGAAGCTGGAAAACGTGTTGGGAGCCCAGAGGGACATAATAGCTGTGTCTACACGTGCACGCTACTTCGAAGTAGCGGCACTAACTTCGAAATAGCGCCCGTCGTGGCTACACGCGTCGGGCGCTATTTCGAAGTTAACTTCGACGTTAGGCAGCGAGACGTCGAAGTCGCTAACCTCATGAGGGGATCGGAATAGCGCCCTACTTCGACGTTCAACGTCGAAGTAGGGACCGTGTAGACGATCTGCGTCCCGCAACGTCGAAATTGCTGGGTCCTCCATGGCGGCCATCAGCTGGGGGGTTGAGATATGCTCTCTCTACAGCCCCTGCGGGGCTCTATGGTCACCGTTGGCAGCAGCCCTTAGCCCAGGGCTTCTGGCTGCTGCTGTAAGGGCTGCTGCTGCGGCAGCTGGGGATCCATGCTGCAGGCACAGGGTCTGCAACCAGTTGTCGGCTCTGTGGATCTTGTGTTGTTTAGTGCAACTGTGTCTGGGAGGGGCCCTTTAAGGGAGCGGCTTGCTGTTGAGTCCGCCCTGTGACCTTGTCTGCAGCTGTGCCTGGCACCCTTATTTTGATGTGTGCTACTTTGGCGTGTAGACGTTCCCTCGCAGCGCCTATTTTGATGTGGTGCCGCGCAACGTCGAAGTTGAACGTCGACGTTGCCAGCCCTGGAGGACGTGTAGACATTATTCATCGAAATAGCCTATTTCGATGTTGGCTTCACGTGTAGACGTAGCCAATAGCAGCAGTAAAGGGAGGTGTGAGTGGACCCTGAGGACACAGAGACCTGGGAGGAAACCTGGAATGAAAATAGCTGGTTGTAACCTGAACAGAGAGGTCCTGGGTGCCCATGTCCTCCTGGTGCTTTTCCTGAAGGGCCTGCTGCCCCTGTACAAAGGGAACTGCAGGATTTGAAAGTAAAGGCACAAGAGTTCAATCCTGTGACTCCAGGTATCACCAGGTGGTACCAAGAGCAGAACCTGACCCACATGATGCACAACAACAAAGGCAATTCAGGCAAACCACTACGGAGGGTTCTGATTTTACCGCAGATCAGATACGAGCATCTGCTCAGTTACTGGGACACCTGGAAGAGGGCACACGTCTGGACTGGGTGGGGAAGGTGGTGTCCCGGACTGGGTGGAGGGCAGCAGATTATGAGGTTTTGGCCCAGGCCTGTACCAGTGCTTCTGACTGGGCAGTAACACACAGTGCTGGGGGGTGCTTAGGTGGCAATGGTGTTATTGCTACTGGCTGGGCCTGGGTGAAGGAAGTAATGAAGGTTGTGATGTCAGCCAGACAGCTGGGGAAATTGTTCCATGTAACAGAACAGGGCCCTGGTGACTCCCCAGAGCTGTATGTTATTAAGAAGGAAACATTGGCCATGGCTGCTGGGGTTGTGCCAGGGGTACCCAGAACTGCCCTGATTTCAATACACTGGCCTGTAAGACTGCCTTGCTGGATGGCTTGAATTCAAAGATGAAAGTGATTTTAGGACCCATTGACCCCGGGAGGGGATACCCAGAGTTAAAGCAGGATATCTTCCAAGCAGCAGTAATTTTTCGGGACACACAAGGACAGGCAGGAAAAGGAAATAAGGACAGGAGAATGGAGCCTGTACAGGCAGTAACTTTTGCCAACAACGGGCCCCCAGAACTTCCAGGAGAGCTGGGAGATAAGGGGTCCGGTGCACAGTGACATGGTAGAGGGAGAGGACGGAGCAGTGCAATGAGCAACAGAGGAGCGAGAGGAAGGAATGGGTGTCAGATGCAGAATAGAGGCCATTGCACTGAGGGTGCAAGAGATGCTTTGAGAGCAGAGGTCTGGAGGAAACTCATGATGGCTGGGGAGCCAAAGGAGAGATGGGATGGGAAGCCCACAAGTGAGTTACTGCAGAGGGCTGCCCAGTTAGAGAGGCAAGAGGAACTGATTGACGGGGCTCCTGTAACTCCCATAATAGACCCGGAGCCATCAGCGCCACTCCAATAGGGGTGCCCGGCTCCCTGGACTCCCCCTAAAGTTGTGGCTAAACTGCAGTATGACAAATGGGGGTGTTCCACTGTAGGGGCAAATGGGGGGAGGGGGAACAAACACGCCCCACTGTGCTAATTGACACTGAAGCACGAGTCTGTGTGCTGGGAGAGAAATGGCTTCCCAGGAAAGCTGTAGACACAGAAAATTCAGCACAGCTGGTATCACATACAGGGGAGACAACTAAGGCACACATCACAAAACCAGTCCTGACCTGTGTAGGGAATCAGGAGTCATGGATCAAATCCTGTGCTCAGAAACAGGATCAAACTGCTCGTGAGCACAAGGAGGGTGGAGCCCTGGGAACGTCTCACCTTAGTCAGACGAGACTGATAACGGATTTAGCCAATGGGCTCCTGTGGGGAAGTAGTGAAGAGCCAGCAGAAACATACACCCCCTGCATTGATGCCATACACAGATGTGCGGCTGTAAAGGCCCCAGCAGGAGGCAAACAGAGGAAAGGGACCCAGGGGTGGAAAAGTCTCCTGGTGTGTGGGCTAGGAATAAACTGGAATATGGAAAAATGGATGCTCAGGTTTTCATTTGAGCACCTGACCCTCCTCCCCAGTGTCAATACAAGTATCCCCAGGAGGCAGAGGAAGGACTAAAATCCACCATTGAAAGTTTGTTAGAGCAGGTGTTATTGTACAACTGGCCAGCACTAATAATGCCCCAGTTTGGCCTGTACTGAAGGGAGCTGGGACAACCTGGCGACTGACAGTGGATTTTAGTGCATTAAACGCAGTAACCCCGGCCAAGGCTCCAGTAGTGGCAAAGTACCAAGAAGTAGTTGCTGCAGTAGCAGCAGGAGCACAGTGGTTCTCAGTCACAGATTTAGCAAATGCCTTCTGTGCCCTTCCCTTGCACCCCACAGCTTGGTACAAATTCGGTTTCACTCACGGGGACAGCAGTTCTGTTTCATGAGACTCCCGCAGGGTTTTCATAATGCCCCTGAAATTTGTCACTCTCACGTAGTTAAGATGTGGGAAAAATTGACCCCTGAAGACCAGAAGAGAGTCATTTCCTATGATGATGATACACTGGTGCATGGGGACAATGAGGAGGAAGTTGGTAGGATAACTGAGAGTGTGTTACAGATCATTCCAGATGGTGGATTCAGGGTTAGCAGAGGCAAGGCACAATTGGTACAGCAGGAGGTAAAGTATTTAGGGGTCATGTGGGAAAAGGGGGACAAATCCCAGATGCACAACAGGTGGCAGTGATTGGAAAACTTCCCACCCCTACTGATGTGGCCTCCTTAAGAGCCCTGTTGGGGACCCTGAACTTCTCGAGCGATTTTATTGGGTGTACGCAGATGAGAGTCGCCCACTGTATCTTCTCCTGAAGAAAGGGCAACAGGATCTGGCCCAGGCCCCAGCCCTAGCGTATCCAAAGCTGGGAGAGCCATTCATCCTGCAATTGGCTAGCACTGACCTCACACTGGGAGCAGTGCTGCTACAGAAGCAAAGCACAGGGAAAAACGACAGGTTGTGGTGTGTGGATCCAAAACACTGAATGACTTTGAACAGAATTTCACCCGTTTGAGAGAGTGCTTGGCTTTAGTGTGGGCCTTGCAGAATTGGGAGTGTATCATTGGAAGGTCCCAAATCAGTACAGACAACACATTCCCCACTGAAATACAACATCTCAGGAAAGGTACAAGAAGGGCAGATCTCTAACCCTAGGTTGGCACAATGGACTCTGGCTCTTGTAAATCGAGGGGTAACCGTAGAAAAGGGAAAGATCCCGTCCCCTGTGCCGTATGGCCTTGTAGTGCTAGGGCAGGAACATGACTGTTCCCTGCCAGAGTACAAGCAGGAAACTGGCCAGTGAAATCAAGACTTACCTTGAGGAGAAAAATGCACAAATCTGGTTTGTGGATAGATCTAGTTTTTTAAGCACTGAGAAAGCTCAAATGAGAGCTGTAAAAATAAATACCAGCTAGGAACTGAAGGGACCAGTGAGGCCACACTCTGCGCAAGCTGCAGAAGTGGTGGCGGTATTGAAAGTGTTTCAGGAAGAGGATCAGGAAACCACCCTGGCAATATTTACTGATTCAGACTGGGTGTGCAGAGCAGTAGGGACATGGCCACCCATTTGGGCAGCCAGGGGAATGTGCACAGGTGATGGAAAGCCTGTGGCCCACAAACAGTACTGGGAGCAAGTGGCAGCCTTACTAAAGGGCAGGAAAGGAGACACGTACGTAATGCATGTATGAGCACATCAGAAACCAGGGAGTGAGGAAGGAGTTAGGAATAACAGGGCAGATACCTTAGCCAAACAAGGAGCCCTGTTAACACCAAGTGAAAAAGAGGAGGAGGTAATCAGTGCGGTAACCATAACAGAGAGATAGCTGTGTTAGTCTGTATTCTATCAACACAAAAAAACAGCCATGTAGCACTTTAAAGGCTAACAAAATCATTAGGTGATCAGCTTTCGTGGGACCGACCCACTTCTACTACTACTCAACATGAAAGGCACTACATTCATCCATTTGGACTGGAGATCCATCTTTTTAAGAAGTGGCTCTCGCCCATGAAAGCTCCTCACCTAATAAATTATTTTGTTATTTTTTAAAGTGCTACATGAGTGTTTTTTAGTGTAGTAACCAGAGCACAAAAGCAGGTGACAAGTCCAGAGACATTGGACCTGCAAACACTACAGGAAAGGGACAAAGAGATTGAGCAATTACTGAGGAAAGGACTAATCGGAGGGAAATGGCCTGTATACAAGACTCCAAAGGGGTGGTGTGGGCCACTAAATGTGACTCAGACATTGGAGAACAGCATAAGAGGTGACTAGTGCCTAAGAAGGTCAGGATGGAACTGGTTCAGTATGTTCATGAGCAAGGGCATTTTGGGGTGGACAAGACTGTGGAAGGGGTCAAAGACACAAGGCGGGGCCCACCTTCAGGGATGATGTAAAGCGCTGGTGTAACAATTGTTTGCAGCGTGCCATGGTCAATGCCGACCCACAGACACACAAGGGTCCCATTGCTCACCACAGAATTGAGGGTCCAGGGCCCAGACACAGACAGACTATATTGGACCCCTACCAGTGACTCCAAAAAACAAGTACTGTTTGGCAATTGCTGATCCCTTTATGAAATGGACAGAAGCCATCCCAACCAAGACTAACACAGCCCTAACTACAGCCAGGCAATTGTTCAATGTGGTGTTTAGCGCGTGGGGGATGCCGAAGGAAACTGATTCAGACCAAGGCCCACACTTCATTGGGGAAGCTATGTAGAAACTACGTAAAATGCTGGGCATTAAGCAACAGTTCCACATAGCAAGACAACCCCAATCGTCAGGACAAGCAGAACAAACTAATCGCACTCTAAAGGATGCGCTAAGAAAAATGGGAAAAGAAAATGGGAAAGGTTGGGATGAAAAGCTGCTATAATGCTAATGGCCTTATGGTCAGTCCCAGCAAGTTATGGTTCTACTCCTTTAGTAGCAATGATAGGAAGGAACATGCAAACACCCCAGCAGTGGTGGTTAGATGTTGATATTCCAGATGGGTGGCAACTCAAAGTCTTAAATGACCAGTGGATTCAGTCTCTTTTGGAGGCATTAACAGAAATCCATCAGAAAATAGCAGGACAGCTGGGTATTAACATAAAAAATATGGATAAAAAGCTGGGCTGGGCAAAAAGGCTTTGTGATGGAGTGAGGGATGTGTGTGACAGGCCGGGCTGCTCATACTGGCTAGGGATGACCAACCCCCTGCTGTCTGTAACCTAAGCTGGCAGGTAACATCTCTGTCCCTGAACAAACAGCGGGGAGGAGCCCAGCTGGGTTTGAATCAGAGGCAGCAATTGGAGGCTGGGGGAGAGTTGGAAGGTAGCTAGCTTGTGCAGAGGAGAGGCTAGACCCCAGATGGGGACCCCCTCGCGCCAATGGGGGCAGCCCTTGGGGTGCCTCTTGCCAAGATGGATTGGGATGACTGTCTCTGCCTGCTGTACTGACACTTCTGCACTGCGCTGTCTCAGTCGACTAATAAACTTCCTGTTCTACCTGCTGAGTGAGAGTCACTTCTGGCTGAGGACAGGGAGCAGTGCTTGGGGACCCCTGAACCCCATTACAGGCCTATTGAATGGAAAGTTGGAGATCAGGTGCTATATCAGAAATCTGCAGAGCAAGTGCATTCCTTGTGAATGAAAGGGGAAGGCCCAGTGCGTATTGCGGAGAAGACTGGCCCAACAGTATACCAGGTAGAAATCTGGTCCAAGAGGCTAAACATGCCAGAGTTAAAATGGTTCCATTCCTCACAGCTCAAACCCTGGAGAGGGGATGCTAAGCAGTAACCTCTTATTGGCCCCATGCAGGGGGGAGGGGTAGAAAAATGTCTATTTTTGTCTTTCAGAATTCTAAGAAAAGGCTGGTACCAGCAGGAAAACATAAGTGACCTGGGCACCATTATGAAGAAGCTGCTGTTGCAATTGTGTGTCTGTGTGTGCTTTATGTTACATGTTGTTTGTCTAATAGCTAACCCTATTCTTTGGCCTGTTGACATCCATGTAGTAAATATATGGAAAAATAAGTTCTCGGTAATGACACAATGTTGGATCGATCCAGTCAGATGCAATCACAGTAGCTGTTGTTTCTGCTGGGAACAGGGATTTGCCCATTACTGTAACAGAACAACTGGCAGGCTGTCACCAGAAACCCCATCACAATCTAAGTTGTCATTAATGACTGAATATTCTAATGCTATGATGGGAAACTGTACCGGATCAAAAACCACAATATACAATATTGACTGCCTTACACTCACACAGAAACAAGGATCAATATGCTTAAAGTTCCCATGTTCTCTCCAAAATGTGGGATATTAAAAGTTAAGAAGCTTGCGTGGCAGCCAGGAGGGGACACTGACATTAGGATGTTCATGGGGTTTAACGAACCTCACCTGCTTCAAATCTGGGACTCAAGGCCCAGGACTGTGACTTTTATAAAGAAAACTAACACTGGAAAATCATTGACGTGTTTCAGTGCGTGACTCATGGAAATTTGGGATATGTGTGTGAGGTGAAAATTTACAAGAAAGGGATGAATGTTTCTACATAAAGGACACAGGAATTCAAAGATGCATGTTTGATATATTCACTGAACAAAAGTCATCTGTTGTATATGCAGGAAGCAGGTGTGTTTGTGTAAGAAGTCATTGTTCAACTGTAGTAGTAGGTGATAAGGAATGGTATTTTATGACTCATTTAGTAAATAGGTGTTTTTGCAACATTACAAAGATTAAAAGCTGTGATTTTGAATATTACATACCTCTATGGACTATGTATTATATGAGGTCTAAACCACACTTGTATCACAATGTAAAACGTGTAGATTTAGGAACCTACAAGTATGACTATGATAAGAAAATTATTAATCCATCCTATGTTACATTCACATTTACAATATATTGCACAAGCAGAAGCACAATTACATATTGAAGTGCAACACAATAATGCAGAAATCACTCAAGTATCAAAAACCCCTGCAAATGCAGGACATCACTATTAGGGTGGTCGCTTTATACAACAGGCATGCTAAACAGAATGAAATGAAACAGCAGGCAAGTAACACTTTAAAGACAAACAAAATAATTTATTCGGTCAGGAGCTTTCGTGGGACACGGCTCTCGCTCTCTCTCTCTCTCTCTTGCTAAACACAATGGTTCACCCCCGTGTGGTGATCACTGGAATCCAGTCGGCACTATGAGTGAGTAGAGTCACTGGCCGTTTCTACACAGGCCACTTTCTTCAAAAGTGGCATGGTAATACACGGCCCCAAATATGCTAATGAGGTGCAGATGCAAATTCCCTGTGCCTTATTAGCATAATGACCCCTGATCTGGAGTCTGGAAGACCGTTCTTCTGGACTCCAGAATGCCGTGTAGAAGCATGGTCCCGGGGGGCGTGGTCTTCCGGAAGGAAGTCCTTCTTCCGGAGGCCCTTCTTCCTGAAAATTTTTGGGAAGAAGGGGCCTCCGGAAGATCCCCCCCCGGGGGCCGTGCTTCTAAATGCCGCTTTGGAGTCCGGAAGAACAGTCTTCCAGACTCCAAATCACATGACCGTATGCTAATGAGATGCAGGGAATTTGCATCTGTGCCTCATTAGCATCTTTCAGGCCATGTATTACCATGCCACTTTCAAAGAAAGTGGCCTGTGTAGAAACCGCCACTATGCCTTGCTGGATGAGGAGAACGGTTTGAAGGATGCAGGAAGCTGGCGTGCAAAGTGAAATAAGGCATTTGTTAATAATACCCAGGAGGCAAGACCAAGCTCGGTGAGTGTGAGTATTGGACTCCTGGAGTAGTAATGACAGCTTTAGTAAAAGCATCATTAAAGAGGGGTGTGTAACAGTATAACCAATATGGCTTCTTTACATCCATATTGAAAGGCCTTCTTCTACAGCCAGAATGAAGAGCAGCAGCCATTACCTCTGAAGCTACAGGTCACATACTCACATCCAACCTACATTTCAGCACAACAGTATCACACAAAGCTGTTAAGAAGACAACCACATCCTACACCATCTGTTACCAGAATCTGGTAAAGAAAACTTAGCTAACAGCATCTCATCTGGCAAGCAACAACTTAGCAATAGCTGAGGTTGTGGAATCACCATTCTATGATGATTGTCTTCGCTTTTCTACTCTTTTCTGTGTAATCTCTGTCTGGTTTGAAATTGCTCCCATTTGCTGTATAATTAATTTTGCTGGTGTAAATCAGTGGTGGGATTTGATTGGTTAGGTAATTCTGTTACAGTATATTGTGGTTGGTTAGTAAAATTATAGTAAAATAGTTGGTCAAGGTATAGCTAACCGGGACTCGTTTCACTACTTAAACTGGAAGAAGTGGGTCTGTCCCACGAAAGCTCATCACCTAATAAATTATTTTGTTAGTCTTCAAAGTGCTACATGACTGCTTTTTTGTTTTCACTTAAACTGGAGTCCAAGAAGCAAAAAGCAGGAAGGGAAGAAGCAAGGCAGGAAGGCAAGAATGATGGAAAAAGGAACATCTTAAGGAAAAAACCTGGGAGGACTCACCCCCATTCCTCAAGAACCCCAAGACCAGCACCGCCAGACCCTGAGGTGCAGCAACCAGCATCTAGAGAGTGACTCTGTCTGACCCAACAGGGGAAATCCGCCTGCCTTATCATGATACTGTGAGCTTAGCATGTATTCTGTTTTCTTAGTAATTGTAAATAAATAAAGAATAAGAATAGTACTGTGTAAGGCTTTTTTCAGTGGCACAAATCCTGCATACCCACAGGAAATTACAGCCTGAGCCCTAGGAATGGAGTGAGGGTGGGAGTTTAAATGAACAGGGTCACGCCTTGAGCCCTACAGATTGAGTAAAGGTGTGTGTCCCCCTGAAGAGTGGAAGGATAAAGAAATTTGTGTGGGTATCAACTCAGCAAAAGCCTTCATAATACTCAGACATAAGACTACCTCAGACCCAAACAACAACCCCGCCACATCCAGAGAGTCCAGACTCCCTCCACCTTGGTCCCAGCTGTGTGCCAGGGTCAGATATTGTACAAGATTATATTCAAGCCACCACAACAGACAAATCAGAATTTTAAGATTTTGGTACCAGAGGCTTCTTCCTTGTATTTGTCCAGAGCCTAGAGCAATGGGCTTCCATTCCTGAGCAGGATCTGTACGCATTGGCATAGCAAACATGAGAATTCATTTTAAAAAATAGGCTAAAGAACATTATGAAGGTTATAGTGTCTAGAACTCAAAAATTAGGAAATGTCAGAATTAGGGTTGTCCTGGCAACCGTAAATCAGCTCCTTTGTGAGTGTGATGAGGCAGTCTTGGGTTACATAATCCCTTTCAATTGTTTTCACACACTCCTGCCTCATTCCATGCCCTGGCAGGACGATGCTCTGGTAATGAAACAAGGGTGTGTAGTAATGAAGGTAGACAACTGTTTGTATAATAAAGAAGGATGTAATCTGTAGGAGCCTCACAACCTTTGCTGCTGACGTCAGAAGGAGGGTAATGAGTGAGGCAGGGGACTGCAAAAAGTTAGAAGTGCTAGAGTTCCTCCTCTCAGTGGCTGGATGCACCTTTTTTAATCATGGGCAAAACAATGTATTTCCCATCATTTCATTCTCCTAAATTGCTGAACTGACATTACTGAAACTTTCCAAAAAATGTTCATCTTGAGGCAACTGCTGGTCAGGGATAATTGAAGCCCAAACTGTCAACATTTGACTAAGTTATGAGCACCTGACAACGGGGTCCTATAATACAAAGTGTTGGGCTACGTTAACACGGGGTATGAAAACTGCCATGCATGTACTATAACAACTTATCCTCAAACCTACACTATCGAGACAGACAGCTCTTCTGGCCAATCAACTGGTGTCTCTGGCACTCACATAGACAGCTCTGCAGATTAACTATTATCCAGATAACCGCCTTTCAACACCTTGACAAGCAGATCCTGTGAATAAGGTCAGGTCTATACTAGGGGCAGCGTTGAACTAAGATACACAACTCTGGCTACATGACCAGCTTAACTGGAGTTGACGTACCTCAGATTGAGTCACTGCAGCATCTCCACCACGGCAGGATCGACAGGGGACACTCCCCTTACGCTTTTTTTCCACTGGAGTACCGGAATCGATGAAAGCGTGATCAGAGGTCAATTTACTGCGTCTTTACTAGACCAGCTAAATGAGCCTCCAGGGGATCAATCCCTGCAGAGATGATCTTCAGGTAATTGTAAATAAGGCCTAAGGACCCTTGCAATGTCCAAACACACATATTCTTGGATCATCCAAGAGTTCTGCAATATCAAGGCTGGAAGTAGTCCAGACTGACCAACAGCCTTAGCAATAGGCAGCTCCACAACATGCTTCACAGACTGAAGGGAAAGACTGTAGCCATCGTAGGGAGAACTGTCTCATCTCCAGTGTTCCCTGGAAGCTGAGCACTTTGCACAGCCACCCAGGAGAGATTCAGGTGCCACCCAACTGATCAGAAGAGCTCACCGCACCCACAGCTGGCAGCATGTGTTTCTACTGGTGGTTCACATCCACACATGCCTTGGTGCAGGTAACAAAACTTATTCCACCCATGGATGGAAAAAAAACAGAATTTTTTAGAATCATAGAACTACAAGGGACCTTGGGAGGTCATCAGATCCAATCCCCTGCACCCACCGCAGGCCTGAGCGCCATCTACTTCAGCACGATAGATATTTATCTTATCTTCCCCATGGTACTTGAAAGCTGTTATCATGAAATACATTTGAGGCTACAACAATGATCAAACTCATACCCCCCCGGCTTTAACTGCTGAGCTGTTCCTAAGGGATCAAATCTCATCATATGTTTTTGTCAAATAAAATATTGAACAATTTTGCATTTTCTGCATTACATTTATTCTTGGTGCTATGGCCAATTTTACAAAGCTGAAAACAATTATGAGCCAAATTTACACAGAAAATATGAATTATAATTGAAAATTGTTCAAGAACATAAAACTAGAGGCCCACCAAAAAGCCATGATCAAGGAAGAAGTCTGGATTGGTTAAAAACTGATGTTGTTTAGAGGAAAGTGAAAGCAACTACAAAACTTAAAAATAATATATAACACATGGATGATAATAATAACAGTAATGAACAGAAATGAAAGGCTAGGAGAATTTTAGTAAATTGATAAGGAACAAAAGGGACACAAAGATAAATCTGTGCTATCAGAGTAAAGGAAATTCCGAGGGAATGGCAAAAGTATTTTTGGAATAAAAGGGAACTTGACAGTGGCATTGGTCCACTACTGGACGGAACTAATAGAATTATCAATAATAATGCAGAAAAAGCAAAAGTGTTCTGTTCTGTATTTGAGAAAGGTCTATATAAGGAGACCACTTTCCATAAGGTGGTAACATTTTTTCCTTGTTAAGTATCTGCTACTAATATTAGACATTCTTAAATCAGCAACTCCAGATAACTTGTATCCAAGAATTTTCAAAGAGCTAACTGAGAAGCTTGCTAGACCACCAATGCTGGGGGCATTTTTTCACTTAGTCTGGAACACCAGGGTCATTTCAGAAGACTGGAAGAAAGCTACAGATGTGCCAATATTTAAAAAAGGTAAACGGGATGACCAAAGTAATTATAGGTCTGTCCTTCTGAAATCCAATCCAAGCAAGATAATGGAGAAGCCGATAGGAGATTTTAATAATAAATAATTAAAGGCTGGTAGTGTAATTAATGCCAGTTAACACTGGCTTATGGAAAATAGATCTGGTTATGCTAACTTTATTTCTTTTTTGGCAAG
Organism: Carettochelys insculpta; assembly: GCF_033958435.1. Taxonomy (NCBI): domain Eukaryota; kingdom Metazoa; phylum Chordata; order Testudines; family Carettochelyidae; genus Carettochelys; species Carettochelys insculpta. The sequence continues at coordinate 706,254 of NC_134151.1, forward strand.
ACTATAAATTTAGTTGATAAAAGTGACAATGTTGGTGTAACATACTTAGACTTCTGTAAGGAAATTTGACTTGGTTTGACATGATACTTGGATTAAAAAACTACAAAGATGTAAAATGAACTGGCCTTCATTCACTAGATTAAAAGCTGGTTAACTGATAAATATGAAAATGTAAATGTAAATAGGAAATCATTACCAAACAGGTGTTTTCTCTAATGGGATCTGGCAAAGATTGGCTCTTGGCCCAATGCATTTAAACATTTTTATTACTGACTTGGAAGAAAACATAAAATCATCACTAGTAAAGTTGGAAAGTGACACAAAAATTGAGGACACTGTAAATAATGAAAAGGAGAGCTCACTGTTACAGAGCAGTTGGATTGCTTGGTAAACTGGGCATAGTTATTAGCCACCATGGTTAGGGACATAACCCTGTGTCCTTAGCCACTGATTGCGAGAAACTGGGAGTGGATGATGGGATGACTCATTCAATTATCTCCTATTGTGTTAATTCCCTCTAAATGATCTCACACTGACCTGACCTCTATCAGAAGACAGCAGATTGGACTAAATGAACCATTGGGTTCATATAGTTGGGTTATTCTTACGTTAAGCTAACGGTATGCCTTTTAATGTGGCTAAACAGAACTATCTAGAGACCTAAGAACACAGAATTTAGGCCACTGTTACAGAATGGGAGGCTCACCTGGCAAGAAGGGGCTCTCAAAGATTTCCAAGTCACGAGCCCCAGCATAACACTGTGTGACCTAAAGGCTCATGTGATTCTTGGATGTTTAAACAGGACTCTGGAGTAGGAGCAGAGAGGTTATTTTACCTTTGACTTTAGCACTGCTGCAGCCACTCCTGGAATACTCTGCTCAGTTCTGGTATCCACAGTCCAAGGACAGTGCTGATAAACTGAAGAGGGCTCACAGAAGAGCCACAAGAATGGTTAACACATTTGAAAACCTGCCTTCTGGTGATAGACTCTGGGCAATCAATCTATTTAGTGTCACAAAGATAAGTTAAGGGGCAATGTGATTACAGTTTGTAGGTTACTACCTGGGGAGCATACATAGTAATGGACTGTTTGGTTTAGCAGAGAAAGTCAAACATGATCCAATGGCCAGAGGTTGAAGTGAGACCAGTCCAGACTGGAAACAATCACACGTGTTTAACGGTGAGGGTAATTAAGCACTGGCGGAGCTTACCACAGCTCCTGGGGGTTCTGCAGCCCCTGGCCATTTGGCAGTGCAGGCTGGGTGCTTTTCACAGAGATCTGCTCTAGGGATGATATGGGAGCAGGTCTCCGTCCTGTGTTATGCAGGTCAGACTAGATGGTCACAACGGTCCTTTCTGACCTCGGACTCCATGAATTTGTTAAAGTGAATCTGTGAGCCCACCTGGGACCTGAGAAGGCCTGGCAGGCTACGGCACAGCAGCTCCAGTTCTCCTCTGCAGTGAGGACATGGGATTGACCAGCACGTGATCTTCTGGCTTCTGTGTATTCAGCCCTACCCTGCCATTGCTCATGTGTCTGCACAAGCGCACATGGGACCACACACATGCCACTCATACAAGGCCTCCACTCCCACACCCCCTTATAGGAAACACTCACTTGTCTCTCTCTCTCTCTCTCTCTCTCTCTCACACACACACACACGTACGTCTCTTGCGCACTTTCCTTCTCAGCCCATTTTGAAAACGTCTCTCTTGTGCAGCCCCCTTATGAATGTCAGACAGGGTCCCCCACACTCCTGCTGAGTTCCCAACACATCTAGGGGCTCATCCTGCTATTTCCATTGCTAAGTCCCTCAGCTCCCCATCCAAAGAAGGAAGCTGCCTGTGCCAGCACCTCTCACAAGCCCTCTGTCTCTCTGCCAGTCTTCTTTGTGACTTGACAGAGCCAGTGACAGCCCAGGGCAGCCTGTGCCTAGTGTGCGGATTGGAGGTGCTTGAGCCCATGTGGTGAAGTGTTGGGCCAGGCTGGGAGCTAGGCTTGCTCCATTAGCAGTGGATTGGGAGTGCCAGGCCTGCATGCTGAACAACAAGAGACAAAACAAAGCCATCAATTAGCCCTTCCCTGGAGCCCTGTGTGTGCTGACCCTGGCACTGCTCCCAGCTTCTCTGCAGAGCTGGCTAGCAGAGGGTGCACAGCTGCCAACAGGCTCTCTGCTGTGCATCTCTTTCTGGGCAATCCGGAGAAATGGAGGAATGTCCCTCAGCCACAGCTCCCGCCTGCTCTAGGAACACAGGGCTGGGCCCTCAGGGGTCCGCTGGGTCACCGAGGCCCAGCTCCTGCAGCTGCAGCAGCCCTGTCACGTAAGCTCATGTATACACCTACCATGGCGTGTTTGCCACCACAGTCCCTCGTGGGAGGCTGCTCCTGACCTTCCCTCCTCTGCTGGCTGGCAACCTGCTTTTCAGTCCCAGCCTCTACATGTTCAAGGCCACTTTGTCCCCATTAGCTCCTGGCTTCAGCAGGACTGCCTCAGGCATTGGTCCTACCTGTCTCCCTCACGGTCCCCCAGGGGCTCGGTGTTTGCAGACCCTCCTTGGACGAGCACATGGGCCTGGGGTGGCCACAGGAGCCACACAGAGCTTCTCCCCACAGGGCCTCAGACATCCAACAGCCACAAGGCGCTGAGCCTGTGTGAGTTGTGCACAAAGAGGCTACGGTAGCCTGCTCTGTGCGGCAGGAAGAGCCTGGGCAGCTGTCCTGGTCCCAGCTTTGTGTCTGGAGCTTCGGGAGCTCCCAGAATGAGTCCAGCTCCAGGCCCAAGTATTTTAGGAAAAGATATGAGAACGGGCATCAGCCAAAGTTGGTGGCCACACCCTGATGCCACCAAAACATCTGTCCTGAGAACCCCTGTCCCAGAGCTCCCTGCAGTGTAACCACAGCTGGGGAGAGCCGGGGTGGCTGGCAGGCTGCAGTGGCACACAGACACAAAGGGTGTATTTTGCATGTTGGAAGGCTGTTTGAGAGCAGCCCGGGTGGGAGCTACTGCAGCAAGGCATTGTAAGGCCCTCATGGCTACACGGCAGGAGTGGCTCAGATCCTCACTGATTTGTAGCGTGTGCTGGTATGTCACAGCTGTGTTTTTGCTGCTATTTCTAGCATGCTAGCTAGACTCACCTTAGCACTAGACACCGCCTACTTCAGGGCAGACAGACTCTCACTTGTTGCTCTCTGGGATGCTCAGACTCTCAGCAGGGAAGAGGAAAACTGCAAGGAGTGAACTAGGCTTAGATCTCAGGCCTCCTGCTTGTGGCCGGGAAAGGGCAATCTAAAGTGGAGGGCACCTTCTGTGTCTCCTCTGACCGGCAACTCCCCTGCCCTGCTCCCAGCTGAGGGCTGCCACACTCTCCTTGTCCCACCAGGTACCTATGCGGGAGGTGTTCTGTCCTCCGACTGTGCCGCTGCCTTGGAAGGCCTGGCCATTCTCTCCGGAAGCCAGGCCCAGCTAGGAAGCAGGCGGCAGCCATTTCCCACACCAGCCGAGACTAACTGCTCCAGCTTGCTGACTCCACGGCAACCCTGCTGCAAAGTGGTGGAGCACGTGGGCGAGTTAAAGGTGGGATGGAAGCAACTGCTCCTGTTGGTCAGGGATCAGCATCTCCAGCAACTGGCCACCCAGCCAGAGGGTCACGCCTTGCACAAGCACCTGCACTCCCAACAGCTCATTAGAGGTGCGTGGCACAACACAGAGACCCATAGCAGCCCTTGTGCAGCAGAGGGCCATGCTGCTACAGCCCTGCAGTGTGCTGGGAAACCTGGTTGCAGGCTTCATCAGGCTGGGTTCTGCCCCAAGGCTCCCACTAAAGCAAAGAAAAGGGGCTGGGTGACATTCGGGAGGCACTCTGGCAACCTGTGAAAGGGTTGCCATGGTGCTCTGCTGGTGTGTGGCCTCCTGCCTCGCAGACAGCTCTGCCTGTGCATCTGATGGGACTGCTGCCCACGTCCGCTCTCAATCTCAGGCAGCCATCCCAGGTGCTTCTGATAGTTTGGTGGCGACTCATTGCCAGCGATTCTGATTGGAAAGTTCTTCCTGGGGGACGAGCACGGCAGTGGCCCAGTGTTTCAGAGAATATTGGTGATGAGGGTGATGGTTCCCATCCAGTGCAAAGATGGGAGCTCAGGTGGCTGAAAGGGTTGTCCTAGTGTGGCTTACTGATGGGAGTGAAGTCAAACTGAAACCCCCTTCACAGCTGTAACGTAGACAGCCACTGGTGGACAACCCTTAGGGTAGCCTGCCCCCCGCTTTAGTTGAACACACACACACACACACACACACAAAATGCAGTGTAGAGGGTATGGCAGGCTATGGCTTTGCGGAATCTCCTGGAACTTTGCTTTTCAGGTCCTTAATATGGAATTGCATAAAAACACTTTAAAAGCATATTGGCTGTCTGTCTAAAAAACCAGTATGGTTCCCATGATTATAGTGGCTAGGTTCCTCACAATCTTCATAGAAATTCTATTGTCTGCACGGCTAGTTGTCACGTGACTCAATTTTTATATCAGAGATGGAAGCCATTTTATGCGTCTAGTGTATCTATTGGCCCCAAACATTGTGCCAAGGGGCCCATGTGAGATGTCTAATAAAATCTGGTGATGCCCTGAATCTATGTATGCTACTTATAGGTCTGTATCATGTATGTAGGTAGAGTTATAGATTTTAGCTATGTAACTGTGTTAGAAAATGTTTCAGTGCTGATCTTCACAATAGGAAATGTGAACTCAGTCCCAGTGAGGACATTGGGCTGAACAATGAGGTGGAAACCAGGTGCTCAGATGCCGAATCCACATCCCAGATGCTTGGGACTTGTCAGTTGAATGCAGCGCACTGGTCAGGTGACCTGAGCTGAGCAAATTAACTGAAATGAGATACCCAGGCATATACTCTACCTGCCATGTAACTCACTGGGGCACGTTAGAAAAACCAGCGACCAATGGCAGTTGGCCACAGCAGCTCACCTGGGTCAGATGACATTGACCCTCAAGGGTCTGATAGGAAGAAGAAAGGGATTTGTCCCCACATACAAGAGAGAACCATGAGGTGGACTTAGCAGCGTCCATCTGGGAATGGATCTTGCATCTTTGTTCTGGGGCCTGTCCTCATGGGTCCATGTCCCAGCATGTGGACCCTAGCAGGCTAGACCTACAATTCTCCAGTAACTAAAACTATGTGACCTGCAATGGACTTTCAGAGACTTTCAAGAATCAGCAAATAACATCACTGGCTGCATCTATAGCTGCAATGGGTGTGTGTGAAGTGTTGCTTTAACAACTTTTCTTCCTAACCCTGTTCTTTCCTTTTTTATTAATAAATCTTCAGATATTTAGATCTAAAGGATTTTGGGTAAGCTTGTTGTTTGGGTAAGATCCAAGTGTACATTGACTCAGGCCTGTGGCTGAACCCTTTGGGGCCTGGGAGAATCTGTGTGGAGTTGGTGAAATAGGTTTAAGAACCTCTCATCTGAGTTTGGGGTTGCTGGTCTGGGCTGGTACAGCAGCTGGGCACTCTGTGGGTTTGCTTGTGTGGCTTCTGTTTGGCCAGTGGGGCTGGCAGATGTGCTGTGGTGGCTGGTTGGATTTGCCTTAGTGAGAAGGAAATCCCAGCTGGGGGCTGTAAGTAGCCAAGATTTTCAGCAAAGTTACCCTGCATTGATTTCTCCAGCTGTGCCCAGAAACCTCACCCTATTATACCAGTTAGCTGAGCAGGGCAATGACAGCATATAGAAAGAGTCTGAGATGGAACGGCTCAGTACCATTACATTGTACAGATAGGAAAGTGAGGCATGGATTTGGGGGCCATTTTACTTATTTTGGAGCCCAGTCTGATGCACCTAGAATCTGAATTTTCAGAGGATAGAGTTGTATCTAATACTCCATATGTCCAAAGCACAGCTGTCTGCAGCTTCTGTGCAGTTGTGAGTGCTCCGCACTTCCACAAGTCAGAGCACGGGGTCTCCCATGCAGCAGTGAGGAACACACAAGTCAGCATTTGTGCTAGTTGCAGTGACTTGCCCACAATCACACAGGAACTCTGAGGCACAGGCAGTTGTGGTGCTGGCAGACCGGATGCCACTCCAAACCAAGGCATTAGATCTCAACAGACCACTATCAAATACAGAGCATTAACCAGTCTAGCTTACCACCTGTGTTAGTATTGTTAAAACAGCTACTAGAGTATAAAAATGTGCTTCACATTTAGATTTTATGAAGTGCTTTCAAATTGCTGTCTGCATTCATCTCACTTCTAATACCTGCATCCCATGTTATAAATCACAGAATCAGAGGGTTGGAAGTGACCTCAGGTGGTCATCAAGTCCAGCTCCCTGCTCAATGCAGGACCAATCCCAACCAAATCATCCCAGGCAGGGCTTTGTCAAGCCAGGACTTGAAAACTTCTAGGGGTGGAGATTCCACCACCTCTTTCGGTAACGCATTCCAGTGCTGCACCACCCTCCAGGGGAAATAGTTTTTCCTGATATCCAACCTACTCCTCTCCTACTGCAGCTTGAGACCATTGCTCCTTGTTCTGTCATCTGGCACCACAGAAGCCTGCTCTGCACCAGGGAGTAAAGTTGATCCCAGATATGCAATTCTGGTCACTCTATTAGTATAGCTAGAATTGACGTATCAGTATCAACTTTGTTTCCTGATATAAATTGGGGCTCTTTGGGCTCGTGCTGATATCCCTTATTCCACATGGCAGCATGAACTACCAGGGTCGATGGCCGAGCCCAGAGAGAGCGATTTTGCTGCATCTTCATTGATGCACCAAAATCAATCTCTGGAATATCAAATGCGGTGAGTCGAACACCGACCCCCGTAAGTATAGACATACCCTGAGAACAGCCTCTCTCCATCCTTCAGCAGCAGCTGCTATCATACCCCCCCTACTCTTCTCTTCTGTAGGCTAAATAAGCTGAAATCCCTCAACCTTTTTGTGTTTCCTCTCTAACTGTCAATCACCAGACAGGAGAGAGGCATTGACAAAGGTATCAAAACAAAAAAGTGTCCAGTAGCACTTTAAAGACTAGCAAAATAATTTATTAGGTGGTGAGCAGAGGGTCTGTCCCACAAAAGCTCATCACCTAATAAATTATTTTGTTCATCTTTAAAGTGCTACTGGACGCCTTTTTGTTTTGATAGTATATAGACTAACACAGCTATCTCTCTGCTACTATTAACAAAGGTGAAAAGCTTGTTTCAAAGGTGAAATACTTGTTTCAATATTTAAGGCAAATACTAGCCTCAAATATTGAGTCTGTTCTGGTCTGGCTATGGTCTGAAGAAGTGGGTCTGTCCCACAAAAGCTCACCTAATAAATTATTTTGCTAGTCTTTAAAGTGCTACTCGACTGCCTTTTGTTTTATTTCAAAAGAGGTGTTATCTCTTGCCCAACAAAGAAAGGTCCATTAACAGGAGATCAACCATTGTTGAGCATCAGAAGCCAAAAGCTTTTGTAGATTGCTCTCCCTCCCCCACCCCTCCCACACCAATGAAAGGCCACTGCAACGAATTATTAAAGACCTACAACCTATTCTTAATCAGGATGCTACACTCCAGAAGGCCCTGGGTGACATGCCTGTTCTCTCCTACAGACAACTTCCCAACCTCATGAGGATCCTTACTAACAGCCACAGTCTGTACCCCAGGAACACCAGTCCTGGAACCTTTCCCTGCAACAAAGCCCGCTGCCAGCTTTGTCCACATATCTTCTCTGGAAATACCATCACTGGACCTAACCAGGTTACTCACAGAATCACGGGCACTTTCTCATGCTCCTCTACTAACATCACATATGCCATCATGTGCCAACAATGCCCAGATGCTTTGTATATTGGACAGACTTCTAACTCCCTTAGACAAAGGGTCAACAGGCACAAAACAGACATCAAAACACTCCAGATCCACAAACCAGTTAGTCAACATTTTAATGGAATGGGGCATTCTGTCAATGACCTCAAGGTGTGTGTGTTACTGAAAAGAAATTATCACTCCTTTGTAGAAAGGGAAGTGGACGAACTGACATTTATATTCAAATTCGGAACATTAACACCTGGTTTAAATCATGATGCGAACTTTCTGAGTCACTATAGGGGCTCATCTGCATACTCAACTCAATCTAATTCTTGATCTTCCCCCCCACCCCTCCACTCTCTGATTTGCTCACCTTGATTATCTTTTTCTGATTTGTCCTCCTTGCTTACTGTTTTTGGTTCTCTGTGTCTTAAATATTGAGTCTGTTCTGGTCTGAAGAAGTGGGTCTGTCCCACGAAAGCTCACCTAATAAACTATTTTGCTAGTCTTTAAAGTGCTACTTGACTGCTTTTTGTTTTGACAATGAAAGGTAGATGTACAACCCAATTCCTCCCAACAGCTGAATTTGCAACTTGAGGCAGAAAGGAGGGCACAGGCACACAGACATCAGTAATCTTTCTGGCAGCAGTAGCTGGTGGGATGGCTTGAACATGCTCTGCTGCCATGGTGCCACCAAGCACCAGAATAAAGAGCCCGGCCAACCTGAGTCCCTGGTTCCTTCTTCCCCAATAACTCCAAGGCAGAGTGGACTGGGAGAGGGATGGGGACTTGCACAAGGAACACCACCAAGGCTGCTCATGATTCCCTGTTCTGTCCACTCCCTCTGAAGCTCCCTGGCTCTGGCCACTGTCAGATGACAGGACCCTGGGCTGGATGGACTTTTTGGTCTGACTCAGTGTGGCCATTCTTACGTTCTTGTGACAAATCTGAGGAACTCTGCCAGGTAAAGTGTCTGAGGTGTCAGTAGAGGTGGTTTTGGAGCAAATTAATAAATTAAACAATAATAAGTCACCAGGACCATGTACTATTCATCCAAGAGAAAGAACTCTTTCTGATAACTGTGGTATGGAGCCATTCATTTTAACCAGCTTCTGTACCAGCTGAGGCAGGGGCACTGGAACAGGATAGAGGTCAAGGGCCATGGCCCTCCCAGTATTTGAAAGTAGAGAGACCTGGCCCATCTACTTTTCAGAATGGGCCTGTCCCCTGCCCCCTCTTCTTCCCATGGAACCCCAACCCCTGGCCAGGCTGGAAGCTGAAACCCACGCGGATAACAGTGGCTTGGGGAGCCAAGGTGGCTAGCAGGAGCTGCCTACCTGGGGTGGAAGGCCTGTAGCACGCACACAGATATGATTAGGTTGGCATAAGCTGTCTAACTGTGTTCTGCAGACGAGAACTCAAAGTAAAGTTTGTGTGCTGTTTTTCAAGTGTCTGCCTGAGGCTGGTAAGCTCATTCCTAAGTCACTAATGGACAGCTTGACAGAAGGGAATCAAATGCAATTCTCCAGGGCAGCCTTAACCATGAAGCCATCTTTTCTGCTCCTGCAACTCTCCCTCTACCCACATTCACCACAGACTTTCCAACTTCTGCAACAAATGAGGTGGGTACTAAGCACAGACAACAGTTCCACCCTGTGCACTGAGCGAGACAGCCAACTTAGTGTCAGCAGTAAACTAGGTTTGATGGGCACCGGTAATCAGTGTCCATATGCAAGTCAAAAACATGGAGACCTGGGAGAAGAGTCAGAAACTGGAAGGTGCAGGGATAAAGAGAGACAAAGGAGAACTGGAGGGAGAAATCTAATCACTGTTTTCAAATTGTGCGTACTAACGAAAGAAGTATGTGAAATAAGCAGGAAGAACTCGTAATGCTAGTACTGTGGCAGGGTAGGGCCAGGAGAGGAAAAGACAGGAGTAAAAACAGCAGAGATGGAGCTGACAATCCAAGTGGGAGCAGCTGAGGAGTGGGCTGCCCTAAATCGACTAGGGCCAGCTGATCCCACTCAGGGCTGCCTTTACAGGCCCTTCTCCACGCAGGGCAAGGGGAGAGTTTGGAAGGTGAGTGAGGAGAGGGAAGGAGACTTAGAGGAACACCAGGGACCACAAAAGAGGAGAGGAGCCTCAGCAACCTGAGGGGCTGGATTGCCCCAATTCAGGGGGGCCTGAAGCTCAACCGGAGACTGTGAGGAGCTGCTCAGCTGGAGGAGCCAAACAAAGGAGGGGACTTGCTACCATGGCTACCACTAGTGGAAGGAGGTACCGGGGGAATCATCTGGGGAAGTGGCCCAGGGAGAGGAGCTGCAGGGGCAAGGGCGAAGGGAGTCAGCCCTCACTGGTAGTGGCCCTCCAGGGTCCCTGGGCCGGAACCCAGAACGAGTGGGTGGGGACTGGGTTCCCCCACAGACTGCCCCTGGCCCAAGCAAGGGTAATGGGGGTCACATGGTGGGGCCAGTGGACTGAAAGGAGGACCTGGGGCCCAGGAATGAGACTGACCCTGCCACAGTACATAAACCTACCTATGACATAGCTGGCACCACGGAGACTTGGTGGGATAATATGCAGTCCTGGAACATAGATATCAAAGGTGACAGGTTACTCAGGAAGGACAAAGGGGAGAAAACGGAGATGATACTGTCTATAGAAAATGTACCCGTCCGGACTGAGGACGGGATGGAAATAGGAGACAGATTTGTTGAAAGTCTCTGGGCAGGGAAACAAAAAGGGGGAGACATAAACCACAAGGCTGATGTCATTATGGAGATCTTCTACGGGCCACCTAACCGGGAAGAAGAGGTGGATGAGGATTTTTTTTTAAACAACTAACAAAATGATTCAAAGCACAGGACTTGGTGATTATAAGAGATGTCAACTACTCAAATATCTATTGGGAAAACAACACCGCAGGGAACAGATAATCCAACCAGTTCTTAGAGTTTGTTGGAGACCATTTTTTATTCTAGAAGACAGAGAAAACTGCCAGGGGAGAGGGTGTTCTAGATTTGACTTTGACAAATAGGGAGGATATAGACAGCTGAGAATATGAAAGTGGAAGGCAGCTCGGGGGGACCTGATTATGAAATGGTCGCGTTCATGATTCTAAGGAATGGTAGGAGGGTGAACAACAACAAAAAGACAATGAATTTCAAGAAGACAGACTTTGGCAAACTAAGGGAATTGACAGGTAAGATCCTACAGGAAACAAGTCTAAGGAAAAATAATTGAAGACAGCTGGCAGTTTTTCAAAGAAACATTATTAAAAGCTAGGGTGACCGTATCTCCCTGTCCCAAATACGGGACAGGGAGATATGCAGGGGGAGGGGCAGCTCCCTCTGGCTGCACCAAGTCCTGGGGAGATGGTGCCCAGCCCCCCAGCTTAGACCTGGGGAAGTGGCAGCCACAGGTGCTCCCCTTCTGGAGCCTCAGGAAAGCAGTGGCCACAGGCATCCTGGCCTGGTATTCTGGGGAAACAGGAGCTTCCTCCCAGAGCCCCAGGGAAGCAGCGGCCACGGGCACTCCCGCCCCCAGTCCCAGGCCCCAAGAGCCTAAATACAGGACAAAGAGTCCCTTTTAAAAAATAAGTCGAGATGCCTTTTTGGTGGCCCCAATATGGTGGTCCCAATATGGGACTGTCCCACCCAATATGGGATGATTGTTCACCCTGCCAAGGGCACAAAATGCAAACCATTCCACTGTGTTGGAATGACAGAAAGGGTGGGAAGTGACCACCGTGACAACCAGGAGACCTTGAAAGATCTAAAAACTGAAAAAACAGTCCTACAAAAAGTAGAAACTACATCAAATTACAAAGGATGGTCAGTTCTGCTCAATATCTTCATTAATAACGTAGACAATGGCATGGAGCATACACTGATACAACTTGTGGATGATACCAACCTGAGATGGGTTGCAAGTGCTTTGGAGGGCAGGATTATAGTGCAAAATTATCAGGATAAACTGGAGAAATGGTCTGAGGTAAATAGGATTAAATTCAATCGGGATAAATCCACTTTGAAAGAAACAGTTAGTTACACACATACAAAATGGGAAATAACTACCTAGGAACGAATACTGCAGGAAGTGGTCTGGGAGTGACAGTGAATCACAAGCTAAACATAGGACAACAATACAACACTATGGCCAAAAACCCAAATATTATTCTGGCACATATTAGCAAGAGTATAGTATGCAAGAGACAAGAAAAATTCCTCTATTCTACTCTGCACTGATTAGGGCTCATCTAGAATATTGTCTAGTTCAGGACACCACGTTTCATAAAAAGATGAGGAATAACTGGAGCCAATCCAGAGAAGAGCAGCAAAAATGATTCGAGGTCTAGAAGCCATGAGCGACGATTGGAAGAACTCGGTTTGTTTAGTCTGGAAGAGAGAAGATTGAGAGGGGCCAGGAGAACAGCTTTCAAGTACATAAAAGGTTGTTACAAGGAGAAGTGAGGTACGTTATTTGCCTTAAGCTCTAAGAATAGGGCAAGAAGCAATGGGTTTAAATTGCAGCAAAGGAGGTTTAGGTTGGACATCAGGAAAAACTTCCTGTCAGGGTGGTTGAGCACTGGAATAAATTATCCAGGGCGGCTGTGGAATCGCCACCACTGAAGACTTAAGAGCAGGTCACACAAACACCTGCCAAGGAAGGTCTAGATCATGGGTTCCCAAACTGGGGGGTGTGCCCCCTTGGGGTGTGTGAAGAAATTCAAGGAGGGGTGCAAGGCAACCCAGCAACCCCCATCATTCTCCCAACCCCAAGAAAGAGCTGGCCCTTGCTTCCATCTCTCGGCCCCTGCCATCTCATGTGGGCAGCCTGGCGCAGACACTATAAAAAGCAGGCAGCTGATAAAGGCCCCCATGGAGCTAACTGCCTCCCTCAAAGGTGAGTGAGTGTGGGTTGGGGAGAAGAGGAAGATGGATGGCTGGAGGTGCCTGGTTTTGGGGGAGAGCAGGGGCTCAGGCAGGCACTCACGGGCAGCTGGGCTGGCTGGCCCGCAGCTTGGGAGGGTGGGCAGCTTGGGCAGCTGGCCCCAGGAGCATGGGGCTCAGGCAGGTGGCTCAGGCAGTGGCTGGTGGGTGGGCGGCTGGCCCCAGCAGCGTGGGGGCTCGGGCAGGTTGCTAAGGTGGCTGGCCTGTGGCTTGGGTGGCTGGCCCATGGCTGGTGGGTGGGCGGTTTGGGCGGCTGCCCCTGGCACGGGGATCAGGCAGCTGGCCAGCTTGGGCTACAACAGGCACCCAGAAAGTGGGGCCTGTGCCATTAGCCTGGATGGTCCATAGTCGGTCTCCAAGGATTTCTCAACTTACGAAGAAAATGCAGCAGCATCTCTCACATTAAATTCATTTGTTTCTGCTATTTCTGATGTTAAATTATGTTTTTATTAAATTTTAGGGCCAAGAAAAATAGTTGTGCTTATATTTAATTTCAAATATTTTTATGTCAATATTTTTTGTTTATTTTGATCTATACAAAGTGGAACTGCATTGAGGGGGAAATGAAAAATTGCCAGAAGAGCATGTATGAGACAGCCCAGGGGCCCAGTTACTCTCCTTTACTGTAGCAGACCCAGGATTGAACACCTTTTCCCACATCAGGCAATGAGAACTCTGCAGATCCCAGCTTCTGCAGAGGCTTAGCGATGATTTTGGTTTCCTCCAGATCATTCACAACAATATGAAATAGTGTAGAACCGTGAAGTGATCCCTGTGAGAACCCAGTGGAAATGTGTACACACAGTGAGCATTCCCCACTTACAGTCACACTTTGAGACCTTTCAGTTATCGAACTTTTAATCTGTTTCATGTGTGCCATGTTAATGTTATGGCTTTCTAGCTTCTAATTAAATGGCATGCCATACCAAGTCAAATGCCTTACTGAACTTTAAGTACATCAGCACCATTACCTTTATCAACCAAGCTTGTAAGCTCATCAAAAAGAGATACTCAGTTTGACAAGATTCATTTTCCATGTAACCATGTTGATTGACATTAATTATATTACCATCTTCTATTTCTTTATTAACCTAGTCCTGTATCAACCACTCCATTATCGTCCCTGGGATGGATGTCAAACTGACAGACCTATAATTACTTGGGCCATCCCATTTACCATTTTTAAATATTGGCACAACAATTAGTGTTCCTTCAGTCCTTAGAAACTTCCCTGATGTTCATAGACTTATTAGAAATCAACCTTAACGCTATAGCAGTCTCATCACCTAACTCTTTTAAAATCCTTGGTTGAAAGTTACCTAGACCTGCTGGTTTTAAAATATCTGACGTCAGTAGCTGATGTTTAACATCCTTCTGAGACACTAGTGGAATGGAAAAGAGTTATCATTGGATTTGACCCCATCTTTTTCAAATAGAGAACAGAAATATTCATTGAACATCTGTTTTTCTGCATCATTACTGATACTTTTACTGTTTCCATCTAGTAATAGACCAACACCACTGTTAGAATTCTTTTTGTTCCTAATAAACTTTAAAAGCTTATTTTTATTATCCTTAACTCTACTAACCCTAGATTTCTCCTTGCATCCATTCCCTTCCCTTATCAATTTTCTGCAGTTCCTAGTTTTATCATCAATAATCATTACTATCAACTTCCCCTTTCTTCCAGTTTGATATATTTCATTTTTTTATTGCAGCCTTTTCTTCTCTTCTCCTCACCAACTAGTTGTTTTCTTTTTTTTACCTGTTTAACATCCTTCTTCAAGTGGGGGATTGTGGTTTTTTGGGCATCAGGTAAAGTGTTCTCCACCAATCCTGAGCATCTCCTTACCAGAGCAACTCTTCAATATAATGGAAGCGGAAGTGCTCAGAGTGAGCAAAGCAGTTGGCAGCCTTGCAGAGTAGTAATGCAGGGGTCCCCAGTTCAGAATTCCACACTCTACCAGTTGACAGAATGCAGGGAGCTGGTTAGGAAGTGGGGGACTTCCTGTTATGGGCTAACAGTAACAAACAAGTTTGTTACCAGGGAAGATGGCATATGTCCATGCCAAGATATTGTAGAGATCTCCCTCAGTGACCTATTGATTCTCTTTGGAAAGGGTGGTGCATCCTTTCCAACTCAGAACTTCCCTGAAGATTGCACAATGGGAGGTGCCCAAAAAGGAAAGATCCAAAAGTGTGCGGGGTCAGACACAGCTACCAGGCACTTTGCCTTCCAGGAAAGGAGACAGCAAAAGATGATCGTCCACCCACCATAGCTCTTTGGCTTCAAAAAATCTCCCTGAGAAAATGGCAGAGGCCCATTATTTTGAACATTCTTATTATCAGACCAGATAAAACTTTAGAAAATGGCACTTGCAGTCTTGCATCCGCCACAGGTGATAGGCCTGTGTGGTCTCTAATAATAATGTTTCTCCATCACTAATTTCTCATTCTATGGGCAAGAATGGCCATTCCTTTCAAGGACTCAAAACACAACTGAATTATCCTGTATCACACTTAGGCTACGTCTACACGTGCACGTTACATCGAAATAGCTTATTTCGATGTAGCGACATCAAAATAAGCTATTTCGATGAATAACGTCTACACGTCCTCCAGGGCTGGCAACGTCGATGTTCAACTTCGACGTTGGGCAGCACCACATCGAAATAGGCGCTGCGAGGGAACGTCTACACACCAAAGTAGCACACATCGAAACAAGGGTGCCAGGAACAGCTGCAGACAGGGTCACAGGGCGGACTCAACAACAAGCCGCTCCCTTAAAGGGCCCCTCCCAGACACAGTTGCACTAAACAACACAAGATCCACAGAGACAACAACTGGTTGCAGACCCTGTGCATGCAGCATGGATCCCCAGCTGCAGCAGCAGCAGCCAGAAGCCCTGGGCTAAGGGCTGCTGCACACGGTGACCATAGAGCCCCGCAGGGGCTGGAGAGAGAGAGTCTCTCAACCCGCCAGCTGATGGCCGCCATGGTGGACCCCGCTATTTCGACGTTGTGGGACGCGGATCGGCTACACGTGCCCTACTTCGACGTTCAACTTCGAAGTAGGGCGCTATTCCCATCCCCTCATGGGGTTAGTGACTTCGACGTCTCGCTGCCTAACGTCGATTTCAACTTCGAAATAGCACCCAACACGTGTAGCCGTGACGGGCGCTATTTCGAAGTTGGTGCCACTACTTTGAAGTAGCGTGCACGTGTAGACGCGGTTGAGTGTTGACATCATTGGAGAAACTGAATGACCTGATTCAGAGTCATGATGATATCTCATCCAAGGGACACACTAATTTGGGTCACTATACTTCTTTGAGATACGAGATTCCTAATGGATGAGACCCTAATATGCTAGCCTCATCAGAGGATTCTCTAGCTAATTATCGTGAATGTAAGGTAGCACCATGATAAGATTCTGGAGCTTTCAGCCATCTTGGCTGCCTTATCACGGTATCAGTAGAAAAGGAAAGGTGTACAAAGAGGCCATGAATCACAAATAATTTCACTCGTGGCAAGGAGGCCCTGGCAGAGTTCTTGTCTACTTTCGATCTCAGACATGTAGAGGAGGAAGAATACAGCAGAAACCATAATGATGAACTGACTGCAGGGTAACCAGCTACCTCTGAAGCTACAGATCATGGGTCTGGTGCCCCAGTCACCCAGCGCATTGCTTGGGGATCAGAATTTTTGACTCTACCCTTTTCTCTGTTGATACAATTATCTTAGCTAGATAATCTGAAGAACAGAGACAGGGCAGAGTTACTGTCAGAAAACTCCCCAGAGCCCTGGCATCTCATGCTTTCTGCACTGCTTCAGGTGTGAGTATGTACCAGCAGCTGCTGGAAACAGGGGAGCCCAACTAAGATGTGAGGTGAGCCTGACCCAGGCCAGGAGATGTTCGCCGGAAACGGAGTTCTGTATCGCTTCAGCACTGCTGTGTATGTGAATATGATGTGTGCCTGCATGTGTGTGTTGGCAAGCACGTGTGTGAAGTGCACATGCATGTATCATGCCTGGATGCTGCCCATGGCAGTGAGCATGTCAGTAAGGCACCTTACTACTGTAAAAGCTGAGTTATCCAGCACCCAGATAACTGGCACTTTCAGGTAACTGGCATGCTGTGGGGCTGGTTGCCCAGCTCAGGCCGGCTGTCGCAGGGCTGGTAGAACGGGGCCGGCTGCCCGCTGCCCACTCAGGGCCACAGAAGGAGGTCTGGCTGCCCACTCCCCAGGTAGGAGTGCAGAGTGGGGCCGGCTGCTCACCTGGGGCTGAAAGAGAGGGGCTGGCTGCCCTCTGCCCAGGTGGGGCTGCTGCTGGCCCCAGCTCAGATAACCAGCACATTTTATTATCTGGCATCCCTGGTTCCTCAAAATGGTCTGAGGAAAATAGGATGAAGTGCAATAGGGACAAATGCAAAGTGCTCCACTTAGGAAGGCACAATCAGATCCACACATAGAAAACGGGACGTGGCTGTCAAGGAAGAAGTGCTGCAGAAAGGAAAGTGGGGGTCAGAGTGGACCTCCAGCTGAATATGAGTCAACAGTGTGATGCTGCTGCATAAAAAGCAAACACGATTCTGGGATACATTAACAAGAGCGTTGTGAGCAAGACACAAGAAGTAATTCTTACGCTCTACTCTGTGTTAATTAGGTCTCAACTGGAGTAGTGTGTCCAATTCTGGGGCCCATATGTCAGGAACAATGTGGAAAAATTGTAGAAGGTCCAGAGAAGAGCAATGAAATTGAGCAAAAGTCTACAAAACATGACCTATGTGAGAAAATTGAAAGAGATGGGATTGTTTAGTTTGTAAAAGAGCAGGTTGAGAGGGGACTTAAAAGTACCTAAAGGGGTGTTAATAAGGAGGGAGAGGAATTATTTTCTTTAGCCTCACATAATATCACAGGAAGCAATAGGCTTAAATTGCAGCAAGGGAGGTTTAGGCTGGACTTTAGGAAGTATTTCCTGTCAGGGTGTGATGGGGTTCAGGGGTCCCCCTGCACTGCACCCCGTCCGCTGGCAGGAGTGACTCTCACTCAGCAGGTACAACAGCAGGTTTATTAGGCAACAGATGTCCAGTTTCTCACAGAAGCAACAGCATAGCAGCCAGAGACAGTCCTTCCAACCTGTCCTGGGGGGAAGACCCCGAGGGGTGCCCCTCTGGGGTGTAGCTTCCCCCTCCTCAGGCTGGCTGCCTTCCAGTTCTTCCTTTTCCTCGCCTCTAACTCCCGCCCCCGATTCAAAACCCAGCTCAGCTCCTCCCTGCTCTTTGTTCAGGCAGAGGTGTTATCTGCCAGTTGTAGCCCCAGGGTCATCCTTAGCCACTGGGAGCTGCTGCTTGCCTCAGACATCCAGCCTGACTCACACATGCACCCCCCCCACTCCATCACATCTCTCCCCCCTTCCAGACCGCACTGAGCGGGGTCACTTAGCCAGTGACCTGGGGAAGTTCGGGGCCCTCCCTGCGTGACAGGGCATCGGCTATGGTGTTGTTGCTCCCCTTGACGTGGACCACCTCCATGTCGTAGTCCTGCAGGAGCAGACTCCACCGCAGGAGCTTGGCGTTGGCCCCTTTCATGTGATGCAGCCAGGTCAGGGGTGAGTGATCGGTGTACACGGTGAAACGCCGTCCAAACAGGTACGGCTGCAGCTTCCCCAGCGCCCACACCATGGCCAGACATTCCTTCTCGCTCTGCTCCCGGGGCAGCAGCTTCTTACTCAGGTACACAATGGGGTGTTTCTCCCCTTTGTCAGTCACCTGCATTAGCACCGGCCCCAGCCCCACGTCCGAGGCATCGGTGAACACCAGGAAGGGCTTGTTGAAGTCTGGATTTGCCAGCACTGGGGCCCTGACCAGAGCCTCCTTCAGCGCGCAGAGGGCCTCTTGGCACTGCTCGGTCCAAACCACCTTGTCAGGCTTTCCCTTTTTACACAGCTCCGTGAGGGGGGCTGCGATGGAGCTAAAGTGGGGCACAAACCTCCGATAGTACCCCGCCATCCCAATGAAGGCCTGGACCTGCTTCTTAGTCTGGGGTGTTGGCCAATCTCTGACAGCCTCCACTTTAGCTGGCTCTGGCTTTAAGCAGCCGCTGCCCACCTTGTGGCCCAGGTAGGTCACCTCAGCCATTCCCACCTTGCACTTCCCTGCCTTGATAGTCAGACCAGCCTTCTGGAGTCGGTCCAGCACCTGCTTGACCTGGGACACATGGTCCTCCCACGTCTGGCTGAAGATGCAAATGTCGTCCATGTAAGCCAGGGCAAAGCTCTCCATCCCCTTCAGTAGCTGGTCCACCAGACGCTGGAAGGTAGCGGGTGCCCCCTTGAGGCCGAAGGGCAGGACCAAGAACTCGTAGAGCCCCACAGGAGTGATGAAAGCCGACTTCAGCCGGGCATCTTGGTCTAATGGCACTTGCCAGTACCCCTTGGTGAGGTCTATGGTGGTGAGGTAACAGGCTCCCCCCAGCTTGTCTAAAAGGTCATCAGGCCTGGGCATGGGGTAGGCGTCCGAGACAGTGATGGCGTTAAGCTTGCGATAGTCCACACAAAACCGAACAGACCCATCTTTTTTAGGGACTAACACCACGGGAGAGGCCCAGGGGCTGGACGAGGGTTGGATCACCCCCAGAGCCAGCATGTCTTCAACCTCCCGCTCTATGTCCTGAGCCGTCCTCCCTGTGGCTCTGAATGGCACACACTTGATAGGGGCGTGGGTGCCTGTCTCTATTCGGTGGACAGCCAGGTCAGTGCGTCCGGGTCTGTCCGAGAACAGCTGTTGATGCGAATGCAGCACCTCCTTGATCTCCGTCTGCTGGGCAGGGGTCAGCTGGTCTGAGAGGGGAATAGACTCCAGCAAGGAGCCGGCTCCAGTCCTTGTGAGTAAATCCACCAAGGGATCTTCCCCCTGCCCCTCCCAGTGTCTGCACACGGCCAGCACCAAGTTCTGCCTGTCCCAGTAAGGTTTCATCATGTTCACATGATAGACCCGGTGGCTGTGGGCCCGGTTCGACAGTTCCACCACATAATTCACGTCATTTAGCTGTTTGACAACCTTGAAGGGCCCATCCCAGGCCGCTTGCAGCTTGTTCCGCCGCACAGGTATAAGGACCATCACTTGATCCCCGGTGGCATAGGCTCGGGCCCTGGCGCTACAGTCATACCAGACCTTTTGCTTCCTTTGGGCCATGGAGAGGTTCTCCCTGGCCAGGCCCATGAGCTCGGTGAGTTTTTCCCGGAAGGTCAGTACATACTGTACCACTGACTCCCCTTCAGGGGAGGCCGTCCCCTCCCACTCTTCTCTGAGCAAGTCCAAGGGTCCCCGTACCCTCCTTCCATACAGCAGCTCAAACGGGGAGAACCCCGTGGATTCCTGGGGCACCTCCCTGTATGCAAACAGCAGGTGGGGTAAGTACTTGTCCCAGTCATGGGGGTATTGATTCATGAAGGTTCTCAGCATCTGCTTCAGAGTCCCATTGAACCTCTCCACCAGCCCATTGGTCTGCGGGTGGTAGGCTGTGGCCCAGGTGTGCCGGACCCCACACTTGTCCCACAAGCTTTGCAGTAGGGCCGACATGAAGTTGGACCCCTGATCTGTGAGGACCTCCTTGGGGAACCCCACTCTGCTGAAAATGGACAGCAGTGCATCTGCCACGGTGTCAGCGTCGATAGAGGTCAAGGCCACTGCTTCTGGGTATCGCGTGGCAAAATCTACCACTACCAAAATATATTTCTTCCCCGAACGCGTTGCCTTGCTGAAGGGGCCCACTATGTCTATAGCCACTTTCTGGAAAGGCTCCTCTATGATGGGCAGTGGCCTCAAGGCAGCTTTCCCCTTGTCCCGGCTCTTCCCCATCCTCTGGCAGGGATCGCAGGACAGGCAATACAGACGGACAGCTGCAAAGATCCCTGGCCAGAAAAAGTTCTGTAACAACCTTCTCCTGGTGCGGTGGATCCCCTGGTGTCCTGCGAGCGGGACATCATGAGCTAGGTACAGCAGCCTGCGCTGGTACTTTTGGGGAACCACCAGTTGCCTCTGGACCTTCCATGGCTCCGCTTTGCGTCTGGGAGCCCATTCCCGGTACAGGAATCCCTTTTCCCACAGGAATCTCTCCCTGCAGCCCTCCCCCAGCTGCGGAGCTGGGCTGAGACAGGCCAGTTCCCTCAGCTTCTGCAAGGAGGGGTCTCTCTGCTGCTCTGCCTGGAATTCTTCCGCTCGGGCAGGAGCGGAGGCTACTTCCCCATCCCTGCCTGGCTCCAGCATCCCTGGCCTGTGAGATCTGGTTTTTGGGGGCCCCCTTTCTCTCAGGGTTGGCCCCTGTGGCTTTGGCTGGGCCTGTACCCCTGAATCTGGGGAGCGCACCCCTCGTTTTCTTTGGCTACGGGTCAGGACCAGGGCACGAGGGCGTTCACCTTGCCAGTTCTCCAGGTCAGCCCCCATCAGTACATCTGCCGGCAAATGGCTGTGCACGCCCACTTCCTTGGGGCCTTCCTTCTTCCCCCATTTCAGGTGCACCCTCGCCATGGGCACCTTGAAAGGGGTCCCATCAATTCCTGTTATCGTCAGGTGGGAATCGGGTATCATGCAGCCCGCTGCCACCACCCCGGGTCGGGCCAGCGTCACGTCAGCGCCTGTGTCCCAGAACCCCGTGACCTTTTTCCCGTCTACCTCGAGGTGTTTGAGACACTTGCTCCACAGAGGTAGCGCTGCCCCCACTCTGTAAACTGGCCTCTGAGCATTTGGTCCCCCTGAGGAGCTGGTCTGTGGGGTGGATTCGGCCCAATCCGAGTGCCCATTGTCAGCACCACCCGCCTTGGCCGCCAGCCCCTCTGACTTCTGGGACCCCACCCAGTTGACTCCATGACCCCCCGGCCTGCTCAACCTGTCTGGGAGCCTGGGGCACTGGGCTGCTCTATGCCCCTTTCGCCCACAGCGGTAACAGCCTGGGTCTGGTTGTGTCCCTCGGGCCGGCTGCTCTGTCCGGGCTCTGTTTGGCTCTCTGGGGGGTGGGTGGCTGGCCCCTCTTTCCTGGGCTTGCCCAAGAGGTGGTCCCCTCTGTCGTACAGTTAGGGACCGGTCTCTCTGAGATTCTCGGTTTCTCCAGGACTCCCTCTCCGTCCGGGACTCCCTCTCTCTCCGAGACTCCCTCTCTTTGTGGGGCTCACTTTCAAACCTGGCCCGGCTGTTTGTGAAGTCATCTGCCAGTTTCCCTGCATCATGTGAGTCCCCCGGCTTCCGGTCCACGAGCCACACCCTCAGGTCAGGTGCGCACATCTCGTAGAATCGCTCCACAACCGCCAGCTCGATCAGGTCGTCTACGGACTGGACTCCCATTCCGAATGCCCACTTCTGGTAGTATTGCTTCAGGCGGGCGGTTGTATCTACGTGGGTTTCCTCTGGCCTCTTCTGCGCCTCCTGGAACTTCTTCTTGTACATCTCCGGAGTCAGCCCGAACTTATGCAGCAGGGCCTGTTTGAACCGTTCATAGTCCCCAGGCTGCAGCCCCACCAGCTGGCTGAGCACCGCTGTGCCCTTCCGGCCCAGCAAGGGGGTGAGGTGCCGGAGCCACTCATCTGGGGGAACCTCATGCAACTCACAGGCTCGCTCGAAGGCGGTAAGGAACTCGTCCATGTCCCCTGTGTCCTGACACTGGGCCAGCACACGCGTCTCCAAGTGACTGGCCACCCCGAGCCGTCTGGCCCTCTCCCCGCTTACCGCAGCTGGGGCCTCTTGGCGTCTCGCCTCTGCCATGGTTCGCTCATGCTCCCGCTCTCGCTCTCTCTCCTCCCGCTGTCTCTCTTGTAGCTGGCACTCGTGCTCACGCTCTCTTTCTCGTTCCTGGCGCTCGTGCTCACGCTCTCTTTCCCGTTCCTGGAGCTCACGCTCACGCTCTCTTTCCCGTTCCTGGCGCTCACGCTCTCTTTCTCGTTCCTGGCGCTCGTGCTCACGCTCTCTTTCCCGTTCCTGGCGCTCACGCTCTCTTTCCCGTTCCTGGTGCTCCAGTTCCTTTAATTTCACCTCGAGTTCCAGCCGTCTCAGCTCTGCGGCGGGGGACTCTGCCCGCAATGGACCACCGCTAGCTGAGCGCGACCTGGTGGGCACCGCGTCTGTCGGACGGCGTCGAGCCCCTGCTCCTGTCGGAGAATCCGAAATGCTTCCCGAGGCTGACCGGCCACTTTCTGCCGGGACAGGCTCTGCCCCCCCGGATCGGTCATTCTCTTCCAGCTGTGCAATGAGCTGGGCCTTGGTCGCCTTCCCCACGGTCAGGCCCCTCTCTCTGCACAGCCCTGCTAGCTCTGCCTTCAGGAGTCGGGTATAATCCATCTCCCCGCTATTTCCCGGGGTATCCACTCACCAGCAGCAGCTGCAGGAATGGCTCTGTTCCCCCTCTGACTCTTGTGAGACTCCTTCCTTCTCTGGTGCTCAGTCAGCCACTGCTGGGAGCTCATCCGTGGGTGCAGTGCATCCCACTTCTGACACCAGTGTGATGGGGTTCAGGGGTCCCCCTGCACTGCACCCCGTCCGCTGGCAGGAGTGACTCTCACTCAGCAGGTACAACAGCAGGTTTATTAGGCAACAGATGTCCAGTTTCTCACAGAAGCAACAGCATAGCAGCCAGAGACAGTCCTTCCAACCTGTCCTGGGGGGAAGACCCCGAGGGGTGCCCCTCTGGGGTGTAGCTTCCCCCTCCTCAGGCTGGCTGCCTTCCAGTTCTTCCTTTTCCTCGCCTCTAACTCCCGCCCCCGATTCAAAACCCAGCTCAGCTCCTCCCTGCTCTTTGTTCAGGCAGAGGTGTTATCTGCCAGTTGTAGCCCCAGGGTCATCCTTAGCCACTGGGAGCTGCTGCTTGCCTCAGACATCCAGCCTGACTCACACATGCACCCCCCCCACTCCATCACACAGGGTGGTTAAGGACTGGAATAAATTCCCTGGGGACATTGTAGACTCTCCATCACTGGAGATATTTAAGAACAGTTTGGATAAATATCTATCAGGGATGGTCTAGATGGTGTTTGGCCCTGCCATGAGGGCAGGGGACTGAACTCAATGGCTCTTGAGGTCCCTCCCAGTTCTAGCGGTCTGTGACAAAGCTTGTACTCTATCAGAGGGAGGGAGAACATTTAGGAGCTGAGACAGGCTCGTTAGCGTTCAGCGGAGTTGCTTTCAGGTACGTCAGGCAGAGGATGCGCCTTCCTCGTGCAGGGCACTATGCAGGGCAAATGTCTCCTAACATCTCTAGCGTCTAGCTCACTCTCTGCTTCTGCTCCCCTTCTGAGAACTCAACATCTCAGCGATCAACAGCACACTGGGGCTACATTATCTCCCTCTGCTGGCTTGTCAAAGGGCCTCTCCATCCCCATGCCATAAGCTCTGCTGGAGCTGAAGCAGAACTAAATGCCAAAAAGGGAAAGGAGTCCAGCATGGTCTGAATTGCAGAGGTGAGGGGCAGCTGCTGCTCCCACTAGGCAGAGGATGGACCATGTGGCTAATGAACGAGGCCAAGACTCCGTTGCTGACTGTGACTGAAGCCTAGAGCAGGGCACCGCCTCTTGCTGGGACTCAGTTTCCCTGCCCCCGATGCTGCCAGTCAGGGCCGTGCTCTGCTGCTTATTTCAGTCTTTGGTAGGTTCCTATCTGTTCATTTTTCTGTCTCTCCTTCCTTCTCCTCCTCCAGCTCCAGTCTCTCCTCCTTTCCTAGACCCTCTTTGCTATGAGGCTATTTTCCCGGGCACACAGCCTTCATCCTCTCCTGATCACTGGCATTACTATGACCCTAACCAATATATGGCCATAAAAAACACATCCTGGACTGTGAAATCTGGTCTGGCATGTGCTCTTACTCTGCACTATATAGATTTAACAGGGGAGAATAGTATTTTTGAGGTGGGGGGAGTTGAGAGGTGGGTTGTCCACAAGCATATTTTAGAGAGACTTATGGTATTGTCACCCTTTCTTCTGCACTGCCTTCAGAGCTGGGCATCCAGACAGAGCAGTTTTGGCTGGGTACCCAGCTTTGAAGGCAGCACCCTGTCAGCAACAGTGCGGAAGTAAGGGTGTCAGTAACATGTCATGGCTATCCTTGCTTCTGAGCTGCTGCTGGCAATGGCTCTAGCTACGGAGCAGGGCTCCTGGCCAGCAGCTGCTGCTCTCCAGGTGCCCAGCTCTCAAGACAACAACACCAGCAGCACTGCAGAAATAATGGTAGCAGTAACATAAATATCACCATCTTTTCCCTTCCATACACAATGGTAACAGTAACATAAATACCACCCTCTTTTCCCTTCCATACACAATAACCTTGCCGCTCCCCCACTCCAACTCCTTATTGCATCAGTGACCCTACAGCTAGAACACCGTTCAGTTTCAGATTTAAATACCTTCTGAACTCATAACATTTACAATTTTTAAAACCACGTGCCTCTGAAATTGATCAAAATGGACTGTGACTTTGATAGGGCCCTAGTCATTACTGATAACACTCAATCACTGGTCCCCTGGCTGACACAGGGTCACATCACAATCCTCTCCTCAGGCCCCTCAGAGGTCCCTTCCACTCACCCAGCTTTAACCTGAGGGTTCTCAGCATACGAGAGAAATCCAAGAGTCCCCTCAGCCGGGACCCAGGCCTCCCCGCTCTCCCTCTGTTCCAGGCCGACTGATGTCTCATGGTTAGTGGGAGGTGGTCGGTGTGAAATTCCCACCCTCAGAGGGAGAGTTTTATGCCACCTCAGCACATCCTGGATTCAGAGGCTGCTTCAGTCCGAGAGGTTGCTCTAGCTTGGTCTGGCTGCACTCCTGAGTCCGTGAGCGGAAGAGCAGTGTGCTCCAGCCAAACCCTCTCAGTCTTCTGCCCAGAGATTGACTAGGAGGGAATGGAGGTCCGTCGCACAGGACTTTGCCACCGTAGTATCACAGAATTCTAGGGCTGGAAGGGACCTCAGGAGGTCGTCTAGTCCAGCCCCCTGCTTCAAGCAGGATCAACCCCCACTAAGCCATCCCAGCCAGGACCTTGTCCAGCCAGGACTTAAAAACCTCGAGGGATGGAGAATCCACCACCTCTCTAGGCAACGCATTCCAGTGCTTCACCACCTGCCTGGGGAAGGAGTTTTTCCTAATATCTAACCTACACCTCTCCCTCTTCAACTTCAGACCATTGCTCCTTGTTCTGCCATCTGACACCACTGAGAGCAGTTTCTCACCCTGCTCTTTAGAGCTCCCCTTCAGGACGTTGAAGGCTGCTGTCAAATCACCCCTCAGTCTTCTCTTCTGTAAACTAAACAAGCCCAAATCCCTCAGCCTCTCCTCATAGGTCATGTGCTCCAGCCCCTTAATCATTTTTGTCACCTTCCGCTGAACCTGCTGCAGCACATCCACATCCTTTTTATACTGGGGGGCCCAAAACTGAACACAATATTCCAGATGTGGCCTCACCAGTGCCATATAGAGGAGAACCTCTACTTCTCTAGATCTGCTCACAATGCTCCTCCTAATGCACCCTAATATGTTGCTAGCCTTCTTGGCTACAAGGACACACTGTTGACTCATATCCAGCGTCTTTTCTGCTGCACTGCTACTTAGCCAGTCAGTCCGCAGCCCATAACAATGCTTGGGATTCTTCTGTCCCAAGTGCAGGACTCTACAATTCTTGTTGAACCGCATCAGATTTCTTTTGGCCCAATTCTCCAATTTATCCAGGTCACTCTGGATCCTCTCTCTACCCTCCAACATAGCTGCCTCTCCCCCTAGCTTAATGTCACCTGCAAACCTGCTGAGGGTTCAATCCAGTCCCTCATCCAGGTCATTAATAAAGATGTTGAACAACACATGCAGTCCCCATCACATCAACAGTTCTCGCCAAGGAGAGAGCCAGGGGCTTTCCCACCCCTAGGCTGCCTGATGATGCCCACAGACTCCCACCACAGGCCAGGGCTCAGTAACGTGCTGGAGGAACAGACTTTTATCTATCCCCAAGGGAGGGAGCTCCACTCATTCCCATCTCGCCAGCATCAGGAAACAGCATGATAACAACATTGCTGTGTCCCTTCTGCAGCCCCCCAAATGTCCCTCTGCAGCCTATTCAATGAAAGGCCTCATTTCAGAGGGAACCTCCTCAATGCTGCTGTGCAAAATGCAGACCATGGAGCTGTTTGGCACCTGGCCAGAGTCTGGACAGGAGGAGGCAACTTAACTTGAGATCACTGAGCCTCAGGAAGGGCAGGCAGACAGACTCCTACCACCAGAAGGGGCAAAAGCAACACCCACGCCATGGCTGAGAAGAGGCAGATTACCTGTGATAGGAGCCAAGAGACATTTTGGACAAAGTCATAAAAGAGAGTTAAGCCAGAAATCCATGGAAAGCTGTGATGCCTTTTCCACAACTATGCTGCACCACATCTGCTCTTCTCGTGTCTCTTGCTATCCCAAGGTTGTATCCCATTCGTATTCTCCCTCTCTGCCACTACACAAGCTTCTGTAGCTTTAACATCCACCTCTACACCAAGGAATCCCCTGTGCTCCTCCTTCTGATTCCTACCCCCTACTGCTCCTCTCTTCTGTCCAAGCAAGGGTTTGGGATCCATCTGTAACAGATAGCACCATTGCATGTGCTTGTCCAGACACTCAGAGAGTTATGACGCACCCAAGGGCTCTGTCGCAAGCTGCAGCCCAGAGCTCCCCTCCACCCATCATTCCATCATGTTCTGCTAACAACTCCAATCAGAGCCTTCACGGTCCTCTCCTGCCTGTGCCACGTCAGCCACGCACATGCCCTTATTCCCTCTACTTCCACCTCTCAGGGCCTGATTTCTCCTTCCTGGGTCTCCAGTGCCCAACTGCTGAGCCCCTTCTCATCCTTGGCAGACTCTTCCCTTCTGCACTGGGACGTTCCCTGGCGTCCCTGCTTCACACTGTCCACATCTGTCCCAATATGGCTGCTAACCCACACCTCCAGCCCTTCTCCATGGGATGCAGATTTGCAAGTCTTTGATGTGCCTGCACCAAGACCAGCAGCAGGAAGGAGGCTGACGTGCATGTAGAAGGCTCTCTTACCGTTCTCGGGGTGCTCCATCTCCCCAATACTACCATCGGGTGTGGTGCGCTCGTAATGATCCTCGGGCAGAGCTAACGGCCCAATCCGGGGTCCTGATGATGACTTACTGCTGGGCGTCTCTGACTCTTCTAGCCCGCTGTCATAATAACTATGCTGTGAGGGGTCCTGCGAGTCCTGTGCCTGATTAGCTGCAGAGAACGTGACTCGGCGATGAGGTAACTGCAAAAAGACAAGAAGAGAGAGAGGAGGTGACGTCAGGCTGATACCAGCACTCGCTCGGAGTGATCAGGGACTGGCTGAGAAACCTGGTCCCTCAGCAAAGCGCTGACCACAAGCCCTGCAAATGAAAAGCTCATTTCATGAGCCCAACTGCAGAACTGTCTTCCCACAGCCCCCAACCTGCTCCTAAAAAGTGGTCTGCAGGGGAATCACAGTATTGTGTCACCATCATTCACTTCAGGGGCCTTTCCAGTTTCACCCAATAAACTTGCCCCCAAACAGATATCACCTCTCCCTCCAGTGTACACCATCTACCATGAGAAACACCCCATCACCCAACAGTCATCGTCATCTCCTGTTTCAAAGCTGCACAGAATCACCCCAGCTGCCCATAGTAGCATGTCACCTCAGAGAACACCTGTAACTGACCCCATGGAAGAGCTCCCCAACTAACCCCATCTCTCATTTCACAGTCCCCTCCAACCCAGCCCCAGAACTACATTACACCAACTCTCACCTCAGAGACATCTGCTTCCCCAGCTGGCACCATCTCCAGCTCAGAGAAACCCCAGCAGAGGACAGCAGAACAGTCCTAGAACTGCCTGATCGCTGACATACCGCAAAGTCCCACTCACCACTGACGCCCCCTGTAACTTCAGGCCCTCCATCTTCTAAAATCAGCAAAGACTATTGGCCAGACAAGACCATTGTATTCATCTAGTCAGACCGCTGGTACTTCAGAGAGCACAGACCCTCAACCCATCACTTCTGGATGAACTATAGAAGTTTTCAAACCTTGATTTACAGACACCAAGCAACCCCCATAATGGACACCAGCTGTCACCTCAGAACACACACACCCAGTTAACATCAACTATCACCACAGAGTCACACTCACACTCCTCACCCGGGGTACCACTTCTCACCTCCGATTATACCCAACTGATGTCAATTCTCAACTCAGAGCAATCTCTTACAACTATTGCTTCACCACGACCCACCACTGTTCCAAAAGCAGCTCACAGCAGAATCCCCCACGGCTGATACCAGCTCTCACCCTAAGACAACTCCCCATTGGTACCAACCTCCCCTCAGTGCAGTGCCCCAATCCTTGTCAGCTCTCACCTCACAGCACCCTCCTGAATGACACCGATTCACAATTTAGAGCAAGCCCCAGCCCATTTTTATCAATGCCGAGCAACCCCTGTTGTCACCTCCTCTCACCTCTGTACAACCTCAGTCCTGTCGATCCCAATGCTGATCTCACTAAACCCAACACCACCTCTTACCTCAGACTGCTCCTCCCAGCTGATACCACCTGTCATCCCCATTTGACCAGCTGCTCCCCAGTGTAGCTCCCCACTAAAACACCAGCCGTCAGTTCAGAATACCTTTCTGGACCGATACCAGCTCAACTTAGAGCAGCCCACCGCTGACATTTCTCTCACCTCTGATACCCCCACAACTGACACCATGTCTCACCTCAGCCCAACTCCCCTCAAAGTAACACCAACTCTCACCTCCGATCCCCCCGACTGACACCACGTCTCACCTCAGCACAACACCCCTCAAAATAACACCAACTCTCACTTCCGATCCCCCCGACTGACACCACACCTCACCTCAGCACAACTACCCTCAAAGCAAGACCAACTCTCTCCTCCGATCCTCCCCGACTGACACCATGTCTCACCTTAGCACAGCTATCCTCAGAGTAACACCAACTCTCAACTCCGATCCCCCCTGACTAACACCACGTCTCACCTCAGCACAACACCCGTCAAAATAACACCAGCTGTCACCTCTGATCCTCCTCGATTGACACCATGTCTCACCTCAGCACAACTACCCTCACAGTAACACCAACTCTCACCTCCGATCCCCCCTGACTGACACCACATCTCACCTCAGCATAACTCCCCTCAAAGTAACACCAACTCTCACCTCCGATCCTCCTCGATTGACACCACGTCTCACCTCAGCACAGCTCCCCTCAAAGTAACACCAACTCTCGCCTCCGATCCTCCCCAACTGACACCATGTCTCACCTCAGCACAACTCCCCTCAAAGTAACACCAACTCTCGCCTCCGATCCCCGACTGACACCACGTCTCACCTCAGCACAACTCCCCTCAAAGTAACACCAACTCTCGCCTCTGATCCCCGACTGACACCACGTCTCACCTCAGCACAACTCCCCTCAAAGTAACACCAACTCTCACCTCCGATCCCCCCGACTGACACCACATCTCACCTCAGCACAACTCCCCTCAAAGTAACACCAACTCTCGCCTCTGATCCTCCCCGACTGACACCACATCTCACCTCAGCACAGCGCCCCTCACAGTAACACCAACTCTCACCTCCGATCCCCCCGACTGACACCATGTCTCACCTCAGCACAACACCCCTCAAAATAACACCAACTCTCACCTCCGATCCTCCCCGACTGACACCACGTCTCACCTCAGCACAACACCCCTCAAAATAACACCAACTCTCACCTCCGATCCCCCCGACTGACACCACATCTCACCTCAGCACAGCGCCCCTCACAGTGACACCAACTCTCACCTCCGATCCCCCCGACTGACACCACGTCTCACCTCAGCACAACACCCCTCACAGTAACACCAACTCTCACCTCCAATCCTCCCCAACTGACACCACATCTCACCTCAGCACAACTACCCTCAAAGCAAGACCAACTCTCTCCTCCGATCCTCCCCGACTGACACCACATCTCACCTCAGCACAGCTCCCCTCAGAGTAACACCAACTCTCACCTCCGATCCCCCCTGACTGACACCACATCTCACCTCAGCACAACACCCCTCAAAATAACACCAACTCTCACCTCCGATCCCCCCGACTGACACCACATCTCACCTCAGCACAACACCCCTCAAAATAACACCAACTCTCACTTCCGATCCCCCCGACTGACACCACATCTCACCTCAGCACAACACCCCTCAAAATAACACCAACTCTCACCTCCGATCCCTCCGACTGACACCACACCTCAGCTGAGCACAACTACCCTCAAAGCAAGACCAACTCTCTCCTCCGATCCTCCCCGACTGACACCGTGTCTCACCTCAGCACAGCTCCCCTCAGAGTAACACCAACTCTCACCTCTGATCCCCCCTGACTGGCACCACGTCTCACCTCAGCACAACACCCGTCAAAATAACACCAGCTCTCACCTCTGATCCTCCTCGATTGACACCACGTCTGACCTCAGCACAACTCCCCTCAAAGTAACACCAGCTCTCACCTCCGATCCCCCTGACTGACACCACGTCTCACCTCAGCACAACTCCCCTCAGAGTAACACCAACTCTCACCTCTGACCCTCCCCGACTGACACCACACCTCACCTCAGCACAACTCCCCTCAAAGTAACACCAACTCTCACCTCCGATCCCCCTGACTGACACCACACCTCACGTCAGCACAACTCCCCTCAAAGTAACACCAACTCTCACCTCCGATCCTCCCCGACTGACACCACGTCTCACCTCAGCACAACTCCCCTCAAAGTAACACCAACTCTCACCTCCGACCCCCCCCAACCGGGAATTAAAAGGAACAAGCTGCAGTAGGACAAGAGCTTGGGACATACACACTGGCATCAGAGGCAAGGTATGAGGCCTGACGTCTGGGCTCAGGTTGCCAGGCATATGGTGTAGGACTGGAACGCCCAGTTGAGAAGAGATCCCAGTGGCTCCGTCAGCACTACCCACCAGACCATTAAAAGTCTGGTCAGTGACACCGCAGCACTAGGGCTGGCTCCTTGCCTGTCTTGGTGCCACACAGCTCCCCGGAAGCAGCTGGCAGATCACAGCAGCTCCTAAGCAGATGGGGGCCATGGAGGCTCCGTGTGCTGCCCCTGCCATGAACGCTGGCTCCTCAGCTCCCATTGGACAGGAATAGGACTCAATGGGGAGTTACGGGGTGGTGCCTGCAGCCATACGCAGGGCACAGAGCCTCCCTAGCCTCCACCTAGGAGCTGCAGGGACTTGCCATTTCCCAGCAGCTGCTGTAGCTGTGCACACACACACACACAGGTATCCCCCACTCCATCACACTGTGCACTGCCCAGACCCTGCACACCCTCCCATGTCCAAGGAGTGGCCCAAGCTTTGCAGATACAGAGGCCGGCCCTGCTCGCTGAGCCTGACAAGAGCAGCGCTGACAGCACAGACACACGCACGTTCCTGAGAGAGGCGAGGCACCGGGAGAGCCACCAAACCACAGCCCAGAAGAATGGCTCCGAATATGGTGCACACCCACCCTGCAAAGGTTGTGCAAACACAGTGGGCCCTCCTGAGGGCCAGGCCAGGCTGAGAGGGTGCTGGACAGAGAGGTTTGGCTCAAACCAGCACAGGCCGAGAGGGGTAAGCAACCACCTCAGGGGACAATATGTAACTTGGGTGTATTGATGCATAAAACGAAGACCAAAAGGGTCCTGTCTCGCCTGGGGAGGAATGAAGAGTTCAGTGCAGTGGTCCATTGTTACAGGCATAGACAGCTGGGCTGAGGTGGCAGGGGGGCCCAGCTCCCCACCCCGGAAAGATAAGAATCCAAGGGAGGAAGGTGGGGTGCTTAAGGCAGTCAGTCCTGGCCCCTTCCCCCAGAGCTGCACATGGACCGGCAGCACAACACTGCCACAGCACATCAAAGGGGTCCAGGGCCATTGGCCCCTTTCTCCAGCCCCCTTCAGCAGGCCTGGTCCATATATTAGTATGTCCAGGTTCCACGCCAGATATCACCTCCCCTCCCCTGCAGCTGCAACCCTGGCCTCCTCCCTCTCAGACCAGGCATTATTGGTCTAGAAGAGTCTGCAGGATATTAATTCCAGGCTTTGTCTACCATAAACCTGGCTGGATGCCTTCGTACCTTAATGGATCTTGGGGTGCAGCCAAATGTCTAACCATGCAAGTCACAAAGGAAGTACTTCACACTATTCAAAGTCAACCTGTGGAACTCCTTGCCAGAGGATGTTGTGAAGTCCATGATTACAACAGTGTTCAAAAAAGAGCTAGGTAAATGCATGGCTATTAGCCAGGCTGGGCAGGGGTATCCCTAACCTCTCTTTGTCAGAAGCTGGGAATGGGTAGTGAGGAATGGATCACTTGGTGATTATCTCTTCTCTTCACTCCTGCTGAGAGACCTGGCACTGGCCACTGCCAGAAGACAGGATACTGGGCTAGATGGACCTTTGGTGTGACCGAGTACAGCTGTTCTTATCTTCACAACAGCAAAATGCCTGCAAGCTGCATGATTTTTTAAATGCCATAATAGAGGCTCGTATTAAAATGCACACCCCAAACCACAGTAAGAGCACCAAAAAATGTCACTGTGGCTCAACAACAGAGTAAAAGGAGTTATTAGAAAGGCAAGGGTATCCTCTAAAATTGAAAGTCAAATTCCACTGAGGAAAATTGAAAAGAGCATAAGCTCTGTCATGTCAAGTGTTAGAGGAGGCAGGTCAGAAAAACAATAGTCAAGCAACTAGCAAAAGACTCAAAAACTAACAGCAATTGTTTTTAAGTACTTCCTAAACCGAGGGATGAGTGAGGCACCCAAGGAGCACTTACCAATACCAGATGGTATCATGCAAAAGTTCTGTAA
The DNA here is from genome assembly GCF_033958435.1 of Carettochelys insculpta. Taxonomy (NCBI): domain Eukaryota; kingdom Metazoa; phylum Chordata; order Testudines; family Carettochelyidae; genus Carettochelys; species Carettochelys insculpta. The sequence goes on from NC_134151.1 coordinate 739,936, forward strand.
AAACTCAAATATGACACAGCGAAACTACAGGTTGAACCTCTCTAGGTCGGCACTCTCACGACCTGACCCGTATGTGAGGACAGAATTTGCTGGACTAGAAGAGGCCAGTATTGTCTTGTACATTACCAATACTTTCACTGCCCACTGAGCCCTTAGAAGCCATTCAGCGGTAAATTACAGCTATATAACAGCATAGAACTCTAAAAGCCAGCTCTGGTGGCTGGCAGCAAACTTTATGAGACAACAGAAAACTTGGCCACACCCAAGAGAAATGGGCCATCCAGCAAATTAAAAATGTGCCAAATTAGGGATGCTGCCAGACAAGAGGTGCCAGACTAAAGAGGTTCAATGTGTACTAACCATGGTAGGCAAACTACACTTAAATCAGCTTCTGCAACAGATGTTTTGGGATAACTTTTGTGACACCAATTTTTTTTTTAAAAAAAAAAAGGCTCCAGAGGCAGTTCTGACAATTAATCTGGTAAGCCTAACTTTAGTACCAGGTAAATTGATTGAAACTGTAGTAAAGAACAGAATTATAAGAGACATAGATAAACACAAGGAGTTGGGGATGAGTCAATACAGCTTTTGTACAGGGAAATCACATATCGTCAATCTATTAGAATTATCTGAAGTGGCAAGAAGCATGTGGACCAGTGGATAGGGTATACTTGGACTTTCAGAAAACCTTTGACAACTCCCCAGTGGTTCTTAGGCAAAGGAAGGGGTCACGGCATAAGAGACAAGGTCCTCTTATGAACTTAAAAGACAGGAAACGAACTGCAGAGATAAAGGCTCAGTTTTCAGAATGAAGAGAGGTAAACAATGAGGTGCCCCAGGGATCTGTAGTGGGACCAGTGCTCCTCACAAATTAGCTGGAAAAAGAGGTAAACAGTGAGGTGGCAAACTTTGCAAGCGACATAAAATTATTCAAGACAAAGCAGACTGAAAAGAGTTACAAAGGGACTCCCACAAAACTGGATGGCTGGGTGATAAAATGGGAAAAGAAATTCAATGTTGACAAATGCAAAGAAAAGCTTATTGGAAAACATAATTCCAACTATCCATATGAAATGATGAGGCATAAAATTAGCTGTTACCATTCATGAAAGGGATCTTGGAGTCACTGTGGCTAGTTTTCTGGAAACAGCTGCTCAGTGTTCAGTGGGTGCTACAAAAAACCTAACAAATGTTCAGAACCATTAGGAAATGGATAGATACTGAGACATTAAAAATAATGCTACTATATCAATTCATGGTACGCCCACAGTTTGAATACTGCATGCAGTTCTAGGTGTCTCACGTCAAAACTTATTAGAAATGGAAAGGTACACAGAAGGGCAACAAAAATGATTAAGGATATGAAACAGCTTCCTTATGAGGAGAGATTACACAGACTGGGACTCTTCAGGTTGGAAGAGAGATGACTAAAGGGGGATAGAATAGAGGTCTATAAAATCCATGAATGGTGTGGAGAAGGTGAACAAGGGAGTGTCATCCACCTCGTCAGGTAACACACAGACCAGGTGTCACCCAATGAAATTAAGAGACAGCAGGTTTAAAACAAGCAAAGCAATCTTTCTTCACACACCACAGCCAGCCTGCAGAACTCAACGCGAGGGATGTGAAGGTCAAAACTCTAACATGGTTCACAAAAGCACGAGAGGAGTTCACGAAGGGTAGGCCCATCAATGGCTATTGGCCAAAGGGGTCGGCAATGCAACTAGCCCCACACATCGGACTGCAGAGTCTGGGAATGGATGAGGGGATGGATCACTAGATAATTACCCTGCTCCGTTTATTGCCTTTGAAGCATCTGGCATTGACCAAAGCTATTGGACTAGATGAAACACTTATTAGATCCAGTGTGGAAATTCTTATATTTTTACACAGCCTCTTATTTCAGAACAACCTCTCAGTTGATACCAACTCTCACCTCAAATCAACCCCTGACCATTGATACCAACTCCCGCCTCAGCACAACCTCCCACTGACACCAATTCTCATCCCAGTACACCCAGGGAGTCCCAGCAGGGAGCCCCAAGTGTGAGACCCAGTAGCTGAGATCCCCGGGCATGGGCCCTGGGAGCCAAGCCCTCTTCCTATGCCAGGTGGCAACAGAGCCTTGGGTGTGGAGTTGGCAGCTGGGAACCTCTGCACACTGGGATATCTGATGGTAGCAAATCCACAGTCTCCTAGGAAGCCAGACCTGGGATCATTAATGGCCTTAAGTGACCAGCCCTTTGGTTTACCCTCTCCTGAATGCCAGTACTTCCTGCAGCACAGCATCCCTTAGGACACGGATCGTTAGAGGGGCCATGGGCCAAATCTGGACCCCCAGACTTCTCTGAACCAGCCGAGAAGTCTTTGTATTTGCTTGTTATTATCATTATTGTTATTGTTATATGAAAAATGTTTCTCTGGGATCCAGACCTTGACTATACCACGACCAAGAAACTGATTACCCCCACCTTTGTACTTCAGGGTGATCACTGACTCAGAGCAGATAGCCCTCCCCAGGGTAACCACCCACTTCCTGCAGCACCGTGGCTACTTGTGCAATACTGAGCATGAGTCAGCCCTGACTCAGGGAAAAGCACTCCCTACTGAGTCACATACACCACGCCCTGCATCCCATCATCCCCCTTGCCACGCTGGCATTCTGGGACAATCATGAGAGGTAGACCGGCCACAAAACAATGCCACATCTGGTAGGAATACACTTGTCGGAGTGCGTGCATTTGCAAAAGAAGGACAAAGGGCAGATGGCCTCCCCGTGACTTTGGACACCTCCAGTGACCTACCCCCAGACATTTCTGTGTACCTCCTCCTTTGAGTGCAATTGGGCCTCTCTCCACAGCACTCACACAAATCCCGATCAGCCTCTGAACACCTCAAGCCCCAGACGTTCAGAGATACCAGGTGTGATGGAGTGGGGGATACCTCTGTGTGTGTGTGTGTGGCTCACAGAGGGTGTGGGGCTCCTGCTGAGGGTAACCCTGACGACCAAGTAACACCTTTGTACTGGAGACAGAGGAGAAGGTGGAGCCTGAGGGGTTTGAATTGGAACTGGGAGTTGGAAGCAGTTAGTCTGGGCTGGGAGAGAGAGAGAGACAAAGGAGGGGGCCAGGCCCCAGCTCTGGGGGCCCCTCGGGGCCTCCTCTCCCCAACATGGATTGGACTGGCTGTCTCTGCCTGCTGCACTGACTCCTCTGTACGACGCTGTCTCCTGTCGGCTAATAAACCTGCTGTTTTCCTGCTGAGTAAGAGACTCTCCTGCCTGCGGATGGGGTGCAGAGCTTGGGGGACCCCAAAACCCCATCACACTGGTGTCAGAAGTGGGATGTTCTGCACCCCGAGGATGGAGCATCCAGCAGTAAGTGACCGGGGCCCCGGAAGAAGAAGAGGGGCCTGCGAGACCCAGGTGTGGTGACGGGCAGTGAGGTGCAGTTCCCCAAGGCGGAAGGGCCTGCGGCCGAACCCAAGCAACTGTGGTCGTGGTCCTCGAGAGGGGGTGTCACACCCGAGGAGGGGTTACTCCTGGGAATCTGTTGGAGTCGGTCCCAGAAGGTGGAGGGGCCGAGAGCCCAACCCCCAGGAACAAGTGACCCCTGAGGAGGCTGACGCTGAATGAGTTCTTCCCAAGACAGTGTGCTCATGGTCCTTGAGAGCGGGTGTCACAGAGAAGAAGGGGTTCCACTGGGAGTCTGTTGGAGTCGGTCCCAGAGGGCGGAGGGGCCTACGGCCTAACCCCAGGGAGCTTGTGACCCGCAAGGAGCCTGGCACACTGAAGGGATTCTTCCAGGAATCGTGGGATGCAGAGGGCATCAGCCTGAGAGCCTGCAACCACGCTGAGCAACTCCGCTGTGAAGTGGCAGCACCTGGAAACCGAATCGAGATTAAAGAAGCTGGACAAGGCAGCGTGGATGTGCAGTGGCAGAGCTGAGGGTTAAGGAGAATCCTGCAGAGGTGAGCCCGGATCGGGGCAGGGAACCCTGGACTGCATGGAGCTCTGAACCGAGTGGCCTGCCGCAGCTCAAGGAGGGAAGGAGCGATTCCAACCCATCATCTACTAGTGGCCAAGACAGACCTGCGGAGAGTTTTCCAGGCCTGGGCCGAGGAAGGTGCCTGTGTGTCTGTGCAGGAAAGCAGCTTGTCCACTGGGAATGGCAAGTTGTCTCTGAGAGAAGCTGCCTCACCTTCTGGGTGTGTGTCTCAGACCAGCCAGGGGGCTGGGACAAAGGAGAGAGTGTCTCCCATTGTCTGTCTGTGTTGAACAGCAGCAGCAGCCTGGGGAGAGAGCAGAGCCTGCATTTGGAAAAGGTGCCAATGAGGAAACTAGCCCATTGTCTGAGGAAGATTCACCGGCCTGGGGTGGCTGGAGAAGGAACCACCAGGAAAAAGCATTCCAGGTGTGACTCTGAATCCAGCCATGGGGGCTGGAGCAGAGGAAATGGCTCTGGGATGGGCAGTGGTGTCCCTGCTAAGGACACTGGTCCTTGGTGCAAGAAAAGTGCTTCTGCTTCTGGGGAAGTGAATCCTTTGCTTGAACCTGTGGGGGCTCAAGATGGAGCCAAGATCCCAAAGCTGGATCTGAGGGCAGCTGAAGCCCAGATGGGAAGTGGGCCTACCTCTGTGTCTCTCAGGGGGGATGATGCTTTAACTTGGTCTAATCCAGTTAGGATCATCAGGAAATCCCAGAGACCAGACGATTCTGGTACTTGTTCTTTGCCTGATGCTGAGGTGTTACTGGGAGGGGGTGAGAGGACTCTGTCCTACCAGAGTCATCCTCTCGCCAGGACACGAGAACAGACGGGCAATGGAGTTACGCTGACTGATGAAGATAAAGGAGCTGGTAGCAGAAGGGAGGAAAGGGACCCTAACCTTCTGTCCGGTGGTACTGGCTGTCTGCCTGGAGGGGGATTACGTGGGAATCTGCCTAATGGGCCAGAAGTGATCCTGGGCGTAGGTGAAACCCAGGAGCTGGTTGTGGCTCAAGGGAGCAGTGCCCCCGTGGAGGCAGACAGGGGTGAGTTATTGTTTGGAGAAGCTCTTAAGGAAGAGAATTTCCCTGAAACTTTTCCTGACCCATCTGTGGGGACTGCAGAAAATGGGAGTAAGGTGAAGGAAAGTGAACAGGAAAGGTGCTTGTCTGTAAGAGCCAGAGCAGCCCTTTGCCTGGGGAGAAGTTTGTTTCAGCTCCTGATGGCCAGGACCTGCCTGAGTATGAAACCACTGGCTGTGCTCTGGAAGGGTCCAAAGCAGGCAGGGTAAAAGTTTCTCAGGAATTGGAAGTTGATGCAAGTAAAGCGAAAACTATCAGGGAGTGTGAGCAGCCCTGTGAGAACCAAGTAAAACAGCTGCACAGTCAATCTCTGTAGGATGCAGGAGAGCACCAGCAATTCCCCATCTCCAGATGGTGGAAACACTTATATTCTTATACTGGACTCCACTTCTGATTCCATGGGGAGGCAGTAGTTGGAGGTGGAAGGACAAAGGAGCTTTGGTCCTGGTGGGCCAGTAAGGGATAAACAGGGATTCCTTCATGTGGATTCTGCGTCTGGGACTCACAAAACAACTCTCAGACAGCAGTTTGGTTTGCAAATTTCCAGACTGGTAGGGAGGGGGCCATCTCCCTGAGATCATCAATGGCCCAGCTCTGGTTAGAAGGGAGGGCACAGCCAGAGAGATCAAATTTCCACCCCAGGGGGCAAGAGAGAAGATTAGAACTTGATGGTGCTAAGAAAGGCCTCAGCCATTTATCCCCAAAATACCAGATTCTCAAGGATGTTGCACAAAGGTTGTGGTCTACCAAAGAGCAACGTAAATGTACAGTTGCAATGGGTTCGTTCTGTTGCTCACACTGACTGCTGTAACCAAGGGGTGCTGCTACCAAAAGCTGTAGAATTGTACCATGTACTCAATGTTTGAAAAGAGCCATGTGACATGATGACATTGGTGTAGAAGCATGAATTGTATGTTGAAGGAGTCTGTAACTCTGAAATGTCACCATTGTTCCCTGTAACTAGTCTTGCAACCTCTGACATGAGAAGAAACATTCCAAACCTATTGTGTGGCATGGAAGGGGAAACTGAGGCACACAACCATTTTGGTGGTCTGGCTAAATGCCAAGGGTGGAAGCATTTGTACCTTCCTTTACTGGACTGTAACTGAATTCCAGACATTGGCTGGAGCAGCTGTATGGACTGGTGGTCAGATGGGGCAGGACCCAGACCACAAAAGACCTGTTTGATCTGTTGGTGCTGCAGCATCTCTATGGGCTCTGCCTGCCCGACTTGAGAACGTGGCTGACGGACCGGGGCCAAAGCAGGGAGACCAGCCAACCCAAGGGAACTAAAGGGACTTGCCTGGCTGGATCACATGAAAAGGGCCAAGACCAAGCTCCTGAGTTGGAGCCTCCCCCAGCAGGACTATGATGTGGAGGTGGTGCACATCGAGGGGAGCACCGAGGGTACAGCCGATGCCCAATCACGAGGGGAGAGCCCCGAACTTCCCCAGGTCACCAGTTGAGTGACCCCGCTCAGTTCGGTCTGGAAGGGGGGAGAGATGTGATGGAGTGGGGGATACCTGTGTGTGTGTGTGGCTCACAGAGGGTGTGGGGCTCCTGCTGAGGGTAACCTTGATGACCAAGTAACACCTTTGTACTGGAGACAGAGGAGAAGGTGGAGCCTGAGGGGTTTGAATTGGAACTGGGAGTTAGGAAGCAGTTAGTCTGGGCTGGGAGAGAGAGAGAGACAAAGGAGGGGGCCAGGCCCCAGCTCTGGGGGCCCCTCGGGGCCTCCTCTCCCCAACATGGATTGGACTGGCTGTCTCTGCCTGCTGTACTGACTCCTCTGTACGACGCTGTGTCCTGTCGGCTAATAAACCTGCTGTTTTCCTGCTGAGTGAGAGACTCTCCTGCCTGCGGACAGGGTGCAGAGCTTGGGGGACCCCAAAACCCCATCACACCAGGCTACTGCAAGAGTCCAGTGTGCGTACACGACCACCCCAGAACTGCAGTTTCTCCATCCACTCAGCTGATATTGGAAGGAAGCAAGCAGAACAAGGAGCAGCAGGGTTTACTGGATCCACCGTTCTCCAACGACTCCTGCACAGGGGCAGCCAGAACCACCCCAGCCAGTTCAGGGCGTCACAGCAACATGTGCACTGCCAGGATGGATCAGACCCAAATCCCCCACATCCAGTTCCCTCAGAGCCTTAAGCAGATGTGGGTAATCTGCCCACCATCAGTTAGGTCTCATCCTTTTCTCTAATAATGAGAGACTGGTTAAACACTGGCACCTGAGGGTTACTATCCCTTCCACAAAATGTGTGTCATTACTCATCATTGGCAACTCGACTAATTGGGATACTTCTGGAAAAGAGTCATAGGTTTTAAGGCCAGAAGGCACCATTATGATAATCTAATCTGACCTCTTGCAAAGCACCAGCCACAAAAGCTCACCACTGACTCCTGCATCACCCTTCTTCTAGTAACGGTGGCATTTCAGGATGTGTTGGATTCTGCTTCTGGTGCTCACAAGTGCCATGTGCACCAGATCGTAACGTCCAGCCACCAGGGACTGAGAAAATTGTGCTTGTACTCTGGGTGTTCTGCCCTCAACTTCAAACAGCAGAGAGGATGGCTTGGACCCAATCTAACTACTCCAGCTGGTACAAGAGGCTGTCGGAGAGGGGCAGGAGGGTGGACTGAGTGATCCTACAATCACTGCAGGGTAAGCTAACTATTCTTTCTTCTTTGAGTGACTGTCCATGTGGATTTTACTTCTGGAGACTAGCAAGCATCAGGGTATGTGCTTAAATCTGGTTTCAGTAGAAGAACTCTGTACCTGCAGTGGGAATGGGCACCTCGGGCTATGAAGCAAATGAATTGATATGTCAAAGTTGGCATCTTGTAAGATAAGCCCCACAAACCAGGCTCAGGGATGTAAGGGTGGAATTGTAGAGGCTGTTCCCATCTTGAACTTGAAAGGCAGCTAGAATGCAAATGATTTTATGTTCCTTTTGAGGTTTCTGAGATCAAGGCTGCATCTCAGATGCTTTTCTTGGGGATCATGGACTACCTGGAATAAAATCACTCTTTTTGGTGTTCCTGCAGGACCTCCCCTATGAGTGTCTTCCTGAGAAGGGGATTCACCTGTTTCAATAGGACTATCACAAGATGGGTTTGTGAAGAAGGAAGGAAAGGGGGTAGGAAGGAAAGGAGGCCTGGGACACAACTGGATGATTGTTTTGTCTCCAAGTCTTCATCAACCTGTTCATGAAAGAGGCTGTTGCCCTTATGGGAAAGATCTTCAACCCTGCCCTGTAGTTCCAACATAAGGCCAGAGAATTTTACCCAGGAATATTTTCATTAGACCACCTCAGTGACTGTAGTCCTGGTACATGAGTCAGAGAACTCACAGGCAGCTCTTAAAGAAAGCCTGGCCAGGATGTGTCTCTTCGTTCCTCGGTTCTTTATTGCTTCCTTTCGCTCTTCTGGAAGGGAATGTGGGATAAGAATCATGGCAACGAAAGGGAAAAGCCACAGTGGGATATGATGGCGATGCAATTTATGTCACTGTGCCTCTGTGGCTATGTCTACACTAGCCCCCGCTTTTCAAAAGGGGGATGCTAATGAGGCGCCACAATGAATATCTGGGATAAGCAGCCTGTTGTCTAAGCCCTAGAAGAGGCCAATGGCTGATGTGCAGAAATAGGACAAAACAGCAGAAATGTAGTACTTTAAAGACTGACAAAATGATATATTCAGTGATGAAACCCACTTCATCAGATCAATTTCATTTCCAATATAGACTGACATTTATCAGTAGAGAGAAAAAAGAGCAATAAAAACTGACAAATCGAAAAGGATTGAAGACAGGGGGTTGGGGGGGGATGTTAATTGTCCTGTCTGAGATAGGTACGAGCATCAAAGGAAGGGAAGTATGCCTTGCCATGAGTGAGGTAGCTGATGTTTCTATGCATACCATATGTTAATATGTCGAATTTGAATATGTGCTCTAACTCAGAAATCTCTCGCTCTAATCTGTTGTTAAATTCTTTGTGTTCCAGGCCACAAATTCTCAGGTCTTTAACAGCATGGCCCACTCCATTGAAGTGTTCACTGATCAGCTTGTGTGTATTGAGTTTCTTGATGTCTGCTCTGTGTCCATTCACTTTTCGGGTGATGTCATAAATTACAAGGCCAGAAGGGAACACTGTGACCAGCTTATCTGACCTCTTGTACAACCCAGGACAAAGAACTTTCCCCAGAAAAATTCCTCGTGTGGATCTCTGAGAAAAGCAGCCAATCTTAACTGAAAAACCATCAGTGTTGGAGACTCCATCCTGGCAAAGTGTTCCAATGGTTAATTCCTCTCAATGTCAAAAATGTGCTCCTTATTTCCAGCCTGAAAGGATCTAGCTTTAATGCCAGCCACGGGGTCGTGGTAAACCGTTCCCTGCTAAACCAAAGAGCCCATTGTTGAATATTTTTTCCTGCATAGGTACTTATAGACAATGATCAAGTCCCCGTTTGACCTTCTCTTTGTTGAGTTAAATAGACTGAACTCCTGGCATCTCTCACAACAAGTTTGCTATCTAGTCAGCTTGTATGCACTGCACCTCTGGCATTTAGCACAGTGAGGAAGCTCCTCCACTCCTGTCTGTTTCTGGCAAGTATTTTAATGGTTCCCCAGCTGTGCCCCAGGTTTTTCAGCTTTCACAGCTCTTCACTATGTTGTTTTCAGGCAGCCCTGTTGTCACCTGCTGTCAGGTTTCCATCTTTTTGCTATTCTGGTCAGAACAACAACCAGTGCTGTGTTTTTGCAGATACAGACTAAAACAGCTACCCCTCTGATACTATTCTGGTGAGGCAATCAGTTTCTATCCAAAGCACACAGCCAATCCATCTTCAGTGCCTCCTGACGATGGTGCTCATAAACCTCTTGGTTGCACCATGTGAGTAGGTCTCGGTTTGAGATCGCTGTGGGCCAAAAGATGCGGAGGATTTTTCTGAGGCAGGTTGTGCAAAATGAGGACAGTTTGGACAGGTCATACTTTGTCATTCCCCAGAATTCTGCACTATAAAATAAAATTGAACTGATAGAGCTCTGGTAAATCTTGAGTTTGGTTGTGCTCTTGTATTTCGATGACTTTCAGGCTGTTTTTAAGCTCCTGAAGGTTTCCTGACTTTATTGATTCTGTTCCAGATGTCCTGGCTTATTCCACCATACTGGCTGTTGGTATGTGAGTTTTTCTACATTGGTGAGAATATGATGTGCTGTCCATATTGATGATGGTGAGGTAATATTAAGGGTCATGATATCTGTCTCACTGAGGTTCATTTTCAGTTCAGTTTGCTGGCAGAATGTGTTGAGTTGGGTTGTTTTTTCATGTAGAGGGTGTTGGGTATGTGATGGAGAGAAAGGTCACCTGTGAAGTCCAGATCCCAAGAGATGAGAAGGGTATCTATTTAATGCCTCCTAGGCCATCTTTCTATTGTGTGATGCATTACCCACTGAATGGCAATGTTGAAGAGGGCTCCAGACACAACACACCCCTAAGGTACTTCTGTTTTACCTTCAAAACTGAGCTCACTGTGATCAATGCTGGATGTGAAGCTGGAATAGAAGCTTTTGATCATGCTGATTATATGAAGTGGGATTCCACTGTAAGGCATATTTTCCAACCTGTTAATCATCCATGCAGCTCTTCTTTGAGCCCTCTCCAATTTATCAATATCCTTCTTGAATTGAGGGCACTAGAACTGGACAGAGCATTCAGCAGAGTTCGCACCAGTGCCAGATACAGAACCTCTGTACTCCCACATGAGATTCCTGTTTATCTGTCTAAAGAGCAGATCAGCCCTTTTGGCCACACTCATGCACTGAAAACTCATGTTCAGCTCATTATCTGTTATGACCCTCTGATCTTTTTCAAAGTCACCCATTGGGAAATTTCCTTTATTTTTCCAGTTATGCAATAAGCACATATCAACAAAGCAGTTGCATAACATGTCCAAAGAGTTTTTGCAGACATCTCAAACAAGGAAGGTAATGTCCTTTAAAGAATGTAAATAAAATGTTAATGGTAAAAACCTGACCACAAAAAACACCAAGTTTCTGGCCAGGGCTCCACCACCACCAGTATCACTTTTCCAAACAGCATCTCAAAGCCAAAGCCTTTTCTATCTGCACTGATGCACCAGTGCATGTGGTGGTCAGGTAGAATACGGAGTTCTCGGACGGGTGTCACTTACAGAAAGGGCAGAAACATAAACCATACTGCCCTCCCGTGTAACCTGCAGCTACCTGCACAGATGCCTCTTGAATATATCCACCAACGAAATCTTCTCTGAGAAGTTACCGCAAGCCGGTAACGCTCAGTAACTTCCTGCTGTTGCCCCCTTTTCTTGTCCGCCTTCAATAGATTTGAGTAGGCTATGGCTACCAATGGCCTCTGCTTTATAGTCAGAGAGCTGAAGGGAGTCCAGCCCCTGTGAGGCTGCACAGGACAGTGGCGCTCACGGCAGTCGAGGTCTGGCCTATGGGAACACAGAGCTACAAGGGGCCAGGTCTCTGCGGTAGCTCTCCCTTTGGCTGGGCTGTAGTCATGGTAGGCCACCCCCTATGTGTGACTGACTGAGACCCGCACAGGAGCATTGAGAGTTGCTGGGACGTACAAGGGTAGGCTCCAAACTGGAGTTCTGGGCCTGACTACACATGGCACACCCTGCACTCCCTCCAGAGGGGAAATCTGCACACACCTGCCCGCCTCTCACCCCCCCGCACCTGCCACCCCGGGGGGAGCACAGCCGGGTATCTTGCTCTAGCCACAGGGCTCAGTTGAGAGGAAGTGATGCCATTATTGTCTCACTGTGGGGCAGGGAGTGTTACCCAGGCTGACCCCGCCACCCCCCAACAGGTTCCTCCCCAGGGAAACGACAGCGGCAGGAGCCCCCTGCCTCATGGGGCAGCCCAGCCCACATCAGTGGGCAGCCAGGAAACATGCTTGTTCCCAGCTAGCCCAGTGGGAAGGCAGCCCACTTGTGCACTCGTCTGGACTGGGGCCCATGCCTTGCTGCCACCCGCTTCGCTGCTGTCCTCAGCCAGGAGGAGCTCCAGCAGGTGTCCAGGCGCACATGGGTTGTTCGCTGGCTGTCCCCTCAGCAGCCCTGCTCGGTGGCCTGGGAATCTGCCCCTCCCTCTGGCTGTGTTTCATACTGACTCTGCCCCCTGCCATGGCATAGTCCAGGCCCCTCATCTCAGCAGCAGGGCTGCCCTGGGCACAGCAAGGAGAGGGCACGATGTGCCAGCTTGCACACACAGCGATGGGACAGGTGGGCCCAGGGGACCGTAGAGGGACTCAAGCAGGGGTGCTGAGAAGGGACACAACTAAGGAAAATCTGGTTCGGACCCCCAGCCCAGCATGGTTGTGTGCTGCCCCAGACAGCCCCAGCTGGCCAGTGAGGCAGTTCCCACGCCATCAGGCAAGGGTCCCTGGGGACACACACACACCTTCTGCGGGACTGGCAATTGTGCACCATCGCCGCTGCCAGCCAGACACCACTGCCCCCAACCACAGGGAAACAGGTGCTGGGAGAAGGCACTGGATGCAGCTGGGCCCTGAGGATGTGCCTGGGCACTGGCCCCCGCAGAGCAGAGCAGAGCAGAGCGGAGCAGAGAAGAAGCTGGTCCCTGAGGATGAGGAAGGAGATTGGGAGCAAGGCAGGGTGAAGAGCAGCAGTGCTGTGAGATCTGACTGTCCGACAGCAGCTCCCCGGTGTGCCCGGCAGCAACTCACGTGGACTCCCAGGAGACACTATCACACCAGCAACCATCTGTCGCACCAGCAACCGGAAGGGCTCCGTGCCTGACGGGAACTGGGTCTTTGAGATGCTCTGTCCATCAGATGCCACTGCTGCTGTGCACATGGGCAGAATCTCTCCCCAGCAGGAGGTGGGACTCTGCACCATGCCCCCGGTGTCCTACTGCCCTGCACAGGGCAGCGTGCTCCTGACTGCGTCTCCCTGCCCTCACCAGTTCCCAATCTGGCCAAGGAGCTGGTGGGGGGAAGTGGGGTTTGGGATCCACATGGACAGAGATTCTGGAAGAGTCCAGGTTATTGCTAGGCCAGCAGTCATTCATCTTTCCTGCCTTCGCCCACAGGCTCCCTCCCACTCCTGGGGCTGGCTCGCAGTCCCTTGTGATGGGGTTCTGGGGTCCCCCAAGCTCTGCACCCTGTCCGCAGGCAGGAGAGTCTCTCACTCAGCAGGAAAACAGCAGGTTTATTAGCCGACAGGACACAGCATTATACAGAGGAGTCAGTACAGCAGGCAGAGACAGCCAGTCCAATCCATGTTGGGGAGAGGAGGCCCCTAGGGGCCCCCAGAGCTGGGGCCTGGCCCCCTCCTTTGTCTCTCTCTCTCTCAGCCCAGACTAACTGCTTTCCAACTCCCAGTTCCAGTTCAAACCCCTCAGGCTCCACCTCCTCCTTTGTCTGCAGTACAAAGGTGTTACCTGGTCGTCAGGGTTACCGTCAGCAGGAGCCTCACACCCTCTGTGAGCCACACACACACACACACACAGGTATCCCCCACTCCATCACACCCCTCCCCAGGTTTACAAGAGGAGGGGCTGAGGAGGAAGGAGGCAGATCTGATCTCCTCAGTCTGGCCTCTGCGAGCTACATGCAAACCCAGGACATGTGCTTGGTAAAGATACAAGCCAGGATGGGGCTCCTCCAGCCACAGCTTGCCCTGATCCAGTCTGTGGGGCTCAGGGCTCCCGCTCCCCTACCGCAGCAGAGAGCCGGTGCTCTAGCCAGGAGAGGGGCCCACAAATGCTTCGCAGGGCGGATCCAGACGGCCCATGCCCATGGACTCTCCCTGGCAGGGAATGAAAGCGGCTCCGTGTGCTGCCTCCCCCTCTCACCCAGCGGAGCTCTGTCCCTGCATTCGTGTCCATGCCTCACCCCCATCGCTCCTGCTGGCCAGGAATGGCAGCCAATGAGAGCAGTAGAGGCAGTGCCTGCAATGCAGGACAGCACAGAGCCACCAGTGCCACATCCTCCAGAGCGGCACCAGGCAAGCACCCCTGCCGCTGCTCACTCCCACACCCTCTCCCGCCCACCCAGACCTCCCACCTCCAGGCCACTCCTGCACCCTCCCTCTCATCCAGACCTCCCACCTGCACCACCAGCTGGCTCACTGGCAGCCCCCTCCAACACACTGAACCTCTAATTTTGGGCCTCACTCCAAAGCTTAGGGGTCCCACACAACCTACTAGTTCAGGGCCCCCAGAAGAGTTAATCTGGCCCTGCAGGGAAACCCTGAAGCACGGCACCCTGAGTTGTGGCAGTAAAATGAGTGTCTCTCTTTTTCCTGTTTAACAGAAGGGGGGCCACATCAGAGAGGTGCTTCTTTGCATCTGAGGCTCAGAGGGACAGCCATGTTAGCGGTCCATGAAGCAGTCCTGTAGCACCTTAAGGACTAACAATTTTATTTATTAGGTAATGAGCTTTCGTGGGCAAGACCCACTTCTTCAGATTTACTCTAAGGTTCCCAATTTCAAAAGAGCAAACTTCTAAAACATTGAGTTAACTGGTTAGAGAAAGGAACTGGGCTGAGGAACTCCAGAATCTGAAGTGGAATGATGTCAAATCAAAGCTGCAGAAGCTCTCCAAAGCCTGAATGCCAAACAAGAGGAAACTTTCGTAGTGAAGGGTTGCAGACCAAGCTGGATGAACAAGTACATTCATCCCTCGCTATCTGAGCACAATTGGTTCTCAAATTTCTGCTCGTAGTCGAAAACTCATAAGAGCGACACTAAATTCCCATTAAAATACATGTGAAAGTCTCCAATTCATTCTAAGGTTGTGTAACTTGACATAAACCAGTTGAGTTTAGGTACTTTCCTGATGTATTTGAATAGTATGGCACCAGAAATAGGATGTAGTGTATGTATGTAAAGCAGGGATTTCCAGCGTAGGGGTCCTGACCCAAATATGGGTCCCATTCGATTTGTTAAAGGTCGCAGCTGGAAACTGCCCAGCTGCATGTGGCTGTTAAAAAAGCCATTTGCAGTTTCTTAATACTGCTGCCTCAGGCAGATATCTATCAATAGCGAATAACTGCTGGAGATGGCAGCTATCTCTATTGCTATAGAGAGCAATTACCTTATGCCTAGGCGCTGAAACCTTAACACCGGAGTTAATTGCTGGGAGCAGGAGGGCTGGGGGAGCCACCCAGCCTAGCAGCCCCAGTGAAGAGGCTTCGGGAGGAGGAGGAGGAGTCTCTAAGGCTGGGGCTGTTGAGGGATGCAGGGGTATCTAAGACTGCGGGAACTGCGGGGTTGCAGCAAGTGTCTAATGCTGGGGGCGGTGTGGAGCTGCTGGAGGGGTGTAAGCCTCGGGGCAGCTTGGGCTGCGGGGGGGTGTAAGGCTTGGAGTGGTTTGTGGCTGCTGGGAAGGGTCTAAGGCTGGAGGAGGTTTGTGGCTGCTGGGCGGGTTTAAGGCTGGAGGCAGTTTGGGACTGTGGGGGGCAGTTAAAACCTGGCCACGGGTCAGGTCTGCAGGGCAGGCAGGGGGTCTAATACAGTAAACCTCAAGTCACCCAGGGGTTGCTTCTGTACCCCCTGCATAACTCGAATTTTCCTGCACGGGGAGTGGAGGCAGGAACCACCAGGGCTGGTCAGTTTCCTGGCTACCAGAGTGGGAGGAGCTTGGAACCAGGGGCAGGCTGGTTCCAGTCTCCCCATGGCTCCTGGGGCTGGGAAACTGACCAGCTCGTGGCTGGTCAGTTTCACGTTTCTGCCTTTGCAGAGGAGAGAACCAGGCTAAGAGCCTTCTCCCTCTCTCCCCCCAGCCAAAGGGCTGTCAGACAGCTGCATGTCTGAGGGAAGGGAGGGAGAAGGCTCCAGCTGTAAGGCTGCAGGTCTCCCCGCACCCCGGCCGGGGGCCCGCTCACATAAGCGGGGGAAGTTCACTCATCTAGCGAATAAAGGTAGGTATAGATGTTCCTCATGTTAGCGAGTACTCATTAGTAAAGTATTCATTAAACGAGGGATGGGTGTATCTCAAACAGGTGATTAACAGTAAGAAGAAAGTCTACCAGGACTGGAAGCTGGGCTGGAACAGCCAGGAGCACCATCTCTTGGAGGTCAGAACATGTAGGGACTGGAGAAACCTAGAGCAGCTGGACTTTGCAAAGAAAATTAAAACCAATAGTAAAAGGTTCTTTCACCACAGCAATAAAAAGCCAGGAAAGAAGCAGCATGGTGGCCAAGCACTGCAAAGGGGGAGAAGATTACAGGCCCAGCTCCTCAACGTCCACTTTCCCCAGTTTTTAATAATGGCAATGGGGATCTCAGGGATAATGGCTGGGTGGCTCCTGGGAATGAGGGCACAGAAGTAGCAATTAGTACATTCAAGGTGCAAGTCAAACTCAAACCGTGTAATGGGGCCCAAGGGTGGGCGGGATAACCCCACCCAAGCTTATTAAAGGAGCTGGCACAGCAAAGGGCATGACCAGACCCCCTAAGCTAGGGGTCATGCCCGGACCCTACAGAACTGCTCCCATAGCTCCTACTTTTAGGAAAGAAACACATGTGACCCAGAAAATGAGGCAATGGAAAGAACCAGACCCCAAGGGGCTGAGAAGAGACAGAAGGTCCATCAAGTTCCTTTTCTCCTATCGCCCCACAGCACCTTGCCCTCCACCCCCCTGCCCCAGCACCCTGCCCTCCAGCCCCGCCTACCCCACAGCACTCTGCCCTCCACCCACTCCACCCCACAGCACCCTGCCCTCCACCCCCCTGCCCCAGCACCCTGCCCTCCACCCGCTCCACCCCACAGCACCCTGCCCTCCACCCCCCTGCCCCAGCACCCTGCCCTCCACCCGCTCCACCCCACAGCACCCTGCCCTCCAGCCCCCACATGCCCCACAGCACCCTGCCCTCCAGGCCCCCCACCACACAGCACCCTGCCCTCCATCCCCAACTGCTCCGCAACACCCTGCCCTCCAGCCCCTCCTGCCCCACAGCACACTGCCCTCCAGCCCCTCAGCACTCTGCCCTCCACCCCCATCTACCCCACAGCACCCCACCCTCCACCCCCTCCTGCCCCAACAGCGCCCTGCCCTCCAGCCCCCCCCCCCCCCCCGCAACCTCACAACACCCTGTCTTTCACTTGTCCCACAGCACCCTGATCCTCATTGCCTGCCCCACAGAACGCTCCCCCGGCCCTGCCTGCCCCAGCCTTGCACGCAAGCCCAGCAAGTGACAGGGAGGCCCTGAACATAGCCAAGCAGAGAGCAGCTGAATCCAGTTTGACCCAATAATCGGGTGAACAATTAACCAGGCTCAGCTCCTGGCCTGGCTCCAGACTGGCTGGGACTAGCAAGGAGCAGCTCTGAGGAAACCTTCCGAGCTGGCCATGCAAACAGCCTCAGCCAGTCCCACACAGCCCAGCTCAGGCCAACGCAGGGCTCCCTGCCAGGGGCACGGGGCAGAGACCCCACACACACGGCGCAGGGAAGGGCCCTATGGCAGGGCACTGCCAGGCAGCTCTTGTCCTCACTCCTGCACACGCCAGGCGCAGGCTCAGCCAGAAGCATGGCTCGGTGGCAGCCTGAGCGCAGCCAGCATGACGTGACATGCTGCATGGGGTTGCCACCCACTGCAGCACAAGCTCCTGCCGAGGAGCAGCTGTGCCCTGCCAGCTCTGCCCCACCCAGTGATTGGGCAGCTGCTGCATCAAAGCTGCCATGGGGCAGGCAGCGTGGGGACAGCTCTCTGTGCGGCAGGTGGGTGTGGAGGGCAGGGTGCCACAGGGCAGGCAGGGCTGGGGGGCAGCATTCTCTGGGGCAGATGGGGCTGGGGAGCAGGCGAGGGGCACGGTGCAGTGGGCACACCCCGGGGGTGGGAGCTGCCACAGGAGCGGGGTGCCCCCAGGTATGAGTGGGGGAGGGGTTAGGTTTGCTCTGAGGGCAGGCTAAGAGCTCTCTGCCCTCAGGAGTGCCACCAGCTGCCCCTGCTCAGAGTCGGCCAACCCGCCCCACTTAGCTCTCGCACCCAAACCTGCCATGCTGCCGCCTGTGCCCTGGGCTCCCTGCACAGCCTTTGCCTCCACTGGTTGGGGCCCCCTCCCGCCAAGCTCACCTGGATGCTGTGTTTCACCCCTGCACACCATGAAGGGCAAAACCTATTTGGCTGCCTCCCAGCACTGCTCCCTGCAGCTATCCGCCCCGCAGTCATAGACTCCCAGGGCTGGAAGGGGCCTCAGGAGGTCATCGAGTGCAGCCCCCTGCCCACAGCAGCACCAACCCCAACCAAATCATCCCAGCCAGGACCTTGTCCAGCCGGGACGGAAAAACCTCCAGGGATGGAGGTTCCACCACCTCTCTAGGCAACACATCCCAGTGCTTCACCACCCGCCTGGGGAAGGAGTTTCTCCTAATATCTAACCTACACCTCCCCTTCTGTAACCTGAGACCATTGCTCCTTGTTCTGCCATCTGTCACCACTGAGAACAGTTTCTCACCCTCCTCTTTAGAGCTCCCCTGCAGGACGTTGAAGGCTGCTATTAAATCACCCCTCAATCTTCTCTTCTGTAAACTAAACAAGCCCCTCAGTCTCTCCTGTCATGTGCTCTAGCCCCTTAATCATTTTCATTGCCCTCTGCTGAACCTGCTCCAGCACATCCACATCCTTTTTATACTGGGGAGCCCAGGACTGGACACAATACTCCCGATGAGGACTCACCAGTGCCAAGCAGAGGGGAATAATAACTTCTCTAGATCTGCTGGAAATGCTCCTCCTAATGCACCCTAATATGCCATTACCCTTCTTGGTTACAAGGGCCCACTGTTGACTCATATCCAGCCTCTCATCCACTGTAATCCCCAGGTCA
The DNA here is from genome assembly GCF_033958435.1 of Carettochelys insculpta. Taxonomy (NCBI): domain Eukaryota; kingdom Metazoa; phylum Chordata; order Testudines; family Carettochelyidae; genus Carettochelys; species Carettochelys insculpta. The sequence continues at coordinate 758,848 of NC_134151.1, forward strand.
TTTTCTGCTGTACTGCTACTTAACCAGACGGTCCCCAGCCTGTAACATGATTGGGATTCTTCTGTCCCAAGTGCAGGACATTGAACTTCTCCTTGTTGAACCTCTTCAGATTTCTTTGGACCCAATCCTCCAATTTATCCAGGTCACCCTGGACCCTATTCTTACACTCCAACCTCTCTACCTCTCCTTCTAGCTAAGTGTCATCCGCAGATTTGGTGCAATCCAACCCTCCGTCCAGGTCATTGATAAAGATGTTGAAATACACCAGCCCTAGAACCAGTCCTTGGGGCACTCCACATGAAACCGACCACCAAACAGACATTGAGCCTTTGAGCACTACCTGCTGGACCCAACCATCTAGCCAGCTTTCTATCCATCTTACGGTCCATGTGTCCAACCCACACTCCCTTAACTTATGGGCAAGAATGTTGTGGGAGACAGTACCAAAAGCTTTGCTGAAGTCAAGGTGTATCACATCCACTGACTTCCCCATCTCCACAGAGCCAGCGACCACATCATAGAAGCTAATTGGATTGGTCAGACGCAACTTGCCCTTGGTGAATCCATGCTGACGACTTTTGATCACTTTCCTCTCTTCCAAGTGCTTCAAAGTGGATTCCTTGAGGATCCCCTCCATGATTTTTCCAGGGCCTGAGGTAAGGCTGACCAGTCTTTACTTCCCTGAATTATCCTTTGTTGTTTTTTTAAAAGATGGGCACTACATTTGCCTTTTTCAAATGATCTGGGACCCTTCCCAATCTCTGTGAGTTTGCAAAGATAATGGCCAAAGGTTCTGCAATGACATCTGCCAATTCCCTCAGTACCTTTGGATGCACTAAATCCGGACCCGTGGATTTGTGTGCATCTGGCTTTTCTAAATGGCTCTTAACCTGGTCTTTCCCTACCGAGGGCTGCCCACCTCCTTCCCGCACTGCACTGCCTAGTGCCATAGTCTGGGAGCTGACCTTGTCCGTGAAGACTGAGGCAAAAAAAGCATTGAGTACTTCAGCCTTTCCCACATCATCTGTCACAAGGTTACCTCCTTTGTCCAGAAACAGACCCACACCCTCTCTCATCACCCACTTATTGTTAACGTGCCTGTAGAAACCCTTCACGTTGCCCTTTACATTCCTTGCTAGCTGCAGTTCCAGTTGTGCTTTCTCTTTCTTGATTACCTCCCCCCGCCACCGACTCCAGCATCTCTGGCCATATATTTGCATTCCTCCCTACTAGTCTGTCCAAGTTTCTACTTCTTATATGCATCCCTTTAGAGTTTGAGCTCGCCAAGGATTTCCCAGTTAAGCCAAGCTGGTTGCCTACCATATTTGCTTTTTTTTTTTTTTTTACGCTGTGCATCGGGATGGTTTGTTCCTGTGACTTCAGTAAGGTTTTAAAATACTGCCAGTTCTCCTGAACTCCTTTCCCCTTTACATTAGTTTCCCAGGGGATCCTGCCCATCAGTTCCCTCAGTGAGTCCAAGTCTGCTCTTCTGAAATCAAGGGTGTGTATTTTTTTGCTCCCCTTTCTTCCTTTTGTCAGGATCCTGAAATTTACCATCTCATGGTCGCTGCAGCCCAGGTTTCCTCCCACTTCTATTTCTCCTACTAGTTCCTCCCTGTCTGTGAGCAGCAGGTCCCGCTGATCAGTTCCTTCAGCACTTGTACCAGGAAGTTATCCCCAGCATTCTCCAAACACTTCCTGGATTGTCTGTGTGCTGCTGTATTGGTCTCCCAACAAATGTCTGGGTGATTAAAGTCTCCAACAAGAACCAGGGCCTGTGATTTGGAAGCTTCTCTTAGTTGTCTGAAGAAATCCTCATCTACCTCATCTCCCTGATCTGGTGGTCTGTAGCAGACACCAACCACAACACCTCCTCTGTTACTTCCGCCTCTAAGCTTAACCCAGAGACTCTCAACTGGCTTTTCTCCCTCCATATACTGGAGCGCTGAGCATTCACACTGCTCCCTCACACAGAGCGCAACTCCCCCTCTTCTCCCCGTCTGTCCTTCCTGAACAGTTTATACCCTTCCACGACTGCTCCAGTTATGCGAATCGTCCCACCAAGTCTCCGTTATTCCAACCACCTCATACTCCTTTGACTGTGCCGGGGCCTCTGGTTCTTCCTGTTTGCTCCCCAGGCGTCTTGCACTCGTGTACACACACCTTAGCTAGTCAGCTGATTGGCCGACCTTCTCCTCTGAATCAATGTCCTCCTTTGTTCCTTCCTCCTTCCCCACTTACCTCAGGGCTTGTGTCACCATCCCCTGACGAACCTAGTTTGAAGCCTCCTCACTGGGTTTGCAAGCCTGCCTGCGAAGATGCTCTTTCCTCTCGCTGTGAGGTGGATCCCGCCACTTCGTAGCAGCCCAGCACATCCTCCTGCGGCACAGCCCAGCTGTCACAGGGCACGAGCTGCTCACCACACACCAACATTCTGGGGCAGGGGGACATCACCTCAGCTTGGCCTGAGCCCCCTCTGCTGTCTCAATGCCCCAGTGCTGTGGACCATTTTGTAGGCTACGACTGGCCCCCGCCCCCCGGCCCCGCAGTGCTGGGCAGCTTTGCCAGGCTCTGTCCGACGCCCCTGCTTGCAGCGTCTGCAGAACTGGAGCTGGGTGGTGGAGAGGTGCTCAGCGTCGGGCTGCTAGGGTTACAACGGCTGCACGCGAGCTGCTCTGGCCCTGGCGGTGCTGGGACTCAGAGGCCATCAGAACCCTGGGGCTGCAGCGACTCCCTCGGGTGGATGTGGAGCAGGCCCTGGGGTACCCCCTGGGGAAAGGGGCCTGACCCGTGGAGGCTGGCCAACGGGTCAGCTAGGGGTGCGGAGATGGGGCTCCTTCTCGCCACCACCACCAGTGGCAGTGGCAGCAGGGGAACAAGCCGAGGAAGAGAAGCAGATTTTCATCGGGAACTGGCAACTGCCAGGGTCACCCCTGCCCCCACACCCCCCGAGTGCTGCCAGGAAGCTGGGCTGCACCTCCTAGGTTTGCTTCACCCCTTTTTCTGTGTTTTTCCCCCTCCCACACCCACTGCCCCCCACCGCCGAATCCCTCTCACCCAGCCCACACCTGGCCCTGAGCTCCCTGCCCCCCACCGCCAAATCCCTCTCACCCAGCCCACACCTGGCCCAGAGCCCCCTGCCCCCCACCGCCAAATCCCTCTCACCCAGCCCCCACCCAGCCTGGAGCTCCCTGCCTCCCACTGCCCCCCACCGCCGAATCCCCCTCTCCCAGCCCACACCTGGCCCTGAGCTCCCTGCCCCCCACTGCCAAATCCCTCTCACCCAGCCCACACCTGGCCCCGAGCTCCCTGCCCCCCACCGCCAAATCCTCTCACCCAGCCCACACCTGGCCCAGAGCCCCCTGCCCCCCACCGCCAAATCCCTCTCACCCAGCCCCCACCCAGCCTGGAGCTCCCTGCCTCCCACTGCCCCCCACCGCCAAATCCCTCTCACCCAGCCCACACCTGGCCCGGAGCCACCTGCCCCCCACTGCCCCCCACCGCCAAATCCCTCTCACCCAGCCCACACCTGGCCCAGAGCTCCCTGCTCCCCACTGCCCCCCACCGCCAAATCCCTCTCACCCAGCCCACACCTGGCCCGGAGCCACCTGCCCCCCACTGCCCCCCACCGCCAAATCCCTCTCACCCAGCCCACACCCAGCCTGGAGCTCCCTGCCCCCCACTGCCCCCCACTGCCAAACCCCTCTCACCCAGCCCACACCTGGCCTGGAGCCCCTGCCCCCCACCGACAAATCCCTCTCACCCAGCCCACACCTGGCCCGGAGCCCCCTGCCCCTCACCGCCAACCCCCAACCCCCACTCACCCCCACCACCAAATCCCTCTCACCCAGCCCACACCTGGCCCGGAGCCCCCTGCCCCTCACCGCCAAATCCCTCTCACCCAGCCCCCACCCAGCCTGGAGCTCCCTGCCCCTCACCGCCAAATCCCTCTCACCCAGCCCCCACCCAGCCTGGAGCTCCCTGCCCCCCACTGCCCCCCACTGCCAAACCCCTCTCACCCAGCCCACACCTGGCCCAGAGCTCCCTGCCCCCCACTGCCCCCCACCGCCAAATCCCTCTCACCCAGCCCACACCTGGCCCAGAGCTCCCTGCCCCCCACTGCCAAATCCCTCTCACCCAGCCCCCACCCAGCCTGGAGCTCCCTGCCCCCCACTGCCCCCCACCGCCAAATCCCTCTCACCCAGCCCCCACCCAGCCTGGAGCTCCCTGCCCCCCACCACCAAATCCCTCTCACCCAGCCCACACCTGGCCCAGAGCTCCCTGCCCCCCACTGCCAAATCCCTCTCACCCAGCCCCCACCCAGCCTGGAGCTCCCTGCCCCCCACTGCCCCCCACCGCCAAATCCCTCTCACCCAGCCCACACCTGGCCCAGAGCTCCCTGCCCCCCACTGCCCCCCACCGCCAAATCCCTCTCACCCAGCCCACACCTGGCCCAGAGCTCCCTGCCCCCCACTGCCAAATCCCTCTCACCCAGCCCCCACCCAGCCTGGAGCTCCCTGCCCCCCACTGCCCCCCACCGCCAAATCCCTCTCACCCAGCCCACACCTGGCCCAGAGCTCCCTGCCCCCCACTGCCCCCCACCGCCAAATCCCTCTCACCCAGCCCACACCTGGCCCGGAGCCACCTGCCCCCCACTGCCCCCCACCGCCAAATCCCTCTCACCCAGCCCACACCTGGCCCAGAGCTCCCTGCTCCCCACTGCCCCCCACCGCCAAATCCCTCTCACCCAGCCCACACCTGGCCCGGAGCCACCTGCCCCCCACTGCCCCCCACCGCCAAATCCCTCTCACCCAGCCCACACCCAGCCTGGAGCTCCCTGCCCCCCACTGCCCCCCACCGCCAAACCCCTCTCACCCAGCCCACACCTGGCCCGGAGCCCCTGCCCCCCACCGACAAATCCCTCTCACCCAGCCCACACCCAGCCTGGAGCTCCCTGCCCCCCACTGCCCCCCACCGCCAAACCCCTCTCACCCAGCCCACACCTGGCCCGGAGCCCCCTGCCCCTCACCGCCAACCCCCAACCCCCACTCACCCCCACCACCAAATCCCTCTCACCCAGCCCACACCTGGCCCAGAGCCCCCTGCCCCCCACCGCCAAATCCCTCTCACCCAGCCCCCACCCAGCCTGGAGCTCCCTGCCCCCCACTGCCCCCCACCGCCAAATCCCTCTCACCCAGCCCACACCTGGCCCAGAGCCCCCTGCCCCCCACTGCCCCCCACCGCCAAATCCCTCTCACCCAGCCCACACCCGGCCCGGAGCTCCCTGCCCCCCACTGCCCCCCACCGCCAAATCCCTCTCACCCAGCCCACACCTGGCCCAGAGCTCCCTGCTTCCCACAGCACAAATCCTACCTCATACCTGTCCCCCCTGTGCCCACACTGCACCCCACAGCCCCATTGCTCCCCAGGTCCCAGACCCTGCACCCCACAGCCTCACTGTTCCCCAGGTCCCAGACCCTGCACCCCACAGCCCCACTGTTCCCTGGGTCCCACGCTCCACAGCCCCCCCAGCCGACACGCTGCCTTTAAAACTCATGGCGACGTTTTCAAGCTGGGGCGGGTGGACGACCGAAGCCTCAGACATGTTATTCAGACAGAACAAACTCAGCAGGTTGCGAGACGAGGGCTGAAGCTCCCAAGCTGCCATTGGCCTGGGCTGCAGGGGCAGCGACCTGGCACTTACCTCAGCTGCACCTTATTCGCCAAAGCATCAGCCTGTCGCACACGCCCCAGCACGAGACACCACCCGAGCGGGAGCTGCCCCAGCCTCTCTCCGGGGTAACACATTCTCACCTTCAGGCCCCAGAGCCCAGCACCACAGCTCCCTATTTCACTGCTCTCTGCTCACGCCCACGAGGGGCAGACCTGTGGGACTGCTCGCCCGGGTCAGAGATAAGAGGGTGCTGGCAGGCTGGGCACGGCCCTCCCGCAGGGCCTGGTGCAGAGACACAACCTCCAGCCACCGGAAGTGACTGCGTTCTTGGAGCAGCGCTGGGGACCCACAAGAGGACAGGCACAAAGTGCTGCCCAGACTCTGAACCAGAGGCGAATACAGAACTGCTTCGCAGCAGGTCCACATGCCGTTCCTTCAGCACTCGTGGAGAGGAGCAATATCCTTCTCCACCCCCAACCAACCTGCCCGGCAACATTTACCACCAAAGGACACTGCACAAAACCCAGGTCACTTGTCAGGCAGAAAGGAGAAGGAAGAGGCACAAGGGGCCAATGCCCACAGCCAGCAAGAGGGCTAGGCTGGTTCGACACCCTGACAGGGGCTCTCAGGAAACGGTTAGCCCAAAAGACAAGAGGCCCAGAAGAAGCCACCAGGACTGAAGAGCAATGTAGTGGAGGCCGCGAAGGCAACGAGGCCTCCTTTGGCCTTTGGAAACCAGGCCAAGTGAGGGTAAAAAGAAAACGTGGGGGCTGGCCAATTAGTGCGACAGTACCAGGCAGGCCAAGAAAGCATTCCCAGGAAGATGCAAAACAAACAGCAAGAACTATTTTTTAATACCTCCGAAGCAGGAAGCTGCCAAACGACCAGAGGGGCCTGGACAGCTGAGGGGTGAAAGAAGCATTCAGGGAAGACAGGAGTGCTGCAGAGAAGCTAAATGAATTCTTTGCATTGGTTTTCAAAAGATTGTGCTGAGGCAGGTAATGAAGCTAGCGCACTGCTCCCGATTGCGTGAACAAATTGATTGAACAAACTGATAGACTGGGCAGCTGCAAGTCCCAAGGCCCAGGTGGGATCACTCACCTGAGAGCTGTGAGGGGACTCAGCTAGGAAACTGCAGAACCACTGATGGGGGTGGACAGAACCGACCGCGGACACCACCTCCAGTGCAGGGGGCTGAGGTCAGCCAACGCAGAGCCCATTTTTAAAACGGGCGCCAGAGGTGAGCGTGGCAGTTACAGGGCGGTGACCCTAACTGCAGGGCAGCACGCTGGCTGACAGGATCGTTAAGAACGGACAATCAGAGATGAGGAGAAGCCCAACTAGTTACGGAAGAGTCAGCACAGCTTTATGGAAAGGAGGGTCCCGCCTCAGTGATCGCTTAGAGCTCCCTGAGGGACCAATGCGCATGTGAACCAGTTAGTCAGTGGCTGTGGAGCACTTGGCCTTTGGCAAGGCGCTTCAGCGAGTAAGCCCTAGTGGGGCAAGGAAGGGTCCTCTCCTGGACCAGTAACTGGTTAGCAGTCAGGAGACAGGACAGGAAAGCACGGTCAGTTCTCAGAGTGGAGAGGTAAAAAGAAGGGCCCCCAGGATCTGCACTACAGCCAGGGCGGCTACTGGGCAGGAAAAGGAAATCCCAACGTTTGAAGAGGCAACAAATCGGTCAAGACAGTTCAGTCCAGATCTGACTGAAAGGAGCTCCCAAGGGGGCCCACAAACTGGGTGAGTGGGCAACAAAACGGCCGATGGAATTCAGTGCCAATACATGCAGTCACGAGTGCTGCAAAACCCAATCCCAGCCACACGCACACAAGGATGGGCTAAATCAGCAGCTGCCACCCACGGAAAGATCTTGGCAGCCACTCTGAAAACAGCCACTCAGCCCTCAGCCACGGCCAACAGAACGTTCTGTTCTCCCCATCGAGGAGCGGGGGACTGCACGTCCTGCTCCGAGCACACACCTCCTGCTGTGGGCACCGGAGAGCAGGAACCAGCCCAGGGACAAAGAGCCAGGGAGACCCAACAGTGGATCCCACAGGGCAGGGTGGGAGGCCCAACAGGAGGGATAGCTCAGGGCAGTGTGGAGGGGCGAGGGAAGAGGCCCCAGCACAGATGGAATTGCTCATCCTGCTCCTCCTGCTGCACCCAGCTCTGCGCTCCCTGTCCCATCCACGCAGACCCCCAGCGCCCTGCTGCCGTTACTGCCAGCAGCCCCTCTCCACGCACACGCACACGCTGTCTGCTGCTGAGAGCGGTGACCGTGGCTGCTCCTGCTGCACCCAGCTCTGCGCTCCCTGTCCCATCCTCGCAGACCCCCAGCGCCCTGCTGCCGTTACTGCCAGCAGCCCCTCTCCACGCACACGCACACGCTGTCTGCTGCTGAGAGCGGTGACCGTGGCTGCTCCTGCTGCACCCAGCTCTGCGCTCCCTGTCCCATCCACGCAGACCCCCAGCGCCCTGCTGCCGTTACTGCCAGCAGCCCCTCTCCACGCACACGCACACGCTGTCTGCTGCTGAGAGCGGTGACCGTGGCTGCTCCTGCTGCACCCAGCTCTGCGCTCCCTGTCCCATCCTCGCAGACCCCCAGCGCCCTGCTGCCGTTACTGCCAGCAGCCCCTCTCCACGCACACGCACACGCTGTCTGCTGCTGAGAGCGGTGACCGTGGCTGCTCCTGCTGCACCCAGCTCTGCGCTCCCTGTCCCATCCTCGCAGACCCCCAGCGCCCTGCTGCCGTTACTGCCAGCAGCCCCTCTCCACGCACACGCACACGCTGTCTGCTGCTGAGAGCGGTGACCGTGGCTGCTCCTGCTGCACCCAGCGGACGGTGAGGGTGCCTGGGCTGTGCTGGCACGCCAGAGCTCCCTCGTGGCAAGCGGCACAGCCAGGGGCCACTTCTGACTGAAAAGCCTCGTCAAAATGGGGAGTGGACAGTGTCCATCCAGACCTACTGACAGAGCCCAGAGCCCGGTCCCTGGGAGCAGGGGAGACAGGGAAGCACCAAGTCACCACGTGCTCCAGCCTTGCCTCAGCCAGGGCCACCTCCTACCTCGCCAGGCGCTGGGGGAGGCGGCAGAGGAGAGGGTGGGGGCAAGGCCCCAGGGGAGGGCGGCATGGGCAGGCTTTGCGGGAATAGGAGGGGCAGATGGGACCTGGCAGGAGGGGCCGGCAGAGGCAGGGAGGTCCGGTAATTATTACTGTGTGGACAATCCTATGGGGCAAGCCCTGACAAGCAGTGTGCCATGTAACGGAGTGCCCTGGCACGGCACAGCACAGCCAGCCAGGGGCATGCCACATCCCTCCCACGCTGCCCTGTGCCCGGCCTCCCCCAGGCAGGACAGCAGGACTCAGCAGAGGGAGCCAGGCACCCCCAGGACTGGGAGGAGAGAACCTCGCAGGAGGAGCAGGGCCTGCGGCAAGGAGGGGCATCCACTGCTCCGGGCATGGGCAGGCAATTGCTGCCCCTTGCCTGGCAGGCCTGGTCTTTTAGCGCCACGTCCAGGCTCACCACCTATGTCTCCAGGGGAGCAAGAAAAGGAGACGTGCTGCTTTCCTCTCCTCATCCCCCACCTCCCAGTTCTGGGCCTTATGGAAAACAAGACACAGAGTTCAAAAATAGAAACCTTTATTGAAGGCAAATGCAATGGGGGCAGCCCAGGCCCAGGGCAGAGCCCAGCCACATGAATACAACACAGTGGGGAGGTGGGAGCCCAGCCTCATGGAATGCACAGGACACAATGCAATGGGGGGCGGAACCTGACCTCCATGGGGCACACAGGACACAATGCAATGGGAGGAGGTGGGAGCCCAGCCCCATGGGGCACACAGGACACAATGCAATGGGGGGAGGTGGGAGCCCAGCCCCATGGGGCACATATGACACAATGCAATGGGGGGAGGTGGGAGCCCAGCCCCATGGGGCACACAGGACACAGTGCAATGAGGGGGAGGGGAACCCAGCCCCATGGGGCACACAGGACACAATGCAATGGGGGGGGTGGGAGCCCAGCCCTATGGGGCACACAGGACACAGTGCAATGGGGGGAGGGGAACCCAGCCCCATGGGGCACACAGGACACAATGCAATGGGGTGTGTGGGAGCCCAGCCCTATGGGGCACACAGGACACAGTGCAATGGGGGGAGGGGAACCCAGCCCCATGGGGCACACAGGACACAGTGCAATGGGGGGAGGTGGGAGCCCAGCCCTATGGGGCACACAGGACACAATGCAATGGGAAGAGTTGGGAGCCCAGCCCCATGGGGCACACAGGACACAGTGCAATGGGGGGAGGGGAACCCAGCCCCATGGGGCACACAGGACACAATGCAATGGGGGGAGGTGGGAGCCCAGCCCCATGGGGCACACAGGACACAGTGCAATGAGGGGGAGGGGAACCCAGCCCCATGGGGCACACAGGACACAATGCAATGGGGGGTGTGGGAGCCCAGCCCTATGGGGCACACAGGACACAGTGCAATGGGGGCAGGGGAACCCAGCCCCATGGGGCACACAGGACACAGTGCAATGGGGGGAGGGGAACCCAGCCCCATGGGGCACACAGGACACAATGCAATGTGGGGTGTGGGAGCCCAGCCCTATGGGGCACACAGGACACAGTGCAATGGGGGGAGGGGAACCCAGCCCCATGGGGCACACAGGACACAGTGCAATGGGGGGTGTGGGAGCCCAGCCCTATGGGGCACACAGGACACAGTGCAATGGGGGGAGGGGAACCCAGCCCCATGGGGCACACAGGACACAGTGCAATGGGGGGAGGTGGGAGCCCAGCCCCATGGGGCACACAGGACACCGTGCAATGGGGGGAGATGGGAGCCCAGCACCATGGGGCACACAGGACACAATGCAATGGGAAGAGTTGGGAGCCCAGCCCCATGGGGCACACAGGACACCGTGCAATGGGGGGAGGTGGGAGCCCAGCACCATGGGGCACACAGGACACAGTGCAATGAGGGGGAGGGGAGCCCAGCCCCATGGGGCACACAGGACACAATGCAATGCGGGGAGGGGAGCCCAGCCCCACAAGACATACAGGACACAATGCAATGAGTGGGAGGGGAACCCAGCCCCACGAGACACACAGGACACAATGCAATTGGGGGAGGGGAACCCAGCCCCATGGGGCACACAGGACACAGTGCCCACGCTGCAAGCAGGCTCATCTCCGGCTGCATGCAGGCCCCACCCCCACGGCAGATCCCAAGAGGTGCCCCAAAGCAGGTGCACAGAAGGATGAGTTAGGCAACCAATATGTCAAGCCCTTGAACCCTCCACAGCCTGGCTGCCAGCTCCCTCCCCCACCCCCCCATGTTCCAGGGTGCAACCAGCCTGCCTCTCACAGCGGCCCTGGCACAGCCCCCTCCTACTCCTGGCAGAGAACCCTCTGGATCCTGGCACTGCCCCCTCCAGAGCTCCCCCTGGCGCCCCGCACAGCCCCCTCCAGAGCTCCCCCTGGCGCCCCGCACAGCCCCCTCCAGCGCTCCCCCTGGCGCCCGGCACAGCCCCCTCCAGAGCTCCCCCGGCGCCCCGCACAGCCCCCTCCAGAGCTCCCCCTGGCACCCGGCACAGCCCCCTCCAGAGCTCCCCCGGCGCCCGGCACAGCCCCCTCCAGAGCTCCCTCTGGCGCCTGGCACAGCCCCCTCCAGAGCTCCCCCTGGCACCCGGCATAGCCCCCTCCAGAGCTCCCCCGGCGCCCGGCACAGCCCCCTCCAGAGCTCCCCCTGGCGCCCCGCACAGCCCCCTCCAGAGCTCCCCCGGCGCCCGGCACAGCCCCCTCCAGAGCTCCCTCTGGCGCCTGGCACAGCCCCCTCCAGAGCTCCCCCTGGCACCCGGCACAGCCCCCTCCAGAGCTCCCTCTGGCGCCCCGCACAGCCCCCTCCAGAGCTCCCTCTGGCGCCCCGCACAGCCCCCTCCAGAGCTCCCTCTGGCGCCCCGCACAGCCCCCTCCAGAGCTCCCTCTGGCGCCCAGCACAGCCCCCTCCTGCTCCTGGCATCGAACCCTCTGGCACCTGGCACAGCCCCCTCCAGAGGTCCACCTGGCACCTGGCACAGCTCCCTTCAGAGCTTCCTCTGGCACCCCGCACTGCCCCCTCCAGAGCTCTCCCTGGCGCCCCGCACAGCCCCCTCCAGAGCTCCCCCTGGCGCCCGGCATAGCCCCCTCCAGAGCTCCCCCTGGCGCCCGGCACAGCCCCCTCCAGAGCTCCCTCTGGCGCCCCGCACAGCCCCCTCCAGAGCTCCCCCTGGCGCCCGGCATAGCCCCCTCCAGAGCTCCCTCTGGCGCCTGGCACAGCCCCCTCCGGCGCCTGGCACAGCCCCCTCCAGAGCTCCCCCTGGCGCCCGGCACAGCCCCCTCCAGAGCTCCCTCTGGCGCCCCGCACAGCCCCCTCCAGAGCTCTCCCTGGCGCCCGTCACAGCCCCCTCCAGAGCTCCCTCTGGCGCCCCGCACAGCCCCCTCCAGAGCTCCCCCTGGCGCCCGGCACAGCCCCCTCCAGAGCTCCCTCTGGCGCCCGGCACAGCCCCCTCCAGAGCTCCCCCTGGCGCCCGGCACAGCCCCCTCCAGAGCTCCCTCTGGCGCCCCGCACAGCCCCCTCCAGAGCTCCCCCTGGCGCCCGGCATAGCCCCCTCCAGAGCTCCCTCTGGCGCCCGGCACAGCCCCCTCCAGAGCTCCCCCTGGCGCCCGGCACAGCCCCCTCCAGAGCTCCCTCTGGCGCCCCGCACAGCCCCCTCCAGAGCTCTCCCTGGCGCCCGGCACAGCCCCCTCCAGAGCTCCCTCTGGCGCCCGGCACAGCCCCCTCCAGAGCTCCCTCTGGCGCCCGGCACAGCCCCCTCCAGAGCTCCCCCTGGCGCCCGGCACAGCCCCCTCCAGAGCTCCCCCTGGCACCCGGCACAGCCCCCTCCAGAGCTCCCTCTGGCGCCCCGCACAGCCCCCTCCAGAGCTCCCTCTGGCGCCCCGCACAGCCCCCTCCAGAGCTCCCTCTGGCGCCCCGCACAGCCCCCTCCAGAGCTCCCTCTGGCGCCCAGCACAGCCCCCTCCTGCTCCTGGCATCGAACCCTCTGGCACCTGGCACAGCCCCCTCCAGAGGTCCACCTGGCACCTGGCACAGCTCCCTTCAGAGCTTCCTCTGGCACCCCGCACTGCCCCCTCCAGAGCTCTCCCTGGCGCCCCGCACAGCCCCCTCCAGAGCTCCCCCTGGCGCCCGGCATAGCCCCCTCCAGAGCTCCCTCTGGCGCCCCGCACAGCCCCCTCCAGAGCTCCCCCTGGCGCCCGGCATAGCCCCCTCCAGAGCTCCCTCTGGCGCCTGGCACAGCCCCCTCCGGCGCCTGGCACAGCCCCCTCCAGAGCTCCCCCTGGCGCCCGGCACAGCCCCCTCCAGAGCTCCCTCTGGCGCCCCGCACAGCCCCCTCCAGAGCTCTCCCTGGCGCCCGTCACAGCCCCCTCCAGAGCTCCCTCTGGCGCCCCGCACAGCCCCCTCCAGAGCTCCCCCTGGCGCCCGGCACAGCCCCCTCCAGAGCTCCCCCTGGCGCCCGGCACAGCCCCCTCCAGAGCTCCCTCTGGCGCCCCGCACAGCCCCCTCCAGAGCTCCCCCTGGCGCCCGGCATAGCCCCCTCCAGAGCTCCCTCTGGCGCCCGGCACAGCCCCCTCCAGAGCTCCCCCTGGCGCCCGGCACAGCCCCCTCCAGAGCTCCCTCTGGCGCCCCGCACAGCCCCCTCCAGAGCTCTCCCTGGCGCCCGGCACAGCCCCCTCCAGAGCTCCCTCTGGCGCCCGGCACAGCCCCCTCCAGCGCTCCCCCTGGCGCCCGGCACAGCCCCCTCCAGAGCTCCCTCTGGCGCCCCGCACAGCCCCCTCCAGAGCTCCCTCTGGCGCCCCGCACAGCCCCCTCCAGAGCTCCCCCTGGCGCCCGGCACAGCCCCCTCCAGAGCTCCCTCTGGCGCCCCGCACAGCCCCCTCCAGAGCTCCCCCTGGCGCCCGGCACAGCCCCCTCCAGAGCTCCCTCTGGCGCCCCGCACAGCCCCCTCCAGAGCTCCCCCTGGCGCCCGGCACAGCCCCCTCCAGAGCTCCCTCTGGCGCCCCGCACAGCCCCCTCCAGCGCTCCCCCTGGCGCCCGGCATAGCCCCCTCCAGAGCTCCCCCGGCGCCCGGCACAGCCCCCTCCAGAGCTCCCTCTGGCGCCTGGCACAGCCCCCTCCAGAGCTCCCCCGGCGCCCGGCACAGCCCCCTCCAGAGCTCCCTCTGGCGCCTGGCACAGCCCCCTCCAGAGCTCCCCCTGGCACCCAGCACAGCCCCCTCCAGAGCTCCCTCTGGCACCCGGCACAGCCCCCTCCAGAGCTCCCTCTGGCGCCCAGCACAGCCCCCTCCTGCTCCTGGCATCGAACCCTCTGGCACCTGGCACAGCCCCCTCCAGAGGTCCACCTGGCACCTGGCACAGCTCCCTTCAGAGCTTCCTCTGGCACCCAGCACTGCCCCCTCCAGAGCTCCCCAAGTCACCCAGCACAGCCCCCTCCAGAGCACCCCATGGCACCTCGCACAGCCCCCTCCAGAGCTCCCCAAGTCACCCAGCACAGCCCCCTCCAGAGCGCCCCATGGCACCTCGCACAGCCCCCTCCAGAGCTCCCCAAGTCACCCAGCACAGCCCCCTCCAGAGCGCTCCATGGCACCTCGCACAGCCCCCTCCAGAGCGCCCCATGGCACCTCGCACAGCCCCCTCCAGAGCTCCCCAAGACACCCGGCACAGCCCCCTCCAGAGTTCCCCATGGCACCTGGCACAGCCCCCTCCAGAGCTCCCCAAGACACCCAGCACAGCCCCCTCCAGAGTTCCCCATGGCACCTGGCACAGCCCCCTCCAGAGCTCCCCAAGACACCCAGCACAGCCCCCTCCAGAGTTCCCCATGACACCTGGCACAGCCCTCTGTTTCCAGCAGTGACACCCCCAGCCCTGGCTCTCTAGCCCAGCACACACAGATGGCCCTGATGCAGCCTGGGCATGAGCTATGCTCTGATCAGGCAGCCATGCCTGGAGCAGATCTGCTTTGCACAGGGGAGTACCGGCTCAGCCCCTTCCCAGGAGCCCCAAGCTGGCGCTGCAGAGGCTGCTCATAGCAGCATGGGCTGGGACCAGGCCCAGCATGCCTGTACCTGGGCAGGGCTGGAAGTCAGCTCTGTGGGGGACCAGCAAGGGGCAGGCCCCACATAGCCCAGCAAGCGCCACTCAGTGGAGTGGTGCTCATGGGCCCTGTCTCTCGCCCAGAGGTCAGGTGCTCCTGGGGCCCCCAGGCCACAATCCAACCCACCCAGACACTTTGCCTGTCTCCTTCCCGCCAGGGCAACTCCCAACAATGCAGCTCTTGGCTGCCACCCCCACCCGCCCCAGGTCATGGTGGCTTCAGCCCCTGCCCTTTCCTGCCTCGGGATCGAGCCCTGGCTGGCTGCTCCATTAGTCATTCTGTGGGGCCCAGGGTGGGGCCACGTTCACTCCCACACCTCTGTCCAGATGGCTCCCCGGTGGTGCGGGAGTGCGTCCGGCGGGCTCAAGACGAGCTCTCCTACCTGCTTGTTGGTGTATTTCTGGGGGTTGGTGCGGTAGCTGTAGTCAGAGTACTGCTCGGAGCCCGTCGAGGTGCTGTCCCCGGTGCCCACAAAGGTGTTGGCAGCAGGTAGATCCTGCACCACCTGGTGCTTCTTAGAGGCAGAGGGTGACTGGGGCTGCAGCTGGATGGAGGGCAGCGGGGAGTTGGAGCGGTAGTGGCGCCCCAGGTCGGGGCTCCCGGGCGGGTAGTTGAGAGGCAGGTGGATGCGGGGGCTGTCACTGACCGAGTCGTTCATGAGGTTGAACTTGAGAGATTTCTGCAGCCCTGTCTCCTCCTCGTCCTCGGCCGGCTTGGGCGGCTTTGGGGACTTGCTCTTCTTCACCTTGCTCTTGCTCTTGCTGCTCTTGCTGCCCTGCTTGGGGGCGTACAGGTCCTTGGTCTCCTTCTTGCCCGCCTGGTAGCCGCTCTTGGCCTCCCTCTGCCGGCAGTAGCGCACCAGCACCACCAGCACGATGAGCAGGGTGACGGCCACGATGCCGGCAATGACGCCAAAGAGGATGTTGCTGCGCTGCTTGCTGCGCTCGTAGTCGGGGTCGCCGGCGATGTCGATGTCCAGGGGCGTGTCCAGGCTGTGCCCCAGCAGCGTCTCCAGCAGCGTGCGGTTGGCCAGGGTCTCGTTGACGTAGAAGTGCACCAGCGCGGTGCCGTAGCGTGAGGGCTTGCCCCGGTCATTGACGCGCACCACCAGGCGGTGCAGCCCGTGGTGTTTGCGCTCGATCTCCTTCTCCAGGGTGATGTCCCCACTCTGCGGCGAGATCTGGAACAGCTCAAAGGGGTTGCCCCCCGTGATGCTGTAGGACAGCTCCGCATTGACCCCGGAGTCAATGTCCTCAGCCTTGACCTTGTTGACCTGCTGCCCGGGGCTAGTGTGGGGCAGGATGTGCTTGTAGGAGGCATTGGAAGGGGAGGTGATGAAGGGGGCATTATCGTTCTCATCCAGCACGTTGATGGTGACGCCCACGTAGGCGGATCTGGGAGGGTCCCCCCCATCCACAGCTTTGAGCCGAAAAGTGTACGTGCTCTGCTGCTCCCGGTCAAAGGAGATGCTGGAGAGGATAGTGCCGGTGCCATTCTGGATAACAAAGTCCCCATTGTCCTGCTCTACTGAAAGCTGGATGCGAGCATTGTCGCCCTTGTCAGCGTCAATGACCGTCACCATGCCCACCGGGCTCAGGGGAGGCATGTTCTCCATCACTGAGAAGTTGTAGCTGCTCAGCATGAACTTGGGGTCATTGTCATTCCTGTCCATGACGTTGATGGCCACGGAGGCCGTGCCCTTGAGACTGGGGCTGCCCTTGTCAGCCGCCACCACTAGGAACTCGTAGCGCTCCCTCTGCTCCCGGTCCAGCACCGTCTTCACGCGGATCTCGCCCGAATCTGGGTCAATGGCAAACAAGCCCTTTGAGGAGGGGTCCGTGACCAGGGAGTAAACCAGTTTGGCATTGGAGCCGCTGTCGGCATCGCTGGCACTCACCTCCACCACCAGGTCATCGGGGGCGTTGTTCTCGGGGAAGGCCACCTCGGTGAGGCTCTGGCTGAAGACCGGGGCGTTGTCATTCACATCCACCACCTGCACCTTGAGGGAGTTGGTACTGGAGAGGGGTGGGTTCCCCGAGTCCACAGCCACGATCTCTATGGTGTACTCCTTCACCGCCTCGTAGTCCAGCGGCGTAGTGGTCTGCAAGAAGTACTTCTTCTTGCTGTCGCTGCCTGTCTCGCTAGCCGGCCTCAGCTGAAATGGGACGTCCCCAGCAACCACGCAGGTGACCACCGCATTCTCACCCTCGTCCCGGTCAGACACCTGCACCAGAGCCACGGCCGTCTCCACGGGCACGTCCTCAGAGATGTTGGCCATGCCGTCCTGATGGGCGACGAGGCCGATGCCCCGGATCTCGATGGAGGGGGCATTGTCATTCGTGTCCTTGATGGTCACCACCACCTGGGTGCGGGCGCTCTTGGGGTTGGCCCCCTTGTCCTTGGCCAAAACGGAAAACTTGAGGACGCTGACGTCTTCCCGGTCAATGGGCCCCTGCACGGTGATGACGCCCGAGGCCCTGTCCAGGCGCAGCAGGCGGCGTACCATGTCCGTGGCCTGGTGGAAGGAATAGTCAATCTCAGCGTTGGGGCCCTGATCCGAGTCGTTTGCTTTCACCTGCGGAGGAGGAAGAGGAGGACAAAGTGAACAGGAGCTGAGGGGGCCACTCCCGATGGACCAGAGGAAGAAGCCAGGCTCCCGCCAGCAGGCCCAGGACCCCAGCACAGCCTCCCTGGGGCACGTGCAGTGCAGCCAGGCACAGCTCCTGCCGCAGGGAGCCCTGAGGCTGCAGTGAAACTGGCCTGACCGGTTAGACTGCATCAGCCCCACTCCCGCCGCGCTCCGACGTGCCGGGCATTCCCCATGGGAGCCGCCGGCCTGGGCACGGGAGAGAAAGGCCAGGAACTGACGGGCAGGCGAGCCGACCGCGCCCTGCAGAGCCCCGGGGCAGCAGAGAGGAAGCAGCCTGGCCATGAACACCCTTTGCGAACCCGGATGCTGACTCACCACCCTGCTGCAGGAAAGCTTGGGGCCCGCTGGGAGGCTGAGTTGAAAGCCACGGCATCCATTGTGGGGCAACGCTTTGAAGCCACACAGACAGCCCCGTGCACACGTCCAGGCTGTCGTGACCCAGAGTCACCCAGAGCCAGCTGCAGTCCCACATGGACAGCCAGCGATCCCAGGGCTGGGGCGGCAGGAGGCTGCAGCTGGGACTAAGCATAGTGCAGGGACCTCAGGACTGGAGCAATGGAAGGAGTGGGGGGTGAGGCTCGGCGCTGTGGGGCCATGGCAGTGGGCAGAGCCTGACCCAGCAGGGAGAGCACGGCAGGGAGACGTGGGTTCAGGCTGAGGGGACCCGGCTAGCAGACGACTGTGGGGAACCCAAGACATCAATAGCACGTAAGGGGACAGGCTGGGATTGAGGTGCAGCAGCAGAAATGGGGGGCAGAGGGTGTCCGGATTGTTGGCTGGGCTGAGCTGAGCTGAGCTGAGAGGTGGGGGGGAGCAGCCCCCACTCTGCATAGCTCCACACCCCACCCTCCGTCAGGAGTTCAGCTTTCCCAGCGGCTTCTCTCGCTATTTGCTTTCAAAAGTCGCCGAGGTTTGTCTGCCCTACCCTGGGTGCGGGCTGCTCTCTGCCCTCTGCGCGCCTGGGCCCTTATCGTGCTCAGCAGATTTAGATGGAGAACAAAAGTTGTTATATGTAAATTTCACCTTTTACCTCCACTCCCCAGCAGAGGATTCGTTTTCCTGGGGGAGAGATAACAGCTGAGCCGTGGGGGCGGCTCTCCCGCAGCCCATTCTCCTGCCACCCGCTGCCGCGGCCTTATCTGCCTCCCACTCCCCACTCCCAGCACTGAAAAACGAATTCTTAAAATTCACATCAAAATTAGTGAGCCGAGCAGCCAAGCTGGCCCCGCGTCGCTTATTAAGATGGCAGCAGCAGATAAGCAGATGTCACCTCCCATTGGCTCAGTGCCCCTTCCGCCAAATCCACGGAGACCTGCCCCTCAGGGCCCCCCACCAATCACGATGGGCACACGGATGCCACTCTTGGGCTCAACATTCTCTCAGCGGAGTCTGTGGCTTGCAAGTGGCCTCTGGCTGCCACGCCACGGACTGCCCAGGCAGTACAGGAGATGGGGGCTGCCCCGCTCTCCTGGGGAAGCCAAGCCAAAGGGCTGCTTTACTTGCAGAGGCTCCTCATGCTGCTGAAAGGGAGACAACTGCTTATGTGTAGTCTGAGTTTAGCACAGCTAGGCAGTAGGCAAGCTTCCCAAGCACGGCACTGCCAGTGGGCAGCCACTGCACGCCCAGCCCCAGGCTTCCCCAGCACGGCACTGCCAGTGGGCAGCCACTGCACGCCCAGCCCCAGGCTTCCCAAGCACGGCACTGCCAGTGGGCAGCCACTGCACGCCCAGCCCCAGGCTTCCCCAGCACGGCACTGCCAGTGGGCAGCCACTGCACGCCCAGCCCCAGGCTTCCCAAGCACGGCACTGCCAGTGGGCAGCCACTGCACGCCCAGCCCCAGGCTTCCCAAGCACGGCACTGCCAGTGAGCAACCACTGCACGCCCAGCCCCAGGCTTCCCCAGCACTGCCAGTGGGCAGCCACTGCACGCCCAGCCCCAGGCTTCCCCAGCACAGCACTGCCAGTGGGCAGCCACTGCATGCCCAGCCCCAGGCTTCACTAGCATGGCACTGCCAGCAGGCAGCACTGCACGCCCAGCCCCAGGCTTCACTAGCATGGCACTGCCAGCAGGCAGCCACTGCATGTCCAGCCCTGGGCTTCCCCAGCACAGCATTGCCAGTGGGCAGCCACTGCATGCCCAGCCCTGGGCTTCCCCAACACAGCATTGCCAGTGGGCAGCCTCTGCATGCCCAGCCCTGGGCTTCCCCAGCACAGCATTGCCAGTGGGCAGCCACTGCATGCCCAGGCTTCCCCAGCATGGCACTGCCAACAGGCAGCCACTGCATGCCCAGCACGGGCTTCCCCAGCATGGCACTGCCAGCAGGCAACCACTGCATGCCCAGCACGGGCTTCCCCAGCATGGCACTGCCATCAGGCAGCCACTGCATGCCCAGCACAGGCTTCCCAGCATGACACTGCCAGTGGGCAGCCACTGCATGCCCAGCATGGGCTTCCCCAGCACGGCTCTGCCAGCGGGCAGCCACTGCATGCCCAGCACAGGCTTCCCAGAATGGCACTGCCAGCAGGCAGCCACTGCATGCCCAGCACAGGGTTCCCCAGCACGGCTCTGCCAGGGCCCCTAGGTTCTGACCAGTAGCCCCTTCTAGGCTTGCCTGGGAAGGCCCACTGATGGGGGGGGGAAAGGGGGCCATTGCCTTGGGCCCTTTGAAATGCTGAGGGGCACTGTGGCAGGGCCAGGGGAAAGTGGATGCCAAGGACTGATTGCCCTCAGTCCAGCCCCTGCTGCCCGTGGTCCTGCCCCTCTGTCCAGCTGCTGAGCCTGGGCATCCTCCACTTCCTTCCCATTTCTCACCCTTCCAGGCTGCCACGGGGTTTGCAATCCGCACATCCCCACGCAGAGGGCTTTGGGGCAAGGCCTGATACAGCACCTGGGGCCAGAAAAGCTACCGTAATGCTCCTAGTACCATACAGTGCCTACTGCAACGCAAGCCGGGTGCCCCAGAAGAGCTACCGTAATGCTCCTAGTACCATACAGTGCCTACTGCAACGCAAGCCGGGTGCCCCAGAAGAGCTACCGTAATGCCCCTAGCAATGTACTGCACCTACTGCGCAGTGGGCCTGCTCTACACCAGGGCCCTGGGTGCTGCTGAAGGACAACTGATAAATACTGGCAGTCAGCGCTAGGGGGCACCCCCCATCGCTTTGAAAGCGGGAACCTGCCCTGGGGGTGTCCAAGGCTTGATGCCCGCTGTGTGCTCACCTGCAGGACGGAATGCCCCACGGGGCTGTTCTCCGAGAGCTCCGCCTCGTACAGGGCCTTCTCAAACTTGGGGGTGTTGTCGTTCATGTCCAGGATGGTGATGCGCAGCAGGGCGCTGCTCGCCCGCGGGGGGCTGCCTCCGTCCTGCACCTTGATGGTCAGGTCATAGGAGTCCCACTGCTCCCGGTCCAGGTTCCCCATGACAATCAGCTGTGGCTGCTTCTCACCCTGGTCCTCAGCCACCTGCAGGCCAAAGAGCTCCTGCGCCTCGGGCCCTGCCTGGAGCTCGTAGGAGGCGACCCCATTGATGCCTGCGTCGCGGTCCATGGCCACGGGTATGGGGAAGAGCGCCCCGATGTTGGTGTTCTCAGGGATGACCAGTGTGATGACAGGGGAAGCAAAGTTGGGCGTGTTGTCATTGATGTCCAGCACCTCAATCTGCCCCTCCAGCAGACGCGGGCTGCTGTTCATCAGGTCCGTGATGGACACCTCAAACTCCAGGAAGCAGGGCTCCCCTGGGGATTGGTTCTGGCACTCCCGCAGGCTCTCCCGGTCAATGGAGGTCTCCGTGGTGTAAATGTCCCCTGTCTTGCCATCCACACGCAGGTAGGGGGCCCCCACCTCCAGCTTATAGAGGTGCCCCACGTCAGGAAAGCCATAGTCGGCAGCCAAGCTCCCAATGAGCGTGTTGGGCGGCTGCTCCTCCTGCACCTTGTAGATCACGAGCGTCCCGGAGCCCAGGGCGGGGAGCTGCAGAAAAAGCCCCAGACCCAGGCAAGCTGCCAGCCGTGTCATCCTGCGCAGGAGGGGGCCTGCAAGGAAGCACAGACACCACAGGGTAGGTACAGCGTGCTCCACCCCCAGCCCCTTGCTCCCTACAGGCCCTGTACAGCCTGGCTGGGAACAGGGAAAAGCCCCCATCTGGCAACCAGTCGTGAAGCATTTCCAGGCTCCCTCCACACACTCGCTTCCCAGCTGAGCTGGTCACAGGACCTATTCCTGCTGCCTCCTGCAACCCACCAAGGGCACCCCAGGGGAAGGCTCTGGCAAGCCCTGCCTGCGTAAAGGCACGGGCCGAAACCCAACCCCACACCCAAGCCTGCCCACCAGGCGGGCACAACGAAAGCATGCAGGCACCCAGGCAGTGCACGCAGGGACGCTCACTGCAAGAGGCTTGTACCTGCACTGCACAGCGTGCCTGAGCCAGCGGGAGCTTTGCAGCGCAGACCAAAGACACCGCACCCCAGCCCAGCACCCTGGTGACATGCTGCGAGCCCATCCCCCATCCCAACCCACTCCCAGTGCTGTGGTTACACACCCCGGCAGCGCCCCGTCACTGCCGCAACATGCTGTGAGTGCACGTCCCGCTCCCCGCTGCTGCAGTGTCACATGCTTGAGGCGCCCACACACGCAAACCAGCACTGCAGTGACACTCTGCGAGTCCAACTCCCTACCCCGCCCCTGTGCAGGAGTGAGACATGCTGTGAGCACACACCCCACCCTGTGACGCACACTGCGAGCTTACACCCCATAGCGCTGCACTGACGCACACTGCGAGCTTACACCCCATAGCGCTGCAGTGACACACACTGCGACCCTGCCCCCAGCACTGCAGTGACACACACTGAGAGCGCACATACACCCCCCACTGCCCATCCTGCCTCTACAGCCACGGTGTCCAACACACAGGCCACTAGCCAGGAGCAGCTACTTGGCCCGTTGAGCGTGGCTCATTAGCTTGCACAATAAATACAGGATCAGATCAACGTGGTGAGTTTGCTATAGCAATAGCCACTGCCACTCTAGTGGCTACTGCTTCAGCTCTGCAGGGACAAGCTGCAAGCACACATCCGCCCCAGTGCTGCAGTGACATCCCCCCACACACTCTGCAGTGAGCATGGAGAGCCACCCTGGCCCTGCTCTAGGGCTGCAGTATAGGTGACAGGAGAAGCACCCCCAGGGTGCTGGGGGCCACCCCTAAAAGCGGCTCCTGCTTTGGGTGCTGCCCCACATGGACATTGCTGCACTGCTGCTGCCCCCTATATCCAGCCACACCAACCCTACCTGCAGCGTGCCACGGACTGGCTAGAACTACTCTGTCCAGGGCCTGGCCTCCTCCGCCGCACCCCTGCCCACCCTGTCCAGCCCACCCCTTCCCCCACTGGGCTGGAGCAACCCCCTATCCATGGCAGCAAGTCCAGCCCCCACTGGTTAACTGTAAAACCCCTTGCTGCACTGGCCCCACTGGGGTGCTGGCCCTGCTCACCAGCCGTGGTCACGCACAGGGGAGAGACGAGGGGCAACGAGACCCCCCCCAGCCCTCCCCACTGCCTGAGACCCAAGGTTCTTGCAGTCACCTGCCCCCTCCACGCCCACACGGTCCTCGTTCTCCCCTGCCATGGCCACGCCGTCCCCATCCTCGCCCCACCATCATCGCTCTACCCCCCAACACGCCCATGCTGTCCCCATCCTCTCCCCGCCACGCCCACGTCGTCCCCATCCTCCCCCCACCATCATCGCTCTAACCCCCACCACGCCCACGCCGTCCCCATCCTCCCCCCACCATCATCGCTCTCCCCCCCACCACGCCCACGTCGTCCCCATCCTCGCCCCACCATCATCGCTCTCCCCCCCACCACGCCCACGCCGTCCCCATCCTCCCCCCACCATCATCGCTCTCCCCCCCACCACGCCCACGCCGTCCCCATCCTCCCCCCACCATCATCGCTCTAACCCCCACCACGCCCACGCCGTCCCCATCCTCGCCCCACCATCATCGCTCTCCCCCCACCACGCCCACGCCGTCCCCATCCTCCCCCCACCATCATCGCTCTAACCCCCACCACGCCCACGCCGTCCCCATCCTCGCCCCACCATCATCGCTCTCCCCCCACCACGCCCACGCCGTCCCCATCCTCCCCCCACCATCATCGCTCTAACCCCCACCACGCC
This sequence comes from Carettochelys insculpta, assembly GCF_033958435.1. Classification (NCBI taxonomy): domain Eukaryota; kingdom Metazoa; phylum Chordata; order Testudines; family Carettochelyidae; genus Carettochelys; species Carettochelys insculpta. Next base: position 782,540 of record NC_134151.1, read on the forward strand.
CACGCCGTCCCCATCCTCCCCCCACCATCATCGCTCTAACCCCCACCACGCCCACGCCGTCCCCATCCTCGCCCCACCATCATCGCTCTCCCCCCACCACGCCCACGCCGTCCCCATCCTCCCCCCACCATCATCGCTCTAACCCCCACCACGCCCACGCCGTCCCCATCCTCGCCCCACCATCATCGCTCTCCCCCCACCACGCCCACGCCGTCCCCATCCTCTCCCCGCCACGCCCACGTCGTCCCCATCCTCCCACCGCCACACCCACGTCGTCCCCATCCTCCCCCCACCATCATCGCTCTCCCCCCCACCACGCCCACGCCGTCCCCATCCTCCCCCCACCATCATCGCTCTCCCCCCACCACGCCCACGCCGTCCCCATCCTCCCCCCGCCATCATCGCTCTAACCCCCACCACGCCCACGCCGTCCCCATCCTCTCCCCGCCACGCCCACGTCGTCCCCATCCTCCCCCCACCATCATCGCTCTAACCCCCACCACGCCCACGCCGTCCCCATCCTCCCCCCGCCATCATCGCTCTAACCCCCACCACGCCCACGCCGTCCCCATCCTCTCTCCGCCACGCCCACGTCGTCCCCATCCTCCCCCCGCCATCATCGCTCTCCCCCCCACCACGCCCACGCCGTCCCCATCCTCCCCCCACCATCATCGCTCTCCCCCCCACCACGCCCACGCCGTCCCCATCCTCCCCCCGTCATCATCGCTCTCCCCCCCACCACGCCCATGCTGTCCCCATCCTCCCCCCACCATCATCGCTCTCCCCCCCACCACGCCCATGCTGTCCCCATCCTCCCCCCGCCATCATCGCTCTAACCCCCACCACGCCCATGCTGTCCCCATCCTCTCCCCGCCACGCCCACGTCGTCCCCATCCTCCCCCCACCATCATCGCTCTCCCCCCCACCACGCCCATGCTGTCCCCATCCTCTCCCCGCCACGCCCACGTCGTCCCCATCCTCCCCCCACCATCATCGCTCTCCCCCCCACCACGCCCACGCCGTCCCCATCCTCCCCCCACCATCATCGCTCTCCCCCCCGCCACGCCCACGTCGTCCCCATCCTCCCCCCACCATCATCGCTCTAACCCCCACCACGCCCATGCTGTCCCCATCCTCTCCCCGCCACGCCCACGTCGTCCCCATCCTCCCCCCACCATCATCGCTCTCCCCCCCCACCACGCCCACGCCGTCCCCATCCTCCCCCCACCACCATCGCTCTAACCCCCTCCACGCCCACACGGTCCTCGTTCTCCCCTGCCATGGCCACGCCGTCCCCATCCTCGCCCCACCATCATCGCTCTCCCCCCCACCACGCCCACACGGTCCTCGTTCTCCCCTGCCATGCCCACGCCGTCCCCATCCTCCCCACACCATCATCGCTCTCCCCCCACCATGCCCACGCCGTCCCCATCCTCCCCCCACCATCATCGCTCTAACCCCCTCCACGCCCACACGGTCCTCGTTCTCCCCTGCCATGGCCACGCCGTCCCCATCCTCGCCCCACCATCATCGCTCTCCCCCCCACCACGCCCACGTCGTCCCCATCCTCCCCCCACCATCATCGCTCTCCCCCCCACCACGCCCACGTCGTCCCCATCCTCCCCCCACCATCATCGCTCTCCCCCCCACCACGCCCATGCTGTCCCCATCCTCCCACCGCCACGCCCACGTCGTCCCCATCCTCCCACCGCCACACCCACGTCGTCCCCATCCTCCCCCCACCATCATCGCTCTCCCCCCCACCACGCCCATGTCGTCCCCATCCTCCCCCCACCATCATCGCTCTCCCCCCCACCACGCCCATGCTGTCCCCATCCTCTCCCCGCCACGCCCACGTCGTCCCCATCCTCCCCCCACCATCATCGCTCTCCCCCCACCACGCCCACGCCGTCCCCATCCTCCCCCCACCATCATCGCTCTAACCCCCACCACGCCCACGCCGTCCCCATCCTCGCCCCACCATCATCGCTCTCCCCCCCACCACGCCCATGCTGTCCCCATCCTCTCCCCGCCACGCCCACGTCGTCCCCATCCTCCCCCCACCATCATCGCTCTAACCCCCACCACGCCCACGCCGTCCCCATCCTCTCCCCCCACCATCATCGCTCTAACCCCCACCACGCCCACGCCGTCCCCATCCTCTCCCCCCACCATCATCGCTCTAACCCCCACCACGCCCATGCTGTCCCCATCCTCCCCCCCTCCACGCCCACACGGTCCTCGTTCTCCCCTGCCATGCCCATGCCATCCCATCCTCCCCCCCTCCATGCCCACACGGTCCTCGTTCTCCCCTGCCACGCCCACGCCGTCCCATCCTCCCCACCTCCATGCCCACACGGTCCTCGTTCTCTCCTGCCACGCCCACGCCATCCCCATCCTCCCCCCTCCACGCCCACATGGTCCTCGTTCTCCCCTGCCATGCCCACGCCATCCCCATCCTCCCCACCTCCACGCCCACACGGTCCTCGTTCTCTCCTGCCATGCCCACGCCATCCCCATCCTCCCCACCTCCATCATCGCTCTCCCCCCCACCACGCCCATGCTGTCCCCATCCTCCCCGCCTCCACGCCCACACGGTTCTCGTTCTCCCCTGCCATCCCCACGCCATCCCCATCCTCCCCACCTCCATGCCCACACGGTCCTCGTTCTCCCCTGCCACGCCCACGCCATCCCCATCCTCCCCCCCTCCATGCCCACACGGTCCTCGTTCTCCCCTGCCACGCCCACGCCATCCCCATCCTCCCCACCTCCACACCCACACGGTCCTCGTTCTCCCCTGCCACGCCCACGCCGTCCCCATCCTCCCCCCCTCCACGCCCACACGGTCCTCGTTCTCCCCTGCCATGGCCACGCTGTCCCCATCCTCCCCACCTCCATCATTGCTCTCCCCCCCACCACGCCCATGCTGTCCCCATCCTCCCCCCCTCCACGCCCACACGGTCCTCGTTCTCCCCTGCCATGGCCACGCCATCCCATCCTCCCCACCTCCATGCCCACACGGTCCTCGTTCTCCCCTGCCACGCCCATGCCATCCCCATCCTCCCCCCCTCCACGCCCACACGGTCCTCGTTCTCTCCCGCCACGCCCATGTCGTCCCCCTCCTCCCCCCACCACGCCCACGTCGTCCCCATCCTCCCACTGCCATGCCCACGTCGTCCCCCTCCTCCCCCAACCATGCTCACACGGTCCCAATCTTCCCCCTGCCACACCCACTGTCCTCGCTCTCCCCACCATGCCCACAACATCCCCATCCTCCCCCCACCACGCCCACACCGTCCCCATCCTCCCCCAACCACGCCCACACAGTCCCCGTCCTTCCCCCACCACGCCCACGTCGTCCCCATCCTCCCACCGCCACACCCACAACATCCCCATCCTCCCACCGCCACACCCACGTCGTCCCCATCCTCCCCCCGCCACGCCCACGTCATCCCCATCCTCCCCCCGCCACGCCCACGTCGTCCCCATCCTCCCCCCACCACACGCACGTCGTCCCCATCCTCCCCCCACCACACGCACGTCGTCCCCATCCTCCCCCAACCATGCCCACGTCGTCTCCCTCCTCCCACCACCACGCCCACACCGTCCCCATCCTCCCCCCGCCACGCCCACGCCGTCCCCATCCTCCCCCCGCCACGCCCACACCATCCCCATCCTGCCACCGCCACGCCCACGCCATCCCCATCCTGCCCCCGCCACACCCACTACATCCCCATCCTCCCACCGCCACGCCCACGTCGTCCCCATCCTCCCCCATCATGCCCACAATGTCCCCATCCTCCCACCGCCACGCCCACGTCGTCCCCATCCTCCCCCATCATGCCCACTACATCCCCATCCTCCCACCGCCATGCCCACGTCGTCCCCATCCTCCCCCATCATGCCCACAACGTCCCCATCCTCCCCCCGCCACGCCCACATTGTCCCCATCCTCCCACCGCCACGCCCACAACATCCCCATCCTCCCCCCGCCACGCCCACTGTCCTTGCTGTCCCCCGCCACACCCACGCCATCCCCATCCTCCCACCGCCATGCTCATGCTGTACACATCCTCCCCCCACCACACGCACACCGTCCGCATCCTCCCCCCACCACGCCCGCACCGTCCCCATCCTCCCCCCACCACGCCCACACCGTCCCCATCCTCCCCCAACCACGCCCACACCATCCCCATCCTTCCCCCACCACGCCCACGCCATGCTCATGCTGTACACATCCTCCCCCCACCACACGCACACCGTCCCCATCCTCCCCCCACCACGCCCACACCGTCCCCATCCTCCCCCAACCATGCCCACATCATCCCCATCCTTCCCCCACCACGCCCACGCCATGCTCATGCTGTACACATCCTCCCCCTACCACGCGCACACCATCCCCATCCCCCCCTCGGTATGCTCATGCTGTACACATCCTCCCCCCACCACGCCCGCACCGTCCCCATCCTCCCCCCACCACACCCACACCGTCCCCATCCTCCCCCAACCATGCCCACAACATCCCCATCCTCCCCCCACCACGCCCACGCTGCTCCATCCTCTCCCCACCACACGCACACCATCCCCATCCTCCCCCCACCACGCCCACGCTGCTCCATCCTTCCCCCTCAACGCCCACAACATCCCCATCCTCCCCCCACCACGCCCACACTGCTCCATCCTCCCCCCACCACACGCACACCGTCCGCATCCTCCCCCCACCACGCCCACACTGCTCCATCCTCCCCCCACCACACGCACACCGTCCGCATCCTCCCCCCACCACGCCCACGCTGCTCCATCCTCCCCCCACCACACGCACACCGTCCGCATCCTCCCCCCACCACGCCCACACTGCTCCATCCTCCCCCCACCACACGCACACCGTCCGCATCCTCCCCCCACCACGCCCACACTGCTCCATCCTCCCCCCACCACACGCACACCGTCCGCATCCTCCCCCCACCACGCCCACGCTGCTCCATCCTCTCCCCACCACACGCACACCATCCCCATCCTCCCCCCCCGACGCCCACGCTGCTCCATCCTTCCCCCTCAACGCCCACAACATCCCCATCCTCCCCCCACCACGCCCACACTGCTCCATCCTCCCACCACACGCACACCGTCCGCATCCTCCCCCCACCACGCCCACACTGCTCCATCCTCCCCCCACCACACGCACACCGTCCGCATCCTCCCCCCACCACGCCCACGCTGCTCCATCCTCCCCCCACCACACGCACACCGTCCCCATCCTCCCCCCACCACGCCCACGCTGCTCCATCCTTCCCCCTCAACGCCCACACCATCCCCATCCTCCCCCCACCACGCCCACACTGCTCCATCCTCCCCCCACCACACGCACACCGTCCGCATCCTCCCCCCACCATGCCCACGCTGCTCCATCCTTCCCCCTCAACGCCCACACCGTCTCCATCCTCCCCTCACCATGCTCATGCTGTACACATCCTCCCCCCACCACACGCACACCGTCCCCATCCTCCCCCCACCACGCCCACACCATCCCCATCCTTCCCCCACCACACGCACACCGTCCCCATCCTTCCCCCACCACGCCCACACCATCCCCATCCTCCCCCAACCATGCTCATGCTGTACACATCCTCCCCCCGCCACGCTGGCCCGTCCCCACTCACGCCGCCCCACTTCCTCCCCGCTACGTGCTCACCTTCCTCTTCCCCTGCCAGACCCATGCCATCCCCTCCCCCCCACAGTCTAACCCCACCTCCACATACACACAGGAACCTCCTACAACACACACACACTGGCTGAGCCCCAGCACACCCCAAGAGGCAGAGGGCTCAAATGTGAGCCATGTACCTGATACCTCCCCTCCGGCCCCCCACACGTGATCTTCCTAGAACCCTCCCAATCCCCCCAGCCTGCAGACCGGGGCTCCTTACACCCCACCAGCCCCGAGCCAGGCTGTCAGGCCCCCTAATTCCCAGGGTACCACGTACAGCCCTGCTCCTCTCCCTCAGCACATCGCTGTGTCCAGGCCCAGCCTCCCAGCCCCACAGAAATGCCCCCTCCCTCCCCACACAACAAGTCCTGCCCCACATGACCCCAAACCTCCACCTGCTCAGCCCGAAACACACAGTTCCCTCTCCACTTCTTCTGCTTCAGGTGAGGCCCTGAGCTGCCTCGTGCCTCCCACACACCTTACAGCTCCCCACCACCCCCGGCTGCTGCCTTCAGGCCCCTCTGAACAGGCACAGCCAGCCCCAGCCCTCCCATTTGCAGACATGCTCAGCACGCTCCCCCCCAGCACACAGCCAGCCCCTATGGCCCCCCAGCCCGCAGAACTGGGGCACACGGAGTGAGCCCATGTCACAGAATCACACAGAATCACAGGGCTGGAAGGGAGCTCAGGAGGTCATCTAGTCCAGCCCCTACTTCAAGCAGGATCAACCCCCACTAAGTCATCCCAGCCAGGACCATGTGCAGCCAGGACTTAAAAACCTCCAGAGATGGAGAATCCACCACCTCTCTAGGCAACACATTCCAATGCTTCACCACCCACCTGGTGAAGTAGTTTTTCCCAATAACCTAACCTACACCTCTCCCTCTTCAACTTCAGACCGTTACTCCTTGTTCTGCCAACTGACACCACTGAGAACAGTTTCTCACCCTCCTCTTTAGAGCTCCCCTTCAGGAAGTTGAAGGCTGCTATTAAATCACCCCTCAATCTTCTCTTCTGTGAACTAAACAAGCCCAAATCCCTCAGCATCTCCTCATAGCCAACCTGATAGCTTTTTTTGACACAATAACGAGACTCATAGATAAGGGAGAAGCAGTGGATGTGGTATACCTAGACTTTAGTAAAGCATTTGATACGGTCTCGCATTAATATTCTTATCGACAAACTGGGCAAGTCCAACTTAAATGGGGCTGCAATAAGGTGGGTGCATAACTGGCTGGCTAATCGTACCCAGAGAGTAGTTGTTAATGGTGCTCAATCCTGCTGGAAAAGCATAACAAGTGGGGTTCCACAGGGGTCTGTTTTGGGACCAGTTCTGTTCAATATCTTCATTAATGATTTGGATATTGGCATAGAAAGTACGCTTATTGAATTGTGGATGGTATCAAGCTGGGAGGGGTTGCAACTACCTTGGAGGATAGGGTCAAAATTCAGAATGATCTAGATAAATTAGAGAAATGGTCTGAAGTAAACAGGATGAAGTTTAATAAAGATAAATGTAAGGTGCTGCACTTAGGAAGGAATAATCTGTTTCACACATACAGAATGGGAAAAGACTGTCTAGGAAGGAGTACAGCAGAGAGGGATCTAGGGGTTCTAGTAGATCACAAGTTAAATATGAGTCAACAGTGTGATGCTGTTGCAAAAAAAGCAAACATGATTCTGGGATGTCTCAGCAGGTGTGTTGTGAACAAGACACGAGAAATCATTCTTCCGCTCTACTCTGCGCTGGTTAAACCTCAGCTGGAATATTGTGTCCAGTTCTGGGCACCCCAATTCAAGAAAGATGTGGAGAAATTAGAGAAGGTCCAGAGAAGAGCAACTAGAATGATAAAAGGTCTGGAGAACATGACTTATGAAGAAAGGCTGAAAGAATTGGGCTTGTTTAGCTTGGAAAAGAGAAGATTGAGGGGGGACATGATAGCGGTTTTCAGATATCTTAAAGGGTGTCATAAGGAGGAGGGAGAAAACTTGTTCTTCTTGGCCTCTGAGGAGAGAACAAGAGGCAATGGACTTAAGCTGCAGCAAGGGAAGTTTAGGTTGGACATTAGGAAAAAGTTCCTAACTGTCAGGGTGGTCAAGTACTGGAATAAGTTGCCAAGGGAGGTTGTGGAATCTCCCTCGCTGGAGATATTTAAGAACAGATTAGATAGATGTCTATCAGGGATGGTGTAGATAGTGGTCGGTCCTGCCGTCGGGGCAGGGGACTGGACTCGATGGCCTCTCGAGGCCCCTTCTGGTCCTAGTGTTCTATGATTCTATAGGTCTTGCCCTCCAGACCCTTAATCATTTTTGTTGCCCTTCGCTGAACCTGCTCCAGCAAATCCACATCCTTTTTATACTGGGGGGCCCAAAACTGGACACCATATTCCAGATGTGGCCTCACCAGTGCTGAATAAAGAGGAATAACTACTTCTCTAGATCTGCTCGAAATGCTCCTCCTAATGCACCCCAGGATGCCGTTAGCTTTCTTGGCTACAAGGGCACAGTGTTTACTCATATCCAGCCTTTCATCCACCATAACCCCTAGGTCCCTCTCCATCGTACTGCTGCTGAGCCAGTCGGTCCCCAGCCTATAACAGTGCTTGGGATTCTTCCACCCCAGGTGCAGGACTCTACACTTCTCCTTGTTGAACCGCATCAGATGTCACACTTCCCCATTCCCGTTCATTGTGAGCCCTCCTCTCCCGAGTCCCTCCCTTCCCCAGCCTGTTATGGCCCAGGCTGCTCTGACACCAGGTGGGCCCCTGCTCCCCCTACACAGGGCACGAGGCCAGGCCAGGCCAGGCCTCACACACAGCTTAGCACAGCCCTGGGGCCACCAGCTCCCAGCCCAGGCCATAACCTACAGCCCCTTGCACAAGCTCATACAATCAGAGGGAAGTCTGTGCAGCCCCACGCCCAGCTCTCCTGCGATGTGCCCCACGCCTGGTGCTGTGCCCTCCCTGACGGCACTCGAGAGGAGGTTCTGCAAGGCAGGAGCCAGCCCGTGTGTGGGGCAGGCCCTTTGTCCTGGCCAGGGAGAGCAGAATGAGCCCTCCCAACAGCCAGGGACACGCACACCAGGCTCAGCCTTGCGGGGCCTGTGGCCAAGAACACCGAAGTCCGTGCTGGCAGAGCCAGCCAGAAGCAGAGAGCTGGCAGCATCTAGCATGCCCACCTGCCTGCTCCACAAGTGCCGGCCCCATCTCAGCAGCCCGGTGCAGAAGATGGCCACGTATGGGGCTAGACCAACAGCCCCCGGCTAACCTCGGGACCTGGGAGAGCCTGGCTGGACGCACCCCAAGTGCCAGAGGGTTGGGATCCCTCGAGCTGCCTGTGAGGCCCTCTGGAAGCTGCAGCTGGAGCTGCTCCCAGAGGTGCTTTGCCTGTATCCTACACTCACCTGAGATACGGGCTTGTTTATTCTCTGCCTATGCTGCCTGTTTATTCTAGGCGTGGGCTGCCACTGCGTCCCTCTCCCTGAGCTGAGTTAGGGGCAAGGTGCACATCGCAGGGGAAACAATCCCTGGGTAGGGCAGGCAGCCTGAGTCAGCTACTCCTGGGCTCTGCTGGCCAAGTGCGCGGCAGGGCTCAGCCCGGTAGCTCTCTCCTGGCTGTGACCGGGAGCAGGGCTGGGCCAGGCCAGTACTCGTTCTGCCCCTGCCAGCACAGCAGAGCCCTGGGGCAGAGCAGAGACCAGCACTCACTCAGCAGCATTTTGCCCCATTTCCTCCCCCGCCCCTGCAGATGCCGGGTGGGCGTGAATGACTCATGCCGAGGAGCCCTGCCCACTCTCAGCATAAGACACACTGCAGCCAGCTCCCCCAGGAGCTAAGGGCTGTCCCAGCGCTCCCCAGGCTCACCTCTTCCACGCTGCCTTGAGCAGTACGCTAGATGGCTGGAGCCCCCGCCATCTACAGCCCAATGCATGCCGCAGGGAGGAGCCGAGCCACAGAGCAAGCCACAGTGGCAAGGGTTCTGCTCCAGCGGAAAGCACTCAGATCCTGCTGTGACGAGGCATTACACCCAAGGGGCTGTGCACAGCACAGTGAGGGCTGCCAAGTCCAGAAGTCACAGCTTAGGACATGCCAGGGTTGATTTGCTGGGCATCGGGAGACCAGCTTGGGGGCCACACTCACATCCCGCTGTTTCCCCAGGACCCTGCCTCATTCAGCACTCAGAATAGCCAGGCCTCTGCACTCAGGACGCCTGTTTAGCCATAGAACAACAAACAGTCCTGTGGCACCTTATAGACTAACAGATACGTTGGAGCATAAACTTTCGTGCATCTGACAAAGCAGGTCTTTGCCCACAAAAGCTCATGCTCCAAAATATCTGTTAGTCTATAAGGTGCCACAGGACTTCTTGTTGTTCTCGAAGCTACATACTAACATGGCTCCCTCTCTGATACTTGTTTAGCCATAGCGAGCCCAGCATGTCCCAGGTGCTATTCACTGCACGGTTCTCAAAGCATGACCCGAATCCCGCATCAGTCATTTCCTCCTGGCTATTCTCTGGCACTCATCACTACAGCAGGGGCCAACACGTTAACGAGCAGCTCTTTGCAACACCCCACAGGGGTGGGGGCAGCAGGGGGCGCTCTCCAGATTTTACACACGGGAAAGCAAGACAGAGAAATTACAGCCAAATCAGCCAGAGGGGTCTGCCAAACATTGGGTTCCCCACCTGACAAGCTCCAAGCTTAGCATTCGGCAGCACCTAGGACATCGAAAGCACAGCTCCAGTCCAGGGCAGCCGCAGCTGCGAGCACACAGCACTTCTGAGCCTTTGGTTGGGCACCCCCAGTGAGAAACAACCCCAGTTTACTCAACCCCTCATGCCGGTGGCTACAGAGCCTGTTCCAGGAGGGATAGATCCCAGTCCCAAGGACAGCATCCACCTGCCACCATGAAACCATCTTTTCTCTTCCTGAAACACCCCCACCTCCCGCCCCAGCCTCTGCAGCAAAAGGGCCAGGGGCTCCTTTGCTCCACAGCCCCGCTTCACCCCTGAGCAGCTCCACTCAGGGCACAGATGAGTGCAGGGGCCCAGTGCAAAAAGCAGGGTGTGATCACACACTATCAGGCTGTATCATAACACACAGATGCACACAGACTGAATTAAGGTTACAAGGAAACTTAATTTGGGCATTTTCTAATCCCTGAGCATTTGACTTTGCAACTTCACCTCCCATTCTAGACCTTATGTAAAAACTTCACAACGGGAGAGCCCCACCAATCTCACCCTGTGAAAATGACTGATGCTAGCAAGGCTCCTCTGTGGGGCTGTGACCCTCAGCACCACAGCACAGTCCCTTGCCAGAGGAGCTGGCAGTCACTGGTAGCTCTAGTAGGCTGTCAACCTCAGTGTGGACTTGCCACTAGAGGGGGATGGAGATATACTTTGGAATCCTGGATTCAATGCCAGGTTCTGGATGGGAGGGTTCCCTCACTGTGACAGACCTCTCTAACCCATTTCCCCTTGTCCCTCCTGACTCCCTGCCCCTGACTGCCGCCGCTGCCCCTAGCCTCCCACTTCACTGTTCTTGGTCCTGTCTCTCTCCCCCATTTTCCCTTCCCTGCTGCCATCCCCCCTTTCCCTGTTCCACTCCCTCAGTGGCTCACACCCTTTCCTTCTTCCTTGTTCTGCTGCCATTCTTTTCCTTCCCAGCCCTCCTCAGGAGCGCCTGCCGTACCCGCGCCCCTTTTCCGCCGCCTGCCTGGACACAGCACAAACTGCTCCCCTGCAGCCCCCGGCCTATGGGGGAACAACAACAGGGAAAGTGGGGCTCAGCCTCTGCACTCCTGAGCTGGATCCTCAGTCCAGCCAGAATCCCTGAGGTTTGGGAGGCTGCGCATCTCTCTGCAGAGTGTGTGTTCACACCGAGTTCACTGCACTGAGTGGGGGCTGGCGGGCTGCTCAGACCAGCAAATGGCACCTCCCCAGCATCAGCATACTGCCATGGTGAACGCCAGCCATACCCCACAGCCGGGCAGGCAGTGCTGGGGCTGCTTGAGCCAACTGCAGCAGGGAGCCGTTGCTAACATGGGCAGAGGGGCTGGTTCCCAGGAGCGAAAGAGCCAGTCCAAGAGATTCAGCCGGAGGCAGAGGAGTGGGAAATTCCAGCCTGAGCAGCTGGGCTTGGTAAACTCAGGGTCACTGAACTCCAGCTCTTGCCTGGGGAGTGTGGGTGGGCAGTGCTACCTGGCCATGCAAAAGCCCCAGGCGGGTGCTCCAGGCCAGTCCCACCACACACAGTGACTGCAAGTGTCCCACCATTCCTGGGGAGCAAGAGGAGTACAGCTGGCACCAGGCCGGGCGGGTCATGTTATACCCTGCCCTGACCTGCCCCCTTGGCCTGGGGCAGCAGGAGCACTGGCTACTCCTCCCGGCCCCCGCAAAGCCAGGCTGGAGGAGCCCAGACCCTGGGCTATCACCGGCTGGGGAAAGCCCAGCCCCAGAGGGAGGCTGGCAGCTGGGCAGGGACCCCGGGAAGGGGGATTAAAGGGGGAATGCCAGGCTCGACTCCCCCTGCCCACCAGGCTCCCAGAGCGCGCGCACGCTCACACCGCGGGGGGGGGCGCGCACTCACACCGCGGAAGGAGGGGGCGCGCGCGCGCGTACACGGGAGGGGGCGCGCGCACTCCACAGACTCTCCAGCACTAATCCCTATCCCAATCCCCCAGCTGCGTCTGGCTGCGGCGCCCGGGCAAGGGGAGCCGGGGACACGGGGCCTTCGGGCACCGGCTTCCCGGGGACCCCTCATCCCTCCCTCCCGCGCACGCCCGGCCAGCGGCAGCCGCACACCCCCGTGCTAGGGGCGCGTGCGCGCGCAGACACACACGCACACCCGTGCTAGGGGCGCGCGCAGACACACACACGCACACACCCGTACTAGGGGCGCGGGCAGAACACGCACACACACACACCCGTGCTAGGGGCGCGCGCGGGCAGACACACACACACACACACACACCCGTGCTAGGGGCGCGCGCAGACACACACACACGCACACACCCGTGCTAGGGGCGCGCGCGGGCAGACACACACACACACACGCACACCCGTGCTAGGGGCGCGCGCGGGCAGACACACACACACACACGCACACCCGTGCTAGGGGCGCGCGCAGACACGCACACACCCGTGCTAGGGGCGCGCGCAGACACACACACACACACACACACACCCGTGCTAGGGGCGCGCGCAGACACACGCACACACCCGTGCTAGGGGCGCGCGCTCCCGGTGTTTTTCTGCCACTTCCAGCAGCATCGGCCCGCCGAGCCCGGTGGCTATCGGGCAGGCGGGAGCCCGGGACCGGCGCAGCCGCAGAGGGCGATCGGGGGCGCTGGTCCCCGCCGGGCTCCGGGCCGCCTCTCCCGGGATGGAGGCAGCGGCACAACAAGTGTCAGGAGCTCTGCGCTGCCGCCTGCCCAACCACCGCGGCGCGGCGCAGCCCGTTCCCGTTCCCGTTCCCGGCCCCGGCCCCGGCCCCGGCGCAGCAGCTCCGCGCTCGGGCTCAGGAGCCGGGAGCGGGCCCTGGCGAACCGGCGAGCGCCGGCCGGCTGGAGCCCGGGAGCCGGAGCCGGAGGCGGCGCAGGTGCTCAGCAGCGCAGAGTCGGCGGCCCCGCTCGCTCCGCCCGGCGGCCGCCAGGTGCCTCCCGCAGCCGCGGCGCAGCGTCCGCCCGGCCCGGCCCGGCCCGGCCCCCGCATTCCGACACACGCGGCTCCGGCCGCGGCTCTTACTTGGCAGCGGAGAGCGCCGTGCGCGCGGCTCCCCCATCCCCGGCCCGGCCCGGCCCGGCTCGGCTCGGCCCGGCCGCTTCCCCGGGCGGGCGCTCGGGGCTGCGGTTCCTCGCGGCGCGGCAGTGTCCGTCCGTCCGTCGCAGCGCCCGGCTCTCGGCGTGTGTGAGGCTGTGCCAGGGACGCACCGAGCCGGCCCAGCCCCGCCCCTCGCCGCCCCGCCTCTGGCCGCCAGCACCGCGAGGCGGAGCTGGGAGGAGCCGGGCGGGGGCTCCGCGGACCCGGCAGCGCTGCGGAGGAGGCACTTGGCGCCTTGGGCTCGCGTCGTGGTGGGTCGCAGCCGGGCCGCTCCCCGGGGAGGCATCTGAGCCTGTACCCCTCCAGCCGCGGGGGAGCCGCCGGTAGCCGCCCCGCGGAGCTCAGGGCTGCGGGGCTCTGCCCAGCTCCCGGCCCGGCCGCCGCGTCCCGCGCTCTGCGCGCAGAGCTGAGCGGGCCCGTCCCGGGGACCCCGGCGGGGGCAGCCCCTGCCCGTCCTGCAATCGGCCTCCGCAGGGCCGGGGCGCCTGGCCAGCCGGCCCCAGCTTGGCGGCGCCCTCCCGGCTCGCCAGGGCCGGGCCCCTGCTCCGCTCTGCTGCGGCGGGGGAGCCCGGCCCCGGCCCCGCTCCGGGAACCTGCGTGGCGCACCGCACCGCACCGCCCCGCCAGCCCCGGGCCCTCAGCGCTGCACCCTCTAGAGGCGGCTCCATGCCAGGCGGCGCCCGTGGGCCCGCGCTGGGCTCTCGGAGCTTCCCTGGAGCTGCCTCAACACGAGCCCTTCCAGCTGCCCAGGCCCCTGTCGCCAGGCGGGGAGTCAGCCCCGGGCAGCGCTGGCTGAGAGCCCGGCAGCAGCGGTTGTTATCCAGAGCTCTGCTACCGCAGAGGGGAGATCAGCCGTGAGCACCCACGGCCCTGGCAGCGGCGGGCTCCGGCGGCAGGGCCCAGAGCCCCGGCACTGCCGGGGGGCAAAGAGGGGGTTAGGGCAGTGCAGAGCGGTTCCCTCCAGCCGCCCTAGGGATGGAGTCGGGGGGTGAGGAGTGGGGATGGGTCCCCTCCAGCCGCCCTAGGGATGCAGTGGGGGGGTGAGTGGGGATGGGTCCCCTCCATCAGTCCTAGGGATGCTGGGGGGGGGGTGAGGAGTGGGGATGGGTCCCCTCCAGCCACCCTAGGGATGCAGTGGGGGGGGTGAGTGGGGATGGGTCCCCTCCAGCCACGCTAGAGATGGAGTGGGGGTGGGTCCCCTCCAGCCACCCTAGGGATGTGTTGGGGATGGGTCCCCTCCGGCCACCCTAGGAATGTGGTGGGGATTGGCCCCCTCTGGCCGCCCTAGGGATGTGGTGGGGAGTGGGGGGATGAGGAGTGGGGGTGGGTCCCCTCCGGTCGCCCTAGGGAGCCCGGGCTGTAAGCTGTGGCAGGAGCTGGCTTGCAGAGACCACCAGGCCCCATTTTCAGCATGAACAACCCTGGGTGCCACCATGCCCATCTGCTGGCCATAGCCGCCCGTGGTGGGAGGGAGCCCGCCTATGCAAGTGGCCCCCCAGTCACCCTAGCTGGCTGTTGAGATGTGCCCCGGGGCTGGCTGCAGCAGGTGTGCACGCATGTGTGCACGCATGTGTGCACGCATGTGCTGCAGCAGGTGTGCACGCATGACTCCCACTGAAAAAACAGGGAGCTGCACCCCCAAAGTGGAATCAAGACCCCTCCTGCTGGTCGGCGCCCAATGCCTGTTGCCCAGCACACCGTGGGAGAAGGCCCCAGAGCTGAGCATGTTCCTGGCTATGGCGCCCCACCGGGGGACAGGACAGAGCAGGGCTCTCTCCACCCTCTTCTGCTCATTCCCCACTCCTGCCCCCGTCAGCTACAAGGGCCTTTGAGCTGACCGGGTACAGCAGTGCTCAGTGCCGTCTTTGTGCAAGTACCTGCCTGTGCTGCGTACCAGCACCTCGGCTGCCCCACCTGCACGACTGACTGGGAGGGAGAGGTGGGGAGCCAGCTGAGTACTGGCTCTGTATTTTTTTCCACTCTCCAAACAAAGCAAGCACTGGTAATGCTGCTGCCCAGGCCAGGAGAGACACTGGCACATGCGCCCTCCCCCACTGAGTCACGGTGGGGGTGCTGCTCTAGCACACGCTTCCCTGGCGCAGAGACTTGGGTGAGTCCATCGCTACACTCCTGGGGCAGCACTGGGGAGGTTTCACCCGTCGCTGCACTGCTTGGGGGTTTTGTGCCAACTGGGTGCAGCACAGAGCCCAGCCACTGGGTTGGTCTGCGCTGGCTCACAGCAATGCAGTGTACTGGCTGGGAACCCAACTGGTCAGCTCATGCTTCTCCAGCCCTGCCAGCTGCAGCCGGGCAACCGACACTGGCCACTAGCTGCCCTTGACACCCAGATGATGCCGTGGCACGGGGCCTCTGTGAGAGACAGCAATGTTCTCCTCTCCGTTGCCCTGAACTGCCACGTGGGGCAACCCCAGAGTGGGGCACGTGGCACAGGGCTCCTGCCCTGTTCCACCCACGCCTCTTCCTTCGTCTCTGGGTGCCTCCCATGTAGGGGCTCATGCCCGTCCCAGCCCAGGCAGCTGAATGGCAGGAGGGAGTTCTTCAAGCCCAGGGTTTCATCTCCATCCCCAAAGACCCCTCACAACAACCCCATGGAAGACCAGCCTGCCAGGCCCCTAGCCCGGAGCACCCTGGGAGCTGGTGCGGCATTGCACGTTGCCCAGTACCATGTACCCACATCTGGGCTGTTCTGGCATCATGCTGAGACAGCTGCTGCGCAGTGCCGCTGGGGCCTTGTCAGAGGAACAAAGCCTGCGAGGGAAGAGCATTCGTATAAATCTCTGGGAGAGCTAGAAGAAAGGGAAACACGGCAAGGAAACGAACCTTACAAGAGAATACGCACACGCACACGCACACGCACACGCACACACCTGGCTGCTGCCAGGAGTTCAAAGACGCATCTGTTCTCTCTCCTCAGCACTGGGCTCCACGGGAGTGGTGGCCGCGTGGATTTGGACAGCAAGTGCTAATAACCCAGCTGTTCCGAGGAGTCCCTCTCCTGCAATTCACAAGAGATCCAAAAATTAACCGCCAGGAAATGAGCAACATAGAACAACGGCCCCCCTGCTGCCTCCACACCTGGAGACTCCAGCCAGGATTCACGCCACAAGCGGGATGGATTCCAGGGGAGACGTGTCAGTTTCTGGGTGTAGCAAAGATGTTGCACTGCTTGTAGGGTGTAGCAGGGGAAGTCTTGCACTAATTGCAGGTTGTAACTGGGCTTGCAAGACAGCTGGGGAGGTGGTGCAGATTGCAGGGTGCAGCTGGGGAGGTGGCGCAGATTGCAGGGTGCAGCTGGGCAGGGGCTGCGCAGACTGCAGGGTGCAGCTGGGCGGCGGGGAGGCTGCACAGACTGAGGGGTGCAGCTGGGCAGATTGTGGGGTGCAGCTGGGAAGGGGCTGCATGGACTGTGGGGTGCAGCTGGGCAGATTGTGGGGTGCAGCTGGGCAGGGGGAGGGGCTGCACGGACTGCAGGGTGCAGCTGGGCAGGGGGAGGGGCTGCACAGACTGCGGGGTGCACATACATGCCTGACTCCCCCTGCGCTCCGGTTTCAGCAGAGGCCAAGGCAGCCACTCTTCCCATGGTCTCTCTCCTCCTCTCCTGCCTGCAGAATTCCTGCTGCCGAATTATTGCAAGATTGCTTTTATTACTGTTTTAACTCTTTTTTTAACCTTGTTTTTCTCTCGGCTGCACTTTCACTCACTCATTAATTTTGGTATTTTTCTCACGGTATATAACCCCTATCACGGCTGCCATGGCAACAGGAGGGAATGCGCTCACTGCTAAAATATCCTCTCAAAAATAACAAAAATAGGCAAACAGAGACAGCCTGTGTTGGCCGCTGCACAGGCTTCTGTGGGGATGGAGGTCCAGAGATGCTGTGGCTGGGGGAAGCCCCCGTCCTACTAGCTCAGCATCCACAGCCTGCCTTCCTGGGCAGGGCCCGGGATCCCTCTCCAGCAGGCTGTGATTGCTCCCTTGGAGGGAGCCCCTGGGCTGGGGGCTGGAAGTGGTCCCTTTCCCAGCAGCCCTGCCCAGAGTGCTAAGGAGCAGCTTCCTGCGCCTGCCAAGGCTGCCATCGGCCCCTGCAGGGAAGCCAGGTAGTGCGGCTAGAGAGGCTGCAAATGGTTGTCTGGCTGTGCTCAGCCTCCGGCTTCTCTGCGGCGGCTCCTGGCTCTTAGGCGCAGCTGCCTGGCAAGGGCTCCCCCCAGCATTTTCCTGTGCGACTTACTCCGGGTCCCTTCTTCGCATCTGGGCCAGTGTGTGCTCTCTGGCCTGGGCACCAGGACTACAGCAAGGAATAAGTGGGGGGAGCCGAACACCCCAGAACCAAACAATAACCCTGGTGGGATGGAAACAGCTCACACCGGGGGCTGCTGCTTCTAGCCCAGCAACCCCACCTCCAGCACCACTGAGAGGGGAGAGGGCTCAGACCCCAGCAGTGCATCAACTGGGGAGGGCAGGCCCCAATGACACAGCCCACCAGCTGTCTCGCTCCCTGAGGCCCAGGGACACAGAACGGGGCTGGCTGAGTGCCTGCCTGGGTTTCGCCTGCCCAGCCCCTGTCGGTAGCCCTCACGCTCCCCTTCCCTGCCTGGGGTCCCTGCTTCCAGCAGCTGCGACTGCACCATTCACTGACACCTCACAGCCACTCCTGGTAGGAGCCAGCACGTTGAGAGGGGAGCCTGGATTAGCCCAAGGAACAATGGGCAGCCAGGAGCCTGAGGACAACTCCAGCTCTGGCCCTTGGTTTGGATCCTCTTTCTGGGTCCTGCTCCACTCACTTGGCCTGCCCACCATGGCCAGTCCCTAGCACAGATGTAGACACACACTCCCATCAGCTCCGCATTGCCCCTCCTTCCCCAGCCACAGGCTTGGTGAGGATTACAGCTCACGTGTGGGTGCTGGACATTGTCTCTTCATCCATCATCACCCACACTCCCAATCCATCCCCCGCTGTTCCCCAGCCCTCTTTGGGGGGCCACGAGAGCCCATGACACCCTGGAGCGAATGTCCTTGTGCCCTTATCTGGGGGGCCACAGGATGGACAAGTATCACAGGAGTCCAGGAGAGGAAGCATCTGCAGACAAGCCTTAACTTGAAGGAAGAGTCCTCCCACCCTGCACCCTGCAGTGCCACAGAGGGGGTACGGAACCTGGCCTCTGTGGCTCACAGTTCTCGCGTGGCAGGTGGCGAACCTCCACCAGGAGCCCAGGGAGAACCTCAGATCTGCGCCAGGCACAGCCCCTGCCACCACCAGCTTCTCTGCAGCCCCAAGGGACTTTGTGCAGTGCCCAGCCATGGAGGCTGCACCGGGGGAGGGGAGGGCCCCATCTGTGCCTTGACCTGGATGACCAGCTGCTCAGGGACAGAGATGGCTGCAAACCCCACCCGGAAGGGGTGTAGCTGAGGGCAGTCAGCCCTTAGTGCTGCCCAGAGCAGGGTGCTGGCTCCCAGCCCTCAGAGCCCCACAGGGCAGCAGAGTGGTACTTCTGCAGCCCATCAAAGGCGCCTGGAGCACCAGCTGCCAGCACTGCTGAAGTAGCAGCCACAGCAGCTGGGTGCTCTGGGCCCTGTTAATATGCTGGGCCCCTGCATACCTGCCTCCCTTGCCCCTCACCCCACCGTCAGGCCTGTTTCTGGAGGAGACACTGCCCTGAATGGAACTTTGTCACCCCACGCAGATGGCCCAGCGCTGCCCCCCACAGCAGGCAGCAGCTGGGGCATCACATGCTGACGTTTGCCAAGCTTCACCTGCAGCCCTGTCAGCTTCTGCTCAGGCCCACCTGCTCCCCCATGAGACACCGAATGGCCAAGAAAGTCCGCCCCAGCTCATGTCACCTCAGAGCAGGACAGAGGGGTGGGACCCCAACACATGGGAGGGAGGGGCTGCCTTGTGACTTCTGATACTGGACATGTCTCCTGACATGGCTCCTACTGGCTGGGGAGCCTGCCTGGGCCATGTCTGAATGCAGAGAGCTGGTCCCCCTGCAGAGGTGGGGCACCACACCCACGCCGTGGCACTTGGGGCCATGGAACCAGATTGCGCAGATGGCGTTCCTGCCCAGGCTGTGGTTTTCCACAGCACTCATCTTGACAGACGACTGCCAGTAGTCAGGGACCCAGTGGCCTGGCCCTGGAGCAGTGTCTGAAGAGGCAGCTTCCATGTGTCAGCCCCCGCAAAGGTCGCGCTTTCTGGATAGGGCCCTGGGCTTGACCAGCTCCCAGGACTGACCCACTGAGTCCTCAGTGCCCTGCCTCAGAGCCCTCCTGAACCCTCCTTCGTCCCAGTCCAGAATCTCAGAACACAAGATGAGGAAGGGACCCCGAGAGGTCACTGAGTTCAGTCCCCTGCCCTCATGGCAGGGCCAAGCACCATCTAGACCATCCCAGACAGATGTCTCTCTAACCTGCTCTAAAATACCTCCAGTGATGGAGAGTCTACAACCTCCCGAGGCAATTTCATTCCTCTGTTTAGCCACCCTGACAGTTAGGGAGTTTTTCCTAATGTCCAACCTAAATGTCCACTGATCCTTCCTTAGCCACAAAACGAGTTATCCTCTCAAAGAAAGCTATCAGATTGGTTTGGCATGATTTCGTCTTTACAAAGCTATGCTGGATGTTACCTATCACCTTATTTCCTTCCAGATGTTTGGAAATGAATTCCTTAATTATTTGTTCCATTTTCCTTCCTGGCACAGAAGTTAAACTGAATGATCTGTAACTTCCTGGGTTGCTCTTGTTCCCCTTTTTATAGCTGGGCACTATGGATGGTGTGATTTGAAGACTTTTTAGTACAAGCTACCGACATTCATAAACAGATGCCTGCCGTACGTCCTTCTCATCAAATGGCAAGACTTGGTCACAAACAAGGAGCTTTGGAACTGAGCAGGACAACCACTGATGTTCATATCAAGAGAAAAAAGTGGGGAAGGCCAGGGCACATTCTCAGAAAGCCATCACCCAGCACAGTCGGTTGAGCTCTCACACAGAGCCCACGAGGAAAGTGCAACATGGAGATCTACTGAGTTGAAGGACAACAACTGGGGGACTCCCGCGGTTAGCTAGAAGTTTTGTACCGAGACAGCGTGAAGTGGAGGAGACTTGTAGATGACCTACAGTCCACCCAGAATACGAGGGTTTAAGTCAAGTCAGGTCACTAGATTTGCCCTTTTTCAGTCTTTTGGAATCTCTCCAGACTTCCAGTACTTTTCCAAGATGATAATTAAAGGTTCAGAGACCTCCTCTATCAACTCCTTGAGTATTCTAGGGTGCATAGGAACTGGGCCTAGTGAGTTGCAGACATCTAACTTTTCTAAGTAATTTTCTAAGCATTTCTGCCTCCAGCGTGTGTCCTTTGGCACTGGGTGGGGTGGGAGACATTATCACCTGCCCTCCTCCTTAGCTGGTCACACCCAGCTGCCTTTCTGCAGAGGGTGGGCCATCCATGGTCGTTAGTTGCTAGGAACCAAATGTCTGGGGAATTGAAATGGTAACTGGCCACGGTTTTCAGAGGTGGATCCAGGCAGCCAGGCACCCCTCACACCTGGGTTGTGGTAAGGAGGAACAACCTTATCCGCCCATCCCCTGCTTACTTCACCACAAGCCACACAGGGGAAAGGGAAGTGCACACACCAGTCATCCAAAATACCACCACCAATTCCCACGCTGATACCAGGATGCTACATCACCACACAAGGAGCTGCCTACTCCATCAGACGCCGAGCATGGCACCACTGACACAGACTGATCACAATGGAGCTTCACCTACCACGTCAGCAACTTCTAGCTGATTCCTAAGCAGACAGCCTGTGCCCAGCAACTGCCAGGGTCCGTCTGAAGCCAAGATTCAACCAACAGAAAATTCTCCTAACAGATGTGTTTAACTATCCTCCCACCCCACCTCAACGACACCATGTTTCACCGGTCAGTAAAGGCATTTCGACGACTGTACAGAACTACAAGTAAAGTGGCACACGTTACATCGTTTAAAAACTGGCTAATCGATAGGTCTCCGATGTTTGTAAATGGGGAACCCCCACTGACCTGGTGTGTTTCCCACAGGGCTCATCAAAATATGTCTGTCAATAACCTGGGAGAAAATCTAAAACCATCACTGATGAAGTTTGCAGATGAGACAATCAGGGGCATGGAAAAAAAGAGGAGAGGTCCTGGATACGGAGCCAAGTGGCGAGCTGGGCATGAGGAATCAGTGTGTTTTAGTACAGCCTGATACGACATTGCATATCTAGGAGCAGAGCGTGGAGGAGGTGGAGGAGAGGAGGGAACGGAACAATCAGCTAGACAGCCTGATGCTGCAGCGCAGGGAGCCCAAGGGACCCTGAGAAGGAGGAGCGGAGAGGCTATTTGATCTCTCGATTGGGCACTGGTATGACGGTGCCCTGTACTGGGGCCTGCACTTTGTGAGGATGTTAATTTCGGGGAGGGTGGGGGGGTCAGAAGGCCCAGCACAGAGATTAAAGGATTAGAAACTCTGCCCTACAGAGACAGACTCTATGAGCTCCACCCCTGGGCCGAAGGAAGAGATGGTGAAGAGCGGCCTGGATCAGCCTCTTGACTGGGACTCCCTCCTTTTCATGAGCCCGTATACATAAACCCTCCTCTGGAGCCTCCCCTCACACGTCTGACAAAGTGGGTCTTCGCCCACGAAAGCCTATGCTCCAAAATGTCTGTTAGTCTGCAAGGCGCCACAGGACTGCTTGTTGTTGTCAAAGATACAAACTAACTCAGCTACCCCTCTAATACAAAGTCTGTAAGAACTGGCCTGGGGACCAGATCCCGACAGCAGGTTCCTCAGTGGAGCAGAGAAAGATGGAACGATCCCATAGCTGTAGCTGAAGGTAGAAGAATGTGGGCTGAAAATTAGGCATACACTTTTATCAGTGGGCGTGAGAGAGGGTGCCCCCCCCCACAGCTGCCCTGGCCCAGCGGAGTTAAATAACCCCCGAGGGCACACCTCAGGGCACTTTGGCTTGATCAATAAGCAGTGATGGGAGATGAATCCTAGCTGGGCAGTCCCGAGGGGCCCAGCTGTGAGCAGGAGGGGCTGCAGCACTGCCTGGCACACAAGGAAACTCCAGGGGAGCTGTGTGCTGGGAGCCCAGGCCTGGGAGACAAGTCAACCCAGAGATGGTGCCGAGGAGAAGGCCTCACTCCCACAGGGAAGCCCCAGGGGAGAGCAGCAAGGAACCCTTGCCAGCCCTGAGGAAGCAGCATGGAGTGGGAGTTACCAGTGTTTGCCTGAGATTGCGCATGGGCAGGCTGCCTGGTGGGACCTGGCTACATGGAAAGGAGAAAGTCGCGTAGTGACCCAGTGGGGGGCTGAGTCCCAAACTGAGCACCCTGGGTCCCGGACAGCAAGCAGGGACACTCAGCAAGTGAGCGACCAAAAGGGGTGCTAGGCCAGCTGGGAGCTGATCCTGGACCCCACCGTGGGCAGGTGCCAGTAAAGCCATTAGAACAACGTACCCAGGATCATGGTGCCTGCTCCATCTCTGGCAGTTGTTACACTGAGACTGTCTGCTGTCCCCAAGGCTCTGTTCTGGCCTGTGCTACCCCAGGGCTCAGACCAAAGCCGCACAACGGTGCTGCTCAGCCTTGGAACCTGGAAACATTTGCTGAGGTGGGGTGTGAACCCAGCACTGCTACAGGCGCCTCCCTTGTGCTGTGGAGCCAAGGCCCCTCCCATTCCTAGGATTGCCAGTATGGCCTCCACGCTCAGAAGAGACGGAGCCGTACTTATCCTTGCAGCACCTCCCGGCTCAGATAGGTCTGGCAGCATCTCCTGCAGATGCTCCTCTGGCCATCTGTCCAGCTCAACCCAAGCTCCTCGATCCGTTCCCACAGAAACACAGGGAGATCGGACACTGTGCCGGGACCCAAAGTCACTGCCCCAGATGCATGAACATTGGCATGCGGAGTCCCATGACCGCAGAGCGCGCCTGCAGGTTCAGGAGATCCTGAACCAGGGCAGGAAAACATCCTTGTGGGACATGGTTTGGAACTGAAGCCTAGGCCCCGTGTAGGCTGTGACACCAAAACCTCTCAGCTACTCTGTCTTGTTATTCTGCTCCATCAAGGTGAACCCTGAAGCAATCTTGGCTTGTCATCTGTGAGTAAGAGGCCAGGCCCAGGCAGGCAGGCAGGCAGCCAGGTCTGGCCAGTGGGAGACAATGGGCTGAGCAGAGAGGGCCCTGGCAGCCTGACCAGCCAGCCCCGCCCCGCCCCAGCGGTGAGTAGACCCCAGGATTCAGCCAGCCTCTTCCCCTGCATGACCTCTACAGCCATGAATAGGGACAGTGGTGGGTGACCTGTTGGGCCACAGAGGGGCAGAGCACAGTGTTCCCTAGGGCTGCAGGGGACCAAGCGAGGCTCCCAGTAGGGATGCAAGGTGACGGAGCTGGGCATGCAGGAGGGTCACTGAAGGAAGGAAGCTGGTGCTACAAAGGGCCACAGAGGGACAGAGAAGGGTCAGATAAGAGGAGCTGATGCACCTGAAGATGGCCCCACTGGTGCCCAGAGCTGGGCAACTGTCTCATTTCTTCCCCCTTCTCTCTGACACCTCGAGTCATTGTCTTGTTGGTCCTTGCCCACTGTGTGGTGGCACACAAGGGGGCTGGCAGCAAGCAGGACAAGGCAAGGATGGGCCAGGCTCCCCATGTCAGGGCAGGCAGGGGCCAGGGGTCCCCGCTGGGCTCTCTGCGCTGGGCCATGGGCGTGCAGCTGCAGGAATTCACCCACTCCCCTGGGCATTCATCCCCCAGCCTGTTGTTCCCAAGGTGCAGTCTGACACTGTCTCATGAAGTGCCAACCCCAGAGGAGCCACCTCTCCCAAACAACCCACGGGTCCCCTCCCACCGGGGCTCTGCCAGCAGTGAACCACCAGCCAGGGTAACACTCACCGTGCCGGCTCCGGGCACCTCAGGCCCCCAAGCTGCAGATTGTGGAAGAGCCGTGCTGGGTGGAGCCCCTGTAGGAAACAGACAAAGGGGTCTTAGCACCAACAGCCCTCCTGTCCTGCACGGCGCAGGGCTGGGCTAGCCACTGACCCAGGCAGGCACACCCAGGGCCACTCACCCCAGCTCCCCACAGGGCTCCTGCTCACTCCCACCTCTGGCTGCAGCTTATCCAGCTGCAGCACCTGGAGCCATGTGCTCAACAGGTGGGGGCCTGCCCATCCTTGCCCATCTCCGCCTCCAGTGGAGATGCCTGGCATTTTCACAGAGCCTCCCTCCAGTGTAGACAAGAAGGACACACGGTGGGGTACAAGCTCTGCTTCCTCCTGACAAATCCCCCTCGGGGCTCCCACTCCCCGGGGTAGGGCCGCCCCACCCCCCACCACAGAGGAAACGGATCAAATGAAATAAGAAGTGTCCAAAACACAGAATAACGCTTGTAAAAGGGGAATAATCCCGCGTGCCACTCTGTAACCCCGGATCGAGCCAGGCCTTGCACCCCAGCATCGGCTCACACACCCACACCTGCTCCCCTCTGTCCCAGGGCCAGCACACCTGGTCCCTTATGGGTAGGGCCTTAGGCCTCTGCTCTGCCCCTGGGCGTATGGGTTTCAATTGTCCTGGCCATGAACCACACCCCATCTCCATGGGGCAGTCTAGCCTAGCAACCGCAGTCAATACGGGGTAATGAGGCCTTGTAACCAGAGCCTGTCACCCCACACCCTTCCCTCTGGCCCCTAGGCCCCACTGCCCTGTCACAGAGGCAATGTTCACACACCTTCCTGGGGCCAGGGTGGCCTGGCAGCAAGAGACAATGGCAAGAGCTGCAGCCGCCCCCTTGGGTTAATGGGGGGGTACCAGGGTACCTGTCAGCAGAGGTATCCGGCACTAGCTGAGCGGGGAATCCACCCAAGCACAGCCAGTCTCAGGCAGGGCAGGGCAGGGCAGGGCAGGGCAGGGGAGCGCCCCACCTGGGCTGCTTCCTAGTGGACTCACTGCTGCCTCTTCTTCACCACTCTCCTCCTGGCTGGGCGCTTTCCCAGCTCTTCCCCAGAAGCACCTGCTACCCCACCTCCTTCCCCAGCAGCTGTGCTGGCAGCCCTGCCAAAGCTGCTCCGCTGGCTTTTATAGCTGGCTTGCAGCTGCAGCGTGCCCAGCAGCCTCTGGAGGTGGGGCCCTCACAGCCAGGTAACGAGGGTTAACCCCTGGAGGCCCACCACCCTCTGTTGCACTGGCCTGTGGGCTGGCCTGGCTGGAAGGGTGTCGCTGCTAAACCGGGGGTCTGATGTATCTGGAGGCTGTATGAATACCAGCCTGCTAGTGTCTGGGGATGTGCAGCGTGTGATAAATGCTGGGGGGAGCTTTTCCCGACCTCGGTAGGGAATGTGGAGATGTACGTATCTCGTGGAGCTGGAGGGGACCTTGAGAGGTCATTGAGTCCAATCTCCTGCCCTCAGGGCAGGCCCAAGCACCCTCCCTGGCAGATTTTTTTTTTCCTTTTTAAATCTAGCCTGCCTCAGACCCTCAAAATGAACCTCACAGGAAATGCACTCACAAACCTGGGGTTACAAAGCCACTGCTCTGACCGCTGAGCAAGCCCTCAGCCTCGTAGCAAGGGACCCACGTATGGGGAGTTGCGGGGGCCAGCATCTTCTCTCACATCACAAACTCCACCCACGAAAGCTCATGCTCCAAAATATCTGTTAATCTATAAGGTGCCCCAGGACTGCTTGTTGTTCTCGAAACTCCACTTCAAACACTTTAAAATTCCCTTTTTCTTTCAGCTTGACTCATGGATGAGTCTTTTCTCCAAGTTGGGTTCTTGTTTTGTCTTTTTTAATAAAAATCATCCATTCACCACGTGCTTTTCAAAAAAACCCTGGGACAGTCCCATTAAGCTATCATTTTCTTCGGGACTACAGATTTCTGTGTGAATGTTTCTGTTGCTTTATCAGAATGGCTTTTGTTTTTAAATGTTTGCAACCTGCTTGCTGAGACAATGGTGAAAGCTCCTGTAGTTGTTTTTGGTCCACAGATTTTATTAAAAAGATATGTCACCGACTGGAACTGTGGCTGTCACTACAGTTTAAAAACCAGGTATGACTAATTATACTATCCAGTGATCCATGCACTGTAGTCACCCCTTGTATTGGCTTGGGGTTTTTACAGAGATTTCTTGCCTAACATTTTAATGCTGTTAAAGTTCTAACGAATGGTGAGATAATATTGAAAGACACTTTGTCAAAGTTGTAACAAGTGCTTTATTCCAGTAGTTAGCTAGTTAAACCCTCGTACTCTGGGTGGAGAGTAGGTCATTCATGAGTCTCCTCCACTTCACCCCCTCTCAGGACAAAGCTTCTAGCTGACCCCAGAAGTCCCCCAGTTACTGTCCTTCAGCCTCAGCAGATCTTCTCCATGTTGTCCGAGGTCGCCCTCGTTTGCCCCTTCCCTGCAGGTTCCGTGTGAGAGCTTGACGGACTCTGCTGGACGATGGTTTTCTGAGAGGGTGGCCTGGCCTTCCCCACTTTCTCTGGATTTCAATGTCCAATATCTGCCGTAAAAGACTGACTGTGGCTGCACGCAGCTCAGAGATAGGCTATCTGAAGAATGCTTCCCCCTTTGGATTTTTCCCAGTACGTTTAACACTTGTTGAACATGCAGTGGTCCATTGTTCCATCACGTATTAAATAAAAGGGGGGTTTTTTGCTTACATTTCGCATGAAAATACTGCATTTACTGAGATGTATCATAATGTGACCTTTTTAAAGGCTACTGGGTATGCAGAGAGACCTACTGGAAGCCTCAGTGGTAACAAAACAATGCCTCTTTTAGGGATTTTGTATAGAAGTTTAGTGAGCTGAAAAGGCTTACAACACACTACCTTGTCCTTTTAAAAATAACGTTTTTAAAGTCCCAAGACAGCAACTGGATTAGAATCTGAAACTGGTAACTGAGGGGAGTTTAAATATGTTTACACTTGTTTAAAGGCATTTAAAGATGTTGATCGGGACCTCCCCATATTCATCAAATTCTCTTGTTCAGATCTGGAAAGGTCTTGACCAGGGAGGTGAAACTTGCAATTCTTTGGTGAAGCAGTTTGGCAGGGCAGCCAGTCTGTGTTTGTCGCTGTGCTTTCACACAGGCAAGCGCGTGCCATTTGGAAACGCTTTTGAGGTGGTGTCTCACTGTCCTATATCCTATCAGAAGTAGGAACAAAAGAAATATAAAGCTACTTTGTAGTGGGGCCCAGAAAGCAACAATTACGATTTTGTTTACCTTTATCTTGAATAAACCCCTAGAGACTATTTTTGGTTTTTGTCGTTAAACAGTTTTGTGCAAACTGTAACCCTGGGTGCTGTGCAGCATTAAACCACACGAAACAGTAGACAAGAGCCCTGAGACGCCGTTGAAATGAGAGGTGTCGCAATGCTAAGGGCAGGCGGGGGCGACGACAGCACAAACAGAGGCACCCGATGCCGAAGATAGCATGGTGGAAGAGGGGTTCTGGGGCTGCTTTGTGATGGGCCCAATGCCCCAGCAGCCCATTTCCCTCACGCACACGCAGATGTTAGAGGAACAGGTCGCTCACAGAAGCAGAAAACACTACAAGTGGAAGGTACCTCGAGAGGCCATAGAGACCAATCCCCAGCCCTCACACCTTTTGTTGTGGGAAACTGCAATACACCACTGGGACAACCTACTTCCCTTCTGAGAAAGCCCACGGCCCCGACCCTCACAAACACTCTGCACACCTGTACTTGCAGCAGGCCTTTTATTGAAAACCTGCATCTTTCTTTGATTTTACAGCCTGTCCTGCCTGGCTCCCTGGAAGTGCGCTACCTTTTACTGGCTTTGCTCAGCAAGATTTTGTAATTTGCTGAGCGAAGAAGAGTAGTCAACACTTTGCATTAAGCTGTTATCCTTCAGTTTGATGGTTTCATCCACCACATTCTAGGGGTCCTTCCAACTCAACCCCTAGAGCTACAGGGTCCTGGGTTACAGAGAGGCAGTGCCATGCATATCCCAATGTGAGGATGACACTGAACACACTGTCCACACACACACACACACACACACACACACTACCACTAATTTTGTTAGTTTTACACTTCACACATCTGCAGTCCCAGGCACGCAGCTGTGACCTTCTGACCAAATACATGCACAGTGCACCCAGAGCAATCCCCAGGTTGTTCCTCTCTCAGGCAGCGCTTCCTGATTCCATGCAAAACCGCTTACACAATCACCCGCACCACACTTTCATGGTTATCAACTCGCACAGTCTTAATAGCCAATCTCCTCCTCAACGTTAGACAGTACAGGCCTAGAGAATAAGCGTCCCCCTCCCCCACCCCATTTCGGCATTCGGTGGGGCGTCTGGCTTTGGGGCTGAGCTATAACAGGTCAGGCACACAGCACTTGCCCCTTTGAAACTGCTGGTGTCCAGAATCTCCAAGTCCTCTGAGGAACCATTGCTCAGTTGCCGAAAAAATTGCAGTAAGAAGTCCGTGGCAGGCATCTTCGCACTTTTTCATCAAGTGATTTTACAACATTTTTACACCATGTGCTGAGACCCCTTCCGTGCATGGCTTCTAAAAGCAACAATTGTGATATGTCTCAGTGCAGGCTTTAGCCAAAAGGCCGTAGCCAACCAAGCCCCAGTGATTGGGTCCCTTCCAAGCCCCCCCCGGAACACACCTGCACCGTGGTGCCACACAGCCTCTGTTTGAACAATTTGGGCATCTCAGACATGTCTTGGCTCAGTGGCCTGGCCTCACGTTTCTCCATCACATCGTTCTTGCAGGTAAGTCACCATTAGCTGCCCCCATTTCCCATGACCCTTCTCAAACACTCTTTACCACAATATTTCATCAGGTTTCAGACTTGCACTGGTATAATACCTCTTCATGAGAGGCTTGGCTGCTGGTATTGACTGCGGCCATCCAGGTGCAGCCATCTTTAATCTTCAGACCCATTTACATTGACGCTGCTCCTTGTTTAGGGAGGGAAAGTAATGTCCCCAAGACACTGTCAGCCAGGCCCATGGTCCTCAGCCAGGAGCTCAGGGCTGATTTCACACCCTTCCCGCACAGCACCCACCTGGGCAAGCTAACCCCAGCAGCCGGAATTAGACCAAAGGGTGGCAGGCTGCAGGCCCAGGGTTTCTCTCCATCCCTGTAACCACCCCTCCATTCCGCTAATCACGCACATGGCCTGTTTCTTGAGGCCTCTACCTCAACAGCTGGTGTCTTAAAGCGCGGAGGGGCTGAGAACTGAGCACTTGTTCAGCCGAGAACATTGTAAGTTCTTCCACTGTATTTTCTATCCCGTTCCTTCAGCAGCCAAGCTTTTCTGTGCTTTTTGGAGTACCAAGCACACGGAGCAGATGTCTTCACTGAGCTCTGATGCCCAGGCCTTTTCTCTGAACACTTAGATTTATTTACAGCCCTGTGAGGTTCAATATTTCCCTTCTGATTGGAATGACTTTGCATTTGTCAACACTGACTGTCATCTGCCATCATGTTATGCACTGGCCAAGCCTGCCCAGATCTCTCTGAAGTGTCCCACAGCCTTTCCTGGACTTACTAACCTAAGTAGGCTTCGGGGCTCCCGGAACAACTGGCCGGAAAGAGACAACGAGCTTGTTTCAAGCATGTAGGATGGTGCTCAAGGTGCTCTCAGCTCCCCTCCAGAGGGGACTTCCCAGCAAGAGGGGGAGCAGAAGGAGGGCTTTGCTGCAAGAGGCTCAGTAGGTGAAGATCGCTCAAAGGACAGCGGCAGAGCTCAGAGGACCAAGGACCAGAGCTCAGAGAACCTCTGGGCAGGACCAAGAAGGCAGCTGCCTTGCGACTGCAGACAGCCCTAGAGACTCATGGGGGCTGCTCTTGCTGACCCATGCTGGGAGTGGGGCTTGATGGACAGGTGACGAGAGGCAGCCAAGAGGCTAGCACCTCAGGAGACTCTTGCCAGGTGGGACGGGACTTAGCCTGAGGCCAACCTGCCAGGACATGGGCAGCGGGATTAGTTACACATTGCTGTGCTGGCCCTGTCTGACTCTGCCCCTGGGCTGTGCACAGCAGATGGGGAGCCGGAAGTTCGGACTCTTGGGCCCCAGGGAGGGGGCTGGGCTGGGAAGCTGAGGGCAGACAGCTGTCCCCAGAGATGCGAGCACATGTGGAACAGGCTGTGAGCACAGGCCACGTGAGGCGCAGCAGTGGCTGGGCAGACAGCCAGGGAGAGAGACTCCCTGGGGACTGGCACACTCCTTCTACCTTGAGTCCAGCCTGGATGGAGAGGGTGTCCAGGCGCTAGAGCATGGACAGGCCCTGACTCTGGACTGGACAGCTCCAGGGACCCATACAGGAGCTGCTGCTGCTTGCTTTGAAATGCAGCTGCTCAGGCCCTGTACCCAGGGGTGTGCCCCGTGCTCTTTCCTGCCAGCTCACACCAGCTGCCGGTCCCAGGGCTGTTATCTCACACACAGCTTGCAGGGCTCTTTGGCAGGGGCCTTTGCTCTCAGCTCTCCCCTTTGGATGTTTCATGCCCCGGTGCTGGGGTCAGGGGACTCAGCCCTGGAGAAGTTTGCTGTGCTCACAGTCGGGAGGGGGTGCTCTCCCCACTGCAGCTGCATCCATTCACCTGGGGTGAGCATGTCGCTGACACAGAGCTGTCCCTGTATGGACCGTTGTAACCCAGGCTGAGAGTGGCTTCCCCCAGGGTGGGCTCAGCCATAGAAGTGACTGGAGCTAAACCCGTGTCCAGCACTTGTAAATCAGAAGCAGAGTGTTTACACTGAAAAACACCTGCATTTAACTAAGCCTGTTCAAAGACACACTGGTAATTAACCTGGCATGAGCCTCTGTACAGGCCAGGCCTTAATGGCCCTGGACCAGCCCAGAGAAGCCTCTTGTGAGTGCTCCAGAGCCAGCCATTCTACGGTGCAGCTGGGCCATTGTGCTGAGGTGCCCATTGGCTGGTCGCAGCCCCCCGTTACGATGGCTTTCGCTAGCTTTGTCCCTTGATGGGCCCTCAGGGAGCACTGGGTCTGCTCCCTGGCATGGGAGGCTGGCAGGAGCCCCCTGGTTGTGTGCTGGCATTCGGGGTGCTCTGTCCAGGGTGATGCTCCTGGCAGGCTGCCTCTGCTTGGGGATCTGATCTCACTGGCTTCACTGGGGCCCCTCCTCCCCTATGCCCAAAACTCAGAGCCTGATGTTCCAGCCCTGCTGCTCAGCTCCCCCAGGCTCAGCGGGGCCAGCTGGGCTGGGAGCCGCCCAAGGCCATCCCGAGCAGCTCACCTAGGTGGGGTCCAGCGCCAGATGTTTACAGCTTTAACTTCTCACCCGGGCCCTGCGTGCGTCTAACACCCTGGCCTGACACCCTGCTCCTCTCCCAGGCAGGAGTGGCGCTCTTGGCTGGGGTCTGGGTGCAGGTGTGTGGGGCAGGTGCCCGGACGCCTGGTGCCAATTTCCAGGTGCAGAGGTGCGTTCATCTCAGTGACACCTCTGTGATGCTGGGATGAGCCCCGTGCGCCTCTGTGCCTGGCATTCTCCTCCCGCTCCTGGCTGGGATAACCCCAGACCAGTTGTTCTGCGCCAGGAGGCTGGGGGGCAAAGGTGGAGCCCATCCATCCTGTCCAGGCTCTCCCTGGCCCATGGCACAGCCAGAGCCCATGTTCCTCCTTTTCACAGCAGCTTCCCACCGATGCATGGCAAGTCCCTCGTTTGTTCCCCGCACACAATGGGCAGCTGCTCAGGGAAAGCTACAGCAGAAGCCCTGGCTCTCCTCTTCCTGGTAATGGGATTTTATTTCCCAGGGCCTTGCTCCTGGATATTCCATGTCCTGGTACCCAAGTGCCCCACACCCTGTGGTCCTGGCAGTGACCTCAGTGGCAAGCGACTGTCTTGGTGTCTTGCTGTGAGAGCTGCCACCCCTTCAAATGAGTCCTCAACCCTTCCCTGGCAACCACCTAGCAGCGGTCAGGAGTTCTGATGAGTAAATCCCCCCAGGCAGCCTTGGGCACGGGGGCGGGGAGCTTCGATGGCGGAGGAGGAGGGTGGGGTGAGGGTCAGGAAGAGAACGGGTGGGGCCATGAGGGACAAGGCAGAGCAGGGGGCATGGCCTAGTGGGTGGGTCACCCACCATTGGGAAGGTGGCAGCCCTCCAGGTCCTCTGGGCGATTGGAGTGAGCCAGGTACTGCCCACCCAGCCTGGACACTGCAGCTCCCAGAGACCCACACCCTGCAACCTCCAGCGGGGTAAAGAGGGAGCTGGGCCCTAGCTGCTGCTGCCTCTGCAGGGCAAGACCAGGCCAGCTGCTTGGCATGGCTTATTTCTCACCAGAGGCGCCGGCTCCGGGCGCTCTGGGGCTGGGAAGCTGAGAAATTCAGTGGGGGCTCAGCACACAGTAGCAGCCAAGCTCCCCACTCTGGCCCAATCAGCCCAGCACCTCTTGTCTGCCCACTGGTCACCTCCTCCCCCTCTCTCCCAGTGCCTCCCCCAGCTGCAGACAGCTGTTCAGCAGCTGGCCAGAGGCTGCAGGTGGGGGGACCACTCAGGGTGGGGCGGGAAGAGGTGGGAAGGATGGAAGGAGAGCAAGGCAGGGCAGGGCAGGGCAAGGCCCACCCAGGCTAGAAGGGAAGTTGATGCCTATGCACAAGGCAGCGGTTGGGGCAGCCTGATGCCCCCGCTCCATATTGGGCTGGGCGAGCCGCTCTCCCCAGTCCCCAGCTCTGGTATCATTGCTTGTGCAGCCCTGCCTCCTGCTCTGCGTGGGGCTGGCACTGCTCCCCTCTTCACCCCACGCTCCTTAGCAGAAGGAGGCCTTTGTCTCGGTGCTCGTGCTGACTGATCCAGGCAGCAAGCGCAGACAGGACAGATGCCTGCTCCTGCCAAAACAAGGTGGAAGGGCTTAAAAAAGGGGCTGCTACCTGGGGCCCTCTCCCGGCCAGGCAGGAGCTGATTCCAGGGGCGGGGCTGAGTGTCCCCCCACCACTGCCCCTCAGCGTGCAGGAGGGAGCCTGGCAGGTGTGTGCCTGATGTAGCCCCTCTCCCCCCGGCACAGCCACAGATCCTGCATGCAACCAGGCAGTAATATCCAAATCTGCTTACTGTCTGCCGCTGTGATTGAAGACGTTTCTGTAATAATGTATTAGCTAAAGCCTCCAGATTATCCCCACAACATCAGCTTTAACAAAGGGGTAATGCCTCTTTAATCCCCCCCGAGCCAGGTTCCCAGCCGCTGCAGGACATTAATTCACGGCTAATACACAGATCCGGGGCAGGCTGCTAATGTGGGCGGCATGAGAGGCCTGACCAGCTGGCCCAGCCCGCTCGGGCCCATCGCCCTGCCCAGGCCTGTATGCTGCGCTCCCTGCAGTCTGCAGCAGCGGCTCTCAGACTTCACCAGGCGCTGGGACTCAGGACCCAGCTTGTGCCTGAAGTGGGCACCTCCCTCCTGCAGCAGCCGCCCCATGCACCTGGCCTTGCTGGGCGGAGGAGTTGGTGCCCCTCTCAGTGCACACGGCTCCTGCCCTGCTGCCTCCCCCTTGGGCTCTGGGTCTAGAGCCCCATGGCACTTGCGAGCCAGGGACGGAGGTGCCGGGAACCCCTTCAGGTCACTTTGCTCCCTCACTCCCTCCCGGCACATGGAGAACAGAGCTGGTCATGGCGTCGCCCAGGGCTGGAGAACAGCCCCCTGCTTGCACTAGTGCCAGGCCTTGTGCTGGCAGATGCCCACAACAAGCCATGCCAGGGCCCAGCTAAGGCCACAGGAGGGCCCAGTGGGACACCTGCAGGACAAGGGGGGCGGTTGCTGGAGACACTTGTCCTGGCGTCTTCGGTGGTTAGGGGTCCTTTAGCGCACACGCCACCTGGTCACACGCCTCTGTCATGCACCTGCCCTGGCGCACTGGACAGCCCTGGGCATGAACTCCTGCGCTGCTGAGCTGGGCTGCCCTGCAGGGGAGAGGGTCTAGCCTGGCAGGGCCCACGCAGGAGCCTAGGCCAGCCATGACACCTGGGGGCGGAACTGGGGGGTAGAAACAGGCAGCAGGGAAGGTGTGGTGGGAGGATCTGGCAGTTGTCGCCAGCTGTCCAGTTTTCGACCAGCACACCCAGCTGAAAAGCAGCCTGGTGGCTCCAGTCAGGACTGCAGAGCAGGCCCTTAAAGTCGGGTTGGCAGCAACCTCCCCTGTAGCATGGCACCAGGGAAACCCTCGCGGCCATTTCACTAACACCTCACACCAGCCAGGTTAAAACCCAGTCAGCTGGGTGGGGATGGGAATGTGGGGGGGAGCAGAGGGTCACATGCCCCCCTGAACACCTGGGGGTAGGGCCACAGGTGACAGCATGCTAAAGGGAGAAACCTCTGTGGGTGCGTGGTGGCCGTGCCCAGCATGGGGCATGCCCCGGCACCAAATGGCACAGCTGGCTGGGGGTTTATTACCAGCTGCTCCTTTGGCAAATCTCCAGGGCACCTCGTGGACACAAGCGTCAGAGGGGGTAGCCCTCTGACCAGACACTCACCTGGTGACGGTCTTTGCCCACGAAAGCTCATGCTCCAAGAATTGTGTTAGTCTGTAAGGTGCCACAGGACTTCCCACTGTACTCTGTGTAAACGGGCACCCCAAAGGAAACGCAGCCGTGACCTCTCAGGGCTGGTGACCCAGTGCTTCCTAAACTCTGCTCTGCAGAACACGACCGCGCCCTTAACAACCCACAGGTGCGCTGCAGCAGCACAGCAATCAGTAACAGGGTGTGGCACGCACACATCTTCTGTTATTACAACCAGGACAATGTCACGTCTTCATTGCCAGGACACCCCAGTAAGTGACTTTGTTTGGCTTTGCTGTGCGTGATGCTGGCTGTTATTTTCTGAAGAATATGGTCAGCGGTGCCCTGCATAGAAGACATTAGTCTTTGGCATTCCGGACGCCTGGTTTCTAGGCAGCCATTGCTCAGACAAGGCACATCCCTTCACCTGCAGAACTCCCAGCCTACCTGGCCAGTCTTTTGGACTGCGACAGGTGTGCCTGGCTTGTTCCAAGGTGCCCTCGGTGCTGTCACTCGCTTTCGTAAAGCAAGCCAAGGCAGGCAGCACCCAGCTGCTCATTCTGCCGTGCGGGGTGAGAGGAGACTGCTATGCAGAGATACCTGGCGACTCCACCAGCAAGCTGCACAACAGCTAGCCGCAGCTCTCCCTTGCAAGGCAAGGACTGGGGTTCTGGTGCTGGTGTTGCATGGCACCTGTTAAAACTTCCTACGTAAACAGATGGTAAAAGGCAGGGGTGGAACCCCCGTGTGTCCCAGCAGAGGCAGGGAAGAGACCCTAGCCAGCACGCCCTGAGATCCTGGGGCTGGCCCCTGGCTTGCCCTGGGGTGGGGGTGAAGGGAAAATGTCCAGAAGCCCTGAGCCCTGCTCTCTCTGCTATTGGTGTGGCCTTTAAAGGGCCTCTCCGCTGGCCAGAGGTTGGGGGTGGGGAGCTCCCTGGGGTCCTGCTCCCCAGCCGGGGCCCTCACCTAATATCCACTCACATGACTATGAACTGTACTGGCCCGACCCCGCTGCTTGGCTCAAGGCCAGGTGGATGCTCAGAAGGAGGCCTTTTTTCCCGGTTAAGCCACTTTCAAAGCAGCAAGAGCTGACACTCAGACAAGGCCCTCGCCCCAGACCAAGCGTGAACAGACGGGCATTATATTGCCATGGCTCTTGATGTCAAGTCACTGAGTAGACAAACCCTGCAGCCCCAGTGATGTTGGGGACCTGTGCCAGAGGCAGGCAGGGCCATTCCCTCTCCTACTGCAGGAACAAGGAGATTTGGGGCCTCCTGCCAGAGGCAGAGAAGGACACCGGTCCTGCTGCTGTCTCCGGGGGCCTCGTTGCACCTTCTGGGGTCAGCAGGATCTAGGGATCCTGATCCCTGCAAGCACCTGGAAGCAAACCCCAGGAGCCCAGCCAGCTGTTTATGTTGCATTTGGCTGAGGCGGCTGCTTTCAGGACAGTGTGGTGGGATTTTGACCCTCCTGTCTTTGTTCCTCATGAAAAGACCTACTGGGCTCTCGTCCTCATCACCATCTCAGTGGCGCCCAAGGGGGCGGGACATTGTCCTGGAGCACTGGGCAAACAAAGAAATAAAGTGGTGCTGACAATTAACCTCACTAAACAAAAGGGCCAGGCGAGGGGAAAGCTCCCAGCTGCTTGGAAAAGGAGCTTCCAGCGCCTGGGGCAGGTCTGGGAGCTGCTCTGCTGGGCAAAGACAACAGCAAGGCAGGCAGGCTGGGCTGCACCCACTCCTCCGTAGAATCCCTGCTCCTGGGCTGCTCGAGGGGCCTGATCCTGCAAGTGCCTGTGCTCAGGAGAGTTACTGCAGGGCGGGATGGGGCTGTGAGTTCAATGCAGTGTCAGAGCCGCTCCTGCACATTTCTGTCTGACTTGTGCCGTTCTCTGGGCTCTGAGCAGCTGAGGGGCAGCCAGTGGGATAATCGCAGTGTGACTGTTGCAGGGACCAGCGGGGTGCAAACCGCTGCATTCTCATTGGCTGCCACCAGAACCGCTGCTGCCCACAGGGAGTCCTGTCACCCCGCAGAGCTCAGAGCCTGTTCCTGTGGGGGCCAGGCCTGGGAAGGGCAGCCAGGACCCGCCTGGCTGAGGTTGGGACAGGGCAGGGCTGACCAAGCCTAGGCTCGAAGCAGGCTGGGACTCAGCCATCTCCTGCAGCCCACTGCCATTCCCGGCCCCCCGCTCGCCCTGTTGAGCTTTGCAGACGCCAGGGCTGCTCCTCTCCCTCGGTCACCCTTGGGGGTGGGGATGGGCGCTCGCTTTTAGAATGTTGCATCAGCCTCGGGCCTGGGCTGCCTGGTTTGCCCCAGGAGGACTCGAGAGCTGGCAGGTCAGTGGGAACGGGGGCTGGTTTAGACGGGTAGAAACCGAAGCAAAGGCCTGGAGCTGACGGCGCGGCTGCACCTCAGCACAGCTGGCAGCAAAGGCTCTTTTGGTGAGAGATTCGCCCCTCCGCCCCCAGCCCGTCCCGTGGGTGCTCAGCGTGCCTGTGTCTCTGCTGCCCCCAGCCCTGCCCACAGGCAGCGACAGGCCACGCGGGGGGCTGCCGAACAGCGTTTGCCACCAGCGAGTCAGTGCCACGGCTGAGGAGCCGGCCCAGGGACCGTGCTGCAGCCAGCGCAGGGTGCGGCACAATCTGGGGGTGTGCAGAGTTCCCCCCTTGAAACACAGGAGTGCACAGCCTGCCATGGGACGCATCTTCCAGCAGGGGCCAGCCCCAGGTGCGCTGACTGGCTCCAGGAAAGGGGCTGAGCTCGGGTGCTTTGAAGCGCTGCCCAGAGATGGTGGAGAGATAGCTGGATCCCTCCCGTATCAGAGCTCCCAGCCCTGCTGCACCTGTCCCCTTCTCTCTGCTGGGGGAGACACTCCCTTTGTCCCAAACCCAGGCGGGGGCTGGCTTCAGGAGGGGACAGTAAGTGGTATGCTGATGAGGGAATTTAACCCTGCTTTGTTCCTCTCAGGGGGCTGAGAACAGAGTCCCCCAGTCAATGGCGAGGGGGCCAGGGGATGCCTTGCAGCAGACCTTGCAAACCACTGAGGAAGGGAGGGACCAGCTGCCCGGAGCCTGCCAAGAAAGCCTTTAATTCTACGTGACTGCTGGCCCCACCCAGTCCTGGCTCCCACCTCCACCTTCCCATGTTCCCCTTTTGCACCCAGGGGTGCCCGTGCCGGGCCCTGGCAACCCCCTGCCAGATACCAGGCTGCCCCTTGCCCAGCCCCTCCAGCCAGTGCGGTGGAGTTCCCATAGCTGTCTGTTCAGGATGGAAGAACCCTGAGGCCTGCGGGGTTGGGAACCCCTGGGCTGGGCATACTGTGGTGGGGGAATGCTCGGAGCTCAGGCAGTAGGCGCCCCGAGCCCTAACTCATCCACGCCAGCTGGGAAATCAGCAACGCCAATAGTGGAACAAGCACCCCATCTCACAGCTCAGCGAGTGGTCCCCATGTGCATGCCGGGGCCACGTCTGACCCGGGCACAGCAGGCACAACCCCAGCGCAGGGATCGCTCCTGATAGCGCCAGCCTGAGCACAGACCGCTAGAGGGCCAACTCCTCCTGGCACTGGCAGTGGCTCTGCCCGCCACAGGGCAGCGTCAGTCGCTCCTAGCCCTCGCTCCAGCTTTGCCCAGGGCCACCTGCTGCTGTTCACCCCTCGGGCCCCAGCGTGGCGGCAAAGGAAGAAGCAGGGAGAGGCCCCATTTCCCCCCACTGGAGAAGGAGCCACTCAGCCCCAGGTGGCCCCTGCAGGTGAGGCACTAAGGAGTGCTCGCCTGTGGACAAACTGGATGCTGGAGTCAGGGCAGGGTTTGTGCTGCCTGCACCACTTCGCAAGGCCCAGCTCTGGACCAGAGTCCCTCAGCTCTGACCCCGACGTGCTCAAGGGGCAACGAGCCCCAGAGAGCTTCGACAGACAGGCCAGAGCCGCTCACACAATTCAGGCTGGCATCTCAGGAGTGGGGTGGGCCCCACATCTCCCAGCCTGCACTCCTCTGCACACTGCCGGGCTGCAAAGCCAGAGGAGCCCAGGATTCAGCTCTACTGGGCACAAGTCCTGTGAGAGAACCCCTCCCCTCCAGACAAACACTGCTCAGGGCAGAGGGCTAAGCAACGCCACCACGGAGCAGCCGGCACTGAAGGAACCTGCAGACCCCGACCCGCTCTCCCCACAGCTCAGTGATTTATGCTGCTGGACCACTAATGAACCCCTGAACCTCCAAACACTCAGGGGTGCCACCTGCACACATACTATGTATGGGGTCCCAGCCCAGCCCTTACAAAGATAAGGCTCCTGGTCTTTGGGGATACTGAAACCTCAAACTAACAGACTCTCTTCTCTTCTAGCAGGTGTCGTCCTCCCTTAGTTTCAACACTTCTTAAAAATTCTTTCTCGTTTGAGACAGTGGAAGGAAGGCTTGTGTCAAAACTTTGTGATAAAAAAAGATGTCTGAAACGGCAAGTAGACGGTCCTTTCATTAGACCATGTAAAGCATATCCCATACCCTAAATCTGCACTCTTTGCAGACCCATGCGCATGTATCCAGCTTTCAGAATAGTTTTGCCAGTTGTAAACAGAAAAAAAGATGGGAGCTTTTTAATGAAAAAAATGATCAATGATCCCCACAGCCAGCGTCCGAGCAGGAGAGGTAACACAGAGGCATTGCCAGTCCCCCGGTTTGCTTTCCCCTTTCACGCCCCTTGGCCATCAAAGCTGCTCACAGCTCTGGGTAAACAGACTCTCAGGGCAGGGGAACCAACCCCACATCTCCTGAAGCCCTTCACTGGGGGAGAAGCTCAGCAAACACATTGGAAAAAATAACCCAAATTACACGTACAACATGATGGGGTCAAATTTAGCTACGACGGATTAGGAAAGGGATCTTGGAGTTACCGTGGATAGTTCTCTGAAGACATCCACGCAGTGTGCAGTGGCAGTTAGTAAAGCAAATAGGATGTTAGGAATTATTAAAAAAGGGATCGATAATAAGACAAAAGATATCACACTTCCCCTATATAAAACTATGGTACGCCCACATCTTGAGTACTGCGTGCAGATGTGGTCTCCTCACCTCAAAAAAGATATATTGGCATTAGAAAAGGTTCAGAAAAGGGCGACTAAGATGATTAGGGGTTTGGAACGGGACCCATATGGGGAGAGGCTAGAGAGACTGGGACTTTTCAGTCTGGAAAAGAGGCGATTGAGGGGCGATATGATAGAGGTATATAAAATCATGAATGGTGTGGAGAAAGTGAATATAGAAAAATTATTTACCTTTTCCCATAATACAAGAACTAGGGGACACCAAATGAAATTGATGGGTAGTAGGTTCAAAACTAATAAAAGGAAATTTTTCTTCACACAGCGCACAGTCAACCTGTGGAACTCCTTGCCCGAGGAGGCTGTGAAGGCCAGGACTCTATTAGGGTTTAAAAAAGAGCTCGATAAATTTTTGCAGGTTAGGTCCATAAATGGCTATTAGCCAGGGGTAAAGTATGGTGCCCTAGCCTTCAGTACAAGGGCAGGAGCTGGATGGCAGGAGATAAATCACTTGATCATTGTCTTCTGTTCTCCTTCTCTGGGGCACCCGGCATTGGCCACTGTCGGCAGATGGGATACTGGGCTGGATGGACCTTTGGTCTGACCCAGTATGGCCATTCTTATGTTCTTATGTTCTTAAACAGACCTGCCCACAGGAGAGGCCCCAGTGACCCCTCACACTCCAGTCCATAGAGCGCTGTAGGATCCTCCACAGAACACGGACTGAGCAAACAGATGGCACTCTGCCCGGCACAGCCCCGACTGTCCAGCCGGCCGCGGCGCTACCCTTCCGGGGAGGCTGAAAGGCCCTGCCACCGTGCCGATTCCACACCCACAGGGCTGTTCTCTGGCCGCAGGGTTGTGATGGGGTTCAGGGGTCCCCCTGCACTGCACCCCGTCCGCTGGCAGGAGTGACTCTCACTCAGCAGGTACAACACAAGGTTTATTAGGCAACAGAAGCCCAGTTTCTCACAGAAGCGACAGCACAGCAGCCAGAGACAGTCCTTCCAACCTGTCCTGGGGAGAAGACCCCGAGGGGTGCCCCTCTGGGGTGTAGCTTCCCCCTCCTCAGGCTGGCTGCCTTCCAGCTCTCCCTTTTCCTAGCCTCTAACTGCCGCCCCCGATTCAAAACCCAGCTCAGCTCCTCCCTGCTCTTTGTTCAGGCAGAGGTGTCACCTGCCAGTTGTAGCCCCAGGGTCATCCTTAGCCACTGGGAGTTGCTGCTTGCCTCAGACATCCAGCCTGACTCACACATGCACTCCCCCCACTCCATCACATCTCTCCCCCATTCCAGACCGAACTGAGCGGGGTCACTTAGCCAGTGACCTGGGGAAGTTCGGGGCCCTCCCTGCGTGACAGGGCATCGGCTATGGTGGTGTTGTTCCCCTTGACGTGGACCACCTCCGTGTCGTAGTCCTGCAGGAGCAGACTCCACCGCAGGAGCTTGGCGTTGGCCCCTTTCATGTGATGCAGCCAGGTCAGGGGTGAGTGATCGGTGTACACGGTGAAACGCCGTCCAAACAGGTACGGCTGCAGCTTCCCCAGTGCCCACACCATGGCCAGACATTCCTTCTCTATGGCTGCGTAGTTCTGCTCCCGGGGCAGCAGCTTCTTACTCAGGTACACGATGGGGTGTTTCTCCCCTTTGTCAGTCACCTGCATTAGCACAGCCCCCAGCCCCACGTCTGAGGCATCAGTGAACACCAGGAAGGGCTTGTTGAAGTCTGGATTTGCCAGCACTGGGGCCCTGACCACAGCCTCCTTCAGCGCGCAGAGGGCCTCTTGGCACTGCTCGGTCCAGACCACCTTGTCAGGCTTTCCCTTCTTACACAGCTCCGTGAGGGGGGCTGCGATGGAGCTAAAGTGGGGCACAAACCTCCGGTAGTACCCCGCCATCCCAATGAAGGCCTGGACCTGTTTCTTAGTCTGGGGTGTTGGCCAATCTCTGACAGCCTCCACTTTAGCTGGCTCTGGCTTTAAGCAGCCGCTGCCCACCTTGTGGCCCAGGTAGGTCACCTCAGCCATTCCCACCTTGCACTTCCCTGCCTTGATAGTCAGACCAGCCTTCCGGAGTCGGTCCAGCACCTGCTTGACCTGGGACACATGGTCCTCCCACGTCTGGCTGAAGATGCAAATGTCGTCCATGTAAGCCAGGGCAAAGCTCTCCATCCCTTTCAGTAGCTGGTCCACCAGACGCTGGAAGGTAGCGGGTGCCCCCTTGAGGGCAAAGGGCAGGACCAAGAACTCGTAGAGCCCCACAGGAGTGATGAAAGCCGACTTCAGCCGGGCATCATCGTCTAATGGCACTTGCCAGTACCCCTTGGTGAGGTCTATGGTGGTGAGGTAACGGGCTCCCCCCAGCTTGTCTCAAAGGTCATCAGGCCTGGGCATGGGGTAGGCGTCCGATACAGTGATGGCGTTAAGCTTGCGATAGTCCACACAAAACCGAACAGACCCATCTTTTTTAGGGACTAACACCACGGGAGAGGCCCAGGGGCTGGACGAGGGTTGGATCACCCCCAGAGCCAGCATGTCTTCAATCTCCCCCTCTATGTCCTGAGCCGTCCTCCCTGTGGCTCTGAATGGCCACACTTGATAGGGGCGTGGGTGCCTGTCTCTATTCGGTGGACAGCCAGGTCAGTGCGTCCGGGTCTGTCCGAGAACAGCTGTTGATGCGAATGCAGCACCTCCTTGATCTCCGTCTGCTGGGCAGGGGTCAGCTGGTCTGAGAGGGGAATAGACTCCAGCAAGGAGCCGGCTCCAGTCCTTGTGAGTAAATCCACCAAGGGATTATCCCCATGCCCCTCCCAGTGTCTGCACACGGCCAGCACCAAGTTCTGCCTGTCCCAGTAAGGTTTCATCATGTTCACATGATAGACCCGGTGGCTGTGGGCCCGGTTCGACAGTTCCACCACAGAATTCACGTCATTTAGCTGTTTGACAACCTTGAAGGGCCCATCCCAGGCCGCTTGCAGCTTGTTCCGCCGCACAGGTACAAGGACCATCACTTGATCCCCGGTGGCATAGGCTCGGGCCCTGGCGTTACGGTCATACCAGACCTTTTGCTTCCTTTGGGCCATGGAGAGGTTCTCCCTGGCCAGGCCCATGAGCTCTGTGAGTTTTACCCGGAAGGTCAGTACATACTGTACCACTGACTCCCCTTCAGGAGAGGCCGTCCCCTCCCACTCTTCTCTGAGCAAGTCCAAGGGTCCCCGTACCCTCCTTCCGTACAGCAGCTCAAACGGGGAGAACCCCGTGGATTCCTGG
The DNA here is from genome assembly GCF_033958435.1 of Carettochelys insculpta. Lineage (NCBI taxonomy): Eukaryota > Metazoa > Chordata > Testudines > Carettochelyidae > Carettochelys > Carettochelys insculpta. The sequence goes on from NC_134151.1 coordinate 825,922, forward strand.
GGCACCTCCCTGTATGCAAACAGCAGGTGGGGTAAGTACTTGTTCCAGTCATGGGGGTATTGATTCATGAAGGTTCTCAGCATCTGCTTCAGAGTCCCACTGAACCTCTCCACCAGCCCATTGGTCTGCGGGTGGTAGGCTGTGGCCCAGGTGTGCCGGACCCCACACTTGTCCCACAAGCTTTGCAGCAGGGCCGACATGAAGTTGGACCCCTGATCTGTGAGGACCTCCTTGGGGAACCCCACTCTGCTGAAAATGGACAGCAGTGCATCTGCCACGGTGTCAGCATCGATAGAGGTCAAGGCCACTGCTTCTGGGTATCGCGTGGCAAAATCTACCACTACCAAAATATATTTCTTCCCCGAACGCGTTGCCTTGCTGAAGGGGCCCACTATGTCTATAGCCACTTTCTGGAAAGGCTCCTCTATGATGGGCAGTGGCCTCAGGGCAGCTTTCCCCTTGTCCCGGGTCTTCCCCACCCTCTGGCAGGGATCGCAGGACAGGCAATACAGACGGACAGCTGCAAAGATCCCTGGCCAGAAAAAGTTCTGTAACAACCTTCTCCTGGTGCGGTGGATCCCCTGGTGTCCTGCGAGCGGGACATCATGGGCTAGGTACAGCAGCCTGCGCCGGTACTTTTGGGGAACCACCAGTTGCCTCTGGACCTTCCATGGCTCCGCTTTGCGTCTGGGAGCCCGTTCCCGGTACAGGAATCCCTTTTCCCACAGGAATCTCTCCCTGCAGCCCTCCCCCAGCTGTGGAGCTGGGCTGAGACTGGCCAGTTCCCTCAGCTTCTGCAAGGAGGGGTCTCTCTGCTGCTCTGCCTGGAATTCTTCCGCTGGGGCAGGGGCGGATGCTACTTCCCCATCCCTGCCTGGCTCCAGCACCCCTGGCCTGTGAGATCTGGTTTTTGGGGGCCCCCTTTCTCTCAGGGTTGGCCCCTGTGGCTCCTGTGACTTTGGCTGGGCCTGTACCCCTGAATCTGGGGAACGCACCCCTCGTTTTCTTTGGCTACGGGTCAGGACCAGGGCACGAGGGCGTTCACCTTGCCAGTTCTCCAGGTCAGCCCCCATCAGTACATCCGCCGGCAAATGGCTGTGCACGCCCACTTCCTTGGGGCCTTCCTTCTTCCCCCATTTCAGGTGCACCCTCGCCATGGGCACCTTGAAAGGGGTCCCATCAATTCCTGTTATCGTCAGGTGGGAATCGGGTATCATGCAGCCCGGTGCCACCACCCCGGGTCGGGCCAGCGTCACGTCAGCGCCTGTGTCCCAGAACCCCATGACCTTTTTCCCGTCTACCTCGAGGTGTTTGAGACACTTGCTCCACAGAGATGGTGCCGCCCCCACTCTGTAAACTGACCTCTGAGCATTTGGTCCCCCTGAGGAGCTGGTCTGCGGGGCGGACTCGTCCCAATCCAAGTGCCCATTGTCAGCACCACCCGCCTTGGCCGCCAGCCCCTCTGGCTTCTGGGACCCCACCCAGTTGACTCCATGACCCCCCGGCCTGCTCAACCTGTCTGGGAGCCTGGGGCACTGGGCTGCTCTATGCCCCTTTCGCCCACAGCGATAACAGCCTGGGTCTTGTTGTGTCTCTCGGGCCAGCTGCTCTGTCCGGGCTCTGTTTGGCTCTCTGGGGGGTGGGTGGCTGGCCCCTCTTTCCTGGGCTTGCCCAAGAGGTGGTCCCCTCTGTCGTACAGTCAGGGACCGGTCTCTCTGAGATTCTCGGTTTCTCCAGGACTCCCTCTCCCTCCGGGACTCCCTCTCTCTCCGAGACTCCCTCTCTTTGTGGGGCTCACTTTCAAACCTGGCCCGGCTGTTTGTGAAGTCATCTGCCAGTTTCCCTGCATCATGTGAGTTCCCCGGCTTCCGGTCCACGAGCCACACCCTCAGGTCAGGTGCGCACATCTCGTAGAATCGCTCCACGACCGCCAGCTCGATCAGGTCCTCTACGGACTGGACTCCCATTCCGAACGCCCACTTCTGGTAGTATTGCTTCAGGCGGGCGGTTGTATCTACATGGGTTTCCTCTGGCCTCTTCTGCGCCTCCTGGAACTTCTTCTTGTACATCTCCGGAGTCAGCCCGAACTTATGCAGCAGGGCCTGTTTGAACCGTTCATAGTCCCCAGGCTGCAGCCCCTCCAGCCGGCTGAGCACCGCTGCGGCCTTCTGGCCCAGCAAGGGGGTGAGGTGCCGGAGCCACTCATCTGGGGGAACCTCATGCAACTCACAGGCTCGCTCAAAGGCGGTGAGGAACTCGTCCATGTCCCCTGGGTCCTGACACTGGGCCAGCACACGCGTCTCCAAGTGACTGGCCACCCCGATCCGTCTGGCCCTCTCCCCGCTTACCGCAGCTGGGGCCTCTTGGCGTCTCGCCTCTGCCATGGTTCGCTCATGCTCCCGCTCTCGCTCTCTCTCCTTCCGTTCTCGCTCTCTCTCCTCCCGCTGTCTCTCTTGTAGCTGGCGCTCGTGCTCACGCTCTCTTTCTCGTTCCTGGCACTCGTGCTCACGCTCTCTTTCTCATTCCTGGCGCTCACGCTCTCTTTCCCGTTCCTGGCGCTCACGCTCTCTTTCCCGTTCCTGGTGCTCCAGTTCCTTTAATTTCACCTCGAGTTCCAGCCGTCTCAGCTCTGCGGCGGGGGACTCTGCCCGCGATGGACCACCGCTAGCTGAGCGCGACCTGGCAGGCACCGCGTCTGTCTGATGGCGTCAAGCCCCTGCTCCTGTCGGAGAATCCGAAACGCTTCCCGAGGCTGACCAGCCAGTTTCTGCCGGGACAGGCTCTGCTCCCCCGGATCGGTCATTCTCTTCCAGCTGTGCAATCAGCTGGGCCTTGGTCACCTTCCCCACGGTCAGGCCCCTCTCTCTGCACAGCCCCGCTAGCTCTGCCTTCAGGAGTCAGGTATAATCCATCTCCCCGCTATCTCCCGGGGTATCCACTCACCAGCAGCAGCTGCAGGAATGGCTCTGTTCCCCCTCTGGCTCTTGTGAGACTCCTTCCTTCTCTGGTGCTCAGTCAGCCACTGCTGGAAGCTCATCCGTGGGTGCAGTGCATCCCACTCCTGACACCAGTGTGATGGGGTTCAGGGTTCCCCCTGCACTGCACCCCGTCCGCTGGCAGGAGTGACTCTCACTCAGCAGGTACAACACAAGGTTTATTAGGCAACAGATGTCCAGTTTCTCACAGAAGCGACAGCACAGCAGCCAGAGACAGTCCTTCCAACCTGTCCTGGGGAGAAGACCCCGAGGGGTGCCCCTCTGGGGTGTAGCTTCCCCCTCCTCAGGCTGGCTGCCTTCCAGCTCTCCCTTTTCCTAGCCTCTAACTGCCGCCCCCGATTCAAAACCCAGCTCAGCTCCTCCCTGCTCTTTGTTCAGGCAGAGGTGTTATCTGCCAGTTGTAGCCCCAGGGTCATCCTTAGCCACTGGGAGCTGCTGCTAGCCTCAGACATCCAGCCTGACTCACACATGCACTCCCCCCACTCCATCACAGAGGTGTGCAAAATCAACGTGGGAACCCAGATGTGCCCGGACAGCTCCACCCATGGTCCCAATGGGGCTGTCTCTGTGGGTCTGGTGAGAGGGGCTGGGGGCAGTATCGGGATCCCTCAGGGCCGTGCGGGCAGCCTGGCCTTGGCCAGCAGGGTTTGGCCACATGCGGATGGTTGTGCAGCCCTGGTGGTGTGGAGCCCCTGTTACTGCTGCCCGTGAGCTCAGCCCACCCCTGCCGTGTAACCACCCCCCCACCCGCACAGTGGCCATAATCCTCCCCCCAAGTATTAATCTGGCAGAGCTCAAGGGAGTGGAGCACAGCAACCCGGCAGTGCTGCTGCTAAACAATGCTCTAATCCCACAGCAAACCGCGCTAATCCCACCCCGCCTGCCAGCCCCCACCGCCACTGGCCGACGTGTGATTGCCAGCGCTGGTCAGCTCCCGAGCCCACCCCCCACGGGACTGGCCCAGCGCAGCCATCCCTGGCCTGTCACCCTGGGGAGAACCTCACTGCGCCTCGTCCAGCAGCAGGTGAGGGCAGAGGCTGTGGGGGGGGGTGCACGAATACACCCCGGGAGTATCTGTGTGCTCACACGCACGTCCACTGAGTACACATGCATGTTCCTGTGTGTCTCTCCGTGTGTGTGCATCACTGTTTGCATGCACGCGCGTGTGCGTGGAACCAAGCAGGAGTCACAGTCACAACACCTCCTGCTGGTCACTCAGGAATTAGCACTTCCCGCCTGCAGAGGTTCTCTTCTGGCCAGTGTCCTGCCCGCTGCCACCTGCCTCCGTGTGCCACCAACTTCTACAAGGACCCACATCGCTCCCAAAACAGAGAGCCCTCCCTCCAGGTACCGCCTGCCGCAGCGCCCTACACTCCAGTGTCCTCCACTCCCGGGGAACCCTGAGCCCCAATACCACCTTGCCCCGGTGACCCACTGCCTGTCACCATCTAGCCCCTACTTCAGGGCAAACCACTGTCTGACATGGTCACTCCCCACTGGCCAGGAAGCTGGGGTTTGTGCTGCCCTGGTGGCTTCCCTAGGGCCCTCAGGCCCTGCAGCCTGGGAGCAGAGCGGAGCAGAGCAGAGCAGAGCACACCTGGCCAGGCACCACCTACCTTTCCCCAGCCCTGCATTAGGAAGCCTCCAGCCTCCCTACCAGCCAGAGCCATCCTGGTCCCTCCTCTACGCCCTGAGCCCCTATTTATACAGCCCTCAGCTGGGCCCTGATTGGTTGCTGCCAGCTCTTCAGCCCTGCCCTCTGGCAGGCCTGGCTTTAACCTTTGCAGGGCCAGTGCACAGCAGACACTCCATCACAGTGTGTATGTGGGGTGTGCCTGTGTGCGCATGTGCGTGATTGCACATCTGTCCACGTGTGTGTGTGTTAGTGCATGCATCTATATGTGAACGTCTTGTGTGTGTGTGCACGCATTTGTGTACGTGTGTACATGTACGTTTGTGCATGCCCGTGTGTGTAGATGCATATATCTGTGCATGCACGAGTGTGCGCAGGCGTGTGGGTGTGAGTGTGTGGAGGTGCATGCCCATCTGTGTGTGCATACGGGAGCTGATCGTCCCGGCTCGGGTTCTGCACTGCACCCAGGGCGTTAGTCCCTGAGGGGACGTGTTCTCTCCTGGGAGACTGCAGCTGCCCACCCCCTGGCGCTCTGGGCTTGGGTTGGTGCGTGTGCTGCCATTGCTGAGGAAGCCCCGCACGACGAGCTGCCTGTCGTGTGCTGCACGGCTCTGGCTGCCGCATGACATGTGACTGTCCAGGGCGACGTTTGCGGCAGTTGGTGTCCCAGCCCCGGCATGGCCGGCGCCCGCTGTGGAACACTCCCGGCAGGGGAGACAGTAGGGCCCGTGTCCTTGCTCAGACCCACAGAGCTTCGTGCCAGCTGGGCTCAGCACTGCCATTGTGCCGCGTACGGCAGAGACGTTCATGTCACCGGCTTGCTGTCGCTAACCCGCCTCGGTGGAGGTGCGCCCAGGTGAATGCAGAACTCCCCCAAGCGCTGCGTCAGCCCTTGGGGGCCATGGACCTGGGTGGGGAGCCCCAGGCGACAGTGGCTTACAGCCCTGAGGGACAGAGTGACAGGGCAGCCCTGGCCCTGCACCCAGGCCGGAGTCTCATTTCCAGCCACGTGCGAGGCCCTTCAGAGCCAGTATCCCGGTGTCAGGGAACCGGGCCTGGGCTTTTCTGGGCCAAGTTCTCTTTGATGCTGAGCCCGGTGTCCTCGGTCACTTCAGTGCTGCTGGGCACCTCTCCCCTGCTGGGTTCAGGCAGGCACCACCCCAGACGGGTTCCGTTCCCCCCGCCCGGGTGAAACCCTGGCCCATCTCCCCCATGCCGGGGTCCAGATCTCACCCTGTAACTCCGTAACCATCGGCCCCCATGCTGGGGGCTTTGTCTGGCTGTACTTTCCAGAGTGACCATAGGGGTGACAGACCAGATCAGCTGCACACACAGGGGCTTTGAGTTCAACCCCATGTAGCCCCAGAGCACCGAGAGCAGTCCCAGGGAGAGGGAAGTCTCTGCTCAGCAGCCCTGGCTGGGAGCCAGCTGGCCTTTAGCTCACGCCATAGAACACAGGGCTCTAGCCCCAACGGTCGCAGGTTCGGTCCCTTCTGCTGACAGCCCGGCTCCCTCGGTGTTGTACCTGCCAGGTGCTGAGCACTGCAGGGCACCAGGGCTCTGCCCACCCTCTGAGTTCCACAGGAGCCCAGGCTGCTCTGCACCACGGAGCCTCGAGCCCCAGTGTGCTGGCATGGGGTTTGTTTCTGCAGCACGAGGAAGGCCTCAGAGCACAGGCCTGGTCCACGGCCTCAGGCCGAGCAACAGTGGACGGAACACGGCTCAAAGCAAAGCCGTGCTCTGAGCCAGAGGCAGGGCCGGGCTGGCAGATCTCGGCCCAGACAGGGTACTCTGCACAGGTGCAGAACGGTAATAGGCACAGTTCATAAGCTGAAATCACAAGGTCTCACCAGCTCATTAAAAAGGACCTTGGCACCTGCTCCCCACAGACACAGACCCAGGTTCAGTAAGGGGTCTGAATGGCAGCCTGATGGATAGAGATGACCTACCCAAACTGCGAGATGCAGTGTGATAGAGGGTGGTAGCATGACATGTCAGCAGTGAGGTGTGCTTTGTTTGTACCTGTGTATAAGCTGGCGTTGGGGGTCCTGTCTTTGTCTGACCTAGGGGGGCAGTGGAATTCCCACTGGTGGTGTCAGGCCATCCCGGCAGGTGCATATACACAGCATATCAGTACAGTATACTGTACTGGCTAACTGTTGTTTGTACCTTGCTTGGCAACAACCCCTGGCTGGGTGCCGTCGATCCTTATCTGGGCTGTATCTGTGGGGAACCCCGCAGAGTCTGCTTTGATTATTGGGCCCATATCATTGAACACGCACGCAAGCAGCCTTCTGGTTATCATCAACGGAGCCAAACACCCATGAGGACACAATGGCAGTAAATCCACCAGACTACAGCTCCACCAGGGCGGAAAGGGCCCTGATGCTGAGGAGGGTCAGGCAGACTTTGTGACCCTGTTCTTCTCCCCTTTCCAGCCCACTTGTGCGTTGTTTACCCTCATCCTGCATTTGATGAATCGGTGTGTGGATTCACCAACAGAAAGCCTGGCAAGAGACCACCCCGGCTGGGCCAGGAGAGCTTCCCTGAGCTGAAACTCAGAAAGGCATCCGCAGCAGACTAGCAGAAACTGGGTCACGTTACCAAGGATGAACCTCCACCAACAACACGAGCAGGTAGGGAAAACATCTGAAAAGCTCTGGCACAAAACAAGATCAGGTTAGCTAGGGATATGAAGGGGAACAAGAAAACATTCTACAAACCCACTCGCTCAAGAGGAAGACCAAGGAGAGGGCTGGCCCATTACTTGATAACAGACAGAGGGACCCAGTGTTGAATGACATTTTTGGCTCCCCTTTCACCAAAAATGCCAGCAGCCATCATGCGACTAAGAGAACAGCCCTCCCAGTAGACGGGGCAGGGTCTGAGGCTGAGGTAGGAAAAGGATAAATTAAGAACGACCTAGAGAAGTTTGATGTTTTCACGTTGGCAGGGCCTAATGAAATACATCTTAGAATAATTATGGAACTAGCTGAAGAGACCTCTGAGCCATTAGCGATGATCCCTGAGCATTCGCAGAGGACACGAGGGAGCCCAGAGGACCAGAAAAGGGCAAATATAGAGCCTATCTATAAAGAGGGGAATAAGGACAACCTGGGACTTACAGACTAGCCAGCTTCACTTCAGTATCTGGAAAAACAATGGAGCAAATAATCAAGCAATCAGTTAGTAAACAGATAGAAAAAATGAGATGATAAGTAACAGTCAACATGGTTTCGTCAAGAACAAGTCATGTCAAACCAAACTGACAGATGGCAAAACAAGGAGCAATGGTCTCAAGTTGCAGTGGTGGACGTGTAGGCCCGATATTAGGAAAAAAACTATTTCACCTGGAGCGTGGCGAAGCACTGGAATGCATTATCGAGAGAAATGGTGGAATCTCCATCCCTAGAGGTTTTTATGTCTTAGCTTGATAAAGTCCTGGCTGGAATGATTTTGTTGGGTTGGTCCTGCTTTGGCAGGAGGCTGGACTTGATGACCTCCTGAGGTCTCTTCTAGCCTAGAATTCTATGATTCAACCTAACATCCTTTGCCAGGGCAATGAGCCTTATGGCTGGGGGAAGCAGTAGATGTGGTATATCTTGTCTTTAGTAAGGCTTTTGATACTTTTCCACGTGGTCTCAGAAACACACGAGGGAAACAGAGCCAATACATGCCTATAATCAGGTGGTACTCAACTGGGTGGACAACCAGTACTTCACACTTGTGCCAGAAAGGCACATTGAGTAGGGTCCTGAGGGATCTATCCTGGGCCCAGTTCTGTTCAATCTCTTTATCAATGATCTAGATCAGTGTTTCCCAAACTGTGTTCCAGGGAACACCGGTGTTCTGCACAATGTGAATTGGTGTTCCATGGAACACCGGTGTCCCACACAATGTGAATTGGTGTTCCATGGAACAACGGTGTTCCACACAATGTGAATTGGTGTTCCATGAAAAAATTCAAGGCTAACAATATTTTCCTTCTCAAATATTAAATAAGAAATGATGTGTGTATCAAAAATACTAAGGTATTTGAATAGCATTTAGAGTGTAGGTATATTAATATTTATAACACATTCATAGTAGTATCATTGGTATTATGCAACTTGTGCCGAAATAGAAATGCAAAAACACTCTTCCCATTAAAAAACTTGTCATATGTTACTGATTTTTGTCTTCCAATAGTGTTCTGTAAAAATAGCAAATTTATGAAAACACAACATTTAAAAATATTTTTCCATACCTAATTAGTTTTGCATTTCTTTTTCATAAAAATGTCTTTTAAGCTTTAAGGAAGGGCAGTCTTTTTCTGAACAACATTGTCCTTTCTATTTTTGTAGGAAAGGATGACAATAACCATCCTTCTTTTGGCTGTTATATTGGTGTTTTGTTTTGGGTCTGCATTTAATTTTTAAAATTAATTATCGTGTTGCTAGCCATCCTCATATCAGAAGTACATTAGTTGTTCATTCAGACGATTTTCTCTTGTTATTTTTTGTTCTTTGTAAAATGAAACACTTCTAAAAAAACTCTCTTTTAAATTCACTTTTGAGTATTATGTGCAGCAATTTTTTGGTATGAGTCCTTCCCCCCACCCCCCGCAGACCAGCATGTGTGTGTTCCATCAATACCTTCCAAGCCCAAAAGTGTTCCATGGCCAAATTAGTTTGGGAAATGCTGGCGTAGATAATGGCATAAAGAGCACACACACTTGCAAAGTTTGCAGACAGTACCAAGCTGAGGGAGGTTGCAATTGCTTTGGATCAATGATTCTGGCCCAGGGGCCTTCTGGGGGGGTCGGGAGCAGGTCTCAGGGGGACTGCCACGCCTGCCTAGAGTGAGACGTGCTAGGACCCAGGGCAGACAGCTGGAGCCCCACCACCCAGGACTGCTGCTTGGGTCCCCAAACTACAATACTCAGGGCTGAAGCCAAAGCCTTAGCAAAGTAGCAATGGCCTTGCTTCCTACCCTCAGCATGGGGCTGGGCTTTTAGCTGGAGAAAGAATGAAGATGTCTGAGAGGACAGGACTGAAATCACCCTTCGTTGGAAGGTGGGATTAAAAGTCCAAATGATCTGGACAAAGTGGGGAAGGGTCTGGAATAAACAGCATGAAATTTATACAAACTAATGCAAAGCACCTCACTTGGGCAGGACCAGTCAAGGAGCACTGCAGAATGGGACCGAGGTCAGAGCAGATCCCAGGTTAAACATGTCAGCAATGTAACACACTTGAAAAAAAAGGGAACCTAATCCTGGGATGTATTAGCAGGAGTGGGGTGGTGAAAGCAAGATACAATAAGCAATTCTGCTCTGCTCAGTGCCAATGAGGCCTCCGCTGGAGAAGTGTGTCCAGTGCTGGGCACCACATTCCAGGAAAAATGTGGACAAATTGGAGAGGGCCCAGAGAAGAGCAACGGAAATGATTAAAAGCCTAAAAACACGACCTAAGGTGGAAGATCGGGAAAAAACATTTTTTTTAGCCTGGAGAAGAGATGACTGAGGGGCACAAGGGAACAGTCTTCAAATAGGGAAAAACAACCAGAAGTCCTGTAGCGCTTTATAGACTAACAGATTTATTGGAGCATGAGCTCTCGTGGACTTTGTCAAACTTCTTGTTGTTTTTGCAGCTACATACTAACACGGCTCCCTTCTGATACAAAGCAGTAAAAACCAGCTAGAAAGAGGAGAGTGATGAGTTGCTCTTCTTATACCCACTGACAACAGGTCAAGAAGTGATGGGTCTAAACTGCAGCAGAACAGAATTAGTTTGGGCATTAGGAAAAAACTTCCCAAGCTGCTGGGACAGTAAGCAATGGAACAAATTCCATAGCAGGCTTGTGGAAGACTGTCACTGGGGAACTGGTTAGCCAAACCCCCACTGGCGGTGGTCTCAGTTCTGCTGCAGTGCAAGGCACTGGGTGAGATGACCAGCTAAGCTCCCTTCCAAACCTCCATATCTAATAATACATATTTTCTACCAATTCCACCTAGTCACGATTTGAGGGTCAGTTCTGGCGGCCAGAATGCGTTAAAAGCTTTTAAAAGCCTTTGAAAGAGCCACATAATCCAGCCTGATTCTTGTTCCCCTGGCTTGTTAATAACCACCTGTAAGCCACCAGTGAGGAATCTGGGAAATGGCATTGATTCAGCGCTAGCTAGAAACGGTGGCACTCTTGATCATAATCAGAAAAGGCAAAAGTCTTTGATAAATGTTTCTGCTCCATATGACTGGTTCGTAGCCCCGCTCCTTGACACTTCGTCTGTGGCCTTGAAGAGCAGATAAAATCCTCACTGATGCAGTTTGCCGATGACAAAAGTGGGGGGAAGTGGTAAATAGTGACGAGAAGAGGTCACTGATCCCCAGGCAGTCAGGATCCCTTGGTAAATGGGGCACAAGCAAACAAGATGTGTTCCAATGCAGCTAAATATAAGTGCACACACCTGGAAATGGCAGGTCACGGTGATAGGCCGGGGGCTGTAGCCCAGGAAGTGGCGGCTGAAGAAAATGATTGAATTAGGGGCAGAGAGAAGAACCAGCTGAACACAGGCTGCTGGGGTGAGGCTATCCACATGCAGGGCCTGGAGGGGACCCTCGAGCAGCAGGAGGGTGGGTTTACCTCCCTGTTGGGTGCTGGCATCGTGGCTGCTGGCACCCTGCGTCCCGCTCCACCACCCGCCCATTAGAAGGCTGCCGTGAGCCTGGATGGGGCTGGAGACGAGCCAGGAACAGGAACAGGAGCAGGAACAGGGTCGAAATCGGCCCCAGCAGCATCAGATTCGGCACTAGTGTGATCGCAAAGGGAAGTGGGAGGGGCACTTGGGGAACACCGACCTGGGGGCAGAAGTTCTCTCTCAGCCCCTCTGGCAGGCACCACCGCACCCCGTCCTCAGACGTGCCACCTCTCCGCTCTCCCGGCCCCTCAGCTCCTCACCCCAGCGCAGCCCCCTCGCTCCACCGGGCTCCTGTCATCTCGTGCCCTCCGCGTGCCCTGGCGGGATGTGCCCCCCTCACCCCCACCCCCAATGCTCCTTCCAAGCTTGTTCCCCAGCTTCTCAGGGGCCACGTCACCTGCCGTGCCACCTGCTCCAGCCAGCAGCACCAGCCCCAAGCAAATCACCCCTTGACCCGCTCTCCCAGCTGCCCTTTGCACTTCCTGCCACGCTGTCCCCTCGTTTACTCCTCCTCACTGATCCCGCAGACCCTTCCTGACTGCTCCCCGCTGCAGAACCATGACAGGGCAACTGCTGGGCTGGCTGCAATCAGCTCTCCGGCTCCCCGGCTGTTTACTCCACCCACCGCCTTCCCTCTCACACCAAACTTGCAAGCTTTCCGTCCCACGCACCACCTAGCGCAAAGGAGCCTTGGGTGGGTCTCAGTGTAAAGAGGGGGCATCAGAGGGGCCATGGTGAGAGGTGCCCATTTGCCCAGCACCCTGCCCTTGTGCCCTCACTGCTAGGCCTTTTAACCACCAAGGGAAAACCGTGCACCGCCAGAGCAGGAAAACTGAGGGCTGGGTGAGGCAGCCCACCCGGGAGCCCTGCCCTGTGGGGTGCTGCCCGCTCTCGCGGGGGCTGTGCAAGTGCCAGGAGGAGCCAGTGTTTCTTCACTGCTGGCTGGGATCACACCCCAGCGCTGCAGGTGAGGGGCCAGCGCCCTGGGACTGCACATAAGAGGAGCCCGAATCAAAGTGCAAAAGAGAAGCATAGGCCAGAGTGTGCACACGCAGCCCAGCCCAGCCAGCCAGCCAGGTACAGCCCCTTCCTGGGCCCACGCACACCCGGGCGTTATGCCACAGCAGAACTGCTGGCTGGGAAGGGAAGGCGGGTGGCTTCTGGGAAGCCATGGGGGGCGGGGCAGGGGGCACTTGGCCGGAGCCAGAGCAGAGGGGCTGGCTGGCAAGGAGGGCTGGTGTCCGGCCCCTGGGTATACAGCCCCTGGGCGCCTTTTTGATCATCCCCTTTGAGCCCTGAGTCTCTGACCTGCTGTTGGACGTGCCCCCAGCCTGGCTGTGGTGCAGGTACTGCTGATGCAACAGGCCCCAGCCAGGCTTAGCTGCAAAGCCACATGGCCCTGCAGCCAGGGCGAGCCTCAGACACGCAGCGAGTAGCAGAACACCAGCAGCAGCTGGAGAGTCCCAGGTGCAGGGCCAAGTCTCTGCACACTGGTTATTCTATGGCTACCAGCTGCTCTACCCTCTAGGCCTCTCTCCCCACCCAGCACTGGGACAGAGCCTGACCACCAGGGCTCTACTGGTGCCTGGCCAATGGCTTGTAACCTGCTGGAAAAGGGAGGGGGATGCCTCCTGGGCTGCAGGTTTGCAGGTGGCTGTGGCCTGTGTGGGCCGCAGGGGCTAAGAATTGGGTTTTCTAATTGTTATCGGATTCATGACGGAGAAGAGACATTCAAACCAGCCTGCGGGTGAAATTCACCAGCTAGGCTCCAGCCCAGCCCAGCCCGGTGGGGTCACAGGCCCTCCCCTGCAGCGTGAGTGTCACAGGGCTGAGAGCTCTGCCCAGGGAGCTGCACACATGCACCGGGTTACCTGGCACAGGTATGAGTGGCCGTTCACATGGGTTCTGGGTCTTAATGCGACTTTCCCAGTATGCACCCCAGGGCAGACCAGGCCTTTCCATTGCCCTCTGGTCTGGGGTCACGTCTGCCCTCTCTCTCCCTCCTGCAATGCTCTCTGTGCTCCCTGGCACAGGTGCAAACGGCCCTGCGTGCCTGGCGCGCTGCAGGCCAGCCTGGCAGGGCCTCGTCTAGCACTGGCACGTGGGCACAGCTGGAAGTGGGATGCCCAGGGCACGCACCCCTGCAGCAGGGAGTCACACGGCTTTCTGCCTGTCTGTCCCTGCTCTTTGCGTGCGGGGCAGGGATAGGCCCTGCACACGGCCCCTGCAGAGGGAACATTTCCTGAAGACAGGCCAGGGATCCAGAGCTCCTTGGTGTAAGGCACGGCTGCAGCCTGGGAGGGCAATGCGGCTGGCCAGCCCCCAGGCAAAGCCAGGCTGGTCAGTGTCCGCCTGCCTGGGGTTCAGCGCCAGGAGCGGACACTGGGAGGCTTGTCATGCAGAAATGTGCCCGCTGCTGTCTTGGCTGCTCCTCACGCAGAGCCCAGGTGCGCGGAGGCTGGGCTGGGGCAGGGCAGGGGCATGCTGAGGACCCTCCCCGTGAGCTGGCCCGGAGCTGCTGCACGCGTCCCTGGTGCGTGGCTGTGACTCAGCGGGGCCCAGAGCCCCGTTCCTGCCCACACGCCCGTCACTCAGAGCAGCTCCACAATGCTGCACGGAGGCAGGCAGGAATGGTGAGATCAAAGCGGCCTCTCCCTCCCCTGCTGCAGTGCGTCACGTTCCCGGGAGCCCGGGTCCTAGTGGTGCCCGGGGCAGCGGAGGGACCCTGCAACGCTGCATGTGCTGCTGGCTGGTTGGCAGCCGCAGGTGGCAGGGACACCTGCCCCCTTTGACCGCAGGCTGCCCTGGAGGGTGCGCGGCCTGTCATCTGCTCCCAGACTAGAGCGCCGCTCCCGCCGGCTGCCTGGGCTGGTGAGCGGCACAAGGGGAGGTGCAGCTGCTCCCCGGCTGGCAGGAAGGTGCAAGCTGCCCCCACCCCCAGCTCGTGTCCAGTGACCTGTCTGGCAGCGCACACTGACGGCCGCCTGGGTGAGCTGCAGCAGCCTGAGAGGCTACGAGAGCCTGGCAGCAAGGCCACCTGCAGACCTGCTCCAGCAGCCCCCGTGGGGCATCCGGCGTCCGGCAGGCATGGCACTGAGGGCAAATCCAGCCAGAGCACGACCAGGGGGAAACTACAGCCACGAGTCCCACACAGGCACAGGACCAGCAGCCCTGCCAGGCTGGCCCACTCTGCCCTGCCCACGGTGTCACCTGCTCCCTCCCAGTCCAGCCCAATCTGCCCTGCCCACGGTGTCACCAGCACCCTGCCAGTCCAGCCCACTCTGCCCTGCCCACGGTGTCACCTGCACCCTGCCAGTCCAGCCCACTCTGCCCTGCCCACGGTGTCACCAGCACCCTGCCAGTCCAGCCCGCTCTGCCCTGCCCACGGTGTCACCAGCACCCTGCCAGTCCAGCCCGATCTGCCCTGCCCACACTGTCACCTGCACCCTGCCAGTCCAGCCCGCTCTGCCCTGCCCACGGTGTCACCAGCACCCTGCCAGTCCAGCCCACTCTGCCCTGCCCACAGTGTCACCAGCACCCTGCCAGTCCAGCCTGCTCTGCCCTGCCCACGCTGTCACCAGCACCCTGCCAGTCCAGCCCGCTCTGCCCTGCCCACGGTGTCACCTGCACCCTGCCAGTCCAGCCCGCTCTGCCCTGCCCACGGTGTCACCTGCACCCTGCCAGTCCAGCCCGCTCTGCCCTGCCCATGCTGTCACCAGCAGCCTGCCACGCTGGCCCGCTCTGTCGCCCCCACCCTGCCAGGCACCAGCCCCACTCTTGCCTTGGCAGCACACGTTACCCCTGGGCAGCCTGTGGTGGGCAGGGGCCAGTGCCCATGCCCGAGAGGCGGGCAGGGGGAGTTGAGCCAGTCTGGCAGGAAGCACCTGGAGCTGCCAACAACAACATGTCCACCCATTTGTCTGTAATTAAAAGTTGTGTGTCGAGATTTCCTGTGACACGTCCCGCGAGTCCAGCTGCACACACAGCGCTGCTGAAACCCGGAGATGCTAATGAGCTCGTCTGCATATTAAATACCTTGTTTACACTCCGACAACAGCCGGTGCTGCTGCCAGGAGAGGTGGGGAGAGCGCTGCCATCCTACACGGCTCCGCGCCCAAGGAGGGCTCCTGACTCACTCTGCCCCTGTGAGGGGTGCAGCTGCACCCTGCAGCCAGGCGGACCAGCCCTGGGAATCCCAGGGCACTCAACACCACAGCCTGCAGCCGCCTCGGTGCCCATCTCACCACTGCCTGGGCTGTGCTGCATCCCCAGCGGGCAGTGCCGAGGCCAGCCAGAGGGGCAAACCGGGTGCGGGGGGGTGGGCAGGGTGACACTGAGGGCAGCAGCCCAGGGAGGCGAGTGTGGGCCCAGCCACCGTCCATCGCAGGCTGTGAGTCCTGTGGCTGCAGCACAAGGGAGGTGTCCCCACTGGGTGCTCAGGGACGGCAGTGGGGCTGCAGAATGGGCCCCTGCAGGCTGCGATCACCTGTGCAGGCTGCAAGCCCTCAGAGCCCCTCTGCGGGCTGGGCTCCAGCCTGCAGACATGGGCAGGGCCTGGGAGGGCACCAGCTGTGGTCTGCTCGCAGGGCGGCTCTGGCTGGCGCCGCCAGGGACGGAGCTTTCCTCACGCGTTTGCAGCTGTGGAGGACACGGTGTATGCGGCCGCAGAAGGCTCTTGCAGCCTCCAAAGCCAGGGACGCCTGGGCCGTTGGTTGTGGTCTGGGGCTGATGAGCTCCCTTCCCTGACCCCACACATGCCCCTCCCCCCCTCGTGCCGCGGCGCTGGGGAGGCATAAGGCGCCCCTTTGTTGGCAGGCTGGGGCTGGCTCCGCCGAGGAATTCCAGGCCTGGCTGGGGTGATGGAAAAGGCCAGGAATGGGGAGGGGACCAGGCAAATGGAGACAGAAAACAACCCTCCTGGCTGAGCTGGGGGCTCCCCCCGCCCCGGCTGCAGCAGTGTGGGAAAGTCAGGCCAGCCATCCCCGCTCTCCCAGGGGAGAGCCTGCAGGCCGGGCCCCACCCGCGGGACCCAGGGCAGCTCTCAGCCAGTCGCAGAGCCCCTCACTGCGTCTGCTCCGCTTTGCTTCTGTCGCTCGCGCCAGGGAAGGGCGACCCCAGGTTCTCCCGCCCCCCTGCAGGGCCCAGGCCTTGCCCAAGGAGGGGCTGTGCCTCAGGGCCACTCTGCTGCCTCTGCCCCCACCTCACTTGTGCCGGCTTGCCCTGCGCAGGGCTGGCTCCGGCACCGAGTGGGGCTGGAGCAGATCCGTGTGTGCCTGGGTCTCCCCACAGTCAGTGCCAGCCCCGTGTCCCAGCATGGTGCGAGGGGCGCTGTGGTGCGAAGTGTGCGGGGAGCTCTCCAGGAGGAGGTCCCCCTCACAGTTGAGGCTGGGGCTATGCGCACCGACAGACGCGTGCACAGAATGCCTCTGCATGCATCTGTCGGTGAGTGCGCCTGTGCACGTATGCCAGTGAGTGCGTCTGTCAGTGAGTGCACCCATGTGTGTGTGTGTGTCAGTGAGTGCGCCCGTGTGTGTGTTGGTGAGTGCACCCATGTGTGTGCATCTGTCAGTGAGTGTGCCCGTGTGTGTGTGTCGGTGAGTGCGCCCATGTGTGTGCATCTGTCGGTGAGTGCACCCATGTGTGTGTGTGTTGGTGAGTGCGCCCATGTGTGTGCATCTGTTGGTGAGTGCACCCATGTGTGCGTCTGTCGGTGAGTGTGCCCACACGTGTGTCTGTCGGTGAGTGCGCCCGTGTGTGTCTGTCGGTGAGTGTGTGCACCCATGTCTGTGTGTCTGATGGTGAGTGCGCCCATGTGTGCATCTGCCAGTGAGTGTGTCTGTCAGTGAGTGTGCCCATGTCTGTGTGGCTGATGGTGAGTGTGCCGATGTGTGTGTCTGTCCTTGAGTGGGCGATGTGCGTGGGTGGCCAATGGCCCTGTGCTCACACTGCAGCCTGCCTCTTGCCTCCAGCCTTGTACTGCATTAAGCAGTGCAGGAAGAGCCGTGGCAGATTATAGGCAGCCTGCAGGCGCCACGTCAGGTTCTCTAAATAGCCCGTCCCTTGGGCCCTGTTCCCTGGGGCAGCGCAGGGCACACAGGCCGTTGTCGATCTGCTCGCGAGGTGGGAAGAGCCAGAGCCAGTCAAACGCTCGGCCGTGCTGGTCACTCAGGACATCCGAGAGGCCCGATGCACCCTGGACAGCCCCCGCCTGCCCATCCCTGGCTGGGGTACCAGCTCCACAGCAGCCCCCCACTGCTCCGCCCAGGAGGCCTCTCAAAGGGGTGCGGTAAGGAGGGGCACAAGGAGCGGGGGTTGCCCACGAGAGGTTGTGCCCCTCTCCACAGCTGGCCCAGAGGCCCGTCCCCGTTCCACTCCTCCCCAGTCCCACATCAGACCTGCCTGCCCCAGCTCCTCCTTGGCCTTCCTGCCCAGGTCCACCCCTCACCTGTCTGCCTCTATTCACCCCACTGCCTGTGGCCCGCTGCTCCCCACCAGCTGCCCTCCGCCCCCTCGGCCCACCTAGGCTGGGCCTTTCAGGGAGCTGCCAGTTACAGGCATTTTAAATGTTAATGACGACATTTCAGATTTGTAGTGGAAACTCATTAAAATTGTTATTGTTAGCGGCTTTGAATTGCCCAGGTGTGAATCATTATCCTCATTAAAGTAATCAGGGAGACGGTGATGTGACAGGAGAGCAGATGGATGGGAACCAGTGTGCTGCTGCAGCCCAGGCAGGAAAGACCCCCCTGCCTCTAGCAGGGCTGGCACCTCCCCACCCCAGGCTTCCCCCGGAGCCAGACCCAGGCTGCAGGGATCACCCTGAATCATGCAGGAGCCTCCCCGGATCTGGGCCCAGAGCCCAGTCAGGCTGGGGCTCATGCAGCAGTACCCAGAGCTCAGGGCAGCGCCCTGCTGAGCCAGGCCTCCTACCAGCACAGGACGCTGCTGGTGGGCTCAGCAGCACAGGGCCCAGGCTAGTCCTGTAGTGACATCTCCAGGGCCCAGAGGCCTCCGATCGCCCTCCCGGGCTGTGCGGGCTGGCGGGGCGATTGAAGCAGGGAGCCCGGCAGAAAAGGGGTGCGCAGAGCAGGCATGTACGAGTGCTCCTGGGTGCAGTCTGGGGGCTGGGGATCACACAGCGGCTGGGTAGCACGGGGTGGGAGGCTGGGGGGTGGTCACAGAACAGTGGTCTGAGAAGAAGGGCTGGAGGTGCAGGGGACCTGGGGACTGATCTACCCACACTACCTGCCTGGCCTGCGCTGCCCAGCTGTCCGGCTCCTCCTGGCTCTCCCCAGCCCTGCGCCCGGCTGAGGCGGGTGCCCAGAGTGGGTGCTCTATCCTGGCCGTGCTGGGGAGGGTTAGCAGTTTGCTAAGGCACTTTCGCAATAGACACCCAGCAATTGCTGCCAGCTGCTCCGCGGTGCCCGCCTCCTGCTGTGCCGCAGCGGGGGCAGTGCCTGGGGCCAGCACAGAGCTGCCACTCTCCCGGGCTGGGCAGAGTGGGCACCGTATAGCGAACGGCGTTGCCTCTCCCAGCCAGGTGCTCCGAGCAGTGGGGCTCCAGGCCTTGGCCGCAGAGGTGCCCCCACGTGCCCAGCGGTGCCAGGGAAGGGGTGGTGACGGGGCTGGGGCTGCCTCATGCTCCATCTTCACCCCTCGTTCTCTTTCAACCCCTGCGATGGCACTCACAATCACAGCCCTCCCCCGCATTCCAAGCCACCCCCAAGATGCCCTCACCCGAGCCCAGGTCCTCTCAGTGGCGCTCAGAGACTCCCTGGTATCACTGCCTAGGGGCAGCTGCCAGAGGCATGTGCCTGTCCCTTTCAGGAGCTGCCTGAGGTAAGCTCCAACCCTGTCCACCCCCAACATCCTGCCCCCGACCAAAGCCTGAGCCCTGCCTGCAAAAACCTCCCAGAGCCTGCACCCAGCTCTCCCTGCAGCCAAACTGCCTCCCAGAGCCTGCACCCAGCTCCCCCTGCACCCAAACTGCCTCCCAGAGTCAGTCCCCATGCATTCAAACTTGCTTCCAGAGCCTACATGCAGCACCTCCTTCAGCACCCAGATTTCTTCCCAGAGTCTGCCCTTGCATGCCCTCCTGCAGCCAAACTCCCTCCCAGACCCTGCACTCTACATCCCAACCCACACCCAAATTCCCTCCCAGCCCCTGCACTCTACATCCCAGCCCACACCCAAACTCCCTCCCAGAGCCAGGACTGCCCAAATGTTCTGCCTGCAGCCTGAAAGTGCTGTGAGTGGGCCGGAGGGGAGTGGGACGTCTTGGGGCAGGAATCACGGGGGAGGGGTGGATGGAGGAGGTGTGGATGACGCATGGATCAGGGAGGGTGTAATATGGCCGGATTTCCGGGCACAGCGAGAGAAATCACTCCAGGGGATCTTTGCTTAAAATCCAGGCCACTCACAGCCCCAGGCTGAGATTTCCTTGTCACTGAGGCAAATCCAACCAGCCACAAAAGTCCCTCCGCCAGTCCCACTGGCCAGCCAGAAGCCACACGAGCAAACCCACAGACTGCCAAGCTGCTGCACCAGCCCAGACCAGCAAACCCCTCTTTCAAGTGAAAGGTCATTAAACATATTTCACCGACTCCACACAGATTCTTCTGAGCCCCAAAGGGTCCAGCCACAGTCCCTGGTCAATGTGCACTTGGACGCTACCCAAACAATATGCTCACTAATCCTTTAGGTCTACATATCTAAAGGTTTATCAATAAAAAAAGAAAGAGCAGGGCTAGAGAGAAAAGCTGTGAAAGCGACACTTCACACGCACCCCTTGCAGCTGTTGGCGCAGCTGGCGATGTTGTTTGCTGATTCTTGAAAGTCTCTGAGAGCCCATTGCAGGTCACACAGTTTCGGTTACTGGAGAAATGCACGTCAGGCCCGCTGGAGTCAGCGTGCTGGGAAATGGATTCTCACAATGGGGACAGCAGCTTCTCTCCCCACGATGGACGCTGCCAGGTCCACCTCATGGTTCTCTCGTGTTCAGGGGCAAAGCCCTTTCTTCTTCCTCGAGTCCCTTGTGGGTCTGCCCCACCTGACCCAGGTGGGCTGTTGTGGCCAACTGCCATTGGTCGCTGGTTTGGCCAGCACGCCCCAGTCAGTTACATGGCAGGTGGGATGGACGTCTGGACATCTGACTTCAGTTCCTTTGCTCGGCCCAGGTCACCTGAGCAGTGGGCTGCATCCCATCAACAAGCCCCAAACATCTGGGCTGGGGACTCGGCGTCCGAGCACCTGGTTTCCATCTCTCTGTCCAGCCCAGTGCCCTGGCTGGGGCTCAGGTGACACCTCCCATTGTTCCTAATACAACTACAGAGTAAAAATCCATAACGTCACCTACCAGCATGATACCCCCATGTAAGGGGCGCACACACTCAGGGCGTCCTCAGCTTTCAATAGACGCCTCATGGGCCCCAAAGGACAATGTCTGGGGCCAACAGCCACGCTGGGTGCACAAAATACCTCCTACAGCCTATAGAAAAATCTGTTCACATGACAAGGGCTGGGCGGAGGAGAGATATCGGGTCAGGGGTGGTGTCGGTGCAGGGATGGGGAGGGGCCGGGGCGGAGGAGAGATATCGGGTCAAGGGTGGTGTCGGTGCAGGGATGGGGAGGGGCCGGGGCAGAGGGAGTCGGGGGAGGGGTGGTGTCGGTGCAGGGATGGGGAGGGGCCGGGGCAGAGGGAGTCGGGGGAGGGGTGGTGTCGGTGCGGGGATGGGGAGGGGCCAGGGCAGGGGGAGTGGGGGGAGGGGCAGTGTCAGTGCAGGGATGGGGAGGGGCCAGGGCAGAGGGAGTCAGGGGAGGGGTGGTGTCGGTGCAGGGATCAGGAGGGGCCTGGGCAGAGGGAGTCGTGGCGGTGTCGGTGCAGGGATCAGGAGGGGCCAGGCAGAGGGAGTCGTGGGGGTGTCAGTGCAGAGATGGGGAGGGGCTGGGGCAGCGGGGAGCTGCTGTCTTGCATGGGTGAGAGCTGAGCCGAGGCATATGGCCGATGCCTCCTGGGGCAGCTGGGAGCTACAGCCCCCCCTTGGGCTCGCTCCCCGCTGCCTGTCCAAGGGCTCATGGCTGGTGCGGCTGCAGCTGCCAGCGCCGCGCCTGGCCTCCTATCCCTTGCAGCCAGGCTGAGGGGAACAAGAGTCCCTTCTGTGAGGAGGAGAATGAGCCACAGTGAGGGGTGGGTGGCCCCCGCCCAGCACAGCCTGGGGCGGCCTGTCTGCACGGCATGGGAACCGGACGGGGGTGGGGCTGGGGAGCGAGACACCCGGGGTGGGGTGTATTGATGTGCAGCGCTCGAGGCTGGGCTGGGCCCTGGCTGACTTCATGCCAGCTGGGTGACCGGGGATGGAAGGAATGCAGGGCCCAGCAGGGCCCCGGACCACGCTCCCCCCGCAGCCATGGCCACCTGCGCCCTCCGCTTCCCATCTGGGCCACCCTGCCATAGCCCTCCACCTCCGTGCCCTCCTGCCCCCAACATCCATCCCCCGTGCACCTGGCCCTCCCCTTCCACGCTGCCTCTTCTCGTTCAGGGGCTTGGCTTTGTGACCCCAGGCTCTGGGTCTGGCTGGGGGCGCCTGGCTCCGGGTGGGCAGGAGCTCCAGATGGCCAGACTTCCTCCAAGGTTCATCTCCTGGGGCATGTGCACCCAGGAGGGGCTCACAGACCCTGGGAAGTGGGTGCGCAGGGGACCGTTTATGACTAGCAGCCGTGGATGTCAGGCCAGCTGAGCAGCGGTGCTGGGGTCAGCCCTACAGACCTGCTGAAGCCTGGTGCAAGCAGCGAGCACGCCTGTCCTAAGCCGCTAGCCTGGGGCTGATCTCTGCCCTGGTGTAACGCTGGCTGCAGGCCTTGATCCTAGACGCTGTCGAGAGGCCTCAGGCTCAGGCGCTGCAAGCAGCCTGCCCCTGAGCAGTGGCTGGTTCTTGCTTAGCAGGAGGAGCACAGGCTGCTTGCCCCGGCCTGCCCAGCCTCGCAGGCCCCCTCCCGGCTGCAGGGCCCAGACCATGCACACCTGTCCTCACCTGGCCTGTCTTGCTGGCAGGGTGCAGGTAACGTAAACTCTTGGTCAGGGCCTTGCCAGCTCTTTAAGAGCTCCCTCCCTTCTGGTTTTAGCAGCAGTTCAGCCCACTCTTGCCAGAGCTGTGCACTGGGGCACACCACTTACTGCTACCTCTGCTGGCTCAGGACACTCCGGGAGCCGCCCTGGGAACCCTGCACCTGCTCTCTCTGCAGGGCCGGCCGCTCCTCTGGCACACATCACACCTGAGCAGCAGGGCCTCCAGAACACAGCACCAGGCCAGAGCAGATGAAGAGATGCAAAGCAGGACACTGGCATCCAGAGGCAGCTGCTGAGCTGGAGCGGCAGAAAAGGGCAGCCCGAATGAGCCGGGGTTTGGAACGGGGCCATATAAAGAGGGATTACAAAGACTGGGACTTTTCAGTTTACAAAAGAAGAGACTAAGGGAGATACAATGGAGGTCTATAAAGTCATAACTGGTGTGGAGAAAGCGCATAAGCAAAAGTTATTTACTTGTTCCCATAACAAAAGAACTCGGGGTCACCAAATGACATGAATGGGCAGCAGGGTTAAAACTAACACAAGGAAGTGTTTCTTCACCCAGCGCAGGGTCAGCCTGTGGAGCTCCTGCCAGCAGAGGTTGTGAAGAGCAGCACTTTAACAGGGTTCAGAAAAGAGCTGGATACATTCCTGGAGGTGAGGTCCATCCATGGCCATTAGCAGGAACGGTGTCCCTGGCCCCTGTGTGTCACAGGCTGGGAACGGATGTCAGGGATGATTATTCCCTGTTCTGTTCACGCCCTCTGGGGCACCTAGCAGGGTTTCTAGCTGAACAGTGAAAACAGAGAAGGCTCATTCCATGCTTATCAGAGGCTCGTAGAAAATGAAGGCTGGAAGGGACCGCAGGAGGTCATCAAGTCAGCCCCAGCTCAAAGCAGGATCAACCCCAATTGAGTCATCCCAGCCAGGACCTTGTCAAGCCGGGATTTAGAAACCTCCAGGGACAGAGAGTCCACCACCTCTCTAGACAACGCATCCCAGTGCTTCCCCACCTCCTGGTCAGTGGGTTTTTCCTGAAAAAGAGGTGGCAGAACTCAAGCGTCAAACCGCCCTCCCCCCTAGCCCCCACCAGAGGTCAAGCCCCAACTCCCCCACCTCCAGACTTAACCCCCTCCCCACAGCCCCAATCTGCACCCTCTCTTGCCCTCAGGTGGCTTCACCCCCCCTGCAGCCCCAAACTGCCCCTAGGCTTCACACCCCCGCAGTCCCAGCCCCCCTGCTCTAAATAAATTTTGTCCCTGTCTCCAGAACCAGGCACCTACAGTCCCCTTCCCGCTCTAAATCAATGCCCTCCCCGAGAACCAGGCCCCCCCAGCCCCCCAGCTGTAAATTAATGCCCTCCCCTCCCCCCCCAGAACCAGACACCCCCAGAACCAGGCCCCACCGGCCCCCCCAGCTGTAAATGAATACTCTCTCCTCCCCCAGAACTAGGCACCCTTTGTAATTCAACCCAACTCGAGGAGCTGCCAATGGAGCTGCGGATGAAGGCGCCGTGCTGGGCCTCTGGGGCTGTACCGGGTTTCCTGGGCCAAGCCGGGCTGAGCCACAGGGGCTGCACTGCTCCCCAGGGTCTTGCCAGGCTGCAAGGCTGGGCCCCGAGGCTGCGCCCAGCTGCAGGCGCTGAGGCAGTGCACCCTGCGCCGAGCCGCAGCTGCCGGGCGCTGTCAGGCAGCAGGAGCCACGCCGGGACCAGCAGAGACACCTGGTTCCCGGCTGGAGCCGCACGTGCATGGAGCAGGGAGGGGCGCGCGACGTGTGTGGCTCTAGTGAGCTGCACTTGGCCACCCCCCACCCCACTGCCCCGAATGGGGAGCAGACTGGCGGTGCTGGGAAGAGGAGCCAGAACGCCGTTCTGCAGCGCTCCGGAAGGAAAGACGCCCTGCTCCCGGTGAAATGGTCTGTCCTCATACCCAGCCTGGACCTCCCCTCTGCCTCTTCAGACCATTGCCCTTGTTCTGTCACCTGCCACCACTGCAAGCAGCCTTTCTCCACCCTCTGTGGAGCCCTCCTGCAGGTAGCTGGCGTCTGCTACCAAACCCCCAGTGACAGGGCCGTGCCAGCAGAAGCAGCCCCAGCAGGCAGGGCTTCTCCCCAGCCCAGCAGCTAGAAATCAGTGAGGGCCAGCTGGTGCCTCAAGAGCCTGCCACGGGCCTTTCAAAAAGCTCCCCTCAGCAAGGGGCGAGCGGAGAAGGGGCTGGAGCAGAGTGAGGGGAGGATGGAAGCATAGGGAAGGAGAATGCCAACAGCCCCAGAGAGAGCAGGGAGGACAGGGGAGAGGCTCCCACAGAGAGTGTTTGGGGCTCCCCGCCTGCGTAACCTCAGGGCTCAGCTGGAGGCCAGGATGGGCTGGATGCTCAGCCCGCTCACACTAGGAGGCTCCTACCTGCTGCGCTTCAAGCCGAGGGACTGAACCCCAGTAAGGGCGAGAGGGCCCCAGACTGTGGGACTAGGGACCAAACAGCAGTCTGGGGCCCAGGAGTGATACCAACCCTGTCTTGCCCCCGCACTCTTCTCTTCCGCAGACAAAGTGGCCCCTGGGGGCTTGTGGCGGTTTCCTCCAGGAGAAAACAGCCAGGCTGGAGGGAGCTACGCTGGGTTAGAGAATCCAGCTGCTGAGCTGTGCAGCCCCTTGCCTGGAGGCTCTGAGGTGTGCCCGGGCTCAAGTGAGCTGGAGTGGGCAAGGCCTGGGCTGCCCTCTCCTCTACTGCCATGCTGCCCCTCTCCTCCACGGCTTCTCTCTCTCACAGCTTCCTGACCGCCCTGTGGTTTGCAGGCAGTTTCCTGGGTGCCCCCGTCCCTGTATTCCCCAGAGTCACGCATAGCTGTGGGCTGGGGGGTGCGCCGGGTGAAACGATTTGAAGGCGCTTTGCCTGTGGGAGATGAATGATCTACGAGCACGTTTGCCCGCTCCTTGCCACCTCTGCCAGTCGGCGCTGGCGCGTGCGGCGTAAAACAGGAGAGGCTGGCTGCCAGCCCGGGAATTCGTTTCCACACATGGGTTTCCCATAAATATTGGACCAGATGTGACAGCCACAGCAGACAGCAGCTGCTGCTCCTCCCAGCACCACGGTGGGCAGACCACGTTTCCACACGTAGCTGTGAAGCCCAGCTGCCACGGTTAGCCACAGACCCTGAGGCATCCCAGTCCATTGGCCACGTTGGAAAACTTGTCCGCATCCTCTTGGGCTTCCAGGAATAGCCCAGCAAAGCCCAGAGAGCCGCACAGCCACAAAGCTCTCACCGGCACCGGGCAACTCGTCTGGAAAATGGTGCAGTGAATCCAAAGAGCAATGGCTGTTGAGAGCAGCTGCCGTGCCCCATCCCACACAGGGCCCCCAGCCCACTGCCTGCTGCTGGCACCTCCCAGCTGACAGGATGTGCTGGGGTTCAGGCTGTGCAGCACCTGGCTGTCTTGGGCCTGGGCATCTCCCTTCCCGCAGGCGCTGGCACTAAGAAGAAGGGCTCCTGGCCGGATGTCTCAGCAAAGAGGTCACAGTTGTGGAACTTCCCCAACCCCCTGGCCTGGCACTGTCATATTCCAATTGATTTGATTTATAAGGATATGGTAAAAATGAGAAAGTAATTTGTTTTCCAGTAACGCTGCACTGTGACACTTCTGGATTTTTAAGTCTGATTTTGTAAGCAAGTCATTTTTGTGAGGTGTAACTTGGGGTACGCAGGGCCAATTGGACTCCTGAAAGGGGTGCAGGCATCTGGAGAGGTGGAGAGCCATGGCTCTCCTCTGAGCCTCATCTGGCACAGGCCAGGGAGGTGCCTGGAACCCTTCCTAGAGCAGGGCTTATGCAGAACACCCTAGCCATGACTGAGAAGCTCTATGCGAGGGAGAAGCCCACCATGGCTCTAGGTAAACTGCTGGCAGGGATTAATGACTCTCATGGTTACAGCAGGGCAGGCTGCCCTCCCAGGAGCAAGACAGGAGACTTCACACTACAGTTGGGTAGGCTTTGAAAATCTACTGGGCAGGCTCCAGTGGTAGGGACGCAGCTACTCCAAGATAGGCCCAAAAAAACCTAGAACAGAACACCAATGGTCATCACCTACAGCCCCCAACTCAGACCACTGCAACGCATTATTAAAGACCTACAACCTATCCTTAATCAGGATGCTACACTCCAGAAGGCCCTGGGTGACATGGCTGTTCTCTCCTACAGACAACCTCTCAACCTTATGAGGATTCTCATCAACAGCCACAGTCCATACCGCAGGAACACCAGTCCTGGGACTTTTCCTTGCAACAAAGCCCACTGCCAGCTTTGCCCACATATCTGTTCTGCAGATACCAGCACTGGACCTAACCAGGTTAGTCACAGAATCACGGGCACTTTCTCATGTTCCTCAACTAACATCATATATGCCATCATGTGCCAACAATGCCCAGATGCTTTGTATATTGGACAGACTTCACACTCTCTTAGACAAAGAGTTAATGGGCACAAAACAGACATAAAAACACTCCTGATCCACAAAGCGGTCAGCTGACATTTTAATGGAGTGGGCCATTCTGTTAATGGCTTAAGAGTTTGCGTCTTTCTGTCAAGAGGAATTTTCACACTACTTCAGAAAGAGAGGCTGCTGAACTCACTTTCATATTCAGATTCGACACATTAACACGTGGTTTGAACCGGGATGGGAATTTTCTGGGTCATTATAGGGGCTCTTTTGCATACTTGGCTTAATCTAATACTTGACTCCACACCCCCCGCCCCTCTACTCTCTGATTTGCTCGCCGTGATCTTTTTTTTTTCTGATTTGTCAACTTTGATTACTATTTTTGATTCTGTATGCCTTAAATATTGAGTCTGTTCTGGTATGGCTATGGTCTGAAGAAGTGGGTCATGAAAGCTCACCTAATAAATTATTTTGTTAAAGTGCTACTTTACTGCTTTTTTGTTTCAGAAAGCAGTTTGGTATGCAAATTTCCAGACTGGCTGGGAAGAGGAGGTCTTCCCAAAGATCACTAATGGTCTAGCTACAACTAGGAGGGAGGGCACACCCAGAGACATCCGTCTTCCACCCCAGGGGGCAAAGGAGATTAGAACTTGATGGTGCAAAGAAAGACCTCAACTATTTAGCTCCAAAACGTCAGATTCTCAAGAATGTTCCACAAAGGTTGTGGTATATTAAATAGCAACGTAAATGTATAATCCAATGGGTTTCTTCTTGTTACTCACGCTGACTGCTGTAACCAAGGGGTGCTGCTACCAAAAGCTGTAGAATTGTACCGTGTACTGAATGTTTGGAAAGAGCCATGTAACATGATGACATTGATGTAGAAGCATGAATTGTACGTTGAAGGAGTTTGTAATTCTGAAATGTCACCGTTGTTCCCTGTAACTAGTCTTGCAACCTCTCACATGAGAAGAAACATTCCAAACCTATCGTGGGATATAGAAGGGGAAACTGAGGCACACAGCCATTTTGGTTGTATGGCTAAATGCCAAGGGTGGAAGCATTTGTACCTTCCTTTACTGGACAGCGACTGAATTCCAAACATTTCCTGCAGCAGCTGGATGGTCCCTGCCTGCCCGACTTGAGAACTTGACTGATGGACCGGAGGCCAAAGCAGGGAAACCAACCAGCCTGAGGGAACCAACAGGACTTGCCCGGCTGCATCACATGAAAGAGGCCAATACCAAACTCCTTACGTGGAGCATCCCCCAGCAGGACATGGAGGTGGTGCACATCAAGGGGAGAACTGAGGTACAGCCGATGCCCTATCACACAGGGAGGGCCCCGAACTTCCCCAGGTCACCGGCTGAGTGACCCAGCTCAGTTCAGTCTGGAAGGGGGGAGAGATGTGATGGAGTGCGGGATACATGTGTACGTGTGTGGGGCTCACAGAGGTTGTGGGGCTCCTGCTGAGGGTAACCGAGGTGACCAGGTGACACCTCTGGGCTGCAGACAAAGGGGGAGGTGGAGCCTGAGGGGTTTGCATTGAACTGGGAGTTGGAAACAGTGAGTCTGGGCTGGGAGAGAAAGAGACAAAGGAGGGGGCCAGGCCCCAGCTCCGGGGGGCTGTCGGGGCCTCCTCTCCCCAGCGTGGATGGGACTGGCTGTCTGCCGGCTGCACTGACTCCTCTGTACGATGCTGTGTCCTGTCGGCTCATAAACCCGCTGTTCTCCTGCTGAGTGAGAGTCTCTCCTGCCTGCGGCTGGGGTGCAGAGCCTGGGGATCCTGAACCCCGTCACAAGCAGCCCTGGGGCAGGACAGCTCCCTCATTCCCCTGACTCCAAGCCGGGCCCTGCAGGAGTCAGTCCCCCAAGGATGCTGGGCTGAGGCCAAGGCCTTTCCTACCCATCAGCTGAGTCTGCCGCGCAGGGCCCTCTACCTAAGCCAGTGCCACAGCCGGAGCCAGAGGGGGCAAACCTGGGCTGGTGCGCGGCAGTGAGCCGACAGGTCCACAGGGCACGTGTGGGGCTCCCGGGGCGCTGCCTGGTTACTGCCGGGGTCAATTACGCTGATGTGCAGAGACTCATTAGTGCAGCAGTGGGAGGGTTACCATGGCAACGGGTGCCACCAGTCCTCAGAGGGCAACGAAGGAGGGAGCCCAGGCCCCAGGACCAGCCGCTGAGCCACAAGGTGCCAGCTGGTTTGCATCCCTCCCTGCGCCAGGCCGCGTGCCTGCTCCAGCCGAGGCAGAAGAAGAGCAACCCCTGGTCCTGGTGCTGTGCTGCACAGCCGTCCCCCAGGGCCCCGCGGTGTTTGGTACGTGTGTGTGCACGCGCGTGGGTGTGTGTGGCAGGGTGAGTCCATGGGGAAGTTCAGGAGCATCTAGGCCGGCAGGCTGGCACTAAGTCCATGGCCTTTGGCTCCGTCATCCCTCGCAGGCCAATCTTACCCAGCCTGGCGCCCTGCAGCCCCTGCGCCGGGGGCTGCTGCTCTGGCCGGGGGCTGTGCTCCGGGCTGTGGGGCCACGGGGCAGGAGCAGGGCAGGGGGGCTGACGGGAGGCGTGCGAAAGATGGAGCAGGGAGCAGCCACGCAGCCAGCTGCAGCCAGGCTGGGGCCAGCACACACACGCAGCATGCAGCTACTTCTGACCCGCAGCACTGGGGCAATGGTGCGTATTGTGGAAGTGCCTCTGGGTGGCTCTGCCCCAGCACCTCTCCTGGCACCAAATGCCAACAGCTGGCCCTGCTCACTGCCCTGGCTGCTCCCAGGTTTGGGGCTTGTCCGGGGTCGGGGCAGCTGGCCATGCCGCCAATGTGCTGACTGCTGTGCACACGCTGCTGGGTGCAGGGGGCGAGCCCCCTAGCCGGTGCCAGCCAAGCTGTGGGAGGTCTCTTGAGTGCCACAGCAGTGCGGGCTGCAGCGGCAGCGTGGAGCAGCCTGGCTGGGTGGCGTGGCCGGGGTGCAGTGGGGCCCAGGTGTGCTTTAGCCACTGTGGAAGGCTCAGAGTGCTGTCCCCACTTTGGAGCCCACTGACGGCTCTGCACAAGCAGCTCAGCCCCCGGCTCTGGAGCACAGCCCAGCACATAAAACTCTGCACCAGAGCCAGCGACCAGAACAGGGAGGAAATTCACACCCGCCGCTCAACACAACTGGCTGGGCATGCGATTCGGGGAGCGGAGGGGCAGCTGCAGCAGCTCCTGGGGCGCCCAAGGCGGTGGTTCTGCGTGTGAAAGACGGTCGGAGAGCTGGGGACGGATGAGTCCCCCATTGTGGTGTGCTCCCCGGTTACCTCCCTAATTAATGGCCGGGCACAGCAAGCAGCCAGCTCCTGGAGTACCCGGGACACCCGAGTCTTCAACGAAAGAGACTCCCACGCAGAAACCACCAGCTTCACGCCAGGTGCTAATTCATTCCCCTTTGCAAAGGCAGCTTTGAAAGCCCCTGGTGAGGTCACTGGAGCGTGTGCTCAGGCACCAGCAGCCACGAGGGGCCAGCCCAAGGAGCTGGGTGACCATTGCAACCACCTCCTGCTGGTGCAGAGTCTGAGGCTGGTGCAGGGGAGATCCAGGGAACAGCATCTGGCCTCGTGGTTACTGCAGTGCGCCCGCCTGTCCACAGGCACTAGGGCAGGGCTGGGGCCCAGCCTCCCTCAGGCAGAGACCGGCTTGTCTTCAGGAACAGTCCCTGGCCAGAGCAGGGGACATGGAGGAGAAAGTGATGTAAGCCCCCGAGACCGAGTAAAGAATAGCCAGCGTCAGCCTGGCTCAGTCTTCACTGCAACGGCCCTCGTGACTTCAGCCGCCAGACCTCACCAGCCGGGCCCCAAGGCAAGAGGCTGACTGGATGGGAACCGCTGGGTCACTCTGTGACTGCCAGTCCCTGGCCTGGCATCTCACCTCTGGTCCAGCTTCCCTGCAGCCACACGTCCAGGCACAGACGCAAGCCACAGCGGAAAGGCTCGTGCACAGACCTGTGAGCCGCACCTGGCCCTGAGCTGAGTGCTGTGAGGAGGACCCAGAGGGGCTAGAGCACCTGTTCATATCATTAACCATGGTTAATACTGTACAGTGGCACCTGGGGCCAGCCGGGAGGGGTCCCGCTGTCTGGGCGCTACACAGCCACCAAGCTGAGAGTGCAGTTAGCCCAGCCCCAGGTAGGGCGCTACAGGGAGAACCTGCCAGCAGACCAACACAGGTAGGGCAGCAAATGGAGCGGGAGTGCCTGGATTTCTTCCCCGGTGTGTGTGGTTACTCATAGAGGGTCAGCTACAAGGGAAGAAAGGGAGCAGGTCTGACTCCAGCAGTCTTCTACTTACACCACAGTCAGGTTCTGGCTTCCACCAACCAGGGTAAATAGCCCAGGAGAGGTTACCCCGGCACCACCAAGCCCTCCATTTCCCCAGAGCCCCCTCGAGCCTGTCCGGGCTATTTGGAGGAACAATAAGTTTGGTTTGCTCTTCTAAAGAGCCAAACTGCTTAGCTTACCAAAAGAAAACGAAGCAGTCCTGCAGCACCTTAAATACGAACAATAGCATTTCTGCGGTGATGAGCTCTCGTGGGTCAGACCCACTTCTTCAGCTGTGGCGTGAACGTCAGTTCAAACACAGCATGGGGTTGGTTAGGCGAGGAGTAAAACAGGATGAGTAGTGAGGGGAGATGGCTCGGAAGCGAGTTCAGGATTCAGACACAGGTAGAAATGGTTACAAGCCAACATGTAAAAACCCCTTCTAGACACCTTAGCAAACTAGTCTTGGTTGACCTCCCAGCCAGATGAACAATTGCGCTCTGGTGAGAGCAGCCCATAGAGTCGGCCCTCTCTCTGTAGCCCAGTGGCCAGGCTTCTGCCGGGGGCCCTCCTGGGTGATGCCCCTCCATGCTGTGAGGAAAGCACAGGCTCTCCTGGTGAAGGACGATCCTGGCTGGTTTCTTCCCTGGTGGGGGTTTGCTAACATGCAAACTGACCTCTTGCGATAACCCCTCCCCTGCTGGAGTGCTGAGTGGCTGCCACCTCCCTGGGTGGCGTGATTGCTTTCTCTAGCTGTCATGGAAATGCACCATTGTCTGCCAACACATCTCCAGGGCAGCAGAGTCTCATCCCATTGTCTACTGTGGGTAATTTCAGCCCTGACTGGCAGACACACTTTGACAGCACAATTCCCAGTTTGTTTGTAATTTAAAAGTTGCCCTCCTGCCATCCCCCTGTAATAATATTACTGCTCAGGTTACTATGCGCGTCTATCGATAGCTCACATAAATACACCATTAGGTCCCAGTGGCTGCGTCTACACGTGCACGCTACTTCGAAGTAGCGGCAGTAACTTCGAAATAGCGCCCGTCACGTCTACACGTGTTGGGCGCTATTTCGAAGTTGAAATCGACGTTAGGCGGCGAGACGTCGAAGTCGCTAACCCCATGAGCGGATGGGAATAGCGCCCTACTTCGACGTTCAACATCGAAGTAGGGACGTGTAGACGATCCGCGTCCCGCAACATCGAAATAGCGGGGTCCTCCATGGCGGCCATCAGCTGGGGGGTTGAGAGATACTCTCTCTCCAGCCCTTGCGGGGCTCTGTGGTCACCGTGGGCAGCAGCCCTTAGCCCAGGGCTTCTGGCTGCTGCTGCTGCAGCTGGGGGTCCGTGCTGCATATACAGGGTCTGCAACTAGTTGTTGGCTCTGTGTATCTTGCACTGTTTAATGAAAGTGTGTCTGGGAGGGGCCCTTTAAGGGAGCGACTTGCTGTTGAGTCCGCTCCGTGACCCTGTCTGCAGCTGTGCCTGGCTCCCTTATTTCGATGTGTGCTACTTTGACGTGTAGACGTTCCCTCGCTGCGCCTATTTCGATGTCGGGCTGCTCAACGTCGAAGTTGAACATCGACGTTGCCAGCCCTGGAGGACGTGTAGACGTTATTCGTCGAAATAGACTATTTCGATGTCGCAACATCGAAATAAGCTATTTCGAAGTTGGGTGCACGTGTAGACGTAGCCAGTTAGAGCATCTCTGAAGTGGTCAGCGCAGATGAAACTCACCACCAGGGACCGAGGAATCTCTTGCACCAAGTACTGTTCCGGTCACATATCCAGTGTGATGTGTACCTGGCCTAATGCACTTCGGCATCTGGGGACCCAAGGTAGATTAAGCTGAGCCTGACTCTGAAAGAACCCACTGGTGTTTCATCCCCTCTCCATGGCTACGTCTACACGTGAAGCCTACATCGAAATAGGCTATTTCGATGAATAATGTCTACACGTCCTCCAGGGCCGGCAACGTCGACGTTCAACTTCGACGTTGCACTGCACAACATCGAAATAGGCGCTGCGAGGGAACGTCTACACGCCAAAGTAGCACACATCGAAATAAGGGTGCCAGGCACAGCTGCAGACAGAGTCACAGGGCGGACTCAACAGCAAGCCACTTCCTTAAAGGGCCCCTCCCAGACACAGTTGCACTAAACAACACAAGATCCACAGAGCCGACAACTGGTTGCAGACCCTGTGCCTGCAGCATGGATCCCCAGCTGCCGCAGAAGCAGCCAGAAGCCCTGGGCTAAGGGCTGCTGCCCATGGTGACCATAGAGCCCCGCAGGGGCTGGAGAGAGAGCGTCTCTCAACCCCTCAGCTGATGGCCGCCATAGCGGACCCCGCTATTTCGAAGTTGCGGGACGCGCAACGACTACACGTGCCCTACTTCGACGTTGAACGTAGAAGTAGGGCGCTATTCCCATCCCCTCATGGGGTTAGTGGCTTCGACGTCTCGCCGCCTAACGTCGAAGTTAACTTTGAAATAGAGCCCGGCACATGTAGCCGTGCCGGGCGCTATTTCGAAGTTAGTGCCGCTACTTCGAAGTGGCGTGCACGTGTAGACACGGCTCATGTGTCTTAGCAGGGCAGAGTTAAAGGTGTTTGCCCTATCTGCATGTCCAGGTTCTAACACTTCTGGAGATCATGACGTGTGACATGCATTTTACCCTCAGTTCCTTGTCTGTGTTCTCAGCCTTCACTCTAGCTCAATGACGTTTTTATTGGAGAATTTCCTTTTCTGAAAAAAATATAAAACTTTCATCCCTGAGCACTCCCTGGGGAACACAGAAATGGTCACTGTGGCACTGGCCTGGTGATCTGAAGCTGTGAAGCTGCAGCCTGAATAAGCATCTTTTCCTTTTCCTGCCTGGTGACTGGCCTGCTCCGGCATCCTGGCCAGTCCTGAGCAGAACACGCCAGAGGGGACTCAGGGGCTGGGTGACCTGGGCGTTCAGCATCTGTTTCTCCAGAGCAACACAAAGCAGCTGCAGGGTACTGCTCAGTCTCCCACTCTCTTCTGCCATCCGAAGCCTCTGGCACCTTCCTGCACACATACTCCCCCCTGTTCAAGCCCTGCCCTTCCCAGCACTCACACCTCAGCTCCCCCCCTCACTCTCTGCCACGCGGAGCTGCTGAACTCAATACTGCAGAAGGATGGCTGTTTCCATAGCCAGGAGTTTCTCATTCAGCAGAGCAGCATGCACTAAATCTTCAGGAGCAATGCTGGGGAGAGGCACTGCCAGGCCTCAGGCACAACACAGAAGCCAAATCTCTTCTTTAAATGCAAAACTCGGCTCAACCTTAACTAGGGAGCTGTACCTGGCCCCTCTAGCATGAGCAGCGAGGGCCCAGGGAGCAGCCTGCACCCCATTCCTCATCTCCCTGCTCAGCGGGACTGCAGTGCATCCCCGTGGCAAGCATGGACTGGCACACACATGGCTCACTCTGCGCGCGTGGCCTGCTGGGCCACCATGGGGCCAGGAGTGTGCACTGCCCAGGACTCGCAGGCCCATGTCTTCCAGCTGTGTGCGGTCAGGGCCCCTTTGTGCTGCCTCAAGGCTCTGGAACCCAGAGCCGTGCCTGTGTGCCCTGTAAGCTGAGCGCTTGGGTGGCCGCCCAGGGCAGATTTACCTCCCCAGCGCCCAGCCGATTAGCGGAAGTGCCCACGGATGGCAGTGTGCTTCTGTGGTGGTGCACATCCACACAGGCCTCGAGGCACGTAACAAAATTTATTCAGCCCCTGGATGGAAAAAATTAGAGCGAACACCGACCCTCGCTGTGCTCCCCTGGGCCCCCTGCACCCACTCCACAGAGGGCTGAGCAGGCCAGGAAAGGCTTCCCCAGGACATCAAAGGGGGCAGCTGGGGTGACCCACTTCTGCCTTCCTGGGCCCTGGCTGGCTGGCCAGGATCACAGGCAGAGCCGGGGCTTGTGTCGGACTTCACTGCAGGGCGCAGAACGAGCACCTGGGAGCAACTCTGAGCATTGGGGCGGGTGGAGATTAACCCTGGGCAGGCAGCACTACTAGCAGGCACTCTGCAGATCTGGGCACAGGGGCTTTTTACAAAGGGTTCTGCTGCACCCAGCACAAACTACGGTGAGCAAAGGACTGATGGGAAACAGACTGTAAATCACAGTGGAACTGGATGAGGCTGAGCAGCCAGGTGCGGCTACAGAAATGATTCAAAACCCTGGTAAGCTAAGCCACAATGATCCAAATGGCTCCTGCAGGTTCAGCCTCACCCCACATGGGGCCACCTAACCACAGGTCCTGGGAGGTCCCACTGCACCCAGGCAGCCCTAGTCCTGGCCTGCACATGCTGCCCCCTCCCCACCCAGTGCCTGCCCCCCAGGCCAGGCCGCTTTGCCTCCCGCCCAGCGCCATGCCTCCTGGGAGCCGGGGGAGCAGAACAAGCTGGGTCTGGGTCGCTCCACTAGTCCCCTGGGCTGCTGGGGACCCCCAGAGCACAGGACTGGGGCAGCTGCCCCATGCCGTCCTAAGGCTCTGCTAACCCCGCTTCAAAACAAGGCCAAAACAGCCAGTGCCTAAGAGACCCCTCAGTGCTCCGTGTGAACCGGGACCCCGGGCAGCTGTCCCAGGGAGACTGCGGTGCTGCCCAGCTGCTCAGCAGAGCACCCACCAGCAGGGCTGTGCTTCTACTGGTGGGGCACAGCCACACACGCCTTGGTGCGCGTAAAAATTATTCTGCACATGGATGGAAAAGATCAGCCGGGATGTGGCCTGACGCTGTGTGTGACTAAATCCCTCCGGCGTGTGGTCTGGGCCTGCACTGAGCGCTCCTCAGCTCTGTCCTCTTCCCCTCCATCTGCCCCTCCTTGCCCCAGCTGGCTGGGATCCAAGCAAAAACAGAAGCACCAAGGCAACAACCCACAGGCAAGCCGCCAAGCCTGACCCAAGCCACATCACTGTGGGCTTACAGCACCCGGACAGAGGTCCTGCCCTTGCCCCATCCCGCCCCTCCAGGCCCCGCCCCCCCTCTGCCTTTTCCCACCTCTTCTGCACCTTGTCCCATGATCCTCACTTGCTGACTCCTCCTGCCTCTTCCCCAGAGGCTGCCCTGCCCATGACGCACTCCTCTCTGCCTCGGGCAGGGGGCCTCGGGTGGGACTCCGGGCAGAGCATGGATGGGGCCACGGACCCCCAATTCCAGGGGCGTTGGGTTGGCACAGCTGGCAGGGAGGTGCTGGGCAGGCCGGGCACAGCTGGCGGGGCGGTGCTGGGCAGGCTGGGCACAGCTGGCGGGGCGGTGCTGGGCAGGCGGGGCACACCTGGCGGGGCAGTGCTGGGCAGGCCGGGCACAGCTGGCGGGGCGGTGCTGGGCAGGCCGGGCACAGCTGGGAGGGCGGTGCTGGGCAGGCTGGGCACACCTGGCAGGGCGGTGCTGGGCAGGCCGGGCACAGCTTGCAGGGCGGTGCTGGGCAGGCCGGGCACAGCTGGGAGGGCGGTGCTGGGCAGGCCGGGCACACCTGGCGGGGCGGTGCTGGGCAGGCGGGGCACAGCTGGCGGGGCGGTGCTGGGCAGGCGGGGCACACCTGGCGGGGCGGTGCTGGGCAGGCCGGGCACAGCTGGCGGGGCGGTGCTGGGCAGGCCGGGCACAGCTTGCAGGGCGGTGCTGGGCAGGCCGGGCACAGCTGGGAGGGCGGTGCTGGGCAGGCCGGGCACAGCTGGCGGGGCGGTGCTGGGCAGGCCGGGCACAGCTGGGAGGGCGGTGCTGGGCAGGCCGGGCACAGCTGGGAGGGCGGTGCTGGGCAGGCCGGGCACAGCTGGCGGGGCGGTGCTGGGCAGGCCGGGCACAGCTTGCAGGGCGGTGCTGGGCAGGCCGGGCACAGCTGGGAGGGCGGTGCTGGGCAGGCAGGGCACAGCTGGCAGTCAGGCACAAGGAGCATTGAAACGAGGTCTCATTTGCACGTGGAACACTCGCTACGAAGCTCCGAGCTTGCAGGCCCATTTGACTTCTCTTGTGTCCGAGCAGAGTTCCCAGGCTGTCACGGCGCCTGTCGCAGTCACTACAACAGCCCCCGCGACTCCGACTGCAGCCGCCAGCTAGTTCCAGCCTCCTGGGCAGGCTGCCATGACGGCAGTTCAGTGCCTGTGTTGCTGGCCTGGCCCACTCCCAGCCCTTCCACTGCTGGGCCCAGGGCAGGTGAACGCGGTGCCCAGGGTGCGGAGAGCGCAAGGAGCGAGTAACGTAATGGAGAGGGAGCCGAGTTAGTCTGTATCTCCCAGACCAGCAAGCAGGCCTGTGGCACCTTCCAGACTAGCAGACATTTTGGAGCACAGGCTTTCGTGGGTGAAGACGCGTCGTCAGGACTTCTTGCTGGGTTTGAGGAACGCAGTGCCGCTCTCTGATCTGCCGGAGTTGTGCTTCGTCTCTCAGGCTGCACTTGGTAGCCAACATTCCAGCCTAATTAGAGGCCCAGGTAATTATTTCACGCAGTAGGGAAAGCCGTGCAAGCGGCGATGCTGAAGGGTGCTCTGCGGAGGCCCCCCCACCGGGATCTCGAGGCGAGGGAGCTTACAGCAGGCGCTGCCGAGCTGTCAGTGGGGCTTTGATGCTGTGGAGTGCATCGGTAGCATGAAAGGCCGGCGTGTTCCAGCCCCCATGTGCCGAAGAGGAAGATGTTTGCAGCACTGTGCTGGGGTGCTGGCGAGGGAGTGGAAGGGGGGGCCCCCGCGGGGAGTTTGGGCTGTGGTCAGAGGACGTCTCCCCAGAAGGCCAGGCCGTTCGTTCGTTCACGCCCAGTACCAGCCGTGGCTTTGTGTGGTGTGGGAGCGAGCTGCTTGCCCCCACCCCCAGTGTGTGCTCACATGCACTGTGTGTGCGAGGTCAGGCCCCTGGGTGAGGGTGGGCCATGCGCTGCTGAAGTCCCTGGCTGGTGGGAACTCTAGGGCTGCCTCAGTGGCCCCAGGCAGCGGCCTGACTGCCAGTTAGCACCCTTGGCGTAGTTCCTTCGCTGCATTGCAGTCGTGGTCAGTCACAGTGTGCTGGAGCGGCTGCTTCGCACGGGGGGAGGGCTGCTCAGTGGCTGGCCAGCTGGATGGGTGGTGCCGGGCAAGCGCCAGATTTGCCATCTGCAGCGTCCCTGGGAAGGCCGTGGCCATGACGGATGGGCTTCCTGAGCACCTGGCTGCTAGCACCTGTGCTGCAGCGCCTGGCAGTGCTCTTCAGGCTGGGTGCCCAGGGAGTCCCACACGGCCGCAGCCTGCTGCAGTGGGCAGGCAGCATGCGCCCTGGCACCCGCCCTGGCTCCCCGGCCGTGCCGAGCCCAGTCAGCTGGGCGATGTCCGAGCTGTGGTACCAGCGGGGATGGGCCAAGGACCAGTCCTGGGCACGGCAGGCGTGGCGCTCTCTGGTTCAGGGCTCACGGGCATTAACCTTTCCTGGGGACTCACGGTGCCCTGTTGGCTGGCGCACTGCCTGAGAACGACGGCGCTTTGTTAACAACCACACGTGGCCTCGTTAGCGCTGCTCCATGCTGTGACAGGCTCGTCAGAAGCTTCCGCGCCTCCACCACATCTCTCCCCCCTTTGCTGCTGTCAGCGCCCGGCCACGTCCAGGTCACACGAGCGCAGAGGGGATTGGCAGCCGCTCCTGGGCCCTGGCTCAGTGCCAGACAGTGCCAGGCTGGCACTGTCCACCCGACAGCACGAGGAGCCCCATGGAAAAGTCACGTGGAGTCTGAACCCTCCCGACCCAGGTGGCAGGCGGAGAGGCAGCTGTCTGCCACCGGGCACCAGCCCCTGCAGCCTCCCACGTGTGGCCTGGCCTCGCAGCCAGCACAGGCCTCTGCCCACTGCAGCTGCTCTCCAAGAGCACGTGGCACAAGGAGCAGCCGCCTGCAGCCACGCCCAGCACAGCACATGTGAGCGGCTGGTGCTGCTGGACCATGCAGAGAGCGTACGTCTACGGAGCCCTGTCACCCGCCAGCCCTCAGTCCCTCCCACACAACGCAGGCCCCACCCTGCCCTGCCCTGCCCTGCTCTGCCCTGCCCTGCCCTGCCCTGCTCTGCCCTGCCCTGCCCTGCCCTGCCCTGCGCTGCCCTGCCCTGCTCTGCCCTGCCCTGCCCTGCGCTGCCCTGCCCTGCCCTGCCCTGCGCTGCCCTGCCCTGCCCTGCCCTGCGCTGCCCTGCCCTGCCCTGCCCTGCTCTGCCCTGCGCTGCCCTGCCCTGCCCTGCGCTGCCCTGCCCTGCCCTGCCCTGCGCTGCCCTGCCCTGCCCTGCCCTGCCCTGCCCTGCTCTGCCCTGCCCTGCTCTGTCCTGCTCTGTCCTGCCCTGCCCTGCGCTGCCCTGCCCTGTCCTGCGCTGCCCTGCCCTGCCCTGCCCTGCCCTGCGCTGCCCTGCCCTGCCCTGCCCTGTCCTGCCCTGCCCTGTCCTGCGCTGCCCTGCCCTGCCCTGTCCTGTCCTGCGCTGCCCTGTCCTGTCCTGCTCTGTCCTGCCCTGTCCTGTCCTGTCCTGTCCTGTCCTGTCCTGCACTGCCCTGTCCTGTCCTGTCCTGTCCTGTCCTGCTCTGTCCTGCCCTGTCCTGTCCTGTCCTGCCCTGCCCTGTCCTGCTCTGCCCTGTCCTGCCCTGCCCTGCCCTGCCCTGCCCTGCCCTGCTCTGCCCTGCCCTGTCCTGCCCTGTCCTGTCCTGCGCTGCCCTGTCCTGCCCTGTCCTGCTCTGTCCTGCCCTGCCCTGTCCTGCGCTGCCCTGCCCTGCGCTGCCCTGTCCTGCCCTGTCCTGCTCTGTCCTGCCCTGCCCTGTCCTGCCCTGTCCTGTCCTGCGCTGCCCTGTCCTGCCCTGTCCTGCTCTGTCCTGCCCTGCCCTGTCCTGCGCTGCCCTGCGCTGCCCTGCCCTGTCCTGCCCTGCCCTGTCCTGCGCTGCCCTGCCCTGCCCTGTCCTGTCCTGCGCTGCCCTGTCCTGTCCTGCTCTGTCCTGCCCTGTCCTGTCCTGTCCTGTCCTGTCCTGTCCTGCACTGCCCTGTCCTGTCCTGTCCTGTCCTGTCCTGCTCTGTCCTGCCCTGTCCTGTCCTGTCCTGCCCTGCCCTGTCCTGCTCTGCCCTGCCCTGCGCTGCCCTGCCCTGCGCTGCCCTGCCCTGCCCTGCCCTGTCCTGCCCTGTCCTGTCCTGCGCTGCCCTGTCCTGCCCTGTCCTGCCCTGTCCTGTCCTGCCCTGCCCTGTCCTGTCCTGCTCTGCCCTGCCCTGCGCTGCCCTGTCCTGTCCTGCCCTGCCCTGCCCTGCCCTGTCCTGTCCTGCCCTGTCCTGTCCTGCTCTGCCCTGCCCTGCCCTGCCCTGCCCTGTCCTGCCCTGCCCTGCCCTGTCCTGTCCTGCCCTGCCCTGTCCTGCCCTGTCCTGTCCTGCTCTGCCCTGCGCTGCGCTGCCCTGCGCTGCCCTGCCCTGTCCTGTCCTGCGCTGCCCTGTCCTGCTCTGCCCTGCCCTGCCCTGTCCTGCCCTGCCCTGCTCTGCCCTGCCCTGCCCTGCCCTGCCCTGCCCTGTCCTGTCCTGCTCTGCCCTGCCCTGCGCTGCCCTGCCCTGCCCTGCCCTGCCCTGCCCTGCCCTGCCCTGTCCTGTCCTGCCCTGTCCTGTCCTGCTCTGCCCTGCCCTGCTCTGCCCTGTCCTGTCCTGCCCTGCCCTGCCCTGTCCTGTCCTGTCCTGCCCTGCCCTGTCCTGCCCTGTCCTGTCCTGCTCTGCCCTGCGCTGCGCTGCCCTGCGCTGCCCTGCCCTGTCCTGTCCTGCGCTGCCCTGCCCTGCCCTGCCCTGCCCTGTCCTGCCCTGCCCTGCCCTGCCCTGCCCTGCCCTGTCCTGTCCTGTCCTGCCCTGCCCTGCCCTGCCCTGTCCTGTCCTGCTCTGCCCTGCCCTGTCCTGTCCTGTCCTGTCCTGCCCTGCCCTGTCCTGCCCTGTCCTGTCCTGCTCTGCCCTGCGCTGCGCTGCCCTGCGCTGCCCTGCCCTGTCCTGTCCTGCGCTGCCCTGTCCTGCCCTGCCCTGCCCTGCCCTGCCCTGCCCTGTCCTGCCCTGCTCTGCTCTGCCCTGCCCTGCCCTGCCCTGCCCTGCCCTGTCCTGTCCTGCT
The DNA here is from genome assembly GCF_033958435.1 of Carettochelys insculpta. Classification (NCBI taxonomy): domain Eukaryota; kingdom Metazoa; phylum Chordata; order Testudines; family Carettochelyidae; genus Carettochelys; species Carettochelys insculpta. Next base: position 867,085 of record NC_134151.1, read on the forward strand.
CTGCCCTGCCCTGCCCTGCCCTGCCCTGTCCTGCCCTGCGCTGCCCTGCCCTGCCCTGTCCTGCCCTGCCCTGTCCTGCCCTGCCCTGCCCTGCGCTGCCCTGCCCTGCCCTGCTCTGCCCTGCTCTGCCCTGCCCTGCTCTGCCCTGCCCTGCCCTGTCCTGCTCTGCCCTGCCCTGCCCTGCCCTGTCCTGCTCTGCCCTGCCCTGCCCTGCCCTGCGCTGCCCTGTCCTGTCCTGTCCTGCTCTGCCCTGCCCTGCGCTGCCCTGCCCTGTCCTGCCCTGTCCTGTCCTGCGCTGCCCTGCCCTGCGCTGCCCTGCCCTGCCCTGCTCTGCCCTGCCCTGTCCTGCCCTGTCCTGTCCTGCGCTGCCCTGTCCTGCCCTGTCCTGCCCTGTCCTGTCCTGCTCTGCCCTGCGCTGCGCTGCCCTGTCCTGTCCTGCCCTGCCCTGCGCTGCCCTGCGCTGCCCTGCCCTGCCCTGTCCTGCCCTGCCCTGCCCTGCGCTGCCCTGCCCTGCGCTGCCCTGCTCTGCCCTGCCCTGCGCTGCCCTGCCCTGCCCTGCCCTGCGCTGCCCTGTCCTGTCCTGCCCTGCCCTGTCCTGCCCTGCCCTGTCCTGCCCTGTCCTGTCCTGCTCTGCCCTGTCCTGCCCTGTCCTGTCCTGTCCTGCCCTGCCCTGCCCTGCCCTGTCCTGCCCTGTCCTGTCCTGTCCTGCCCTGCGCTGCCCTGTCCTGTCCTGCTCTGCCCTGCCCTGCGCTGCCCTGTCCTGTCCTGCTCTGCCCTGCCCTGCCCTGTCCTGTTGTGATGGGGTTCTGGGGTCCCCCAAGCTCTGCACCCCGTCCGCAGGCAGGAGAGTCTCTCACTCAGCAGGAAAACAGCAGGTTTATTAGCCGACAGGACACAGCATCGTACAGAGGAGTCAGTACAGCCGGCAGAGACAGCCAGTTCAATCCATGTTGGGGGGAGGACGCCCTGAGGGGCCCCCAGAGCCGGGGCCTGGCCCCCTCCTTTGTCTCTCTCTCCCTCAGCCCAGACTCACTGCTTCCAACTCCCAGTTCCAATTTAAACCCCTCAGGCTCCACCTCCTCCTTTGTTTGCAGTACAAAGGTGTTACCTGGTTGTTAGGGTTACCCTCAGCAGGAGCCCCACACCCTCTGTGAGCCACTCACATACACACAGGTATCCCCCACTCCATCACATCTCTCCCCCCTTCCAGACCGAACTGAGCGGGGTCACTCAACTGGTGACCTGGGGAAGTTCGGGGCTCTCCCCTTGTGACAGGGCATTGGCTGTACCCTGTGTTCTCCCCTTGATGTGCACCACCTCCACATCATAGTCCTGCTGGGGGAGGCTCCAAGTTAGGAGCTTGGTTTTGGCCCTTTTTATGTGATGCAGCCGGGCAAGTTTCTTTAGTATTCTTGGGTTGGTTGGTCTCGCTGCAGCACCAACAGATTAAACAGGTCTTTTGTGGTCTGGGTCCTGCCCCATTTGACCACCAGTCCATACAGCTGCTTTAGCCAATGTTTGGAATTCAGTTACAGTCCAGTAACAGAAGGTACAAATGCTTCCATCCTTGGCATTTAGCCAGACCACCACAATGGCTGTGTGCCTCAGTTTCCCCTTCCATGCCACACAATAGGTTTGGAATGTTCCTTCTTATGTTAGAGGTTGCAAGACTAGTTACAGGGAACAATGGTGACATTTTAGAGTTACAGACTCCTTTAGCATACAATTTATGCTTTTACATCAATGTCATCATGTTACATGGCTTTTTTTAAACATTTAGTGCATGGTACAATTCTACAGCTTTTGGTAGCAGCACCCCTTGGTTACAGCAGTTAGCGTGAGTAACAGAACAAACCCATTGCAACTGTACATTTACGTTGCTCTTTGGTAGACCACAACCTTTGTGCAACATCCTTGAGAATCTGGTATTTTGGGGCTAAGTGGCTGAGGCCTTTTTTAGCACCATCAACTTTTAATCGTCTCTCTTGCCCCCGGGGTGGAAATCTGATCTCTCTGGCTGTGCCCTCCCTTTTAACAAGAGCTGGGCCATTGATGATCTCAGGGAGACGGCCCCCTTCCAGCCAGTCTGGAAATTTGCAAACCAAACTGCTTTTTGAGAGTTGTTTTGTGAGTCCCAGACGCAGAATCCACATGAAGGAATTCCTGTTTATCCCTTACTGGCCCACCAGGCCCAAAGCTTCTTTGTCCTTCCACCTCCAACTACTGCCTCCCCATGGAATCAGAATTGGAGTCCAGTATGAGAATATAAGTGTTTTCACCATCTGGAGATGGGGAATTGCTGGTGCTCTTCTGCATTCTACAGAGACTGACTGTGCAGCTGTTTTATTTGGTTCTCACAGGGCTGCTCACATTCCCTGATAGTTTTTACTTTACTTGCACCAACTTCCAATTCCTGAGAAACTTTTACCCTGCCTGCTTTGGACCCTTCCAGAGCACAGCCAGTGGTTTCACACTCAGGCAGGTCCTGGCCATCAGGAGCTGAAACAAACTTCTCCCCAGGCAAAGGGCTGCTCTGGCTCTTACAGACAGACAAGCACCTTTCCTGTTCACTCTTCTTCACCTCACTCCCATTTTCTGCAGTCCCCACAGACGGGTCAGGAAAAGTTTCAGGGAAATTCTTTTCCTTAAGAGCTTCCCCAAAACAACAACTCACCCCTGTCTGCCTGCACAGGGGCACTGCTCCCTTGAGCCACAACCAGCTCCTGGGTTTCACCTACGCCCAGGATCACTTCTGGCCAATTAGGCAGATTCCCACGTAATCCCCCTCCAGGCAGACAGCCAGTACCACCGGACAGAAGGTCAGGATCCCTTTTCTCCCTTCTGCTACCAGCTCCTTTATCTTCATCAGTCAGCGTAACTTCATTGCCCGTTTGTTCTTGTGTCCTGGCGAGAGGATGACTCTGGTAGGACAGAGTCCTCTCACCCCCTCCCAGTAACACCTCAGCATCAGGCAAAGAACAGGTACCAGAATCGTCTGGTCTCTGGGGTTCCCTGATGATCCTAACTGGATCAGACCAAGTTAAAGCATCATCCCCCCTGAGAGACACAGAGGTAGGCCCACTTCCCATCTGGGCTTCAGCTGCCCTCAGATCCAGCTCTGGGATCTTGGCTCCATCTTGAGCCCCCACAGGCTCAGGCAAAGGATTCACTTCCCCAGAAGCAGAAGCACTTTTCTTGCACCAAGGACCAGTGTCCTTAGCAGGGATACCACTGCCCATCCCAGAGCCATTCCCTCTGCTCCAGCCCCCATGGCTGGATTCAGAGACACACCTGGAATGCTCTTTTTTGGTGGATCCTTCTCCAGCCACCCCAGGCTGGGGAATCTTCCTCAGACAATGGGCTAGTTTCCTCATTGGCACCTTTTCCAAACGCAGGCTCTGCTCTCTCCCCAGGCTGCTGCTGCTGTTCAACACAGACAGACAATGGGAGACACTTTCTCCTTTCTCCCAGCCCCCCGGCTGGTCTCCACACACACACAGAAGGTGAAGCAGTTTCTCTCACAGACAACTTGCCATTCCCAGTGGACAAGCTGCTTTCCTGCACAGACACACAGGCACCTTCCTCGGCCCAGGCCTGGAAAACTTTTCGCAGGTTTGTCTTGGCCACTAGTAGATGATGGGTTGGAATCGCTCCTTCCCTCCTTGAGCTGCGGCAGGCCACTCGGTTCAGAGCTCCATGCAGTCCAGGGTTCCCTGCCCCGATCCGGGCTCACCTCTGCAGGATTCTCCTTAACCCTCAGCTCTGCCACTGCACATCCACGCTGCCTTGTCCAGCTTCTTTAATCTCGATTCAGTTTCCAGGTGCTGCCACTTCACAGCGGAGTTGCTCAGTGTGGTTGCAGGCTCTCAGGCTGATGCCCTCTGCACCCCACGATTCCTGAAAGAATCCCTTCAGTGTGCCAGGCTTCTTGCGGGTCACAAGCTGCCCGGGGTTAGGCCGTAGGCCCCTCTGCCCTCTGGGACCGACTCCAACAGACTCCCAGCGGAACCCCTTCTTTAGTGTGACACCCGCTCTCAGGGACCATGAGCACCCTGTTTTGGGAAGGACTCATTCAGCGTCAGCCTCCTCAGGGGTCACTTGTTCCTGGGGGTTGGGCTCTCGGCCCCTCCACCTTCTGGGACCGACTCCAACAGATTCTCAGGAGTCACCCCTCCTCGGGTGTGACACCCCCTCTCGAGGACCACGACCGCAGTTGCTTGGGTTCGGCCGCAGGCCCCTCCGCCTTGGGGAACTGCACCTCACTGCCCTTCAGCACACCTGGGTCTCGCAGGCCCCACTTCTTCCGGGGCCCCGGTCACTTACTGCTGGGTGCTCCATCCTCGGGGTGCAGAACATCCCACTTCTGACACCAGTGTGATGGGGTTCTGGGGTCCCCCAAGCTCTGCACCCCGTCCGCAGGCAGGAGAGTCTCTCACTCAGCAGGAAAACAGCAGGTTTATTAGCCGACAGGACACAGCATCGTACAGAGGAGTCAGTACAGCCGGCAGAGACAGCCAGTTCAATCCATGTTGGGGGGAGGACGCCCTGAGGGGCCCCCAGAGCCGGGGCCTTGCCCCCTCCTTTGTCTCTCTCTCCCTCAGCCCAGACTCACTGCTTCCAACTCCCAGTTCCAATTCAAACCCCTCAGGCTCCACCTCCTCCTTTGTTTGCAGTACAAAGGTGTTACCTGGTCGTCAGGGTTACCCTCAGCAGGAGCCCCACACCCTCTGTGAGCCACTCACACACACACACAGGTATCCCCCACTTCATCACACCTGTCCTGCCCTGCCCTGTACTGCCCTGTCCTGTCCTGCTCTGCCCTGCCCTGCGCTGCCCTGCCCTGCCCTGCTCTGCCCTGTCCTGTCCTGCCCTGCCCTGCCCTGCCCTGTCCTGTCCTGCTCTGCCCTGCCCTGTCCTGTCCTGCCCTGTCCTGTCCTGCTCTGCCCTGTCCTGCGCTGCCCTGCCCTGCCCTGTCCTGCCCTGCCCTGCCCTGCTCTGCTCTGCCCTGCGCTGCCCTGCCCTGCCCTGTCCTGCCCTGTCCTGTCCTGCTCTGCCCTGCGCTGCGCTGCCCTGCGCTGCCCTGCCCTGTCCTGTCCTGCGCTGCCCTGTCCTGCCCTGCCCTGCCCTGCCCTGCCTTTCGCTGCCCTGCGCTGCCCTGCCCTGCCCTGCCCTGCCCTGCCCTGCGCTGCCTTGCGCTGCCCTGCCCTGTCCTGCCCTGCCCTGCCCTGCGCTGCCTTGCGCTGTCCTGCCCTGCCCTGTCCTGCCCTGCCCTGCTCTGCCCTGCCCTGCCCTGTCCTGCCCTGCCCTGCCCTGCTCTGCTCTGCCCTGCGCTGCCCTGCCCTGCCCTGTCCTGCCCTGTCCTGTCCTGCTCTGCCCTGTCCTGCCCTGCGCTGCACTGCCCTGCGCTGCCCTGCCCTGTCGTTTCCTGCGCTGCCCTGTCCTGCTCTGCCCTGCCCTGCGCTGCCCTGCCCTGCCCTGCCCTGCTCTGCTCTGCCCTGCGCTGCGCTGCCCTGCCCTGCCCTGCCCTGTCCTGCCCTGCCCTGTCCTGCCCTGCGCTGCCCTTCCCTGCCCTGCCCTGCCCTGCGCTGCCCTGCCCTGTCCTGCCCTGCCCTGTCCTGCCCTGCCCTGCCCTGCGCTGCCCTGCGCTGCCCTGTCCTGCCCTGCCCTGCCCTGCCCTGCCCTGCCCTGCCCTGCGCTGCCCTGCGCTGCCCTGTCCTGCCCTGCGCTGCCCTGCGCTGCCCTGCCCTGTCCTGCCCTGCCCTGTCCTGCCCTGCCCTGCCCTGCGCTGCCCTGCGCTGCCCTGTCCTGCCCTGTCCTGCCCTGCTCTGCCCTGTCCTGCCCTGCCCTGCCCTGCCCTGCCCTGCCCTGCCCTGCGCTGCCCTGCCCTGTCCTGTCCTGCCCTGTTCTGCCCTGCTCTGCCCTGCCCTGCCCTGTCCTGCCCTGTCCTGCCCTGCTCTGCCCTGAGCTGCCCTGCCCTGCCCTGCGCTGCCCTGTCCTGCCCTGCCCTGCCCTGCCCTGCCCTGCTCTGCCCTGCTCTGCCCTGCCCTGCGCTGCCCTGCGCTGCCCTGAGCTGCCCTGCCCTGCTCTGCCCTGCCCTGCCCTGCCCTGCGCTGTCCTGCCCTGTCCTGTCCTGCGCTGCCCTGTCCTGCCCTGTCCTGTCCTGCTCTGCCCTGCGCTGCCCTGCCCTGCCCTGCCCTGCTCTGCCCTGCCCTGCCCTGCCCTGTCCTGTCCTGCGCTGCCCTGTCCTGCCCTGTCCTGCCCTGTCCTGTCCTGCTCTGCCCTGCGCTGCGCTGCCCTGTCCTGTCCTGCCCTGTCCTGCTCTGCCCTGCCCTGCCCTGCCCTGCCCTGCCCTGCGCTGCCCTGTCCTGTCCTGCCCTGCCCTGTCCTGCCCTGTCCTGTCCTGCGCTGCCCTGTCCTGTCCTGCTCTGCCCTGCCCTGTCCTGCCCTGTCCTGCCCTGCCCTGTCCTGCCCTGTCCTGTCCTGTCCTGCCCTGCCCTGTCCTGCCCTGTCCTGTCCTGTCCTGTCCTGCCCTGCCCTGTCCTGTCCTGTCCTGCGCTGCCCTGCGCTGCCCTGTACTGCCCTGTCCTGTCCTGCTCTGCCCTGCCCTGCGCTGCCCTGTCCTGTCCTGCTCTGCCCTGCCCTGCCCTGTCCTGTCCTGATCTGCCCTGTCCTGTCCTGTCCTGCCCTGCCCTGTACTGCCCTGTCCTGTCCTGCTCTGCCCTGCCCTGCGCTGCCCTGCCCTGCCCTGCTCTGCCCTGTCCTGTCCTGCCCTGCCCTGCCCTGCCCTGTCCTGTCCTGCTCTGCCCTGCCCTGTCCTGTCCTGCCCTGTCCTGTCCTGCTCTTCCCTGTCCTGTGCTGCCCTGCCCTGCCCTGTCCTGCCCTGCCCTGCTCTGCCCTGCCCTGCCCTGTCCTGCCCTGCCCTGCCCTGCTCTGCTCTGCCCTGCCCTGCCCTGTCCTGCCCTGCCCTGCCCTGCTCTGCTCTGCCCTGCGCTGCCCTGCCCTGCCCTGTCCTGCCCTGTCCTGTCCTGCTCTGCCCTGTCCTGCCCTGCCCTGCTCTGCCCTGCCCTGCCCTGTCCTGCCCTGCCCTGTCCTGCCCTGTCCTGTCCTGCTCTGCCCTGCGCTGCGCTGCCCTGCGCTGCCCTGCCCTGTCCTGTCCTGCGCTGCCCTGTCCTGCCCTGCCCTGCTCTGCCCTGCGCTGCCCTGCCCTGCCCTGCTCTGCCCTGTCCTGTCCTGCCCTGCCCTGCCCTGCCCTGTCCTGTCCTGCTCTGCCCTGCCCTGTCCTGTCCTGCGCTGTCCTGTCCTGCTCTTCCCTGTCCTGCGCTGCCCTGCCCTGCCCTGTCCTGCCCTGCCCTGCCCTGCTCTGCCCTGTCCTGTCCTGCCCTGCCCTGCCCTGCCCTGTCCTGTCCTGCTCTGCCCTGCCCTGTCCTGTCCTGCGCTGTCCTGTCCTGCTCTTCCCTGTCCTGCGCTGCCCTGCCCTGCCCTGCTCTGCCCTGTCCTGTCCTGCCCTGCCCTGCCCTGCCCTGTCCTGTCCTGCTCTGCCCTGCCCTGTCCTGTCCTGCCCTGTCCTGTCCTGCTCTTCCCTGTCCTGCGCTGCCCTGCCCTGCCCTGTCCTGCCCTGCCCTGCTCTGCCCTGCCCTGCCCTGTCCTGCCCTGCCCTGCCCTGCTCTGCTCTGCCCTGTCCTGTCCTGCTCTGCCCTGCGCTGCGCTGCCCTGCGCTGCCCTGCCCTGTCCTGTCCTGCGCTGCCCTGTCCTGTCCTGTCCTGCTCTGCCCTGCGCTGCGCTGCCCTGCGCTGCCCTGCCCTGTCCTGTCCTGCTCTGCCCTGCCCTGCGCTGCCCTGCCCTGCCCTGCCCTGCTCTGCTCTGCCCTGCGCTGCGCTGCCCTGCCCTGCCCTGCCCTGTCCTGCCCTGCGCTGCCCTGCCCTGCCCTGCCCTGCCCTGTCCTGTCCTGCTCTGCCCTGCGCTGCGCTGTCCTGCCCTGCCCTGCCCTGCGCTGCCCTGCGCTGCCCTGCCCTGCGCTGCCCTGCCCTGCCCTGCCCTGCCCTGTCCTGTCCTGCTCTGCCCTGCCCTGTCCTGTCCTGCTCTGCCCTGCGCTGCGCTGTCCTGCGCTGCCCTGCCCTGCTCTGCCCTGCCCTGCCCTGCCCTGCGCTGCCCTGTCCTGTCCTGCTCTGCCCTGCCCTGCGCTGCCCTGCCCTGCCCTGTCCTGCCCTGCCCTGTCCTGTCCTGCGCTGCCCTGTCCTGCCCTGTACTGCCCTGTCCTGTCCTGTCCTGCGCTGCCCTGTCCTGCCCTGTCCTGCCCTGTCCTGTCCTGCTCTGCCCTGCGCTGCCCTGCCCTGCGCTGCCCTGCCCTGCCCTGCTCTGCCCTGCCCTGTCCTGCCCTGTCCTGTCCTGCGCTGCCCTGTCCTGCCCTGTCCTGCCCTGTCCTGTCCTGCTCTGCCCTGCGCTGCGCTGCCCTGTCCTGTCCTGCCCTGCCCTGCGCTGCCCTGCGCTGCCCTGCCCTGCCCTGTCCTGCCCTGCCCTGCCCTGCGCTGCCCTGCCCTGCGCTGCCCTGCTCTGCCCTGCCCTGCGCTGCCCTGCCCTGCCCTGCCCTGCGCTGCCCTGTCCTGTCCTGCCCTGCCCTGTCCTGCCCTGCGCTGTCCTGCCCTGCCCTGCCCTGCCCTGCGCTGCCCTGTCCTGTCCTGCCCTGCCCTGTCCTGTCCTGCCCTGCCCTGCCCTGCCCTGCCCTGCGCTGCCCTGCCCTGCCCTGCGCTGCCCTGCGCTGCCCTGCCCTGCGCTGCCCTGCGCTGCCCTGCCCTGCCTGCAGAGCTGGCCTGTACATGGCTACCCCACTCAGTGCCACATCCCAGCAGTGCAGGGTGGGGGCAGTAAGGCAAGAGAATCCATACAGAGCAACCTGTCACCTCTGCTGGCTCTGCCCCTCTGCCCTGTGCTGGGAGGAAGTCTCTGGACACATGCACTGGCTGCCCGTGGGTTTAATGCAGGAGACGTTCCCTCCCATGTCCTGCCCATGGGCCTGGCTAACTCGCTGTGTAGCACAGACAAGAGGCAGGTACCCGGCTGGTGTCTGCTGGCAAGTGCGTGTGGGGTCCAGTCCTTGTGGGAACAAGCAGACTCTCCAGGGGCTGACCATCAAAGTGGCTGAGGGCTGCAGCCCAGTGTGGCAGAACGAACCAAAGGTGCAGTGGGAAGATGGGGCCTGAGATGACCCAATCCCTTGGCGCTGGCTGGTGGCGCATGCCAGGAGAGCTGAGATTAGGGCTGGGGTGTCTCCTTGTGCATCTCACCCCCGATTGTGGGGCTGGGTTGCTCTCTCCATCAGCAATCAGTTGATTGTAACTCCTCTTGCTCAGAGCCTGTGGCACCCACACTCTCCAACTGCTGGCTACTGGCCACCCAAGGCAGGCCCTTCCCCTAACCATTGACAGAGTGTGCAAGGGGCTGTCCTACTGCCCGGCTCACAGCTGGAGCAGGTCCCTCCTCCTGCTTTCCCACAATGCATCAGACAGACAGCTCACTCCCTCGGTGCACACCTGGACAGCTGGACTGCTCGGTCCCTCGCTGCACGCCTGGACAGCTGGACTGCTCACTCCCTCAGTGCACACCTGGACAGCTGGACTGCTCGGTCCCTCACTGTATGCCTGGACAGCTGGACTGCTCGCTCCCTCGGTGCACACCTGGACAGCTGGACTGCTCGGTCCCTCACTGTATGCCTGGACAGCTGGACTGCTCACTCCCTCGGTGCACACCTGGACAGCTGGACTGCTCAGTTCCTCACTGCATGCCTGGACAGTCGGTCTCCTCGGTCCCTCACTGCATGCCTGGACAGCTGGACTGCTCACTCTGTCACTGCATGCCTGGACAGTGGATTGCTCTGTCCCTCACTGCGTGCCTGCATGGTCAGATTGCTCAGTCCCTCACTGCGTGCCTGGACAGTCGGTCTCCTCGGTCCCTCGCTGCACACCTGGACAGTGGGGTTGTTCGGTCCCTCACTGCATGCCTGGACAGTCGGACTCCTCAGTCCCTCGCTGCATGCCTGAACAGTCGGACTGCTCAGTCCCTCGCTGCACACCTGGACAGTTGGACTGCTCAGTCCCTTACTGCATGCCTGGACAGTCGGACTGCTCGGTCCCTCGCTGCACACCTGGATAGTCAGACTTCTCGGTCCCTTACTGCATGCCTGGACAGTCAGACTCCTCGGTCCCTCACTGCATGCCGGAACAGTCGGACTGCTCGGTCCCTCGCCGCACACCTGGACAGTCAGACTTCTCGGTCCCTTACTGCATGCCTGGACAGTCGGACTCCTCGGTCCCTCACTGCATGCCTGGACAGTCGGACTGCTCGGTCCCTCGCTGCACACCTGGACAGTCAGACTTCTCGGTCCCTTACTGCATGCCTGGACAGTCGGACTCCTCGGTCCCTCACTGCATGCCTGAACAGTCGGACTGCTCGGTCCCTCGCTGCACACCTGGACAGTCAGACTTTTCGGTCCCTTACTGCATGCCTGGACAGTCGGACTCCTCGGTCCCTCGCTGCATGCCTGGACAGTCGGACTGCTCGGTCCCTCGCTGCACGCCTGAACAGTCGGACTGCTTGGTCCCTTGCTGCACACCTGGACAGTCGGACTGCTCGGTCCCTCACTGCATGCCGGAACAGTCGGACTGCTCGGTCCCTCGCCGCACACCTGGACAGTCGGACTGCTCGGTCCCTCGCTGCACGCCTGGACAGCTGGACTGCTCGGTCCCTTACTGCGTGCCTGGACAGTCGGACTCCTCGGTCCCTCGCTGCATGCCTGGACAGTCGGACTGCTCGGTCCCTCGCTGCACGCCTGAACAGTCGGACTGCTTGGTCCCTTGCTGCACACCTGGACAGTCGGACTCCTCGGTCCCTCACTGCATGCCGGAACAGTCGGACTGCTCGGTCCCTCGCCGCACACCTGGACAGTCGGACTGCTCGGTCCCTCGCTGCACGCCTGGACAGCTGGACTGCTCGGTCCCTTACTGCGTGCCTGGCCAAGTGCAGAGAAGCAGCCAACAAGCCCTGAGGGGGAAAGCATCAAGCCAGGCCCCTGTTATCACTGTAGCCCGGAGCATGGGCTCTCCAACCAAGCACTGAATCACTGCATAATGGGCTCCCCCACCATCTCCCCCCCGCAACCCTCCGGCATCCCACAGTGCCCACTCCCCAGAGTGTGTGGTGCCGTGCATACACAGCTCAGCCAGCGCTGGGTGTAGGCCTGGCAAACTGGCAGGAGCCTCACACCAATGCAGCATGACTGGCTTGACCCACGCAGGCAGTGCAGGCGCAGTGGATGGCTGCCTCCAGCTGCTCACCGTAACAAGCAGCCAGCCCGCTCACATGGGCAGTGCTCTGCTGGGAGCCCTTTGCTCCTGCTGTCGCCAGCTGCGGCGCTGAGCTGCCTCATTATGATCAGTTTCCCAGCACTGGGAGATGGGAACCTGGAAGTTATCAGCAGGGTTAAGTGGAACAATCAGGCTGCATGGGGACGGCCCATCACGCGCACCACGGTGCCCTGGCTTGTTATCAGCTGGCGCTCCCGCCAGCCAAGGACAGCAGGCTGGGCAGAGGCGCATCCCTGGCATGCTGCAGTGAACTGCCATGGCAGTGCCCATGCTCCACGGGGGCGAGGCTGGCTCCCCAGGCGGCAGGCAATGGAACTGCTCTGCAGACACCTGCCCCGTCCACCCCAAGCCCATCGGCCAGGGCTTGTGCCAGCTGCAGCTACACAGGGAACAGCAGCGTGGAAATGAATGCAGTGCAATGGGCAGGTACAGCTCAACCCTGCCCGCTGAGCCATGCAGCGTGTCCTCCTGGGGCTGGCCAGCAAGGAAGCCCTGCTCAAAACCAGCTCCAGCCAAGGGGCCGGAGCTGCAGCCCATGGGGGAAGCTGTTCAGATGCCTTGCAGGAGGGTGAGCTGGGATGAGATATGCCATCCCCTCAGCCCCAGGGACAGCCACCAATAGCACTGGCCAGGCCTGAAGACACCTGGCTGACTGGAGGGGCCAAAGGCTGTTAGTGACCCTCAAAGACCCAGCACACAGCTTGGCACTGGCCCTCCCCTGTCTCCTAGTCAGGGGCAGTAGCACAGCAAAGCACTGATGGATGATGGGCAAGGCTCCAGGGCCGAGCCCCTCCGGCTCACTGCGTTGTCCTCAGCCCTGGCGGCTGCAGGAGTTCCTTGAGCTGGGCTGAGCGAGAACTGAGCACCAGCGCAGGGTCTGTGCCCGGCCAAGCCGCTTGAACAGGCGGCCTGGCCTGCAGCTGGCCTGCAGCCTGCGGGAACCGCACAGCCAGCAGCTGGAGGGCCAGAGGGAGGGGCGAGGGCCAGGCTTGTGCCAAGCCTTTGCTAGGGCAGCGAACAGCCCATTGTTTACTCCCCTTCCGCTCTGCCGCGGCCCTGCCGCCTGGAGACTGGCTGCAGGGGAGAGCAACGGGCAGCACAGAGCAGCGGGTGGAGCTCCTGGGGCTGCACTCAGACCAGCCAGGTGGGCTGTTTCCGTGGACGTGTAGCCAGTGCCTTGGTGTTGGAGTGTGACCCCGGTGCCATCCAGCTGCTGCCATGGCTTCAGGGTGGGCCAGAGCCGGCAGCCCAGGCCCTGGCAAGCCCATCTCGGCCACACCGCCAGGCCCTGGAGAACTAACCTCTGCCCGCGCTGCCAGGCCAGGCCAGGCCCCGAGAAGCCCACCCCGGCAGCCGCTTGGGAAGAGCGAGCCCGTCTCAGGCTGACAGATCGCCAGACTGGGGGAGACCTGAGCTGCTGCGGAAGGGGGAACGAATGACCCTGCTGGGCTGCAGCCGGCGCCCCTCTGCAGATGGCTATTGCGGCACTGTGGCACGGGGAGAGCTAGCCACTGCCGAGGCAGCCCCCAGGCCAACAACTGCTCCAGGGGTCAAAATCAACACCCTGAGATGAGCACCAGCCAGCCGCCCCCAGGCAGCCCACACAGGCCCACGCAGGCCCAGCCGCCCCAGACAGGCCCATGCAGGCCCAGGCAGTCCATACAGGCCCACGCATGCCCAGGCGGTCCGTACAGGCCCACGCAGGCCCAGCCGCCCCAGACAGGCCCACGCAGGCCCAGGCTGTCCGTACAGGCCCACGCAGGCCCAGGCGGTCCTTACAGGCCCATGCAGGCCCAGGCGGTCCGTACAGGCCCACGCAAGCCCAGGCGGTCCGTACAGGCCCACGCATGCCCAGGCTGTCCGTACAGGCCCACGCAGGCCCAGGCTGTCTGTACAGGCCCACGCATGCCCAGGCTGTCCGTACAGGCCCACGCAGGCCCAGCCGCCCCAGACAGGCCCATGCAGGCCCAGGCGGTCCGTACAGGCCCACGCATGCCCAGGCTGTCCGTACAGGCCCAAGCAGGCCCAGGCGGTCCGTACAGGCCCACGCATGCCCAGGCTGTCCGTACAGGCCCACGCAGGCCCAGGCTGTCCGTACAGGCCCACGCAGGCCCAGCCGCCCCAGACAGGCCCACGCAGGCCCAGGCAGTCCGTACAGGCCCACGCAGGCCCAGGCTGTCCGTACAGGCCCACGCAGGCCCAGGCTGTCCGTACAGGCCCAAGCAGGCCCAGGCGGTCCGTACAGGCCCACGCATGCCCAGGCTGTCCGTACAGGCCCATGCAGGCCCAGGCTGTCCGTACAGGCCCACGCAGGCCCAGCCGCCCCAGACAGGCCCACGCAGGCCCAGGCAGTCCGTACAGGCCCACGCAGGCCCAGGCTGTCCGTACAGGCCCACGCAGGCCCAGCCGCCCCAGACAGGCCCACGCAGGCCCAGGCTGTCCGTACAGGCCCACGCAGGCCCAGGCGGTCCTTACAGGCCCATGCAGGCCCAGGCGGTCCGTACAGGCCCACGCAAGCCCAGGCGGTCCGTACAGGCCCACGCAGGCCCAGGCGGTCCGTACAGGCCCACGCATGCCCAGGAGGTCTGTACAGGCCCACGCATGCCCAGGCGGTCCGTACAGGCCCACGCATGCCCAGGCGGTCCGTACAGGCCCACGCAGGCCCTGCTGCCCCAGGCAGTCCCTGCAGCCCAAGGCTCTGGCTTTGTACATTCCCAGCAAGGCCTCTGGCTGACTGGTGCATTGTGCCACAGGGGTGGGAGGCTCATGCCACAGCACAGTCATCTGGCCCTGGGGTCTGGGCCTCAGGGAGGGATGAGAGGCCACTGGTCTGGCTGGGGTATCCACTAGGCACCAGAAATCCTGCTGGGTCCTGAGCAGCCTGGCCGCCAGGGTCACCCCCACTCCTTCGAAGGGGCGAGCTGGGCTCCTGCCACTCCAGCTCTGAGCCCCACGACAGGCCATTGCCCAGCGACAGCAGCATGTTTTCAGCACGAGTCTGTAGACAAAGATGGCCAAACAGTCCCCTCCCTGCAGCCATCCAAGCGCCAGTGACTCCGTAATATTTAATGGCTTGTTTTGCTCCCTAAATGCTACAATGAAAAGGATTATTAATGTTAATAGCATCTTATCATATTTTAATGGCATCATGTATAACTGAAATGTCAGCTCAGCACATCTTCCTCTCGCTCAGCTGGGGTGCGCCGTGCTCGTGCTCCAGAGAGCCGCGGCGAGAGGGAGCCGTGGGGGGCTGGAGCGGGCACTGGGCTGAGCAGGGATACGGCACCACACAGCCAGCAGCCCTCCTGCTGGAGAATGGGGGTGCGGTGGGGCAGGCAGAAAGCTGGGGACCTCCACGGAAGGGACACCGGGATAGGACAGTGCTGTGGAGACACCTGGCAGCCTCTGGGGCACGTGAGAGCTTGTTGTTGAGGGCAGCCACGGATTCCCGGCCCCAGAGCAGATTGTGCTGCTGCATGGGGCCCACCTCCCGCAATTCAGGTACCTCCTGCAGCCTGGGAGAGAGTGCCTGGGCAGCTCCAGACCACTGCCTAGCAGAGACCCAGGCTGGGCACCCACTGGAAACCCTAGCAGCCAACCGCGGCACAAGCCGGGCAATGTCCTGGACCACAGAACCACCCCTCTGCAAAAGCCTGCTGCAGCTTCCTGGGCTACCCAGGAGAGGCCTGGCCTGGCACTGGCCTCACAGCTGAGCCGGGTGCCGTCTGCACACACCACATAGCCCAGTGCCAGAGGAGGGGCCCAGCCACTGAGCATGAGCATGAGCTGCCTGCTGGCCTTCCGGGGCCACCGATAGCCAGGTGGCCAGGCACTTGGCTAGTTAGCCCAGGCTTTAGGAGCTGGCTCTGGCTGGCTCGTGGCTGTTTATCACACTGGAGCTGCGTCTACACGTGCACGCTACTTCGAAGTAGCGGCACTAACTTCGAAATAGCGCCCGTCACGTCTACACGCGTCAGGTGCTATTTCGAATTTGAAATCGACGTTAGGCGGCGAGACGTCGAAGTCGCTAACCCCATGAGGGGATGGGAATAGCGCCCTACTTCGACGTTCAACATCGAAGTAGGGACGTGTAGACGATCCGCGTCCCGCAACATCGAAATAGCGGGGTCCTCCATGGCGGCCATCAGCTGGGGGGTTGAGAGATACTCTCTCTCCAGCCCTTGCGGGGCTCTGTGGTCACCGTGGGCAGCAGCCCTTAGCCCAGGGCTTCTGGCTGCTGCTGCTGCAGCTGCGGGTCCGTGCTGCATATACAGGGTCTGCAACCAGTTGTTGGCTCTGTGTATCTTGCACTGTTTAATGAAAGTGTGTCTGGGAGGGGCCCTTTAAGGGAGCGACTTGCTGTTGAGTCCACCCCGTGACCCTGTCTGCAGCTGTGCCTGGCTCCCTTATTTCGATGTGTGCTACTTTGGCGTGTAGACGTTCCCTCGCTGTGCCTATTTCGATGTTGGGCTGAGCAACGTCGAAGTTGAACATCGACGTTGCCAGCCCTGGAGGACGTGTAGACGTTATTCGTCGAAATAGCCTATTTCGATGTCGCAACATCGAAATAAGCTATTTCGAAGTTGGGTGCACGTGTAGACGTAGCCAAGGGCTACGTCTACACGTGCACCCAACATCGAAATAGCTTATTTCGATGTTGCGACATCGAAATAGTCTATTTCGACGAATAACGTCTACACGTCCTCCAGGGCTGGCAACGTCGATGTTCAACTTCGATGTTGAGCAGCCCGACATCGAAATAGGCGCAGCGAGGGAACGTCTACACGTCAAAGTAGCACACATCGAAATAAGGGAGCCAGGCACAGCTGCAGACAGGGTCACGGGGCGGACTCAACAGCAAGTCGCTCCCTTAAAGGGCCCCTCCCAGACACACTTTCATTAAACAGTGCAAGATACACAGAGCCAACAACTAGTTGCAGACCCTGTATATGCAGCACGGACCCCCAGCTGCAGCAGCAGCAGCCAGAAGCCCTGGGCTAAGGGCTGCTGCCCACGGTGACCACAGAGCCCCGCAAGGGCTGGAGAGAGAGTATCTCTCAACCCCCCAGCTGATGGCCGCCATGGAGGACCCCGCTATTTCGATGTTGCGGGACGCGGATCGTCTACACGTCCCTACTTCGATGTTGAACGTCGAAGTAGGGCGCTATTCCCATCCGCTCATGGGGTTAGCGACTTCGACGTCTCGCCGCCTAACGTCGATTTCAACTTCGAAATAGCGCCCAACACGTGTAGACGTGACGGGCGCTATTTCGAAGTTACTGCCGCTACTTCGAAGTAGCGTGCACGTGTAGACGCAGCCAAGTTGAGCAGAAGGTACTGATTACATGCCCAGAAGGCAGGGCACTCTCTGGGGTTGCAGGGGACCCAGATGCAAATCCCTGCTTTGGATCAGGCTGAAAAGGGGCTTGCGCCTTCAGGGCCCCTCACTCTATTTGCTGGGGACAATTTCAGAAGGTTTCATTTCCCTGGGGCTGCAGAATGAAAGTAAACCTCAGAGCCTCCAGGCTTCTCCCAACCAGCATGCTGTTCTCTGGACACTCAGCCCCACTCTCTGGACACACAACCAGGGGGGTCCCAGACTCCGACGATAAGGCAGAAACAACGAGGTGGTGGGGAAGAAGTAACCTTATTGGATCCATGCTTGGCTGTGTGCACAGAGGACGTCCTCAGGGCTGAGTAGCACCAGCACTTGGCCCATCTGAGGGTCATCCATGGGGGCCATGGGGCCCTGCTGCAGGCCTTACCCCAGCCCCGGCTCTACCCCCCCCTTTTTCACAAGCCCCATCCCTGCTCCATCTCCACTCTACACGTTCCCACCCCAGCTATGCCCCCTGGGCAAAGGCCCCCCACAGAGCAGCGCAAGCTTGGGGCAATACCCGGGGGCTAGGTGTGGGGAGCAGCAGGGGTCAGCCCTCTCTCCACTGACCGCAGCAGTGGGACATGGAGCAATCAGGCAGCCTGCCCCACTCTGCTCAGCCACCCTCACCCAGCCCCTGTGGTCTGCTTCACCGTGGCAGGAAGCGCAGTGCCCCAGGGCCAATGCCAGCGCTGGGCACTGCTTCCTGCTGCTCTGGGCTGGGAGAGGGCAGCAGAGTGGAGTGGAGTCTGGCTCCTGCTGCCATGGTGGGGCGGGAAGTGACCTCTGTTGCTGCTCCACGCCAGGCACCCAGCAAATGTGTGGGGGACACCCTGGGCCTGGTTCATAGGACAGTTGAGGCAGCCACCATGGGGGCCCCCAAAATGCAAAGCCTGGGGAAGTTGCCCTGAAGAACTCTGGCTTTTGGCAATGTATGTGAAACAGTAGATGGCTCTGCAGCAGTGGGGTTCCCTAACCGTGGTGGGGCAACAGATGACACACGCACATTCCAGGTATGACCACCGCCCACCTTGCAATGGAGAACATCAGCAGAAGGGTGTACTTACCGATGGCAATTTAGGTGCTTGGAGATCACTGGGTATGTCACTGACATCAGTGTGGTGCGGTCCAGGAAGCTGTATGACACAAGCGTCTTCAAGAATGCCAGTCTGCACATAAAGCTCCAACCAGGGTCTTTCTTTCCAGATCAGAAGATCCCAATGGGGAGGAAATGGAAAAGCATAGAGTGGTCCAGGGGGACCCAGCATATCCCTTGCTTCCAGGGCTCATAAAACCTTACACAAGATACCTGGACAGCAGAAAGGAGTGCTTCTAAAACAGGCTGAGTAGGTGCAGAATGGCTGCAGAAGGTGCCTTTGGCAGATTAAAAGCAAGCTGATGCTGCCTTTATGACAGGTTAGACCTATTTAAGGAAAATATTCTCGTGATCATAGCTGCCTGATGAACACCGCATATTTGTAAGGGTTGGGTGAAAACTTTCCCCTGGGATGGCGCACCGAAGAGGATCACCTGGCTGCAGAATTTGGGCAGTCAGGTACCAGGGCTGTTAGAGGGACACAGTGTGCAGGGTGCATTATTTGAATCAGGGAGGCTTTGAAGCAGCATTTTGACAATGAGCACTAGTAATGTGTTTTTCTATACAGCACGTGGACGTGCTTTGCTTTCATGCTTGCCAACTTGCATGAAAATTGTGATAATTCCTGACCAGGATTTATAGTTAGCAAATGATTAAACCGACACCATGTATTATTGCCAGCAGCAAACTCAAAGTGCAGAAGACATATAAAGCTGGCTTCTGTTTCAGAGAGTTTGTTTTTATTAAATACCAATTAACAGCACACAAAAGTGGCTTGGTGGGAAGAGAGATGAGAGTGCAGGGAAGCTATCAAAAGGGTTGGAGTAAACAGGGTACCAAGACGGGCTGGGAAGTTGCAAGGAAGGTGGGAGGAGCCTGGGAAAGGCACAGACAGGAGATCTGTATTGACTGCTGGGGGCGGGGGCAGGAAGCCGAAACATCTTTTGCCTAAAGCAGGATTAGAGACTTCGACATCTCTGTCTCCTCCTCCATGACTTTCATCATTTGCATCGAGCCCTTTCTAACGAGCTCCTCACTTTCCTTCCTGTCCTGCTCATCTATTTTCATTTTTGACTTCACCATCTCTCTCCATTTCATGCGTTCTCTCTTTTCAGCCTCTGAGGACTGCAGCATGTCTCGCAACAGGCCTTCCTTGCTCTGCCTGGGTCAGTTTCTTACCTGGTGGAGGCAATCGGCCAGTATTTATGGAGTTCACCCGAAGGCCGCATGGGCAAAAGCACAAAAAAAAAAACCCGCAGAAGCCTGGTTGTTAGGTCACACACAGTATTGACACATGGTTGTTAGGTCACACACAGTATTGACACATGATAGTAAAATACACTTCTTTTAACATCTCTGTCCCTTGTTACCTACCAGCTCTGCTTTTGGGGAACCAGAGCATAACCACCTGTCAGCCCTGTGCCCTTGGGCAGCCAGGCAGTGACACTCCTGGAAAATAAATCCTCTTCCCCCAGGCCTCTGCTTGAATCAAAGACAAAGCACTGAAACTGGAAGAGGAGGACACACCTAAATCCTACCAACAAGGACTGAGGAAACACCCCCAGCCTCATCCGCAGTGAAGGTGGAGCAGAAAGACCTCTCCATTGGCATACAGAATGGAGAGCAGCTCTTCCAAAGCAGGAATCGCACTGAAATGGGGGATACCGGAAGCAGAGACTGATGGGAAATCTCTGCTCCAGATGCTAATGAACCCAGCCCTGCTCACTCCCAAATTAGTCATTGTCAGACCAGTTCTATAACAGCAACGAAGGGTCCTGTGGCACCTTATAGACTAACAGAAAAGTTTTGAGCATGAGCTTTCGTGAGCGCAGACTCACTTCATCAGATGCTGGTCTTGGAAATCTGCAGGGCTGGGTATAAATAAAATGAAAAAATAAAAAGTTTTTATTTATACCTGGCCCTGCAGATTTCCAAGACCAGCATCTGATGAAGTGAGTCTGCGCTCACGAAAGCTCATGCTCAAAACTCTTCTGTTAGTCTATAAGGTGCCACAGGACCCTTCGTTGCTGTTACAGATCCAGACTAACACGGCTACCCCTCCGATACTTGCGACCAGTTCTCGTAATGGATCCTATTGATACCCAAAACACTGAAACTGCCTAGTTGCATTGTGAACATCACCCATAGCCAGGCATAATCTGTCTCTATTGTCTCGCCTCTGTTTACCCATCATCAGCCTCAATTCTTCCCAGCCCATTGTCCTGTCTCTACAAGAACACCTGTACTTGCTCAAGAAACTGTTCTGATGCCTGATGTAAACACTACATCACTTCCATTGGGCCCTCCTCATTGCCTGCCTGACCGTGCTGGGGGCTCTGCTTGTCTCCTGCCCTCTGGACCCCCCTGCAGCCAGCATCACCACCTGGGACCCCCGCCCAGCGCAAGCGCCACAGAGTGGTGAGATCTCTCTCTCTAGGCATAGCCTCCTGACCTTGCTTTATGTAATTAGTTCCATGGTTTGCTCGCCCTGAGCTTTGTAATCAGTTCATCTGCTATTGTCTCTGTTACATAGATATCTACTGCCTAGAAACAAACAACTTTCATTGTTAACCTGGCTGCTTCTCTCTCTCTCTCTTCCTCTCTGGCTCACTCTCCTCGGGGACTGTTTTGGCTTCCCCGGTCACTCAGCAGCAACGCTTCTTGTACCCAAGCTAAAAGCTCCCTGTGGTGCCCAGAACTCCGGCAGGTTTGCCCAGCGAGTGGGTCACTAGGAGAACGGTCGTGCTGTGAAAGTGGGGGCAGGGGGAGCTGAACCGGGTGGCACATGAGGGGGTGTGATGGAGTGGGGGATACCTGTGTGTATGTGAGTGGCTCACAGAGGGTGTGGGGTCCTGCTGAGGGTAACCCTGACAACCAGGTAACACCTTTGTACGGGAGACAAAGGAGGAGGTGGAGCCTGAGGGGTTTGAATTGGAACTGGGATTTGGAAGCAGTTAGTCTGGGCTGAGGGAGAGAGAGACCAAGGAGGGGGCCAGGCCCCGGCTCTGGGGGCCCCTCGGGGCCTCCTCTCCCCAACATGGATTGGACTGGCTGTCTCTGCCTGCTGTACTGACTCCTCTGTACGATGCTGTGTCCTGTCGGCTAATAAACCTGCTGTTTTCCTGCTGAGTGAGAGACTCTCCTGCCTGCGGACAGGGTGCAGAGCTTGGGGGACCCCAGAACTCCATCACACTGATGTCAGAAGTGGGATGTTCTGCACCCCGAGGATGGAGCATCCAGCAGTAAGTGACCGGGGCCCTGGAAGAAGTGGGGCCTGCGAGACCCAGGTGTGCTGAAGGGCAGTGAGGTGCAGTTCCCCAAGGCGGAGGGGCCTGCGGCCGAACCCAAGCAACTGCGGTCGTGGTCCTCGAGAGGGGGTGTCACACCCAAGGAGGGGTTACTCCTGGGAATCTGTTGGAGTCGGTCCCAGAAGGTGGAGGGGCCAAGAGCCCAACCCCCAGGAACAAGTGACCCCTGAGGAGGCTGACGCTGAATGAGTCCTTCCCAAGACAGGGTGCTCATGGTCCCTGAGAGCGGGTGTCACACTGAAGAAGGGGTTCCTCTGGGAGTCTGTTGGAGTCGGTCCCAGAGGGCAGAGGGGCCTACGGCCTAACCCCGGGCAGCTTGTGACCCGCAAGGAGCCTGGCACACTGAAGGGATTCTTCCAGGAATCGTGGGGTGCAGAGGGCATCAGCCTGAGAGCCTGCAACCACGCTCAGCAACTCCGCTGTGAAGTGGCAGCACCTGGAAACCGAATCGAGATTAAAGGAGCTGGACAAGGCAGCGTGGATGTGAAGTGGCAGAGCTGAGGGTTAAGGAGAATCCTGCAGAGGTGAGCCCGGATCGGGGCAGGGAACCCTGGACTGCATGGAGCTCTGAACCGAGTGGCCTGCCGCAGCTCAAGGAGGGAAGGAGCGATTCCAACCCATCATCTACTAGTGGCCAAGACAGACCTGCGAAGAGTTTTCCAGGCCTGGGCCGAGGAAGGTGCCTGTGTGTCTGTGCAGGAAAGCAGCTTGTCCACTGGGAATGGCAAGTTGTCTGTGAGAGAAGCTGCTCCACCTTCAGTGTGTGTGTGGAGACCAGCCGGGGGGCTGGGACAAAGGAGAGAGTGTCTCCCATTGTCTGTCTGTGTTGAACAGCAGCAGCAGCCTGGGGAGAGAGCAGAGCCTGCGTTTGGAAAAGGTGCCAATGAGGAAACTAGCCCATTGTCTGAGGAGGATTCCTCAGCCTAGGGTGGCTGGAGAAGGATCCACCAGAAAAGAGCATTCCAGGTGTGTCTCTGAATCCAGCCATGGGGGCTGGAGCAGAGGGAATGGCTCTGGGATGGGCAGTGGTATCCCTGCTAAGGACACTGGTCCTTGGTGCAAGAAAAGTGCTTCTGCTTCTGGGGAAGTGAATCCTTTGCCTGAGCCTGTGGGGGCTCGAGATGGAGCCAAGATCCCAGAGCTGGATCTGAGGGCAGCTGAAGCCCAGATGGGAAGTGGGCCTACCTCTGTGTCTCTCAGGGGGAATGATGCTTTAACTTGGTCTAATCCAGTTAGGATCATCAGGGAATTCCAGAGACCAGACGATTCTGGTACCTGTTCTTTGCCTGATGCTGAGGTGTTACTGGGAGGGGGTGAGAGGACTCTGTCCTACCAGAGTCATCCTTTCGCCAGGACACAAGAACAGACGGGCAATGGAGTTATGCTGACTGATGAAGATAAAGGAGCTGGTAGCAGAAGGGACGAAAGGGACCCTGACCTTCTGTCCGGTGATACTGGCTGTCTGCCTGGAGGGGGATTATATGGGAATCTGCCTGATGGGCCAGAAGTGATCCTGGGTGTAGGTGAAACCCAGGAGCTGGTTGTGGCTCAAGGGAGCAGTGCCCCTGTGGAGGCAGACAGGGGTGAGTTGTTTGGGGGAGCTCTTGAGGAAGAGAATTTCCCTGAAACTTTTCCTGACCCGTCTGTGGGGACTGCAGAAAATGGGAGTAAGGTGAAGGAAAGTGAACAGGAAAGGTGCTTGTCTGTAAGAGCCAGAGCAACCCTTTGCCTGGGGAGAAGTTTGTTTCAGCTCCTGATGGCCAGGACCTGCCTGAGTGTGAAACTACTGGCTGTGCTCTGGAAGGGTCCAAAGCAGGCAGGGTAAAAGTTTCTCAGGAATTGGAAGCTGGTGCAAGTAAAGTGAAAACTATCAGGTAGTGTGAGCAGCCCTGTGAGAACCAAGTAAAACAGCTGCACAGTCAGTCTCTGTAGGATGCAGGAGAGGTTCAGCAATTCCCCATCTCCAGATGCTAGAAACACTTATATTCTCACACTGGACTCCAATTCTGATTCCACTGGGAGGCAGAAGTTGGAGGTAAAAGGACAAAGGAGCTGTGGGCCTGGTGGGCCAGTAAGGGATAAACAGGGATTCCTTCATGTGGATTCTGTGTCTGGGACTCACAAAACAACTCTCAGAAAGCAGTTTGGTTTGCAAATTTCCAGACTGGCAGGAAGGGGGCCGTCTCCCTGAGATCATCAATGGCCCAGCTCTTGTTAGAAGGGAGGGCACAGCCAGAGAGATCAAATTTCCACCCCAGGGGCAAGAGAGAAGATTAGAACTTGATGGTGCTAAGAAAGGCCTCAGCCATTTGTCCCCAAAATACCAGATTCTCAAGGAGGTTACACAAAAGTTGTGGTCTACCAAAGAGCAACGTAAATGTGCAGTTGCAATGGGGTTGTTCTGTTACTCACGCTGACTGCTGTAACCAAGCTGTAGAATTGTACCATGCACTGAATGTTTGGAAAGAGCCATGTGACATGATGACATTGATGTAGAAGCATGAGTTGTATGTTGAAGGAGTCTGTAACTCTGAAATGTCACCATTGTTCCCTGTAACTAGTCTTGCAACCTGTCACATGAGGAGGAACATTCCAAACCTATTGTGTGGCATGGAAGGGGAAACTGAGGCACACAACCATTTTGGTGGTCTGGCTAAATGCCAAGGATGGAAGCATTTGTACCTTCTTTTACTGGACTGTAACTGAATTCCAAACATTGGCTGGAGCAGCTGTATGGGCTGGTGGTCAGACAGGGCAGGGCCCAAACCAGAAAAGAACTATTTGATCTGTTGGTGCTGCAGCATCTCTATGGGCTCTGCCTGCCCGATTTGAGAACGTGGCTGATGGACCGGGGCTGAAGCAGGGAGACCGACCAACCTGAGGGAACTAAAGGGACTTGTCCGGCTGCATCACATGAAAAGGGCCAATACCAAGCTCCTGAGTTGGAGCCTCCCCCAGCAGGATTATGACATGGAGGTGGTGCACATCAAGGGGAGCACTGAGGGTGCAGCCGATGCCCAATCACGAGGGGAGGGCCCCAAACTTCCCCAGGTCACTGGCTGAGTGACCCCGCTCAGTTCGGTCTGGAAGGGGGGAGAGATGTGATGGAGTGGGGGATACCTGTGTGTATGTGAGTGGCTCACAGAGGGTGTGGGGTCCTGCTGAGGGTAACCCTGACAACCAGGTAACACCTTTGTACGGGAGACAAAGGAGGAGGTGGAGCCTGAGGGGTTTGAATTGGAACTGGGAGTTGGAAGCAGTTAGTCTGGGCTGAGGGAGAGAGAGACCAAGGAGGGGGCCAGGCCCCGGCTCTGGGGGCCCCTCGGGGCCTCCTCTCCCCCACATGGATTGGACTGGCTGTCTCTGCCTGCTGTACTGACTCCTCTGTAGGATGCTGTGTCCTGTCGGCTAATAAACCTGCTGTTTTCCTGCTGAGTGAGAGACTCTCCTGCCTGCGGACAGGGTGCAGAGCTTGGGGGACCCCAGAACTCCATCACAGGGGGGCAGCTGAGAGCGCTGTTTAGCCCAGCCACTGAGTCCAGGGGCACGGGAGGGCCACAGCTTGGCACTGCTGTGCAACCAGCCCCTGAGTGCAGGGACATATCAGGTGTCAGCTTGTAAGTGCTGACTGACCCGTTCTCTCAGACAGGGTCTGGCAGTGTGTGTGTGTGTGTGTGCGTGTGTAACACACCTGAGCCGGGGGACGGGGGAGAACTGAATCCTGAGGACCTGGGCTGGGCAGAATAGCTCGCTGGGAGGGAATTGGCAGAAGGGAGAAGTGAAGCTCATAGGAACACCAGTGTCACAAGCAGCACACGGATACAATTACTCACCTCCCCCGTAACCCCAAAGAAATGAGCAGAACCCAGAGTAACGGGCACATCTGGTGACACCCTTGGCAAGACCAAATCTCTGATCACCCTAAATATGCTGAGTTGACCCAGGGAGGAATTGGGCACTGAAGAGTGGGCACAGGATCTGAGCGGGTTTCTTTAAGGGGAGCATGATGTGATGGAGTGGGGGATACCTGTGTGTGTGATTGGCTCACAGAAGCTGCGTCTACACGTGCATGCTACTTCGAAGTAGCGGCACTAACTTCGAAATAGCGCCCGTCACGGCTACACGCGCCGGGCGCTATTTCGAAGTTAACTTCAACGTTAGGCGGCGAGACGTCGAAGTCGCTAACCCCATGAGGGGATAGGAATAGCGCCCTACTTCGACGTTCAATGTCGAAGTAGGGACCGTGTAGTCGTTGCGTGTAGTCGTTGCCATGGCGGCCATCAGCTGAGGGGTTGAGAGACGCTCTCTCTCCAGCCCCTGCGGGGCTCTATGGTCACCGTGGGCAGCAGCCCTTAGCCCAGGGCTTCTGGCTGATGCTGCGGCAGCTGGGGATCCATGCTGCAGGCACAGGGTCTGCAACCAGTTGTCGGCTCTGTGGATCTCGTGTTGTTTAGTGCAACTGTGTCTGGGAGGGGCCCTTTAAGGGAGCGGCTTGCTGTTGAGTCCGCCCTGTGACCCTGTCTGCAGCTGTGCCTGGCACCCTTATTTCGATGTGTGCTACTTTGGCGTGTAGACGTACCCTTGCAGCGCCTATTTCGATGTGGTGCTGTGCAACATCGAAGTTGAACATCGACGTTGCCAGCCCTGGAGGACGTGTAGACGTTACTCATCAAAATAGCCTATTTCGATGTTGCTACATCAAAATAACCTATTTCGATGTTGGCTTCACGTGTAGACGTAGCCAGAGGGTGTAAGTCTCCTGGCTGAGGGTAACCCAGACGACCAGGTAACACCTTTGTACTGGAGACAAAGAAGGAGGTGGAACCTGAGGGGTTTGAATTGGAACTGGGAGTAGGGAAGCAGTGAGTCTCGGCTGAGAGGGAGAGAGACCAAGGAGGGGGTGAGGCCGTGGCTCCGGGGGCCCCTTGGGGCCTCCTCTTCCCAGCATGGATGGGACTGGCTGTCTCTGCCGGCTGCACTGACTCCTCTGTACGACGCTGTGTCCTGTCGGCTAATAAACCCGCTGTTCTCCTGCTGAGTGAGAGTCACTCCTGCCTCCAGACGGAATGCAGAGCTTGGGGGACCCCGAATCCCATCACACATGACTAGGGACAATATTGTAAATTCTGCAACAATTTTCTATCACTGGGGTCACTGAAACCAACACTTCACTCCCAAGGGAATGTGAATATGCAAGAGTTACTCTCCTGCATGTGCGCCTCTCCACACCCTGCCCAACACTGCTCACCTGTGTGCCGCTCCTGACCCTGCCCAACGCTGCACCTGTGTGCCGCTCCACACCCTGCTCAACGCTGCTCACCTGTGTGCCACTCCAAACCCTGCCCAACGCTGCTCACCTGTGTGCCGCTCCACACCCTGCCCAACGCTGCTCACCTGTGTGCCGCTCCACACCCTGCCCAACGCTGCTCACCTGTGTGCCGCTCCACACCCTGCCCTAACACTGCTCACCTGTGTGCCACTCTGAACCTGCCCAACGCTGCACCTGTGTGCCGCTCCACACCCTGCTCAATGCTGCTCACCTGTGTGCCGCTCCACACCCTGCCCAACGCTGCTCACCTGTGTGCCGCTCCACACCCTGCCCAACGCTGCTCACCTGTGTGCTGCTCCACACCCTGCCCAACGCTGCTCACCTGTGTGCCGCACCACACCTGCCCAACGCTGCTCATCTCTGTGCCGCACCACACCTGCCCAACGCTGCTCACCTGTGTGCCGCTCTACACCCTGCCCAACGCTGCTCACCTGTGTGCCGCTCCACACCCTGCCCAACGCTGCTCACCTGTGTGCCGCTCCACACCCTGCTCTAACACTGCTCACCTGTGTGCCGCTCCACACCCTGCCCAACGCTGCTCACCTGTGTGCCGCTCCACACCCTGCCCAACACTGCTCACCTGTGTGCCGCTCCACACCTGCCCAACGCTGCTCACCTGTGTGCCACTCCACACCCTGCCCAACGCTGCTCACCTGTGTGCCGCTCCACACCCCGCCCAACACTGATCACCTGTGTGCCGCACCACACCTGCCCTAACGCTGCTCACCTGTGTGCCACTCCACACCCTGCCCAACGCTGCTCACCTGCATGCCGCTCCACACCCTGCCCAACGCTACTCACCTGTGTGCCGC
The DNA here is from genome assembly GCF_033958435.1 of Carettochelys insculpta. Classification (NCBI taxonomy): domain Eukaryota; kingdom Metazoa; phylum Chordata; order Testudines; family Carettochelyidae; genus Carettochelys; species Carettochelys insculpta. The sequence goes on from NC_134151.1 coordinate 894,364, forward strand.
TCCACACCCCGCCCAACGCTGCTCACCTGTGCGCCACTTCACACCCTGCCCTAACACTGCTCACCTGTGTGCCACTCCACACCCTGCCCTAACACTGCTCACCTGTGTGCCACTCCACACCCTGCCCAACACTGCTCACCTGTGTGCCGCTCCACACCCTGCCCAACTCTGCTCACCTGTGCGCCACTTCACACCCTGCCCAACACTGCTCACCTGTGTGCCGCTCCACACCCTGCCCAACGCTGCTCACCTGTGCGCCACTCCACACCCTGCCCAACACTGCTCACCTGTGTGCCGCTCCACACCCTGCCCAACGCTGCTCACCTGTGCGCCACTTCACACCCTGCCCAACGCTGCTCACCTGTGTGCCGCTCCACACCCTGCCCTAACACTGCTCACCTGTGTGCCGCTCCACACCCTGCCCAACGCTGCTCACCTGTGTGCCGCTCCACACCCTGCCCAACGCTGCTCACCTGTGTGCCGCACCACACCTGCCCTAACGCTGCTCACCTGTGTGCCACTCCACACCCTGCCCAACGCTGCTCACCTGTGTGCCACTCCACACCCCGCCCAACACTGCTCACCTGTGTGCCGCACCACACCTGCCCTAACACTGCTCACCTGTGTGCCACTCCACACCCTGCCCAACGCTGCTCACCTGTGTGCCGCTCCACACCCCGCCCAACACTGCTCACCTATGTGCCGCTCCACACCCTGCCCCCACACTGATTTCCAGTTGCCGCTGGAAGTTTCCTGCAATGGGGGAGGGACTAAAGCGGCTCTGACAAGGAGACTCCAGCAGAGGAGTGGTGAGTGTTTCCCGGAAAGTTTCCCAGACAATCTCTCCAGAGGATTCCTGTGAAATCTCAGTGTGCGTTTACACACTGGCCTGTCACACTGCTCCGCTGTGTGAGAGACGGTGAAGTGCAAACTACCACCACTCGTCCTTCTGGTGTTACCCTTTCTTCCACCCCCAGAGAGCACAGTGCTGAGGCCAGCGCTGACTCATCCTCAGCGCCAGCAGCTGCAGCAGCTCAGAAAGCTGAGTTCTTCGGCTCTCCGCTCCCGCGTTGTAGGCTCTAGAGATGGGACTGTTAGGGCTGGCTCGACGCCTCTGGAGCAGAGCAGCAGTCCTGCCCACTGCATCACCAGACAAGCCTGCATGTGCTCCACATCGTCTGCCAACTCCACCACTCCACCCGTGACGTTTTGATCAGGGTTGCGTCCACTATCTGCTGTCTCCAGCCCTGCTGAAGTGTCCAGAGGTGGGGTCAGTGCCCTGAATACCACCTAATTCCTTAAAGAGGGGGCAGGTTGTCAGTGCAGTACCAGAGCAACTGGTGGCCTCCTTTGACTGCTGGTATATCTGCCTCAGGCCCATGGCACCGATACATGTCCCGTTCGTCGCCCTTATCCCACGTGCCAGGAGAAATCTGACCAGAGATGTTGAAGTTGCTGTGGCGGCCGATGAGCCTGGACTGCACAGTCTGCTCTCCCTGCAGCGCCAGCAGGTCCAGCAGCTCTGGAGCGCTGCAGGTGGGAGGAGGTTTGCAGTGTGGGGCCACCGTGGTCAGCTGGGCAGATGTGGTGTGAGCGCTCCCTGGCGAACGAGCTAGAAGTGGAACTTCACAAATCCCTGGGCCTTTAGAGAGCCTGGGGGTGAGGCCTGGGCACCTTGGGTCAGGGCAGCGGCGTCTGAGCTGCTGCCCACAGCAGTCAGGATGGACATTGTGGGAGACTCCCCGGAAGCCATTTCCTGTGTCGTAAGAGAGCACCATGTCCACGCTGGCACCCTGGCAACGTGATTTCGGTGCAACAAGCTCTACTCTGCTGCCCTGGCCGGGCAGAGCAGGCGAGTTTTGCTGGCCGAAGGGGCTGTGTGGGGTGCACATCACCACGGCCGTGTGGACAAAGGCTGACTTGTGGTAACAAAACTGGGCAGCATTGACAAGGCCCCACAAAACTCAGGGCGGGTTGCAGTTCCCCACAAACAGCCACCCAAGGCCATACACAGAGCCACAAGGATGTGCAGGCAGACACCACGCACATAGGCATGCATGTGCCCCCCCGGCTGGCAAGCTCCTTCCCTCCCACGCATCTGCACACGTGTACAGCTAGTGCCCCGTCCCCTGGGAGCTGCGCGCAGTCGCCTTCTGTGTTCGGAGATGAAAGGGGCAGCGCTGCTCTGACCTGCTCATATTTCACTCAAATGTTATTTTAACACTTAAAAGGGTAGCAAATACCACGGTGGCTCCTCCTGGCTCGGATCGATATGAGGGCTGCCTGCATCTCACCTGCGCCAGGAGGATGCAGCTTCCCTCTAATGAGCTGCAGAGCCAGTGCTGCAGCGAGAGGCAGGAGGCGCCCGGCACGGCAGGGGTAAGCAGAAGCAGCCGGGGAAGACCAGGGCGGTGCAGATGCTCTGGCTCTTGGCCAGGGTTAAGCGCCTGAGACGAGTCTGCCGTCTGAGGGGTTGATGACAGCTGGGTGCTGTGCCCCATCTGAGGATCAATGGGCCCTGGTTCCTTCATGCTCGCTGCCCCCCACAATGGCGGGGGGGGCACACCTTATCAGCCAGCCACTGACAAGACACTCCAGAGCCACAGACGACAAGGAGAAGCAAGGGGTTATTCCCAGGGAGAATGGCACCTCTCCCTTTGTGGCACAAAGCCGCCTGTGGCAGCTGCCTGCTGTCCGGTGTAACCCAGGGCTCTGCAGCCAGGCCCCTCTGAGCACACTGCTCCATGCACACCTTGGTGGGGGATGGGGTCCCAGCTATGGGCAGGATCTCTGGGGCCTGGAGCTGGGTGCCCTGCCTCTCCCAAGGCCCAGTCCATGCATGTCCCTTGGTGCTGGCGTGGCAGGCTGTGATGAAGTGGGGGATACCTGTGTGTGTGTGAGTGGCTCACAGAGGGTGTGGGGCTCCTGCTGAGGGTAACCCTGACGACCAGGTAACACCTTTGTACTGCAGACAAAGGAGGAGGTGGAGCCTGAGGGGTTTGAATTGGAACTGGGAGTTGGAAGCAGTTAGTCTGGGCTGAGGGAGAGAAAGACAAAGGAGGGGGCAAGGCCCTGGCTCTGGGGGCCCCTCGGGGCCTCCTCTCCCCAACATGGATTGGACTGGCTGTCTCTGCCTGCTGCAGTGACTCCTCTGTACGATGCTGTGTCCTGTCGGCTAATAAACCCGCTGTTCTCCTGCTAAGTGAGAGACTCTCCTGCCTACGGCCGGGGTGCAGAGCTTGGGGGACCCCAGAACCCCATCACACAGGCTCCTTTGACATCTCGGCTCCCCTGCAGCGTGTCTGCTGGTGTAACTACAGCAGCACGGCCCTATCAGCCAACCAGCCCGCTGGAGACACAGAGGGGCCCAGGGCTGGTGCAGTTTGTACCCGCTCTCCACAGGGAAGGAAGCCCACAAAAGCCCCTTTTTACAGCACAGCTGCATCAACCTTTGAGCCCTTGCTAGGAACCCCCCACCCACCTTACCAGCAAACAGTTCCAAAGCGGGGCTGGGCCGGCCCCTACGCTGAGCTCTGCCGGCCGGAGCCGCTTGGTGAGCTGCCCCAGCACCTTGGCAGCAGCTCTCTGTGCTCCCCAGCCAGGGCAGTGTGAGGGGCCTCTACCTCCCGGGGTGCAGGCTGAGCCCCAGTCCCTGCCCCAGCACTCTGCCAGCTCTGCAAGGCCAGCTCCAGCGGCAGAAGGAGCAGGCCTCAGGTGGGCGTGAGGCAGGACAGACGGGAGGGAAGAGAAGCCATGATGACAAAGCAGCAGAACCTTTGGGTGAACCGTGGCTGCCTTTGATCCTGCCCTGGGGGCTGCATTCCCTGCATCCCGCACTTGGGGCTGGACCTGCTCCAGGGCTGGCCTGCCGGGATTCTCTCCTGCTCAGCACACGCGTGGTCAGGTGCCATTTCCTCTGTGATTCTGTGAGGCGCCAGGGCGGGGGCCCGGCCCGGTGCTCCCTGAATGCTGGGTGCACACTCAGGAGAGAGTCCGATGCTGCCCAGCTGATTAGCAGAGCACCCGCAGCCGGGGGCATTTCTATCGGTGGTGCCCATCCACACTTGTTCTGCACACGGGCGGAAAAAGTCCACGCGTAGAGTTCAAAGATTCGAGGGAAGACTGGTCCAGCCTGGGGTCAGCTCTGTGTCTGATTCCCTCCACGGTGCCGGAACAGGCTGCTCGAGCACTGCCAATGCTCCAGGGAACTTGGACTCATTCAGAAAAACAATCTGTGTCTAGCCAGTCCCTGAAGGCCCATTAGAGTCCCAGGGATTAGTTTGAGGGGCCCAGAAGCCATCCCAATGTCACCGGCTTGGTGAGGTCATTGGCTGCAGGGAAGGGTTAACAATTCCTCCTGCGGTTGGGGCAGTCGTCTCGTTTTGCTTTGCTCGCTGCATATTCACCAGGCCTTGGGCATTGGAAGGGGCAGCGAGTCCCAGGTCACCAATCTTAGCACCAGGATTATTTCTCCGAAATCGGGACTGGAAAGCGTGTTTGTTCCTCTTCTGTTTATGATGTATCCAAGATCCAATCACAATGCTGAAATGGGACCATGTGAGGGAGCGAGCCGTCACACAGGAGACATGAACACTCAGCAGTGGGAGAGGAGAGATCGTCCTGTAATTTGTACATGTGGGTTAGCTGGTACCTAACGAGAAAAAGCAAGGAGCCAAGGGAAGCAGGAGAAAATGATTTGCAAACAGAAGCAGGAGCTATTATTCACCATGAATAGCACAAGCAGCTCCAGTAAGTAGCATGGGCCTGAAATTCACAGATAAAATTAAATTGGAAAGAGATCAAAACCGATGTAGGATGGAGAAATAACCCAGAGGGTCCTGCAGTGAGTGCAGGCAGGAAAGAGCAAAATGACTTTCTGTGTGGCAAAAGGCAGCCCGTCCGTTTGTGGGGAAGTGACCTGAGATCCAGAGCGGGTGTGGGGTTGGGGGCGAAACCTGGGGTGCAGCAGTGCAGAGAGCAGGCTGCACGCTATGGAGGAGTTTGCAATGCAACAGAGAAATAAAAGAAGGCCCCTGGGCCTGGAGCCGTTCCTCACTTACTAGTCAGGATGCGCAGGGCTGGTGTCCCTGGCCTCGGTTTTCCAGAAACTGGGCATGAGTGACCTGGTATGGAACACTTGCCGAATGCCTGCTCTGTTCACACCTCCCCAGCACCTGGCACTGGCTGCTCTCGGAAAACAGGACACTGGGCTAGTGGGACCTTTGGCCTCAGCCAGCGTGTCTGCTCTGATGCTCTTACTTTAAACATATTGCAAAATATTTTCACTGCACCACAGGGCGATGGGCGCTCCCTGGCACCACTGGGGAATGTAACACGTCTCCACTGGGCGATGGGCACTCCCTGGCACCACCGGGGAATGTAACACGTCTCCACTGCACCACAGGGCGATGGGCGCTCCCTGGCACCACCGGGGAATGTAACACGTCTCCACTGCACCACAGGGCGATGGGCGCTCCCTGGCACCACCGGGGAATGTAACACGTCTCCACTGCACCGCAGGGCGATGGGCGCTCCCTGGCACCACCGGGGAATGTAACACGTCTCCACTGCACCACAGGGCGATGGGCGCTCCCTGGCACCACTGGGGAATGTAACACGTCTCCACTGGGCGATGGGCGCTCCCTGGCACCACCGGGGAATGTAACATGTCTCCACTGCACCACAGGGCGATGGGCGCTCACTGGCACCACTGGGGAATGTAACACGTCTCCACTGGGCGATGGGCGCTCCCTGGCACCACCGGGGAATGTAACACGTCTCCACTGCACCACAGGGCGATGGGCGCTCCCTGGCACCACTGGGGAATGTAACATGTCTCCACTGCACCACTGGGCGATGGGCACTCCCTGGCACCACTGGGGAATGTAACACATCTCCACTGGGCGATGGGCACTCCCTGGCACCACCAGGGAATGTAACACGTCTCCACTGGGCGATGGGCGCTCCCTGGCACCACTGGGGAATGTAACACGTCTCCACTGGGCGATGGGCACTCCCTGGCACCACCGGGGAATGTAACACGTCTCCACTGGGCGATGGGCGCTCCCTGGCACCACCGGGGAATGTAACACGTCTCCACTGGGCGATGGGCACTCCCTGGCACCACTGGGGAATGTAACACGTCTCCACTGGGCGATGGGCGCTCCCTGGCACCACTGGGGAATGTAACATGTCTCCACTGCACCGCAGGGCGATGGGCGCTCCCTGGCACCACAGGGGAATGTAACACGTCTCCACTGGGCGATGGGCACTCCCTGGCACCACCGGGGAATGTAACACGTCTCCACTGCACCACTGGGCGATGGGCACTCCCTGGCACCACCGGGGAATGTAACACGTCTCCACTGGGCGATGGGCACTCCCTGGCACCACCGGGGAATGTAACACGTCTCCACTGGGCGATGGGCGCTCCCTGGCACCACCGGGGAATGTAACACGTCTCCACTGCACCACAGGGCGATGGGCACTCCCTGGCACCACCGGGGAATGTAACACGTCTCCACTGCACCACAGGGCGATGGGCGCTCCCTGGCACCACCGGGGAATGTAACACGTCTCCACTGCACCACAGGGCGATGGGCGCTCCCTGGCACCACCGGGGAATGTAACACGTCTCCACTGCACCACAGGGCGATGGGCACTCCCTGGCACCACTGGGGAATGTAACATGTCTCCACTGCACCACTGGGCGATGGGCACTCCCTGGCACCACTGGGGAATGTAACACGTCTCCACTGGGCGATGGGCACTCCCTGGCACCACCGGGGAATGTAACACGTCTCCACTGGGCGATGGGCGCTCCCTGGCACCACTGGGGAATGTAACACGTCTCCACTGGGCGATGGGCACTCCCTGGCACCCCCGGGGAATGTAACACGTCTCCACTGGGCGATGGGCGCTCCGTGGCACCACTGGGGAATGTAACATGTCTCCACTGCACCACAGGGCGATGGGCACTCCCTGGCACCACCGGGGAATGTAACACGTCTCCACTGGGCGATGGGCGCTCCCTGGCACCACCGGGGAATGTAACACGTCTCCACTGGGCGATGGGCACTCCCTGGCACCACCGGGGAATGTAACACGTCTCCACTGGGCGATGGGCGCTCCCTGGCACCACTGGGGAATGTAACATGTCTCCACTGCACCACAGGGCGATGGGCGCTCCCTGGCACCACCGGGGAATGTAACACGTCTCCACTGCACCGCAGGGCGATGGGCGCTCCCTGGCACCACCGGGGAATGTAACACGTCTCCACTGCACCACAGGGCGATGGGCGCTCCCTGGCACCACTGGGGAATGTAACACGTCTCCACTGGGCGATGGGCGCTCCCTGGCACCACCGGGGAATGTAACATGTCTCCACTGCACCACAGGGCGATGGGCGCTCACTGGCACCACTGGGGAATGTAACACGTCTCCACTGGGCGATGGGCGCTCCCTGGCACCACCGGGGAATGTAACACGTCTCCACTGCACCACAGGGCGATGGGCGCTCCCTGGCACCACTGGGGAATGTAACATGTCTCCACTGCACCACTGGGCGATGGGCACTCCCTGGCACCACTGGGGAATGTAACACATCTCCACTGGGCGATGGGCACTCCCTGGCACCACCAGGGAATGTAACACGTCTCCACTGGGCGATGGGCGCTCCCTGGCACCACTGGGGAATGTAACACGTCTCCACTGGGCGATGGGCACTCCCTGGCACCACCGGGGAATGTAACACGTCTCCACTGGGCGATGGGCGCTCCCTGGCACCACCGGGGAATGTAACACGTCTCCACTGGGCGATGGGCACTCCCTGGCACCACTGGGGAATGTAACACGTCTCCACTGGGCGATGGGCGCTCCCTGGCACCACTGGGGAATGTAACATGTCTCCACTGCACCGCAGGGCGATGGGCGCTCCCTGGCACCACAGGGGAATGTAACACGTCTCCACTGGGCGATGGGCACTCCCTGGCACCACCGGGGAATGTAACACGTCTCCACTGCACCACTGGGCGATGGGCACTCCCTGGCACCACCGGGGAATGTAACACGTCTCCACTGGGCGATGGGCACTCCCTGGCACCACCGGGGAATGTAACACGTCTCCACTGGGCGATGGGCGCTCCCTGGCACCACCGGGGAATGTAACACGTCTCCACTGCACCACAGGGCGATGGGCACTCCCTGGCACCACCGGGGAATGTAACACGTCTCCACTGCACCACAGGGCGATGGGCGCTCCCTGGCACCACCGGGGAATGTAACACGTCTCCACTGCACCACAGGGCGATGGGCGCTCCCTGGCACCACCGGGGAATGTAACACGTCTCCACTGCACCACAGGGCGATGGGCACTCCCTGGCACCACTGGGGAATGTAACATGTCTCCACTGCACCACTGGGCGATGGGCACTCCCTGGCACCACTGGGGAATGTAACACGTCTCCACTGGGCGATGGGCACTCCCTGGCACCACCGGGGAATGTAACACGTCTCCACTGGGCGATGGGCGCTCCCTGGCACCACTGGGGAATGTAACACGTCTCCACTGGGCGATGGGCACTCCCTGGCACCCCCGGGGAATGTAACACGTCTCCACTGGGCGATGGGCGCTCCGTGGCACCACTGGGGAATGTAACATGTCTCCACTGCACCACAGGGCGATGGGCACTCCCTGGCACCACCGGGGAATGTAACACGTCTCCACTGGGCGATGGGCGCTCCCTGGCACCACCGGGGAATGTAACACGTCTCCACTGGGCGATGGGCACTCCCTGGCACCACCGGGGAATGTAACACGTCTCCACTGGGCGATGGGCGCTCCCTGGCACCACTGGGGAATGTAACATGTCTCCACTGCACCACAGGGCGATGGGCGCTCCCTGGCACCACCGGGGAATGTAACACGTCTCCACTGCACCGCAGGGCAATGGGCGCTCCCTGGCACCACCGGGGAATGTAACACGTCTCCACTGCACCGCAGGGCGATGGGCGCTCCCTCGCACCACCGGGGAATGTAACACGTCTCCACTGGGCGATGGGCACTCCCTGGCACCACCGGGGAATGTAACACGTCTCCACTGGGCGATGGGCGCTCCCTGGCACCACTGGGGAATGTAACACGTCTCCACTGCACCACAGGGCGATGGGCGCTCCCTGGCACCACCGGGGAATGTAACACGTGTCCACTGCACCACAGGGCGATGGGCACTCCCTGGCACCACCAGGGAATGTAACATGTCTCCACTGGGCGATGGGCGCTCCCTGGCACCACCGGGGAATGTAACATGTCTCCACTGCACCACAGGGCGATGGGCACTCCCTGGCACCACCGGGGAATGTAACATATCTCCACTGCACCACAGGGCGATGGGCGCTCCCTGGCACCACTGGGGAATGTAACACGTCTCCACTGCACCGCAGGGCGATGGGCACTCCCTGGCACCACCGGGGAATGTAACACGTCTCCACTGGGCGATGGGCGCTCCCTGGCAGCACTGGGGAATGTAACACGTCTCCACTGCACCACAGGGCGATGGGCGCTCCCTGGCACCACCGGGGAATGTAACACGTCTCCACTGCACCGCAGGGCGATGGGCGCTCCCTGGCACCACCGGGGAATGGAAGCACTCTCTCCCCTGGCCCATTTTGACCTGCCTTACTTCTTCCACAACTCACATGAGCTTCATTCATCCATTGGTTCCATATCTCAGCATCATGGGTGTGGCTCCCAGGTGCACATAAAGAGCACATCAGTGAGACGCACAATGGGGTAAGTAGAAGTGTAAGACTTGTCGCCTCATTTAGTGTCCTCTGCTAGGCAGATGTTAGTGGTTCAGAGAGTCCTTCCAGTCTGACTTCTGCCCTTAAGTCAAGGTTCTCAGTGTTGCCAGCAGACTTCAGTTCAGCCTTTCTCCTTCTGCATTGCCCTGAGGGTGGCATGGAGTTCTGCAGGAGGTTTCCTCTCTACAACAATGCTGTAAATCAATTAATTTCAAACTTTGGCCCTGGTAGATCCTTTTGGGGAAACCCAATTTTAACACAAAGTCCTTAAAGATCTGGTCTGCCACATTCTTCCCTGACTTTGTTGTGGCAGGGTCAGGTTGAACAAACCTAGTGAAGTTATTATCCACTCTGACTGAAATGTGTTCCTCTCCCCCTTTGCTCCTCTCTAGGTGCAAGAAGTTTATTAAGACAAGCTCAAATGGTTCTGTCACAGCAATGTTAGTTAGGGTCCTCTGGTAGGCAAGTGATATTTCTTTTGTCTGACAACATAATGGTCAATGTCCCTCTTCATCTGTGACCATAAAACTGATCTCCCGTGAAACTGAGTACTCACACTGCTCCGAGATGTCACCGCTTGTCAAGTACTTCGCAATACGTTCACCTTGTGCATTTTTCCGATAATACGAGGTGAGTTTCATAACTTGGTTTGCTGATAAAATATTCCATCTCTGTTCAAACACACCCAGGCCATTTGCACATCAGGCTGGGGATTTCACACACTCTCTTGTGTTCTCTTGGTAGTTAGGCTTCAGCTTTACCAGGAAGAATGTTATCAGTAGCTGGATTTTCCTTCTGAGCTGGCAAAATGTCTGCTCACAGAATAGGCTTTATTGTGGATTTAATGCCCACGAAGACGTCAGCTACTGCCCAGCTTTTTAAATCCTGGCTTGACGTAGACATGGCTGGGATGATTTAGATGGGGTTGGCCCTGGTTTGGCAGGGGGCTGGACTCGATGACCTCCTGGGGTCCCTTCCAGCTGGAGGATACTATGATTCTATGACTGATAGCAATAATGCTAATGGGGCACCTTGCCATCTCTGTGCCCACAGGGATTGTGAGTTTACATTTACAGCACCTATGCACCATCTCATCCTGTGACACGGTTTTCCACATCAAGGGCCATTTGGGATAAAGAATCTGTCCCCTATTAGACTTCCCAGGTGACATTTACCTTTGAAGGTGAAGCCAGTTAATTCCACGACCCACCCGGGTGCTGTGTCGTTCAGCCTGGCAGAGGTGAAGAATTCAGGTCAGTGGGTTCTTCTCACTGACAGCTGGGCATGGGGAAATCGGTCAGTGACAGTCCCCTTCACAGCTAGAGAGTCCAGCTTCCCCGAGGGAAGGCAACCATTCTTCTCTCTCGCAGCTAGTGCTCCTTCCCCCACCACTGATGGCTCTTGCTTTGCCATTGGTCCAAGGCTGCCTCTAGTCCCTTAATGGAAGCCTCCATGTGAAGAGTAAAGGATAAGGAAAACTCAGGGCAGGCGGGAACTGAGAGCTTTGCTAGTCAAGAGAGATCACCAATGTCTCGTCAGTTGCAGCGGAGGCAGCCTAATGCCTTGGTAAAGGCCCTGGTTCTTGGTGGTTTCTCTGCGAAACACTGAACACCAAGATGACAGACAGCTGGATCTGGCTTGTGCCCATCAGCAGGTGCCGCCGTTCCCACACAAGGCCGTGTTTAGAAACTTTCATCCAACCTTCCTGTCTCTTTGACTGTTGCAATCAGGCATGGAGCGCCCCAAGCACCTGAGCTGCACAAGGCCTTCTGTGTACACCATGCAGAGGCAACAGGTAGACTTGTTAACCCGACAGGACTCTGCTCCATTCATACAAACCCCAGGGAGTAGTGGAGGGTTTGGGGCGACGCTTTGTTCAGCTGCAAACCCCAACGTCAGATGGAGAAGCAAGATTCAACTTCTCGTCCATTCAGCAATGTTGGTGTAACTCTGCCTGCTGTGACCCAAGAGGCTGGGCACCAACCTCCACAGCAGCAGAGTAAGCAGCTGGGCCCAAGTGCCAGACTGGTTGTGAGTTCTACACTTGGATTTCACCAGCCAGCTATCAGGTGTGCACTCTGCCAGTACTAAAGCTGCCTTACCACCGAGTCACAGACTCTCCCCTTGGAGACGCAGCTGAGCTGCCTTTGTGACAGCTGGTCCCATCCACCCAGGTGCGCAGTGATGGCTGCTCAGGTTGCTTCCAGCCCCGAAGGGCCTGTCACTTACCCCAGCTTAACTGCACTTTAGATCTCACCTCAGAGGAAAGGCTTGTGGCCACTCCTATCATAAACTAGCTAAAGACTGATCAGCTAGGAGAGGGCACCCAGGGAATGGTGGCCAAGGGGGCAGCAGGTCGAGACAGATCTGGACTAAGGAGCTAGTCTTGTGTTTCTGAGGGCTCTCTAATCAGGGAGCTCTCTGGGTCCTTGAGGCTAATGCAGCCAAGCGCTGGCGACCTGTCACTTGTGCCTGGAAAGGCTTTGCACCCAGACACCAAACAGCACAGAGATCACTAGTTCCTTTGTTCGGGGCTCTTATCACCAGGACATAGCTCCTATTGTAGCCCCACTAGCATTCAGGCTTGGAGACTCAGCTTCTTGCGAGGCAAAGACGTCCTGCCTGAAGCACCTCTTTGGCTCTTGTTCTGCTCCGGAGGGCAGCAGGGAAAGTTCTGCCACAGCTTCATGTCAGTAGCACCTTCTAGCTCTGTTCTGGCAGGCCCAGAGCAGCCTCCCCCTTGAGGGGCTCCTGACGCTCAGCATGGGGCAAAGTGCCTCAGCACAGCCACCATGTGCCCTTTTGAATCACCCTAGAGGGAGCCGCTCCACCCAGGCCAGCTCTGCCAGTCAGTCCGGGTGCCGTAAAGGCTTCTTAAAAACCCACCTTCTTCCTTGGATGCACATAACAAATTTTCTGCTGGGGGCTGGCCTTGAATGCCCGTCCAGGTTGTCTGAAGCAACTGGAATTTCTCAGCCCTTTCTGGATGGTCTCTGCTCCTCTTGCTGTCGGCTGGAGATAGAAAATCCGATCTAGCAGACCCAGTGACGTCAGCAGTCCTGGAGCCTCCTGCTCTGCACCATCTCGCTGCTTGGCTGGGCTTGGTCCAAGCCAAATGGCTTTTTGCTGTAAACTTATGAGCCAGGGCTGGCTGAGAAACAGGGCCAGGTGTGGGCAGGAGTTCTGGCCCCCGCCCTGGGAGCTCCTGCACCCCCGGCTAAGCAGCCAGCGGAGCCAGCGGGATATTGTTTGTCAAGACACGACATTTGTGACTGTGACAGTGGCTGGTTTCAGCCCCACAAACAGAGTGGGAGTGAGGGCTGGGACACTCAGCGGGCATGTGGGAAAGCTGGAGCCCCCCTCCCCCCTAAGGTGGCAAAGGGCTTTAACCACCCCCATTTGAGGTGAGCCTGCCTGCCAGGCGAGGGGTGCTGGGGCGCAGGGCTCTTGCCACCTTGGCTGGAGGAGCTGTGCCACTGACTGTGTCTGGACTCGCACCCCCCCGGATGACAAGTGACTGCCAGCGGGGCAGGGCTGTTGGTGGCAAAGCCCAGCCCAGCCCAGCCCCTTGTGGTGGGGAGGGGGGGCAGCATTTGTCAGCACTGAGCACTCACCCCTCTGGCCGCTAGTGATGGGCTGCGTCGACAGCCTTGTCGCCAAACGCCGCCTCACGCAGACACACCCACCTCACTTGCTGACGGCCGGCGGGAGCGACTGGCGAGCTCGGCAGGGCCCTCGCCAGGGCTGTGAGCAGCGCCCGCTCTGCTTGGCTGGCTGGTGAGTTATCTACACGCAGCTGGCAGCTGCAGGGGGAGTCGACGTGTCCCAGCCTCTGTGCATGCCAGCTCTGCCGTCGCGCGCTCCTTGCAGGGGGCCTTAGCGGGGCGCCAGCGGGAAATGTCACACGTGCACTTCCATCACCACCCTGCTTTCGGAAGGAGCTCTCCCCTCAAGGGTCACTGGCGCCGGCCCCCTCGCTCAGAGTCCTGCTGCAGGCTTGCTGCGTGCCAGCAGACACCACCATGGCAGAGACATGGGGCTGAGTCTGCCGGCTGGCTAACACAGGGCCTCCCAAGCCTTTCAGCATCGTGCCCCCTTCCGATTTTTGACAAAGCCTCACGCTCCCCCATCTCTTCTCTACCACCATCCAGCCCTCGCCACAACCCATTCCATTTGTGAGTTACAATAAACACAAACACTGCCTGAGCCCCGTGCCAGCTGCCAGAACCGATCGCAACAGCCACCTGCACGGCTAAGACCTGTGCTGCCAAAGCCCCACGCCACCAGGGCCAGCCACCCACCTGGCAGCCTGAGCTGCTCAAGCCTCACGTTGCTGGGGCCAGCTACCCGCCTGCCAGCCCAAGCCACCCGAGCCCCACGCTGCCAGTGCCAGCTGCTAGCTCGAGTCGCCTGAACCCTGCGCTGCTGAGGCCAGTCCTGCAAGCTGCCGGCACAAGCCCCTCCCGTCCCACAAAGCCAGGCACCCCCAGACCCCCGTTCTTACCCCATCCCCCTCACCTGAGCCAGACACCGCCAACCCCCCTATCTAACCCCATTCTCCCCACCCTCACTCATCTTTGCAGGAGGCAGTTAGCTCCATGTGGGTCTTTGCCAGCTGTCTGCTTTTTATAGCAGCTGCGGCAGGTCATCCACCTAAAATGGCAGGGGCTGGGAGCTGGAAGCAAAGGCCGATGCTTCCTTCAGGTGGGGGGCTGGGTCCCCTGGCACCTCCCCCCCCGGTATTTCTTCACGCCCCCTAGTTTGGGCAGCCATGGGCTAATAGGGTGCTGGACAAGCAGCCAAGGCGGGATAGTTTGCAATGCCCGGGATCGATGTTCCCAGACACGTTTTCTATCCACTTGCAGAATAAATTTTATTGTGGGCACTGAGGCATGTGTAGACGCGCACCATGAGACCAAACACACGCTGCCGGCAGTGAGCTGCTGTGGGGGCTCTGCTCGTCAGCTGGGCGGCACCCCAATTGCTCACTGGAGGCCCCTGCCCCCAGCACCCAGCCTCCGGGGAACACTGATCAGACCACCTGCTGGGCCTGTGCTGCCGCTGCCTGAGGTTGGGAGTGAAAGGCCACGGCAGAACCAGGAGCTGTGTGTTTATATTACCTGTCTGTGCATCAGCTATCGACTCCTCCTGAGCACGTGTGTGTCTGCAGAGGCCCCGCCTGCCACTACCTGTGCCCTCTCTCCGCTCCATACCTCTGACAAAGTGGCCTTTGCCCACAAAAGCTGGTGCCCAAATAAATCTGTTTGTCTTCAAGGTGCCCCAGGACTCAGATACAGACTAATGCGACGAGCCCTCTGCGATCGGTCTGTGCAGCCGTTCACCTGCAGCTGCAGGTCGTGGTACTTGCTTGCCCTGAGCGTGCCCTGGTTTTGCAGAGCCTGGCCTGGGTGAGCAGACTGTGTGCTGGCTGCCTCATGGAGTGATGGCTGGGAGCGACCTGGGAGCGCCAGTGACAGGATGCCTTGGCTGGGAAGCAGCTGCTCTGCCTCCAGGTCAGCCAGGCAGGTTGGCTCAGGCAGCAGGCACGAGATCAGACCAGACCAGAGATGCCGAGCTGGGTTTGGGCTCCTGCTTCCTGCGAGCGCTTTGCACCATTGAGCCGTTGGGCTGAGAGCGCAGAACGAAGTGTTTGTGAAATTAATTAAGACAACAGAGGCCTGAAGAAAGCGAAAGTTAATTAGTCACGGCAATCAGTTAGATGTGATCCAAAGGAACAAACAAAGCGTTAGAGGCATGTCACTGGTGGCAGGCTGCTTCTCCGGCAAAGGGATTACGCGGAGATTTCCACCAAAGGGAGATGGCTTTGTACTGCTGCTCCTTATGTAATTGGGGATTTAGAAGCGGCACAAAGAGTCATTACCACAACGGTTCTTTGTAAGAGAAAAAAGTTGACATTTCTGAAGCACAGGAGGGAGCAGCAAAACAAGACAAATCAATAAGCGTGCACGTTGGAAACGGGGCTCTCTGTACTGAGCGTGCTGGCGTGCAGATCACAGTGCTGGGTGAGCCATGGGCGGGAGGGACGGTGCCAGCACAGAAACGCAGGCAGCACACGCAAAGGCTCTGGGCATGGCAGGACAGCAGAGGGGCTCAGAGACCGGCAAACACCGAACACAGCAAAGCGTGCACAGAGTGGCGCTGCCCCCTTCCACCGTGTCTCTGCAGCACTGGAGAGCTGCTGCCAGTGACACAGCTCTGTGGCAGGAAGCCTGCTGAGCACAAGGACAGAGACGTGTGCGTCTTTGCAGGCATGTCCCCTGTGCTTCCCAAAGCTGAAGGGAAACAGCTGGCTAGGCGTGCAAACCATGGTGTGCATGTGCTCACTAACAGTGAGAAGCAGGGGGTGTGAATGCACATTGGTGGGGGAAGCAGAGGGGTGTGAATGAATGCCAGCAGGGCACATGGGGCTGAAAGCATGCCATGCTGGGGCAGAAGGGTGTGAATGCTCACAGATGGGAGGACTGCATGCTGTTGTGGGAAGCAGAGGGGTGGGAGTACATGCCTATTGGCAGCTGGGTGTGTACGCACACTGGTACGGGAAGAGAGTGTGAATGAACACTGGTGCAGGAAGAGGGGTGTGATTGCACACTGGTGCAGGCAGAGGGGTGTGATTGCACACTGGTGCGGGCAGAGGGTTGTGAATGCATGCAGGTGTGGGCAGAGGAGTGTGAATTCACACTGGTGCAGGAAAAGGGTGTGAATGCACACTGGTGTGGGCAGAGGGGTGTGAACGTACAGTGGCATGGGAAGAGGGGTGTGATTGCACACTGGTGCATGATGAGGGGTGTGAATGCACACTGGTGCGGACGGAGGGGTGTGATTGCACACTGGTGCAGGAAGAGGGTGTGAATGCACACTGGTGAGGGCCGAGGGGTGTGACCGCAGAAGGAAAATGCATGACACTGGGCGATGCAAAGGAGACCCATGGAAGCACGGCTGTGCAGAGGATGGTGTCTGCCAGGCAAAGCCCCCGATGGGCCGAAGGTGTGGCAGTGGAAGCCAGGCAGGTTTAAAATGTGAGCCTCTGGGGCAACTGAAGCCAAATAAAGGCCATGACAATGTCTCCTGCAGGGCGCCGACTGTGCATCTGAGGGGAGGGCATGTCCTTTAAGGGAGGCTCTGCAGTGAAGAAGCCCTGTCTGTGTGGTAACGAGACACAACCCAGCTGGTGCCAAGGCATCGGGTCACACCAGCCCTCTCTCGGCTCGGCAGGAATCAGAGCTTGCCCAGCCCAGGCCTGGAGAACACCTGCTTTCTCCCATCCATGTGGGTGAGTCAGGGCCATGGAGCTGAGCTGGGAATACTGGAGGCAGCTAATCCTGAGTTTTCTGCTTGAGCTCTCTCGGTTATCTCTGCCTCTCTGCCACAGTTAACAACGTGAATTATTTACTGGGATTCTGGCAGCTCCGTTTCTTCAGAGCAGGCACAGGGCTCCCAGGCCCAGCCTCCACGCTCAGCAGCCAGCCAGGGAGTGAGAGCTCTGGCGCACAGGGGCCTGGAGGCCAGAAGAGGAGGACAGGGAGCGACACTTGTCCAGGAAGGGGCTCGGCAGGGTCAGGGAGCCGCACACCTCCCACACACAAAGTCCTGATTAAGTTACACACTTGATACTCTGCCACGCCCAGCCACAGTCTGACACCCAGCCACAGTCTGACACCCAGCCACGGTGCCACAACCACCCACGCTGCCACACCCAGCCAGAGTCTGACACCCAGCCACGCTGCCACAACCACCCACGCTGCCACACCCAGCCAGAGTCTGACACCCAGACACGCTGCCACAACCACCCACGCTGCCTCACCCAGCCAGAGTCTGACACCCACCCACGCTGCCACAACCACCCACGCTGCCACACCCAGCCAGAGTCTGACACCCAGACACGCTGCCACAACCACCCACGCTGCCACACCCAGCCAGCGTCCACACCCAGCCACCCTGCCACACCCAGCCAGCGTCCACACCCAGCCACCCTGCCACTACCACCCACGCTGCCACACCCAGCCAGAGTCTGACACCCAGCCACGCTGCCACACCCAGCCACGCTGCCACACCCAGCCAGCGTCCACAACCACCCACGCTGCCACAACCACCCACGCTGCCACACCCAGCCAGAGTCTGACACCCAGACACGCTGCCACAACCACCCACGCTGCCACACCCAGCCACACTCCCCACCCCACCCACGCTGCCACACCCAGCCAGCGTCCACAACCACCCACGATGCCACACCCAGCCAGTGTCTGACACCCAGACACCCTGCCACAACCACCCACGCTGCCACACCCAGCCAGCATCCACACCCACCACGCTGCCACACCCACCCACGCTGCCACACCCAGCCAGAGTCTGACACCCAGCCACCCTGCCACAACCACCCACGCTGCCACACCCAGCCAGCGTCCACAACCACCCACGCTGCCACACCCAGCCAGAGTCTGACACCCAGCCACCCTGCCACAACCACCCACGCTGGCACACCCAGCCAGCGTCCACAACCACCCACGCTGCCACTACCACCCACGCTGCCACACCCAGCCAGATTCTGACACCCAGCCGCGCTGCCACACCCAGCCACGTTGCCACACCCAGCCAGCGTCCACAACCACCCACGCTGCCACACCCAGCCAGAGTCTGACACCCAGCCACGGTGCCACAACCACCCACGCTGCCACACCCAGCCAGCGTCCACACCCAGCCATGCTGCCACAACCACCCACGCTGCCACACCCAGCCACGCTGCCACAACCACCAACACTGCCACACCCAGCCAGAGTCTGACACCCAGCCACGGTGCCACAACCACCCACGCTGCCACACCCAGCCAGCGTCCACACCCACCCACGCTGCCACAACCACCCACGCTGCCACACCCAGCCAGAGTCTGACACCCAGCCACGGTGCCACAACCACCCACGCTGCCACACCCAGCCAGCGTCCACACCCACCCACGCTGCCACAACCACCCACGCTGCCACACCCAGCCAGAGTCTGACACCCAGCCACGCTGCCACAACCACCCACGCTGCCACACCCAGCCAGAGTCTGACACCCAGACACGCTGCCACACCCACCCACGCTGCCACACCCAGCCAGAGTCCGACACCCAGACACGCTGCCACAACCACCCACGCTGCCACACCCAGCCAGAGTCTGACACCCAGCCACGCTGCCACAACCACCCACGCTGCCACACCCAGCCAGAGTCTGACACCCACCCACACTGCCACACCCAGCCAGAGTCTGACACCCAGCCACGGTGCCACAACCACCAACGCTGCCACACCCAGCCACAGTCTGACACCCACCCACGCTGCCACACCCAGCCAGCATCCACAACCACCCACGCTGCCACAACCACCCACGCTGCCACACCCAGCCAGAGTCTGACACCCAGACACGCTGCCACAACCACCCACGCTGCCACACCCAGCCAGCATCCACACCCAGCCACCCTGCCACAACCACCCACGCTGCCACACCCAGCCAGAGTCTGACACGCAACCATGCTGCCACAACCACCCACGCTGCCACACCCAGCCAGCGTCCACAACCACCCATGCTGCCACAACCACCCACGCTGCCACACCCAGCCAGAGTCTGACACCCAGCCACGGTGCCACAACCACCCACGCTGCCACACCCAGCCAGAGTCTGACACCCAGACACGCTGCCACAACCACGCACGCTGCCACACCCAGCCAGCATCCACACCCAGCCACCCTGCCACACCCAGCCAGAGTCTGACACCCAGCCACGGTGCCACAACCACCCACGCTGCCACACCCAGCCAGAGTCTGACACCCAGACACGCTGCCACAACCACCAACGCTGCCACACCCAGCCACAGTCTGACACCCACCCACGCTGCCACACCCAGCCAGCATCCACAACCACCCACGCTGCCACAACCACCCACGCTGCCACAACCACCCACGCTGCCACACCCAGCCAGAGTCTGACAACCAGCCACGGTGCCACAACCACCCACGCTGCCACACCCAGCCAGAGTCTGACACCCAGACACGCTGCCACAACCACCCACGCTGCCACACCCAGCCAGCATCCACACCCAGCCACCCTGCCACAACCACCCACGCTGCCACACCCAGCCAGAGTCTGACACGCAACCATGCTGCCACAACCACCCACGCTGCCACACCCAGCCAGCGTCCACAACCACCCATGCTGCCACACCCAGCCAGAGTCTGACACCCAGACACGCTGCCACAACCACCCACGCTGCCACACCCAGCCAGCATCCACAACCACCCACGCTGCCACACCCAGCCAGTGTCTGACACCCAGCCACGCTGCCACACCTAACCACGCTGCCACACCCAGCCAGCATCCACACCCAGACACCCTGCCACAACCACCCACGCTGCCACACCCAGCCAGAGTCTGACACCCAGCCACCCTGCCACAACCACCCACGCTGCCACACCCAGCCAGCGTCCACAACCACCCACGCTGCCACACCCAGCCAGAGTCTGACACCCAGCCACCCTGCCACAACCACCCACGCTGGCACACCCAGCCAGCGTCCACACCCAGCCACGCTGCCACTATCACCCACGCTGCCACACCCAGCCAGTGTCTGACACCCAGCCACGCTGCCACACCTACCCATGCTGCCACACCCAGCCAGCATCCACACCCAGACACCCTGCACAACCACCCACACTGCCACACCCAGCCAGCATCCACACCCAGCCATGCTGCCACAACCACCCACGCTGCCACACCCAGCCAGCGTCCACAACCACCCACGCTGCCACACCCAGCCAGAGTCTGACACCCAGCCACCCTGCCACAACCACCCACGCTGGCACACCCAGCCAGCGTCCACAACCACCCACGCTGCCACACCCAGCCAGAGTCTGACACCCAGCCACGGTGCCACAACCACCCACGCTGCCACACCCAGCCAGCGTCCACACCCACCCACGCTGCCACAACCACCCACGCTGCCACACCCAGCCAGAGTCTGACACCCAGCCACGCTGCCACAACCACCCACGCTGCCACACCCAGCCAGAGTCTGACACCCAGACACGCTGCCACAACCACCCACGCTGCCACACCCAGCCAGAGTCCGACACCCAGACACGCTGCCACAACCACCCACGCTGCCACACCCAGCCAGAGTCTGACACCCAGCCACGCTGCCACAACCACCCACGCTGCCACACCCAGCCAGAGTCCGACACCCAGCCACGCTGCCACAACCACCCACGCTGCCACACCCAGCCAGCGTCTGACACCCAGCCACGCTGCCACACCCAGCCAGCGTCCACAACCACCCACGATGCCACACCCAGCCAGTGTCTGACACCAAGCCACCCTGCCACAACCACCCACGCTGCCACACCCAGCCAGAGTCTGACACCCAGACACGCTGCCACAACCACCAACTCTGCCACACCCAGCCACAGTCTGACACACACCCACGCTGCCACACCCAGCCAGCATCCACAACCACCCATGCTGCCACAACCACCCACGCTGCCACACCCAGCCAGAGTCTGACACCCAGCCACGGTGCCACAACCACCCACGCTGCCACACCCAGCCAGAGTCTGACACTCAGACACGCTGCCACAACCACCCACGCTGCCACACCCAGCCAGAGTCTGACACCCACCCACACTGCCACACCCAGCCAGAGTCTGACACCCAGCCACGGTGCCACAACCACCCACGCTGCCACACCCAGCCAGAGTCTGACACCCAGACACGCTGCCACAACCACCAACGCTGCCACACCCAGCCACAGTCTGACACCCACCCACGCTGCCACACCCAGCCAGCATCCACAACCACCCACGCTGCCACAACCACCCACGCTGCCACAACCACCCACGCTGCCACACCCAGCCAGAGTCTGACAACCAGCCACGGTGCCACAACCACCCACGCTGCCACACCCAGCCAGAGTCTGACACCCAGACACGCTGCCACAACCACCCACGCTGCCACACCCAGCCAGAGTCTGACACCCAGCCACGCTGCCACAACCACCCACGCTGCCACACCCAGCCAGAGTCTGACACCCAGACACGCTGCCACAACCACCCACGCTGCCACACCCAGCCAGAGTCTGATACCCAGCCACGGTGCCACAACCACCCACGCTGCCACACCCAGCCAGAGTCTGACACCCAGACACGCTGCCACAACCACCCACGCTGCCACACCCAGCCAGAGTCTGACACCCACCCACACTGCCACACCCAGCCAGAGTCTGACACCCAGCCACGGTGCCACAACCACCCACGCTGCCACACCCAGCCAGAGTCTGACACCCAGACACGCTGCCACAACCACCAACGCTGCCACACCCAGCCACAGTCTGACACCCACCCACGCTGCCACACCCAGCCAGCATCCACAACCACCCACGCTGCCACAACCACCCACGCTGCCACAACCACCCACGCTGCCACACCCAGCCAGAGTCTGACAACCAGCCACGGTGCCACAACCACCCACGCTGCCACACCCAGCCAGAGTCTGACACCCAGACACGCTGCCACAACCACCCACGCTGCCACACCCAGCCAGAGTCTGACACCCAGCCACGCTGCCACAACCACCCACGCTGCCACACCCAGCCAGAGTCTGACACCCAGACACGCTGCCACAACCACCCACGCTGCCACACCCAGCCAGAGTCTGACACCCACCCACACTGCCACACCCAGCCAGAGTCTGACACCCAGCCACGGTGCCACAACCACCCACGCTGCCACACCCAGCCAGAGTCTGACACCCAGACACGCTGCCACAACCACCAACGCTGCCATACCCAGCCACAGTCTGACACCCACCCACGCTGCCACACCCAGCCAGCATCCACAACCACCCACGCTGCCACAACCACCCACGCTGCCACACCCAGCCAGAGTCTGACAACCAGCCACGGTGCCACAACCACCCACGCTGCCACACCCAGCCAGAGTCTGACACCCAGACACGCTGCCACAACCACCCACGCTGCCACACCCAGCCAGCATCCACACCCAGCCACCCTGCCACAACCACCCACGCTGCCACACCCAGCCAGAGTCTGACACGCAACCATGCTGCCACAACCACCCACGCTGCCACACCCAGCCAGTGTCTGACACCCAGCCACGCTGCCACAACCACCCACGCTGCCACACCCAGCCAGCATCCACACCCCGACACCCTGCCACAACCACTCACGCTGCCACACCCAGCCAGCGTCCACACCCAGCCATGCTGCCACAACCACCCACGCTGCCACACCCAGCCACGCTGCCACAACCACCAACACTGCCACACCCAGCCAGCGTCTGACACCCAGACACCCTGCCACAACCACCCACGCTGCCTCACCGAGCCAGCGTCCACACCCATCCACCCTGCCACTACCACCCACGCTGCCACACCCAGCCAGAGTCTGACACCCAGCCACGCTGCCACACCCAGCCACGCTGCCACACCCAGCCAGCGTCCACAACCACCCACGCTGCCACAACCACCCACGCTGCCACACCCAGCCAGAGTCTGACACCCAGACACGCTGCCACAACCACCCACGCTGCCACACCCAGCCACACTCCCCACCCCACCCACGCTGCCACAACCAGCCAGTCTGCCACCCAGCCACGCTGCCCCAACCACCCACTCTGCCACACCCAGCCACGCTGCCACAACCACCCACGCTACCACACCCAGCCACGCTCCCCACCCCACCCACGCTGCCATGCCCAGCCAGTCTGACACCCAGCCACGCTGCCACAACCAGCCACTCTGCCAGATCCAGCCACAGGTTCACACCCAGCAATGCTCATATTTGATCAGTAGTAAAATATCTTAAAACTCTCTTGAGCCTTCCTCTCCGGCAGCTCCCTGTGAGCCCTGCACCCACAGCAGAAGTTGCAGAAATAGCACAGCATCCTTGGCTCATTCTTCCAGCACTGCACTTCAAGCCCAGCATGCGTTTCCTGAAGGCACTAGTAAATCCCTCCTGCCTTTAAGGGTCCGGAGCATTTCAAATACCTATCAAATGCCTGTGATTTGGGGTTTGAAAACACTCATCTCTAGACAACAGCAAAATCACAGATCTGAGGGTCTATGAACACGTTAGCTCTGTGTTTGTCAGCGCGCCCAGCACAGCTATTTCCATCCACCACAGGCTGTTTGTCCACAACTATTGTCATTCTGGACTGTGTGTGTGCTGGAGAACGAATGTCTCAGCACCTCAGATTCCCGCAAGTGTAAAGCCGTGCAGTTCCAGTGACTTTCCTATTATCCTCAGCTCACGGGGACAGCCAGGAAGCTCCAGCAGAAGAGCTGGCCTGTCTTTGCAGCCCTGGGCATGCAAAGCAGAGTGCGATATCAACCAGTGCCGTGCCGTTCGCTTGTGCCTGCAGCCCTGCCTATGACCGGCGGGCAGATGTGGGCCTGCCGCACGCCATGGCCTGCCCAGGGATCTCTCTCCACCTGACGTGTGAGCGGAGAAGCTGGGCCCTTCCGCCAACAGGAGGAGGCCAGTAAATGAGATACAAGCTCTCACCTTGACGCCCTACCACACGGGGCCAGCACTGCCCACACGGCAACATGCAGGCTGGCTCAGAGAATGCTACCAACGTATTTTACGGTGTTTGCCGGATTAACGGCTGTCAGTGGGGGCTGGGCTGTGCCGTGTACAGTTGGGTGCATGGCTGTCAGTGGACGTTGGGCTGTACCATGTACACTTAGGAAATGGCTGTCAATGGAGGTTGGGTTGTGCCATGTCCTGTTGGGAAAAGGCTGTCAGTGGAGGTTGGGTTGTACCATGTACAGTTAGGAAATGGCTGTCAGTGGAGGTTGGGTTGTGCCATGTCCTGTTGGGAAGAGGCTGTCAGCGGAGGTTGGGTTGTACCATGTACAGTTAGGTGCATGGCTGTGAGTGGAGGTTGGGTTGTACCATGTACAGTTAGGTGCATGGCTGTGAGTGGAGGTTGGGCTGTACCATGTACAGTTAGGTGCATGGCTGTGAGTGGAGGTTGGGCTGTACCATGTACAGTTAGGTGCATGGCTGTCAGTGGAGGTTGGGTTGTACCATGTACAGTTAGGAAATGGCTGTTAGTAGAGGTTGGGTTGTGCCATGTCCTGTTGGGAAGAGGCTGTCAGCGGAGGTTGGGTTGTACCATGTACAGTTAGGTGCATGGCTGTCAGTGGAGGTTGGGCTGTACCATGTACAGTTAGGTGCATGGCTGTCAGTGGAGGTTGGGCTGTACCATGTACAGTTAGGAAATGGCTGTGAGTGGAGGTTGGGCTGTACCATGTACAGTTAGGTGCATGGCTGTCAGTGGAGGTTGGGCTGTACCATGTACAGTTAGGTGCATGGCTGTCAGCGGAGGTTGGGTTGTACCATGTACAGTTAGGTGCATGGCTGTGAGTGGAGGTTGGGCTGTACCATGTACAGTTAGGTGCATGGCTGTCAGTGGAGGTTGGGCTGTACCATGTACAGTTAGGTGCATGGCTGTCAGTGGAGGTTGGGTTGTACCATGTACAGTTAGGAAATGGCTGTTAGTAGAGGTTGGGTTGTGCCATGTCCTGTTGGGAAGAGGCTGTCAGCGGAGGTTGGGTTGTACCATGTACAGTTAGGAAACGGCTGTCAGTGGAAGTTGGGTTGTGCCAGGTACAGTTGGGAAAAGGCTGTCAGTGGAAGTTGGGCTGTACCATGTACAGTCGGGAAATGGCTGTTAGTGGAGGTTGGGTTGTGCCACGTCCTGTTAGGAAAAGTCTATCAGTGGAAGTTGGGTTGTGCCATGTACAGTTGGGAAATGGTTCTCAGTGGAGGTTTGGCTGTATCACGTCCTGTTGGGAAAAGGCTGTCTGGGAAGGTTGGGTGGTACTGTGCACCCTTGGGTCACTGATTGCCAAAGGAGGTTGCGTAGTATTACGTATTGTAGCAAGATAAGTCTCCTCTAGGGAGTCAGGGAAGAAGCCATTCGTCTCCTCAGCAGGTCTGCTGTGAGGCCTTGGCGTGCCTCAGTTTTCCCCTACTTTTAGCATGGCTGCCTTGTGCATGGGAAGGGAGTAGGCCTGCTCTTGGGGAGGGTGTTGAGGGTGGGGCATTTCCTCTGTCTGCCCCACAGCTCTGGCTGGAAGGGAAGGAGGTCCCTGACAGGCGTCAGGTGAAACAGCCCAAACAGGTCCATCTGACCACAGACCCAAGGGAACATCTGGGCATGCTGTGGCGTAGAGAAGAGCTGGTGGATGCCCACCTGCGCTCTCAGGAGGTCGATGCATGCTCTGGGTATGTTATGTGCTCAGTTAGCAGCTCTGCCCACTGGCACAAAGCCAGGGAGACTGGGCAGCCATGGGTGCAGGGGGCCCTCTCCATGTGGCCTGCTGGGCCTACGCCCGCTACTCTCTGCCCGGGCGTTCAGCAACCCTTCGGCTCCTACCCAGAGCTCTCCCACTACGGCCCAACAGCAGCGGCAGGCAGCAGCTTCACCAGCCAGAGCGTCGCTGGGGAGTGTCACTGGGTCATGTTCAATTAAGACTTTTCAGCTCTGCCTCAAAATGAGGATTTGTGCTTGGTGCCGAAACCTCCCCCCGCCATATGCTGTGCAGCCGGGCTCCAGAAGCCCTGCACCCCGCTCTCTGCCTGATAGGAAAGCTGCTCACATGCTTATTTAACACCATGTTTATGCCAGCGTTATCTGAGAGATAATTGCAGTCTTTTAATTAATTAGGGTAAAAAATTAAATATTACAGGCATGCATAAAATACAGCGACTTTAAAACAATAATTATTGGGTTAGTAATTGAATCACAGTTCCGCTTGTGACAAAGAGAGCAGCAGGAAGGAGAGTGTCGGCCCTGCTCCCTGTGCTCGGAGACACAGCAGCCCTTTTGACTGATGGGATTAGACCAGCCATGTTCCGTTTACTTTGGATTTTAATCAAATGGAACATTTGAAAGTGCACTTCCCTCTCTTGATTTCATAATGAGGACACTTAGCACTTTAAGATGGTAGCTAATTAATCCTCACAGATCCTGTTGACAGAAGCAGGGGCTCTGCCCCATTTTACAGATGGGGAAACTGAGGCACAGAGGCCCTGCCAGTGGCATTCCAACACTCGATGCAGCATGTTTTCTTGTGCCCCAGCTATCCTGCCCCCTGGCTGTACACACAGTCACAAAGCCTGGTCCAGGCGGGCTCCTGGCAGGCTTCAGATGCTGGCGGGTATGGGCTTTTGCACAGGAGCTGGCCCTGGCTGCAGGATCTGGGAGGTCCCCATGGGGACAGCATGATGTGAGGCCTGTGCAGGGAGCCATGTCCTTTTAAAGGCAGTGGCGTGAATGTACCTCACCTGGCCCAGCCGACAGAGGGCTAAGGGGAGCTGAGCAGAGCGTGTCTGGCTGTTTACAAGCGTGTAGGTATCAGTGGCCTGGCTGCATGCCCCAGAGAGCCAGGGGCGGCTCAGCTCCCCAGGCTGTGGGGTGTGAAAAGCTGGCGCCAGGCACAGGGAACGAGGAGATCCTCTTGCTGGATCACACGACATGACGGCCTGTCAGATCGGCTCCTCTCGCACTAGCTTAGTGACCGTAACCCGCAGCGGCAGGTGCAGTCCAGGCACCCGCCGCTTGGAGAAGCTTGTTTGGTTTGCAGAGATCAGGCTCATGAAAAATGCAACCGCTCTGTCAGCTCTACATGGGTTTGGTTTTAGTCCTGGCTTATGCGCCTCATTCTGGGGAGCAGACGGACTCAGCCCCAGCAGGACGTGCTCAGCCCCAGCAGGAAGGGGTCAGACCCAGCAGGATGGGGTCAGCCCCAGCAGGACGTGTCCAGCCCCAGCAGGATGGACTCAGCCCCAGCAGGATGAGCTCAGCCCCAGCTGGACAGGCTCAGCCATGGCAGGATGGACTCAGCCCCAGCAGGATGAGCTCAGCCCCAGCTGGACAGGCTCAGCCATGGCAGGATGGACTCAGCCCCAGCAGGATGAGCTCAGCCCCAGCTGGACAGGCTCAGCCATGGCAGGATGGACTCAGCCCCAGCAGGATGAGCTCAGCCCCAGCTGGACAGGCTCAGCCATGGCAGGATGGACTCAGCCCCAGCAGGATGAGCTCAGCCCCAGCAGGACAGGCTCAGCCATGGCAGGATGGACTCAGCCCCGGCAGGATGGACTCAGCCCCAGCTGGACAGGCTCAGCCATGGCAGGATGGACTCAGCCCCAGCAGGATGAGCTCAGCCCCAGCTGGACAGGCTCAGCCATGGCAGGATGGACTCAGCCCCGGCAGGATGAGCTCAGCCCCAGCTGGACAGGATCAGCCCCAGCTGGACAGGCTCAGCCATGGCAGGATGGACTCAGCCCCAGCAGGATGAGCTCAGCCCCAGCTGGACAGGCTCAGCCATGGCAGGACGGACTCAGCCCCAGCAGGCTCCGCAAGCTGCCAGCCCTGTCTCTGAAGCCCCTGCCTTCTCCTGGGGCGCTCCCCAGCCCGGTCTCCACCCCCTTCTCCAGGCTTGGCCCCGCTCCCTTCTGGCTCCCAGGGACTCTCTCCATGGAGGTGTGAAAGGGCCCATATGGTTAGCCTCATTTCGCTGTTCTCGCACCCCCTCCTGGGCTGGGTGGGTGGCTGGGGGACATCACCAGGGAGAGAGACTGGTTAACAATGCCCACACCTGCCTGCACGGCCCGCCACAGCCCTGGGTACTACCCCCAGCCGCCCCGCAGGTGGAGACACGGGAGTGAGAAAGAACTGTCCCACACCCCTCCAACAGGTACCAGCACCTGCCCCGTCTGCGATCAGACCTTCACAAACAGGAGGGTAACATGAAGACGTCAAGTGACTGCCAAGAAGGCGCAGGGGCTCGTTCAGACTAGACCTCTCCAGCCCCCCAGCCCCATCATCAGGAGTGAGGGGCAGCTGGGCCAGAGCTGAGCAAGAGTCACAGGGCAGGGTGTTGGGCCCAGCCTCCCACTCCAGCCCTGGACACGAGCCAGGGTTGAGAGACCCTGTGTTAGCCAGTGCAGCACTGGGGCAGTCAAGGACAGAGCCTGGAGCTGCATTTGCTGTGCAGCTGTTCTCAGGTCTCCCCTTGGCAGGGTGTGTTTAGGTTGGGCTGGGTCAGGTTGGTGTTTAGAGGCAGGGTCTGGCTTTAACAACAGCCACCACCACAGCTCTAGCTCAGCTACCTTCACTTTTCCCTGGAAGGCCAGTTATCACCATCTCTGACGTCACGGTTCAGATATGAGGGTTTTCTTTCTAAAACCCCCTCCAGCAAAGGGACACAGGGCTGTGGTTACAACCACAGGCTGCCTTAACACTCCCCACATCAGAAGTTGGAACTGTTCTTCCTCCTTTCCCATCTCTTCAACCCCAGGCTAGCAGGATGGACTGTTTAGTGGGGAGCTGGCCCCATACGAAGCAGGGGTCTCTGGGTAGCAAACCCCAACCCTTGTGTGCACACCCATCAGAGCAAGTGGTGATGGGAGTTTCGGCGTGGTGACTTCTCACACACACACTCAGTGGCCCTCCCTGCTCTTTATAACCCAGGGTCAGGGCTATACTCCTGCCTGCTGGTCACTGCTTTTAGCAAGGGTCTCAGTTCCCAGTTAGTCACTTTCTTGCTAAAGGTGATTCCTTTCTGAGAGCACGAATCTCCCAGGGTTTCTGTACGCAGGCCCTCAGGCTGTTGCTAACTCACTGCAACTGCACTTTAATCAACAAAACTCTCCAATCTAAAATTGCAGTTTAGAACAGTGTGGGGCTCTGAGCCAAAGCTCAGATGACCCGGTTCGCTGGGTCTGATCATGGCTACGCCACTGTAATATTGGAGGTTCTGCTGGGCATGCCTGGGAGAGCCAAACCAGGCCAAATTGCTCAAAGCAGGGCTACTTACAGCCCAGACTGGGGATCCTCCACTCTCAGGCACCAAACCCATCACCCAGAGCTCGTCCGTGCCCACACTGGCCAGCCAGAAGTCACACAAGCCATTCCCTCCAACACTGCAGCTTCCCCTGTGCCACTGCCGGTCCCTTCCTCACACAGAGGCGGGGTCACCTGAACCAAGCTCACCAGATCCTCGCAGGTTCTTCCAGCCCCAAAGGACCAGGTCAGTGTATGGCTCTGATCTTAGCCCAAAGAGCCACTGGGCCAGTCCTTTAGCATCTAACATGTAACGGTTTGTTAATAAAAAGAAAGAAGAGGGTGAGAGTAAAATGGTTACAGCAGTCAAATGACAGGCACCAGTCACGCAGTTCTTGGTGCAGGCTCGCAGCAGAGGTGGAGCAGGCTGACATCTTCAGAGTCTCAGGATCCATCCATCTCAGGCTGGGTCAGCGACCCTCCCGGGCCCAGTTCATAGCCCAGATGCTCCTGAAGTGAGAAGCTGGACTGAAGACAAATGCCAGAGCTCTCAGGGTCTCTTATCCCCTTGCCCACGTGGAGGGAATCCCATTGTTCTCCCTGTGTGGAGGCACGTCCCAGATGGAGCCTGTCACGTGGGCAGGTCACCCGTCCATGTCCTTTTTGGGTGATCTGCCATTGCCTCTCTGTTCAGTCACCCGGGCACAGACATAAGAACATAAGAACATAAGAATGGCCATACTGGGTCAGACCAAAGGTCCATCAAGCCCAGCATCCCATCTGCCGACGGTGGCCAATGCCAGGTGCCCCAGAGAAGGAGAACAGAAGACAAGTGATTTATCTCCTGCCATCCATCTCCTGCCCTTGTTATGAAGGCTAGGGCACCATACTTTATCCCTGGCTAATAGCCATTTATGGACCTGACCTGCAAAAATTTATCAAGCTCTTTTTTAAACCCTAATAGAGTCCTGGCCTTCACAGCCTCCTCGGGCAAGGAGTTCCACAGGTTGACTGTGCGCTGTGTGAAGAAAAATTTCCTTTTATTAGTTTTGAACCTACTACCCATCAATTTCATTTGGTGTCCCCTAGTTCTTGTATTATGGGAAAAGGTAAATAATTTTTCTGTATTCACTTTCTCCACACCATTCATGATTTTATATACCTCTATCATATCGCCCCTCAATCGCCTCTTTTCCAAACTGAAAAGTCCCAGTCTCTCTAGCCTCTCCCCATATGGGACCCTTTCCAAGCCCCTAATCATCTTAGTCGCCCTTTTCTGAACCTTTTCTAATGCCAATATATCTTTTTTGAGGTGAGGAGACCACATCTGCACGCAGTATCCCGAGATGTGGGCGTACCATAGTTTTATATAGGGGAAGTATGATATCTTTTGTCTTATTATCGATCCCTTTTTTAATAATTCCTAACATCCTATTTGCCTTACTAACTGCCGCTGCACACTGCGTGGATGTCTTCAGAGAACTATCCACTATAACTCCAAGATCCCTTTCCTGATCTGTCGTAGCTAAATTTGACCCCATCATGTAGTACGTGTAATTTGGGTTATTTTTTCCAACATGCATTACCTTACACTTACCCACATTAAATTTCATTTGCCATTTTGCTGCCCAATCACTCAGTTTGCTGAGATCTTTTTGTAGTTCTTCACAATCCCTTTTGCTTTTGACTGTCCTGAACAACTTGGTGTCATCTGCAAACTTTGCCACCTCACTGCTTACCTCATTTTCTAGATCATTGATGAACAAGTTGAACAGGATCGGTCCCAGGACTGAGCCCTGGGGAACACCACTAGTTACCCCGCTCCATTGTGAAAATTTACCATTTATTCCAACCCTTTGTTTTCTGTCTTTTAACCAATTCCCGATCCATGAAAGGACCTTTCCTCCTATCCCATGACCACCTAATTTACATAAAAGCCTTTGGTGTGGGACCGTGTCAAAGGCTTTCTGGAAATCTAGGTATATTATGTCCACTGGGTGCCCCTTGTCCGCATGTTTATTAACCCCTTCAAAGAATTCTAATAGATTAGACAGACACGACTTCCCTCTGCAGAAACCATGCTGACTTTTGCCCAACAATTCGTGCTCTTCTATGTGCCTTGCAATTTTACTCTTTACTAGTGTTTCTACTAATTTACCTGGTACTGATGTTAAACTTATCGGTCTATAATTGCCAGGATCTCCTCTAGAGCCTTTTTTAAATATTGGTGTTATATTGGCCGTCTTCCAGTCATTTGGTACCAACTCTTCCGATGTTGACTGGAATTCGATAAGGCCCTTTGTCTGTCAAGTACGGCTTCGCCTGACCAGGAACCTTTCGCACTAGGTGCCCAAGCCTCATATTGGAGTCTCCCAGAAACTAAAAGTTCACCTACAAGCCCGGAGCCAGTCCTTATAACTCCCCATATGGAAACAGCAGCATGAACAGGGTCAACAAATCTCCAGCTTTCAATGTCCACCTCATTTGGCCCAAGATCGGGTGCAATCCTAGGACAGTGGCGCAACATTGATTTGCGTGTTCATCTTAATAAGAACATAAGAATGGCCATTACTGGGTCAGACCAAAGGTCCATCTTGCCCAGCATCCCGTCTGCCAACAGTGGCCATTGCCAAGTGCCCCAGCAGGTGTGGACTGAAGACAGTGATCAACCAACTTGTCTCCTGCCATCCATCTCCAGCCTCTGACAATCAGAGGCCAGGGACACCATTCCTTCCCCCTGGCTAGTAGCCTTTTATGGACCTAACCTCCATGAATTTATCTAGCTCTTCTTTGAACTCTCTTATAGCGCTGGCCTTCACAGCCTCCTCTGGCAAGGAGTTCCACAGGTTGACTGTGCGCTGTGTGAAAAAGAACTTTCTTTTATTAGTTTTAAACCTGCTACCCATTAATTTCATTTGGTGTCCTCTAGCTCTCATATGATGGGAACAAGTAAATAACTTTTCTTTACTCACCCTCTCACATGGCTCATGATTTCATATACCTCTGTCATATCCCTCCTCAGTCTCCTCTTTTCTAAACTGAAAAGTCCCATTCTCTTTAACCTCCCCTCATATGGGGCCCGTTCCAATCATTTTAGTTGCCCTTTTCTGAACCTATCTTAAAATCCAATAATGACACAACCAGATTCTTCTCTCCTCTGGGCCCCTCCATCCCTCAGCCAGGCACCCGAGAGGGGAGAGTAGGGCTGGCAGGGCACAGCAGTCCCCCCAGGCTGAGGTGGGGCCAGAGGGTTGTATCAGGGGCTGTAAGTGGTAGCGCTCTGTGGGGTCTGACTGAACTGGCCTTGCCCCCCCCACAGCCATGTCTGCATTGTTCCCTGAAGCAAAGCCCCCCAGTCCCCTGCGCCTGCTCCCATGAGGCACATCCCTGTCCATTCCCAAGGCAGTGCCCCGGGCAGCCTGAGTTTGTCCTGGTAACTACTGCCGAGACGTGCTCCCAGGTATCACTGCAATTCTCTTGGAGGGAATTATGTTTCCAGGCCTGTCCTCTCGGAGCCTCTCTGGAGGACAAGGCCTGCAGCCCCCCAGACATGGCTGTGCTGATCTCATTAGCCAGAGGGCCGAAAGAGGGGCAGGAGCGAGTGGGTGAGGCAGTGTTCTGAATCCCAGGAAAAGTACAGGTGTGGAGCTGGGGCCACAATGGCATGACCTTGGGTGTCTGGGAAGGGTGCAGGCACTTCGGAGGGGGCTGCAAAGGCAGGTGGTGAGACCAGAGAGCAGCTCCTCCAGGAATGCAAGCCTGCCATTTCCCCTGCTGTGCCTGGGAATCAGCTGCAGCCCCGTTCTGCATGCAGGTAGCAGATAGGAAGCTGGGCTGGGAGTTCCAGGGACCTGCTTGGGCTGCCTGCCATTTGCAGGAGGAAATAGAGAATTGATGAGCTACCCTAATTTGTAAACACTTGCAGCAAATGACGAATGGCTGAACATTTGGCCCTGGGAACACAGGGACTCCTCTATCACGACGCGCACAGAGCAGCACACACCCAGTCCCCGACAGTACACACCCAGCCCACCACACGGGAAACAGGGCACATCTGTGCTGCCAAGCAACAAACATACCAGCAAACACCCCCCCATACACACACCAAAGCAACAGCCTGGTGAATGCACACCCGCCCCCAACCTATTGCTAGACACCGACAAAGGCGCAGCATACGGGTTAGCCCCTCCCACCCCCCCAAACGCACAGCACACAAACACCCCAGTGCATATGTGCTGACAAATGCACAGCACAGCCTGAGCGCGCAAAGCTGTCCGCCCTCACTGGCACATTCACAGGCAACCCCCCACCTGCCCACCCCACACACCCAGCAGTCTGGGGACCTGGTCCCTTGTGTGTTTTTGCTGTATTCCTCGTTCCTGCTGCTAAAGGTCTGGCTTAAGTAATGAGTGTTTTTCTGCGGGTAGATACACAAGTGTGCCAATGTAAATTGCTCCATTTGGAGGGCTAATTGCACTAAAAGGCAGCCTGATCTGTGGTTTTTCTCTATTTTACATTAGCAGCTGAGCTGTCAGATCTGAAATGGAAACTCATTTTTAAGGCTTTGCATTTACAGTGGCTTCAACAATGAAAAATGCTCCCTGACAGTAATAGAAGGCAAACCTCATTAGAGAAACTTAAACCAAAGCGGCACCGTGCTAAAGCCCTCAGGCTGCTTCCAGGCATCTGAAGAGGGAATGAGAGCATTTTTCACATGACGCTCTCTGCCCATGGAGCGCACCAGCTCTGCCAGACAACGGCTGCACCCGCAGGAGCCGTACATCTGACATGCACAGGGTTTCAATGGAAATGGCACACGGCTTTCTCTCAGGGGCACAGGCTGCTGAGCCATTTAAGGGGCTGTGAGCCCAGCTCGCTCCGAATTTGCAGCCGCCCCCGGCTGCTTCCCTGGCTCGTTGAAATTGCCGTGATATTAACCGGGAAGAGGGCGCCCCAGAGGCTCTGAGGGGGCAATGCAGCCCAGCACAGCTCACCTCTGATGCACGCAGGCCCGAGAGGCCTGACCCAGAGCCTGCCCAGCATGACGCCAGCCCCACAGCCCCTCTTGGGAGCCCAGTCCCCTGGCGGGAGGGGGAATCTACGCAGCAGCAAGCTGCACCCACAACAGCGAGCACGGGGCAGAGCTCCGAGCCCACAGGGCTCCCCTGCTGCCCTGCCGCTGCTGCGGCTGCTGCGAGGGAGAGGTAGGTGCAGGCTCCCCGCTGGCCCAGGGCCCCCCCTCGGGTTGGGGGACGGAGCTGGGCAGCTACAGGAGCCCCTCCACACGCAATCTCACAGCACTGCTGCAGCTGCAGAGTACACACACACACACACACAGAGCGACACACACACACACACACAGAGTGCCCCCCCACACACACAGAGTCTCACACACACACACACACACACACACACAGAGCGACACACACACACACAGAGTGCCCCCCCCCACACAGAGTCTCACACACACACACACACACACACACACACACAGAGCGCCCCCTGCTTGGGGCTGGTGCGTGCGA
This sequence comes from Carettochelys insculpta, assembly GCF_033958435.1. Taxonomy (NCBI): domain Eukaryota; kingdom Metazoa; phylum Chordata; order Testudines; family Carettochelyidae; genus Carettochelys; species Carettochelys insculpta. The sequence continues at coordinate 929,550 of NC_134151.1, forward strand.
ACACACACACACACAGAGTGCCCCCCCACACACACAGAGTCTCACACACACACACACACACACACACACACACACACAGAGCGACACACACACACACACACACAGAGTGCCCCCACACACACACAGAGTCTCACACACACACACACACACACACACACACGCAGAGCGCCCCCTGCTTGGGGCTGGTGCGCGCGAACACACACACACACACACACGCAGAGCGCCCCCTGCTGGGGTAGGACAGAACGGCTGCAGGCTCCCCTCTCTGGGGTGGCTCTGCATGCTGTGCGGGTGCTGCGCCAGGGCAGAGCGAAGGCTCGCTGCAGTCCCCCCGCCCTGGGCCCCGGGAGGGCTGTCGATGCTGTGGGGCCTCATTAGAGACACAGCCGTCACTTCATCACCTTTTCCAACTGGCCCAGCCGGGCTGTGCTGCTCCCGCTCCGGCCGCCCGGCGCGGCTGACAGAGCCCCGAGGGCTGCTAATTGGAGCTGCATGGAGGTTGGCCCTGTCAGTTCAGGTCACAGGCTCTGGGAGGCCTCCCTGCCCCGTCTTCAGCACCTCTGGACAGGAGCAAATAGCCAAGCACGGATGACAGGCTGGCAAGGGAGGGTGAGGAGCAGGGGTGGCCTGGGCCTGGAGGAGCGTTGCACCAGGTGTGTGCGGGGGGAGGTGTGAGCCAGCGCCTGTGTGTGTGACTCACAGCAGGGAGCTTGTGCGACAGCATGTGTGAGAGTGACGGACACGGGAAGCCTGTGCATGTGACAGAGCAGGCGTGGCTGTGCTGGTGCTGAACCTCATTAGCAGCAAGCGCAGGCACTGGCGGAGCAGGGCGAGCAGTGGGGCAACATGCCAGGGTGAACCTGGGCGGCTCTTGGTAAAGCCCAGAGGCCCCACCCCTTGGCAGCACACTTTAAACCCAGCAGGAGCCCAAGGAACCGGAAGGGCAAACCCCAGGCACATGGACAGCGGGGAAAGCCATGCTAGGCAGCAGAGCCCGGACCTGCGGAACTCCCTGCCACAGGACAGCGCGGAGGCCAAGGCTGTCACCGTGTCCCAGAAGAGAAGAGGGCCTCTAGTTAAGCCGCTGGACACTGGCTGCCAGGAGGCCTTGTTCTCAGGCGTGCTATGCTGCAGGGGCTGAATGTTGCCCAGGGCTGGCACTCGATGAACAAGTCCAGACACCTGTCGGAATGTGATTCTGCCGAGCCAGAGCACAAGCACACCGGGTAGTGCGCCCTTGTGTTAGAGCAGGCCCTTGTCAGCTAGCAGCAGTGCGTGTGTGGGGTGGGGAACGGTTGTCCTGGTGTCAGAGCAGAGCCTTTTGCCACCCCCCGGCCAACGGAAGCAACCGGCTCAGCCTGCGCACAGTCAATAGCCTCCTTAGGAGGCAGCAGCTGACTCCCTGGCTCCTGCGCCTGCCCCAGTCCTTCCCGGCTCTGGTGCATGACTGGCTGCCCCAGGCATCCCCACAGAAAGACGGGTTTCCGCCAGCCTGGGCGGAGCTGGACGTTCCCGCTACCGGCCTCTGCAGCCACTGTGGAGCCAGGCACCAGAACCCAGAGCACAGGGTGTGATGGAGTGGGGGGGGTGCATGTGTGAGTCAGGCTGGATGTCCGAGGCTAGCAGCAACTCCCAGTGGCTAAGGATGACCCTGGGGCTACAACTGGCAGGTAACACCTCTGCCTGAACAAAGAGCAGGGACGAGCTGAGAGGGGTTTTGAATCGGGGGCGGCAGTTAGAGGCTAGGAAAAGGGAGAGCTGGAAGGCAGCCAGCCTGAGGAGGGGGAAGCTACACCCCAGAGGGGCACCCCTCGGGGTCTTCCCCCCAGGACAGGTTGGAAGGACTGTCTCTGGCGGCTATGCTGTTGCTTCTGTGAGAAACTGGACATCTGTTGCCTAATAAACCTCCTGTTGTACCTGCTGAGTGAGAGTCTCTCCTGCCAGCGGACGGGGTGCAGGGCAGGGGGACCCCTGAACCCCATCACACTGGTGTCAGAAGTGGGATGCACTGCACCCATGGATGAGCTCCCAGCAGTGGCTGACTGAGCACCAGAGAAGGAAGGAGTCTCACAAGAGCCAGAGGGGGAACAGAGCCATTCCTGCACCTGCTGCTGGTGAGTGGATACCCCGGGAGATAGCGGGGAGATGGATTATACCCGACTCCTGAAGGCAGAGCTAGAGGGGCTGTGCAGAGAGAGGGGCCTGGCCGTGGGGAAGGCGACCAAGGCCCAGCTGATTGCACAGCTGGAAGAGAATGACCGATCCGGGGGGGCAGAGCCTGTCCCGGCAGAAAGTGGCCGGTCAGCCTCGGGAAGCGTTTCGGATTCTCCGACAGGAGCAGGGGCTCGACGCCGTCAGACAGACGCGGTGCCCGCCAGGTCGCGCGCAGCTAGCGGTGGTCCATCGCGGGCAGAGTCCCCCGCCGCAGAGCTGCGACGGCTGGAACTCGAGGTGAAATTAAAGGAACTGGAGCACCAGGAACGGGAAAGAGAGCGTGAGCGCCAGGAACGAGAAAGAGAGCGTGAGCACGAGTGCCAGGAACGAGAAAGAGAGCGTGAGCGTGAGCGCCAGGAACGGGAAAGAGAGCGTGAGCGCCAGGAACGAGAAAGAAAGCGTGAGCATGAGCGCCAGGAACGAGAAAGAGAGCGTGAGCACGAGTGCCAGCTACAAGAGAGACAGCGGAAGGAGAGAGAGCGAGAGCGGGAGCACGAGCGAACCATGGCAGAGGCAAGACGCCAAGAGGCCCCAGCTGCGGTAAGCGGGGAGAGGGCCAGATGGCTCGGGGTGGCCAGTCACTTGGAGACGCGTGTGCTGGCCCAGTGTCAGGACCCAGGGGACATGGACGAGTTCCTTACCGCCTTTGAGCGAGCCTGTGAGTTGCATGAGGTTCCCCCAGATGAGTGGCTCCGGCACCTCACCCCCTTGCTGGGCCAGAAGGCCGCAGCGGTGCTCAGCCAGCTGGTGGGGCTGCAGCCTGGGGACTATGAATGGTTCAAACAGGCCCTGCTGCATAAGTTCGGGCTGACTCTGGAGATGTACAAGAAGAAGTTCCAAGAGGCGCAGAAGAGGCCAGAGGAAACCCACGTAGATACAACCGCCCGCCTGAAGCAATACTACCAGAAGTGGGCGTTCAGAATGGGAGTCCAGTCCGTAGAGGAGCTGATCGAGCTGGCGGTTGTGGAGCGATTCTACGAGATGTTCGCACCTGACCTGAGGGTGTGGCTCGTGGACCGGAAGCCGGGGGACTCACATGATGCAGGGAAACTGGCAGATGACTTCACAAACAGCCGGGCCAGGTTTGAAAGTGAGCCCCACAAAGAGAGGGAGTCCCGGAGAGAGAGGGAGTCCTGGAGAAACCGAGAATCTCAGAGAGACCGGTCCCTGACTGTACGACAGAGGGGACCACCTCTTGGGCAAGCCCAGGAAAGAGGGGCCAGCCACCCACCCCCCAGAGAGCCAAACAGAGCCCGGACAGAGCAGCCGGCCTGAGGGACACAACAAGACCCAGGCTGTTATCGCTGTGGGCGAAAGGGGCATAGAGCAGCCCAGTGCCCCAGGCTCCCAGACAGGTTGAGCAGGCCGGGGGGTCATGGAGTCAACTGGGTGGGGTCCCAGAAGCCAGAGGGGCTGGCGGCCAAGGCGGGTGGTGCTGACAATGGGCACTCGGATTGGGCCTAGTCCGCCCCACAGACCAGCTCCTCAGGGGGACCAAATGCTCAGAGGCCAGTTTACAGAGTGGGGGCGGCAATGCCTCTGTGGAGCAAGTGTCTCAAACACCTCGAGGTAGACGGGAAAAATGTCATGGGGTTCTGGGACACAGACGCTGACGTGACGCTGGCCCGACCCGGGGTGGTGGCACCGGGTTGCATGATACCCGATTCCCACCTGACGATAACAGGAATTGATGGGACCCCTTTCAAGGTGCCCATGGCGAGGGTGCACCTGAAATGGGGGAAGAAGGAAGGCCCCAAGGACGTGGGCGTGCACAGCCATTTGCCGGCAGATGTACTGATGGGGGCTGACCTGGAGAACTGGCAAGGTGAACGCCCTCGTGCCCTGGTCCTGACCCGTAGCCAAAGAAAACGAGGGGTGCACTCCCCAGATTCAGGGGTACAGGCCCAGCCAAAGTCACAGGAGCCACAGGGGCCAACCCTGAGAGAAAGGGGGCCCCCAAAAACCAGATCTCACAGGCCAGGGGTGCTGGAGCCAGGCAGAGATGGGGAAGTAGCATCCGCCCCTGCCCGAGGGAAGAATTCCAGGCAGAGCAGCAGAGAGACCCCTCCTTGCAGAAGCTGAGGGAACTGGCCAGTCTCAGCCCAGCTCCACAGCTGGGGGAGGGCTGCAGGGAGAGATTCCTGTGGGAAAAGGGATTCCTGTACCGGGAATGGGCTCCCAGACGCAAAGCGGAGCCATGGAAGGTCCAGAGGCAACTGGTGGTTCCCCAAAAGTACCGGGGCAGGCTGCTGTACCTAGCCCATGATGTCCTGCTCGCAGGACACCAGGGGATCCACCGCACCAGGAGAAGGTTGTTACAGAACTTTTTCTGGCCAGGGATCTTTGCAGCTGTCCGTCTGTATTGCCTGTCCTGCGATCCCTGCCAGAGGGTGGGGAAGAGCCGGGACAAGGGGAAAGCTGCCCTGAGGCCACTGCCCATCATAGAGGAGCCTTTCCAGAAAGTGGCTATAGACATAGTGGGCCCCTTCAGCAAGGCAACGCGTTCGGGGAAGAAATATATTTTGATAGTGGTAGATTTTGCCACGCGATACCCAGAAGCAGTGGCCTTGACCTCTATCGACGCTGACACCGTGGCAGATGCATTGCTGTCCATTTTCAGCAGAGTGGGGTTCCCCAAGGAGGTCCTCACAGATCAGGGGTCCAACTTCATGTCGGCCCTGCTGCAAAGCTTGTGGGACAAGTGTGGGGTCCGGCACACCTGGGCCACAGCCTACCACCCGCAGACCAATGGGCTGGTGGAGAGGTTCAATGGGACTCTGAAGCAGATGCTGAGAACCTTCATGAATCAATACCCCCATGACTGGGACAAGTACTTACCCCACCTGCTGTTTGCATACAGGGAGGTGCCCCAGGAATCCACGGGGTTCTCCCTGTTTGAGCTGCTGTACGGAAGGAGGGTACGGGGACCGTTGGACTTGCTCAGAGAAGAGTGGGAGGGGACGGCCTCTCCTGAAGGGGAGTCAGTGGTACAGTATGTACTGACCGTCCGGGAAAAACTCACCGAGCTCATGGGCCTGGCCAGTGAGAACCTCTCCATGGCCCAAAGGAAGCAAAAGGTCTGGTATGACCGTAACGCCAGGGCCCGAGCCTATGCCACCGGGAATCAAGTGATGGTCCTTATACCTGTGCGGCGGAACAAGCTGCAAGCGGCCTGGGATGGGCCCTTCAAGGTCGTCAAACAGCTAAATGACATGAATTATGTGGTGGAACTGTCGAACCGGGCCCACAGCCACCTGGTCTATCATGTGAACATGATGAAACCTTACTGGGACAGGCAGAACTTGGTGCTGGCCGTGTGCAGACACTGGGAGGGGCAGGGGGATGATCCCTTGGTGGATTTACTCACAAGGACTGTAGCTGGCTCCTTGCTGGAGTCTATTCCCCTCTCAGACCAGCTGACCCCTGCCCAGCAGACGGAGATCAAGGAGGTGCTGCATTCGCATCAACAGCTGTTCTCGGACAGACCCGAATGCACTGACCTGGCTGTCCACCGAATAGAGACAGGCACCCACGGCCCTATCAAGTGTGTGCCATTCAGAGCTACAGGGAGGACGGCTCAGGACATAGAGCGGGAGGTTGAAGACATGCTGGCTCTGGGGGTGATCCAACCCTCGTCCAGCCCCTGGGCCTCGCCCGTGGTGTTAGTCCCTAAAAAAGATGGGTCTGTTCGGTTTTGTGTGGACTATCGCAAGCTTAACGCCATCACTGTATCGGACGCCTACCCCATGCCCAGGCCTGAGGACCTTTTAGACAAGCTGAGGGGAGCCCGTTACCTCACCACCATAGACCTCACCAAGGGGTACTGGCAAGTGCCATTAGACCAAGATGCCCGGCTGAAGTCGGCTTTCATCACTCCTGTGGGGCTCTACAAGTTCCTGGTCCTGCCCTTCGGCCTCAAGGGGGCACCCGCTACCTTCCAGCATCTGGTGGACCAGCTACTGAAAGGGATGGAGAGCTTTGCCCTGGCTTACATGGACAACATTTGCATCTTCAGCCAGACGTGGGAGGACCATGTGTCCCAGGTCAAGCAGGTGCTGGACCGACTCCAGAAGGCTGGTCTGACTATCAAGGCAGGGAAGTGCAAGGTGGGAACGACTGAGGTGACCTACCTGGGCCACAAGGTGGGCAGCGGCTGCTTAAAGCCAGAGCCAGCTAAAGTGGAGGCTGTCAGAGATTGGCCAACACCCCAGACTAAGAAGCAGGTCCAGGCCTTCATTGGGATGGCGGGGTACTACCGGAGGTTTGTGCCCCACTTTAGCTCCATCGCAGCCCCCCTCACGGAGCTGTGTGAAAAGGGAAAGCCTGACAATGTGGTCTGGACAGAGCAGTGCCAAGAGGCCCTCTGCGCGCTGAAGGAGGCTCTGGTCAGGGCCCCAGTGCTGGCAAATCCAGACTTCAACAAACCCTTCCTGGTGTTCACCGATGCCTCAGACGTGGGGCTGGGGGCTGTGCTAATGCAGGTGAATGACAAAGGGGAGAAACACCCCATCGTGTACCTGAGTAAGAAGCTGCTGCCCCGGGAGCAGAACTACGCGGCCATAGAGAAGGAATGTCTGGCCATGGTGTGGGCACTGGGGAAGCTGCAGCCGTACCTGTTTGGACGGCGTTTCACCGTGTACACCGATCACTCACCCCTGACCTGGCTGCATCACATGAAAGGGGCCAACGCCAAGCTCCTGCGGTGGAGTCTGCTCCTGCAGGACTACGACATGGAGGTGGTCCATGTGAAGGGTAACAACAACACCATAGCCGATGCCCTGTCACGCAGGGAGGGCCCCGAACTTCCCCAGGTCACTGGCTAAGTGACCCCGCTCAGTTCGGTCTGGAAGGGGGGAGAGATGTGATGGAGTGGGGGGAGTGCATGTGTGAGTCAGGCTGGATGTCTGAGGCAAGCAGCAGCTCCCAGTGGCTAAGGATGACCCTGGGGCTACAACTGGCAGGTAACACCTCTGCCCTGAACAAAGAGGAGGGAGGAGCTGAGCTGGGTTTGAATCGGGGGTGGCAGTTAGAGGCTAGGAAAAGGGAGAGCTGGAAGGCAGCCAGCCTGAGGAGGGGGAAGCTACACCCCAGAGGGGCACCCCTCGGGGTCTTCTCCCCAGGACAGGTCGGAAGGACTGTCTCTGGCTGCTGTACTGTCGCTTCTGTGAGAAACTGGACATCTGTTGCCTAATAAACCTGCTGTTGTACCTGCTGAGTGAGAGTCACTCCTGCCAGCGGACGGGGTGCAGTGCAGGGGGACCCCTGAACCCCATCACACAGGGCATCTGTGCTGAGCCCTCGGGGCCCTGCTGTGCCCAGGCAGCGGGGCTGGGTGGAGAGGGTGGAGGCAGCCTGACCAGAGAGTGCAGCAAGGTGGTGAGCCACAGAGGGAGGGGAAAGGGGTTGGGGTGAGGCTGGGACAGAGCACCAGGGAGAATACTGGCTGGGGACATGAAGGCAAGTGCCAGACTGGCCTGGGAAAGTGGATTAGGGCCCAGGGTTCCTGCCTTTCTCAGTTCCTCTGTGCCAGCCTAGAGCTCGGAAGCCAGAGGTAGGTGTGTGCCGACCCCTCTAGGACTGGCCCGCAGAGGGGTGACCAGCCCGGTGGAGCAAAAGGTTCCAACCCTGCGGGTGTCCCAGGGTCTCGGTCCAGCACCACAGGGCAGGACCTCTGTTTGGGCACTTTGCTTTTTAAAACCCGAACAGATGGCCGCACGCTCACCTCTGTTGTTATATGGGGGAGCTACGGAGACAAGCGCTCAAGGGAGGAAATGACGGACTGGAGACCACCGGAGGGAGCCCTGACTGGACCCCAGATGTCTCTGCATGATGCCACGTCACTCTGAGCCGTAGGCGTGGGGGTGTCACAGACAGGACCAAACTGGGACGTACCCGGGCACTAGGCCTGGGGGTGTCACACCCAGCGTCACCCTGGGACGTAGCCGGGCACTAGGCCCGGGGGTGTCACACCCAGCGTCACCCTGGGACGTAGCCGGCACTAGGCCTGGTGTCACACCCAGCGTCACCCTGGGACGTAGCCGGCACTAGGCCTGGGGGTGTCACAGACAGCGTCACCCTGGGACGTAGCCGGGCACTAGGCCTGGTGTCACACCCAGCGTCACCCTGGGACGTAGCCGGCACTACGCCTGGGGGTGTCACAGACAGCGTCACCCTGGAACGTAGCCGGGCACTAGGCCTGAGGGTGTCACAGACAGCGTCACCCTGGAACGTAGCCGGCACTAGGCCTGGGGGGTGTCACACCCAGCGTCACCCTGGGACGTAGCCGGGCACTAGGCCTGCGGGTGTCACACAAAGCGTCACCCTGGGACGTAGCCAGGCACTAGGCCTGCAGGTGTCACACCCAGCGTCACCCTGGGACGTAGCCAGGCACTAGGCCTGCAGGTGTCACACCCAGCGTCACCCTGGGATGTAGCCGGCACTAGGCCTGGGGGTGTCACACCCAGCGTCACCCTGGGACGTAGCCAGGCACTAGGCCTGCAGGTGTCACACCCAGCGTCACCCTGGGATGTAGCCGGGCACTAGGCCTGGGGGTGTCACACACAGTGTCACCCTGGGACATAGCCGGGCGCTAGGCCTGGGGGGTGTCACACACAGCGTCACCCTGGGACGTAGCCGGCACTAGGCCTGGGGGGTGTCACACCCAGCGTCACCCTGGGACGTAGCCGGCACTAGGCCTGGGGGAGTCACAGACAGCGTCACCCTGGGACGTAGCCGGCACTAGGCCTGGGGGTTTCACACCCAGCGTCACCCTGGGACGTAGCCGGGCGCTAGGCCTGGAGGTGTCACAGACAGCGTCACCCTGGGATGTAGCCGGCACTACGCCTGGGGGTGTCACAGACAGCGTCACCCTGGAACGTAGCCGGGCACTAGGCCTGGGGGTGTCACACCCAGCGTCACCCTGGAACGTAGCCGGGCGCTAGGCCTGAGGGTGTCACAGACAGCGTCACCCTGGCACGTAGCCGGGCGCTAGGCCTGGGGGGTGTCACACCCAGCGTCACCCTGGGACGTAGCCGGGCACTAGGCCTGCGGGTGTCACACAAAGCGTTACCCTGGGACGTAGCCGGGCACTAGGCCTGCAGGTGTCACACCCAGCGTCACCCTGGGATGTAGCCGGCACTAGGCCTGCAGGTGTCACACCCAGCGTCACCCTGGGACGTAGCCGGGCACTAGGCCTGCAGGTGTCACACCCAGCGTCACCCTGGGATGTAGCCGGCACTAGGCCTGGGGGTGTCACACCCAGCGTCACCCTGGGACGTAGCCAGGCACTAGGCCTGCAGGTGTCACACCCAGCGTCACCCTGGGATGTAGCCGGGCGCTAGGCCTGGGGGGTGTCACACACAGCGTCACCCTGGGACGTAGCCGGGCACTAGGCCTGGGGGGTGTCACACCCAGCGTCACCCTGGGACGTAGCCGGCACTAGGCCTGGGGGAGTCACAGACAGCGTCACCCTGGGACGTAGCCGGCACTAGGCCTGGAGGTGTCACACCCAGCGTCACCCTGGGACGTAGCCGGCACTAGGCCTGGGGGTGTCACACACAGCGTCACCCTGGGACGTAGCCGGGCACTAGACCTGGGGGTGTCACACACAGCGTCACCCTGGGACGTAGCCGGCACTAGGCCTGGGGGTGTCACAGACAGCGTCACCCTGGGACGTAGCCGGGCGCTAGGCCTGGGGGTGTCACAGACAGCGTCACCCTGGGACGTAGCCGGGCGCTAGGCCTGGGGGGTGTCACACACAGCGTCACCCTGGGACGTAGCCGGCACTAGGCCTGGGGGTGTCACACCCAGCGTCACCCTGGGACGTAGCCGGCACTAGGCCCGGGGGTGTCACAGACAGCGTCACCCTGGGACGTAGCCGGCACTAGGCCTGGGGGTGTCACACACAGCGTCACCCTGGGACGTAGCCGGGCACTAGGCCTGGGGGTGTCACACCCAGCGTCACCCTGGGACGTAGCCGGCACTAGGCCTGGGGGTGTCACAGACAGCGTCACCCTGGGATGTAGCCGGCACTAGGCCTGGGGGGTGTCACACACAGCGTCACCCTGGTACGTGGCCGGGCACTAGGCCTGGGGGTGTCACACCCAGCGTCACCCTGGGACGTAGCCGGCACTAGGCCTGGGGGTGTCACAGACAGCGTCACCCTGGGACGTAGCCAGGCACTAGGCCTGCAGGTGTCACACCCAGCGTCACCCTGGGACGTAGCCGGGCACTAGGCCTGGGGGTGTCACACACAGTGTCACCCTGGGACGTAGCCGGGCGCTAGGCCTGGGGGGTGTCACACACAGCGTCACCCTGGGACGTAGCCGGGCACTAGGCCTGGGGGGTGTCACACCCAGCGTCACCCTGGGACGTAGCCGGCACTAGGCCCGGGGGAGTCACAGACAGCGTCACCCTGGGACGTAGCCGGCACTAGGCCTGGGGGTGTCACACCCAGCGTCACCCTGGGACGTAGCCGGCACTAGGCCTGGGGGTGTCACACACAGCGTCACCCTGGGACGTAGCCGGGCACTAGACCTGGGGGTGTCACACACAGCGTCACCCTGGGACGTAGCCGGCACTAGGCCTGGGGGTGTCACAGACAGCGTCACCCTGGGACGTAGCCGGGCGCTAGGCCTGGGGGTGTCACAGACAGCGTCACCCTGGGACGTAGCCGGGCGCTAGGCCTGGGGGGTGTCACACACAGCGTCACCCTGGGACGTAGCCGGCACTAGGCCCGGGGGTGTCACACCCAGCGTCACCCTGGGACGTAGCCGGCACTAGGCCCGGGGGTGTCACACCCAGCGTCACCCTGGGACGTAGCCGGCACTAGGCCCGGGGGTGTCACAGACAGCGTCACCCTGGGACGTAGCCGGCACTAGGCCTGGGGGTGTCACACACAGCGTCACCCTGGGACGTAGCCGGGCACTAGGCCTGGGGGTGTCACACCCAGCGTCACCCTGGGACGTAGCCGGCACTAGGCCTGGGGGTGTCACAGACAGCGTCACCCTGGGACGTAGCCGGCACTAGGCCTGGGGGGTGTCACACACAGCGTCACCCTGGGACGTAGCCGGGCACTAGGCCTGGGGGTGTCACAGACAGCGTCACCCTGGGACGTAGCCGGGCACTAGGCCTGGGGGTGTCACAGACAGCGTCACCCTGGGACGTAGCCGGGCACTAGGCCTGGGGGTGTCACACCCAGCGTCACCCTGGGATGTAGCCGGCACTAGGCCTGCGGGTGTCACACCCAGCGTCACCCTGGGACGTAGCCGGGCACTAGGCCTGCGGGTGTCACACCCAGCGTCACCCTGGGATGTAGCCGGCACTAGGCCTGAGGGTGTCACACCCAGCGTCACCCTGGGACGTAGCCGGGCACTAGGCCTGGGGGTGTCACAGACAGCGTCACCCTGGGACATTGCCAGGCAGTAGGCCTGGGGGTGTCACACACAGCGTCACCCTGGGACGTAGCCGGCACTAGGCCTGGGGGTGTCACACCCAGCGTCACCCTGGGACGTAGCCGGCCACTTGGCCTGCGGGTGTCACACCCAGTGTCACCCTGGGACGTAGCCGGGCACTAGGCCTGGGGGTGTCACAGACAGCGTCACCCTGGGACATTGCCAGGCAGTAGGCCTGGGGCAATGGCTGGGGAGCAGGAGGGAGTTTGGGGTGTGGGCTCTGGGTGGCACTGATCTCAGGTGGCTCTTGGAAGCAATTGGCATGTCCAGCTCCTAGGCAGGCTGGCCGGAGGTGCTGTGCATTGCCCCAGCCTGCACACACTGCCCCCACAGCTCCCATGGGCCGTGTTCCCACCCCTGGGAGCAGAGGGTTGGCGCTTGGGGCAGCGCGTGTATCCCCGGGGGCAGGGAGCCTGCTGTAGTCCGCTGTGCCGCTGACGGGACTTTTAACAGACATGGGTGGTGCTGCCAGAGCCACCAGGCTCATTTCCAGCCAACATTCACCCAGGATGGGCCAAGCACCTCCTCACTCTGATACTGACGGACAGGCCGCATCCCAGCTCCACCTAGGCAGCTGCGTTGCCAGTGCCACATGCGGTCCCTGGCCGTGGGAGTGCACCCCGGTGCCTGGGAGCCCTTGCCCTCCCGCAGTGATCAGGCTAACTGGAGCACAGGGCTGCCTTCGGGCTGTCCCAGCCCCCCAACCCACTCTCCTTGCTGGGCTGGCTCATGCAGACACATGTGCTGTTGGTAGAGCATGTTCCTTTCACCAGCACTGCCGCTGAGTGAGCGGGGCGAAGTCTGGCTTCCCACCCACTCTGTCGGCAACATTTATAGGAGCCAATCTGGGCTCCAGATGGGCCTTCGTTTGTGCCTCAGGAGAGGCACCCCCCTTCAGAAGGCAGTGTACTGAAGGGGTGACTGCACCCGTGTCTCTCAGTGCCCTGCGTCCCAGTGCCAAGTGTGATGGAGTGGGGGATACCTGTGTGTGTGTGTGGCTCACAGAGGGTGTGGGGCTCCTGCTGAGGGTAACCTTGATGACCAAGTAACACCTTTGTACTGGAGACAGAGGAGAAGGTGGAGCCTGAGGGGTTTGAATTGGAACTGGGAGTTAAGAAGCAGTTAGTCGGGGCTGGGAGAAAGAGAGAGACAAAGGAGGGGGCCAGGCCCCAGCTCTGGGGGCCCCTCGGTGCCTCCTTTCCCCAACATGGATTGAACTGGCTGTTTTTGCCTGCTGTACTAACTTCTTTGTATAAGGCTGTGTTCTGTCGGCTAATAAACCCACTGTTTTCCTGCTGAGTAAGAGACTCTCCTGCCTGCGGACAGGGTGCAGAGCTTGGGGGACCCCAAAACCCCATCACACTGGTGTCAGAAGTGGGATGTTCTGCACCCCGAGGATGGAGCATCCAGCAGTAAGTGACCGGGGCCCCGGAAGAAGAAGAGGGGCCTGCGAGACCCAGGTGTGGTGACGGGCAGTGAGGTGCAGTTCCCCAAGGCGGAGGGGCCTGCGGCCGAACCCAAGCAACTGCGGTCGTGGTCCTCGAGAGGGGGTGTCACACCCGAGGAGGGGTTACTCCTGGGAATCTGTTGGAGTCGGTCCCAGAAGGTGGAGGGGCCGAGAGCCCAACCCCCAGGAACAAGTGACCCCTGAGGAGGCTGACGCTGAATGAGTTCTTCCCAAGACAGTGTGCTCATGGTCCCTGAGAGTGGGTGTCACACTGAAGAAGGGGTTCCGCTGGGAGTCTGTTGGAGTCGGTCCCAGAGGGCGGAGGGGCCTACGGCCTAACCCCAGGGAGCTTGTGACCCGCAAGGAGCCTGGCACACTGAAGGAATTCTTCCAGGAATCGTGGGATGCAGAGGGCATCAGCCTGAGAGCCTGCAACCACACTGAGCAACTCCGCTGTGAAGTGGCAGCACCTGGAAACCGAATCGAGATTAAAGAAGCTGGACAAGGCAGCGTGGATGTTCAGTGGCAGAGCTGAGGGTTAAGGAGAATCCTGCAGAGGTGAGCCCGGATCGGGGCAGGGAACCCTGGACTGCCTGGAGCTCTGAATAGAGTGGCCTGCCACAGCTCAAGGAGGGAAGGAGCGATTCCAACCCATCATCTACTAGTGGCCAAGACAGACCTGCGGAGAGTTTTCCAGGCCTGGGCCGAGGAAGGTGCCTGTGTGTCTGTGCAGGAAAGCAGCTTGTCCACTGGGAATGGCAAGTTGTCTCTGAGAGAAGCTGCCTCACCTTCTGTGTGTGTGGAGACCAGCCGGGGGGGCTGGGACAAAGGAGAGAGTGTCTCCCATTGTCTGTCTGTGTTAAACAGCAGCAGCAGCAGCCTGGGGAGAGAGCAGAGCCTGCGTTTGGAAAAGGTGCCAACACGAAAACTAATCCATTGTCTGAGGAGGATTCCCCAGCCTGGGGTGGCTGGAGAGGGAACCACCAGGAAAGAGCATTCCAGGTGTGTCTCTGAATCCAGCCATGGGGGCTGGAGCAGAGGAAATGGCTCTGGGATGGGCAGTGGTATCCCTGCTAAGGACACTGGTCCTTGGTGCAAGAAAAGTGCTTCTGCTTCTGGGGAAGTGAATCCTTTGCCTGAGCCTGTGGGGGCTCGAGATGGAGCCAAGATCCCAAAGCTGGATCTAAGGACAGCTGAAGCTCAGATGGGAAGTGGGCCTACCTCTGTGTCTCTCAGGGGGGATGATGCTTTAACTTGGTCTGATCCAGTTAGTATCATCAGGGAATCCCAGAGACCAGACGATTCTGGTACTTGTTCTTTGCCTGATGCTGAGGTGTTACTGGGAGGGGGTGAGAGGACTCTGTCCTACCAGAGTCATCCTCTCGCCGGGACACAAGAACAGACGGGCAATGGAGTTATGCTAACTGATGAAGATAAAGGAGCTGGTAGCAGAAGGGAGGAAAGGGATCCTGACCTTCTGTCCGGTGGTACTGGCTGTCTGCCTGGAGGGGGATTACATGGGAATCTGCCTACTGGGCCAGAAGTGATCCTGGGTGTAGGTGAAACCCAGGAGCTGGTTGTGGCTCAAGGGAGCAGTGCCCCTGTGGAGCCAGACAGGGGTGAGTTATTGTTTGGGGGAGCTCTTGAGGAAGAGAATTTCCCTGAAACTTTTCCTGACCCGTCTGTGGGGACTGCAGAAAATGGGAGTAAGGTGAAGGAAAGTGAACAGGAAAGGTGCATGTCTGTAAAAGCCAGAGCAACCCTTTGCCTGGGGAGAAGTTTGTTTCAGCTCCTAATGGCCAGGACCTGCCTAAGTGTGAAACCACTGGCTGTGCTCTGGAAGGGTCCAAAGCAGGCAGTGTAAAAGTTTCTCAGAAATTGAAAGCTGGTGCAAGTAAAGTAAAAACTATCAGAAAATGTAAGCAGCCCTGTGAGAACCAAGTAAAACAGCTGCACAGTCAGTCTCTGTAGAATGCAGGAGAGGGCCAGCACTTCCCCATCTCCAGATGGTGAAAACACTTATATTCTCATACTGGACTCCACTTCTGATTCCATGGGGGAGGCAGAAGTTGGAGGTGAAAGAACAAAAGAGCTTTGGGCCTGGTGGGCCAGTGAGGAATAAACAGGGATTCCTCCATGTGGATTCTGCGTCTGGGACTCACAAAACAACTCTCAGAAAGCAGTTTGGTTTGCAAATTTCCAGGCTGGCTGGGAGGGGGCCGTCTCCCTGAGATCATCAATGGCCCAGCTCTTGTTAGAAGGGAGGGCACAGCCAGAGAGATCAAATTTCCACCCCAGGGGGCAAGAGAGAAGATTAGAACTTGATGGTGCTAAGAAAGGCCTCAGCCATTTATCCCCAAAATACCAGATTCTCAAGGATGTTGCTCAAAGGTTGTGGTCTACCAAAGAGCAACGTAAATGTGCAGTTGCAATGGGTTTGTTCTGTAACTCACGCTGACTGCTGTAACCAAGGGGTGCTGCTACCAAAAGCTGTAGAATTGTACCATGTACTGAATGTTTGGAAAGAGCCATGTGACATGATGACATTGGTGTAGAAGCATGAATTGTATGTTGAAGGAGTCTGTAACTCTGAAATGTCACCATTGTTCCCTGTAACTAGTCTTGCAACCTCTAACATGAGAAGAAACATTCCAAACCTATTGTGTGGCATGAAAGGGGAAACTGAGGCACACAGCCATTTTGGTGGTCTGGCTAAATGCCAAGGGTGGAAGCATTTGTACCTTCCTTTACTGGACTGTAACTGAATTCCAGACATTGGCTGGAGCAGCTGTATGGACTGGTGGTCAGATGGGGCAGGACCCAGACCACAAAAGACCTGTTTAATCTGTTGGTGCTGCAGCATCTCTATGGGCTCTGCCTGCCCGACTTGAGAATGTGGCTGACGGACCGGGGCCAAAGCAGGAAAACCAACCAACCCAAGGGAACTAAAGGGACTTGCCCGGCTGCATCACATGAAAAAGGCCAATGCCAAGCTCCTGAGTTGGAGCCTCCCCCAGCAGGATTATGACATGGAGGTGGTGCACATCGAGGGAAGCACTGAGGGTACAGCCGATGCCCAATCACGAGGGAAGGTCCCCGAACTTCCCCAGGTCACCAGTTGAGTGACCCCGCTCAGTTCGGTCTGGAAGGGGGGAGAGATGTGATGGAGTGGGGGATACCTGTGTGTGTGTGTGGCTCACAGAGGGTGTGGGGCTCCTGCTGAGGGTAACCTTGATGACCAAGTAACACCTTTGTACTGGAGACAGAGGAGAAGGTGGAGCCTGAGGGGTTTGAATTGGAACTGGGAGTTAGGAGGCAGTTAGTCGGGGCTGGGAGAAAGAGAGAGACAAAGAAGGGGGCCAGGCCCCAGCTCTCCCCAACATGGATTGAACTGGCTGTCTCTGCCTGCTGTACTGACTCCTCTGTATAATGCTGTGTCCTGTCGGCTAATAAGCCCGCTGTTTTCCTGCTGAGTAAGAGACTCTCCTGCCTGCGAACAGGGTGCAGAGCTTGGGAGACCCCAAAACCCCATCACACCAAGCTCTTTGGGGCTTCTGCAGCTGGGCCTTGCAGGCCCTGGCTCGCTGGGTCCCACAGAGTTCTCAGGCCCACGCTCAAGGAGGGTTTGTCAGGGCTCGTTCAATACCTGGGGGTTCCTCTCCCTGCATCCAACACAGAACTGGCTTGTGCCCACCCAGTTACCTGGGAAGATCCCACTCCGCCCTGGGCGCCTAGGAGAGGCAGTAGTACCCGTCCGGCAGTCTGAGTGAGGGCAGGATGCTAGTAATGACAGGAGGGAAGTCACACATCAGAGACTAGGGGAAATTCCACCAGCAGGACTCAGAACCATGTGCAGGACATCGACTCTGGGCCATGCAGGACAGGGTCTTCTGCCCCCTGCTCCTGAGTCCTACAGCCAAAACACCCCATTGTGGGCCCCTCACTGCTCCCGCTCCCACCCACATTCGCAATGGATGTCCTTGGTCAGTGAGGGCCCAGTGGTCAGAGGTGCCTCTGTGTGCGTTTGCCTCCCACCTGGGGAAGAAGGTACCTGGCTGCTCCACCAGCTGAACACTTATTCTAACTGGCCACAATGCCAGCCCCTGTTCCTCTCCGCCAGCCGCCCTGCCAGTCAGTCGTTCTACTACCCACCCCACCAGCCCGTTCCTCTCCACCAGTCAACCCGCCAGGCACTCACTCCACTCCCAGCTCTTTCCTCTCCACCAGCCATCCCACCAGTCACTCGCTCCACTCCCAGCTCTTTCCTTTCCACCAGCCATCCCGCCAGGCACTCGCTCCACTCCCAGCTCTTTCCTTTCCACCAGCCATCCCGCCAGGCACTCGCTCCACTCCCAGCTCTTTCCTCTCCACCAGCCATCCCGCCAGTCACTCACTCCACTCCCAGCTCTTTCCTTTCCACCAGCCATCCCACCAGGCACTCGCTCCACTCCCAGCTCTTTCCTTTCCACCAGCCATCCCACCAGGCACTCGCTCCACTCCCAGCTCTTTCCTCTCCGCCAGCCATCCCGCCAGGCACTTGCTCCACTCCCAGCTCTTTCCTCTCCACCAGCCATCCCGCCAGTCACTCGCTCCACTCCCAGCTCTTTCCTTTCCACCAGCCATCCCACCAGGCACTCGCTCCACTCCCAGCTTTTTCCTCTCCACCAGCCATCCCACCAGGCACTCGCTCCACTCCCAGCTCTTTCCTCTCCGCCAGCCATCCCGCCAGGCACTCGCTCCACTCCCAGCTCTTTCCTCTCCACCAGCCATCCCGCCAGGCACTCACTCCACTCCCAGCTCTTTCCTCTCCACCAGCCATCCCGCCAGGCACTCGCTCCACTCCCAGCTCTTTCCTTTCCACCAGCCATCCCACCAGGCACTCGCTCCACTCCCAGCTCTTTCCTCTCCGCCAGCCATCCCGCCAGGCACTCACTCCACTCCCAGCTCTTTCCTCTCCACCAGTCATCCCGCCAGTCACTCGCTCCACTCCCAGCTCTTTCCTTTCCACCAGCCATCCCACCAGGCACTCGCTCCACTCCCAGCTCTTTCCTCTCCACCAGCCATCCCGCCAGTCACTCGCTCCACTCCCAGCTCTTTCCTTTCCACCAGCCATCCCACCAGGCACTCGCTCCACTCCCAGCTCTTTCCTTTCCACCAGCCATCCCACCAGGCACTCGCTCCACTCCCAGCTCTTTCCTCTCCGCCAGCCATCCCGCCAGGCACTCACTCCACTCCCAGCTCTTTCCTTTCCACCAGTCATCCCACCAGGCACTCGCTCCACTCCCAGCTCTTTCCTTTCCACCAGCCATCCCGCCAGTCACTCGCTCCACTCCCAGCTCTTTCCTTTCCACCAGCCATCCCACCAGGCACTCGCTCCACTCCCAGCTCTTTCCTTTCCACCAGCCATCCCACCAGGCACTCGCTCCACTCCCAGCTCTTTCCTCTCCGCCAGCCATCCCGCCAGGCACTCACTCCACTCCCAGCTCTTTCCTTTCCACCAGTCATCCCACCAGGCACTCACTCCACTCCCAGCTCTTTCCTCTCCACCAGTCATCCTGCCAGTCACTCGCTCCACTCCCAGCTCTTTCCTTTCCACCAGCCATCCCGCCAGTCACTCGCTCCACTCCCAGCTCTTTCCTCTCCACCAGCCATCCCACCAGGCACTCGCTCCACTCCCAGCTCTTTCCTTTCCACCAGCCATCCCGCCAGGCACTCGCTCCACTCCCAGCTCTTTCCTCTCCACCAGCCATCCCGCCAGTCACTCGCTCCACTCCCAGCTCTTTCCTCTCCGCCAGCCATCCCGCCAGGCACTCGCTCCACTCCCAGCTCTTTCCTCTCCGCCAGTCAACCCGCCAGGCACTCGCTCCACTCCCAGCTCTTTCCTCTCCACCAGCCATCCCGCCAGGCACTCACTCCACTCCCAGCTCTTTCCTCTCCACCAGTCAACCCGCCAGGCACTCGCTCCACTCCCAGCTCTTTCCTCTCCACCAGCCATCCCGCCAGGCACTCGCTCCACTCCCAGCTCTTTCCTCTCCACCAGCCATCCCGCCAGTCACTCACTCCACTCCCAACCTGCTCCTCTCCACCAGCCATCCCGCCAGGCACTCGCTCCACTCCCAGCTCTTTCCTCTCCGCCAGTCACTCACTCCACTCCCAACCTGCTCCTCTCCACCAGCCATCCCGCCAGTCACTCGCTCCACTCCCAGCTCTTTCCTTTCCACCAGCCATCCCGCCAGGCACTCGCTCCACTCCCAGCTCTTTCCTTTCCACCAGCCATCCCGCCAGTCACTCGCTCCACTCCCAACCTGCTCCTCTCCACCAGCCATCCCGCCAGTCGCTTGCTCCACTCCCAGCTCTTTCCTCTCCGCCAGCCATCCCACCAGGCACTCGCTCCACTCCCAGCTCTTTCCTCTCCACCAGCCATCCCGCCAGGCACTCGCTCCACTCCCAGCTCTTTCCTCTCCGCCAGCCATCCCACCAGGCACTCACTCCACTCCCAACCTGCTCCTCTCTGCCAGCCATCCTGCCAGTCTCTTGCTCCACTCGCCGCTTTGGCAGCCCCTGTTCCTCTCCACCGGATGCCCTGCCAGCCATTTGCTCCACTCCCTGCCCCACCAGCCCGTTCCTTTCCGCTAGCTGTCCCACCAGTCACTCGCTCCACTCGACTTCCCACCAGTCACTCCTGCTTGCCGCCGGCTCGCCACTTTTGCCAGCCATTCATTAGCCACCTGTTGCTGCCTGCCTCTGTGCTGTGACATCTGCTGCTCAGTCTCTGGGTGATCTGTAAGCACTCAGCAGGCTGGGCAGGAGCCCTCCCCACCACACCTCATCTCAACACTTATTGAGCACTTGAAATAACAAAAGGGCCCCTAAGAGCCTGCTTAGTGGAGAGGAACAGGTTAAACAAGCCCAGGTGCCCTCAGGGGGAATCCAGGCTTCAGGCTGGGTCTCCATCCCCACCCTTGTTACTGACGCAGGGCTCTGCCCTTCCAGCCCCTGGCTTGGCGAGGTCCTTTCAGCAGAGGGGAGCCCTCCGTGGGGACCTGCACAGTGACAGTTCTGCTCCCCATTAGCCATGCAATGAAGGGAACAACACCTCACTGCCCTGCAGGGATCGGTAGCTCACTTGGAGGTGCACCCCTGGGTCTACCAGGTACTGGGCAGAGCAGAGTGTCCATGTCAGCACTCAGGGCCACGCAGAATCCACCTCACCCAATCTTCAGTGGGCACAGAGAGGAGATTGGGCAGTGGTGCGACCGCACTGGACTCCTGTGAGCGGTCCTGGGCCCACGCCTCAGGAAGGTGCCGCCCAGCTGGCGGGCACCGAGAGGAGCCTGGAGAACAGGTGGAGGGTTAAAAACCCACCTGCCAGGACAGAACTGAGGAGCTCAGTTCCTCTGGCTTAGCGAAGGGAAGGGGCAGGGGTGGGGCCACAGTCAGTCAGTACCGGCCTGGGGAACAAACGTGGCATGAGGGGCCCTTTGGCCGAGTGGAGACAAGCCTAGCCCAGGCGAGGGCTGGCTTTGAGGCCAGGCAGATTCAGACGGGACATAAGGCGCCATTGAGGCAATTGACCAGGCTCCCAGGCTTTCTTGTTCCCAGAGCTCTGCCCTGGGAACGACTCGGGCAGGTCTCTGGTGCGTGTTCCAGGGCAGGTCTGACCTGGGGATCCCAGGGGGCCTTCTGGTTTCGAGCTGTGAGCCTAGGAAAACGCCCCAGGCCCCCCCGGGGTATTGTGCTGTGCTGCAGGCCTGCCCCACTGCAGTATGCAGTGCCACGCCCAGTCCTGCACGGGGGCAATAGCATCCCCTTTTCCCATGCCTGCCCGGCGAGAGGCTGCACCGGGACCTGGCCACCCCAGCTGGGCCAGGGCGAGGCGGGCAGGCAACGCTGCACGTCCCACAGCGGCCAGGCTGAGCGTTGTGCATCTGGCCAGTCCCCTCGGCAGCCCAGGGCAGTGGCATGGTGCTTATGGGAATTCCTCCCCAGGCATGGAAGCTGTGGTCCACTGGGGAAGGGAGAGCAGCCCTGTCCCCAGGTGAGCCCCCCCGAGCACGGTCAGGCCCATGAGCAGAAGTGCTATGAGCGAGGTCGGGGGGGGCAGTGGTAGGAACATCACCAGGCTGGTGCTGGCCCCGGGAAAAACAAGCTGTGGAATTTGGCAAGATAATTAAGGAGCCTGGCCCTGCCCCTGCCCCTGGTAATAAACATGGGGCTCTTTTCCCTTTCTGCTTTGCACAGTGGATTGTATCTCTAAAGATTAATGGATTTCTCATTACTGTCCCAGTGCTGCCCCTCCACCCGGGCATGGGCCTCCCTCCGCTCTGCCCCACGGTTACGCGCCAGGGCTGCGGCCCAGCCCCCCAGACACAAGCAGAAAGCACCTGACCCACCTGCAGCCTGCGCTTCTTGCCCTGAGCCAACTTTCTGCTCTGATCCCTAGCATGCAGTGGGGTCGTGAGCCCCGTTCAGCCCGTCCCCACAGGGCCTGGCTTCCGGCAGCCTGCCCGGCCAGCTGGGGTTTGGCCAGTCCCCCGTGCAGGGCTCCCAGGACATCTCAGCGTGCCCACAAGCAGGAAGCTGTGGCTGTGGGAAAGGCAGGACAGCCCTCGCCTCTGCCCATCCAAGCCAGCCGCTGGCAACAGCCCCCTTGGCCCAGCTCCCTTCCTGCACAGGGAACTCAGGGCTGAGATCCCTTCAGGCCTCCAGAGCCCAGTGCATCAGGGCCCCATGTGACCCCACAATCCCACCCCTGGAGCTTCCTGGGGCTCCCCTGCACCCCACGCTGGGCTGGGCTCCATATCCAGCCTGCCAGCACTTGGAGCAACTGACCTATCTGCAGGGCAGGCAGTATTCAGTGAGCCCCTTGCTTGGCACTGGGCTCCCTTCTGCCTGAGCAAACCTTGCCTGGAGCCCCGCCAGGGACCCAAGTCCCAGGTGTGCTCCTGGGCCCTGCAGGGGCTGGGCAGGAGACGAGCCAGGAACACTTCCCTGCCGTCAGCCCTGGACCAGCCTGTGCTGAGACTCAGGCCAGGGCTGGGCCAGGCACAGAAAACTGGGAGCTGAGACCATGCTAAGGGCACCACAGCTGCAGTGCCCAGGGCTGAGGGGGCAGGTGGGACCAGCCATGCAGGCCCCTGCCCTCGTGCCTGGCACTGTGCCTGTGGGAGGCCGCCAGCCCTGGGCTGCCTGCAGGGGTTTGTAGCCAGCTCACAGGGACAGAGCAACTGTAACTCTGGCCCAGGGCCGCGGGGTGGAAACAGCTCCATCAGAGCTCTCACGGAGTCGGCCACGAGCAGCCGGGATGCTGCAGAAAGCCGTCCCAATCCCGCCAGGCTAGGTGCTGCACTGGGCTGCCCTGCCGGGGGCCCCAGGGAGCTGCTGAAGGGCTGCTGGCAGGTGCACAGCACAGGGACACCAGACAGCCAGGCCCCTTCACCTACCCCCTGCCCTGCCTCTGTTCCTAGACCCCTCCCCATTCGGTCCCCCCTTGCTGCCTCCCGCCCTCACTCATTTGCTCATTTTCTCTGGGCTGGGGCTGTGGGGCTGGGGTGCAGGAGGGTCTGAGAGGTTCAGCCAGGGGCACAGGCTCTGGGCTGGGGCTGGGGCTGAGGCTGGGGTGCAGGAGGGTGTGAGAGGTTCAGCCAGGGGTACAGGCTCTGGGCTGGGGCTGGGGCTGGGGCTGGGGTGCAGGAGGGTGTGAGAGGTTCCGCCAGGGGTACAGGCTCTGGGCTGGGGCTGGGGCTGGGGCTGGGGTGCAGGAGGGTCTGAGAGGTTCAGCCAGGGGCACAGGCTCTGGGCTGGGGCTGGGGCTGAGGCTGGGGTGCAGGAGGGTGTGAGAGGTTCAGCCAGGGGCACAGGCTCTGGGCTGGGGCTGGGGCTGAGGCTGGGGTGCAGGAGGGTGTGAGAGGTTCAGCCAGGGGTACAGGCTCTGGGCTGGGGCTGGGGCTGGGGCTGGGGTGCAGGAGGGTGTGAGAGGTTCCGCCAGGGGTACAGGCTCTGGGCTGGGGCTGGGGCTGGGGCTGTGGGGCTGGGGTGCAGGAGGGTGTGAGAGGTTCCGCCAGGGGTGCAGGCTCTAGGCTGGGCCTGGGGCTGGGGGTTCATGATATGAGCTCCAGGAAGTGCTTACCTCGGAGGGCTCAGCAGAAGCAGTAACATGTCCTCATTTCCTACGCACAGGGGTAGCTGGGAGTCTCCACGCACTGCCCCAGGAGCCACCCCCATAGCTCTCATTGGCTGCAATTCCTGGCCAATAGGATCTGCTGAGCTGGTGCTTGGGGGAGGGGCAGTGAGCAAAATCCCCCAGCCACCCCTGTGCCAAGCAGCCAGAGAGATAAGCCAGACACTGCTGGGAGCCAGGTGGAGCTGGCCTTGGAGCCAACTGGCCTTTCAGAGGCCTGCTCAGTGGTGCCAACTGCAGCCACCCGGTCCCCATTCAACCCACGTTCTGGTCAAACCCTGGCCGCTGGCTGCCCTAGGCCCGCGGCTGCATGAGCCCACAGGGAGACGAGCCTGCCTGTCTGCGCCAGGAAGGGCTGGGCCTCCTCTATCACACCCAGCCCATTGCTAACGGGGTCTCCTCCCGCCCGGGGGGCCAGGGCTGCACCCAGGCAATGTCCCAGTGAGAGCCTCACCCAGACCAGGGAGATGGGGAGCAGTGCATGAGGAGGCGGAAGAGACCAGCTGGCGGTCACACGCGCCCTGTCCTGCCCCAGCTGCTCCTTCCCCTTGCTCAGCTCCTCGCTGGCTGAGATGTGCCACCAGTGAGCTGGTCAGCAGGACCTTTCCCTCGTGGGTGTCCCATCCCCACCAACCACCAGCCCTGCCAGCTCCGCAGAGCACCTGGGCTATGAATCCCAACTGGTGTGAGCAGGCAGCCCAGCTCCAGGGCCCTGGGACCCAGCCAAGCAGGCGAAGCAGCTACAGAACGTGCTTGTATATTATATAGACATTGAAATGAGGTACCAGTGCAAATCAGCAGGTCATTAATCACCCACTCGTTTAATTGGTTTTCCTGCCAAATTGGTTACAGATAAATAATTAAAGCTAGAAAGTAGGTTTGGCTGCATTTCGCTGGAAAGCAGGGTCAGCAGCTGTAAAATAAATCCTCAGCTCATCAGCTGTCCCAGCCGGTCCCTGCAGCAGCAGTGAGTGGCCAGGGTCCAGTGCAACAGAGCCCTGGAGGCAGGGGTGGCACTGGGAGGGCCAGGGGACTGCCTGGGAAGGGTTGGCGGGCAACTGGCCTGGAGGCAGTGTGGGGGCTCCCCTCCCGCAGCAGCAGCAGCAGCAGCAGCTCCCAGTGCAGTGTTTCACCCCGACGCTGGTGCCAGGGTCCAGCAAAAGAGTCACCTGAGCCATGGAGCTGCTCCCACAGCCAAGCGTGGGCTGGGCTCTGCACGCTGCTGCCGTGGGCTTCCCAGCTTGCTTGGCTGCTAAGCGCAAAAACGTTGCATCTGCAGAACTCACCTGCTGCTTGGCTGGGCGCTTTTCTTTACTGCCCTGTAACACCCGCAGGGAGGCTGGGCCCAAACCTACGGACAAGTCCTCCTGGCCAGCCTCACCCCACGCCACAGCGCCCAAGGCCATGTGCTCAGGGCTGCCTGTCTCAGCATCCCGGGGATGGAGGTCCCCGTCACAGGGCTGGGCCCCACACCTCACCACATGAGCGGGCTCTGAGGCCAGCGAAGCAGAGGCAGGGACGAAAGGGTCTGGTATGGACAGATCTCCAGGCCGGTCTCTAGTTTCCTCATGCTGGGTCTGTGAGTGAGATGCCCTCTGGCTTTGGGTCCCCGAAATGATTGCTGGGCTCCCCAAGAGCCTGGTGTCCTGCTGACTGGCCCTGACCGAATGCTGCCAGGCCAGCCTTGCTGCCTGGCTCTTTCCCTTGTTTTTCTTGTTAAAGACAGATTGCAGGAGTACGTCAGTAACTCAGCCATTTGAGGATCATCATTAATTTAATATTCCTCCTCATTTATTAATGGACCTACTTTGTCTTGACTCGCTAGGATTCCCCTGGATCTATTTGGAAAAGCTGTTCCTGTTCCCTAGCCCCATGCTAGCACGTGGCTCCCTGCTTTGCCGCTGGCCCTGTCTCTGCCCTGCAACCTCAGATGACTTGGGCGTTTCCTGGGAACTCATCTTCCTTCCCTGCCCCTCGCTGGGCTCCACACAGGCCACTTCTTGTCCCAGGAGGGCTGCAGGGGAGGGGCCTGATTCAGCTCCTCTCCTGGGTATGCAGTGGGGCAGCTCCCAGCCCTGGGTCCTTGGCAGCCCACAGCCCCAGGGCTCTCCTCCAGAGCCCTGTCCCCGGGCCTGAGGGAAGGGCCGCTCGGCCCACTGCACCTCCTAGGAGGCAGCTCTGGCACTCGGTCCCTGTGCAAAGACTTCAGCCTGGGCAGGCAGAACACCGCGTGCTCGCCGCACACTGCACCTCCGTCGCACCAGTGCTTTCCTCCCCCCGCCCTTCAGAAGGCAGGGGCTGCGCCGTGTCTCCGCAGGCCTGGAAACCCCCAGCCAGAAGCTCCTGTAAAGGCCAGCAGCGGAGCTGAGCCCAAGCCACCAGCCACAGAGGAGTTTCCAGCAGTCGTGTGCTGCTCTTCCACGCCATTCACCAGGGTAACAACAGCACGTGCAGGGGGTGGGGGTTGCAGCTACACCAGGGCGGCTGACTGATGCCACAAGGCCAGGGTGTGGCTGCAGCCAGAGCCCCCGTGCTTAACACGCAGCTAGCTAGACCTGCTCTAGCCGGGCTCAGCTGGGCTCTGCAGGCCTAGCAGCACATGAAACGCCGGGTGCTCCCCCAGGGGCTTGGCTCCCCAGCTGGAAAGTGGCCTGTGAGCCTGGCGATGCTGCCGCAGAGCACTTGGTAGCCATGCCGTACCCCGTCGGTACTCTTGCAAGGACAGCAGCTAAGCAGCAGGGCTGCATTAAATGCCTCCATCTGTCCTGTCAGGGAGCAGCTCCCCCTCTGGGAAGTGTGACAATGGTCCCTTGGTCCTCCCAGTTTGACGGAAAGATCTGCTGCAGCCAGCGCTCCCCCGGGTGTGCACAGCCCTCGGGGACTGTCATACCAATTGGATCTAAGTGTAAACGGGGGGGGGCCGGTCCCGCGATTGTGGGGACCTTTCCTGTGGAGCAGAGCCGCGGAAGGATTGAGTCTTCACTCCCACTCCCTTAACCCAATGGCCCCTTGTCCCTGAGGGCTCCCCTTCCCCTCCTCTGAGCAACACAGTCCTTGAAATCCCAGCAAGGTTGGGCCCAGGTTTCCAGGGGCTGAACCCCCAACCTCGTCGTCACTTAGGGCAGGGGCTGGGGTGTCCCCACTCCAGGGTACTGCTTCACACTGGGTGCTTTCCTGAGCCACTGATCACCTCAGACCGTTCAAACCGAATCCAATTTATTACACAGCAGTACACCCAGCTGCAGCCGACGCTGCTTTGTCAGCCCCCAGCCCTTTGCATTGCTTCTCTGATCCCTTTGGCTCTCTGGTCACTGCAGGGCTGCCTCCGAACACAGGATGGGCGCAGCTTGGGCTGTGTGTGTCTCTGGCTGTCACTGCAGGGCTGTCCCCAGCACAGCTGTGCCCTTGGGCTGTGTGTGTCTCTGGCTGTCACTGCAGGGCTGTCCCCAGCACAGCTGTGCCCTTGGGCTGTGTGTGTCTCTGACTGTGTCACTGCAGGGCTGCCCCCAGCACAGCTGTGCCCTGGGGCTGTGTGTGTCTCTGGCTGTCACTGCAGGGCTGTCCCCAGCACAGCTGTGCCCTTGGGCTGTGTGTGTCTCTGGCTCTGTCGCTCCAGGAATGTCCCCCAGCACAGCTGTGCCCTGGGGCTGTGTGTGTCTCTGGCTGTCACTGCAGGGCTGTCCCCAGCACAGCTGTGCCCTGGGGCTGTGTGTGTCTCTGGCTGTCACTGCAGGGCTGTCCCCAGCACAGCTGTGCCCTTGGGCTGTGTGTGTCTCTGGCTGTGTCACTGCAGGGCTGTCCCCCAGCACAGCTGTGCCCTTGGGCTGTGTGTGTCTCTGGCTGTCACTGTAGTGCTGCCCCCAGCACAGCTGTGCCCTTGGGCTGTGTGTGTCTCTGGCTGTCACTGCAGGGCTGCCCCCAGCACAGCTGTGCCCTTGGGCTGTGTGTGTCTCTGGCTCTATCACTGCAGGGCTGTCCCCCAGCACAGCTGTGCCCTTGGGCTGTGTGTGTCTCTGGCTCTGTCACTGTAGTGCTGCCCCCAGCACAGCTGTGCCCTTGGGCTGTGTGTGTCTCTGGCTGTCACTGCAGGGCTGTCCCCAGCACAGCTGTGCCCTTGGGCTGTGTGTGTCTCTGGCTCTGTCACTGTAGTGCTGCCCCCAGCACAGCTGTGCCCTTGGGCTGTGTGTGTCTCTGGCTGTCACTGCAGGGCTGTCCCCAGCACAGCTGTGCCCTTGGGCTGTGTGTGTCTCTGGCTCTGTCACTGCAGGGCTGTCCCCCAGCACAGCTGTGCCCTTGGGCTGTGTGTGTCTCTGGCTGTCACTGTAGTGCTGCCCCCAGCACAGCTGTGCCCTTGGGCTGTGTGTGTCTCTGGCTCTGTCACTGTAGTGCTGCCCCCAGCACAGCTGTGCCCTTGGGCTGTGTGTGTCTCTGGCTGTCACTGCAGGGCTGTCCCCAGCACAGCTGTGCCCTTGGGCTGTGTGTGTCTCTGGCTCTGTCACTGCAGGGCTGTCCCCCAGCACAGCTGTGCCCTTGGGCTGTGTGTGTCTCTGGCTCTATCACTGCAGGGCTACCCCCCGCACAGCTGTGCCCTTGGGCTGTGTGTGTCTCTGGCTGTCACTGCAGGGCTGCCCCCAGCACAGCTGTGCCCTGGGGCTGTGTGTGTCTCTGGCACTGTCACTGCAGGGCTGTCCCCCAGCACAGCTGTGCCCTTGGGCTGTGTGTGTCTCTGGCTCTGTCACTGCAGGGCTGCCCCCAGCACAGCTGTGCCCTTGGGCTGTGTGTGTCTCTGGCTCTGTCACTGTAGGGCTGCCCCCAGCACAGCTGTGCCCTGGGGCTGTGTGTGTCTCTGGCTCTATCACTGCAGGGCTGCCCCCCGCACAGCTGTGCCCTTGGGCTGTGTGTGTCTCTGGCACTGTCACTGCAGGGCTGCCCCCCAGCACAACTGTGCCCTTGGGCTGTGTGTGTCTCTGGCTCTGTCACTGTAGTGCTGCCCCCAGCACAGCTGTGCCCTGGGGCTGTGTGTGTCTCTGGCTCTATCACTGCAGGGCTGCCCCCCGCACAGCTGTGCCCTTGGGCTGTGTGTGTCTCTGGCACTGTCACTGCAGGGCTGCCCCCAGCACAGCTGTGCCCTGGGGCTGTGTGTGTCTCTGGCACTGTCACTGCAGGGCTGTCCCCCAGCACAGCTGTGCCCTTGGGCTGTGTGTGTCTCTGGCTCTGTCACTGTAGTGCTGCCCCCAGCACAGCTGTGCCCTTGGGCTGTGTGTGTCTCTGGCTCTATCACTGCAGGGCTGCCCCCCGCACAGCTGTGCCCTTGGGCTGTGTGTGTCTCTGACTGTGTCACTGCAGGGCTGCCCCCCGCACAGCTGTGCCCTGGGGCTGTGTGTGTCTCTGGCACTGTCACTGCAGGGCTGTCCCCCAACACAGCTGTTCCCTTGGGCTGTGTGTGTCTCCGGCTCTGTCGCTCCAGGAATTTCCCCCAGCACAGCTGTGCCCTTGGGCTGTGTGTGTCTCTGACTGTGTCACTGCAGGGCTGCCCCCAGCACAGCTGTGCCCTGGGGCTGTGTGTGTCTCTGGCACTGTCACTGCAGGGCTGTCCCCCAACACAGCTGTTCCCTTGGGCTGTGTGTGTCTCCGGCTCTGTCGCTCCAGGAATTTCCCCCAGCAAAGCTGTGCCCTTGGGCTGTGTGTGTCTCTGGCTGTCACTGCAGGGCTGCCCCCCAGCACAGCTGTGCCCTTGGGCTGTGTGTGTCTCCGGCTCTGTCGCTCCAGGAATTTCCCCCAGCACAGCTGTGCCCTTGGGCTGTGTGTGTCTCTGACTGTGTCACTGCAGGGCTGCCCCCAGCACAGCTGTGCCCTGGGGCTGTGTGTGTCTCTGGCACTGTCACTGCAGGGCTGTCCCCCAACACAGCTGTTCCCTTGGGCTGTGTGTGTCTCCGGCTCTGTCGCTCCAGGAATTTCCCCCAGCACAGCTGTGCCCTTGGGCTGTGTGTGTCTCTGGCTCTGTCACTGCAGGGCTGCCCCCAGCACAGCTGTGCCCTTGGGCTGTGTGTGTGTCTGGCTCTGTCACTGCAGGGCTGCCCCCAGCACAGCTGTGCCCTGGGGCTGTGTGTGTCTCTGGCTCTGTCACTGCAGGGCTGCCCCCAGCACAGCTGTGCCCTTGGGCTGTGTGTGTCTCTGGCTGTCACTGCAGGGTTGTCCCCAGCACAGCTGTGCCCTTGGGCTGTGTGTGTCTCTGGCTGTCACTGCAGGGCTGCCCCCAGCACAGCTGTGCCCTGGGGCTGTGTGTGTCTCTGGCTGTGTCACTGCAGGGCTGCCCCCAGCACAGCTGTGCCCTTGGGCTGTGTGTGTCTCTGGCTCTGTCACTGCAGGGCTGCCCCCAGCACAGCTGTGCCCTTGGGCTGTGTGTGTCTCTGGCTGTCACTGCAGGGTTGTCCCCAGCACAGCTGTGCCCTTGGGCTGTGTGTGTCTCTGGCTGTCACTGCAGGGCTGCCCCCAGCACAGCTGTGCCCTGGGGCTGTGTGTGTCTCTGGCTGTGTCACTGCAGGGCTGCCCCCAGCACAGCTGTGCCCTTGGGCTGTGTGTGTCTCTGGCTGTCACTGCAGGGCTGCCCCCAGCACAGCTGTGCCCTTGGGCTGTGTGTGTGTCTGGCTCTGTCACTGCAGGGCTGTCCCCTAGCACAGCTGCACCCCTGGGCTGTGTGTGTCTCTGGCTCTATCACTGCAGGGCTGTCCCCCAGCACAGCTGTGCCCTTGGGCTGTGTGTGTCTCTGACTGTGTCACTGCAGGGCTGCCCCCAGCACAGCTGTGCCCTGGGGCTGTGTGTGTCTCTGGCACTGTCACTGCAGGGCTGTCCCTCAGCACAGCTGTGCCCTTGGGCTGTGTGTGTCTCTGGCTGTCACTGCAGGTCTGTCCCCCAGCACAGCTGTGCCCTGGGGCTTTGTGTGTCTCTGGCTGTGTCACTGCAGGGCTGCCCCTCTGTGATGGGGTTCTGGGGTCCCCCAAGCTCTGCACCCCGTCCGCAGGCAGGAGAGTCTCTCACTCAGCAGGAAAACAGCGGGTTTATTAGCCGACAGGACACAGCATCGTACAGAGGAGTCAGTACAGCCGGCAGAGACAGCCAGTCCAATCCATGTTGAGGAGAGGAAGCCCCGAGGGGCCCCCAGAGCTGTGGCCTTGCCCCCTTCTTTGTCTCTCTCTCTCTCAGCCCAGACTCTGCTTTCCAACTCCCAGTTCCAGTTCAAACCCCTCAGGCTCCACCTCCTCCTTTGTCTGCAGTACAAAGGTGTTACCTGGTCGTCAGGGTTACCGTCAGCAGGAGCCTCACACCCTCTGTGAGCCACTCACACACACACACACAGGTATCCCCCACTCCATCACATCTCTCCCCACTTCCAGACCGAACTGAGCGGGGTCACTCAGCCAGTGACCTGGGGAAGTTCGGGGCCCTCCCCTCGTGATCGGGCATCGGCTGTACCCTCAGTGCTCCCCTTGATGTGCACCACCTCCATGTCATAATCCTGCTGGGGGAGGCTCCAACTCAGGAGCTTGGTATTGGCCCTTTTCATGTGATGCAGCCGGGCAAGTCCCTTTAGTTCCCTCAGGTTGGTCGGTCTCCCTGCTTCTGCCTCTGGTCCATCAGCCACGTTCTCAAGTCGGGCAGGCAGAGCCCATACAGATGCTGCAGCACCAACAGATCAAATAGTTCTTTTCTGGTCTGGGCTCTGCCCTGTCTGACCACCAGCCCATACAGCTGCTCCGGCACATGTTTGGAATTCTGTTACAGTCCAGCAAAAGAAGGTACAAATGCTTCCACCCTTGGCATTTAGCCAGACCACCAAAATGGTTGTGTGCCTCAGTTTCCCCTTCCATGCCACACAATAGGTTTGGAATGTTCCTACTCATGTGACAGGTTGCAAGACTAGTTACAGGGAACAATGGTGACATTTCAGAGTTACAGACTCCTTCAACATACAACTCATGCTTCTACATCAATGTCATCATGTCAAATGGCTCTTTCCGAACATTCAGTACATGGTACAATTCTACAGCTTTTGGTAGCAGCACCCCTTGGTTACAGCAGTCAGTGTGAGTAACAGAACAAACCCATTGCAACTGCACATTTACGTTGCTCTGTGGTAGACCACAACCTTTGTGCAACATCCTTGAGAATCTGGTATTTTGGGGATAAATGGCTGAGGCCTTTCTTAGCACCATCAAATTCTAATCTTCTCCCTTGCCCCCTGGGGTGGAAATTTGATCTCTCTGGCTGTGCCCTCCCTTCTAACCAGAGCTGGGCCATTGATGATCTCAGGGAGACGGCCCCCTCCCAGCCAGCCTGGAAATTTGCAAACCAAACTGCTTTCTGAGAGTTGTTTTGTGAGTCCCAGATGCAGAATCCACATGGAGGAATCCCTGTTTATCCCTTACTGGCCCACCAGGACCACAGCTCCTTTGTCCTTCCCCCTCCAACTACTGCCTCCCCATGGAATTAGAAGTGGAGTCCAGTATAAGAATATAAGTGTTTCCACCATCTGGAGATGGGGAATTGCTGGCCCTCTCCTGCATCCTACAGAGACTGACTGTGCAGCTGTTTTACTTGGTTTTCACAGGGCTGCTCACACTACCTGATAGTTTTCACTTTACTTGCATTAACTTCCAATTCCTGAGAAACTTTTACCCTGCCTGCTTTGGACCCTTGCAGAGCACAACCAGTGGTTTCACACTCAGGCAAGTCCTGGCCATCAGGAGCTGAAACAAACTTCTCCCCAGGCAAAGGGCTGCTCTGGCTCTTACAGACAAGCACCTTTCCTGTTCACTTTCCTTCATCTCACTCCCATTTTCTGCAGTCCCCACAGACGGGTCAGGAAAAGTTTCAGGGAAATTCTCTTCCTCAAGAGCTCCCCCAAACAACAACTCACCCCTGTCTGGCTCCACAGGGGCACTGCTCCCTTGAGCCACAACCAGCTCCTGGGTTTCACCTAAACCCAGGATCACTTCTGGCCCATCAGGCAGATTCCCACGTAATCCCCCTCCAGGCAGACAGCCAGTACCACCGGACAGAAGGTTAGGGTCCCTTTTCTCCCTTTTGCTACCAGCTCCTTTATCTTCATCAGATAGCATAACTCCATTGCCCATCTGTTCTTGTGTCCTGGCGAGAGGATGACTCTGGTAGGACAGAGTCCTCTCACCCCCTCCCAGTAACACCTCAGCATCAGGCAAAGAACAAGTCCCAGAATCGTCTGGTCTCTGGGATTCCCTGATGATACTAACTGGATTAGACCAAGTTAAAGCATCATCCCCCCTGAGAGACACAGAGGCAGGCCCACTTCCCATCTGGGCTTCAGCTGCCCTCAGATCCAGCTCTGGGATCTTGGCTCCGTCTTGAGCCCCCACAGGCTCAGGCAAAGGATTCACTTCCCCAGAAGCAGAAGCACTTTTCTTGCACCAAGGACCAGTGTCCTTAGCAGGGATACCACTGCTCATCCCAGAGCCATTCCCTCTGCTCCAGCCCCCATGGCTGGATTCAGAGACACACCTGGAATGCTCTTTTCTGGTGGATCCTTCTCCAGCCATCCTAGGCTGGGGAAGTCTTCCTCAGACAATGGGCTAGTTTCCTCATTGGCACCTTTTCCAAATGCAGGCTCTGCTCTCTCCCCAGGCTGCTGCTGCTGTTCAACACAGACAGACAATGGGAGACACTCTCTCCTTTGTCCCAGCCCCCCGGGTGGTCTCCACACACACAGAAGGTGGAGCAGCTTCTCTCAGAGACAACTTGCCATTCCCAGTGGACAAGCTGCTTTCCTGCACAGACACACAGGCACCTTCCTCGGCCCAGGCCTGGAAAACTCTTCGCAGGTCTGTCTTGGCCACTAGTAGATGATGGGTTGGAATCGCTCCTTCCCTCCTTGAGCTGTGGCAGGCCACTCGGTTCAGAGCTCCAGGCAGTCCAGGGTTCCCTGCCCCGATCCGGGCTCACCTCTGCAGGATTTTCCTTAACCCTCAGCTCTGCCACTGCACATCCACGCTGCCTTGTCCAGCTTCTTTAATCTCGATTCGGTTTCCAGGTGCTGCCACTTCACAGCGGAGTTGCTCAGCGTGGTTGCAGGCTCTCAGGCTGATGCCCTCTGCACGCCACGATTCCTGGAAGAATCCCTTCAGTGTGCCAGGCTCCTTGTGGGTCACAAGCTCCCTGGGGTTAGGCCGTAGGCCCCTCTGCCCTCTGGGACCGAATCCAACAGACTCTCAGAGGAACCCCTTCTTCAGTGTGACACCCGCTGTCAGGGACCATGAGCACACTGTCTTGGGAAGAACTCATTCAGCGTCAGCCTCCTCAGGGGTCACTTGTTTCTGGGGGTTGGGCCCTCGGCCCCTCCACCTTCTGGGACCGACTCCAACAGATTCCCAGGAGTAACCCCGGCTCGGGTGTGGCACCCCCTCTCGAGGACCACGACCACAGTTGCTTGGGTTCGGCCGCAGGCCCCTCCGCCTTGGGGAACTGCACCTCACTGCGCTTCAGCACACCTGGGTCTCACAGGCCCCTCTTCTTCTTCTGTGGCACCCGTCACTTACTACTGGATGCTCCATCCTCGGGGTGCGGAACGTCCCACTGCTGACACGAGTGTGATAGGGTTCTGGGGTCCCCCAAGCTCTGCACCCTGTCTGCAGGCAGGAGAGTCTCTCACTCAGCAGGAAAACAGCAGGTTTATTAGCCGACAGGACACAGCATCGTACAGAGGAGTCAGTACAGCCGCCAGAGACAGCCAGTCCAATCCATGTTGAGGAGAGGAGGCCCCGAGGGGCCCCCAGAGCTGTGGCCTTGCCCCCTTCTTTGTCTCTCTCTCTCTCAGCCCAGACTCTGCTTTCCAACTCCCAGTTCCAGTTCAAACCCCTCAGGCTCCACCTCCTCCTTTGTCTGCAGTACAAAGGTGTTACCTGGTCGTCAGGGTTACCGTCAGCAGGAGCCTCACACCCTCTGTGAGCCACTCACACACACACACACAGGTATCCCCCACTCCATCACACCCTCAGCACAGCTGTGCCCTTGGGCTGTGTGTGTCTCTGGCTCTGTTACTGCAGGGCTGTCCCCCAGCACAGCTGTGCCCTTGGGCTGTGTGTGTCTCTGGCTCTGTCACTGCAGGGCTGCCCCTCAGCACAGCTGTGCCCTTGGGCTATGTGTGTCTCTGGCTCTGTTACTGCAGGGCTGTCCCCCAGCATAGCTGTGCCCTTGGGCTGTGTGTGTCTCTGGCTCTGTCGCTCCAGGATTGTCCCCCAGCACAGCTGTGCCCTTGGGCTGTGTGTGTCTCGGGCTGTGTCACTGCAGGGCTGCCCCTCAGCACAGCTGTGCACCTGGGCTGTGTGTGTCTCGGGCTGTGTCACTGCAGGGCTGTCCCCGTGTGATGGGGTTCAGGGGTCCCATGCACTGCACCCCGTCTGCTGGCAGGAGAGACTCTCACTCAGCAGGTGCAACAGGAGGTTTATTAGGCAACAGATGCCCAGTTTCTCACAGAAGAGACAGTACAACAGTCAGAGACAGTTATTCCAACCCGTTCTGGGGAGAAGACCCCGAGGGGTGCCCCTCTGGGGTGCAGCTTTCCCCCTTCTCAGGCTGGCTGCCTTCCAGCTCTCTCTTCCACTTGCCTCTAACTGCCGCCCCCGATTCAAAAACCCAGCTCGGCTCCTCCCTCCTCTTTGTTCAGGGCAGAGGTGTTACCTGCCAGTTGTAGCCCCAGGATCATCCTTAGCCACTGGAAGCTGCTCTGCTTATCTGTCACATCCAGCCTGAGTCTCGCATTTGCACTCCCCCCCACTCCATCACACCCCAGCACAGCTGTGCCCTTGGGCTGTGTGTGTCTCTGGATGTCACTGCAGGGCTGCCCCCAGCACAGCTGTGCCCTTGGGCTGTGTGTGTCTCTGGCTGTGTCACTGTAGGGCTGTCCCCAGCACAGCTGTGCTCTTGGGCTGTGTGTGTCTCTGGCTGTGTCACTGCAGGGCTGTCCCCAGCACAGCTGTGCCCTTGGGCTGTGTGTGTCTCTGGCTGTCGCTGCAGGGCTGTCCCGCAGCACAGCTGTGCCCTGGGGTTGTGTGTGTCTCTGGCTGTCACTGCAGGGCTGTCCCCCAGCACAGCTGTGCCCTTGGGCTGTGTGTGTCTCTGGCTGTCGCTGCAGGGCTGTCCCCCAGCACAGCTGTGCCCTTGGGCTGTGTGTGTCTCTGGATGTCACTGCAGGGCTGTCCCCCAGCACAGCTGTGCCCTTGGGCGGTGTGTGTCTCTGGCTGTGTCACTGCAGGGCTGTCCCCCAGCACAGCTGTGCCCTGGGGTTGTGTGTGTCTCTGGCTGTCACTGCAGGGCTGTCCCCAGCACAGCTGTGCCCTTGGGCTGTGTGTGTCTCTGGCTGTCGCTGCAGGGCTGTCCCGCAGCACAGCTGTGCCCTTGGGCTGTGTGTGTCTCTGGCTCTGTCACTGCAGGGCTGTCCCCCAGCACAGCTGTGCCCTTGGGCTGTGTGTGTCTCTGGCTGTCACTGCAGGGCTGTCCCGCAGCACAGCTGTGCCCTTGGGCGGTGTGTGTCTCTGGCTGTGTCACTGCAGGGCTGTCCCCCAGCACAGCTGTGCCCTGGGGTTGTGTGTGTCTCTGGCTGTCACTGCAGGGCTGTACCCCAGCACAGCTGTGCCCTTGGGCTGTGTGTGTCTCTGGCTGTCGCTGCAGGGCTGTCCCGCAGCACAGCTGTGCCCTTGGGCTGTGTGTGTCTCTGGCTCTGTCGCTCCAGGAATGTCACCCACCACAGTTGTGCCCTTGGGCTGTGTGTGTCTCTGGCTGTCACTGCAGGGCTGTCCCCCAGCACAGCTGTGCCCTTGGGCTGTGTGTGTCTCTGGCTGTCACTGCAGGGCTGTCCCGCAGCACAGCTGTGCCCTTGGGCGGTGTGTGTCTCTGGCTGTGTCACTGCAGGGCTGTCCCCCAGCACAGCTGTGCCCTGGGGTTGTGTGTGTCTCTGGCTGTCACTGCAGGGCTGTCCCCCAGCACAGCTGTGCCCTTGGGCTGTGTGTGTCTCTGGCTGTCACTGCAGGGCTGTCCCGCAGCACAGCTGTGCCCTTGGGCTGTGTGTGTCTCTGGCTCTGTCGCTCCAGGAATGTCACCCACCACAGTTGTGCCCTTGGGCTGTGTGTGTCTCTGGCTGTCACTGCAGGGCTGCCCCTAAGCACAGCTGTGCCCTTGGGCTGTGTGTGTCTCTGGCTGTGTGATTGAGTGTGGGGGGTGCATGTGTGAGTCAGGCTGGATGTCCCAGGCAAGCAGCAGCTCCCAGTGGCTAAGGATGACCCTGGGGCTACAACTGGCAGATAACACCTCTGCCTGAACAAAGAGCAGGGAGGAGCTGAGCTGGGTTTTGAATCGGGGGCGGGAGTTAGAGGCGAGGAAAAGGGAGAGCTGAAAGGCAGCCAGCTGAGGAGGGGGAAAGCTACACCCCAGAGGGGCACCCCTCGGGGTCTTCCCCCCAGGACAGGTTGGAAGGACTGTCTCTGGCTGCTATGCTGTTGCTTCTGTGAGAAACTGGACATCTGTTGCCTAATAAACCTGCTGTTGTACCTGCTGAGTGAGAGTCACTCCTGCCAGCGGGCAGGGTGCAGTGCAGGGGGACCCCTGAACCCCATCACAGGCTGTCACTGCAGGGCTGCCCCGAGCACAGCTGTGCCCTTGGGCTGTGTGTGTCTCTGGCTGTGTCACTGCAGGGCTGCCCCCAGCACAGCTGTGCCCTTGGGCTGTGTGTGTCTCTGGCTGTGTCACTGCAGGGCTGCCCCCAGCACAGCTGTGCCCTTGGGCTGTGTGTGTCTCTGGCTCTGTCACTGCAGGGCTGCCCCCAGCACAGCTGTGCCCTTGGGCTGGGTGTTTCTCTGGCTGTGTCACTGCAGGGCTGTCCCCAGCACAGCTGTGCCCTTGGGCTGTGTGTGTCTCTGGCTGTGTCACTGCAGGGCTGCCCCCCAGCACAGCTGTGCCCTTGGGCTGGGTGTTTCTCTGACTGTGTCACTGCAGGGCTGCCCCCAGCACAGCTGTGCCCTTGGGCTGGGTGTTTCTCTGGCTGTGTCACTGCAGGGTTGTCCCCAGCACAGCTGTGCCCTTGGGCTGGGTGTTTCTCTGGCTGTGTCACTGCAGGGTTGTCCCCAGCACAGCTGTGCCCTGGGGCTGTGTGTGTCTCTGGCTGTCACTGCAGGGCTGTCCCCAGCACAGCTGTGCCCTGGGGCTGTGTGTGTCTGGCTGTGTCACTGCAGGGCTGCCCCTCAGCACAGCTGTGCCCTTGGGCTGTTTGTGTCTCTGACTGTGTCACTGTAGTGCTGCCCCCAGCACAGCTGTGCCCTTGGGCTGTGTGTGTCTCTGGCTGTGTCACTGTAGTGCTGCCCCCAGCACAGCTGTGCCCTTGGGCTGTGTGTGTCTGGCTGTCACTGCAGGGCTGTCCCCCAGCACAGCTGTGCCCTTGGGATGTGTGTGTCTCTGGCTCTGTCACTGTAGTGCTGCCCCCAGCACAGCTGTGCCCTTGGGCTGTGTGTGTCTCTGGCTGTGTCACTGCAGGGCTGCCCCTCAGCACAGCTGTGCCCTTGGGCTGTGTGTGTCTCTGGCTGTGTCACTGTAGTGCTGCCCCCAGCACAGCTGTGCCCTTGGGCTGTGTGTGTCTGGCTGTCACTGCAGGGCTGTCCCCCAGCACAGCTGTGCCCTTGGGCTGTGTGTGTCTCTGGCTCTGTCACTGTAGTGCTGCCCCCAGCACAGCTGTGCCCTTGGGCTGTGTGTGTCTCTGGCTGTCAGTGCAGGGCTGCCCCCAGCACAGCTGTGCCCTTGGGATGTGTGTCTCTGGCTCTATCACTGCAGGGCTGCCCCGAGCACATCTGCACTCCTTGCTGCTCTTAGCTCTCTCCTCTTCTCTGAGCCCCAGTCAAAACCCAGCTCACTCAGAGGACGGGACCTGGCCTCCTGATTCCCTCGTCGTCCTGGCTGACCCGTCAGTCTGGCTGACCTGGAGTGTGGCCTCCTTCCATTGTCCCTGGGGACTGTCCATCTCATGGACCCCTTTTAGTACTGGAGGCCACCCAACCAAACCGCCACTGCGCTTTAGTAAGGGGCCACCAGTTCCCTGACATAAGGAAGGCAGGGAGAGCGCCCCTATTATTACTGCTCAGGCGCTCCAGAGCATTTTTAACATCAGATGGAATCTGGGGGTCCCCAGTTCTTGGCAGTGAGGAGACCCCTGGGGGTCACAAGGCACTGCACCCTGGCACTGTCCCTCATGCAGTGGGGCAGAACCACAGGTCATGTGACTTCTCCCTGCATGGCCTCCTCTTGCCCACACACTGGTTATGTAACGTAAAGCCTCCAGCTGGAAAACCAGTCCTGCCATTCCGAGTGGGCGCTGCAAAGGACTGGGTAGGACAGACGGGAACCCCCAGGTTAGGTGACCTGAAAACAAAGGGTTTAGATCACCTGAGCGGTAATTCTCCCTTGCGTGGTGACAAGTATCAGAAGGGTAGTTGTACTAGTCAGTAGCCCAAACCCAGCAAGACTAACACATCTTTTGGAGCATGAGCTTTCGCAGGCAGAGACCTGGTTCGTCAGGTGCAAATGGAAATTGGTGCATGTGATGCAGTGGGTCTTTGCCCTTATACTGCCGTCCGTCTGGCAGTCTCGGAGGCGCCACTCATGGTTTTGTCCCTTCCTTGGGATTTCAGAGTCACACAAACAACTCCAGCTTCAAGCGACATGTTGTGGGATTGCTGAAGTAAATGCCAGTCCTCTCTCTCTGCCCAAAGGGTGCGTATCCCAACACCACGTCTGGAGCTTACCAAGCCCTGGCACAGAAGAGGAGACCCTCACGTGATCTAGTGAACAGCTTTGCACAGTGTGAGGATCAAATTCTCATTTCAGTTACACCTGCGTAAAGCTAGAGTAATTTCAGTGCTGTCAGACGTCCTACAATGCAGCTGAGCTCAGACTCCGACCCTTTGTTAACCGCACCTGTGTGAGTGCCTGTGGTAGAAAGGCATCACGCCCTACCTAGACTGAAATTTCTAGTCATTTCTTTAATGGGCATAGCATGAGGAAGGAAAATGTAGGTCCATTACTGAACAGAGAAGAAGAGCAAACAGCGGATGACGCAGAGGAGGCTGAGGAATTTAATGACTTCTTTGCTTCATCCCTCACTAAGAAAGTGAACTGTGATCTGGCGCTGAAAACGTCATACTAAGAGCAAAGGGGGCAATCTTGGGCCAGAGAAGGGCAAGCAGAAGTTAAAGGTATTTCGATAATATGGATGTAGTCACGTTGTCAGTGCTGGATAACATTCACCCTGTGGTATGTAGAATCATAGAACCCTAGGGCTGCCAGGGCCCTCAGGAGGTTGAGTCCAGCCCCCTGCCCAAAGCAGGAACAACCCCAACTAAATCATCCCGACCAGGACTTTGTCAGGCTGGGACTTTAAAACCTCCAGGGATGGCGACTCCCCCAACTCTCTAGGTAGAAACTAAAGAACAAAGTCTGCCCTCTGAACCCCGCGGGATTATCTTGGAGGACTCTTGGAGGGTGGGGAAGGTCCCAAAGGATGGGAAAAGAGTAAGTATAGGATTTGCCTTTCAGACAGAGACAATAGAGGGCCCAGGAACTCCTGACCAGCCAGCCCAACTTCAATACCCAGAAGCCAACCAGCACAGATTACTCAGCAATTAATTTTTTCACACCTAGGGGGTAGTTAAGTGATAAGTAATAGATGGGTTTGTTAAGCCTAACCCATGCCAAACCAGCCCGATTCCCTTCTTTGACAGGGTTACTGGCCTCACAGAGGGGGAGGCAGCAGATGCGATCTAACTGGACTTCAGTGAGGTGCCACACTTTCTCACCAGCAAAGGCAGGAAGTGCCAATAAGATGACGGCACGAGTGGCTGAAAGCCCATACTCAGGAGTGTGGTTATCAGTGGGTCACAGTCCCGCTGGGAGGGTATCTGTAGGGGACCCACACAGGGAGAGTCCTGGGTCCTCTGCTGTGCAATGTTTCCCTCAGCCCCTTGGAGCCTGGAGTGGGCGGCACATGCATAAACCCTGCGGCTGGCACTCCAGCGAGGGGGGCTGCCCGTGCGTGGGGGGTTAGACTGCAAAGTTACCTGGATTGACTGGAAAGCGGATCAGAAATCCACAAGCTGAAACTCAGCAGAGGAACGTGCTAAGTATGTCATGGAGGAAGGCGTAATGGAGTGGGGAGAGTGCATGTGTGAGTCAGGCTGGATGTCCCAGGCAAGCAGCAGTTCCCAGTGGCTAAGGATGACCCTGGGGCTACAACTGGCAGGTAACACCTCTGCCTGAACAAAGAGCAGGGAGGAGCTGAGCTGGGTTTTGAATCAGGGGTGGCAGTGAGAGGCTAGGAAAAGGGAGAGCTGGAAGGCAGCCAGCCTGAGGAGGGGGAAAGCTACACCCCAGAGGGGCACCCCTCGGGGTCTTCTCCCCAGGACAGGTTGGAAGGACTGTCTCTGGCTGCTGTACTGTCGCTTCTGTGAGAAACTGGGCTTCTGTTGTCTAATAAACCTTCTGTTGTACTTGCTGAGTGAGAGTCACTCCTACCAGCGGATGGGGTGCAGTGCAGGGGGACCCCTGAACCCCATCACAGAAGGAAAAGCCAAAGGGGCAGCTGAGAATCCAGACCTGGTGGCCAGTGGGCACGTGGCTGAAAGGGAGCAGGGGCTCTCTTTGGCCACAGAGAGAATCTGAGTGTGATGGAGTGGGGGATACCTGTGTGTATGTGAGTGGCTCACAGAGGGTGTGGGGCTCCTGCTGACGGTAACCCTGACGACCAGGTAACACCTTTGTACTGCAGACAAAGGAGGAGGTAGAGCCTGAGGGGTTTAAATTGGAACTGGGAGTTGGAAGCACTTAGTCTGGGCTGGGAGAGAGAGAGAGACAAAGGAGGGGGCCAGGCCCCAGCTCTGGGGGCCCCTTGGGGCCTCCTCTCCCCAACATGGATTGGACTGGCTGTCTCTGCCGGCTGTACTGACTCCTCTGTACGACGCTGTGTCCTGTCGGCTAATAAACCTGCTGTTTTCCTGCTGAGTGAGAGACTCTCCTGCCTGCAGATGGGGTGCAGAGCTTGGGGGACCCCAGAACCCCATCACACTGGTGTCAGGAGTGGGATGTTCTGCACCCCGAGGATGGAGCATCCAGCAGTAAGTGACCGGGGCCCCGGAAGAAGTGGGGCCTGCGAGACCCAGGTGTGCTGACGGGCAGTGAGGTGCAGTTCCCCAAGGCGGAGGGGCCTGCGGCCGAACCCAAGCAACTGTGGTCGTGGTTCTCAAGAGGGGGTGTCACACCCGAGGAGGGGTTACTCCTGGGAATCTGTTGGAGTCGGTCCCAGAAGGTGGAGGGGCCGAGAGCCCAACCCCCAGGAACAAGTGACCCCTGAGGAGGCTGACGCTGAATGAGTCCTTCCCAAGACAGGGTGCTCATGGTCCCTGAGAGCGGGTGTCACACTGAAGAAGGGGTTCCGCTGGGAGTCTGTTGGAGTCGGTCCCAGAGGGCGGAGGGGCCTACGGCCTAACCCCAGGGAGCTTGTGACCCGCAAGAAGCCTGGCACACTGAAGGGATTCTTCCAGGAATCGTGGGGTGCAGAGGGCATCAGCCTGAGAGCCTGCAACCACGCTCAGCAACTCCGCTGTGAAGTGGCAGCACCTGGAAACCGAATCGAGATTAAAGAAGCTGGACAAGGCAGCGTGGATGTGCAGTGGCGGAGCTGAGGGTTAAGGAGAATCCTGCAGAGGTGAGCCCGGATCGGGGCAGGGAACCCTGGACTGCCTGGAGTTCTGAAGCGAGTGGCCAGCCACAGCTCAAGGAGGGAAGGAGCGATTCCAACCCATCATCTACTAGTGGCCAAGACAGACCTGCGGAGAGTTTTCCAGGCCTGGGCCGAGGAAGGTGCTTGTGTGTCTGTGCAGGAAAGCAGCTTGTCCACTGGGAATGGCAAGTTGTCTCTAAGAGAAGCTGCTCCACCTTCTGTGTGTGTGTGGAGACCAGCCGGGGGGCTGGGAGAAAGGAGAAAGTGTCTCCCATTGTCTGTCTGTGTTGAACAGCAGCAGCAGCCTGGGGAGAGAGCAGAGCCTGCGTTTGGAAAAGGTGCCAATGAGGAAACTAGCCCATTGTCTGAGGAAGATTCACCAGCCTGGGGTGGCTGGAGAGGGAACCACCAGGAGAGAGCATTCCAGGTGTGACTCTGAATCCAGCCATGGGGGCTGGAGCAGAGGGAATGGCTCCGGGATGGGGCAGTGGTGTCACTGCTAAGGACACTGGTCCTTGGTGCAAGAAAAGTGCTTCTGCTTCTGGGGAAGTGAATCCTTTGCCTGAGCCTGTGGGGGCTCGAGATGGAGCCAAGATCCCAGAGCTGGATCTGAGGGCAGCTGAAGCCCAGATGGGAAGTGGGCCTACCTCTGTGTCTCTCAGGGGGGATGATGCTTTAACTTGGTCTAATCCAGTTAGTATCATCAGGGAACCCCAGAGACCAGACGATTCTGGTACTTGTTCTTTGCCTGATGCTGAGGTGTTACTGGGAGGGGGTGAGAGGACTCTGTCCTACCAGAGTCATCCTCTCGCCAGGACACAAGAACAGACGGGCAATGGAGTTACGCTGACTGATGAAGATAAAGGAGCTGGTAGCAGAAGGGAGGAAAGGGACCCTAACCTTCTGTCCGGTGGTACTGGCTGTCTGCCTGGAGGGGGATTACATGGGAATCTGCCTGATGGGCCAGAAGTGATCCTGGGTGTAGGTGAAACCCAGGAGCTGGTTGTGGCTCAAGGGAGCAGTGCCCCTGTGGAGCCAGACAGGGGTGAGTTGTTGTTTGGGGGAGCTCTTGAGGAAAAGAATTTCCCTGAAACTTTTCCTGACCCGTCTGTGGGGACTGCAGAAAATGGGAGTGAGGTGGAGGAGAGTGAACAGGAAAGGTGCTTGTCTGTAAGCACCAGAGCAACCCTTTGCCTGGGGAGAAGTTTGTTTCAGCTCCTGATGGCCAGGACCTGCCTGAGTGTGAAACCACTGGCTGTGCTCTGGAAGGGTCCAAAGCAGGCAGGGTAAAAGTTTCTCAGGAATTGGAAGTTGATGCAAGTAAAGCGAAAACTATCAGGGAGTGTGAGCAGCCCTGTGAGAACCAAGTAAAACAGCTGCACAGTCAATCTCTGTAGGATGCAGGAGAGGGCCAGCAATTCCCCATCTCCAGATGGTGGAAACACTTATATTCTCACACTGGACTCCACTTCTGATTCCATGGGGAGGCAGTAGTTGGAGGGGGAAGGACAAAGGAGCTGTGGTCCTGGTGGGCCAGTAAGGGATAAACAGGGATTCCTCCATGTGGATTCTGCGTCTGGGACTCACAAAACAACTCTCAGAAAGCAGTTTGGTTTGCAAATTTCCAGGCTGGCTGGGCGGGGGCCGTCTCCCTGAGACCATCAATGGCCCAGCTCTTGTTAGAAGGGAGGACACAGCCAGAGAGATCAGATTTCCACCCCAGGGGGCAAGGGAGAAGATTAGAACTTGATGGTGCTAAGAAAGGCCTCAGCCATTTATCCCCAAAATACCAGATTCTCAAGGATGTTGCGCAAAGGTTGTGGTCTACCAAAGAGCAACGTAAATGTACAGTTGCAATGGGTTTGTTCTGTTACTCATGCTGACTGCTGTAACCAAGGGGTGCTGCTACCAGAAGCTGTAGAATTGTACCATGTACTAAATGTTTGGAAAGAGCCATTTAACATGATGACATTGATGTAGAAGCATGAGTTGTATGTTGAAGGAGTCTGTAACTCTGAAATGTCACCATTGTTCCCTGTAACTAGTCTTGCAACCTCTCACATGAGGAGGAACATTCCAAACCTATTGTGTGGCATGGAAGGGGAAACTGAGGCACACAGCCATTTTGGTGGTCTGGCTAAATGCCAAGGGTGGAAGCATTTGTACCTTCTTTTACTGGACTGTAACTGAATTCCAGACATTGGCTGGAGCAGCTGTATGGGCTGGTGGTCAGATGGGGCAGGACCCAGACCACAAAAGACCTGTTTAATCTGTTGGTGCTGCAGCATCTGTATGGGCTCTGCCCGCCCGACTTGAGAACGTGGCTGATGGACCGGGGCTGAAGCAGGGAGACCAACCAACCTGAGGGAACTAAAGGGACTTGTCCGGCTGCATCACATGAAAAGGGCCAATACCAAGTTGGAGCCTCCCCCAGCAGGATTACAACATGGAGGTGGTGCACATCAAGGGGAGCACTGAGGGTGCAGCCGATGCCCAATCACAAGGGGAGGGCCCCAAACTTCCCCAGGTCACTGGCTGAGTGACCCCGCTCAGTTCGGTCTGGAAGGGGGGAGAGATGTGATGGAGTGGGGGATACCTGTGTGTGTGTATGTGGCTACGTCTACACGTGAAGCCAACATCGAAATAGCTTATTTCGATGTAGCCTATAACGTCTACACGTCCTCCAGGGCTGGCAACGTCGATGTTCAACTTCGACGTTGCGCAGCACCACATCGAAATAGGCACTGCAAGGGTACATCTACACGCCAAAGTAGCACACATCGAAATAAGGATGCCAGGCACAGCTGCAGACAGGGTCACAGGGCGGACTCAACAGCAAGCCGCTCCCTTAAAGGGCCCCTCCCAGACACAGTTGCACTA
Source organism: Carettochelys insculpta (assembly GCF_033958435.1). Classification (NCBI taxonomy): domain Eukaryota; kingdom Metazoa; phylum Chordata; order Testudines; family Carettochelyidae; genus Carettochelys; species Carettochelys insculpta. The sequence continues at coordinate 974,507 of NC_134151.1, forward strand.
AACAACACAAGATCCACAGAGCCAACAACTGGTTGCAGACCCTGTGCCTGCAGCATGGATCCCCAGCTGCCGCAGCAGCAGCCAGAAGCCCTGGGCTAAGGGCTGCTGCCCACGGTGACCATAGAGCCCCGCAGGGGCTGGAGAGAGAGCGTCTCTCAACCCCTCAGCTGATGGCCACCATGGAGGACCCGGCAATTTCGACGTTGCGGGACGCGGATCGTCTACATGGTCCCTACTTCGACGTTGAACATCGATGTAGGGCGCTATTCCGATCCCCTCATGAGGTTAGCGACTTCGACATCTCGCCGCCTAACGTCGAAGTTAACTTCGAAATAGCGCCCGACGCGTGTAGCCGCGACAGGCGCTATTTCGAAGTTAGTGCCGCTACTTCGAAGTAGCGTGCACGTGTAGACACAGCTTGTGAGTGGCTCACAGAGGGTGGGGGGCTCCTGCTGACGGTAACCCTGACGACCAGGTAACACCTTTGTACTGCAGACAAAGGAGGTGGAGCCTGAGGGGTTTGAATTGGAACTGGGAGTTGGAAGCAGTTAGTCTGGGGTGGGAGAGAGAGAGAGACAAAGGAGGGGGCCAGGCCCCAGCTCTGGGGGCCCCTCGGGGCCTCCTCTCCCCAGCATGGATGGGACTGGCTGTCTCTGTCGGCTGCACTGACTCCTCTGTACGACGCTGTGTCCTGTCGGCTAATAAACCTGCTGTTTTCCTGCTGAGTGAGAGACTCTCCTGCCTGCGGATGGGGTGCAGAGCTTGGGGGACCCCAGAACCCCATCACACTGAGTCAGCGGTGCAATGCTCTCGGGAAAAGGCAGAGGTCTTCCCAGGTGCGTGAGTGGGAGGGATGTAGGTAAGGCCCAGAAGGTAGCGGGCAGTCGGCACTGGGAGGCCTCCTGCTGTCCCGTTTAGGGCAGGACCCTTTAATAAAGAGGTGGACACTTTTGAGTGAGGGCAGAGGAGGGGTCTGGTCAACCCAACTGCACCCCTGGGGTGAAGCACTGGTGCCCTGCACCCCGGAGTTACCCCCACTGAAGTCCAGTGCGGCTGTGGCTAAGGTGGCTGAAGGGTCCTTCTGTCACTCTGCCCCAGCCATTCCCAGGGCGAATCACTCCAGTGATGGGAGGCAGCCGCTCTGCCTGGAGTGCTGCCAGGCAAGAGACTCTCGGCTCTCTGGGAAACGGGTGACTTCGTCCTGTGCTTGGCTGGCCCCTGGCACAGTGGGATCCTGACTCTTGGCCAGGGGAGCCTCGGCCCCCAGAGCAACACCAGTTATTAGGCCCCTCGTCAGGCACAAGGCCTCTGGGACACTGGAGGAGATGAGGAAGTCACCAGTGGCTGCCTTGGGGAGCACCTGACAGAGGCTGGCGGTGGCTTGTGTGCAAGAGACGGGAGATGCAAGCGCTTGCCCACAGCTGGGGTGAGCCAGAAACTGGGGGGCAGCAGCAGGAACATTGCTAATGGGGGCTGGATCCCAGCGTGTTCCTCCAGCCACGACCCTAACACTGCCGGCCTCCCAGAACCCAGCAGAGGGGCACAGCTGGCGGGCCGGGCCTGAGGCTCTGCTCAGGGCATCCACTGAGAACTTGGCTGAGCCAGCCCACCCGAGAGACGCGCCCCAAGGGGCCAGGGGCAGGAGACCCTCAGCCCATGGGTGGTGACGAGACAGTGACAGGAAGTCCCTGCTTGGCTCCTCCAGGAGTCAGCCAGCCAGGCCAAAGGCAATGGGGCAAGATCTGCACTCAGTGATTGTCTGTTGCAAGTCAAACGCTGGGGACGCTGGGTCGCTCTCCAGGGCAGAAGATGTTTCCTTCCCTGGCCTGGGGCAGGAGGGGCCTGGGAGAAGTGGGGGCAGAACAAAAGGCAGGCGACCCCAGCAGGAGTCACGGGGGAGCAGGCGGGGGTGGACTGCCCAGGCAAGGGCCACCTTGCCCCAGAGTCAGGAGCTTTCGTGGATAAAACATCCTCTGATGGGCAAGCGGGTTTCACCCAGGCAAGCTTCTGCCCTACTAACATGTTAGGCCCAAGGTGCCACAGGCCTGCCTGGGTTTCTCTGTCGAGGGGGCGTCTGGGTTTAGGATGAGCTCCAGGGAGGCTCAGCAGTGCCCTGGGCTCCCCCGGCTGGGAGCAGTGGAGCAATTTGAAGCAGCCTGAATCTGGGTGCATTTGTCCGTGCCTTGCTTTGGGGCTGCTGTGTGTTGTCGGGCACCAGCTGCCTCTCCCAGGCCATGGCCCAGTGTAGGGCTGGCACCCCAGCAGTGCCTGCGCACAGCAGTCACAGGAGCGGCTCTGGCCCCATGGCACTGGGCCTGCAGCACAGGGGCGGGGTGAGTGGAGGAGGGGCCCTGGCCTGGGAAGCCCGGCAGAGCCCCCTGTCCTCCTTTAGGGGTGTGACGTCTGCAGACAGCAGTAACGGACTGGCCTGGCTGGGAACAGGGCCTGCCCCACTGCTGCTTCCAGCCCCTGTCCCCCGGGTGGGGAAAGCCCATCAGGCCTGGGTGAAGAATCCCATGTCCTGTGGGAGCCCTGGTCCCCGCTCTGGGCAGCAGCTTGTCACAGGGACCTGACTTGGATTTGTTTGGATTTGATCTATTACTTCTTGAAAGTGTTACTGTCCCCTGCGAAATCATTAATTTGTGCTGTGCAAACTCTGCCATAACCCATCGCCGCACGGCGCTCTGTGATTCCCATTTATCTTCCAGATCAATGTGGATTAATAAAACGCATGCGTCCGTACGATTCGCAGCGCTCGTTTAGCCTGAGCAACCTGAAATCCAGCCGATGCCGAGGAACCTGCTCTGGTTAATTGGGTCATTCATATTCCATCGGCTGCGTGTTTTCCTCCAAACCCACCCACGTGCCTCTCCAAGGGGCAGCCTTCCCAGCCCTGCCGTGGGCAGCCGCGCACTGCTCCGCAAGTACCCCGGGGACGGCCTGGGACGCGGCCCCATGCCTCGCCAGGGCACTCTGTCAGCCACTGGGGAGTGCGAAGCCAGCAGGGTCCGGCTGGGCTGGGGGGGTTCAGACTCCAGAGGTGTTAATCGTCGTGCACCATGGCTCACACCGGCGGCACCGCATGCACAAAGCCCAGCTCCTGAACGCATCGCCACGCAGAGCACCCCTCGGCGAGGGCAACCGCCGGTTCACAGGCTCACACCCCACGGTTCTGCGCCCCACACAGGATGCTTCCCTTTGTCCTGTGCAGACGCCCCTTCAGACAGAGCATTGCACCTCTCTGACGGCTTCCTCCGCAGCCTCCTCTGTCGGCCGGGGTGAACGCGTCTGCAGCAGCTGCGCCTCCAGCCAGAGCTGCGCATGGCAGTCACTTCTGGGAGCTGCCCGCGGTCAGCACTGCCGAGAGCCTGCACCCTGAACTCACTCCTCAGGCACAACCGCCCACACCAGGCCGGAGCCCCTCCCACACAGCAACCACCCACACCGGGCCGGAGCCCCTCCCACACAGCAACCGTCCACACCGGGCCGGAGCCCCTCCCACACAGCAACTGCCCACACCAGGCTGGAGCCCCGTCCACACTGTAACTGCCCACACCAGGCCGGAGCCCCTCCCACACAGCAACCACCCACACCGGGCCGGAGCCCCTCCCACACAGCAACCGCCCACACCGGGCCGGAGCCCCTCCCACACAGCAACTGCCCACACCAGGCTGGAGCCCCGCCCACACTGTAACTGCCCCACACCCCACAGACCAACCCTGAGGAACACAGGCGAGTCCATCTGTCGCTGAGGTGTCAGAGGGTTGCAGCTCCCTGTGCCCATGGTTTGGAGAGCAGGAGCTGGTGGGCAGGGAGGAGAGCCGGCTGGAAGGGGACCCAGGTCGCTGGCAGGAGGCAAGCAGACAGCGCTGGGGCAAGTACACTGGGAGCGGCCGGCAGCCTGCAGGGAGCTGCCCACGAACTGGAGCAGAGAAAATGCTCCAACTTGGAACATGTCTGGAAATAATGACTTTAAAAATGCATCACTCTGAGCCCTGCTCCAGCCGGGAGGCTGCCTGGGAAGTGGGGTGTGAGTAATGGCGCTGGAGGTGCAGGGAGGTCGCTGGGACTGTTAACCCCACAAATACCCTGTGGGCACTAGGCCCCCCAGGGCTGTGCTGGCTCGACAGGACAGAGACCATGGCTTGGTTGCACAGAGTTCGCCCCTGAGCCGCTGCTGAGGTGAGACCCCCTCGCCCCAGGACAGCAGCGACTCTGAACTGATTTCCACACTCACATTTAACTGTGCCGTCCTCATGGGGGTCGACGGCACATGCCAAGGGCATCCCCAGCACTGGGGCACAGCACATCCTGCACCCTAGCACTGGAGCACAGCACACCCTGCACCCCAGCACTGCAGCACAGCACACCCTGCAGCCCAGCACCGGGGCACAGCACACCCTGCACCCCAGCACTGCAGCACAGCACACCCTGCACCCCAGCACCGGGGCACAGCACACCCTGCACCCCAGCACTGGAGCACAGCACACCCTGCACCCCAGCACTGGAGCACAGCACACCCTGCACCCCAGCACTGCAGCACAGCACACCCTGCACCCCAGCACTGGAGCACAGCACACCCTGCAGCCCAGCACCAGGGCACAGCACACCCTGCACCCCAGCACTGCAGCACAGCACACCCTGCACCCCAGCACTGGAGCACAGCACACCCTGCACCCCAGCACTGCAGCACAGCACACCCTGCACCCCAGCACTGGGGCACAGCACACCCTGCACCCCAGCACTGGAGCACAGCACACACTGCACCCCAGCACTGGGGCACAGCACACCCTGCACCCCAGCACTGCAGCACAGCACACCCTGCACCCCAGCACCGGGGCACAGCACACCCTGCACCCCAGCACTGCAGCACAGCTCACACTGCACCCCAGCACCGGAGCACAGCACACCCTGCACCCCAGCACTGGAGCACAGCACACCCTGCAGCCCAGCACTGGGGCACAGCACACCCTGCAGCCCAGCACTGGAGCACAGCACACCCTGCACCCCAGCACTGGAGCACAGCACACCCTGCAGCCCAGCACTGGAGCACAGCACACCCTGCACCCCAGCACTGCAGCACAGCTCACACTGCACCCCAGCACCGGAGCACAGCACACCCTGCACCCCAGCACTGGAGCACAGCACACCCTGCAGCCCAGCACTGGGGCACAGCACACCCTGCAGCCCAGCACTGGAGCACAGCACACCCTGCAGCCCAGCACCAGAGCACAGCACACCCTGCACCCCAGCACCGGGGCACAGCACACCCTGCACCCCAGCACCGGAGCACAGCACACCCTGCACCCCAGCACTGCAGCACAGCACACACTGCACCCCAGCACTGGGGCACAGCACACCCTGCAGCCCAGCACTGGAGCACAGCACACCCTGCACCCCAGCACCGGAGCACAGCACACCCTGCACCCCAGCACTGCAGCACAGCTCACACTGCACCCCAGCACTGGAGCACAGCACACCCTGCACCCCAGCACTGGAGCACAGCACACCCTGCAGCCCAGCACTGGGGCACAGCACACCCTGCAGCCCAGCACTGGAGCACAGCACACCCTGCACCCCAGCACTGCAGCACAGCACACCCTGCAGCCCAGCACTGGGGCACAGCACACCCTGCAGACCAGCACTGGAGCACAGCACACCCTGCAGCCCAGCACCAGGGCACAGCACACCCTGCAGCCCAGCACCAGGGCACAGCACACCCTGCACCCCAGCACTGGAGCACAGCACACCCTGCACCCCAGCACTGGAGCACAGCACACCCTGCAGCCCAGCACCAGGGCACAGCACACCCTGCACCCCAGCACTGCAGCACAGCACACCCTGCACCCCAGCACTGGAGCACAGCACACCCTGCACCCCAGCACTGCAGCACAGCACACCCTGCACCCCAGCACTGGAGCACAGCACACACTGCACCCCAGCACTGGGGCACAGCACACCCTGCACCCCAGCACTGCAGCACAGCACACCCTGCACCCCAGCACCGGGGCACAGCACACCCTGCACCCCAGCACTGCAGCACAGCTCACACTGCACCCCAGCACCGGAGCACAGCACACCCTGCACCCCAGCACTGGAGCACAGCACACCCTGCAGCCCAGCACTGGGGCACAGCACACCCTGCACCCCAGCACTGGAGCACAGCACACCCTGCAGCCCAGCACCGGGGCACAGCACACCCTGCAGCCCAGCACTGGAGCACAGCACACCCTGCACCCCAGCACTGGAGCACAGCACACCCTGCAGCCCAGCACTGGAGCACAGCACACCCTGCACCCCAGCACTGGAGCACAGCACACCCTGCAGCCCAGCACCGGGGCACAGCACACCCTGCAGCCCAGCACTGGAGCACAGCACACCCTGCACCCCAGCACTGGAGCACAGCACACCCTGCAGCCCAGCACCGGAGCACAGCACACCCTGCACCCCAGCACCGGGGCACAGCACACCCTGCACCCCAGCACCGGAGCACAGCACACCCTGCAGCCCAGCACTGGAGCACAGCACACCCTGCACCCCAGGGCTGCGTCTACACGTGCACGCTACTTCGAAGTAGCGGCAGTAACTTCGAAATAGCGCCCGTCACGTCTACACGTGTTGGGCGCTATTTCGAAGTTGAAATCGACGTTAGGCGGCGAGACGTCGAAGTCGCTAACCCCATGAGCGGATGGGAATAGCGCCCTACTTCGACGTTCAACATCGAAGTAGGGACGTGTAGACGATCCGCGTCCCGCAACATCGAAATAGCGGGGTCCTCCATGGCGGCCATCAGCTGGGGGGTTGACAGATACTCTCTCTCCAGCCCTTGCGGGGCTCTGTGGTCACCGTGGGCAGCAGCCCTTAGCCCAGGGCTTCTGGCTGCTGCTGCTGCAGCTGGGGGTCCGTGCTGCATATACAGGGTCTGCAACTAGTTGTTGGCTCTGTGTATCTTGCACTGTTTAATGAAAGTGTGTCTGGGAGGGGCCCTTTAAGGGAGCGGCTTGCTGTTGAGTCCGCCCCGTGACCCTGTCTGCAGCTGTGCCTGGCTCCCTTATTTCGATGTGTGCTACTTTGCCGTGTAGACGTTCCCTCGTTGTGCCTATTTCGATGTTGGGCTGAGCAACGTCGAAGTTGAACATCGACGTTGCCAGCCCTGGAGGACGTGTAGACGTTATTCATCGAAATAGCCTATTTCGATGTCGCAACATCGAAATAAGCTATTTCGAAGTTGGGTGCACGTGTAGACGTAGCCCAGCACTGCAGCACAGCACACACTGCACCCCAGCACTGGGGCACAGCACACCCTGCAGCCCAGCACTGGAGCACAGCACACCCTGCACCCCAGCACCGGAGCACAGCACACCCTGCAGCCCAGCACCGGGGCACAGCACACCCTGCACCCCAGCACTGCAGCACAGCTCACACTGCACCCCAGCACTGGAGCACAGCACACCCTGCACCCCAGCACTGGAGCACAGCACACCCTGCAGCCCAGCACTGGGGCACAGCACACCCTGCAGCCCAGCACTGGAGCACAGCACACCCTGCACCCCAGCACTGCAGCACAGCACACCCTGCAGCCCAGCACTGGGGCACAGCACACCCTGCAGACCAGCACTGGAGCACAGCACACCCTGCACCCCAGCACCGGGGCACAGCACACCCTGCAGCCCAGCACCGGGGCACAGCACACCCTGCACCCCAGCACCGGAGCACAGCACACCCTGCAGCCCAGCACTGGAGCACAGCACACCCTGCAGCCCAGCACTGGAGCACAGCACACCCTGCACCCCAGCACCGGAGCACAGCACACCCTGCACCCCAGCACTGCAGCACAGCACACCCTGCACCCCTGCACTGGAGCACAGCACACCCTGCAGCCCAGCACTGGAGCACAGCACACCCTGCACCCCAGCACCGGAGCACAGCACACCCTGCACCCCAGCACTGCAGCACAGCACACCCTGCACCCCAGCACTGGAGCACAGCACACCCTGCACCCCAGCACTGGAGCACAGCACACCCTGCACCCCAGCACTGCAGCACAGCACACCCTGCACCCCAGCACTGGAGCACAGCACACCCTGCACCCCAGCACTGCAGCACAGCTCACACTGCACCCCAGCACTGGAGCACAGCACACCCTGCACCCCAGCACTGGAGCACAGCACACCCTGCAGCCCAGCACTGGGGCACAGCACACCCTGCAGCCCAGCACTGGAGCACAGCACACCCTGCACCCCAGCACTGCAGCACAGCACACCCTGCAGCCCAGCACTGGGGCACAGCACACCCTGCAGCCCAGCACTGGAGCACAGCACACCCTGCACCCCAGCACTGGAGCACAGCACACCCTGCAGCCCAGCACCGGGGCACAGCACACCCTGCACCCCAGCACCGGAGCACAGCACACCCTGCAGCCCAGCACCGGAGCACAGCACACCCTGCAGCCCAGCACTGGAGCACAGCACACCCTGCACCCCAGCACCGGAGCACAGCACACCCTGCACCCCAGCACTGCAGCACAGCACACCCTGCACCCCTGCACTGGAGCACAGCACACCCTGCAGCCCAGCACTGGAGCACAGCACACCCTGCACCCCAGCACCGGAGCACAGCACACCCTGCACCCCAGCACTGCAGCACAGCACACCCTGCACCCCAGCACTGGAGCGCAGCACACCCTGCAGCCCAGCACCGGAGCACAGCACACCCTGCAGCCCAGCACCGGAGCACAGCACACCCTGCACCCCAGCACCGGAGCACAGCACACCCTGCAGCCCAGCACTGGAGCACAGCACACCCTGCACCCCAGCACTGCAGCACAGCACACCCTGCACCCCAGCACTGGAGCGCAGCACACCCTGCACCCCAGCACCGGAGCACAGCACACCCTGCACCCCAGCACTGGAGCACAGCACACCCTGCACCCCAGCACTGGAGCACAGCACACCCTGCACCCCAGCACCGGGGCACAGCACACCCTGCAGCCCAGCACTGGAGCACAGCACACCCTGCACCCCAGCACTGGAGCGCAGCACACCCTGCACCCCAGCACTGGAGCACAGCACACCCTGCACCCCAGCACCGGGGCACAGCACACCCTGCAGCCCAGCACTGGAGCACAGCACACCCTGCACCCCAGCACTGGAGCACAGCACACCCTGCACCCCAGCACTGGAGCACAGCACACCCTGCAGCCCAGCACTGGAGCACAGCACACCCTGCAGCCCAGCACTGGAGCACAGCATATTCTCCCCCGGGCTACTGTGCAGTAGGCCCATTCCCCTGGCTGGCCTTACCCATGCCTGCTGCCTACCCAGAGTTCACCCACACACTGCTGACCTACACATTGTGGGGACAAACCTGTGTGGCCAGGCCAGTGCTAAATGTGCCAGGAGAGATGTGGAGCTCTGATCCTCTTACCCAGCTGTGGACCCCGATCCTGCAGGGCTGAAAAGACCCAGCCAGCCCTGGGCCATGCAGCTCTCCTGTGGACCTTGCCAATGGGAGGTGCCATGAGCAGGTGCGGGGGCTGCTGGGGCCCTACCTGGGAAGTTTGGGCTCACAGCTAGTCCTGGCTGAAGGCTCAGAGGCAGTGTTCCCTGCAAGCTGCGCATCTGGGGGGGGCAACCAAGAGAGAGGCAGGTACTGCCCAGCTGATCAGCAAAGCACCCACAATTGTCAGCGTGTGTTTCTACTGGTGGTGCACTTCTGCACATGCCTTAGTGCACATAAAATTTGTTCTACAAATGGATAGAAAAATTTACAGGGAACTCTGCTCCGATGAGGGGCTGGGAACACCCTGGCCTAGCATGAGCACTCAGCAACCTGCTGTGGGGACACCAGGGCTCACAGCCTTGCCATTGCATCACTGACTGCGCCAACTGGGGGCACAGCTCCTCGCCCCATAGAGACCCTGAGCAGCATGATCTCCACCCACGCCAGCCAGAGCCCCTGCCCTGCCCTCCCCTGCACAGCGCCCCCCGCTGGGCTGGGCTGGGCTGGGGCAGGTGAGAGCTGCTGGCAGCGTCGCAGCGAGGCCTGGGAGGGATTCCCACGCTCTCTGGCTGGGCGGGTGGCGCGGCAGCTCCCAGCACTGCGGGTATGGCTGCTGATCCCTGGGGCGAGCCAGGCGTCTGGCACCACGGCCGGCCTGGGCAGGGGCTGTAATTACCCCCAAGCACCTCGTTTAGGGAGGCGTCCAGGGAGCCGCCACCCCTGAGCTGAGCCCCTGGCGCCAGGAGTGACCTTTGCCGACAATGTGTGCTGCAGGCCCAGGCCCAGGCGTTGCCATGGCAGAGGAGGAGAGCGGATGATACTGCAGTTCAGGAGGCAGGCGCCAGCAGCCCCGTTGGCGGAGTGGCCTGTGTGCTGTTGGCGGGGAGCTGCCCGGGCAGTGTGCAGATGTCACTGGGAGCTCACCTGCTCCCAGCCACCTGCTGCGTTACTGCCTCCCAGGGCGGGGCAGGGCGGGGCTGGGCAGGGAGGGGGCTCCAGCCTGGAGCCCCAGGGCTGCCCGTACACACGCGTGCTCATGTGCTCACACGCGTGCACACACACGCACGTGCTCGTGCACTCACACACACACACGCACACACGTGCTTGTGCGCTCACACGCACACGCACACACACACACAGAGGCAGCATGGCCAGAGCCATGCGGTCAGGGCTCGGCTCCCCTGGGGCCAGGTCCAGCCAGGGGCACCTGCCTGGGACCTCACACAGCTGCTTCACGCTGCCCCTCAGCAAGCCAGGGTACCTCCCCTGCCCTCCATCCCCGTTCCTGCACCGCCACCCGTCCCCCAGCCCTCCTGTCCTGCACCCGCATCCCCACCAGGGCCCCTGGGCTCGCAGTAGTTTGGTCTGGCTCTGCACAAATGCAGCTTCTCCTCTTTGGGTGCTTGGAGAAGCTCCCTCCCAGGGGCACAGCACGGGGCCTGCTGCCATCCATGGCCGTGGTGCCCAGGTCTGCCCCCTCCACCTGCCCCACTCATCCCGCCATGCAGGGAGCGCCCTGGGCACGGAGGGCACAGACCACGTCTAGCGGCAGGAACGGCAGGCTGAGGCCAGCCCCAGCTCCCTGTGAGGCTGGCACAGCCGGGGCGATGTGGGCTTTCCATGGCGCAGAGAGAGGGATGCAGATGTGCCAGGCCAGCTTGGAAGAGACCCCGGGCCTGCGAATGGCCACCCAGTGCCGATTGCTGGGCCACTCTGCTGAGGCACCTGGGCCCACCACGCCCAGCAACAGCCCACAGTCCCTGGGGGTGGCCGGAAGAGCAGACGAGGCCCAGGGTCCCTGTGGGGGTGGGGCGTGGTAGCACTCACACGGGGCAGGAGACCCTGTCGGCGCGGGCTGGGACACTGTCTCGCCCCCGGAGCTGGGCACGGGGGACCCTGCCTGTGAGGAGGCAGCCTGGGCCGACATACAGGCGGCAGGAAAGGTGGGCTACTGGGGGGGCCCAAGGAACCGCTTCCTGAAGGGGCACCCTGTGGTTCCACCCGGCCCCAGGGCACCCGAGGCACCAGGCCAGGAAAGCTGCGCAAGCACCACCCCAGTGCCGGGCTCCCAGCAGGCAGCCTCGCCACGGCCGTCCCGCCCTGCCAGAGCCGGCCAGGGCTCCCAGCATGCGGAGCCAGGGCACAGCGAGGATGGGCGGCCAGCTGCTCGTTCAGCTCTCGCCTGGCATGATGCTGCTGTCCCACTCCCACCCTGGGCACCTAGTGAGCACATGGCCCTGGTGGGGAGCAGCACAGTGCAGGGACCTGGGCGCAGGGCAGAGCAGAGATGGTGCCCCAGGGGAGCGGCGCAGCGCGGGGACCTGGGCGCAGGGCAGAGCAGAGATGGTGCCCCAGGGGAGCGGCGCAGCGCGGGGACCTGGGCGCAGGGCAGAGCAGAGATGGTGCCCCAGGGGAGCAGCGCAGTGTGGGGACCTGGGCGCAGGGCAGAGCAGAGGTGGTGCCCCAGGGGAGCGGCGCGGTGTGGGGACCTGGGCGCAGGGCAGAGCAGAGATGGTGCCCCAGGGGAGCGGCGCGGTGTGGGGACCTGGGCGCAGGGCAGAGCAGAGATGGTGCCCCAGGGGAGCGGCGCAGCGTGGGGACCTGGGCGCAGGGCAGAGCAGAGATGGTGCCCCAGGGGAGCGGCGCAGCGCGGGGACCTGGGCGCAGGGCAGAGCAGAGATGGTGCCCCAGGGGAGCAGCGCAGTGTGGGGACCTGGGCGCAGGGCAGAGCAGAGATGGTGCCCCAGGGGAGCGGCGCGGCGCGGGGACCTGGGCGCAGGGCAGAGCAGAGATGGTGCCCCAGGGGAGCGGCGCAGCGTGGGGACCTGGGCGCAGGGCAGAGCAGAGATGGTGCCCCAGGGGAGCGGCGCGGCGTGGGGACCTGGGCGCAGGGCAGAGCAGAGATGGTGCCCCAGGGGAGCGGCGCAGCGTGGGGACCTGGGCGCAGGGCAGAGCAGAGATGGTGCCCCAGGGGAGCGGCGCAGCGCGGGGACCTGGGCGCAGGGCAGAGCAGAGATGGTGCCCCACGGGAGCGGCGCAGCGCGGGGACCTGGGCGCAGGGCAGAGCAGAGATGGTGCCCCAGGGGAGCGGCGCAGCATGGGGACCTGGACGCAGGGCAGAGCAGAGATGGTGCCCCAGGGGAGCGGCGCAGCGCGGGGACCTGGGCGCAGGGCAGAGCAGAGATGGTGCCCCAGGGGAGCGGCGCAGCGTGGGGACCTGGGCGCAGGGCAGAGCAGAGATGGTGCCCCAGGGGAGCGGCGCGGTGTGGGGACCTGGGCGCAGGGCAGAGCAGAGATGGTGCCCCAGGGGAGCGGCGCGGCGCGGGGACCTGGGCGCAGGGCAGAGCAGAGATGGTGCCCCAGGGGAGCGGCGCAGCGTGGGGACCTGGGCGCAGGGCAGAGCAGAGATGGTGCCCCAGGGGAGCGGCGCAGCGTGGGGACCTGGGCGCAGGGCAGAGCAGAGGTGGTGCCCCAGGGGAGCGGCGCGGCGTGGGGACCTGGGCGCAGGGCAGAGCAGAGATGGTGCCCCAGGGGAGCGGCGCAGCGTAGGGACCTGGGCGCAGGGCAGAGCAGAGATGGTGCCCCAGGGGAGCGGCGCAGCGTGGGGACGTGGGCGCAGGGCAGAGCAGAGGTGGTGCCCCAGGGGAGCGGCGCAGCGTGGGGACCTGGGCGCAGGGCAGAGCAGAGATGGTGCCCCAGGGGAGCGGCGCGGCGTGGGGACCTGGGCGCAGGGCAGAGCAGAGATGGTGCCCCAGGGGAGCGGCGCAGCGTGGGGACGTGGGCGCAGGGCAGAGCAGAGATGGTGCCCCAGGGGAGCGGCGCAGCGCGGGGACCTGGGCGCAGGGCAGAGCAGAGATGGTGCCCCAGGGGAGCGGCGCAGCGTGGGGACGTGGGCGCAGGGCAGAGCAGAGATGGTGCCCCAGGGGAGCGGCGCAGCGCGGGGACCTGGGCGCAGGGCAGAGCAGAGATGGTGCCCCAGGGGAGCGGCGCAGCGTGGGGACGTGGGCGCAGGGCAGAGCAGAGATGGTGCCCCAGGGGAGCAGCGCGGTGTGAGGACCTGGGCGCAGGGCAGAGCAGAGATGGTGCCCCAGGGGAGCGGCGCAGCGTGGGGACCTGGGCGCAGGGCAGAGCAGAGATGGTGCCCCAGGGGAGCGGCGCAGCGTGGGGACGTGGGCGCAGGGCAGAGCAGAGATGGTGCCCCAGGGGAGCGGCGCAGCGCGGGGACCTGGGCGCAGGGCAGAGCAGAGATGGTGCCCCAGGGGAGCGGCGCAGCGTGGGGACCTGGGCGCAGGGCAGAGCAGAGATGGTGCCCCAGGGGAGCGGCGCAGCGTGGGGACCTGGGCGCAAGGCAGAGCAGAGATGGTGCCCCAGGGGAGCGGCGCAGCGCGGGGACCTGGACGCAGGGCAGAGCAGAGATGGTGCCCCAGGGGAGCGGCGCAGCGCGGGGACCTGGGCGCAGGGCAGAGCAGAGATGGTGCCCCAGGGGAGCGGCGCCGCGCGGGGACCTGGGTGCAGGGCAGAGCAGAGATGGTGCCCCAGGGGAGCGGCGCGGCGTGGGGACCTGGGCGCAGGGCAGAGCACAGATGGTGCCCCAGGGGAGCGGCGCGGCGCGGGGACCTGGACGCAGGGCAGAGCAGAGATGGTGCCCCAGGGGAGCGGCGCAGCGCGGGGACCTGGGCGCAGGGCAGAGCAGAGATGGTGCCCCAGGGGAGCGGCGCAGCGCGGGGACCTGGGCGCAGGGCAGAGCAGAGATGGTGCCCCAGGGGAGCGGCGCAGCGCGGGGACCTGGGCGCAGGGCAGAGCAGAGATGGTGCCCCAGGGGAGCGGCGCAGCGCGGGGACCTGGGCGCAGGGCAGAGCAGAGATGGTGCCCCAGGGGAGCGGCGCAGCGCGGGGACCTGGGCGCAGGGCAGAGCAGAGATGGTGCCCCAGGGGAGCGGCGCAGCGCGGGGACCTGGGCGCAGGGCAGAGCAGAGATGGTGCCCCAGGGGAGCGGCGCGGCGTGGGGACCTGGACGCAGGGCAGAGCAGAGATGGTGCCCCAGGGGAGCGGCGCAGCGTGGGGACCTGGGCGCAGGGCAGAGCAGAGATGGTGCCCCAGGGGAGCGGCGCAGCGCGGGGACCTGGGCGCAGGGCAGAGCAGAGATGGTGCCCCAGGGGAGCGGCGCAGCGCGGGGACCTGGGCGCAGGGCAGAGCAGAGATGGTGCCCCAGGGGAGCGGCGCGGCGTGGGGACCTGGGCGCAGGGCAGAGCAGAGATGGTGCCCCAGGGGAGCGGCGCGGCGTGGGGACCTGGGCGCAGGGCAGAGCAGAGATGGTGCCCCAGGGGAGCGGCGCGGCGTGGGGACCTGGGCGCACGGCAGAGCAGAGATGGTGCCCCAGGGGAGCGGCGCAGCGCGGGGACCTGGGCGCAGGGCAGAGCAGAGATGGTGCCCCAGGGGAGCGGCGCGGCGTGGGGACCTGGGCACAAGGCAGAGCAGAGATGGTGCCCCAGGGGAGCGGCGCAGCGCGGGGACCTGGGCGCAGGGCAGAGCAGAGATGGTGCCCCAGGGGAGCGGCGCAGTGTGGGGACCTGGGCGCAGGGCAGAGCAGAGATGGTGCCCCAGGGGAGCGGCGCAGCGTGGGGACGTGGGCGCAGGGCAGAGCAGAGATGGTGCCCCAGGGGAGCGGCGCAGCGCGGGGACCTGGGCGCAGGGCAGAGCAGAGATGGTGCCCCAGGGGAGCGGCGCAGCGCGGGGACCTGGGCGCAGGGCAGAGCAGAGATGGTGCCCCAGGGGAGCGGCGCAGCGTGGGGACCTCGGCGCAGGGCAGAGCAGAGATGGTGCCCCAGGGGAGCGGCGCAGCGCGGGGACCTGGGCGCAGGGCAGAGCAGAGATGGTGCCCCAGGGGAGCGGCGCAGCGTGGGGACCTGGGCGCAGGGCAGAGCAGAGATGGTGCCCCAGGGGAGCGGCGCGGCGCGGGGACCTGGGCGCAGGGCAGAGCAGAGATGGTGCCCCAGGGGAGCGGCGCGGCGTGGGGACCTGGGCGCAGGGCAGAGCAGAGATGGTGCCCCAGGGGAGCGGCGCAGCGTGGGGACCTGGGCGCAGGGCAGAGCAGAGATGGTGCCCCAGGGGAGCGGCACGGCGTGGGGACCTGGGCGCAGGGCAGAGCAGAGATGGTGCCCCAGGGGAGCGGCGCAGCGTGGGGACCTGGGCGCAGGGCAGAGCAGAGATGGTGCCCCAGGGGAGCGGCGCAGCGTGGGGACCTGGGCGCAGGGCAGAGCAGAGATGGTGCCCCAGGGGAGCGGCGCAGCGTGGGGACCTGAGCGCAGGGCAGAGCAGAGATGGTGCCCCAGGGGAGCGGCGCGGCGTGGGGACCTGGGCGCAGGGCAGAGCAGAGATGGTGCCCCAGGGGAGCGGCGCGGCGTGGGGACCTGGGCGCAGGGCAGAGCAGAGATGGTGCCCCAGGGGAGCGGCGCGGCGTGGGGACCTGGGCGCAGGGCAGAGCAGAGATGGTGCCCCAGGGGAGCGGCGCGGCGTGGGGACCTGGGCGCAGGGCAGAGCAGAGATGGTGCCCCAGGGGAGCGGCGCGGCGTGGGGACCTGGGCGCAGGGCAGAGCAGAGATGGTGCCCCAGGGGAGCGGCGCGGCGTGGGGACCTGGGCGCAGGGCAGAGCAGAGATGGTGCCCCAGGGGAGCGGCGCGGCGTGGGGACCTGGGCGCAGGGCAGAGCAGAGATGGTGCCCCAGGGGAGCGGCGCGGCGTGGGGACCTGGGCGCAGGGCAGAGCAGAGATGGTGCCCCAGGGGAGCGGCGCGGCGTGGGGACCTGGGCGCAGGGCAGAGCAGAGATGGTGCCCCAGGGGAGCGGCGCGGCGTGGGGACCTGGGCGCAGGGCAGAGCAGAGATGGTGCCCCAGGGGAGCGGCGCGGCGTGGGGACCTGGGCGCAGGGCAGAGCAGAGATGGTGCCCCAGGGGAGCGGCGCGGCGTGGGGACCTGGGCGCAGGGCAGAGCAGAGATGGTGCCCCAGGGGAGCGGCGCGGCGTGGGGACCTGGGCGCAGGGCAGAGCAGAGATGGTGCCCCAGGGGAGCGGCGCGGCGTGGGGACCTGGGCGCAGGGCAGAGCAGAGATGGTGCCCCAGGGGAGCGGCGCAGCGCGGGGACCTGGGCGCAGGGCAGAGCAGAGATGGTGCCCCAGGGGAGCGGCGCAGCGTGGGGACCTGGGCGCAGGGCAGAGCAGAGATGGTGCCCCAGGGGAGCGGTGCAGCGTGGGGACCTGGGCGCAAGGCAGAGCAGAGATGGTGCCCCAGGGGAGCGGCGCAGCGCGGGGACCTGGACGCAGGGCAGAGCAGAGATGGTGCCCCAGGGGAGCGGCGCAGCGTGGGGACCTGGGCGCAGGGCAGAGCAGAGATGGTGCCCCAGGGGAGCGGCGCCGCGCGGGGACCTGGGCGCAGGGCAGAGCAGAGATGGTGCCCCAGGGGAGCGGCGCGGCGCGGGGACCTGGGCGCAGGGCAGAGCAGAGATGGTGCCCCAGGGGAGCGGCGCGGCGCGGGGACCTGGGCGCAGGGCAGAGCAGAGATGGTGCCCCAGGGGAGCGGCGCAGCGCGGGGACCTGGGCGCAGGGCAGAGCAGAGATGGTGCCCCAGGGGAGCGGCGCAGCGTGGGGACCTGGGCGCAGGGCAGAGCAGAGATGGTGCCCCAGGGGAGCGGCGCGGCGTGGGGACCTGGGCGCAGGGCAGAGCAGAGATGGTGCCCCAGGGGAGCGGCGCGGCGCGGGGACCTGGGCGCAGGGCAGAGCAGAGATGGTGCCCCAGGGGAGCGGCGCGGCGTGGGGACCTGGGCGCAGGGCAGAGCAGAGATGGTGCCCCAGGGGAGCGGCGCGGCGTGGGGACCTGGGCGCAGGGCAGAGCAGAGATGGTGCCCCAGGGGAGCGGCGCGGCGTGGGGACCTGGGCGCAGGGCAGAGCAGAGATGGTGCCCCAGGGGAGCGGTGCGGCGTGGGGACCTGGGCGCAGGGCAGAGCAGAGATGGTGCCCCAGGGGAGCGGCGCAGCGTGGGGACCTGGGCGCAGGGCAGAGCAGAGATGGTGCCCCAGGGGAGCGGCGCAGCGTGGGGACCTGGGCGCAGGGCAGAGCAGAGATGGTGCCCCAGGGGAGCGGCGCGGCGTGGGGACCTGGGCGCAGGGCAGAGCAGAGATGGTGCCCCAGGGGAGCGGCGCGGCGTGGGGACCTGGGCGCAGGGCAGAGCAGAGATGGTGCCCCAGGGGAGCGGCGCGGCGTGGGGACCTGGGCGCAGGGCAGAGCAGAGATGGTGCCCCAGGGGAGCGGCGCAGCGTGGGGACCTGGGCGCAGGGCAGAGCAGAGATGGTGCCCCAGGGGAGCGGCGCAGCGTGGGGACGTGGGCGCAGGGCAGAGCAGAGGTGGTGCCCCAGGGGAGCGGCGCAGCGTGGGGACCTGGGCGCAGGGCAGAGCAGAGATGGTGCCCCAGGGGAGCGGCGCAGCGTGGGGACCTGGGCGCAGGGCAGAGCAGAGATGGTGCCCCAGGGGAGCGGCGCAGCGTGGGGACCTGGGCGCAGGGCAGAGCAGAGATGGTGCCCCAGGGGAGCGGCGCAGCGTGGGGACGTGGGCGCAGGGCAGAGCAGAGATGGTGCCCCAGGGGAGCGGCGCAGCGCGGGGACCTGGGCGCAGGGCAGAGCAGAGATGGTGCCCCAGGGGAGCGGCGCAGCGTGGGGACGTGGGCGCAGGGCAGAGCAGAGATGGTGCCCCAGGGGAGCAGCGCGGTGTGAGGACCTGGGCGCAGGGCAGAGCAGAGATGGTGCCCCAGGGGAGCGGCGCAGCGTGGGGACCTGGGCGCAGGGCAGAGCAGAGATGGTGCCCCAGGGGAGCGGCGCAGCGTGGAGACCTGGGCGCAAGGCAGAGCAGAGATGGTGCCCCAGGGGAGCGGCGCAGCGCGGGGACCTGGACGCAGGGCAGAGCAGAGATGGTGCCCCAGGGGAGCGGCGCAGCGTGGGGACCTGGGCGCAGGGCAGAGCAGAGATGGTGCCCCAGGGGAGCGGCGCCGCGCGGGGACCTGGGCGCAGGGCAGAGCAGAGATGGTGCCCCAGGGGAGCGGCGCGGCGTGGGGACCTGGGCGCAGGGCAGAGCAGAGATGGTGCCCCAGGGGAGCGGCGCGGCGCGGGGACCTGGGCGCAGGGCAGAGCAGAGATGGTGCCCCAGGGGAGCGGCGCAGCGCGGGGACGTGGGCGCAGGGCAGAGCAGAGATGGTGCCCCAGGGGAGCAGCGCGGCGTGGGGACCTGGGCGCAGGGCAGAGCAGAGATGGTGCCCCAGGGGAGCGGCGCAGCGCGGGGACCTGGGCGCAGGGCAGAGCAGAGATGGTGCCCCAGGGGAGCGGCGCGGCGTGGGGACCTGGGCGCAGGGCAGAGCAGAGATGGTGCCCCAGGGGAGCGGCGCGGCGCGGGGACCTGGGCGCAGGGCAGAGCAGAGATGGTGCCCCAGGGGAGCGGCGCGGCGCGGGGACCTGGGCGCAGGGCAGAGCAGAGATGGTGCCCCAGGGGAGCGGCGCGGCGTGGGGACCTGGGCGCAGGGCAGAGCAGAGATGGTGCCCCAGGGGAGCGGCGCGGCGTGGGGACCTGGGCGCAGGGCAGAGCAGAGATGGTGCCCCAGGGGAGCGGCGCGGCGCGGGGACCTGGGCGCAGGGCAGAGCAGAGATGGTGCCCCAGGGGAGCGGCGCGGCGCGGGGACCTGGGCGCAGGGCAGAGCAGAGATGGTGCCCCAGGGGAGCGGCGCGGCGTGGGGACCTGGGCGCAGGGCAGAGCAGAGATGGTGCCCCAGGGGAGCGGCGCGGCGTGGGGACCTGGGCGCAGGGCAGAGCAGAGATGGTGCCCCAGGGGAGCGGCGCAGCGTGGGGACCTGGGCGCAGGGCAGAGCAGAGATGGTGCCCCAGGGGAGCGGCGCAGCGTGGGGACCTGGGCGCAGGGCAGAGCAGAGATGGTGCCCCAGGGGAGCGGCGCAGCGTGGGGACGTGGGCGCAGGGCAGAGCAGAGGTGGTGCCCCAGGGGAGCGGCGCAGCGTGGGGACCTGGGCGCAGGGCAGAGCAGAGATGGTGCCCCAGGGGAGCGGCGCAGCGTGGGGACCTGGGCGCAGGGCAGAGCAGAGATGGTGCCCCAGGGGAGCGGCGCAGCGCGGGGACCTGGGCGCAGGGCAGAGCAGAGATGGTGCCCCAGGGGAGCGGCGCGGCGTGGGGACCTGGACGCAGGGCAGAGCAGAGATGGTGCCCCAGGGGAGCGGCGCGGCGTGGGGACCTGGGCGCAGGGCAGAGCAGAGATGGTGCCCCAGGGGAGCGGCGCAGCGCGGGGACCTGGGCGCAGGGCAGAGCAGAGATGGTGCCCCAGGGGAGCGGCGCAGCGCGGGGACCTGGGCGCAGGGCAGAGCAGAGATGGTGCCCCAGGGGAGCGGCGCGGCGTGGGGACCTGGGCGCAGGGCAGAGCAGAGATGGTGCCCCAGGGGAGCGGCGCAGCGCGGGGACCTGGGCGCAGGGCAGAGCAGAGATGGTGCCCCAGGGGAGCGGCGCAGCGCGGGGACGTGGGCGCAGGGCAGAGCAGAGATGGTGCCCCAGGGGAGCAGCGCGGTGTGAGGACCTGGGCGCAGGGCAGAGCAGAGATGGTGCCCCAGGGGAGCGGCGCAGCGTGGGGACGTGGGCGCAGGGCAGAGCAGAGATGGTGCCCCAGGGGAGCAGCGCGGTGTGAGGACCTGGGCGCAGGGCAGAGCAGAGATGGTGCCCCAGGGGAGCGGCGCAGCGTGGGGACCTGGGCGCAGGGCAGAGCAGAGATGGTGCCCCAGGGGAGCGGCGCAGCGTGGGGACCTGGGCGCAGGGCAGAGCAGAGATGGTGCCCCAGGGGAGCGGCGCAGCGCGGGGACTTGGGCGCAGGGCAGAGCAGAGATGGTGCCCCAGGGGAGCGGCGCAGCGCGGGGACCTGGGCGCAGGGCAGAGCAGAGATGGTGCCCCAGGGGAGCGGCGCAGCGCGGGGACCTGGGCGCAGGGCAGAGCAGAGATGGTGCCCCAGGGGAGCGGCGCAGCGTGGGGACCTGGGCGCAAGGCAGAGCAGAGATGGTGCCCCAGGGGAGCGGCGCCGCGCGGGGACCTGGACGCAGGGCAGAGCAGAGATGGTGCCCCAGGGGAGCGGCGCAGCGTGGGGACCTGGGCGCAGGGCAGAGCAGAGATGGTGCCCCAGGGGAGCGGCGCCGCGCGGGGACCTGGGCGCAGGGCAGAGCAGAGATGGTGCCCCAGGGGAGCGGCGCGGCGTGGGGACCTGGGCGCAGGGCAGAGCAGAGATGGTGCCCCAGGGGAGCGGCGCAGCGCGGGGACCTGGACGCAGGGCAGAGCAGAGATGGTGCCCCAGGGGAGCGGCGCAGCGTGGGGACCTGGGCGCAGGGCAGAGCAGAGATGGTGCCCCAGGGGAGCGGCGCAGCGCGGGGACCTGGGCGCAGGGCAGAGCAGAGATGGTGCCCCAGGGGAGCGGCGCGGCGTGGGGACCTGGGCGCAGGGCAGAGCAGAGATGGTGCCCCAGGGGAGCGGCGCGGCGTGGGGACCTGGGCGCAGGGCAGAGCAGAGATGGTGCCCCAGGGGAGCGGCGCGGCGTGGGGACCTGGGCGCAGGGCAGAGCAGAGATGGTGCCCCAGGGGAGCGGCGCGGCGTGGGGACCTGGGTGCAGGGCAGAGCAGAGATGGTGCCCCAGGGGAGCGGCGCGGCGCGGGGACCTGGGCGCAGGGCAGAGCAGAGATGGTGCCCCAGGGGAGCGGCGCAGCGCGGGGACCTGGGCGCAGGGCAGAGCAGAGGTGGTGCCCCAGGGGAGCGGCGCAGCGCGGGGACCTGGGCGCAGGGCAGAGCAGAGATGGTGCCCCAGGGGAGCGGCGCAGCGCGGGGACCTGGACGCAGGGCAGAGCAGAGATGGTGCCCCAGGGGAGCGGCGCAGCGCGGGGACCTGGGCGCAGGGCAGAGCAGAGATGGTGCCCCAGGGGAGCGGCGCAGCGCGGGGACCTGGGCGCAGGGCAGAGCAGAGATGGTGCCCCAGGGGAGCGGCGCAGTGTGGGGACCTGGGCGCAGGGCAGAGCAGAGATGGTGCCCCAGGGGAGCGGCGCAGCGTGGGGACCTGGGCGCAGGGCAGAGCAGAGATGGTGCCCCAGGGGAGCGGCGCAGCGTGGGGACCTGGGCGCAGGGCAGAGCAGAGATGGTGCCCCAGGGGAGCGGCGCGGCGTGAGGACCTGGGCGCAGGGCAGAGCAGAGATGGTGCCCCAGGGGAGCGGCGCGGCGTGGGGACCTGGGCGCAGGGCAGAGCAGAGATGGTGCCCCAGGGGAGCGGCGCGGCGTGGGGACCTGGGCGCAGGGCAGAGCAGAGATGGTGCCCCAGGGGAGCGGCGCGGCGCGGGGACCTGGGCGCAGGGCAGAGCAGAGATGGTGCCCCAGGGGAGCGGCGCGGCGCGGGGACCTGGGCGCAGGGCAGAGCAGAGATGGTGCCCCAGGGGAGCGGCGCGGCGCGGGGACCTGGGCGCAGGGCAGAGCAGAGATGGTGCCCCAGGGGAGCGGCGCGGCGCGGGGACCTGGGCGCAGGGCAGAGCAGAGATGGTGCCCCAGGGGAGCGGCGCAGCGTGGGGACCTGGGCGCAGGGCAGAGCAGAGATGGTGCCCCAGGGGAGCGGCGCAGCGTGGGGACCTGGGCGCAGGGCAGAGCAGAGGTGGTGCCCCAGGGGAGCGGCGCAGCGTGGGGACCTGGGCGCAGGGCAGAGCAGAGATGGTGCCCCAGGGGAGCGGCGCAGCGTGGGGACTTGGGCGCAGGGCAGAGCAGAGATGGTGCCCCAGGGGAGCGGCGCAGCGTGGGGACGTGGGCGCAGGGCAGAGCAGAGGTGGTGCCCCAGGGGAGCGGCGCAGCGTGGGGACCTGGGCGCAGGGCAGAGCAGAGATGGTGCCCCAGGGGAGCGGCGCAGCGTGGGGACCTGGGCGCAGGGCAGAGCAGAGATGGTGCCCCAGGGGAGCGGCGCAGCGTGGGGACGTGGGCGCAGAGCAGAGCAGAGATGGTGCCCCAGGGGAGCGGCGCAGCGCGGGGACCTGGGCGCAGGGCAGAGCAGAGATGGTGCCCCAGGGGAGCGGCGCAGCGTGGGGACGTGGGCGCAGGGCAGAGCAGAGATGGTGCCCCAGGGGAGCGGCGCAGCGCGGGGACCTGGGCGCAGGGCAGAGCAGAGATGGTGCCCCAGGGGAGCGGCGCAGCGTGGGGACGTGGGCGCAGGGCAGAGCAGAGATGGTGCCCCAGGGGAGCAGCGCGGTGTGAGGACCTGGGCGCAGGGCAGAGCAGAGATGGTGCCCCAGGGGAGCGGCGCAGCGTGGGGACCTGGGCGCAGGGCAGAGCAGAGATGGTGCCCCAGGGGAGCGGCGCAGCGTGGGGACGTGGGCGCAGGGCAGAGCAGAGATGGTGCCCCAGGGGAGCGGCGCAGCGCGGGGACCTGGGCGCAGGGCAGAGCAGAGATGGTGCCCCAGGGGAGCGGCGCAGCGTGGGGACCTGGGCGCAGGGCAGAGCAGAGATGGTGCCCCAGGGGAGCGGCGCAGCGTGGGGACCTGGGCGCAAGGCAGAGCAGAGATGGTGCCCCAGGGGAGCGGCGCAGCGCGGGGACCTGGCCGCAGGGCAGAGCAGAGATGGTGCCCCAGGGGAGCGGCGCAGCGTGGGGACCTGGGCGCAGGGCAGAGCAGAGATGGTGCCCCAGGGGAGCGGCGCCGCGCGGGGACCTGGGCGCAGGGCAGAGCAGAGATGGTGCCCCAGGGGAGCGGCGCGGCGTGGGGACCTGGGCGCAGGGCAGAGCAGAGATGGTGCCCCAGGGGAGCGGCGCAGCGCGGGGACCTGGACGCAGGGCGGAGCAGAGATGGTGCCCCAGGGGAGCGGCGCAGCGCGGGGACCTGGACGCAGGGCAGAGCAGAGATGGTGCCCCTGGGGAGCGGCGCAGCGTGGGGACCTGGGCGCAGGGCAGAGCAGAGATGGTGCCCCAGGGGAGCGGCGCAGCGCGGGGACCTGGGCGCAGGGCAGAGCAGAGATGGTGCCCCAGGGGAGCGGCGCAGCGCGGGGACCTGGGCGCAGGGCAGAGCAGAGATGGTGCCCCAGGGGAGCGGCGCAGTGTGGGGACCTGGGCGCAGGGCAGAGCAGAGATGGTGCCCCAGGGGAGCGGCGCAGCGCGGGGACCTGGGCGCAGGGCAGAGCAGAGATGGTGCCCCAGGGGAGCGGCGCAGCGCGGGGACCTGGACGCAGGGCAGAGCAGAGATGGTGCCCCAGGGGAGCGGCGCAGCGTGGGGACCTGGGCGCAGGGCAGAGCAGAGATGGTGCCCCAGGGGAGCGGCGCAGCGCGGGGACCTGGGCGCAGGGCAGAGCAGAGATGGTGCCCCAGGGGAGCGGCGCAGCGCGGGGACCTGGGCGCAGGGCAGAGCAGAGATGGTGCCCCAGGGGAGCGGCGCGGCGTGGGGACCTGGGCGCAGGGCAGAGCAGAGATGGTGCCCCAGGGGAGCGGCGCGGCGTGGGGACCTGGGCGCAGGGCAGAGCAGAGATGGTGCCCCAGGGGAGCGGCGCGGCGTGGGGACCTGGGTGCAGGGCAGAGCAGAGATGGTGCCCCAGGGGAGCGGCGCGGCGCGGGGACCTGGGCGCAGGGCAGAGCAGAGATGGTGCCCCAGGGGAGCGGCGCGGCGCGGGGACCTGGGCGCAGGGCAGAGCAGAGGTGGTGCCCCAGGGGAGCGGCGCAGCGCGGGGACCTGGGCGCAGGGCAGAGCAGAGATGGTGCCCCAGGGGAGCGGCGCAGCGTGGGGACCTGGACGCAGGGCAGAGCAGAGATGGTGCCCCAGGGGAGCGGCGCAGCGCGGGGACCTGGGCGCAGGGCAGAGCAGAGATGGTGCCCCAGGGGAGCGGCGCAGCGTGGGGACCTGGGCGCAGGGCAGAGCAGAGATGGTGCCCCAGGGGAGCGGCGCAGCGTGGGGACCTGGGCGCAGGGCAGAGCAGAGATGGTGCCCCAGGGGAGCGGCGCAGTGTGGGGACCTGGGCGCAGGGCAGAGCAGAGATGGTGCCCCAGGGGAGCGGCGCAGCGTGGGGACCTGGGCGCAGGGCAGAGCAGAGATGGTGCCCCAGGGGAGCGGCGCGGCGTGAGGACCTGGGCGCAGGGCAGAGCAGAGATGGTGCCCCAGGGGAGCGGCGCGGCGTGGGGACCTGGGCGCAGGGCAGAGCAGAGATGGTGCCCCAGGGGAGCGGCGCGGCGTGGGGACCTGGGCGCAGGGCAGAGCAGAGATGGTGCCCCAGGGGAGCGGCGCGGCGCGGGGACCTGGGCGCAGGGCAGAGCAGAGATGGTGCCCCAGGGGAGCGGCGCGGCGCGGGGACCTGGGCGCAGGGCAGAGCAGAGATGGTGCCCCAGGGGAGCGGCGCGGCGCGGGGACCTGGGCGCAGGGCAGAGCAGAGATGGTGCCCCAGGGGAGCGGCGCGGCGCGGGGACCTGGGCGCAGGGCAGAGCAGAGATGGTGCCCCAGGGGAGCGGCGCAGCGTGGGGACCTGGGCGCAGGGCAGAGCAGAGATGGTGCCCCAGGGGAGCGGCGCAGCGTGGGGACCTGGGCGCAGGGCAGAGCAGAGGTGGTGCCCCAGGGGAGCGGCGCAGCGTGGGGACCTGGGCGCAGGGCAGAGCAGAGATGGTGCCCCAGGGGAGCGGCGCAGCGTGGGGACTTGGGCGCAGGGCAGAGCAGAGATGGTGCCCCAGGGGAGCGGCGCAGCGTGGGGACGTGGGCGCAGGGCAGAGCAGAGGTGGTGCCCCAGGGGAGCGGCGCAGCGTGGGGACCTGGGCGCAGGGCAGAGCAGAGATGGTGCCCCAGGGGAGCGGCGCAGCGTGGGGACCTGGGCGCAGGGCAGAGCAGAGATGGTGCCCCAGGGGAGCGGCGCAGCGTGGGGACGTGGGCGCAGAGCAGAGCAGAGATGGTGCCCCAGGGGAGCGGCGCAGCGCGGGGACCTGGGCGCAGGGCAGAGCAGAGATGGTGCCCCAGGGGAGCGGCGCAGCGTGGGGACGTGGGCGCAGGGCAGAGCAGAGATGGTGCCCCAGGGGAGCGGCGCAGCGCGGGGACCTGGGCGCAGGGCAGAGCAGAGATGGTGCCCCAGGGGAGCGGCGCAGCGTGGGGACGTGGGCGCAGGGCAGAGCAGAGATGGTGCCCCAGGGGAGCAGCGCGGTGTGAGGACCTGGGCGCAGGGCAGAGCAGAGATGGTGCCCCAGGGGAGCGGCGCAGCGTGGGGACCTGGGCGCAGGGCAGAGCAGAGATGGTGCCCCAGGGGAGCGGCGCAGCGTGGGGACGTGGGCGCAGGGCAGAGCAGAGATGGTGCCCCAGGGGAGCGGCGCAGCGCGGGGACCTGGGCGCAGGGCAGAGCAGAGATGGTGCCCCAGGGGAGCGGCGCAGCGTGGGGACCTGGGCGCAGGGCAGAGCAGAGATGGTGCCCCAGGGGAGCGGCGCAGCGTGGGGACCTGGGCGCAAGGCAGAGCAGAGATGGTGCCCCAGGGGAGCGGCGCAGCGCGGGGACCTGGCCGCAGGGCAGAGCAGAGATGGTGCCCCAGGGGAGCGGCGCAGCGTGGGGACCTGGGCGCAGGGCAGAGCAGAGATGGTGCCCCAGGGGAGCGGCGCCGCGCGGGGACCTGGGCGCAGGGCAGAGCAGAGATGGTGCCCCAGGGGAGCGGCGCGGCGTGGGGACCTGGGCGCAGGGCAGAGCAGAGATGGTGCCCCAGGGGAGCGGCGCAGCGCGGGGACCTGGACGCAGGGCGGAGCAGAGATGGTGCCCCAGGGGAGCGGCGCAGCGCGGGGACCTGGACGCAGGGCAGAGCAGAGATGGTGCCCCTGGGGAGCGGCGCAGCGTGGGGACCTGGGCGCAGGGCAGAGCAGAGATGGTGCCCCAGGGGAGCGGCGCAGCGCGGGGACCTGGGCGCAGGGCAGAGCAGAGATGGTGCCCCAGGGGAGCGGCGCAGCGCGGGGACCTGGGCGCAGGGCAGAGCAGAGATGGTGCCCCAGGGGAGCGGCGCAGTGTGGGGACCTGGGCGCAGGGCAGAGCAGAGATGGTGCCCCAGGGGAGCGGCGCAGCGCGGGGACCTGGGCGCAGGGCAGAGCAGAGATGGTGCCCCAGGGGAGCGGCGCAGCGCGGGGACCTGGACGCAGGGCAGAGCAGAGATGGTGCCCCAGGGGAGCGGCGCAGCGTGGGGACCTGGGCGCAGGGCAGAGCAGAGATGGTGCCCCAGGGGAGCGGCGCAGCGCGGGGACCTGGGCGCAGGGCAGAGCAGAGATGGTGCCCCAGGGGAGCGGCGCAGCGCGGGGACCTGGGCGCAGGGCAGAGCAGAGATGGTGCCCCAGGGGAGCGGCGCGGCGTGGGGACCTGGGCGCAGGGCAGAGCAGAGATGGTGCCCCAGGGGAGCGGCGCGGCGTGGGGACCTGGGCGCAGGGCAGAGCAGAGATGGTGCCCCAGGGGAGCGGCGCGGCGTGGGGACCTGGGTGCAGGGCAGAGCAGAGATGGTGCCCCAGGGGAGCGGCGCGGCGCGGGGACCTGGGCGCAGGGCAGAGCAGAGATGGTGCCCCAGGGGAGCGGCGCGGCGCGGGGACCTGGGCGCAGGGCAGAGCAGAGGTGGTGCCCCAGGGGAGCGGCGCAGCGCGGGGACCTGGGCGCAGGGCAGAGCAGAGATGGTGCCCCAGGGGAGCGGCGCAGCGTGGGGACCTGGACGCAGGGCAGAGCAGAGATGGTGCCCCAGGGGAGCGGCGCAGCGCGGGGACCTGGGCGCAGGGCAGAGCAGAGATGGTGCCCCAGGGGAGCGGCGCAGCGTGGGGACCTGGGCGCAGGGCAGAGCAGAGATGGTGCCCCAGGGGAGCGGCGCAGCGTGGGGACCTGGGCGCAGGGCAGAGCAGAGATGGTGCCCCAGGGGAGCGGCGCAGTGTGGGGACCTGGGCGCAGGGCAGAGCAGAGATGGTGCCCCAGGGGAGCGGCGCAGCGTGGGGACCTGGGCGCAGGGCAGAGCAGAGATGGTGCCCCAGGGGAGCGGCGCGGCGTGAGGACCTGGGCGCAGGGCAGAGCAGAGATGGTGCCCCAGGGGAGCGGCGCGGCGTGGGGACCTGGGCGCAGGGCAGAGCAGAGATGGTGCCCCAGGGGAGTGGCGCGGCGTGGGGACCTGGGCGCAGGGCAGAGCAGAGATGGTGCCCCAGGGGAGCGGCGCGGCGTGGGGACCTGGGCGCAGGGCAGAGCAG
Source organism: Carettochelys insculpta (assembly GCF_033958435.1). Classification (NCBI taxonomy): domain Eukaryota; kingdom Metazoa; phylum Chordata; order Testudines; family Carettochelyidae; genus Carettochelys; species Carettochelys insculpta. The sequence goes on from NC_134151.1 coordinate 1,002,253, forward strand.
AGATGGTGCCCCAGGGGAGCGGCGCGGCGTGGGGACCTGGGCGCAGGGCAGAGCAGAGATGGTGCCCCAGGGGAGCGGCGCGGCGTGGGGACCTGGGCGCAGGGCAGAGCAGAGATGGTGCCCCAGGGGAGCGGCGCGGCGTGGGGACCTGGGCGCAGGGCAGAGCAGAGATGGTGCCCCAGGGGAGCGGCGCGGCGTGGGGACCGGGGCGCAGGGCAGAGCAGAGATGGTGCCCCAGGGGAGCGGCGCGGCGTGGGGACCTGGGCGCAGGGCAGAGCAGAGATGGTGCCCCAGGGGAGCGGCGCGGCGTGGGGACCTGGGCGCAGGGCAGAGCAGAGATGGTGCCCCAGGGGAGCGGCGCAGCGTGGGGACCGGGGCGCAGGGCAGAGCAGAGATGGTGCCCCAGGGGAGCGGCGCCGCGTGGGGACCTGGGCGCAGGGCAGAGCAGAGATGGTGCCCCAGGGGAGCGGCGCGGCGTGGGGACCTGGGCGCAGGGCAGAGCAGAGATGGTGCCCCAGGGGAGCGGCGCGGCGTGGGGACCTGGGCGCAGGGCAGAGCAGAGATGGTGCCCCAGGGGAGCGGCGCGGCGTGGGGACCGGGGCGCAGGGCAGAGCAGAGATGGTGCCCCAGGGGAGCGGCGCGGCGTGGGGACCGGGGCGCAGGGCAGAGCAGAGATGGTGCCCCAGGGGAGCGGCGCAGCGTGGGGACCGGGGCGCAGGGCAGAGCAGAGATGGTGCCCCAGGGGAGCGGCGCAGCGTGGGGACCTGGGCGCAGGGCAGAGCAGAGATGGTGCCCCAGGGGAGCGGCGCAGCGTGGGGACCTGGGCGCAGGGCAGAGCAGAGGTGGTGCCCCAGGGGAGCGGCGCAGTGTGGGGACCTGGGCGCAGGGCAGAGCAGAGATGGTGCCCCAGGGGAGCGGCGCGGTGTGGGGACCTGGGCGCAGGGCAGAGCAGAGATGGTGCCCCAGGGGAGCGGCGCAGCGCGGGGACCTGGGCGCAGGGCAGAGCAGAGATGGTGCCCCAGGGGAGCGGCGCAGCGCGGGGACCTGGGCGCAGGGCAGAGCAGAGATGGTGCCCCAGGGGAGCGGCGCAGCGCGGGGACCGGGGCGCAGGGCAGAGCAGAGATGGTGCCCCAGGGGAGCGGCGCAGCGCGGGGACCGGGGCGCAGGGCAGAGCAGAGATGGTGCCCCAGGGGAGCGGCGCAGCGCGGGGACCTGGGCGCAGGGCAGAGCAGAGATGGTGCCCCAGGGGAGCGGCGCAGCGTGGGGACCTGGGCGCAGGGCAGAGCAGAGATGGTGCCCCAGGGGAGCGGCGCAGTGTGGGGACCTGGGCGCAGGGCAGAGCAGAGATGGTGCCCCAGGGGAGCGGCGCAGCGTGGGGACCTGGGCGCAGGGCAGAGCAGAGATGGTGCCCCAGGGGAGCGGCGCAGCGTGGGGACCTGGGCGCAGGGCAGAGCAGAGATGGTGCCCCAGGGGAGCGGCGCAGCGTGGGGACCTGGGCGCAGGGCAGAGCAGAGATGGTGCCCCAGGGGAGCGGCGCGGCGTGAGGACCTGGGCGCAGGGCAGAGCAGAGATGGTGCCCCAGGGGAGCGGCGCGGCGTGGGGACCTGGGCGCAGGGCAGAGCAGAGATGGTGCCCCAGGGGAGCGGCGCGGCGTGGGGACCTGGGCGCAGGGCAGAGCAGAGATGGTGCCCCAGGGGAGCGGCGCGGCGTGGGGACCTGGGCGCAGGGCAGAGCAGAGATGGTGCCCCAGGGGAGCGGCGCGGCGTGGGGACCTGGGCGCAGGGCAGAGCAGAGATGGTGCCCCAGGGGAGCGGCGCGGCGTGGGGACCTGGGCGCAGGGCAGAGCAGAGATGGTGCCCCAGGGGAGCGGCGCGGCGTGGGGACCGGGGCGCAGGGCAGAGCAGAGATGGTGCCCCAGGGGAGCGGCGCGGCGTGGGGACCGGGGCGCAGGGCAGAGCAGAGATGGTGCCCCAGGGGAGCGGCGCCGCGTGGGGACCTGGGCGCAGGGCAGAGCAGAGATGGTGCCCCAGGGGAGCGGCGCAGCGTGGGGACCGGGGCGCAGGGCAGAGCAGAGATGGTGCCCCAGGGGAGCGGCGCAGCGTGGGGACCTGGGCGCAGGGCAGAGCAGAGATGGTGCCCCAGGGGAGCGGCGCAGCGTGGGGACCTGGGCGCAGGGCAGAGCAGAGATGGTGCCCCAGGGGAGCGGCGCAGCGTGGGGACCTGGGCGCAGGGCAGAGCAGAGGTGGTGCCCCAGGGGAGCGGCGCAGTGTGGGGACCTGGGCGCAGGGCAGAGCAGAGATGGTGCCCCAGGGGAGCGGCGCGGTGTGGGGACCTGGGCGCAGGGCAGAGCAGAGATGGTGCCCCAGGGGAGTGGCGCAGCGCGGGGACCTGGGCGCAGGGCAGAGCAGAGATGGTGCCCCAGGGGAGCGGCGCAGCGCGGGGACCTGGGCGCAGGGCAGAGCAGAGATGGTGCCCCAGGGGAGCGGCGCAGCGTGGGGACCTGGGCGCAGGGCAGAGCAGAGATGGTGCCCCAGGGGAGCGGCGCGGCGCGGGGACCTGGGCGCAGGGCAGAGCAGAGATGGTGCCCCAGGGGAGCGGCGCAGCGTGGGGACCTGGGCGCAGGGCAGAGCAGAGATGGTGCCCCAGGGGAGCGGCGCAGCGTGGGGACCTGGGCGCAGGGCAGAGCAGAGATGGTGCCCCAGGGGAGCGGCGCAGCGCGGGGACCTGGGCGCAGGGCAGAGCAGAGATGGTGCCCCAGGGGAGCGGCGCAGCGCGGGGACCTGGGCGCAGGGCAGAGCAGAGATGGTGCCCCAGGGGAGCGGCGCAGCGCGGGGACCGGGGCGCAGGGCAGAGCAGAGATGGTGCCCCATGGGAGCGGCGCAGCGCGGGGACCTGGGCGCAGGGCAGAGCAGAGATGGTGCCCCAGGGGAGCGGCGCAGCGTGGGGACCTGGGCGCAGGGCAGAGCAGAGATGGTGCCCCAGGGGAGCGGCGCAGCGTGGGGACCTGGGCGCAGGGCAGAGCAGAGATGGTGCCCCAGGGGAGCGGCGCAGCGCGGGGACCTGGGCGCAGGGCAGAGCAGAGATGGTGCCCCAGGGGAGCGGCGCAGCGCGGGGACCTGGGCGCAGGGCAGAGCAGAGATGGTGCCCCAGGGGAGCGGCGCAGCGCGGGGACCTGGGCGCAGGGCAGAGCAGAGATGGTGCCCCAGGGGAGCGGCGCCGCGTGGGGACCTGGGCGCAGGGCAGAGCAGAGATGGTGCCCCAGGGGAGCGGCGCAGCGTGGGGACCGGGGCGCAGGGCAGAGCAGAGATGGTGCCCCAGGGGAGCGGCGCAGCGTGGGGACCTGGGCGCAGGGCAGAGCAGAGATGGTGCCCCAGGGGAGCGGCGCAGCGTGGGGACCTGGGCGCAGGGCAGAGCAGAGATGGTGCCCCAGGGGAGCGGCGCAGCGTGGGGACCTGGGCGCAGGGCAGAGCAGAGGTGGTGCCCCAGGGGAGCGGCGCAGTGTGGGGACCTGGGCGCAGGGCAGAGCAGAGATGGTGCCCCAGGGGAGCGGCGCGGTGTGGGGACCTGGGCGCAGGGCAGAGCAGAGATGGTGCCCCAGGGGAGTGGCGCAGCGCGGGGACCTGGGCGCAGGGCAGAGCAGAGATGGTGCCCCAGGGGAGCGGCGCAGCGCGGGGACCTGGGCGCAGGGCAGAGCAGAGATGGTGCCCCAGGGGAGCGGCGCAGCGTGGGGACCTGGGCGCAGGGCAGAGCAGAGATGGTGCCCCAGGGGAGCGGCGCGGCGCGGGGACCTGGGCGCAGGGCAGAGCAGAGATGGTGCCCCAGGGGAGCGGCGCAGCGCGGGGACCTGGGCGCAGGGCAGAGCAGAGATGGTGCCCCAGGGGAGCGGCGCGGCGTGGGGACCTGGGCGCAGGGCAGAGCAGAGATGGTGCCCCAGGGGAGCGGCGCAGCGCGGGGACCTGGGCGCAGGGCAGAGCAGAGATGGTGCCCCAGGGGAGCGGCGCAGCGCGGGGACCTGGGCGCAGGGCAGAGCAGAGATGGTGCCCCAGGGGAGCGGCGCAGCGCGGGGACCGGGGCGCAGGGCAGAGCAGAGATGGTGCCCCATGGGAGCGGCGCAGCGCGGGGACCTGGGCGCAGGGCAGAGCAGAGATGGTGCCCCAGGGGAGCGGCGCAGCGTGGGGACCTGGGCGCAGGGCAGAGCAGAGATGGTGCCCCAGGGGAGCGGCGCAGCGTGGGGACCTGGGCGCAGGGCAGAGCAGAGATGGTGCCCCAGGGGAGCGGCGCAGCGCGGGGACCTGGGCGCAGGGCAGAGCAGAGATGGTGCCCCAGGGGAGCGGCGCAGCGCGGGGACCTGGGCGCAGGGCAGAGCAGAGGTGGTGCCCCAGGGGAGCGGCGCAGCGCGGGGACCTGGGCGCAGGGCAGAGCAGAGATGGTGCCCCAGGGGAGCGGCGCAGCGCGGGGACCTGGGCGCAGGGCAGAGCAGAGATGGTGCCCCAGGGGAGCGGCGCGGCGTGGGGACCTGGGCGCAGGGCAGAGCAGAGATGGTGCCCCAGGGGAGCGGCGCGGCGTGGGGACCTGGGCGCAGGGCAGAGCAGAGATGGTGCCCCAGGGGAGCGGCGCGGCGTGGGGACCTGGGCGCAGGGCAGAGCAGAGATGGTGCCCCAGGGGAGCGGCGCAGCGTGGGGACCTGGGCGCAGGGCAGAGCAGAGATGGTGCCCCAGGGGAGCGGCGCAGCGTGGGGACCTGGGCGCAGGGCAGAGCAGAGATGGTGCCCCAGGGGAGCGGCGCAGCGCGGGGACCTGGGCGCAGGGCAGAGCAGAGGTGGTGCCCCAGGGGAGCGGCGCAGCGTGGGGACCTGGGCGCAGGGCAGAGCAGAGATGGTGCCCCAGGGGAGCGGCGCAGCGTGGGGAGCGGGGCGCAGGGCAGAGCAGAGATGGTGCCCCAGGGGAGCGGCGCAGCGTGGGGAGCGGGGCGCAGGGCAGAGCAGAGATGGTGCCCCAGGGGAGCGGCGCGGCGTGGGGACCTGGGCGCAGGGCAGAGCAGAGATGGTGCCCCAGGGGAGCGGCGCGGCGTGGGGACCTGGGCGCAGGGCAGAGCAGAGATGGTGCCCCAGGGGAGCGGCGCAGCGTGGGGACCTGGGCGCAGGGCAGAGCAGAGATGGTGCCCCAGGGGAGCGGCGCAGCGTGGGGACCTGGGCGCAGGGCAGAGCAGAGATGGTGCCCCAGGGGAGCGGCGCAGCGCGGGGACCTGGGCGCAGGGCAGAGCAGAGATGGTGCCCCAGGGGAGCGGCGCGGCGCGGGGACCTGGGCGCAGGGCAGAGCAGAGGTGGTGCCCCAGGGGAGCGGCGCGGCGTGGGGACCTGGGCGCAGGGCAGAGCAGAGATGGTGCCCCAGGGGAGCGGCGCAGCGTGGGGAGCGGGGCGCAGGGCAGAGCAGAGGTGGTGCCCCAGGGGAGCGGCGCGGTGTGGGGACCTGGGCGCAGGGCAGAGCAGAGATGGTGCCCCAGGGGAGCGGCGCGGTGTGGGGACCTGGGCGCAGGGCAGAGCAGAGATGGTGCCCCAGGGGAGCGGCGCAGCGTGGGGACCTGGGCGCAGGGCAGAGCAGAGATGGTGCCCCAGGGGAGCGGCGCAGCGCGGGGACCTGGGCGCAGGGCAGAGCAGAGATGGTGCCCCAGGGGAGCGGCGCAGCGTGGGGACCTGGGCGCAGGGCAGAGCAGAGATGGTGCCCCAGGGGAGCGGCGCAGCGTGGGGACGTGGGCGCAGGGCAGAGCAGAGATGGTGCCCCAGGGGAGCGGCGCGGTGTGGGGACCTGGGCGCAGGGCAGAGCAGAGATGGTGCCCCAGGGGAGCGGCGCAGCGTGGGGACCTGGGCGCAGGGCAGAGCAGAGATGGTGCCCCAGGGGAGCGGCGCAGCGTGGGGACGTGGGCGCAGGGCAGAGCAGAGATGGTGCCCCAGGGGAGCGGCGCGGTGTGGGGACCTGGGCGCAGGGCAGAGCAGAGATGGTGCCCCAGGGGAGCGGCGCAGCGTGGGGACCTGGGCGCAGGGCAGAGCAGAGATGGTGCCCCAGGGGAGCGGCGCAGCGTGGGGACCTGGGCGCAGGGCAGAGCAGAGATGGTGCCCCAGGGGAGCGGCGCAGCGCGGGGACCTGGGCGCAGGGCAGAGCAGAGATGGTGCCCCAGGGGAGCGGCGCAGCGCGGGGACCTGGGCGCAGGGCAGAGCAGAGATGGTGCCCCAGGGGAGCGGTGCAGCGTGGGGACCTGGGCGCAGGGCAGAGCAGAGATGGTGCCCCAGGGGAGCGGCGCGGCGCGGGGACCTGGGCGCAGGGCAGAGCAGAGATGGTGCCCCAGGGGAGCGGCGCAGCGCGGGGACCTGGGCGCAGGGCAGAGCAGAGATGGTGCCCCAGGGGAGCGGCGCAGCGCGGGGACCTGGGCGCAGGGCAGAGCAGAGATGGTGCCCCAGGGGAGCGGCGCAGCGCGGGGACCTGGGCGCAGGGCAGAGCAGAGATGGTGCCCCAGGGGAGCGGCGCAGGGTGGGGACCTGGGCGCAGGGCAGAGCAGAGATGGTGCCCCAGGGGAGCGGCGCAGCGCGGGGACCTGGGCGCAGGGCAGAGCAGAGATGGTGCCCCAGGGGAGCGGCGCGGCGCGGGGACCTGGGCGCAGGGCAGAGCAGAGGTGGTGCCCCAGGGGAGCGGCGCAGCGCCGTGTGGGGACCTGGGCGCAGGGCAGAGCAGAGATGGTGCCCCAGGGGAGCGGCGCAGCGCGGGGACCTGGGCGCAGGGCAGAGCAGAGATGGTGCCCCAGGGGAGCGGCGCCGCGTGAGGACCGGGGCGCAGGGCAGAGCAGAGATGGTGCCCCAGGGGAGCGGCGCGGCGTGGGGACCTGGGCGCAGGGCAGAGCAGAGATGGTGCCCCAGGGGAGCGGCGCAGCGTGGGGACCTGGACGCAGGGCAGAGCAGAGATGGTGCCCCAGGGGAGCGGCGCCGCGTGGGGACCTGGGCGCAGGGCAGAGCAGAGATGGTGCCCCAGGGGAGCGGCGCAGCGTGGGGACCTGGGCGCAGGGCAGAGCAGAGGTGGTGCTCCAGGGGAGCGGCGCCGTGTGGGGACCGGGGCGCAGGGCAGAGCAGAGATGGTGCCCCAGGGGAGCGGCGCAGCGCGGGGACCTGGGCGCAGGGCAGAGCAGAGATGGTGCCCCAGGGGAGCGGCGCGGCGTGGGGACCTGGGCGCAGGGCAGAGCAGAGATGGTGCCCCAGGGGAGCGGCGCAGCGCGGGGACCTGGGCGCAGGGCAGAGCAGAGGTGGTGCCCCAGGGGAGCGGCGCAGCGTGGGGACCTGGGCGCAGGGCAGAGCAGAGATGGTGCCCCAGGGGAGCGGCGCAGCGTGGGGACCTGGGCGCAGGGCAGAGCAGAGATGGTGCCCCAGGGGAGCGGCGCAGCGTGGGGACCTGGACGCAGGGCAGAGCAGAGATGGTGCCCCAGGGGAAGCGGCGCAGCGCGGGGACCGGGGCGCAGGGCAGAGCAGAGATGGTGCCCCAGGGGAAGCGGCGCCACGTGGGGACCGGGGCGCAGGGCAGAGCAGAGATGGTGCCCCAGGGGAGCGGCGCAGCGCGGGGACCTGGGCGCAGGGCAGAGCAGAGATGGTGCCCCAGGGGAGCGGCGCAGCGTGGGGACCGGGGCGCAGGGCAGAGCAGAGATGGTGCCCCAGGGGAGCGGCGCCGCGCGGGGACCGGGGCGCAGGGCAGAGCAGAGATGGTGCCATGGGAGAACATGCTGCAGGATCCCCGGCTGGCAGGCAGCTGGCCCAGACTGGCCCGGCGAGCGTTGTGCACATGCAGATGTGATTTCTGCGACACCGGAGCAGCCGGGGAGCTCTCCTGCCAGCTCAGCAGGTGCCAAGGGCCCATCCTAGCTCCTGTGTGAGGGGAGGTCGTGCTGGTCCCGCCTGTCCCTCGGCAGCCACGCTCAGCCCAGCAGCCTTCTTCTCCCAGGTGAGAGAACCCCCATGGGGGGCAACCCTGAGAGCACAAGCTCAGCAAAACTAGTGGAGACACCCAGGGCCCAGCCCCTCTGAGCACCCCAGGCATCACCAGCCACTGGCAGATGGCAAGTATCTGGTGTGAGCCCTGTGATGTACTGGGGGTACATGTGGGCGGGGGGGGGGCTCACAGAGGGTGTGGGGTCCTGCTGAGGGTAACCTGGCAACCAGGTGACACCTCTGTACTGCAGACAAAGGGGGAGGTGGAGCCTGAGGGGTTTGAATTGGAACTGGGAGTCGGAAGCAGTGAGTCTGGGCTGGGAGAGAGAGAGAGACAGAGGAGGGGGCCAGGCCCCAGCTCCGGGGGCCCCTCCGGGCCTCCTCTCCCCAGCATGGATGGGACTGGCTGTCTCTGCCAGCTGCACTGACTCCTCTGTACGACGCTGTCTCCTGTCGGCTCATAAACCCGCTGTTCTGCTGAGTGAGAGTCACTCCTGCCTGCAGACGGGGTGCAGAGCCTGGGGGACCCCTGAACCCCATCACACTGGTGTCAGAAGTGGAATGTTCTGCACCCTGAGGATGGAGCATCCAGCAGTAAGTGCCAGGGGCCCAGGAGGAAGAAGGGGGGCCAGCGAGACCCTGCTGTGCTGACAGGCAGTGAGGTGCAGGTCCCCAAGGCAGAGGGGCCTGTGGCTGAACCCACGTGAGTGTGGTTGTGGTCCCTGAGGGGGGGTGTCACTCCTGAGGAGGGGTTACTCCTGGGAGTCAGCTGGAATTGGTGTGAAGAGGTGGAGGGGCCAAGAGCCCAACCCCCGGAACGAGTGACCTGCGAGGAGGCTGGCACACTGAAGGGATTCTTCCAGGAACTGTGGGGTGCAGAGGGCATCAGCCTGTGAGTCTGCAACCGCTCTCAGCAACGCCGCTGTGGTGCCGCAGCGCCTGGAAACTGAATTGAATTAAAGGATCGAAACAACTGCGAGAAAGAGCAGCAGCGTGGATGTGCAGTGGCAGAGCTGAGGGTTAAGGAAACTCCTGCAGGGGTGAGCCCAGATGGGGGCAGGGAACCCTGGACTGCCTGGAGCTCTGAACCAAGTGGGCTGCCACAGCTCAAGGAGGGAAGGAGCGATTCCAACCCAGCGTCTGCTAATGGCCAAGACAGACCTGCGAAGAGTTTTCCAGGCCTGGGCCGAGGAAGGTGCCTGTGCAGCAAAGCAGCTTGTCCACTGGGAATGGCAAGTTGTCTGTGAGAGAAGCTGCTTCACCTTCTGGGGGTGTGTCAAGACCAGCCAAGGAGCTGGGACAGAGGAGAGAGAGTCTCCCATTGTCTGTCTGTGTTGAACAGCAGCAGCAGCCTGGGGAGAGAGCAGAGCCTGCGTTTGGAAAAGGTGCCAATGAGGAAACTAGCCCATTGTCTGAGGAGGATTCCCCAGCCTGGGGTGGCTGGAGAGGGAACCATGAAAGAGCATTTCAGGTGTGATCGTAAATCCAGCCATGGGGCTGGAACAGAGGGAATGGCTCCGGGTTAGGCAGTGGTATCCCTGAAAGGATGTTGGTCCGTTGTGTGAAGCAGGTGCTTCTACTTCTGGGGAAGCTAGTTCTTTGCAATTGATGTTTGAGGGAAGTCCTGAGGAAGGGGCTCCCCCTGGAAGTTTCCCTGAGCAGCCTGTGGTAACTGCAGGTGATGGGAGCAAGGGAAACCCGCGTGAGCAGGAAAGTTGCTTGTCTGTAGAGGGCAGCCGTTTGTTTGGGGAGAAGTTTGTCTCAGTTCCTGACGGCCAGGACCTGCCTGAGTGTGAAACCACTGGCTGTGCTCTGGGCATGCCCAACGAGATCAGATTCCCACCCTGCAGGACAAGGAGGAAGATTAGAACTTGGTTGCACAAAGGAAAGCCTCAGCCACCTACCCATATAATGACAGAATCTCCAGGGGTTTCAGCCATGGCTGTGGTCTACCAAAGAGCAACGTTAATGTGCCGTTGCAATGGGTTTGTTCTTGTTACTCACGCTGACTGCTGTAACCAATGGGCACTGCTACCAAAAGCTGTGGAATTGTCCTATGCCCTGAATGTTTGGAAAGAGCCAAGTAATATGATGACATTGATGTAGAAGCATAAATTGTACGTTGAAGCAGTTTGTAATTCTGAAATGTCACCATTGTTGCCTGTAACTAGTCTTGCAACCTCTCACATGAGAAGGAACATTCCAAACCTATTGTGTGGCATGGAAGGGGAAACTGAGGCACACAGCCTTTTGGGTGGTCTGGCTAAATGCCAAGGGTGGAAGCATTTGTACCTTCCTTTACTGGACAGCGACTGAATTTCAAACGTTTAATGGAGCAGCTCTATGGACTGGTGGGCAGACGGGGAGGTCCCAGACCAGAGAAGAACTGTTTGATCTGTTGGTGCTGCAGCAGCAGCTGTCTGGTCTCTGCCTGCCTGACTTGAGAACGTGGCTGATGGACCGGAGGCCGAAGCAGGGAGACCGACCAACCCAAGGGAACCAATGGGACTTGCCCGGCTGCATCACATGAAGGGGGCCAATACCAAGCTCCTAATGTGGAGCCTCCCCCCGCACGATTACGACGTGGAGGTGGTGCACATCAAGGGGAGCACCGAGGTACAGCCGAAGCCCTACCACACGGGGAAGACCCCGAACTTCCCCAGGTCACCGGCTGACAGACCCCGCTCAGTTCAGTCTGGGAGGGGGGAGAGATGTGATGTGGTGGGGAATACGTGTGTGTACGTGTGTGTCTCACAGAGGGTGGGGGGCTCCTGCTGAGGGGAACCAAGGGGACCAGGTGACACCTCTGGATGCAGACAAAGGGGGAGGTGGAGCCTGAGGGGTTTGAATTGAACTGGGAGTTGGAAGCAGTGAGTCTGGGCTGGGAGAGAGAGAGACAAAGGAGGGGCCAGGCCCCAGCTCTGGGGCCTCTCACAGCCGCTTCTCCCCAGCATGGATGGGACTGGCTGTCTCTGCCGGCTGCACTGACTCCTCTGTACGACGACGTTGTGTCCTGTCGGCTCATAAACCCGCTGTTCTGCTGAGTGAAAGTCACTCCTGCCTGCGGACAGGGTGGAGAGCCTGGGGACCCCGGAACCCCTTTATAACAGCACACCAATCCCTCCTGCACTGCACACCCAACCCTACTGCACAGCACACTGATCCCTCCTGCACTGCACACCCAACCCTACTGCACAGCACACTGATCCCTCCTGCGCTTCACGCCCAACCCTACTGCACAGCACACTGATCCCTCCTGCACAGCACACCCAACCCTACTGCACAGCACACCAATCCCTCCTGCACTGCACACCCAACCCTACTGCACAGCACACCAATCCGTCCTGCACTGCACACCCAACCCTACTGCACAGCACACCAATCCCTCCTGCACTGCACACCCAACCCTACTGCACAGCACACTGATCCCTCCTGCACTGCACACCCAACCCTACTGCACAGCACACTGATCCCTCCTGCGCTTCACGCCCAACCCTACTGCACAGCACACCAATCCCTCCTGCACGGCACACCCAACCCTACTGCACAGCACACCAATCCCTCCTGCACTGCACACCCAACCCTACTGCACAGCACACTGATCCCTCCTGCACTGCACACCCAACCCTACTGCACAGCACACTGATCCCTCCTGCGCTTCACGCCCAACCCTACTGCACAGCACACCAATCCCTCCTGCACGGCACACCCAACCCTACTGCACAGCACACCAATCCCTCCTGCACTGCACACCCAACCCTACTGCACAGCACACCAATCCCTCCTGCACTGCACACCCAACCCTACTGCACAGCACACTGATCCCTCCTGCACTGCACACCCAACCCTACTGCACAGCACACCGATCCCTCCTGCACTGCACAACCAACCCTACTGCACAGCACACCGATCCCTCCTGCACTGCACACCCAACCCTACTGCACAGCACACCGATCCCTCCTGCACTGCACACCCAACCCTACTGCACAGCACACTGATCCCTCCTGCGCTTCACGCCCATCCCCCTGCACTGCACACTCATCCCCCTATCCTTCCCCCTTTGCTGCATTCCCATCACCTTCACTCCACACTCATCTCCCTTCCTTATCAAAACAAAAAGCAGTCAACTAGCACTTTAAAGACTAGCAAAATACTATTTCGCTAGTCTTTAAAGTGCTACTTGACTGCTTTTTGTTTTGCTAGTGTATAGACTAGCACGGCTTCCTCTCTGTTACTATCTCCCTTCCTTGTACACCCACCCAGCTTTGCTCCCCTCACTGCGAGCCATTGCCCCATACTGTACACCCATCCCCTGCCACTGCACACACAAACCCTGTCATGGTCTTCGCATTCCCCATCACTGCACACCCATCCTGCACTGCACAGATGTCTTTGCAGGGCCTTTCCTCAGCACAGCATGCTTGTCCCCACGTAAGTGCTGGCCCATCCCTGGTTAGCACTGCACATCCTGCCCCCCCACCCCCCACAGCAACGGCTGCCTTTCCCCAGCCTTAAAGGAGCCTCCATCCTTGCCCCGTACAGCCCCGATGGGTGCCACGCCTTTGCACTAAGCACAGGAAATGCTGGTGTGGCTCAGCACCAGCGGTGAGCAAACCCGTGGCAGATGCTCACTTTTTAACAGCAGCTCCTGCAGCGAAGTGCACATCTCGCTGGCCTGGCCCGGGCAGAGGGGCGCGAGAGACGTGGTGCTGCTGGGTCTCGGCTCTCACCATACCAGCGCCGTAAGGCGAGGAGCAGCAGCTGCACGTCTGCGAGATGTGTCTCAGCTGGGCCGGCACGGCCTGCGCAAGCGCTGGCTTTGACGCTGCTGCGAAAGGACACCAGGCGTATGGCCAAGTGACAGCACCAGAGATGCTGAGGTTATAAAGGAAGCAGCTTCTGACAGGACGGCAGTAATGTCGCACTGCCCTGGAGCATTTCGTCTCTCCAGACGTCGCTTGCCTGAGTCCCATGGGCTACGATGACACGCCAGGAAAGCAGCCCAGGAGGGCGGGAGCTGGGCGCCAGCAGCAGGGAGGAGGGGCTGGAGCGCGAGGCAGGGACAGGGCATGTGGGGCAACATTACAGCTCCAACAGTGCAGCGGGGAGTCAGGGCTGGCAGGGGCGGGCACAGTGGTGCTGAGGTGTGTGTGCCCCTGTGGGAGGCGGGCCCGGAGGAGGGCAGAGGGAAATTACAACATGTGTGGCAAGGCAGAGGGGCACAGAATTGGCATCTTGGAGGCAGCACTGCATCATGCGTGGCACAGATGGGAGGGCCACACACCCCATGGGAGACAGGAACTGCACTGCAGTGTGCATGGCAGTACTGCAGTGTGCACAGCAGTGCTGTAGTGTGTGCACCCCCTGTGGGGTGGAGGCAGTACTGCAGTGTGCACGGCAATGCTGTAGTGTGTGCAGCCCCTGAGGGTTGGAGGCAGTACTGCAGTGTGCACAGCAGTGCTGTAGTGTGTGCAGCCCCTGAGGGGTGGAGGCAGTACTGCAGTGTGCACGGCAGTGCTGTGGTGTGTGCACCCCCTGTGGGGTGGAGGCAGTACTGCAGTGTGCATGGCAGTGCTGTGGTGTGTGCACCCCCTGTGGGGTGGAGGCAGTACTGCAGTGTGCATGGCAGTGCTGTGGTGTGTGCACCCCCTGTGGGGTGGAGGCAGTACTGCAGTGTGCATGGCAGTGCTGTATTGTGTGCGCCCCCCGTGGGGTGGTGGCAGTACTGCAGTGTGCCTGGCAGTGCTGTAGTGTGTGTGCCCCCTGTGGAGTGGAGGCAGTACTGCAGTGTGCAGGGCAGTGCTGTATTGTGTGCGCCCCCCATGGTGTGGTGGCAGTACTGCAGTGTGCCTGGCAGTGCTGTAGTGTGTGCGCCCCCTGTGGAGTGGAGGCAGTACTGCAGTGTGCATGGCAGTGCTGTAGTGTGTGCTGCCCCTGTGGGGTGGGGTAGCACTGCAGTGTGCATGGCAGTGCTGTAGTGTGTGCGCCCCCCGTGGGGTGGAGACAGTACTGCAGTGTGCATGGCAGTGCTGTAGTGTGTGCGCCCCCTGTGGGGTGGAGGCAGTACTGCAGTGTGCATGGCAGTGCTGTATTGTGTGCACCCCCCATGGGGTGGTGGCAGTACTGCAGTGTGCATGGCAGTGCTGTAGTGTGTGCGCCCCCTGTGGAGTGGAGGCAGTACTGCAGTGTGCATGGCAGTGCTGTATTGTGTGCGCCCCCCATGGGGTGGTGGCAGTACTGCAGTGTGCCTGGCAGTGCTGTAGTGTGTGCGCCCCCTGTGGAGTGGAGGCAGTACTGCAGTGTGCATGGCAGTGCTGTAGTGTGTGCTGCCCCTGTGGGGTGGGGTAGCACTGCAGTGTGCATGGCAGTGCTGTAGTGTGTGCGCCCCCTGTGGGACTGAGGCTGCATTGCAGCAAGCAGTGTGGTCCAGGATGTCTGGCATCAGCAAAGGACTGTATGTAAATGCAGGGCTTGGACCAGTGTTTGAAGGCTGGTGTCTCCGGTTTGAAATGCTGGCAGGCTGCTTGCTCCAGGTCTGAGCTTCTAGCAGCTGCCTCCGTCCCGTCTGCTGTTTGTCCCTTTCTACTGCTTTTTGTAGGTAAGGCCACAATGCTGGCACTAGGCACTGCGCAGCCTTCGCCTCGTCCTCATGCAGCTCAGCCTGCCGCGGCTGCCACCCGGACATTGCCATCCCCTGCAGAGGACGCTGGGCTCTGATGGACCTGGGGAGCGACGAGCTGAAGGGCCGGTCTGCTGGATGCTTCAGTCAGGACCCCAGTACAATGAGTTTGGTGACCTCAGCCCCGTCCTCATTGTTTGACGGCATTTCGTATCTTCCCCAAAGCACCAACTGCGTGGGAAAGAGCCCAGCAGAGCAGAGGGCTGTGGGAGGAACCGGCCCTAGGCCTGCTGCTGCCTGCAGCCCCCACACCACTTGGGCTTGGACCAGCCTGTCCCTGTCACAGCTAGGCGCAGCTAGCAGGGGGCCACTTCAGACTGAGGGGGGACCAGGCACGAGGCAGTAGTGGAGGGAGGGTCAGAGTGAGGGCACCCCCCACACACACACACTTCAGCTCTGTCCAGGGCTCCTGCGGCACTTGGAGATGGGTTCTGGCAGAGAATGCAGGGTTTGGTGGCAGGATCCCGTGTCCATTGAACAGAAAGGGAATTAAATAGACCACTGGGCAGTAACATGCTCTGACACCAGGTGGCCTGTCACTTGAGGGACACTGGTCAGCCTTAAAATTGCTAACTCTTCGGAGAAAGACAGACAGATGCAGCATCAGGACTCCTGGGCTCTGTCTCAGCTCTGGGAGGGGAGTGGGAGCTAGTGGTTACAGCAGGGGCAGCTTCAACTGGGGTCCATGTGAGAACATCAGAACGTCCTCCCTGGTGCAGACAAATGGCCCATTTCGCCCAGTGTCCTGCCTGCCCACGGGCCAATGCCAGGTGCTTCAGCGGGAATGAACAGAGCGGAGAATCATTAAGTGATCTGCCCCCCGTTGCCCAGTCCCAGCGTCTGGCACACAGAGGCTGGGTCACCCTCCCCTCCAGCCTGGCTAATAGCCACTTGTGCTCCGACCCTTCTTGAACTGACCTTGTCCTCATAGGAACCCTGGCACAGTTTGTGCCTTTCCACCCTCCCCGGCCACAAGTTCCACATGCTGACGGGGAAGAAACGATGTTGTTGGTCTGTTTGACCTCTGCTGCTTATAAATGTCATTGGGTGACATTCTTGTGCTGTGTTAACTTCTCCTTATTCTAGTCCCTGTCCCATTCATGGTTTCTTTTCAAAGCTGAAAAGTCCCAACCTGTTGAATTCCTCCTCACCTGGAAGCTGTTCCTTACCCTGATCATTTCTGTTGCGCCTCTCCGTACCTGTTCCAAATCCAGTCCAGCATTTTTTAGATGGGGCAACCAGCTATGCATGCAGCATTCTATCCCAGGAAAGCTCACCGCCTAATCAGTGATTTTGTTAGTCTTTAAAGTGCTCCTGGACTGCTTTTTTGTTTTCATAGCATATAGACTAGTGCGGCTATCCCTGCTACCGTGCAGCATTAGCAAGGCAGGCACACCATGCCTTTAAACAGAGGCAAGGTGATATTTACTGTCTTACTGTCTATTCCTTTCCCAGCGATTCCCAATATTCTGTTAGCTTTCTAGGCTGCCACTGTGCATTGAGCAGATGTTTTCAGAGAGCTAGCCACCATGAGTCCAAGATCTCATGAGTGGTAATAGCTAATTCAGAGCCTGTCATTGTGGCTGTATCAGTGGGATGATATTTTTCCATGTGCATTACCTACCATTTATCACCCTTGAATCCCATCTGCCATTGTGTTGCCAAATCACCCAGTTTTCTGCCATGCCTTTGTAAGGCTCTGCAGGCAGCTTTGGCAGTCACTGTTTGAAGTCATTGGCTACGTCTACACGTGAAGCCAACATCGAAATAGCTTATTTCGATGTAGCAACATCAAAATAGGCTATTTCGATGAATAACGTCTACACGTCCTCCAGGGCTGGCAACGTCGATGTTCACCTTCGACGTTGCGCGGCACCACATCGAAATAGGCGCTGCGAGGGTACGTCTACATGCCAAAGTAGCACACATCGAAATAAGGGTGCCAGGCACAGCTGCAGACAGGGTCACAGGGCGGACTCAACAGCAAGCCGCTCCCTTAAAGGGCCCCTCCCAGACACAGTTGCACTAAACAACACAAGATCCACAGAGCCGACAACTGGTTGCAGACCCTGTGCCTGCAGCATGGATCCCCAGCTGCCGCAGCAGCAGCCAGAAGCCCTGGGCTAAGGGCTGCTGCCCACGGTGACCATAGAGCCCCGCAGGGGCTGGAGAGAGAGCGTCTCTCAACCCCCCAGCTGATGGCCGCCATGGAGGACCCGGCAATTTCGACGTTGCGGGACGCGGATCGTCTACACGGTCCCTACTTCGACGTTGAACGTCGAAGTAGGGCGCTATTCCTATCCCCTCATGGGGTTAGCGACTTCGACGTCTCACCGCCTAACGTCGAAGTTAACTTCGAAATAGCGCCTGACGCGTGTAGCCGCGACGGGCGCTATTTCGAAGTTAGTGCCGCTACTTCGAAGCAACGCGCACGTGTAGACGCGGCTGTCGTGTGTCATCTGCAAATTTTGCCACCTCGGTGTTTACCCCTTTTATTCCTGCCTTTTAAATGGGAGAATCTGGTGATGATCATCCAAGGAGCCTTCAGTTCCCTGAATCACAAGCCCTTTGTTACCTTAACCTCCCGCTGCTCACGCACAGTCCCTGCGCCGCAGGCAGAGCTGAAAGCAGCACAAACATAAATCACAGGCCCCAGCACCAGGCAAAGCTCTTAAGCAGACCTCACATAGGCGATCCAGAGGCTCAAATGTCAGGGGCGGCTACAGCACCCCTAGCCCCCCACCCCCTAAATGGCAGCCTGGTGGCTAGCACGTCCTCAGAGTCACCCTGAGAGCTGGGTGTGGGCCAGGGCCGTAGGGCACTGGCAGAGCTGGGGGGCAGGGGACCTCCCAGCAAGGGGCACCACACAGAGCAGGGGTCCGATGACGAGGGGTGGGGAGCAGGCTGGGACAGGAGCAGCTGGAGGGTGGGAGGTGGGGCGAACGGGGCTCCTGTTCTTGTCACTGGTGTGCATGCAGAGAGCATTGGGCGCAGCTCTAGCAAGGAGGTGGGACAAGGGCTTTGCTGTGGCTTGGGGAAAGGAGACTCCAGCAACTGGTGACGTGGTGACAGAGAGGCACAGTTGGAGGACACAGCCAGCTCCACCCAGCAGGAGGGCAATGGGCTGCGGGCGACCAGCGGGCCAGCAAGGAGGAAACAAAGGACAGAAGAGAGGAAAGGCTAAGGGAGGAGGCCCTGGTGAGCTGGGCCAGGAGAGGAAGGACAGAGAGGGAGCTATCAAATGCCCAGTGGGAAGGCGGGGCTGCTGGACCGGGGAGAAGGAGGCCAGCCCGACCCCTGGGTGCAGGGCAGACCTCGAGGTGCTGTGCTGAGGGGTGCTGGGCCTGAGGCCCGGCGAGTGAGTTTCCTGTGCTGGGCTCAGACAGTCACTAAACCCTCCTGTTGAGTGCTGGCTGTGTCGGTGGAGCACAGCTACCCACGTCTCGGTGCATCTGGAAGGGGAAGAGCAGAGGAAAGACAGGTGCCCAGCCAGCCTCAGGAAGATCATCCCAGCGGAAGTGGGGCGAGCGAGAAGAGCAGCGGCTGCCAGTCAGGAGTGAGCAGCAGCACCAGAGCTGTTTGGGGGGGCCGAGCAGGGCTTGGACCGAGGGCACCAGCCAAGCAGGAGTTGCGGGGCCCTGCCTGTGCCCTGCCAGGCTGCAGCTGCTCGTCGCCATGTGCTGGGCAGTAACCCTGAGTGGGGCTTGGGTTGGTTTGACGCCAGCAGTGAAGAGAAGAAAATGCCCTGAAATAAGAGCTGGGCACGTGGTCCCCAGAGAACAGAGGCTGTTGGCAGCTGCATCGGGAACCTGGACAGGCTCTTTAGCTGTGATCAGCCCGTCAGTGGGGCTGTCAGCTCCAGGTAACACCAACAACCACCGCGCCCCACAGACCTGCCGGGACGGCAGCCCAGCACGCTGGTAAGCAAACACCCCCAGCTGCAGCACTTCTGCGGAGCTCACCAGACATCACTGCCCAGAGCCAGAGCCCCTCGCAGCCCTCCTCCACCAGCCAAGGCAGCCAGGGACTCAGGGCTTAGGGGGATGAACTGGGTCCTTGCTCTGGGGTCTGACTGTTGGACCACCACCCTGCTCCCGCGCCAACACCCCAGGTTTATTGCAGTGAGAGGCAGGTCTGGCCCAGCCACCAGGGCCCTTGTAGTGCTGGACAGAGCAGAGCATCCAGCCTCTTCCCCAGCCCCCTGCCTAATTCAGCCACAGCTGCAGACCCTGCCCTGTTCCTCTTGCCCTGCCAAGGGCCCCTCCGCCTCCCCGTGCCCTCCCAGAGGGGGTGTTGCGGAGATGGGAGCAGAGAGGAGGGGCAGGGTGGGAGGGAGCAGACTGGCACTAAAATCGTCAGTGAGGAAGTTGCAGGTGATGCAGTGTTTGGAGGCGTGGGAAATAACGAGCAGGACTCCCAGCTCCCTGGCGCAGAGCTCCCAGGTCCCTGGCTAAACTGGGCCCAAGCAAACAAAAGCACTTTCATATGCCCGGAGGTCTCCATCTAGACATGAAGCCTGCAGGCCACAGTCACCGGGCAGGGAGCCAGGGATTCTGCACCCTTTGCTGGGCCAGGGAGGGGCATGAACACAAGCCCCCAGTGCGAGCCTCTGGCCAAGAGCTAATGTGAGCCCGGGAGGCAGAAACGGGATCTCCTGTGGGCACAAGGAGGTTACTTCCCCCTGACCTGGGCACGGCCAGCGCCCTCCCCACTTGTGAGAAGCGGGCGCTGGGCGAATCTGGACGTGCGTTTTTAACAGTGTGAGCGATGGAGCACAGCAGGGACTGGCCCAGGGGTGAAGGATTTGCATTGCTGGCAATTGTCCGCTCAGGGCTGGGTGTGTGTCTGAGAGATCTGTCTGGGCAGGTCTCCGGGCTGCGCTGCATGAGGGGCCAGCTGGCTGGGACCCACAGCTCCAGCTGGCTCTGAGGTCTAGGTGGGGCAGACTGGCCTGTTGCTCACAGGCAATGGGGCTGAGAGCCGCTGGGGGCCACTGAGCAAGGAGGGAGGGGTTGTGGCTCCTCGCCCCACAGGGATGGGGCCAAAGGCGCAGGTGCCTCAGCCACGCAGCAGCCGCAGCAGAACCGCCGTATCTGTGGCCAGGGCAGTGCTCAGAGAGCACCGACTGACAGCGCCTCCATCCCCCAGCCTCCATCCCACAGCGATGCTGACCCCAAGGCCTGCGCTGGGCAGAGCCTGCAGGAAGCTCAGCCGTCCAGCCCAGCCTGCCCCGCTCTGGCTCCGGCTCCACATGGGCTGAGCCGAGCCAGGCCAGGCTGGGCCGGGCAGGGAAGAGCCGTGGGAGGTGAAGGTGGCTGCAGGGCTGGTCTCTGTGGAGCAGGCAGTGGGGGCAGCATTTCCAGCTCAGCAAATCTCCGCGCTCTTCCATTTTCCACTCTGTTACCCTTGCGGCTGAGCAGGAGCCGTGCTGACAACGCCGGGCCGGCTCTCTGCTCGCCGTCAGCGGCACTGCACTGATCGGCCCTGACGTGTGGCACATTTCCCAGCGGGCCGGCCCGGTGCCGCTCACCACTGCTGAGGGGAAGTGACAGTCGCTGCGGTGCAGCTCGCATGAAAGCTTCACCAGACGCTGCTTGGCCGCTCCCCGGAAGGGTGTCTCTGGGCTCTCTGTCACTCGGGGCAGGGGCCAGTCCCCTTGGCCATGGTCAGACCCCCTATTGCCTGGCTCAGCTGCTGAGCCTTCCCCATGGCCGGCCACTCTCGGCGGGGAGTACTTCTTGCTGCCTGTGGCTGGGGGTTGCCGGGCAGGTTTATGCTGGGGGGGAAGGCTGGAGGGCAATATGGGCAGAGGGGTGGGGCTGGTGAATGAGTGGGGCAGCAGGAGCTACAGATGGGGCTTGTGAGGTGCCCCGGGCAGTGGGGGGCTAGCTGCGGGGGTGAGGGGTATCTTAAGGGGCAGCTCGGAGCACTCCTCCCTCTCTCCCTTCCTTAACTCCTGAGCCAGTCCCCCTCTTCCCGACAGCCCCTGCTGCTCCAATGCGACTGCTGTCTCCCCTGCCTCTGGAACTCAGCACCCCTCGTATAGAGCCATCGACTCCTAGGGCGGGAGGGGACCCCAGCAGGTCAGCGAGTGCAGCCCCTGCCCAAAGCAGGACCAGCCCCCACTAAATCATCCCAGCCAGGACCTTGTCAAGCCGGAACTGTCACATGACTGGACTTTCATACTGGATATGGCAGGGCTTTTATGTACCCATTGGCCCCAAGCAGTGTGCCGGGGGAGACGTGCGGTGTCTAGTGAAAGCAGAGGAGGCCCTGAATCTGTGTGTGCCACTTACATGTCTGTATTGTGTTTGTCGGTAGAGTTATAGATGTTAGCATGTGTCATAGAACACTAGACTGGAAGGGACCTCGAGAGGTCACGGAGTCCAGCCCCCTGCCCTCATGGCAGGGCCAAGCACTGTCAAGACCATTCCTGACAGGTGTATGTCCAGCCTGCTCTTAAATATCTCCAGTGATGGAGATTCCACAGCCGCCCCAGACAAGTTATTCCAGTGTTTAACCAGCCTGACAGCTAGGAAGTTTTTTCTAACATCCAACCTCAACCTCCCTTGCTGCAGTTTAAGCCCATTGCTCCTTGTCCTATCCTCAGAGGCCAAGGAGAAAAATTTTTCTCCCTACTTGTAATCCTCTTTAGGTACTTGGAAACTGTTATGTCCTCTCTAACTCTTCTCTTTTCTAAACTAAACAAGCCCAGTTCTTTCAGTCTTCCCTCAGAGCTCATGTTCTCTAGACCTTTAATCATTCTTGTTGCTCTTCTCTGGACCTGCTCCAGTTCTCCTCATCTTTCTTGAAATGTGGTGCCCAGAACTTAACACAATACTCCAGCTGAGGCCTAATGGCTGCTGAGTAGAGCGGAAGAATGACACCTTGTGTCTTGCTCAGAACACACCAGTTAATACATCCCAGAATCATGTTTGCTTTTTTGGCAATAGCATCACACTGTTGACTCTTATTTAGCTTGTGGTCCACTGTGACTTCTAAATCCCTTTTGGCAGCACTGCTTCCTAGACAGTGGCTTCCCATTCTATATGTATGAAGCTGATTGTTCCTTCCTAAGTGGAGCACTTTGTATTTGTCCTTATTAAACTTCGTCCTGTTCACCTCAGGCCATTTCGCCAGTTTGTCCAGACCATTTTGAATTGTGACCCTCTCCTCTAAAGCAGTTGCAACCCCCCTCCCAGCTTGGGATCATCTGCAAACTTAATAAGTGTACTCTTTATGTCAGTATCTAAATTGTTGATGAATATATTGAATAGAGCCAGTCCCAAAACAGATCCCTGCGGAACCCCACTTGTTATGTCCTTCCAGCATGACTGCGAACCATTAATAACTACTCTCTGAGAACAGTTATCCAGCCAGTTATGCACCCACCTTATCGTAGCCCCATCTGGGTTGTATTTGCTTCGTTTATTGATAAGAAGATCATGAGAGACCATGTCAAATGCCTTACTAACGTCTAGTATACCACATCAACTGCTTCTCCCTTATCCACAAGACTTGTTAACCTGTCAAAGAAAGCTATCAGATAGGTCTGCCAGGATTTGTTCTTCATAAATCCATGCTGCCTGTTACCTAGCACCTTATTTTCTTCCAGATGTCAGCAGATAAATTCCTTAATTACTTGCACCATTATCTTTCCTGGCACAGAAGTTAAACTGACTGGTCCATAGTTTTCTGGGTTGTCCTTTTTCCCCTTTTATAGATGGGCACTAGATTTGCCCTTTTCCAGTCTTCTGGACTCTCGCCAGACTTCCAGGGCCTTTCAAAGATGACAGCTAAAGCTTCTGTTACCTCCCTGTCAGCTCCATGAGTATTCTAGGATGCATTTCATCAGGCACTGGTGACTTGCAGACATCTAATTTTTCTAAGTAATTTTAAAATTGTTCTTTTCTTATTTTTTTCTCTAAATCTACCCCCTTCCCACTAGCATTTATTATGTTAGGCATTTCTGCATCGGACTTCTTGATGAAGACCAAAACAAAGAAGTCATTAAGCACCTCTGCCATTTCCAAGTTTCCTGATATTGCTTCTCCTGCCTCACTGAGTAGTGGGCCTACCCTGTCCTTGGTCTTCCTCTTGCTGCTAATATATTAATAGAATGTCTTCGTGTTACCCTTTATGCCTCTAGCTAGTTTGTTTGTTTTGTTCCTTTGTCTTTCTAATCTTGCCCCTGCGTACATGTAGCAGTAGCAGTAGTGGGCATCCTTCAATCTGCATAGACTATGGATCGCGCCCTTTAAAGTTTCAATTTAAGACTTCATTTACAGTGTCTACTGTGCTATGAAGACCCACACGAGAGTGACAGTCCTTGCTGCATCTCTTGCAGATGTAGTGGGTGTCTGGCAAGTCCTTACTGTGCTTTCTGTGCGCTCGCTTCTCCTCTGCTAGCTGTCTGATCCTCATCTCACCCTTCTGAAGGCCCTTGTGTAACCCCTGCCTCCATCTGCCGCGGTCGTCTGCTAGTTCTTCCCAGTTGTCCAGCTCGATATCTACCTCTCTGAGGTCTCTCTTGCAGACATCTTTGTAGCGCAACTGGGAGCGTCCAGGAGGTCTTTTGCCAGAGGGTAGCTCACCATACAGGATGTCTTTTGGAATCCTTCCATCATTCATCCTGTGGACATGGCCAAGCCAGCGGAGTCGACGCTGCCTGAGGAGGGTGTGCATGGTTGGGATTCCAGCTTGCTCGAGGACGGCAGTGTTGGTCACTCTGTCCTTCCATGATATTCCAAGGATGCGCCTGAGGCAGCGCAAGTGGAAGACGTTCAGCCTCTTTTCCTGGCGGGCGTACAGGGTCCAAGTCTCGCTGCCATAAAGGAGGGTGCTGAGGATGCAGGCTCTGTAGACTTGCATTTTGGTGTGGGTGTACAGCTTGTTGTTATTCCACACTCTCTTGCTGAGTCTGGACAGAGTCGTGGCCGCTTTTCCGATCCTCCTATTTAGCTCAGTGTCCAACGACAGGGTGTCAGTGATGGTGGACCCGAGGTAAACGTACTCGTGGACAACCCTGCGTACATGTACTGTTTGTGTATATTCATCCTTTGCTATTTCTCCTAATTTCCACTCTTTATATGACTCATTTTTGATTTTGAGCTCATGCAAGGTCTCTTGGCCTAGCCAAGGTGGTCTTTTACCATACTTTCCATCCTTCCTACACAGCGGTATAGCTTGCTTTTGGGCCCTTGATAACGTCCCTTTAAGAAACTGTCAACCCTCTTCCATTGTTTTTCCTATGGCACCTTACCTACCAGCTCTCCGAGTTTACCAAAATCTGCCTTTTATCTCTATTTTGCTATTCTCCCTTTCACTATTTCTTGGAATCATGAACTCTATCATTTCATGGTCACTTTCTCCTAAGCTATCTTCCACTTTCAAATTCTCAGCCAGTTCCTCCCTGTTTGTTACAGTCAGATCTAGAACTGCTTCCCCCCACAGCTTTTTCCACCTTTTGAAATAAAAAATTGTCATCCCTGCAGTCCAAAAGCTTACTGGATAGTCTGTGCCTCGCTGTGTTAGTTTCCTGACATATGTCTGGATAGTTGAAGTCCCCCATCACCACCAAATCCTGTTTTTATTGATGAGTTTGTTAGTTGTTTAGAAAAAGCCTCATCCACCTTTTCTACCTGTCTAGGTGGTCTGTAGTAGACCCCTATCGTGGTATCCCCCTTGTTTTATACCCCTTTTGACTTAACCCAGAGACTCTCAATGCATCTGTCTACTGCATCCATCTCCGCTTCAGTCTAGGTGTGCACAGTTTAATATATAAGGCAACACCTCCTCCCTGTTTCCCCTGCCTGTCCTTCCTGATTAAATTGTACCCTTCTATACCGATATTCCAATCGTGTGTATTATCCCACTGAGTCTATGTGGTACCAAGTATGTCAGAGCTGTGTTTGTTTATTAGGACATCAAGTTCTTCCTGCTTATTGCTCATACTTCTTGCATTTGTGTACAGGCATTTAAGACATTGATTTGCTTTTGCCCTCCCAGTTCTGCCTAGTCCCTCTTTTTTCTCTGCTATTATGGCCCATGAACCCTCCCATTTCCAGCCCAACTCCCAGGTCTCCAGGCTTTTTACTCACCTGTGGGCTTTGGTCACCTGTCCCCATCAAACCCAGTTTAAAGCCCTCCTCACTAAGTTGGCCAGTCTCAGTCCAAACACGTCCTTCCCGTTCCTCGAAGGGTGAATTCCATCCCTGCCTAGCAGCCCTTCAGGGAACAGCATCCCGTGACCGAGGAAGCCAAAGCCCTCCTGGTGACACCATCCTCGCAGCCAGGTCTTCACCTTCAGGATGCACCTGTCTCTGCCTGGGCCCCTACCCTGGACAGGAAGGATCGAGGAGAACACCCCCTGTGCCCCCAACTCCTTCACCCGTACTCCCAGAGCCCTGCAGTCACGCTTGAGCTGCTCAAGGTTACACCTTGCGGTATCATTCATGCCCGCATGGATGAGTAGCGTGGGGTAGTAGTCAGCAGGCCGGATAATCCTCAACAACGCTTCCGTAATGTCTCGGACACGGGGTCCTGGCAGACAGCACACCTCCTGGGGTGACATGTCGGGGCAACAGATGGGCACTTCACTCCCCCTCAGAAAAGAGTCTCCTACCACCGCTACCCCATGTTTCCTCCTTGCAGTGGGGGGCAGCAGACCTCCCAGCCTGGGGGTTACAAGGCTTCTCTGCTTCTGCTGTAGGGGGTGATTCCTTATGTCCTGTAGCTCCCAAATCCAGAACAGCTAACGGTTCCCCAGTGCCACAGTGGGAGACTGGGAGAAGGACTGGAGCGCTGTCTGCTGCCGGAAGTGACCAGCTGCCAGTGTCCCCCTGAGCCATTTCCTCCTCCACCAATGGTGTGTCACTCTTTTGTGGTGGGACAGTTATTTTAACTTCAGCTGTCTCCACCTGAATACTATCCAGGAATTGCTCGTGGATACACATACTCCTTAGCCTGGCCACCTCCTCCGGTAGCTCTCCCACCTGCTTCCTGAGAGGTTCCACCAGAAGACACCTTTCACATTGGATGGTCCTCCCAGCCTGGACTTCAGTAAGTGGGAACTGCAAGTCACAGTCCCTGCAAAATCGCCCCAGGGTCTGGGAAGAGACATGCCTGGCCAGGAGGGATTTTCCCTGGGGCTGAGGTGAGGCTGACTGGTCTGTAGTTCCCAGGATTGTCCTTCGTTTCTTTTTTTGGAGATGGGCTCTATATTTGCCTTTTTCCAGTCATCTGGGATCTCTCCCGATCTCCACAAGTTTGCAATGATAATATGCAAAGGCTCAGCAATGACATCTGCCAATTCCCTCCGTACCTTTGGATGCCTTAAATCCGGACCCGTGGATTTGTGTGTGTCTGGCTTTTCTAAGTAGCCCTTCACCCGTTCTTTCCCCACCGAGGGCTGCCCACCTCCTTCCCGCACTGCATTGCCTAGTGCCATACACCTCTGCCTCTGCAGCAGTTCCCTGGGCACCTTCCATGTCCTTCCACCCCACAGCTGGGCTCCACGAACAGGCTTCCACCCCAGCTGGGAGGTGCCCAGGCCTGGGCTCCAGCTCCCGCCCTGAGGAGGGCGAGTGGGTGCCAGACAGCAGGTGTGAAAAGCAAGCACTTTGGGTCAGGGCGAGTGAGGGGCTGGGGGGTCGCTGCGTGGATCAGACCAAGCCCTCGAACACTGAGATGTCTGGTCCCCCCAGCAAGAAAGGGGCAGCGCGGGGGGTGGGGATTGGGAGGGCGAGGAGGGGCAGAGTTGGAGCCCCAGGAGCTGGGGCTAGGAATCATGTCAGTCTGCAGCAGTGAGAAGTGTGTAATATTTCACTGGGCGCCTCGCGTGGCAGTCGGGCTCTGGCACATCTGGTCCGAGCAGGCAGCAGCGGGAAGGGGAACGGTGAGAGCCCCTGGGCACAGGGTTCCAGGCTCCCCCAGTGGCAGGAGGCAGGGGGCTCTGGCCCTAACACAGAGATCCAGGTCAGATCCCACTCTAGGCTGGGGAGGCAGCAGCAGGGACCCCAGTGCTGCTGCTGCCAGGGGCAGGCCCCTTCCCACCAGCAGCTGGTGCCAGTCAGGGTGGCCAAGGGGCTGGGCCAGGAGCCGGCAGTGCCTGGGCTGGTCGTCTGAGCTTCCTGCTGAAAATTCTGGGGTCAGGAGAGAACTGGCCCCCTGTCGGGCCGCTCAGGGGGGTCAGGCACAGGGGAGGGGTTGTCCTACTGCAGGGGAGGCAGGGAAAGGCCAGGGGCAGGCGGGTGGCACCTGGGGCAGCGGTGGACCTGTACTTGGGGGCTGGGCTTTGCCAATCAGCTGTTCACACGTCCCCTCCGGCTCTGGGGCCTCGGCGTGCAGCCTGCGCTGCTTCCTGGCCAGCGAGAGCCCCAGGCCATGGTAGAGGGACAGCGGCACCCCACAGACAGTGCTCTCGGCAATGTAGGTCAGCTCCCTGTCTGCACGCTCCGGGCGCTCCCACCAACCCTGCAGCCGTCACACCCCTCTGCCCAGCCGTCAGTCATGTCCCAGCCAGAGAAAGCCACAGCTGGGGGGCTCCCCTGGCACCCCTTTAGCTGTGCTTGGGCAGCGAGCAGGGGCTCAGGGCCAGTGGAGGAGCAGGGAGCCTAGGAGCAAAGCCCTGCCCCAGGATGTGGGGAAGAAGGATCCCAGATGCCTGCTTCCTGGGGGCTAAGCCGAGTCTGTTCAGATGGGCGGGGTACATGGGTGGGAGCTGCTGGCTGGGCGGCGGTACGCAGGTGGGAGCTGCTGGCTGGGCGGGGTACATGGGTGGGAGCTGCTTGGGTGGGGGGAGGGTAGGTGGGTGTGAGATGTCCGGCTGGGGTGGGCTGTGGGGGTGGGAGCTGCCCAGCTGGGTGGGCGGGCATACACGGGGGGGAGCTACTTGGCTGGGAGGGGGTATGCGGGTGGGAGCTGCCCAGCTGTGGGGGGGCGGTACATGGGTGGGAGCTGCCCGGCTGGGAGGGGGTACACGGGTAGGACCTGCTCTGCTGGGAGGGGGTATGCAGGTGGTAGCTGCCTGGCTGGGCAGGGATACGGGGTGGGAGCCCCCACCCCCACTTCGTCACCCCCATGGCATCACCTCTATGGCGTCACACCCAGTTCGTCACCCCCATGACATCACCCCCCATGGCATCACCCCCCCACACTGCTCGAGATCCGGGCTGCTCTTTTTGGGGGTCGTGCAGCCTGGCAGGTGCCACCCGTGCTGAGACCACATCTCCTGGCTCCAGGACGCAGCTTGCACTGGCCAGCCAGTTTCTCACCAGGGAGCTGCTCCTGCTGCCCACTTACTGGCAAAGGGAGCCGGGGGTGCCGGGCCGGGGGAGCTGGGGCTGCTGTCAGACGTCAGCCGCTAATGAGCGAGTCGGGAAGATGCTCAGCACTGGGCCGGCCTTCCTGGAATGCATTAGCGGAGGGGGGGATCCCAGGCCGGGCCTGGCCCCGGGGCTGGGGCTGGGGCTGGGGCACACACTGCCTGGGTTGCTGCATGGGGCAGGCAGCCTCCAGGTGACTGGCACTAACCCTGCCCTGCCAGCGCTCTCCAGGGATCAGGTTCCTTGCCAGGAGACAGGAGCCCTACGGATGGGCAGAGCCTGCATTTGCCAGCAGCAGCCCAGGAAGCAGCTTGTGTTGCTGGTGGTACCCCCACGTGGGGCCGCCTCCCCCACACAGCCATTTGGCTCATGCCAGGCCCTGTCCGGGGCCAGCAGACCTCCAGCCTCTCTTCTCAGAGCCGGGCCCCCAAGCTGCCTTCCAGAGGCGAGCGAGCTGGGCCTGGCCGCCCAGGGGGAGGGCCGCTTCCGGGGTCCAGAGCAAACAGCTCCCAGCGCAAGCCGGGCCAGGGAGCTCCCAAGCACAGTGCCAGAGCCTCTGGACGAGCAGGGCCTGTGCTTGGGGCAGGGCTGATTCCTCAGGGTCTCGCACTCAGGAGTGTGGTGCAAATACTCGGAGGCTGCTCTCTGTGCGCTGGGGCCAATCTCGGACCTGCTCTGGCGGGGCTGCGGGCCAGGCCAGCGGGCGGGGGGGGCGAGTGACGCCGCAGGAGGGGTGTGTGGGGAGGGTCCAGGCCAGCGGGGCGGGGGGTGACGCCCCAGGAGGGGTGTGTGGGGAGGGTCCAGGCCAGCGGGGGGGGGGCGAGTGATGCTGCAGGAGGGGTGTGTGGGGAGGGTCCAGGCCAGCGGGCGGGGGGGGTGAGTGATGCTGCAGAAGGGGTGTGTGGGGAAGGTCCAGGCCAGCGGGGCGGGGGGCGAGTGATGCTGCAGGAGGGGTGTGTGGGGAGGGTCCAGGCCAGCGGGGGGGGGGCAAGTGACACCCCAGGAGGGGTGTGAGGGGAGGGGTCTGAGCCAGCAGGGTGGGGCGAGTGATGCTGCAGGAGGGGTGTGTGGGGAGGGGTCTGGGCCAGCGGGGGGGGGGGTGAGTGACACCCCAGGAGGGGTGTGAGGGGAGGGGTCTGAGCCAGCGGGGTGGGGCGAGTGATGCTGCAGGAGGGGTGTGTGGGGAGAGTCTGGGATGGTGGATGGAGGGTAAGTGACGCCCCAGGATGGGTGTGAGGGAAGGGTCCAGGCCAGCAGAGGGAGGGTGAGTGACATCACAGGAGGGATGTGTGGGGAGGGTCCGGGCCGCCAGCGGGAGGGCGAGTGACACCCCCAGAGGGGTGTGGGGGGTGGGGTCTGGGCTGGCGGAGGGGGGGGCGAGTGACGCTGCAGAAGGGATGAGTGGGGAAGGTCCGGGCCCGCGGAGGGAGGGCGAGTGATGCTGGGCAGTGACGGGGAGCCCAGGGCTGGGACAAGGGCAGGGGGAGGGACATGGGGGGGGGCAGAAGGGCAGTGACGGGGAGCCCAGGGCCGGAACAGGGGAAGGGGGAGATGTGATGGAGTGGGGGGTGCATGTGAGACTCAGGCTGGATTTGTGTGACAGGCAGAGCAGCTCCCGGTGGCTAAGGATGACCCTGGGGCTGTACCCTAGGCTGGCAGGTAACACCTCTGCCCTGAGCACAGAGCAGGGGGGAGCCGAGCTGGGTTTGAATCAGAGGGGGCAATTAGAAGCTGGGGGAGAGGGAGCTGGAAGGAAGCCAGCCTGGCGAGGGGGGGAGCTACACCCCAGAGGGGCCCCCCTCGGGCTCCTCTCCCCAGGACAGGTTGGAATGACCGTCTCTGACTGCTGTACTGACACCTCTGTGCTGAGCTGTACATCTGTCGCCTCATAAACTTCCTGTTCTACCTGCTGAGTGAGAGTCACTCCTGCCTGCGGATGGGGAGCAGAGCCTGGGGACCCCTGAACCCTATTACAGGAAGTACACGGGGAGGGGGTCGGCAGGGCAGTGATGGGGATCCCAGGGCTGGGACAGGGGAAGCGGGAGGGACACGGGGGGTCGGCAGGGCAGTGACGGGGAGCCCAGGGCTGGGACCGGGGGAAGGGAAGGGACACGGGCAGGGGTCAGCAGGGCAGTGACAGGGAGCCCAGGGCTGGGACAGGGGAAGGGGGAGGGACACGGGGGGGTCAGCAGGGCAGTGATGGGCAGCCCAGGGCTGGGACAGGGGAAGGGGGAGGGACACGGGGGGTCGGCAGGGCAGTGACGCGGAGCCCAGGGCTGGGACAGGGGAAGGGGAGGGACACGGGGGGGTCAGCAGGGCAGTGATGGGGATCCCAGGGCTGGGACAGGGGAAGGGGAGGGACACGGGGGGTCGGCAGGGCAGTGATGCGGAGCCCAGGGCCGGGACAGGGGAAGCGGGAGGGACACGGGGGGTCGGCAGGGCAGCGATGCGGAGCCCAGGGCCGGGACAGGGGAAGCGGGAGGGACACGGGGGGTCGGCAGGGCAGTGATGCGGAGCCCAGGGCCGGGACAGGGGAAGCGGGAGGGACACGGGGGGTCGGCAGGGCAGCGATGCGGAGCCCAGGGCTGGGACAGGGGAAGCGGGAGGGACACGGGGGGTCGGCAGGGCAGTGATGCGGAGCCCAGGGCTGGGACAGGGGAAGCGGGAGGGACACGGGGGGTCGGCAGGGCAGTGATGCGGAGCCCAGGGCCGGGACAGGGGAAGCGGGAGGGACACGGGGGTTCGGCAGGGCAGTGACGGGGAACTCAGGGCTGGGACAGGGGAAGCGGGAGGGACACGGGGGGTCGGCAGGGCAGCGATGCGGAGCCCAGGGCCGGGACAGGGGAAGCGGGAGGGACACAGGGGGGTCGGCAGGGCAGTGACGGGGAACTCAGGGCTGGGACAGGGGAAGCGGGAGGGACACGGGGGGTCGGCAGGGCAGCGATGCGGAGCCCAGGGCCGGGACAGGAGAAGCGGGAGGGACACGGGGGTTCGGCAGGGCAGTGACGGGGAACTCAGGGCTGGGACAGGGGAAGGGGGAGGGACACGGGGGGTCGGCAGGGCAGTGACGGGGAGCCCAGGGCTGGGACAGGGGAAGCGGGAGGGACACGGGGGGTCGGCAGGGCAGCGATGCGGAGCCCAGGGCCGGGACAGGGGAAGCGGGAGGGACACGGGGGGTCGGCAGGGCAGCGACGGGCAAAGGGGTGAGCAGCGCTGCAAGGCAGGGAAGCGCTGCAGGAGGGATGGTGCCACCTTGGTGACACCCGCCAGCCCCTGGGCCGCTCGTCCCGCGTTCGCCGCGTGGCTGCCAGGGCCTGCCCGTGACGGTGTGGCAGCGATCCGAGCGCTCGGCACATCCACCAGGTCCGGGCCCAGCCCGCCCGCCCCCAGGCCAGCACAGCTGGGAAAAGCAGCAGGCGAGCCGGCTGCAGAGCATGGCTGCAGCTGAGCGAGCAGGCAGCCAGCTCTGGCGAGAGGTCCGGGCAGTGGGAGCGAGCTGCAGCATATGGCTCCGTGCTCATTCCCGCGCAGGGCTGCCGGCTGCAGCTTTCCCGGGGCCGTGGGGCTTGCTGGGGTGGCTGGCACGTGGCTGCTGAGGGGTGGGGCTGTGGCCCAGCCCAGGGCTGGGTGAGGGCAGCAGGGTCCTCGTTCCAGAGGTGGGAGTCTAGGGCCCACAGGGAGGAGATGCCAGTGGCAGAGTGAAGATTGCCCCAGCTGGTCTCTGCATGCCTGCGCCTCACCCAGCAGGCACGTGACCCGTCCACCCTCTCTGCCTGGGGCCACGTGGGGATTTCCACCCTCCTGCCCCCAGCCCTGGCTCTTGGAGGGACTGCGGTACCCGGCCCCGCGACAGGGCCTGGAGCACAAGGTCCCTTTTCCAAGCTGGTGTTGTTAATCCAGGTCAGGCTGGAGAGCCGGGTGAGGGAGAGCCTGGGAATGAGGCTGGGTTGGCGGGCCGGGGGCCGTCCTGTGGCAGTGAGTTCCACAGGCCAGGTGCACAGTGTGTGCACAAGAAGTCACTTCTCCCAGAAGATGCACACACATCCCCTGGCACACTCACCCCCAAGCTCTGTCTCACACATGCCCTCCTGTGCGCAAGGCCCAACCTCAGCCCCGGCCCTCGGGCGCTGCTGTGCTGTCTGCGGTGGGGACCCCGCTGAGGAAAGCGAGCTGGTGGGAGGGGGCCCTGGGTAAAGGCGGGGGCCGGGCGCACAGCAGGCACAGCAGACAATTACCTGCCACTTCCAAGGCTCCTCATTTCGCTCCCAAAGGGCCTGTGGAAAATGAAGTGGCCGGTGAGTGACACACCCCTCGTGTGGGGCTCTCCGTGTGCTCCCTCCCAGCCTTGCCACAGCGGGCCCCTGCAAACTGCTCTCCCCGCTCAGTGGGCTGCATGGGCTCCCCCCTTACGGCAGGTTCCTGCTCCCCAGCCCCTGGCTGGCCACAGGCCCTGTGCAACACAGGGAGGAGAACCAGGCGCGTCACTCCAGCAGAAAGTAGGTAAAGTTGAGTCACGTCAGGCTCTGTGTCATAGAACAAGTTGTTCTGCTGCCTGAGAAGCGGCTGTTAAAAATACAATCTATAAAAGCTGGGAGTCTGGTCCCACTCAGCCTGTCCGCGCCTGCAGCCCGCCTTCTGGGGGTGTCACTGCCCACCCCCCGCGCCCCGAGACATTGCCAGCCTCTCTGAAACATGCCCTGCATTGTGGGTTCCTCCCCCTCTGCTGCAGCTGCAGCTGCCGCTTCCACCGTGTCTTGGTGGGTTTATTTTTGTCACTTAAAATACCCTGACACAAAGAGAGAAAATGGGTTGGAAAAGCTCATGTTGTTTTGCTAATTCCTGTCCCCCTCACGTTCCCGGCTCCAAATCTTTTGCTATTCTGCAGCAAGCCACCTGCTTTGCACCAGCAACTGTTCTCGAGGGCAAAGCCAGGCTCCTGTCGATGGGAAACGGCACAACAGGCGCTTGCTGTGCAGCGCTCTCCGCATGTGTCCAGAACGCGAAGGAAAAGGAAGAGGCAGCTCAGCACATCCACAAGACAATTTCCCCTTAGCTCCCGCTCTGGTGCTGCCCAGGACATGCCTCTTGGCAACCCAACTGCACCGGGCCCAGCCTTGTATCCCACCACTCGGGTTAATTCACACTTGCTGCAGAGCCAGGGGACGGTTGCTATGGCTCAGGGCCTGCGCGCTCCGGTACGTGAGCGACCGACTCCTGCTGGACGGTGACCAGGAAACCCGGCTTTAGGTCGCAGGACCTCAGCGCTCACCAGCCAGAGCCCGAGCAAAGCGTGAAAGAGCAGGTAGTGCCTAGAAGGGCGACGCAGCCTGCTTGTCCGAGCCGCAGCAGACTGACGTGGGCGCAGTGTCCGGTTTCCAGCTGGAAAACGTGATCACAAAGGGCCCCTCGGAGCAGGGAGTGAAACGTCCGGGGGGGACACTGGCCGCTCCCTGCAAGCAATGGCGTGTCCCTCCAGCTCCTGGGCACAGCAGTGGCCGGGGGCTCCATGTGCTGCCCCTGCCCCAAGCACCAGCTGTGCAGCTCCCGTTGGCCAGGAATCGTGGGCGCTGCGGGGCTCTCGCCTGCTGGCAGAGGCAGCGCTCAAGGCCACCTGGCTGCCCCTAGACCTGGGAGTTGGGGAACTCTTCCATGGAGGAGGCCCAGGTTAGTGCCTCCCGGAGCCTGCTCTGCATACCACCTCCCACACCCCAACCTCTGCCCAGCCTGGACCCTCTCCACACCCCAACTTCCCTCCAGAGCTGCACCCCCTACACCCCAATCCCTGCCCAGCTGGACCCACCACACCCCAACTCCCCTCCAGAGCTGCACCCACTGCACCCCAACCCCTGCCCAGCCTGGACCCACCACACCCCAACTCCCCTCCAGAGCTGCACCCACTGCACCCCAACCCCTGCCCATCCTGGACCCCCTCACACCCCAACTCCCCTCCAGAGCTGCACCCCCTACACCCCAACCCCTGCCCATCCTGGACCCACCACACCCCAACT
Source organism: Carettochelys insculpta (assembly GCF_033958435.1). Lineage (NCBI taxonomy): Eukaryota > Metazoa > Chordata > Testudines > Carettochelyidae > Carettochelys > Carettochelys insculpta. Next base: position 1,036,228 of record NC_134151.1, read on the forward strand.
CCCCTCCAGAGCTGCACCCACTGCACCCCAACCCCTGCCCAGCCTGGACCCACCACACCCCAAATTCCCTCCAGAGCTGCACCCCCTGCACCCCAACCCCTGCCCAGCCTGGACCCCCCGACTCCAACTCCCCGCCAGAGCTGCACCCCCTGCACACCAACCCCTGCCCAGCCTGGACCCCCACACACACCCCAACTCCCTTCCAGAGCCACACACCCCTCCCACACCCCAAACCCCTACCCCAGCCCAACTGGCTGTAGGAGCTGGGGTGGGAGCCTAGCACGGACCCACGCTTTCCAGGGGCACAGAGCTGCACCCCAGCCCCGCCATTCCATGCCCGCAGAGGCTGTTGGCCCTGGTGCCCAGCCCTGTGAGAATGAGTGACGTGGGGAGCAGTGAGCAATGGGGGGAAGATGAGGGGTGGGCAGGAGTGGGGCCTCAGCGAAGGGATGGGAGGGGGTGAGGCTCTGGGGCAGGGCAAGAAGGTTTGTGTTGTATGACTAGAAAGTTGGCAGCCCTGATTGCTGGGCCCAAATTGCAGGGTCCCTTGCGTCCCTGCCCAGCCTGCAAGCCGGGCGTGGAGCCCCTGAAAGCTCACCTTTTAGACGGCTCTACGTACCCTGGCCGAGTGTGGGGGGCTGGGTGGAGGCCTCCTTTGCTCCCCTACTACTGCAAGAGGCAATGCTCCGGCTCAAGCTTGGGGCAGAACTCGGGCTGCTGGCGAGGGCAGAGAGCTTGAGCTGGCTTAGTTTTCGCACTGGGCGAGTGTTGAGCCTTTGCGTTTGGAAGCGTGAGCTGGGCAGACGGCAAGCGGGTGCACGGCCCCCGGAAGGCAGGGAGAGGAGACACTTTACACCAGCCCCGTAGATTTCAATTTCCTCGATTCTTGTCCTCGATAGCTGCGTCTACACGTGCACGCTACTTCGAAGTAGCGGCAGTAACTTCGAAATAGCGCCCGTCACATCTACACGTGTTGGGCGCTATTTCGAAGTTAACTTCGACGTTAGGCGGCGAGACGTCGAAGTCGCTAACCCCATGAGGGGATGGGAATAGCGCCCTACTTCGACGTTCAACATCGAAGTAGGGACGTGTAGACGATCCGCGTCCCGCAACGTCGAAATAGCGGGGTCCTCCATGGCGGCCATCAGCTGGGGGGTTGAGAGATACTCTCTCTCCAGCCCTTGCGGGGCTCTGTGGTCACCGTGGGCAGCAGCCCTTAGCCCAGGGCTTCTGGCTGCTGCTGCTGCAGCTGGGGGTCCGTGCTGCATATACAGGGTCTGCAACTAGTTGTTGGCTCTGTGTATCTTGCACTGTTTAATGAAAGTGTGTCTGGGAGGGGCCCTTTAAGGGAGCGACTTGCTGTTGAGTCCGCCCCGTGACCCTGTCTGCAGCTGTGCCTGGCTCCCTTATTTCGATGTGTGCTACTTTGGCGTGTAGACGTTCCCTCGCTGTGCCTATTTCGATGTTGGGCTGAGCAACGTCGAAGTTGAACATCGACGTTGCCAGCCCTGGAGGACGTGTAGACGTTATTCATCGAAATAGCCTATTTCGATGTCGCAACATCGAAATAAGCTATTTCGAAGTTGGGTGCACGTGTAGACGTAGCCCAGGACAGCCAGCACCACAGAGAGAGAGAAAGGGGAGCCCGGAAGGAAGAGGCTCCCTGGAGTAAGGAGCAGAGACTGGAGCTCAGGCCTCTGCCTGGACCTGGAGAGTTCTGCAGAGTTCTCTGCACGGCGTCTTTCCTTAGAACCGAACCCTGGCTCTAGGCCTGCCCTGGGCCCCCCGTGAGCGCCTGCTGGGCCCTCGCTGGCCAGATGGAGGATCGGGGGCTGCGTGCTGACCCCCACTAGAATTTACAGCTTTCCGGGTGCGGCCAGCGAAAGGGCCCAGCGCTCAGTGAGCTCCAAGTGTCCTGAGTACCCGGGGCCCAACCCAACTGTCTTGCAGTGCTCTGAGCTCCCTGGGGCATTTTGTGCCTTTCCCTCAGGCCGAGGTGAACGAAGGGATTTTGCTCAACCCGCACCAGTGGGCTCAACCGCAGAGTGGGGAGGGGGTCTGAGCCCTCCCGCCGCAGCAGAGCTTTACGCCTCCCAGGCACAAGGCAAGACGTGCACCACCATTGTCCCATTGTCTGCAGGGGGGACGGAGGGACGGGGCCTTGGCCAAGGCTCCAGTGGCAGAGCCCCTGGTGTAATGCTCTGCCCCCCCGATGGACTCTCCGCCAGGTTGGAGCCTTTGTCTGGGCCCCCCCTTCCTCCCCACACTTGCCCCACTGCTATTCCCAGCCCAGCATTTCCCAGGAGAAAGTGCCCCACGCTGGCACTCGGCCAGTGCCACCTGAAGGCCATTAGTGAGCCCCGGCAGATTGCCGAGCTGGGCTGTGGCGCACGTGACCGGCGCAGGAGCAGCACCGGGAAATCTCGCTGCAGTGATAGATGAGTGATGAAGAGCGAACTGCTGGCGCAGGCCTTTGCTTCCTCAGCGCTTTGCCAGGAAGAAGTGATGACAAGGGAAACGAGAGAGATTTATACCAGAAAAGCACGTACCTGCTCCTACCACCTGAGCATCATCTGCCCACTCGCTGCCACCCCAGAACTGCTGCGTGGACACCTCCCAAGGACAACACCCGGCTGCAGCACAGGCGCCCGCAATAGGCTACCACCGTGCCCTTGGGCCTGCAGCTCGAGTGTGAGGATACAGCCTCTTTTGGTAGCCATTCGGTACGGTCCGAAGCCTGTGTCCTTCGTCTGCAGCCTGGCTGGCAGAGCAGCAGCCACCAGCTGATCACAGGGAGTCACAGCCCCTCACCCCATCGCAACTGCATGAAAATCACATCAGCCCTGGCTGTGCCGGCGGAGACCCGCCCTGCCTGCACCCGCTGGCGCCTCGTACAGCCACGGAGCTCAGGGTGGTTACGGAAAGCAGCCCGGCAGCACTTCAGCTGGCGAGGAACTCCTCAGCAGAGGGCAGTGGGCCCCCTTCTTCTGGAGTGCAGCGCTGACTTCCTGATGGGTGATCTGCCTGAGCTCGGCCCGGTTCTTCAGGGGGTCTGGCTACTGGACAATTCCCTTGGCCGGGGAAACTCACTGGGGTGCAGGGGCTGAGTGGTTAGGGAACATGGGGACGGTGGGTTAGGGCTGCTTAGTACAGTCACAGTATAGTAATGGGTTATGGTCTAGCTCAGCAGGACTTGAGTTTCACTGGGTAAACTGCGCCCTAAAGGCAGTTCCCTGGGAACCAGCTCCAAGGTCAGAGCTGCTGGACTCCCCCTGGGCCAGTGACCCTGCATGGAAGCTGGAGTCCCCGCATGGACCTGATCCTGACTGGCCACCAAGCCAAGTTCGCTGCCCTGCAGGGAATGGTGAGCACTGGGTGCCCCTGGGCGTGCTCTGATTTGGTAACTGTTAGCACTGAGACATGCGTGCGAGGTTCCTGGGTGAGGCACTTGTGCTGGTAGAGGAGCCTCCAGTGTGCGAGGTCACGCCTGAGCCCTGGGCATGGGTAAGGGCAGCTGGGTGCCCGTAGAGTGTGTGAGTAACCGAGGTTTGTGCAGGGCACAGTGAGGAAAGAGGCCTGCTGCCAGCAGGGGCTCTGGTAAATTCTGGCTTGAGCCCAGGGCTCTTCTCAGTGTGTCTGTCAAACCCTCCTGCAAGCGTCTGTGTATCTGTGCTGCAGCTTTGCAGGCAGGACCACTGAGCACTGCCGGGAAGGCAGAGGGTCTGTGTGATGCCAACCCCCAATCCCCAGCATGAGTGGCCAAGTGACTGGCAAGAACCTGCTGACCAAGGGCTACTTGTGAGAAATGGGCAAGCCCTGTGCATAGCTGAGAACTGAACCCCTTGTGTGCAGCCTGTTGAAACCGCCTGGCCCTGCTCAGAGCCTCGGAGCCCAGGGGGCTGCTCACCGTGGTAAGTAGATCTATCAGACTGAACAAGCGTCCTTCCCCTTGCCCTCCTCTGCTGGCGATCCGAGAGCACTGACCAGCAGGGTTCTGCAAAATCCAACCCAAGCCCATCTCACTAATCTACCAGCACCCGGTGAAAGTCTGCACCGCATCAGAGAGTTGGCCATTAGGACAGCCCAGCCACTGGCCATTATCTTGGACAGCTTGAGGCAATCTGACAGGTCCTGGGTGACGGGAAAAGGGCAAATGTGGTGCCCTCTTTGAAAGGGGGAAGGAAGAGAGTCCAGGGAACTACAGACGGGTCAGCCTCACCTCCGTCCTGGCCAAATCATGGAGCAGGTCTGACCAGGAGCAGTCAGCATGGATTCACCAGGGGCAAGTCACACCTGACCAATCCAATTAGCTTCTATGAGGAGGTAACAAGCTCTGTGAAGATGGGGAAGTCAGTGGATGTGATACACCGTGACTTCAGCAAAGCTTTTGACACCATTTCCCACAACACTCTTGCCCATAAGTTAAGGAAGTGTGGGTTGGACCCATGGACAATAAGCTGGCTAGATGGATGGGCCTGGCAGGTAATGATCAATGGTTCACTGTCTGGTTGGCAGTCAGTTTCGAGTGGAGTGCCCCAAGGGTCATTTCTAGGGCCTGAATGGCTCAACATCTTTATTAATGACGTGGATGAGGGACTGGGTTGCACCCTCAGCAGATTTGCCGATGACCCTAAGCTCGGGGGAGAGGCAGATACTTTGGAGTGTAGGGACGGGTCCAGAGGGACCTGGATGAATTGGAGGACTGGGCCAAAAGAAATCTGATGCGGTTCAGCAAGGAGAAGTGCAGAGTCCAGCACCTGGGGTGGAAGAATCCCAAGCGCTGTTACAGGCTGGGGACCGACTGGCTCAGCAGCAGTGCAGCAGAGAAGGACCTGGGGCTCACGGTGGGTGAGAGGCTGGAGATGAGTCAGTGATGCTCTCGTTGCCGAGAAGGCGAGTGGCGTCTGGGATCGCATTACGAGGCGCACTGGCCGCAGCCAGAGGGACATGCTTGTTCCCCTGTACTTGGCACTGCTGAGGCCACAGCTGGAGCATTGCCTGCAGCCCTCCCCGGCCCCCGGAGGGGGTGTGCGCCACGGGGGCCAATCCAGCCGGAGGCAGGGCTATGATCAGTGGGCTGGGCACAGGACTCGGAGGGGCCTGGGCGTGGTCACTCTGCGGAAGGGGGGATTTGGCAGCAGCCTTCAGCTGGGTCACCTCTGGGCCCCTGCAGCTCCGCAGAGGAGGAAGCTCGCTAAACATTTGCTCCCTAGGACCTCCTCTGCCCCAGCTTCTGGAAGTGCTGCCCGGGGGCTGGCGTGCAGCATGTGTGCGGACCCCTGTGTGCTCGCGAGGGCAGAGCCGCCGACAGCCTGCCCTGACGCATGCCCCGGTGCTGTGCAAAGCACAGATCCTGCCCGGCCATCCCGCGTAGTGCGAGTGCCTAGCGAGGGGGCAGTTTTGCCCCTGGTTCCGCTGCAGCCCCTAGTGCTGCCTGGTCCTTGATAGAGTGCCCTGTGGCAGGGGAATCCCTGGGTGGTGCTGTGGCCTGTTGCCCCACCTGCACAGCCCCACCACAGGCATCAGAGGCCAGCGAAGGGGGCTATGTGATCCAGCTGCTGGCTGCTGTGACGGTCCCTGGGGCAGCGGATAACCAAGGCTCCACCAGAGAAACCAGCCCCCTGGCGAGCCTGGAACCAAGTCCTCGCTGAGTGCAGCTCAGCCAGGCCTCAGGATCGGGACCACCCAGTGTTTGTGCCGTTGCTACGCCCACTCCCAGGGCCTGAAGGGAGCTGGCTGCGCCGCAGATCTGCTTTCCCAGCTGCTGGCCAGCACGTCCTGTACGCCGAGCCCTGGGCGGCCGCTCCACAGAGAGCCACGTACCGCCCAGAGCGCCATGGCTGCCCGCAGCCGGCAGCACGTCTCCAGGGGCTGGCATCCGCCTGGGCGAGCACAGCCGTTATTCCCTCCGTGGGTAGGAAAACCTGGAGGGCGCGTTGCTGCTGATGCCAGGTCTGAGCCATGTTCTGCAGCCACGCACAGGCCTTCCAGCGCTGTCCGCCTGGGGCCCCCGCCACGTCTGCGGCGGGTGGAAGCAGGGCTTGGGCATGCGCACCCCTGGGGCTGTGTGCCATGTAGGTGTGCACAGCCTGTGGGGCTAGGCGCAGTGTGGATGTGTACAGCCTGTGGGGCCAGGCGCAGTGTGGGTGTGCACAGCCTGTGGGGCTGGGCGCAGGGCGAGTGTGCACAGCCTGTGGGGCCGGGCGCAGTGTGAGTGTGCACAGCCTGTGGGGCCAGGCGCAGGGCGAGTGTGCACAGCCTGCGGGGCTGGGCGCAGGGTGAGTGTGCACAGCCTGCGGGGCCGGGCGCAGGGCGAGTGTGCACAGCCTGCGGGGCCGGGCGCAGGGCGAGTGTGCACAGCCTGCGGGGCCGGGTGCAGGGTGAGTGTGCACAGCCTGCGGGGCCGGGCGCAGGGCGAGTGTGCACAGCCTGCGGGGCCGGGCGCAGTGTGAGTGTGCACAGCCTGCGGGGCCGGGTGCAGGGCGAGTGTGCACAGCCTGCGGGGCCGGGCGCAGGGTGAGTGTGCACAGCCTGCGGGGCCGGGCGCAGGGCGAGTGTGCACAGCCTGCGGGGCCGGGCGCAGGGCGAGTGTGCACAGCCTGCGGGGCCGGGCGCAGGGCGAGTGTGCACAGCCTGCGGGGCCGGGCGCAGGGCGAGTGTGCACAGCCTGCGGGGCCGGGTGCAGGGTGAGTGTGCACAGCCTGCGGGGCCGGGCGCAGGGCGAGTGTGCACAGCCTGCGGGGCTGGGCGCAGGGTGAGTGTGCACAGCCTGCGGGGCCGGGCGCAGGGCGAGTGTGCACAGCCTGCGGGGCCGGGCGCAGGGCGAGTGTGCACAGCCTGCGGGGCCGGGCGCAGGGTGAGTGTGCACAGCCTGCGGGGCCGGGCGCAGGGCGAGTGTGCACAGCCTGCGGGGCCGGGCGCAGGGCGAGTGTGCACAGCCTCTGGGGCCGGGCGCAGGGCGAGTGTGCACAGCCTGCGGGGCCGGGCGCAGTGTGAGTGTGCACAGCCTGCGGGGCCGGGTGCAGGGCGAGTGTGCACAGCCTGCGGGGCCGGGCGCAGGGCGAGTGTGCACAGCCTGCGGGGCCGGGCGCAGGGCGAGTGTGCACAGCCTGCGGGGCTGGGCGCAGGGTGAGTGTGCACAGCCTCTGGGGCCGGGCGCAGGGTGAGTGTGCACAGCCTGCGGGGCCGGGCGCAGGGTGAGTGTGCACAGCCTGCGGGGCCGGGCGCAGGGCGAGTGTGCACAGCCTGCGGGGCCGGGCGCAGGGTGAGTGTGCACAGCCTGCGGGGCCGGGCGCAGGGCGAGTGTGCACAGTCTGCGGGGCTGGGCGCAGGGTGAGTGTGCACAGCCTGCGGGGCCGGGCGCAGGGCGAGTGTGCACAGCCTGCGGGGCCGGGCGCAGGGCGAGTGTGCACAGGCTGCGGGGCCGGGTGCAGGGTGAGTGTGCACAGCCTGCGGGGCCGGGCGCAGGGCGAGTGTGCACAGCCTGCGGGGCCGGGCGCAGTGTGAGTGTGCACAGCCTGCGGGGCCGGGTGCAGGGCGAGTGTGCACAGCCTGCGGGGCCGGGCGCAGGGTGAGTGTGCACAGCCTGCGGGGCCGGGCGCAGGGCGAGTGTGCACAGCCTGCGGGGCTGGGCGCAGGGTGAGTGTGCACAGCCTGCGGGGCCGGGCGCAGGGCGAGTGTGCACAGCCTGCGGGGCCGGGCGCAGGGCGTGTGCACAGCCTGCGGGGCCGGGTGCAGGGTGAGTGTGCACAGCCTGCGGGGCCGGGCGCAGGGCGAGTGTGCACAGCCTGCGGGGCCGGGCGCAGGGTGAGTGTGCACAGCCTGCGGGGCCGGGCGCAGGGCGAGTGTGCACAGCCTGCGGGGCCGGGCGCAGGGCGAGTGTGCACAGCCTGCGGGGCCGGGCGCAGGGCGAGTGTGCACAGCCTGCGGGGCCGGGCGCAGTGTGAGTGTGCACAGCCTGCGGGGCCGGGCGCAGGGCGAGTGTGCACAGCCTGCGGGGCCGGGCGCAGTGTGAGTGTGCACAGCCTGCGGGGCCGGGCGCAGTGTGAGTGTGCACAGCCTCTGGGGCCGGGTGCAGGGCGAGTGTGCACAGCCTGCGGGGCTGGGCGCAGGGCGAGTGTGCACAGCCTGCGGGGCCGGGCGCAGGGCGAGTGTGCACAGCCTGTGGGGCCGGGCGCAGGGCGAGTGTGCACAGCCTGCGGGGCCGGGCGCAGGGCGAGTGTGCACAGCCTGCGGGGCCGGGCGCAGTGTGAGTGTGCACAGCCTGCGGGGCCGGGCGCAGGGCGAGTGTGCACAGCCTGTGGGGCCGGGCGCAGGGCGAGTGTGCACAGCCTGTGGGGCACACACCGGTGGGCATGGGGCAGCTGATCGGGCAGTTCGGAGGCTGGCCGGGGGCTTGGGAGACCCTGCCCAGCGGAGGTGGGTTTCACCCCGCATACTCACGACGTAATCGATATGCCAGGCTGTAAGGCGCCACAGGGCTGCTGGCTACGTGACCTGCTCCAGGAGAGGTCCCTTCGTCTCTTGGCCCCGCTCCTTGCAGGTGCCCCCGTCTGTGAAGGGGCGACCAGCCTGCCTCCCACATGGGGCTGGGCCAGGAGCGAGGCAGCCGGCAGTGAGTGCCAGGACCTGGAGGAGGGGGCCTGGCCCAGCTGAGTGTCTCCGGGAGCACTTGCGGCTCCCAGCCCCGGTCCAGGAGGGGAGCATTGTGCCAGGCCGGCGTCGCAGCGCTGGCGAGCCCTGGGGGCGTCCCGAGCAGCGCACGGCTACGCCGCACTCCGGGCTGAGCCGCGATTAACATCGTTCACCAGCCAAAAGGAAATCCAGCCAAGCGGCATCTGTTCCGTGGACCCCAGCGAGGCCTCCCCCGGGAGCCCCCCACATGCGTGCAGCAGCTCACCGCAGCCAAGTCAGCGCTTTGCCAGCCTGCTGCTACCTGGGCTAAGGAGCTCCCAGCTGAATGCGGCCGGCGTACCCCGAGGGCTGAGCCGGGCTGCCGCCACGCTGCTCCCACCGCTGCACCCTGCTCCCGCCCCACAAACCTCCTGCCAGCAGAGCCCCACTTGCTCACAGAGGGGCGAGAGCCAAATGCCTCTGCACATAGAATCCACGGGAGGGGGCGTGTGCTGTGCATGGGGGCTGTGCTGGGGGACAGGGGCAGGGGCAGGGGGGGTGTTACTGGAGCTCTGGGTGGGGGCATGTGCTGTGCATGGCGGCTGTGCCGGGGGCTGTGCTGGGGGCAGGGGCGGGGGGGTGTTACTGGAGCTCTGGGCAGGGGCATGTGCTGTGCATGGGGGCTGTGCTGGGGGGCGGGGGGGGTGTTACTGGGGCTCTGTGCAGGGGGCATGTGCCGTGCATGGTGGCTGTGCCGGGGGCTGTGTCTGGGGGGCGTGGGGCGGGGGGTGTTACTGGGGCTCTGGGCAGGGCCGTGTGCCGTGCATGGGGGCTGCGCCAGGGGCTGTGCTGGGGGCCGGGCCGGGGGGTGTTACTGGGGCTCGGGTGGGGCCATGTGCTGTGCATGGGGGCTGTGCCAGGGCCTGTGCCTGGGGTGGGGGCAGGGGGGGTGTTACTGGGGCTCTGGGTGGGGGCATGTGCTGTGCATGGGTGCTGTGCCGGGGGCTGTGTCTGGGGGGGCGGGGGCAGGGGGTGTTACTGGGGCTCTGGGCGGGGGCATGTGCTGTGCATGGGGGCTGTGCCGGGGGCTGTGTCTGGGGGCCAGGGGCAGGGGGTGTTACTGGGGCTCTGGGCAGGGCCGTGTGCCGTGCATGGGGGCTGCGCCAGGGGGTGTTACTGGGGCTCTGGGCGGGGCCATGTGCTGTGCAGAGGGCTGCGCCAGGGGCTGTGCGGGGGGGGGGTGTTACTGGGGCTCTGGGCGGGGCCGTGTGCTGTGCATGGGGGCTGTGCTGGGGGCAGGGGCGGGGGCGGGGGTGTGCTGTGCCATGGGGCTGCTCACTGGATTTAAAGAATCTCTGCCCGTGAGCGAGCTGAGGTTCCCCGTGACACGCCCCAGCCCAGCGCTCCGCAGCAGGTGGTGGCGGGTGACATGCCGTGGATATGGCGAAGTGTGTGCTTGTTGCTGGGGTTAGCTGCATGAGCACCTCTGCCTGGGGCAGGCATTGGGTCTGGATGGGCCCATGCCCTGTGCCTCCAGGGCAGGTACCAATGGTGGGGCAGCGCCCACCACTTTTGGCTCACTGTCCTGCAGCTGCTGCTGCATAACCAGGTTCTCAAGCTCCCCTCATCTCCCGCCACGCTGCAGCCGCTGCACTCGGAGAGCCGGCTGTGCCACCAGCCGTGGGCAGCCCGGGGATGGCAGCTGAGCTAGGGCACAGCAGCCTTCCAGGTCTCTAGGAGCTGTAGGGGTGAAAGTACCACTGAGTGGTGCCAGCTACCCAGCAGCCCACCCCACCCTGGCTGGGCACCGTGCCCTGTGCAGATGCTTTGTTTCCCAGTGCCGGGGTAGACCCTCAGCAGGCAAGAGAGGCCACTGTGCACAGATGTTAGCCAGGGGGCACTGGCACTCGTACCGGCTAATGTGGTGCCCTGCCAGGCTGTAACGGGAACAAACCAGGGGCAGGAGTGACTCTCACTCAGCAGGTACAACAGGAGGTTTATTAGGCAACAGATGCCCAATTTCTCACAGAAGCATCAGTACAGCAGTCAGAGACAGTCCTTCCAACCCGTCCTGGGGAGAGGAGCCCAAGGGGCACCCCTCTGGGGTGTAGCTTTTGGCTGGCTGCCTTCCAGCTCCCTCTCCCCCCGGCCTCCCCCTGCTGCCAGCTCCTACCTCCTCTGTGTTCAGGGCTGAGGTGTTACCTGCCAGCCTAGGTTATAGCCCCAGGGTCATCCTTAGCCACTGGGAGCTGCTCTGCTTGTCTCACACATGCCCACCCGCCCCACTCCATCACAGCAGCTACCCCACAGGCTGCCTAGCAAGTGGGTGTGATGGGGTTCTGGGGTCCCCCAAGCTCTGCACCCCGTCCGCAGGCAGGAGAGTCTCTCACTCAGCAGGAAAACAGCAGGTTTATTAGCCGACAGGACACAGCATTGTACAGAGGAGTCAGTGCAGCAGGCAGAGACAGCCAGTCCCATCCATGTTGGGGGGAGGACGCCCCGAGGGGCCCCCAGAGCCGGGGCCTTGCCCCCTCCTTGGTCTCTCTCTCCCTCAGCCCAGACTAACTGCTTCCCAACTCCCAGTTCCAATTCAAACCCCTCAGGCTCCACCTCCTCCTTTGTCTGCAGTACAAAGGTGTTACCTGGTCGTCAGGGTTACCCTCAGCAGGAGCCCCACACCCTCTGTGAGCGACACACACACACACAGGTATCCCCCACTCCATCACAGTGGGCTACTGGACTCTCCACGCAGACTGAGCCACCAGAGCAGGCGCGTGGTGGGAGCAGACCATGGGGCAGAGCCAGGCAGGCGCAGACCAGGCAAGTGCAGTGCTGCTGGCGTAACTACCCACAGGCGGGCTAGAACCTGGGACCTCCAGCTCTCGGGGCCGGCACCTCCACAGCTTGAGCTAAAGGCCAGGGGGCCTGGGCCTGGGCCTAGGCTGCAGAGGATGCATTCTGTGAGGTGGTCTAGGTACCATGGCCCGGGGGAGCTAACCACACCTAGGTGTGGGGGTTACAGCTACTCTTCAGAGAAGCCCTTTGCTGGCCAGCTGCCCAGGGCGGCTGTCCCGTACACGCCCCGTCCGGCCCCATTAGTGCACTGCGTCTGCCCCACGTCTCGCCTCCTCCTTGCACTGGATGTGGGGCAGGCCCCTGCATGCATTCCCCTCCTGGCGCGGGCTGCTTGGCCCACAGTACAGGCTGCCCAATTCCCCTGCCAGCCGAGACTTTCTCGCCCCTGCAGCCTGTGCAGGCCTGAGGTCTCAACGCCCGCCCCAGCCTGGCCCCTGTGCAGGCGGCTGTCTGCTCTTTTCCACTCAGGGACTGCACAAACCCAGGTCCCTTTGGCCCTCGATCCAGGCCTGGCCCCTGGGCTGCAGGGCTGGCTCGCTGCCCTGTGCTACATGCCGTGCGGTGCTGGCTAGGCCTGAAGGTGCAGCTTCCCCTTGCTCCAGAGCACCAGCATGTGCAGCTCTCGAGGGCGCGTGCAAGGCCTGTCTCTCAGGCCCTGCTCTCACTCGTGCCTGCAGCAGGCTGGAGAAAGAGCCTGGTAAATGCAAGCCCGGGTGGGGCGGGACATATGCAGGCCCAGGAAATGCAGGCAGCTGGGCCGCCCTGTGTGATAGGACCGGGTCTCTGGGCTCAGCCAAAGCAATCAATCCAGGGACCTTTGCTTAAAATCCGGGTCACGCACAGCCCCAGGCTGGGATTTCCTTCTCACTAAGGCAAATCCAGCCAGGCCCCACAGCGCCTCCACCAGCCCCACTGACCAGCCAGAAGCCAAGAGTCAAGAATTAGAAAAAGCCAAGTATGCAAAAGAGCCTCTATAATGAGCTAGAACATTATATCATTACAGGGGCTCTTTTGCATACTTGGCTTTTTCTAATCCTTGACTCCCCCGTCCCTTCTGCCCCTCCGCTCTCTGGTTTGCTCACCTTGACTATCTCTTTCTGATTTGCCCTCCTTGCTTACTGGTTTTGGTTCTCTGTGCCTTAAATATGGAGTCTGGTCTGGTCTGGGCTGCAGAAGTGGGTCTGGCCCACGAGAGCTCAGCACCTCGTGCCTTGTTTTGTTAGTCTTTAGAGTGCTCCTGGACGGCTTTTTGTGTGGATGGTACATAGACTAGCCCGGCTCCCTCTCCCTTACTGTTCCCTGACGGCGAACTCCAGGAGCCCGAGAAGGCTCCCGGGAGAGCCAGAGCCGCCTTCACTGGGTCGGCCGGAGCCTCGCATGGTGCACAGCTGGAGCACGAATGCGACTGCTGCTGGGGCGCAGGGCGCACAGCTCCAGGGACACCGGCAGGCACAGGAGTGTGCGCCCGTGGGCACAGACCCGCTCCGTAGGACGCAGGAGTGTCCACGCACGAGCATGCCCCTGCCCACATCCACAGCTGCGTGTGCCATGCACACCCACAGACTGGCACCGCCCTCCTTGCCACGCTCACGTGGCTTGCTCCACATGTGCCTCCAAGGCCACGGCTGTGGGCACCCGAGCACAAGCCTCTCCTCAGCCCCACCTGGCCCTGGAGACCATCCATGCCCCCCAACACACACACACACAGGTGCGTTGGCAGCACAGCGGCCTGGGCCGGGAGCGGACGCAGCACCGCCTCACCCCAGCCGGCCGGGTCCTGCCCACGCTGTCTCCTCCGCTGCTCAGCCTGTCTGACCCGCCTCAGCCGTGCCCCCTGGGGTTGGAGAGGTGGCCCCCAGCCCAAGGCCCAGCTGGCAGGTGTCGGGGGTGGCTGGACGAGTCCCCTGGTGCCCGGCAGCCCGTTCTGGTGCATGCTGGCTCAGCCCCCACCCAGCTACCTCCTGCCCCAAAGGGCCCCAGCCCTGGGTCCCCAGAACCCAGCCCTCTCTGGGCTGATGAAAACACCACGTATTAGAGGCCCCCCGGTCTGGCCCCGCTCCAGCAGGGCTTGCCTGGGGATGCTGCCCCGGCCCCTGCTGCAGGTGGCACAGGGGGTGAGGAGAGGGTCCCATGGGGCAGGGACCAAAGCCAGTGACCCAGGCCTCCGTGCAGCCCCATGGGGGAGACTCACGCCCAGCAGCCAAGCCACGTGGTGCCCGGGAAGCCAGGGGCAGGGAGCAGCCCAGGCAGGGGCGCTGGGCTTCGGGATCACCGGCAGATGCTGCACTTGGTCTGAGGCAAAGGCGGAAGAGGGTTGCCATGGAGACAAGTGCTTTTTGCTTTCAGAGGCGCTGTGGTACCCGACCCCTCCCCCCCCGCGTATGTCAGCCTGCCAGGGAAGGCAGGCGGGAGCCCCCAGAGGTGGGGCATCAGCCTGGGCTGGGGGCGGCTCTCCTGGCAAGGCAGAGCAGCGCTGCGGACACACAGGGCTGGTGCCCAGGCGCACTTGGGGCACAGGGACTGGCCATTCCCCACTGGCTGTCGGGGCTGGGCCCTGCCTGGAACTCAGCACCCACGAGTGCCAGGCCCTGCCCACTCCTGGCTGAGTCACGGGCAGCGCCTGCACCAGGGGCGGGCAAGGGAGCGGGGGGGCATGGAACTCCGGCTGTTCCTAGCACCCGCCCTGCCCATGACCGCCTGGCAACGTGCACCAGCGCCAGCAGCGCAGCCCCAGTCTGCCAAGCCCACAGGCAGCCCAGCGCTCTGCTCCCAACCCGCGAAATCTCACAGCCCTGCTTAGCTTCACTCAGGCCAGGGGCGGCTTGGGGCAGGGCAGGGTCGGTCCACGCAAAGGGCCCAAAACAGGCCGTGTGCAAGACACGAAGTAACAGAGATGGGCCCAGCCCCTCGGCACCCCCGTGCCCTGCCATGCACAGCCAGCTCTGCACCCAGCCCCTCGGCGCCCCCGTGCCCTGCCGTGCACAGCCAGCCCTGCACCCAGCCCCTCGGCGCCCCCGTGCCCTGCCATGCACAGCCAGCTCTGCACCCAGCCCCTCGGCGCCCCCGTGCCCTGCCGCGCACAGCCAGCTCTGCGCTCAGCCCCTCAGCGCCCCCGTGCCCTGCCGTGCACAGCCAGCTCTGCACCCAGCCCCTCGGCGCCCCCGTGCCCTGCCGTGCACAGCCAGCTCTGCACCCAGCCCCTCGGCGCCCCCGTGCCCTGCCATGCACAGCCAGCTCTGCGCTCAGCCCCTCAGCGCCCCCGTGCCCTGCCATGCACAGCCAGCTCTGCGCCCAGCCCCTCGGCGCCCCCGTGCCCTGCCATGCACAGCCAGCTCTGCGCTCAGCCCCTCAGCGCCCCCGTGCCCTGCCATGCACAGCCAGCTCTGCACCCAGCCCCTCGGCGCCCCCGTGCCCTGCCGTGCACAGCCAGCTCTGCACCCAGCCCCTCGGCGCCCCCGTGCCCTGCCGTGCACAGCCAGCCCTGCGCCCAGCCCCTCGGCGCCCCCGTGCCCTGCCGTGCACAGCCAGCTCTGCGCCCAGCCCCTCGGCGCCCCCGTGCCCTGCCGTGCACAGCCAGCTCTGCGCCCAGCCCCTCGGCGCCCCCGTGCCCTGCCGTGCACAGCCAGCCCTGCACCCAGCCCCTCGGCGCCCCCGTGCCCTGCCGTGCACAGCCAGCTCTGCGCCCAGCCCCTCGGCGCCCCCGTGCCCTGCCGTGCACAGCCAGCCCTGCACCCAGCCCCTCGGCGCCCCCGTGCCCTGCCGTGCACAGCCGGCTCTGCGCCCAGCCCTTCGGCGCCCCCGTGCCCTGCTGTGCACAGCCAGCTCTGCACCCAGAGCTTCGGCACCCCTGTGTCCTGCCATGCACAGCCGGCTCTGCACCCAGCCCCTCGGCGCCCCCGTGCCCTGCCGTGCACAGCCAGCTCTGCACCCAGCCCCTCGGCGCCCCTGTGCCCTGCCGTGCACAGCCGGCTCTGCGCCCAGCCCCTCAGCACCCCCGTGTCCTGCCGTGCACAGCCGGCTCTGCGCCCAGCCCCTCAGCACCCCCGTGTCCTGCCGTGCACAGCCGGCTCTGCGCCCAGCCCCTCGGCGCCCCCGTGCCCTGCCGTGCACAGCCGGCTCTGCGCCCAGCCCCTCGGCGCCCCCGTGTCCTGCCGTGCACAGCCAGCTCTGCACCCAGCCCTTCGGCGCCCCTGTGCTCTGCCGTGGACAGACAGCTCTGCACCCAGCCCCTCGGCGCTCCCATTCCGTGCCGTGGACAGCCGGCGCTACACCCAGCCCCTCGGCACCCCCGTGCCCTGCTGTGGCCAGCCAGCTCTGCGCCCAGCCCCTCAGTGCCCCCGTGCCCTGTGTGGCCAGCCGGCTCTGCGCCCAGCCCCTCGGCGATCCCATGCCCTGCTGTGGCTGTGGCCAGCCAGCTCTCCCCGAGCGAGACAGAGCTCCCCAGCCTTGCAGTGGCTCCGGAGGGCTGGAGGGCAGATCAAACCTACTGGCCTAGCAGCTGCCTCAGAAGAGGGAACCCCAGCACGGCACAGGCACAGAACTGCAGCTGTGGCTTCCCCATGGACCTTGCCCTGCCTTGCACAGCCCCTTCATGCAGCCAGTGTTTGGTACATTACCAGAAGTGTGCCTGGGGCGGGGGGGCAGGTGCGCTCCCAGGTTTCGCTGAACACCTTTGGCAGGGACACCCAGCAGCGAGGCGGCAGCAGGCCCAAGCAGTGGGGCTCTGCCTGTCCCGACAGCTGGGGTGGGTGAGAGACTGGGCTCTTCCCGGCTGCTGGCGTCCCAGCACGGGCAGGCGAGCTGGGCTGGAGACAGAGGCGGTGTGGGACTCCCACAGCAGGGACACATTGGGGGTGGTCCATGGCTGGCTCCCCCTATGCTGCCTCCTCCCTCCCCACACTGCAGACACACTGGGCCCAGCTGGTGGGGGGGGGGCATGCAGTCTGCAAGACAAAGGGGTGTGGCTGCCTTTGCTCTCACTGCAACTCGGGGGGGTGCCCCAGTCCAGCCGGGCCCCCTTGCAGCCCTGCAGAACCAGGCCCTACCGGCGGTGCCTCTCCACGGCAGGGGAGCGCGGCGGGGTCAGCGTCTGGCGCTGCGGCTTCGCTGAAGTCCTGCTCACTGTGGCAGCAGCAGCCCTGGGGCACTCTGGCCCCGTCGGAGTCTGGAACTCTGCCCCCCAGGGAACGTGGTGGGGGCGGGGAGGCTCTCAGGGAGCAGTGGGGTTACCCACTGGCCCAGCTCCCTGCCTTATGGCACAGATCTGGGGCTCCCGCCCCGTTCCCTGGAGAATTAGCTGTCAGGCGCAGGCTGGTTACTGCTGCATCTGCTCTCCCTTCCTCCTCCTCTTCCTCTCCCGCACTGCGCTGCTCCCTCCCCTGCACGACACAGACTGTGTGCTGCTGGGCTAACCTCTGGCACCGGCCCCTGCCAGCGTGACGCGCGCCTGGCTCCCAGCAGCCCAGGCCAGGCTGGCTCAAGAGACGGCGGCGAGGCGGCAGGGCTGGTGGTTTCACGGGCTGGGCTGGGCTGCCGGCGGCTGACATCCCCACGTGTGTGGGCGAAACCGTCATACCAAAGGTGCCACTTTATAGCAGCGGGGGAAGATCGGAGCGTGTCTGATTGGAAACGGACAGCCCCGCGCCACTGAGCGGCGCCTGCTGCCAGGTGGAGCTGAGGGGCGGGACAGACACCAGCACCGGCCAGGGAACCAGGCCTGGGGCAGGGAGGAGAGCCAGGCAGCCGGCCCAGAGGGGAGGCTTTGGCATGCAGAGGCTGAGAGATATCCAGGCAAAGCACCTCCTGGCTCCTTGCTGGTGGGGAGCGGCAGGAATCGGGGCCCGCTGGAGACCTTGGGGTGGGGTGGGGGTGCCAGGCTGCATGTAGCGTGCTGGGTGTGCCCCCATGAGGGTGAGTGCTCGCTCACACGCTGGAGGAGGCAGCCGCACCTCCTTCTCTGCACGCTCCCCGGGCAGCAGGGAGGCACCGCACAGACCCCAGCAGAAGGCAAGCGCCTCTCCTGCCGCCTTCCTGCAGCTGGTTTGCAGCCGCCTTCCCTGCCGAGCAGAGCCCAGCACCTGGGCAGAGAGTGCAAAGGCTGAGTCACTCCAGGAGCCACCCACGAAGCTGCATGAACAGGTGTGCAAGCCTGCGTGTGCACATGGGTATACATGTGTGCACACGTGCACAAATGCAGGCGGGCGTGTGTGCACGAGTGTGTGCACATGGGTGTGCTGTGCACACGCACGGGGCACCCAGCTGAAGCTCCATGTGTCACTGAGGAAGGAGCGGCTCCGCCAGAGCTCTGTGTTCGTTTGATGCTGGAAAAGGAGAAAAGGGGCCAGAATTCACGTTTGCACATTTAGTTTCCTCTGTACTCAGCTAATTAGCACCTGCGCCTGGTGATGTCATTAAGCAGCACTGAAGCTTCATTGGGGTAATTTAATTTTCCCTTTCATATCCGGCTGATTGGCTTTGTTAGGGCTGGAACCGGGGAGGGGGCGCCCCAGGTTGTCACTATAAATAATTGCAAGGGGGAGAGGCAGGGAGCTGAGCTGGGAGCTACAGAGCTGTCACTCACCAGCCGCCCGCTCCTGAGGCTTGTTTGGGGCTGCTGGCTCTGGGCCTCTCTGCGGACGGGGGGCTGGTGGCAAGCACCGGCGGGGACCGGCCCGCTCTTCTCAGGCAGAGCATTCTGCTCGCCCAGGCCCGGTTCCCAGCCCCCAGGAAGCAGCTCAACGCCCCCAGCTGCAGGGAGCGGCCAGGGAGGGGTAACAGCCTGACCCCATCCTAGCAAGCTCCTGCAGACAGGGCTCGGAGCAGGGCTGGACCTGCGGGTTGCACTGAACGGAGCTGGCCTCCAATGGACAGATGGACGGATGGACGGACAGTCGGCCAGAGAGGGGCTGGTGGCCTCCCAGGCTGGGGATCAGAGCAGAGGCGGCAGGTGGGTAGTGGCGGGGCTCCCATCGCAGTGCAGGGTCACTCCTGTTACCAGAGTCCAGCAGAGGGGCCAGGGCCACTGGGGCCAGCAGGGAGGAGACAGGTGTCACCCACTGGGGCCAGCAGGGAGGGAACAGGTGTCGTCCACAGGGGCTGGCAGGGAGGGGACGGGCGTCATCCACAGGGGCTGGCAGGGAGGGGACGGGTGTCGCCTACTGGGGTGGGCAGAGGGGATGGGCGTTGCCCATTGGGGTGGGGGGGGGGATGGGCGTTGCCCATTGGGGCCGGCAGGGAGGGGACAGGCATCACCCACTGGGGCCGGTGGGGGGTAGGGGCATTGCCCACTGGGGCCGGCAGGGAGGGGACGGGCGTCGCCCACTGGGGCCGGCAGGGAGGAGACAGACGTCACTTACAGGGGCCGGCAGGGAGGAGACGGGCGTCGCCTACAGGGGCTGGCAGGGAGGGGACGGGCGTCGCCCACTGGAGCCGGCAGGGAGGGGAGGCAGGCCGGCTGCTGCAATCTGGGAGCTGGTCCCGGTGCCCACCCGCTTGTCCTGGGCCAGGCACACGCAGCGTGTGTTGTTCTCTGCCCGGCCGGCGGGTGTTGGCGCCGAAGGCCTGGCAGAGGCAGCAGCGGGCGCTGTCGGGCTCCAGCAATGCTTCCTGGGCAGTATTGCGGGTGTGCGCGTCTGCCTCTCAGCCTGGCTCTGTCACCGCCTCCCGCTGCCAGGGAGCCTGATGGTGCGGGAGGGCTGCAGTGCTTTGCCCCAGCACCGCAAAAGGACAGCGGGGTGCCAGCCGTGCCAGGCCGCAGCCGGGGGGCTGTGCTCCTGGAAGGGGCGGGGGAGGGCAGACAGCCTCAGCACCTCTGGGGCTGCGCCCACCCCCCGAGCCACCCAGGCTCGCCAGGCCCCAGGCAGGCACCGCCGCGCTCTGCCCTTGGTGACCTGTGGGATAGCCACTGGGAGAGCTGGGTCAGCCCCAGCCACTCACGCTGGGTGGGAGGCCTGGGCCTGGAGAGCTGGCGGGGCTTCAGCTGGTGACCCCCGTCAGGCTGCAGCTTCAGGGTCTGACACAGAGCTGCATTAGCAAGCCCAGCCCGGACCGGACCGGATCCTCGCCGGTGGGCAGCAGGGGGCTTTAAGAAGTCATTGGCCCCCGGCTGGCCCAGAAAGGGGGTTTACCCTGGGCCCACGGGGAAAGTGCTGCACTGGGGAACTGGCTTGTCTAACCAGAGGGAGGACCGAGGCCAGCCCAGCGCTCCAGCCACTTGGTAAGACTGCCTTGCCAAAGTCCCACGCTGCAGCTTCTGCAGGCGGGGGCGTCTCACCTGCACCGGCAACTCGCAAACGTTTCAGGAGACGTGAGGCGCAGCCGGAGACAGGCGAGTGTGTTTCTATGAAGAGCTGCCACGTGCGAGGGCCCCCCTGCCTGCCACCCCCCCACCTGGCGCGTGCCAGCTCAGCTGCAAACCTGACATTAATGCAATGTTCAGGGCGAGCTTTTAATTGCAGCTATGTCAGAAACTTGAGAGCCAAGACAGCTGCGCCAGCTGTGAGCCTCACAGGGTGGGAGATCAGACAGGGCTGGGTGTGCGGCTGCGGCTGCCTGCAGGCTCACCAGTTCTCTGCTGGCTGAGCAGCCAGCTCTGCCCCCCGCCCTGAGCTCCTTCCCCCTTCGCTCCCCGGCCCCCATTGCCGCCAGCAGTTGCTGTGTAGCAGCCGCCCATGTGCTAAGGGCTCGGGTCTGGCCAGCAGCAAGGACAGCCCAAGCTAGGTCCTGTGTGCCCATGTGCCCCGAGGCCTGGTCGGCCTCTGCCCGTGCCCTTTGCAAGGCCCTCCCGGCACAGATCCCCATGAGACCAGCCCGCACTGGTAACTAGGGACCCTGGGGAGGGGGCCTCCTCAGGCCCCCAGGCCATGCACCCAGCCGCGTAATGCCGGCCTGGCCACCTGCCCCCGCAGCAGGAGCTGCGCTGCCATGGGTCTGGGCTGCAGGCGCTGGCAGGGACGCTGGGCTGGCATGGGTCAGAGCCGCAGGCAGCGACAGCTAGGGGCAGAGCAGCCTGGCTGGAGCTTTCTGGAAGTGGCCTCAGATCCCCACCCCACAGCCCAGCGGGACAGTGCTGGCCAGGACGGGTGGCGAGCTCAGCCGGAGACAGGCTGGCCCAGCCAGCACCTGGACAGTCCCCTGCTGCCTCGCAAGGCAATGGCTCCACAAGGCCGAGCAGATTCCCCAGACCTACAGTCACCCGCCCTCCAAGGCCACTCAGTGGCCAGCAGCCCCGGCCGGCAGCTGTCACCCCAGGGAAGGTGTCTAAACCCCTGTACCGTTTCCTGCATGGTGCCTTGCCCTCAGTGGCTTATGAGTGTCCTGCCAGCCTGGGGCCAAGGCAGGGAGCAGACAGCTCACAAGGAATCCAGGCGGTGGACACCGTGCATCCCAGCCCTGGCCAAAGGGTGTCCCATGGCAGCCCTGGGGGGATGGCCCCCAGGCACCAGTTGCCCCGATACTGGCTGGCCCGTCTAACAGAGCATCCCTGCCCTCTGGGAGGTGGCTGGCCCCAGGCAGGTGAGCGGCTCTGAGCTCAGGAGTGGGGCTGAGCAGCCATTCCTGGGAGCAGCTTTGTCTTCAGCCCGTGGGGGAGCGAGCCCGGCTCCTCCTCCGCAGAGCTGCCTCTGCTCAGGCCGGGGAACGCCCAGCACACGCTGCTGCGCTGCACTGTGTGGGTTGTTAGCTGTCCCCAGCGCGGCTGGCGGCTGCGTGTCCCACAGCTCATGGGCCTGGCCTCCGCAGCGGCGCTCTGCTGCCTGGCTGGGACTCCAGGGAGTGGCTGTGCCATGCCCGGGCCCTGGGGACGCGCCAGCTGTAACGCAGGGTCCGCACCTGTGGGTCAGCATGGCTGTGGGGCGGGAAGCAGTGGGAAGCCGCCCCCGCCAAAGCCAGGGGTTACCTGTGCATGTTTGTAATGCAGCTGCCCTCCCCGTGCCTGTCCTGGGATGGTCCCGTGGGCTTTGGGGGAGGAGGGGTGGGAGGTAATAATGCCCCACCCCCAACTGGCCCCAAGTGGCATCCCCGGCCCAGCGGGCTGCTTAAAGCAGTAGCCGGAGGGCCCCCACCAGCTGTGAGACTGGCAGCCAGGAGAGAGGGTGGGACAGCGACTCCCTTACCTGTCTGCGATCGGGGCTGGGAAAGTTACAACTGCCAAAGGCATCAAGCGAGCCTGCCGGCCACCTGCGGCTCAGCGCGGGCCCACGGGCAGCAGCAGGGCTGAGTCGGAGCCAGGCGCCGGCTCGCGCGGGTGGGAGCCGCAAGGGGCCTGCACGAGGCTGGGGAGGTGCGGAGCTCAGCAGCATGGCAGGAACGGGGCTGTAACCATTAGCCAGCACAGCCTCTCGCTGTGCACAGCCCCTGCCAGCAGGTGAGGAGTGGGACAGGGGAGCTGCCGTTCCCGGGGTTTAGCCTGTCGCACTGCCACAGCAGCAGGCCAACGCTGGGCAACAGCACCTCCTGTCCGGCAGCTCAGCTGCGCCTTCTCCGCCAGCACAGCTGCGTGCCCGAGCGCTGCGCAGCACGGGGGGCAGGCACAGGACGCAGCATGTGATGGGTCCCCCCCCGCTGCAGCGCAGGGCAGGCCTGGGCAGGGCAGGGCAGGCTGGGCCGGGCTGGGCCTGGCAGGGCTGCTGGCGGCGAGGGCCAGCACTGAATTCCCTGCTTGGCTTGGCCTGTGAGGGGCTTGCAGCTGCCATTTTCCCAGGGAGTTGGCAGGAGTTAGCCACCCCATCCACTGGGTCCTTGGCAATCCTCGCCATGCCCGCCTGAGGGAATCCTGCCACCAAGGTGGACTCCAGGGCTCAGGGCCGGGGAGCCGCGTGGGACAGCCAGCAGCAGGAGGTGCAGTGCTCTGTCCTCGGGAGGAGGGGGGCTGCGGCGGAGAAGCGCACCCGGAGTCCCTCGCTCAGCCCCTGGCACCGGGCAGGACGCCACAGAGAGGGGAGCAGAGCCACTGGAGGGCTGGATGGTGCTGAAACGCAGCGAAACCTTCTCGTCCCAGGGGCCCCATTCGGCCCCTCCGCCCGTCTCCCGCAGCGCAGGCCAGGGCAGCGCCTGGCTTTCGGCGAGCGGGCCGAGCCCGGCTTCCTGGGGGAGGGCGAGGTGGGGGCATTTCTCCCAGATTGCAGCGGTCGTGGAAAGGGGGAAAACTCTCCCAGAGGCGGCCGGGCGGCGGCGGGGCAGTCGGTGATCGCAGCGTGCAGAGCGTGTGCAGAGCGTGCGCAGAGCGTGCGGGCCGGCCTGCGGCGGGGAACGGGAGCGCGGCTCGAAGCACGGACACCCACAGCACCCCACACTGGTGGCTCCCGCGGTGCCCCCTCCTTAGCGCGGCTCCTTTTCCTGACTCAGCGGGGCAGCCGGGGCCAGGGTTGCACCCTGCCTGGCTGGGCTGGAGGGAGGGAAGGGGCAGAGGGCTGGCCCAGGTGGCTGGCTCGCAGGCCCTCCAGGGGCAGGGGCAGGGGAGGTCTGGCCGTGGGAGGAGACCTGTGCGCACAGCTAGGGGCATGCTGCTGACAGGCAGTGCTGGGTGCTGGCACACAGCTCCGCTGGCTGTGTGGGGAGCTGCACTTCGTGGTACGCAGCAGGACAGGGCTCGTCACACCGCTTGGCAGGGTCCCACACCGAAGCCACATCATCCAGCAAAGCCCCTGGCCAGCACCTCCCACCGCCAGGCAGGCTCCAGGTGCTCCTGTGCCACCCCAGGCCAGACGCCTGCAGCCATAACTAGAGCCAACACTCCCTGAGCTCCGACCCAGGAGAGCTGACTGGCCGGGGAAAGGGACCCAGCATCAACTGCTGAGTTGCACAGGGCTCCTGTCGGCCTCCCTAGTGCACCTGTACAGTCAGCTCCGACCTTGGGGCCAAAGGGCAGGGATGGGCCACACAGCAGCTGTGCTGGGACCATGGCCGCGGCACCTACAGGGGCTGGCCAGCAGCTGGCACCAGGCCAGTGCCCGCCCTGGAGAGAGGCAGCCGCGATCTCAGTGCTGTGACGTCCTGCACCACGTCCTGCGCCCCATCACCTCCCCTTTCTCCAGAGCAGCCCCCCACCGCCAAATGGCCAGAGGCGTGAAGGGGTGTGTGAACCCTCCGTCGCCCCCTAACATGGCTGTCATGGGGTTCAGGGCCCCAAGCACTGCCACATCCGCAGCCAGGCGTGACTCACTCAGCGGTAGGACAGGAAGTTTAGTAGTCGACAGAGACCCAGCGCAGTGCAGAGGTGTCAGTGCAGCCGGCAGAGACAGTCAGTCCAACCCATCGTGGGGAGAGGAGGCCTGAGGGGAGCCCCCCCAAGCCAGGGCCTTGGTCCCCCCACCTTGCTCCTCTCCTTCAGTCCAGGCCAGCTGCCTCCCAGCTCCCCCACACTGTCTGC
Organism: Carettochelys insculpta; assembly: GCF_033958435.1. Classification (NCBI taxonomy): domain Eukaryota; kingdom Metazoa; phylum Chordata; order Testudines; family Carettochelyidae; genus Carettochelys; species Carettochelys insculpta. Next base: position 1,060,064 of record NC_134151.1, read on the forward strand.
TGCCTCTAATTCAAACCCCGCTGGGCTCCTCCCGCTCTTTGTTCAGGGACAGAGGTGCTACCGGCCAGCTTAGGTTACAGTCAACAGGGGACCAAAGCAGCAGAGTACAGGCCAACCCGGCTACCTCTCTGTTACTAGCCAGCAGGGGGTCATCCTTAGCCCGTGTGAGCTGCTCAGCCTGTCGCTCACCCCCCCACACTACATCACATCAGCCCCCCCAGCCCCATCCTGCTGGCCTCCCCTTGCAGGGGTGCTCTGGCCTTGTCCGTCTACCACATCCAGCAGCCCCTTGTGACGCTCCCATTTCCCATGGGCCGTGCCTTTTCCTGTCCAAGCCTGGGGCATGCGGCCGAGTCTCTGAGCCATGCCTAACCCACAGCTCGGGGCCGTGCCATCTGCATCCGTCAGCACCAGCTGTCCTCTGCCACATGCTGTGGCACTGGTGAATGGCGGGCAGGCTGGCAGCCGAGCGAGGACGGCGCATTCTGCAGGCCCTCTCTGTGCGCACAGACCTTGCTGAGTCCACACAAGTGGCTTTCGTGCTGCAGTGCACTCTGCTGCCCATCTGTTCAATGGGTCAAACAAGCAAATCAGGGCTTTCTGCTTGCAAAACCACTTTATTGCTTAGGCCAAGAGAACGCTGCTGGGGCGGGGCCGGGGCCGGGGCAGGCTGCCTTGCGAGGGGCCAGGGAGACAACGCAGCACAATCCAGATCAGGAGCACTCAGCCCTGCCCTGTGCAGTGTCATCAAAACCTAGCGCTTTGAAAAGCAACGCGTGCGGCTGCAGAACACCCCCGGAAGGGCTGCAGGAGACAAGCAGGAGTCCTGGGCACCCAGCCCCTTGCAGCTCACAGAGCTGCTTCCTGCCTATGCCAAGCAGCTATCCTAGGCATGGGGCATCCCCCTTGCACCACCCATGAGTCTGGAGCTTTACTTCTCTGCTGGGCAGCCATAGCAACCGTCTTCAATCCATCCCCACTCTGGGCGGTTCCCATGGCAATGGTGTTCAATTCCATCCCCACACTGGGCGGTTCCCATAGCAACAGTGTTCAATCCATCCCCACACTGGGCAGATCCCATAGCAACGGTCTTCAATCCATCCCCACACTGGGCGGTTCCCATGGCAATGGTGTTCAATTCCATCCCCACACTGGGCGGTTCCCATAGCAACGGTGTTCAATTCCATCCCTACACTGGGTGGTTCCCATGGCAATGGTGTTCAATCCATCCCCACACTGGGCAGATCCCATAGCAACGTGTTCAATCCATCCCCACACTGGGCGGTTCCCATAGCAACGGTGTTCAATCCATCCCCACACTGGGCGGTTCCCATAGCAACGGTGTTCAATCCATCCCCACACTGGGCGGTTCCCATAGCAACGGTGTTCAATCCATCCCCACACTGGGCAGTTCCCATAGCAACGGTGTTCAATCCATCCCCACACTGGGCAGTTCCCATAGCAACGCTGTTCAATCCCATCCCCACACTGGGCAGTTCCCATAGCAACGGTGTTCAATCTCATCCCCACACTGGGCAGATCCCATAGCAATGGTGTTCAATCCCATCCCCATACTGGGCAGTTCCCATAGCAATGGTGTTCAATCCCATCCCCACACTGGGCAGTTCCCATAGCAACGCTGTTCAATCCCATCCCCACACTGGGCAGTTCCGCAGTTCCCATAGCAATGGTGTTCAATCCATCCCCACACTGGACAGTTCCCATAGCAATGGTCTTCAATCCATTCCCACATTGGATGGTTCCCATAGCAACAGTGTTCAATCCCATCCCCACACTGGGCAGTTCCCATAGCAACGGTGTTCAATCCCATCCCCACACTGGGCAGTTCCCATGGCCACAGGGCTTATCTCCCTTTCCACAATGGGCAGCTCCCCCAGCAAAGGGCTGTCCCCACCCTGCACTGAGTAGTTCCCAATTCACTGGGGCATTTCCCTGCCTGTGCCAGGCAAAGGAGTCTAGACTTGTTCTGGAGAATGGCTCAGCTGTTAAATCCCCAGCTCGGGCCCCCTGCCCAGGCCCTCCACGGTCCGGCTGCAATAAGCGATCCATCAATTTTCTCTCTCAGATTCCCTGGCAAAGCAGCCGTGGTCCTTCCCTCACTCCCTGCATGGTACGACACTCGCCAAACCTTTCTGCAGTCAGCGCTGCGGGGACCAAGGCCACGTGGAGCTGGGCTGTGCCAGGAGCAGAGCCCAGGGTTCCCTGCTTACCCTCGGGAGCGAGATAGCCACCAGCCTGTGGACATGGGGGGCATCGGCAGAATTACTCCCAAGCCAGGACTGTACTTTCTTTTGCCCTAGGTGCTCCCTCATGCTCCAGCCCCCTCCCCCCAACCCTCCGCGCTTCCAGGGCCTGCAAAGATGAGAGAGAGGGGCTGTGTGTGTTGAAAAAGGTGCTTCTGAGTGAAACGTTTGAGCCTTGAGCAGCAATTTTACAACCCCTCATCTGTTACCTTGTGAGCGGCCGAGGAGACCGTGACAGCTCAGAAAACTTCTCCCACAGACACGCTGCATCAGCGCAGCAGGAGACCCACGTGAGACAGGGGGGCGCTTGTGCAGGCGGGCCTGAACCACAGCACAAGTGAGTTGTAGGAAGTGGGGAGAGAGGGGAACTGAGAGCACCGGTAGGAGAGAGGCCACTGATCACACGCTCCTGGTGCGGGAGCAGCAAGCTGAGAGGCTGGCCTGTCTAGTCACCATGAAGTGTGAACACAAACGGCATCGACCTCCCTTGCAACAGTGCTGACAAACAGGGTTTACCCTGCCCGACCTCCAGCAGCACAGCTGTGTCAACACAGCCAGTTGCTCACCACTGAGCAGCGTAGACACACTCCAGCCAAGAGACTCATGAAGCTCTGTCTACACTGCAGAGCCACGAGTGACTTGGCCCTGTCCCCATGGCAGTCGCTCCAAGTCTGGCAGCGTAAACGCCATTCGTTGGCACGAGCAGCCTTGGCTCTGTCAGCAGCAGAGCGCTGGCTACACCAGCCCATGGCCAGGCAAAGCTTTGTGGGATTGGTGCTTTCTGAGCACCTGTGAAGGACAAAAGCCTTGTCACCCAGTTCCCAGTGCAGACAACGCCTGAGCCAGAGCCCCCTGAGGAACGCACGCCCCAGGGTTTGGCTCGGATGAGTGCTGAGCTAAGCCAGTCTCCCGACGCTGGCTCCCAGTCCCTTGCTCTGAAAGGGCCGTGCTGTCCCTGGAGCTGTGCCCGGCGTGTATGGCTCCCCAGGTGCAAACTCTCCTACCAGGGAGGCTGAACTCACTGGGACCAGCCCTCAGAGAGAGATGGGAGTGACGCTGGAAAGCCCAGTCTTGGAGCTGGAGAGCTGCAGAGCTCCCCTGGCAAAGCTGAGCCTTGGGCTGCCCTGACGGGAGCACAGCAGGCTGAGGCATAGGCCGCTCCTGGGGAATGATGGCCCCTCATGGGGGGCCCCAGCCAGGTTGTGGGAGCCGCTGCTCCAGATCAGACAGCTGACGGCCTGGAAGCAGGGCCTCCCTTCCCAGACAGGCCGCCTGGCGCCGGGCTCCGCGCTGGCCTGCTGGGGCTGATTTACCTCACGGTGCTTCTCAACACACACTTGGTCTCTGGTCAGATCCGGCTCCGGCCCCGGCCCAGGCACCATTTCGACCATCCCCTAAAGTTCCGACTCAAAGTCATTCAAAAATGCAACGGTAGCAGCCAGAGTCAAAACCTGCTGGCCGTTTCCGGCCTCGGCCACACCCAGAGAGGGGCCACTCCTGCGCGGCTGAGGTGCTGAGCGCTCGCTCCCACCCACTCCCGTGGACCTGCCCAGTCGGGGCCCCCGGGAGCCTTTCCCGCCCTCAGAGCCAAACGCCATTCTGGGGCTCGGTGCTCCCACGCAGGCCTGGCTGCCGCCCAGTGCTGGCTCCCATGGTGACGGCGCACGGCCCTTCGCGTGCTGCGTGGCCCGGCTCGGAGCAGCCTGTCTTCTGCGCGGCTGGCTTTGTTCGATGTTTGCCTGTTCCCGTCTGTTGTTCTGCTCTCCGCCCAGGTGCCTGCGTTTCAGGAACAAACACGCTATTTTGAGCAGTAACGGTTATTTTCTGAAGCCAGAATTCCGGCTTTCTGGCACGCTGCCTGCCTCTCTCGCAGGCTGATGCGGCGGGCACCGCCTTCTCCGGGGAGGGCCGTGTGCAGGCTGGCACTCTGGGTGCTGGGATCTTTCCCCCTGGCAGTGACCCTGTGCTTACAAAGGGAGCGCATTTCTCACTCGGGCCCTGGGGCAGCAGCCGCTTGGTTTCTGGTCTCTGGGGCCAGGGAGATGGGCTCTATCACTGTGGAGAAGCACTCTTCATGGGCGCCACACCGGCAGCCCTCTCCCGGTCCCCTGGACATGCCGGTGCCAGTCTGACAAGAACAGGGAGAAAATTGTGCTTAGCCGGGGAGGTTTTCCCTAGCTTCAAGGTCGTGTGTGCCTTGGCTTTCTGTGCTGCTGGCTCTCGCTCCAGGGCTTGTCCCCTCTGCACTGGCCGTGGGAGGGACTCCTGGGAGACTGGTGGTGCGTGGGGTGGGTGGCTGCCTCGTGTGCATTGGAAGCAGCCCTGCCTCCCTCCCCCTTCCCAGGGAGGGCCGGTCACTCCTCGTTCAGGCTCGGCTTCCCCCAGAACTTGTTGGCACCCACTTATCCCTGTGCTGCCTGTGTCTCCCCAGTGAGAGCACCGAACACGCCCCCACTGCACGTGGGAGACTTTCTACTGGCCTGTGTTTATTGCTCTGAGCACCAGCCCAAGCGCACTGTGCTGGGCTCCCCTCGTCCTGCCCAGGTTATCACTTGCTGGCGGGCTGCACAGCCTCACCCCTTGCAGTGTAGACGTGTGGGGCATCACCAGACACGCCCGTTACTCTGGGCTCTGCTCATTTCTTTGGGGTTACGGGGGAGGTGAGTAATTGTATCCGTGTGCTGCTTGTGACACTGGTGTTCCTACGAGCTTCACTTCTCCCTTCTGCCAATTCCCTCCCAGCGAGCTATTCTGCCCAGCCCAGGTCCTCAGGATTCAGTTCTCCCCCGTCCCCCGGCTCAGGTGTGTTACACACGCACACACACACACACACACTGCCAGACCCTGTCTGAGAGGACGGGTCAGTCAGCACTTACAAGCTGACACCTGATATGTCCCTGCACTCAGGGGCTGGTTGCACAGCAGTGCCAAGCTGTGGCCCTCCCGTGCCCTTGGACTCAGTGGCTGGGCTAAACAGCGCTCTCAGCTGCCCCCCTCATGTGCCACCCGGTTCAGCTCCCCCTGCCCCCACTTTCACAGCACGACCGTTCTCCTAGTGACCCACTCGCTGGGCAAACCTGCCGGAGTTCTGGGCACCACAGGGAGCTTTTAGCTTGGGTACAAGAAGCGTTGCTGCTGAGTGACCGGGGAAGCCAAAACAGCCCCCCGAGGAGAGTGAGCCAGAGAGGAAGAGAGAGAGAGAGAAGCAGCCAGGTTAACAATGAAAGTTGTTTGTTTCTAGGCAGTGGATATCTATGTAACAGAGACAATAGCAGATGAACTGATTACAAAGCTCAGGGCGAGCAGACCATGGAACTAATTACATAAGGCAAGGTCAGGAGGCTATGCCTAGAGAGAGAGATCTCACCACTCTGTGGCGCTTGTGCTGGGCGGGGGTCCCAGGTGGTGATGCTGGCTGCAGGGGGGTCCAGAGGGCAGGAGACAAGCAGAGCCCCCAGCACAGTCAGGCAGGCAATGAGGAGGGCTCAATGGAAGTGATGTAGAGTTTACATCAGGCATCAGAACAGTTTCTTGAGCAAGGACAGGTGTTCTTGTAGAGACAGGACAATGGGCTGGGAAGAACTGAGGCTGATGATGGGTAAACAGAGGCGAGACAATAGAGACAGATTATGCCTGGCTATGGGTGATGTTCACAATGCAACTAGGCAGTTTCAGTGTTTTGGGTATCAATAGGATCCATTACGAGAACTGGTCTGACAATGACTCATTTGGGAGTGAGCAGGCCTGGGTTCATTAGCATCTGGAGCAGAGATTTCCCATCAGTCTCTGCTTCCGGTATCCCCCAGTTCAGTGCGGTTCCCGCTTTGGAAGAGCTGCTCTCCATTCTGTATGCCAATGGAGAGGTCTTTCTGCTCCACCTTCACTGCGGATGAGGCTGGGGGTGTTTCCTCAGTCCTTGTTGGTAGGATTTAGGTGTGTCCTCCTCTTCCAGTTTCAGTGCTTTGTCTTTGATTCAAGCAGAGGCCTGGGGGAAGGGGATTTGTTTTCCAGGAGTGTCACTGTCTGGCTGCCCAAGGGCACAGGGCTGGTAGGTAACACGGGGTTGTCCCTGTTGGAATCATTTGCTGGATGAGGACAGTCGGATCACCCCTGGCCTGTTCACCCTCCGTTGTTGGGCTGCAATTGCCCTGCCTGTCAGGCGCTCTTGTACCTGCTCTGCTTGGCTGGAACGGGGGTCAGTGCAAGCAGTGCCAGGGCCCACATCAGCCCAGGAGTCCTCAGCCTGTGTCTGAGTTAATGCTGGGAAGAGCAAGTGGAGACAATGGAAGAGAAATGCATTCGCAAGGCAAACTTCACCCTCCCGACTCCCACCGCCAGGGGAAGTAGATGCAAACCGAACCACCCCCACGATGGGGGCATGCGTCATGGCTTTCTCCCCCGCCCAGCTGTCAGGCCTTGCTCAGGGGGCAGCTGCACCAGAGCGAGAGGTGCATTGTCTGGCTCTGAGTGACCTTGCGCACTGGAGGCAGCAGCGTGGCCACGATGGTGCAATGGGGGCCAAGCTTGCAGACCTCGCACAGTTACATCAGCCCCTGCTCCAGCACTGACGACTCTTAACGAGGTTGGGCAGGGCCCGTCCTGCCTTTGTACCACACCCTGCACAGAAAGGGCACAAGGGTTCTCTGGCACTAGGCTTCCAGCCTGCCCAGGTTACCAGGGCAGCCGCGCCCATGGCACAGCTATGTGAGGTGAGACACTGCCGCACAACCAGCTCGTGAGGCGCTGTCAGGGCCCTGCAGCCCCTGCCTGGCATAGGGTGTTGGGGGCTGTTAGGTACCTGGCCGGCTTTGTGTCCCTCTGCAGCCAGCTGCCAAGCAGCAAACAGGCAGCTGCAATGTGTCAGAGGCCGGAGGGGTGGGAGGGGGCACAGCCACCTGGCCAGGATTCCCTGCACATTGTGCCCAGCAAACAGCCATTCGACATCTTCTCTGGCACATTCACCGCCCACTCTGCGCTCCTCACGCCCTCCACAGCCCAGAAGCCTTCAAGGAGCCACTGGAACCGGCCGTGCCCAGCGGCCTCACTGCCCACAGCGCCTCTGTGGCCCATTCCTGCACACGTGAGCACCCAGCTGGCTGTGCTACATGAGCCACCAGCCCCACTGTTCCCAGGGGAGCTCAGGTGCAGAGAGGCCCATGGTGCACAGCAGCTGGCAGCTGAGCAGCGGCCTAGACAAAGGCCCCGCCCGTCCAGCCTCAAGGTTTTGGGGTGGCCAGTGGGAGATTCTCCGGTGTGCACCAATTGGTTGTATTTTCTGCTTCTGTTATCGATTGGAGCAAGAGAACATAAGAACATAAGAACGGCCATACTGGGTCAGACCAAAGGTCCATCCAGCCCAGTATCCTGTCTGCCGACAGTGGCCAATGCCGGGTGCCCCAGAGAAGGAGAACAGAAGACAATGATCAAGTGATTTATCTCCCGCCATCCATCTCCTGCCCTTGTTCTGAAGGCTAGGGCACCATACTTTATCCCTGGCTAATAGCCATTTATGGACCTAACCTGCAAAAATTTATCAAGCTCTTTTTTAAACCCTAATAGAGTCCTGGCCTTCACAGCCTCCTCGGGCAAGGAGTTCCACAGGTTGACTGTGCGCTGTGTGAAGAAAAATTTCCTTTTATTAGTTTTGAACCTACTGCCCATCAATTTCATTTGGTGTCCCCTAGTTCTTGTATTATGGGAAAAGGTAAATAATTTTTCTATATTCACTTTCTCCACACCATTCATGATTTTATATACCTCTATCATATCGCCCCTCAATCACCTCTTTTCCAGACTGAAAAGTCCCAGTCTCTCTAGCCTCTCCCCATATGGGACCCATTCCAAACCCCTAATCATCTTAGTTGCCCTTTTCTGAACCTTTTCTAATGCCAATATATCTTTTTTGAGGTGAGGAGACCACATCTGCACGCAGTACTCGAGATGTGGGCGTACCATAGTTTTATATAGGGGAAGTATGATATCTTTTGTCTTATTATCGATCCCTTTTTTAATAATTCCTAACATCCTATTTGCCTTACTAACTGCCGCTGCACACTGCGTGGATGTCTTCAGAGAACTATCCACTATAACTCCAAGATCCCTTTCCTGGTCTGTCGTAGCTAAATTTGACCCCATCATGTAGTACGTGTAATTTGGGTTATTTTTTCCAACATGCATTACCTTACACTTACCCACATTAAATTTCATTTGCCATTTTGCTGCCCAGTCACTCAGTTTGCTGAGATCTTTTTGTAGTTCTTCACAATCCCTTTTGGTTTTGATTGTCCTGAAGAACTTGGTGTCATCTGCAAACTTTGCCACCTCACTGCTTACCTCATTTTCTAGATCATTGATGAACAAGTTGAACAGGATCGGTCCCAGGAGTGACCCCTGGGGAGCACCACTAGTTACCCCCCTCCATTGTGAAAATTTACCATTTATTCCCACCCTTTGTTTTCTGTCTTTTAACCAATTCCCGATCCATGAAAGGATCTTTCCTCCTATCCCATGACCACCTAATTTACATAAAAACCTTTGGTGTGGGACCGTGTCAAAGGCTTTCTGGAAATCTAGGTATATTATGTCCACTGGGTGCCCCTTGTCCGCATGTTTATTAACCCCTTCAAAGAATTCTAATAGATTAGTTAGACACGACTTCCCTCTGCAGAAACCATGCTGACTTTTGCCCAACAATTCGTGCTCTTCTACGTGCCTTGCAATTTTATTCTTTACTATTGTTTCTACTAATTTGCCTGGTACTGATGTTAGACTTATCGGTCTATAATTGCCAGGGTCTCCTCTAGAGCCTTTTTTAAATATTGGCGTTATATTGGCCGTCTTCCAGTCATTGGGTACCGAAGCGGATTTAAAGGATAGGTTACAAACCACTGTTAATAACTCCGCAATTTCACATTTGAGTTCTTTCAGAACCCTTGGGTGAATACCGTCTGGTCCTGGAGACTTGTTACTATTCAGCTTATCAATTAACTCCAAAACCTCCTCTAATGTCACTTCAATCTGGGAGAGTTCCTCAGATTTGTCACCTAAAGAGGCTGGCTCAGATTTAGGAACCTCTGTAACATCCTCAGCCGTGAAGACTGAAGCAAAGAAATCATTTAATCGCTCCGCAATGGCACTGTCTTCCTTGATCGCTCCTTTTATATCTTTATCATCCAAGGGCCCCATTGCTTTTTTAGCAGGCTTCCCCCTTCTAATGTATTTCAAAAACATTTTACTATCATTTTTTGAATTTTTGGCTAGCTATTCCTCAAAATCTTTTTTGGCTTTTCTTACTACATTATGACACTTAATTTGGGAATGTTTATGTTCCTTTCTATTTTCCTCACTAGGATTTGACTTCCACTTTTTAAAAGCTGCCCTTTTCTCTCTCACTGCCTTTTTAACATGGCTGTTCAGAGATGGTGGTTCTTTGTTAGGTCTCTTACTGTGTTTTTTTATTTGGGGTATACATTTAAGTCGGGCCTCTAGTATGGTGTCTTTAAACAGTTTCCATGCAGCTTCCAGGGATTTTAGTTTAGTTACTCTACCTTTTAGTTTCTGTTTAACTAGCTTCCTCATTTTAGTGTAATTCCCCTTTTTGAAATTAAATGCCAGAGTGTTTGACCGCTGCGGTGTTCTTCCCAGCACAGGAATATTAAAAGTTATTATATTGTGGTCGCTATTTCCAAGCGGTCCAGTAACAGTTACCTCTTGGACCAGATCCTGCATTCCAGTCAGCACTAGATCGAGAATTGACTCTCCCCTTGTGGGTTCCTGTACTAGCTGCTCCAAGAAGCAGTCATTTAAGGCATCAAGAAATTTAATCTCTGAATCCCATCCTGAGGTGACATGTACCCAATCAATATGGGGATAATTGAAATCTCCTATTATTACTGTGTTTTTTATTTTGATAGCCTCTCTAATCTCCCTTAACATTTCAGCATCACTATCACTGTCCTGGTTAGGTGGTCGGTAATATAATCCTAATGCCATATTCATATTAGAGGAATGAATTGTTGTCCATAATGATTCTATGGAACATTGTGATTCCTTTAGGATTTTTGCTTCATTTGGTTCTATATTATCCTTCACGTATAGTACCTCTCTGCCACCCGCACAACATGTTCTGTCTTTCCGACATAATTTATATCCCGGTATGATAGTGTCCCACTGATTGTCCTCATTCCACCATGTTTCTGTGATGCCTATTATGTCAACTTCCTCCTTTGATATGAGGTACTCCAGTTCACCCACCTTATTAGACAGACTCCTAGCATTTGTATAAAAGCACTTTAAAAAACTACCACTATTTATATGTCCGCCTTTCACAGACGCCTTGGATTTTTTTATATGCGATTGTTTCACATCTGGTCTTGCCCATATATTATTTCCCACGTTCCCTATCTGACTAACTTCTAGGGAATCCCTATCTATGGAGCCTCGTGTAAGAGAAGTCTCCGTCCGATCCACGTGCTCCCCCGCACCAGTCGGCTTTCCCCCACCTCTTAGTTTAAAAACTGCTCTACGACCTTTTTAATGTTTAATGCCAGCAGTCTGGATCCACCTTGATTTAGGTGGAGCCCATCATTCCTGAATAGGCTCCCCCTACCCCAAAAGTGTCCCCAGTTCCTAATAAATCTAAACCCCTCTTCCCTACACCATCGTCTCATCCACGCATTGAGACTCTGAAGTTCTGCCTGTCTATCTGGCCCTGCGCGTGGAACTGGAAGCATTTCAGAGAATGCCACCAAAGATGTTCTGGATTTCAGTCTCTTTCCTAGTAACCTAAATTTGGCCTCCAGAACATCTCTTCTACCCTTCCCTATGTCATTGGTACCAACATGTACCACGACCACCGGCTCCTCCCCAGCACTGCCCATAAGTCTGTCTAGATGCCTCGAGAGATCCGCAACCTTCGCACCAGGCAGGCAAGTCACCATACGGTTCTCCCGGTCATCACAAACCCAACTACCTATATTTCTAATGAACCGGAATCAGGAGCTGGCCCCAAGAATTGTTAGGTTGGCCCCAAAAGGCTCTGCAAAAGAAAAGATTCCAGTGCTGGTCCCTTCTCAGTTCTGTCCTCTCCCACCACCCACTGTTCAGTCCCTGGTTCCCACCCCATCCACCCCCAGAACCCTCCAGTCACACACGCCCCCCATGTCTGCTCCAAATCCACCATCGTACAGAACTCACAGCGACCGGCGCCTGATCACAGATGTACCCGATGCCTCCCACGGCCTGCTGGATGGGCACTATCGCAGTCATAGGCAGAAGAGCAATGTGGGGTGACAGGCGCCCCCAAGGGATAGAGTGTTCCCACGGGCACACAGAGAGAACATGCCTAGCACCCCAGAAATCTGCTTCCAAGACCCCTAGTTATCCGAGGAGGGGACAGGAACACAGCATGTGACCTCAGTGGCCAGTCAACCAAACAGAGCACACAGGCGCTGGGCAGTTTGAGTGGGAGGTGCTGAGAGCTGTTGTCATTCCTGGGCAGGATGGGAACCCTCTGAGCCGGCGTGTGCACCGCCGCCCAGCGCTCCTAGTTCCAGCGCCTTAGAGACAGACCCGTCGCAAACATGCCAGGAACCAAAGTCCACCCCCCCGGATGTGCCCACCCCACTGCCCGGTGAGAATTGTGGGCAAAATCCGCCAGCAGAGAAAGAAATGAAATGGACAGGCTAAGTGCTCAGGCCCAACTCAGTCCCCAGCTCTGCCTCCCACCGCCTGGTCCGTCTCTCCGAAGGCCGAGGCCCACAGTCTGCCCTGCCTAATCCCGGCTGATCTGTTCTGGTTGGGGGCTCTAATTTGATCCCATTCGGTAGCTGGCCCCAGGTGAGAGCAGCCAGCGCTAGAACTGGAAAATTCCCTGGCTGGGGTATGCTGGCTGGAGGCCCTGCGCTGGCTGCATTCACCCAACGCTGCTGAACACCCAGCTGATGTTTTGTCGGGTAAATCCGCCATGTCCAGCTCTGCGTGACTGGTGCTGCTAATCCCAGGGAATACAGGAGCCAGCTGTGCAGTCAGGCTTTGAGCAGCATCCCTGAATGAGGATAAAACCCGTTACAAGATGGGTGAGGTGCAGCGTCTCTATTCAGCTTGTACTATGCCCCGCAGGGCCTGAGCTGGGCTACCATCCCCCAGAGCCAGGCATGGGCAGGGCTGCGGGATTCCAGGGAGCATCCATTGTGAGCACCCAGCCTGCCCCCTGCATGGCACAGCCCAGAGACCAGCCCGCCACTCAGACCTAGGGCAGAGCTCTCAGGAGAACCTGGGCTGCAGCGGCAAATCGCCCATGACCGTGGGGCCGTTGTTCCAGAGGTTAATTGCCCTCCACGGAAGAAATGTGCCCCTGATTTCCAGCTTCAGCGCCAGCCGCTGCATCGCGTTACTTGCCTCTGCTTAGCAGAACAGCCCTTTGCTCCATGTTCCTCCCGTTGGTACCGACAGACTGGGGCCCAGTCTCCTCAGCCTGCTTGCCATGAGCTCCATGAGCCTGGAGCGACCGGGCAGGTCTCCAACCCTGCCAGCTCTCTCCTGGCTCTGCTCTGACCTCCCCACTCTACCAACACCCGCCTTGAACCACAGCCCCAGAACCAGACTCTGTGTCCAGCACCAAAGCCAAGCCCCTGGTCACTCCCTGCAGGGTCCGATTACCCTTGTGCTGCTGGGGGAGCTTGTTACAGGGCGTGTCGCTTGCCAGGCTGGGCACTCTGTCACAGCCGGTGCATTTCCCAGCCTGCGCTGGGCAGCTCTGCTAGCGAGGCGGCGTTCAGCGGCCAGCACTGGCGGTCCTGTTTGACGGTGCGTTCTCAGCCAGCGTGCTTAGCCAGCAGTGAGCTCTCCCCCTCTCTTGCTCTTGCTAATATTTTTTTTATGAGTCAATCTTTATTCTGTCCTTTCCTTGGGCAGGAGCAGGAGCAGGAGCAGGAGCAGGAGCAGGAGCAGGAGCAGGAGCGAGTGAATAACGCAAGCGCTGGCCCAAGGATACTCAGCCGCAGGGCCTTGCAATCTTACAGCAAAGGGTGGCCAGAAATACTACTCCAGCAAGTGCAGATTACACAGTAGATTTCAAGTGGTGTCAAGAGAGGCAGAACGCTCGGCTGGTTCTGTCGCCTTTGTTTGTTTGTGGAGATGCCTTTCCTGTGATTCCCATTTCTCGGAAATGTCACGCCGCCCGGGGCTCTGTTCAAAGGGACGCAGGTGCAATCGGCTTCGCCTCTCCCTGCAGACACCCACTGGCCCGGGCTCCTGTTCCCCAGGGCCTGCCTCCGTGGGGCCCCAGAACTGCCCCTCTCTTAGCAGAGCCCCTCCCAGTGTTGCCCTTCACCTGCTGGGAAGCAGGGCTGGGCTGTGGTCCCGGCCGCGCAGGGGGAGCAGACAGGCAGAACGACCCCCTGAAGCAGGCATTTGCAGAGCTGCCTCGAGCCCAGAGTCCAAACCCAAACCTAGGCCCAGGTCTGTCCCCAAGAGCAGCCTCCCCGGCACCCCAGATGGACTGAACCAAACCTCGCTGGGACCACGGGGTCAGCGTCCACCTGCTGCCCCGAGCAGGGCAAGCTCTTGGGGGGTTGGGCCGACGGCACATCAGCCGAGTGTGGAACCCTTACCCCGGCTCTCCTCACTCCTGCAAGCAGATCTGGCTGGGGAAGGCTTGCGGCCCCATCTCCCTGGGTGCGCCTCACCCTGGGAACCCCCAAACCCCCCAGAGCCTGGCTTGGACAGCAGGCAGGGCCCAAACGCAGCACAGCCTGGCAGCCTCTTCCTGTCCCTCCCCCCAAAAGCAATTCCTCCCGCCTCTGCGCAGCCGCAGGGCCAGGGCTGCACCCCACAGGCAAGGGTGCTGCAGGTGCCCATTCCCGGGACGGATTGGTCTGGACATGGTGAAGGGCCCTGGTACTCCAGACGGGTACCGGGGTGCTCGTGTCTCTTCCCACTGGTGCAGTGGTGGGGAGTGGCCCACAGGGTGGTCAGTGCTTAACACCGTGGCCCTGCTCATCTCATCGAGCGCCTGAGCCAGACGCGGGGATTTCGCAGCCCACACCTGCCCATCCACCCGTCGCCAGAGGCAGCCTGCGTGCACGCACACTTGTGCATTTGTGACTGGGGTGTGCATGCATGTGCACGTGCATGTGCATGGGTGTGTCGGTGTGCGCGGACAGGGTTGGGCTGATGAGCCAGGGGCCGGGTTCCACACTCGGCTGATGTGTGTTTAACAATCAGAAGAATGTTGCTGATAAATATTTTAGCGACCCGTTGAATATTTGAACAGGTAAATGATTTTAATGGCTGCTAAGTGTGACAGCCGGCGGGGGTAGTGCTATGCCAGGCCCCCAGGGGAGTGGAGCTCAGGGCCCGCTGCAGGGCTGCCGGGGCGGGGGACGCGGCAGCTTCAGGCCTCTATCACTGCAGTTCAGCAGTGCCCAGGCCCAGACTCTGTGCATGGCCTGAGGAGCTGGGGGGAGTTGGCCCTTCTTGTGCCACACCAGCTAAGGGGCAGCACCCGGTGCTGGGCGCAGGTCCTCACCGGCAAGCTCAGCTCTTGGCAGGGAGGCCAGGAGGCCCCGAGCATGGCACTGCCAGGGCACCATGGGCAGCGGAGACGGTTCCACCCCTCCGTCCCATGCACAGCCCGTGGCTCTGAGCCCTGGATGCACACGAGCTGCTGCGGCTGGTGGCTGGTGGCTGGTTCCGTCTCAAGCTCTCTGGAAAGAGATGGAGAGGGATCGCGGCTGCAGCGCAGTGAGCTGCCTTTCTGCCCAGTGCCTCGCCTGCAGACAAGCCCGGCACTGGCAGGGCCGTGGGGTTACCCGCCGCGCTGGCCCCGGGCCGCGGAGCTGAGAGAGCGGGAAGGAGCGCTAAGGAGCGCTCTCCCCAGCGCTGGCCCCACGCAGCCATGCATATTCATCCGCTGCTGCTCATTTCCCATGTACTCTTCTGCCACATCCAATTTTCATTTTAATTTCCCTGTATGACCCTTTGCAGCTAACGCACGCAGCACGCCCCTGATTACCCCAATCAGCCAGCGCTTTAGCCACAGGCTTGCCGGTGGCTCCTGTAATGCTCGCCTGGCAGCAAACAGCACAAGGCACGTGGGCCGGGGGGGCCCTGGGCTCCAGCAAACTTCCACTAGCCTGGTCTTGAGGGGCAGGGCGGGGGCTGCCGTGCTCCAGCACCAGCCAGGCAGGGACGGCTGCAGGGGCCAGCTCTGCTTGTGCAGGGCTCAGCCTAGTGTGGGGGCGTGTATCTGTGTCGCACGTCCATGGGCTGGGGTGGGCCCCGTTCAGCCTGGCTCAGACCTATCCCATTCCGGGAGAGCAGTCAGGTTCTGGCCGTGCTGCCTCGCGCTGGATGGGGCCTGGGCAGCAGGCCTAGTGGGGGGAGCCCCGGCTGGGGAGCTGTGTGGAGAGGCACTAGCCCAGCCCCTGCCATTCACGGTTCACATTCGCAAGCCCACTGAGCACGCCCGGCAGTGGAGCTCGGGAGGAGGGAGCCACATTTATCTCCTCAGGCCTTCTCCAGTGTCCTCCCCTGTCCTGGTCAGAGAACTGCCAGGGCTCTGGGTTGTGAGGCTGGGCTGGACTGATCTGGGCTGTGCTGTGCTGGGTAGGGCAGGGCAGGGCAGGCTGGGCCGGGCTGGGCTGGTACCCCGCACGCCCAGTACCCAGCCTTGGCACGGCCAGGCGGGCGCCACACTGAACTGAGCCAGGCTGGGCACACAGTTGTGGTCCAAGCCCTGCCTCGCCTGGGCAGGCCTGGCACAGGGAGCAGCCTCTGGGCGCTGCGGTGGCGGCAGAGCACCCTGCGGGCCAGCGCCGTAATGCCCACGCCCTAGGCCACACTAGCAGCTCGCTCTCCTGCGGTGCGGGAGCAGGGTCATGCTGGGAGAAGCAGGCGGGTCACGTTACCCTGCAATGGTGGGGGCTGTCCCGCAGTGACAGGGCATCGCCACAGGGTGCAAATCGGCTCCTTCTATTCCCCTCCGCAGCTGGAGCCCCACGGCAGCGGCAGGACACAGCCCTGAGCCTGGGCTCCAGCCTGCCCAGGCCTCTGTGTGCAGCCGAGGGCCCCAGCAGGGCTGGTGGAGGGCTGCCCCATTCCTCCCTTGCTGACCACTGGCGACCGTCTGGATGGGAGCTGGCTGTGGGAGTTGGGAGGGGCAGCGGGAGCTGCTCTGCCTGTGGCACTGTGCTTGGGCTGGGCAGCCCGGTGCTCTGGCTTAGTGCAGCGCCGGCTCCCCGGGGATGGGGCGGTGCCGGGGGGGCAGCAGTGCGGTAGCCCAGGCAATGGGGGCCCTGGCCCTGCTCCTTCCGGAAAAGGAGAGATGCCAGAACAGCAGCTGAGCTCAGTCCAGCAGCCTGGCCCAGAGCTCACTCCCGGCTGCAGTGGAGTCACCCTGCCCCATGGCCAGCAGAGGGGGATCCCGCCCTGGTGACGGCGGCGTGTGCAATCCCATTGCGCCCAGCACTTAGGCAGGGCTTGTGTGCCACTGCAAACGAGAGCCCATCTGGATGTCCCTGTCCTCAGCTCGCTGCACACCCACTCGTGCACACACCCACAGCTGGTCACATGCACGTGCGCCCTGCAGTCAGAACAAACAAGCAGCCCTGTAGCTCTTCAAAGGCTAAGAGAATAATGGTTAGGTGATGAGCTCTCGTGGGACAGAGCCACTTCTTCAGACCAGAGCAGGCTCAATATTTAAGGCACAGAGAACCAAAAACAGTAATCAAGGAGGACAAATCAGAAAACAATGAACAAGGTGAGCAAATCAGAGAGTGGGGGTGGGGGAAGGTCAAGACTTAGATAAAGCCAAATGTGCAGACGAGCCGCTCCGCTCTCTGATTTGCTCACCTTGATTGTCTCTTTCTGATTTGCCTCCTTGCTGACTGGTTTTGGTTCTCTGTGCCTTAAATATTGAGGCTGTTCTGGTCTGGCTCTGCTCTGAAGAAGTGGGTCTGGCCCAGGAAAGCTCATCACCTAATAAGCCATTTTGCTAGTCTTTGAAGTGCTACTTGACAGCTTTTTGTTTTGGTAGAATAATGATTAGGTGTTGAGCTCTCGTGGGACAGAGCCACTTCCTCAGCTCAGAGCCCTGCCAGAACAGCCGTGATCTACCGAGGGCTGAGCTCCACAAACCCTTGCCCAGGCTACGATAGGCGGCAACGGGCAGCACAGCTGTGAGCCCCAGGAGCAGGGGACCTGCAGCAGGACACCAGTCAAGTGTAGCTGCTGCCCTTGGGGCTGTGGCAAATGCCGCAGGCCCAGGGGACCCCAAGGGGCGAGCAGAGCCCCCTCTCAGTTTCCAGCACCCAGCATTCCCTGCCCCTGCCTTGCAGGTCTGACCCCCCTGCTACGGAATGGTGCAAGCCCATGGAAGTGCCAGCAAGGCTGCAAGCCCACCCTGCCCCTGCCTGGCTGCTGGCCTCGCCCCTGCCTCCCCTCAGCACAGGGCCTCCAGGCTACAACCGACTTGCCATGGTCTCACCTCTGGGCGTACCGAGGGCGGCTCGGCACAGGAAGGGCTGGTGGGAATGGGCCACGCGTGGCAGGGCCCCCAAGGTCGTTCCCCTGCCAGTTGCCTAGGGAAATTGCCACTAGTACCCCAGCATTAGGCCCACACATAGCTGGAGCCACCTCTGGCCCGTGCATGGAGGTCTAGGAGCCCTCCTGGGCACTGTCTGCGTGGGCACAGCTATTCACGGCATGTCCCCCCCATTGCCAGGGAGCCGCTCGGGGGCTCTGCAGGAAGACGGGAGGGAGCCAGAGCCTGGCCGTGCCTGCAGCCATCTGAACCAGCACCAGCCCAATCATGCGACGCCTTCCCCATAGCAGCTCAGCCTCGTACCTCTGCGCCTTGGTGCTGGGGGCTGATCCTAGCAGCGGCTCGGGCCAGGCTCCCCCACTCAGTGGGCGCGCCGCAGGCAGGAGGCGCGAGCTGTGCACCAGGGCCTGGAGAGTGCAGCCGGCTCCTGTGTGCCTCCCTCTTCCTGTGCAAAAGGCCCTTTGTTATTTGCACACTAGTTCAAAGCTGCAGTCCCTGGGAGGGCGCCGGCGTGTGGGCCTCTGCAGCCGAGCCAGAGCGCAGTAATCACACCCTGCTCCTATTGCAGGAGAATTAGCGAGCGGACAAGGAGCAGCTGGCAGATGGACTTGCTTCCCCCTCACTCGCGGCAGAGGGTGTCTTTGTGACCTGCTAGGAACCTGCCACTCGGGCGCTGCTGCAGTGGGGCACTCCGTGGCTCCCGCCCAGCTGCGCTCTCCCACTCACAGGCCTGCCCCATCAGCCACCACTGCCCCTGCCTGGGCACACCGGTCCCCACCTAGCCAGCTCCCTGCCAGTGGGGCACAGCATCGCCCGCCTTTGTGCCAAGCAGGGCTGGCCCGGCTGGGTGCCCTTTGAGAATGGCTGCAGGCGCTGAGCCAGCTCCTGCCAAACTAAAGAGCTGGCTGGGAAAAAAATCACCAACGAGGGAAGAGGTGCGACTCGGGGCTGCCGGCAGCAGAGGGCAAGGGCTGGATCTGTGGGGTCTCTGCACCCACCCCCAGGCACTCAGAACCTCCCGCACCCCGCCCCATCTAGCTGACTGCTCTGCCAGCCTGCGCCAGCTCCAGGGACGGGCACTGTCAGCCTGCGCGGAGCCAGGAAGGGCTGTGCTATGGCCAGCGTCCATCACCGCATCTCAGCGATAGGGCGGCCCGTTGGCCAGGGTGACCCCCAGGCAGGGTGAGGCAGCCCAAGCAGGGCCCCTCCTCTGTGCCAGGGACCGAATAAGGGGAAACGGGGGAGCACAGCTCTGCCCCTCTTCCTCTTTTCTGCCAGCACCCCCAGGCTCCCGCATCCCTGCGTTCATCAGGCTCTTTTGCCCAGCTTGGTCCTGCCGCGGCGCTGCTGTTGTGATGCTCTCAGAGCGCCTGGGGGGGCCGCAGGGGGACACGGTGCCAGGAGACACTCGATGCTGACTGCAGAGTGGGCACTGTGCCAGCTGCTCCCAGCCCAGGGCAGCCCCATCAGGAAAGGCCATGCCAGAAAAGCAGGGCAGGGTGTGTGACACAGCACACCCCTGTCACGGGCCTAGTCAGGAGACTGGGGGCTGTGCCCAGAAAGCAGCGTCCAGCACACCTGGCAGGGCAGGGCAGGGCAGACTGAAACCCGGGGAAAGTGATGAGGAGATCACGCCAGTGCTGCCCAGCCGATCAGCAGAGCGCCCGCAGCCGGCCGTATGCTTGTGTTGGTGCAGCGCGTGCGCAGGCTTCGATGCACATAATAAAATTTATTCTGCACATGGATGGAAAAAATTAGAGGAAACCTTGGCAGCCGCTGCTCACCCCCGACCCCAGGGCATTGTATCCGGCTCCTCAGCGCTGAGCACAGGGCGGGCAATGCCTCCCCCTAGCGCTCCAGAGCCCACAGCCGCCAGGGCCCCGGCGCGGTTCTGGCTGCCGGCCCCTCACCATGGGCCTGTCAGCCTGCGCTCCTGCCAGCCACAGGGAGGCTCCTCGGTTCCGCTCGCTTCCTTCGGAAGCCCTCTTGATAAACATTTATAAACATTTGTAGTATTTTAAATCTCCCCTCAATAATTTATGACTAGTTATTTTATATCCTTTAAAGTGGGTAATAATGTAAAATTTATAAGCAGGGGAGCTGGGACTGGCAGCGTGGGAGCAGCCAGGCAGAGCTGCCTGGTTGGAACAGGCGGGCGCTGATTGAAACATTAAAGACAAAACAGTGGTGTAAAACCCGGAGCCGCGGAGATGAAAGGGGAGCTGCCTGCTTGGGCGGGTGAGTGTGACAAGTGTGCCCAGGCGGGGGGACAGCAGAGCGACCCGCTGGGAACAGGCGTGCGAGGTGTGCGCAGGAGGGATGGGGATGAGAGGGGAGCGCGCTGGCAGCGGGGAGGGGCCAGCGGAGCGTGCAGGTGGGAGTGTGTGTGAGCCAGTGATAAGGGGAGAGAGGCTGGCACAGCCCAGGCTGCAGACGGATGGGGAGAGCAGAGAGCCTGTGCGAGGGAGATAAAGCAGGGGAGGGGGGCGTAGGCTGCCCAGAGAGGCAGGGAGCAGAGCAGGTGCAATGGGGAAAATGGGGGGGCAGGGGCTCTGGGATGGGGGAGAGAGGTGGGGCCAGCTGCATGGGGCCCCCCCCACAGTGGGCGGAGGGGAGCGGGGCGGTACACAGGTGAAGGAGGAGGGTAGCTGTGGGGGGTGGCCTGTGGGGGTGTATCAGTGAGGCAGGAGAATGCATGGGAATGTGGGGGTGTGGGTTGTGAGAGAGAGGTGTGTGAGTGTGCACGTGAGCTCTGTGTGCGCACCAGTCATGCAAGCAATGGCAGCCTGTGAATGAGGCCGGGGGGGTGAGCAGTGTGCTTGAATGGCTGTTAGCAAGTGCGGGGGTTGGCTGTGTGTGTCCCTGAGTGTGAGCAGTGTGTGTACGTGCTGGCTGTGTGAGCAGATGGCTGGCTGTGGGCGTGTGTGAGCACAGAGTGTCTATGTGTCTGTCTTTGTCCGTGTGAACAGCGCCTGTGCTGGCTCTGCATACGAACAGGGGGTTGTGTGTGCTGGTCATGTATGTGTGTGAGACAGAACGGGGCTCACCCCCACACACCCTGCTCAGCTCACACACAACCTGCTCTGCTCACACATGGGCACAGGACACACTTGCTAACAGCCATTCAAGCACACTGCTCACCCCCCAGGCCTCATTCACAGGCTGCCATTGCTCGCACGACTGGTGCACACACACAGCTCATGTGCACACTCACACACCTCTCTCTCACAACCCACTCCCCCACATTCCCATGCATTCTCCTGCCTCACTGATACACCCCCACAGGCCACCCGCCACAGCTACCCTCCTCCTTCACCTGCGTACCCCTCCTGCACCCCTCTGCCCACTGCGGGGGGCCACACGCAGCTGGGTGTGTGGGTGGGTGTGCTCAGTGTGTCCCTGCCCCTGTGTGTGAGCAGAGCAGGGGGTATGGATGTGTGCATGCAGGGAAGGGTGTCTGGGGGATTCTGCTCAGCAAGCCCCTGCCCCTGGGTGTGAGCAGGAGGGGTGTGGGGGTGTGAGCAGAGCAGGGGGGGTGTGGGGTGTGAGCAGAGCAGGAGGGGTGGGGGTTGTGAGCAGGAGGGGGTGCAGGGGTGTGAGCAGAGCAGGAGGGGGTGCGGGGGGTGTGAGCAGGGCAGGAGGGGGTGTGGGGGTGTGAGCAGAGCAGGAGGGGGTGTGAGCAGGAGGGGGTGCAGGGGGTGTGAGCAGGGCAGGAGGGGGTGTGGGGGTGTGAGCAGGAGGGGTGTGGGGGTGTGAGCAGAGCAGGAGGGGGTGTGGGGGGTGTGAGCAGGAGAGGTGTGGGGGGTGTGAGCAGAGCAGGAGGGGTTGCGGGGGCATGAGCAGGAGGGGGTGTGGGGGTGTGAGCAGAGCAGGAGGGGGTGTGGGGGGTGTGAGCAGGAGGGGGTGTGGGGGTGTGAGCAGAGCAGGAGGGGTGTCGGGGTGTGAGCAGAGCAGGAGGGGGTGTGGGGGTGTGAGCAGGGCAGGAGGGGGTGCGAGCAGGTGGGTGCAGGGGAGTGAGCAGAGCAGGAGGGGGTGTGGGGGTGTGAGCAGAGCAGGAGGGGGGTGCGGGGGGGTGTGAGCAGGAGGGGGTGCGGGGGCGTGAGCAGGGCAGGCGGGGGTGCAGGGGTGTGAGCAGGAGGGGGTGTGGGGGTGTGAGCAGGGCAGGAGGAGGTGTGAGCGGGTGGGTGCGGGGGTGTGAGCAGGGCAGGCGGGGGTGCAGGGGTGTGAGCAGGAGGGGGTGTGGGGGTGTGAGCAGGGCAGGAGGGGGTGTGAGCGGGTGGGTGCAGGGGCGTGAGCAGAGAAGGAGGGGGTGCGGGGGGTGTGAGCAGGAGGGGGTGCGGGGGGCGTGAGCAGGAGGGGGTGCAGGGGTGTGAGCAGGGCAGGAGGGGGTGTGAGCGGGTGGGTGCGGGGGTGTGAGCAGGGCAGGCGGGGGTGCAGGGGTGTGAGCAGGAGGGGGTGTGGGGGTGTGAGCAGGACAGGAGGGGGTGTGAGCGGGTGGGTGTGGGGGCATGAGCAGGGCAGGAGGGGGTGCGGGGGGGTGTAAGCAGGAGGGGGTGCGGAGCGGTGTGAGCAGGAGGGGGTGCAGGGGTGTGAGCAGGGTAGGTGGGGGTGCAGGGGTGTGAGCAGGAGGGGGAGCGGGGGTGTGAGCAGGAGGGGGTGCGGGTGGGTGTGAGCAGGAGGGGGTGCAGGGGTGTGAGCAGGAGGGGGAGCGGGGGTGTGAGCAGGAGGGGGTGTGGGGGTGTGAGCAGGGCAGGAGGGGGTGTGACCGGGTGGGTGCGGGGGCGTGAGCAGAGCAGGAGGGGGTGCGGGGGGGTGTGAGCAAGAGGGGGTGCAGGGGGTGTGAGCAGGAGGGGGTGCGGGGGGCGTGAGCAGGAGGGGGTGTGGGGGTGTGAGCAAGGCAGGAGGGGGTGTGAGCGGGTGGGTGCGGGGGTGTGAGCAGGGCAGGCGGGGGTGCAGGGGTGTGAGCAGGAGGGGGTGCGGGGGTGTGAGCAGGGCAGGAGGGGGTGTGAGCGGGTGGGTGCGGGGGTGTGAGCAGGGCAGGCGGGGGTGCAGGGGAGTGAGCAGAGCAGGAGGGGGTGCGGGGGGTGTGTGAGCAGGAGGGGGTGCGGGGGGCGTGAGCAGGAGGGGGTGCAGGGGTGTGAGCAGGAGGGGGTGCAGGGGTGTGAGCAGGGCAGGAGGGGGTGTGAGTGGGTGGGTGCGGGGGTGTGAGCAGGGCAGGCGGGGGTGCAGGGGAGTGAGCAGAGCAGGAGGGGGTGCGGGGGGTGTGTGAGCAGGAGGGGGTGCGGGGGGCGTGAGCAGGAGGGGGTGCAGGGGTGTGAGCAGGAGGGGGTGCGGGGGTGTGAGCAGGGCAGGAGGGGGTGTGAGCGGGTGGGTGCGGGGGTGTGAGCAGGGCAGGCGGGGGTGCAGGGGTGTGAGCAGGACAGGCGGGGGTGCAGGGGTGTGAGCGGGTGGGTGCGGGGGCGTGAGCAGAGCAGGAGGGGGTGCGGGGGGGTGTGAGCAGGAGGGGGTGCGGGGGCGTGAGCAGGAGGGGGTGCGGGGGTGTGAGCAGGGCAAGAGGGGGTGTGAGTGGGTGGGTGCGGGGGTGTGAGCAGGGCAGGCGGGGGTGGGGGGGGGTGTGAGCAGGAGGGGGTGCAGGGGGCGTGAGCAGGAGGGGGTGCGGGGGCATGAGCAGGAGGGGGTGCGGGGGTGTGAGCAGGGCAGGAGGGGGTGTGACCGGGTGGGTGCGGGGGCGTGAGCAGAGCAGGAGGGGGTGCGGGGGGGTGTGAGCAGGAGGGGGTGCGGGGGGCGTGAGCAGGAGGGGGTGCAGGGGTGTGAGCAAGGCAGGAGGGGGTGTGAGCGGGTGGGTGCGGGGGTGTGAGCAGGGCAGGTGGGGGTGCAGGGGTGTGAGCAGGAGGGGGTGCGGGGGTGTGAGCAGGGCAGGAGGGGGTGTGAGCGGGTGGGTGCGGGGGTGTGAGCAGGGCAGGCGGGGGTGCAGGGGAGTGAGCAGAGCAGGAGGGGGTGCGGGGGGTGTGTGAGCAGGAGGGGGTGCGGGGGTGTGAGCACGGCAGGAGGGGGTGTGAGCGGGTGGGTGCGGGGGTGTGAGCAGGGCAGGCGGGGGTGCAGGGGTGTGAGCAGGACAGGCGGGGGTGCGGGGGTGTGAGCAGGGCAGGAGGGGGTGTGAGTGGGTGGGTGCGGGGGTGTGAGCAGGGCAGGCGGGGGTGCAGGGGTGTGAGCAGGACAGGCGGGGGTGCAGGGGTGTGAGCGGGTGGGTGCGGGGGTGTGAGCAGGGCAGGCGGGGGTGCAGGGGTGTGAGCAGGACAGGCGGGGGTGCAGGGGTGTGAGCGGGTGGGTGCGGGGGTGTGAGCAGGACAGGCGGGGGTGCGGGGGTGTGAGCAGGGCAGGAGGGGGTGTGAGCGGGTGGGTGCGGGGGTGTGAGCAGGGCAGGCGGGGGTGCAGGGGTGTGAGCAGGAGGGGGTGTGAGCAGGGCAGGAGGGGGTGTGAGCGGGTGGGTGCGGGGGCACTAGGGCCACGTGTGGCTGTGCGTGTGCGGAAGGCGGCCCGAGTCTCACGCCGGCCTCGCTGCCAGGCCCGTGGGCTCCGGAGCAGCCACCCGGCAGCCAGAGACGCGCCCAGCCCGCAGAGGGAGGCGGGCGGCTCCGCTCGGGGGTCCCTCGGGGTGAGCCCGGCGCCTCCCCCGCACTGCGCTGCGGCCGGGGCGCTCTCCGTCTCCAGCGGGCTCCCAGCCACCCCTGGCCGGGGACCGCAGCCGAGGGGCGCTGCGGAGGTGGCCCCGGCATGGGGCAGCAGAGCTGCACGGCCGCCCCTGCAGCCAGGAGCCGAGGGCATGTTGCTGCTTCCGGGGAGCCCCCCAAAAGTGAGCGCCACCCACAGCCTGCAGCCTACCCCACCCCTGCCCCGGCCGTGAGCCCCCTCCCCACACCCCAGCCCCTGCCCTAGCCCCCACCCCCCCCCGGCCGTGAGCCCCCTCCCCACACCCCAGCCCCTGCCCTAGCCCCCACCCCTGCCCCGGCCGTGAGCCCCCTCCCCACACCCCAGCCCCTGCCCTAGCCCCCACCCCACCCCTGCCCCGGCCATGAGCCCTCTCCCCACACCCCAGCCCCTGCCCTAGCCCCCACCCCACCCTGGCCGTGAGCCCCCTCCCCACACCCCAGCCCCTGCCCTAGCCCCCACCCCACCCCTGCCCCGGCCGTGAGCCCCCTCCCCACACCCCAGCCCCCGCCCTAGCCCCCACCCCACCCTGGCCATGAGCCCCCTCCCCACACCCCAGCCCCTGCCCTAGCCCCCACCCCACCCTGGCCGTGAGCCCCCTCCCCACACCCCAGCCCCTGCCCTAGCCCCCACCCCACCCTGGCCGTGAGCCCCCTCCCCACACCCCAGCCCCTGCCCTAGCCCCCACCCCACCCCTGCCCCGGCCATGAGCCCTCTCCCCACACCCCAGCCCCTGCCCTAGCCCCCACCCCACCCTGGCCGTGAGCCCTCTCCCCACACCCCAGCCCCTGCCCTAGCCCCCACCCCACCCTGGCCGTGAGCCCCCTCCCCACACCCCAGCCCCTGCCCTAGCCCCCACCCCACCCCTGCCCCGGCCATGAGCCCTCTCCCCACACCCCAGCCCCTGCCCTAGCCCCCACCCCACCCTGGCCGTGAGCCCCCTCCCCACACCCCAGCCCCTGCCCTAGCCCCCACCCCACCCCTGCCCCGGCCATGAGCCCTCTCCCCACACCCCAGCCCCTGCCCCGGCCCCCACCCCACCCCTGCCCTGGCCATGAGCCCTCTCCCCACACCCCAGCCCCTGCCCCGGCCCCCACCCCACCCCTGCCCTGGCCATGAGCCCTCTCCCCACACCCCAGCCCCTGCCCCGGCCCCCCCCACACCCCTGGCCTGGCCATGAGCCCCCTCCCCACACCCCAGCCCCTGCCCCGGCCCCCCCCACACCCCTGCCCTGGCCGTGAGCCCCCTCCCCACACCCCGGCTGTGAGCCCACACCCCAGCCCGGCCCTGCCCCTGCCCCAAGCCCCCTGTCCACACCCCAGCGCCTGCCCTGGCCCAGAGCAAGTGTTCCTACGGGTGCGGGGTGGCCCAGCTGGACGTGCTTTGGGTGGGGTCTCCCGCAGCATTCATGTCAGCTGGTTAAGGACGTTGGGCCTGGATGAACGGAGAGTCCAGCGGAGGGCAAGAGAAGCGGTGAGGCGGGTGGCCACGTGGCCTATGAGAAGAGCCCGAAGGACTTGGGCTTCTCTGGTCTGCAGAGGAGCAGAGCAGAGCGGGGGGGTTGGCAGCTGCCTACAGCTCCCTGAGGGGCTCCGGGGGGGCTGCAGCCCGGCTGTTCTCCGTGGTGGCAGATGGCAGAGCGAGGAGCGACGGTCTCCTGCTGCGGTGGGGAGGTCTAGGCTGGATACGAGGCCGTGGTGACCGTAAAGGATGTACCTGGGCGGGTGCCGCGCCCCACTGCAGGAGGAGCTGGTGCTCCCAGCCGGGCTCCTGGGCTGTCCTTCAGGCTGCCCAAAGCAGCAGGCCGGGGAGAGGGGTGGGCTGGGTGCCCCTCACGTGCCTGGGAGTTCCCTACCCGGGTTCCCTTTCGGGGCAGGGCAGGGCAGGCCGCTGAACTGCCCCTGCCCCATTCTTACGGGGGCTGCCCGCTGTTCCCTGTGGTCGCTGTTGGAGTGAGTGGCCAGCCCACGGGGCCCCCGTGCCACCCGGCTGGTGCAGGGAGAAGACCGAGGCGTGAGCGGGCTGCGCTGGGGCTGTTCTGCGGCTGCCGGACAAGCCACAGCGATGCGAATGGGGGTATCATGTCACTGGGGGTGCGGCTGCTCTTCCCTCTCAGCTGGGGAGGCCGAGGGACGCCCCGGCTCTGCGGAACAAGCCCCACCGAGGTGCTGGCCCAGGCTGTCTGAGCACGTGGAAGGTTATTTACTCCTAGGTGATTTCCTGGCGTTTGGGGCTGTCAGATTCCTCCGGCGCATCTCCCCTGGGAGCCGCGCTGCGCGACGACACCACAACTGTTCTCTGAAGCGAACATGAGATTCTGGCGTGTTCCCTTCCTTTCCCGGTGCTTCAAAGTCCCCCCGGCTGCCTGCTCGGTGACAGAACCCGCCTCTGGAGGTAGGGGAAAGCTCAAAGCCCCGGTGGAGGTGGAGTGCGGAGTCGGGGATCTCCTGCATCGTTTCCCTCCTTCTGCTTCACCGCCTCTGAGGAGTCCCCACCCGCCAGCTCACCCCCATGCTGCCAGGCCTGGCTGGGAGGCAGGGCTGTCTGGAGTCAGTGGTCCCACCCCTCCGCGTCGGGTGGAGGTGCAGGCCAGGCTGCTGAGCACAGCCCCGTTCTGCGGGGAGAGCCCGGACCTTGGCTAATGGCTCCCCGACAGGCTGTGGGGCTGGTGGTTGGTGGTTCTCTGGAAATCTTCTTGGGGGGCAGGGACCTGGCGCACCCCAGTCCCTGTGCCAGGCACTCCCTGCCTGGGCTGGCACCTCGCAGCCAGGGAGGGGCACGCTGCCCCGCAGACACCAGCCCCACCCCGAGTACTCCAGAGGCAGCTGCGGGGTGGGGCAGCTGTGCGGCTCTCCCGGCAGCTGGGCCGGGTTCTGGCTGGGGCCCGAGTAGGCTCAGAGCCTGGCTAGCCCCACTCCAACGCTCCGGGCTTGCGCCGTCTTCTGCTGGAGCTGCTGCGAGTGGCCCAGGAGAGGCAGCCCTCCTTCGGGGCTCCGGCGCTCCCAGGGCCGGCAGAGGTGCCCTTGAGCTGCCCGCTCGCGCTTGCTTGGCCTCGGTCGCTCCCTGCCCTGGTGCTGGCTGGGCCCTGAGCTTCAGCTGTTCACAAGGGCTCTGCCCTCTGCTCTGCCTCCACTGCCAGCTGCCCACTAATGGAGTCCAGCTGGCAAGTGCCTGCTTCTCCCTCCTCTCCCAGGGCTGCTGACCCCTGGCGAGCAATTACAGACCAGCCAGCCGTGCTCCTGCTGCGGCCCAGAGCGTCCTGCTCTGCTCCCCCAACTCCTGCAGGCAGGCAGGGCGGCAGCCGCCCGCCCCAGCCAGGCCAGCCCCTGAGGCACCCACCCAGCCCCAGCCAAGCCCCTACCGCCTGCCCAAGCCAACCGCTTGCCTCTGTGGCTCCTGGGCTGGCGGTGTTAGGCTGCAGGACAGCTCCCCTGCTCCCCACCCCGAGCTGGCTGCAAACCCTGCCAGGCCCCGAGCTCAGAGAGACCGGTGCCACGCATGTGCCACCCCAGTGGGGTTCCTGTGTCTCTCTGGGGCATAGCCAGGTGTCTTGCAGGGCGTATGTCTGTCAGGATGGGCTCTGCTCTTCATCAGTTCAGCTCAATTCAAAAAGTCTTCCTGAAGAGAGCTCTGAAGAGGATGGAGAGAGGCTGTTCTCAGCGGAGTCAGACAGCAGAACAAGGAGCGACGGTCTGAAGTTATGCTGGAGGAGGTTCAGGTTGGATATTAGGAAAAACTCCTTCCCCAGGAGGGAGGTGAAGCACTGGAATGCGTTGCCTAGAGAGGTGGTGGATTCTCCATCCCTCGAGGTTTCTAAGTGCCGGCTGGACAAGGTCCTGGCTGGGATGACTCAGTTGGGGCTGGTGCTGCTGTGGGCAGGGGGCTGCACTCGATGCCCTGCTGAGGTCCCTTCCAGCCCTGGGACTCTGAGTCTATAGAGACTGCCCAGCCAGGCACTTTCTTCCCCCTGTCAATTGACAGAGACACCATCCTATACGTGGTGTGCGCCGTGTGCCCTGTGCACGTATTCAGCACACACGGTCCCCGGCTGCCATCTCTGTGTGTGCTGCATGCGGTGTGTTTGCTGTGTGCAGGTTGTGTGTGCACTGCTTTCACTGTGTGTACAGGCATGGGCTGCGTGTGTGCATGCCGGGGGCCGTGCCGGGCCAGCTATTTACTTGAGGCTCCCAGGTACACGTGCGCACAGGGAGGGAGTGACGGAAGCACTGGTTGCTGTGAGCACACAGCCCCTTTGTCTAATTGATCAGTTAATTATCTCCGGCAGTCAGAGGCCTATTGGTTTTAGATGAGTTTACAGGTTAACAAGCAGAGCAGAGCCAGAGTGTGACAGATGATTGCTCAGAGCTCCAGTATGTGGAGGGAGAAAAGCCAGCTAAGAGTCTCTGGGTTAAGCTTAGAGGCGGAAGTAACAGAGGAGGTGTTGTGGTTGGTGTCTGCTACAGACCACCGGATCAGGGAGATGAGGTAGATGAGGATTTCTTCAGACAACTAAGAGAAGCTTCCAAATCACAGGTCCTGATTCTCATGGGAGACTTTAATCACCCAGACATTTGTTGGGAGACCAATACAGCAGCACACAGACAATCCAGGAAGTTCTGGAGAATGTTGGAAAAACTCCTTGGTACAAGTGCTGAAGGAACCGACCAGGGGCCGTGCGCGGCTTGACCTGCTGGTCACAGAGAGGAACTAGCAGGAGAAATACAAGTGGGAGGCAACCTGGGCTGCAGCCACCATGAGATGGTAGATTTCAGGATCCTGACAAAGGGAAGAAAGGTGAGCAGTAAAATACAGATCTCTGATTTCAGAAGAGCAGACTTGGACTCTCTGAGAGAACTGATGGGCAGGATCCCCTGGGAAACTGATACAAAGGGGAAAGAAGTTCAAGAGAACTGGCAGTATTTTAAAGAAGTCTGACTGAAGGCACAGGAACAAACCATCCTGATGCACAGTAAGAAAAGCAAATATGGTAGGCAACCAGCTTGGCTTAGCAGGGAAATCCTTGACGAGCTTAAACTCAAACAGGATGTGTATAAGAAGTAGAAACTTGAACAGATGAGTAAGGAGGAGTGCAAATATATGGCCAGAGGTGCCGGGGGAAGGGGTGTGGTAATCAAGAAAGCGAAAGCACAACTGGAACTGCAGCTAGCAAGGAATGTGAAGGCTGACTTGTGCTGATTGGGAAGGGCCCCGGATGACTGGAAAAGGGCAAATTTAGTCCCCATCTTTTAAAAAAAGAACAAAGGATGACCCAAGGAACTACAGACTGGTCAGCCTTACCTCAGGCCCCAAAGTCCCCGGAAAAATCATGGAAGGGATCCTCAAGGAATCCGTTTTGAAGCACTTGGAAGAGGGGAAAGTGATTGAGTCATCAGCATGGATTCACCAAGGGCAAGCTGTGCCTGACCAATCCACTTAGCTTCTATGAGGAGGTAACTGTAGGGTGACCATCTGTCCCATATTAGGCGGCATGGTCCCATATTTGGGATGCCAAAAAGGCGTCTCGACTAATTTTTAAAAGGGGCTCATAGTCTCATATTTGAGCCCTCCCCAGCTGACCTTTTCCAGCAGCAACTGCAGGTGCAGCTGCTGGCGGGAGTCACTTCCCCGAGCCTTGGGAAAACCGGGGTGCATGGACAGTGCCATGGCCTTGCCACTTCCCCAGGGCTTGGGGAGTGCTGGCGGCTGCCGCTTTCCTGGGGAGTGCTGGAGGCTACCGCCTCCTTCCCGGCTCCCCGGGGCTTGGTGGAGCCAGGAGGAGCTGCCCCTCCCCCCATATCTCCCTGTCCTGTATTTGGCACAGGGAATTATGGTCACCCTACGTAACAGGCTCTGTGGACATGGGGAAGTCAGTGGATGTGAGACACCGTGACTTCAGCAAAGCTTTTGGTACTGTCTCCCACAACATTCTTGCCCATAAGTTAAGGAAGTGTGGATTGGACACATGGACTGTAAGTTGGATAGAAATCTGGCTTGACGGTTGGGTCCAATGGGTAGTGGTCAGTGGCTCAATATCTGGATGGCAGTTGGTTTCAAGCGGAGCTAGGGGAGAGGTAGATAAGTTAGAAGGCAGGGACAGGGTTCAGAGTGTCCTAGACAAATTGGAAGCCTGAGCCAAAAGAAATCTGAGTTTCAAAAAGAAGAAGTGCAGAGTCCTGCGCTCGGGACAGAAGAACCCCAATCATGTTACAGGCTGGGGACCAACTGGTTAAGTAGCAGTACAGCAGAAAATGACCTGAGGATTACAGTGGATGAGCAGCTGGATATGAGTCAACAGTGGGCCCTTGTAACCAAGAAGTCTAACAGCACATTGGGGTGCATTAGGAGAAGCATCCCCAGCAGATCTAGAGAAGTTATTATTTCTCTCTATTTGGCACTTGTGAGGCCGCATCTGTAGCAATGCGTCCAGTTCTGGGCCCCCCAGTATAAAAAGGATGTGGATGTGCTGGAATAGGTTCAGCGAAGGGCAATGACAATGATTTGGGGGCTGGAGCACAAGACCTATGAGGAGATGCTGAGGGATTTGGGCTTGTTTAGTTTACAGAAGAGAAGACTTAGAGGTGCTTTGACAGCAGCCTTCAACTTCCTGAAGGGGAGCTCTAAAGAGGATGGAGGGAGGCAGTTCTCAGTGGTGTCAGATGGCAGAACAAGGGGGAATGGTCTGAAGTTGAAGAGGGAGAGGTGTAGGTTGGATATTAGGAGAAACTCCTTCCCCAGGCGGGTGGTGAAGCACTGGAATGCGTTGCCTAGAGAGGTGGTGGAACCTCCATCCCTGGAGGTTTTTCCGTCCCGGCTGGACAAGGTCCTGGCTGGGGTGACTTGGTTGGGGTTGGTGCTGCTGTGGGCAGGGGGCTGCACTCGATAACCTGCTGAGGCCCCTTCCAGCCCTGGGAGTCTATGATTCTATGAGAGACCCCAGGGAACACGAGGGAGGTGAGCTGGGGGAAGGACAGACACTAGCTCAAGCAAGGCTGGAGCCAGGAGCCAGCAGCAGCAGAGGTAGTTCCAGGGGCACCTGCAGCAAGCGGATGTTCCTGGGGCAGGACTCTCGCTGGCAGCCCCAGGAGTATTAGGGCTGGGGTGGCTCTGGTGCCTGCTGGGAGCTATGCGGGACAGGGAGGTGCTGCTGCCCGGCTCAGGCCCAGGCAGACCTTGGGAGGCACCCCACAGGGCCCAGCGCTGCCCACCACTGGCACCATTGGATGGTGGCTCCGAGCGACCTCGGCTGCCCCCTTGGAGCTGTCCCTCGGCCACCTCCCGCCTGCCTGGCTGCCCTGCCGGGCGCTCCTCGGCACCTAGTGCTGTAAGTCCCTTCTGGGCTCTGCTGCTGCCAGCCTGCCCGGGGCCGGGCCAGGCCCATGCTGCAGTGTGATGGCTGCGCACTGAGGCCGGCGAATCGGGAGCTGACTTAGGAAGTGCTGGCTCCTGTGAGGTAATCAGCTGTCCCGCGGCAGTGGGGTGTGAAAGCCCCAGCTGCTGGAGTCACGTGAATCTCAGGGAGCCTCGGGCTGCATTGAGGAGGAAAGCGTTGAGCCCTCCCAGCTGTGAGAAAAGCTGGAGAGCAGCTCGTGGGCAGCCCTGGCCTCCGAAGCCCAGCAGCACGATGGAGTGCTGTGTGCGTTGTGTGTACGTGCACGCGGTGTGTGCGCTGTGTGCTGTGCGTGTGTGCACTTGGTGTGTGCACTCTGCGTGCTGTGTGTGTGCACTGTGCCTGCACATTGTGTGTGCTGTGCAGTGTTGTGTGTTGTATGTGTGCACTAGGTGTGTGTGCTGTGCACCATGCGCTGTGTGCGTGCTGTGTTGTGTGCTGTGTGTGCTGTGCACTGTGTGTGCTGTGTGCGTGTTGTGTGCTGTGCACTGTGTGCATGTTGTGTGCTGTGTGTGTGCTGTGCACTGTGTGCGCTGTGTGCGTGTTGTGTGCTGTGCACTGTGTGCGCTGTGCGTCTTGTGTGTTGTGCACTGTGTGCTGGGTGAACAGGCTGTAGGCCAGACTTGCTGGCGGGGGGCGGCTGTGTGATTCCGTTACGTGGGGTGGCGACGCGGCTCTGCAGGTGTCCCCCGCCTGGCGCTCCGCCCTGGTCTGGGGCGCAGCGCTGTTCAGCTCCTGGGGCGTCTGCTCTGCCCCAGGAGCCGGGAGGTGCGAGCGGGGGCTCCCTGCGCTGGAGAGAGGGTGCTGCTGAGTGACAGGCCATCGGGGTGACGGATGGGCGGCCCAGGGCCCCCGGGAATCCACTCAACTGATTTCACCAGCGGCAACGGGCAGAGCCAACGGAACCTGCTGCGCTCTGCGTCACCGGGGAGACGTGGGGACGCGCCAGGCGCTGCCGTGCCCTCTGGAGATGTGCTAATGAGCCACTGCAGGGCTGTCCTCTGGGAGCCACGGCCCCCCCGCTGAGCTCACTGCCATCCCCATGCACCACAGCCCCCCGGCTGAGCTCACTGCCAGCCCCGTGCACCACGGCCCCCCCGCTGAGCTCACTGCCAGCCCCATGCACCACGGCCAGCCCCGTGCACCACGGCCCCCCGCTGAGCTCACTGCCAGCCCCGTGCACCACAGCCTCCTGCTGAGCTCAGTGCCAGCCCCGTGCACCACAGCCCCCCTGCTGAGCTCAGTGCCAGCCCCGTGCACCACAGCCCCCCTGCTGAGCTCACTGCCAGCCCCATGCACCACGGCCAGCCCCGTGCACCACGGCCCCCCGCTGAGCTCACTGCCATCCCCATGCACCACAGCCCCCCGGCTGAGCTCACTGCCAGCCCCGTGCACCACGGCCCCCCCGCTGAGCTCACTGCCAGCCCCGTGCACCACAGCCTCCTGCTGAGCTCACTGCCATCCCCATGCACCACAGCCCCCCGGCTGAGCTCACTGCCAGCCCCATGCACCACGGCCAGCCCCGTGCACCACGGCCCCCCGCTGAGCTCACTGCCAGCCCCGTGCACCACAGCCTCCTGCTGAGCTCAGTGCCAGCCCCGTGCACCACAGCCCCCCTGCTGAGCTCACTGCCAGCCCCATGCACCACTGCCAGCCCCATGCACCACAGCCCTCCGCTGAGCTCACTGCCAGCCCCGTGCACCACGGCCCCCCCGCTGAGCTCACTGGCAGCCCCGTGCACCACAGCTCCCCCACTGAGCTCACTGCCATGCCCGTGCACCACAGCCCTCCGCTGAGCTCACTGCCATCCCCGTGCACCACAGCCCTCCGCTGAGCTCACTGCCATGCCCGTGCACCACAGCCCTCCGCTGAGCTCACTGCCATGCCCGTGCACCACAGCCCTCCGCTGAGCTCACTGCCAGCCCCGTGCACCACAGCCCCCCGCTGAGCTCACTGCCAGCCCCGTGCACCACAGCCCCCCCGCTGAGCTCACTGCCAGCCCCGTGCACCACTGCCATCCCCATGCACCACAGCCTCCCGCTGAGCTCAGTGCCAGCCCTGTGCACCACAGCCCCCCGCTGAGCTCACTGCCAGCCCCGTGCACCACTGCCAGCCCTGTGCACCACAGCCCCCCCACTGAGCTCACTGCCAGCCCCGTGCACCACAGCCCCCCCGCTGAGCTCACTGCCAGCCCCGTGCACCACGGCCCCCTGCTGAGCTCACTGCCAGCCCCGTGCACCACAGCCTCCCTGCTGAGCTCACTGCCAGCCCTGTGCACCACAGCCCCGCTGCTGAGCTCACTGCCAGCCCCGTGCGCCACAGCCCCCCCGCACATACCCCTCCATGTATTGCACACATATACACACACTGCACAGACCCCTCCATGTACCGCACTCGTATGTGCACACACACCCCTCCATGTACCGCACACATATACACACACCCCTCCATGTATCACACTTGTACACGCACACTGCACACACACCCCTCCATGTACCGTGCACATACACACACTGCACACACCCCTCCATGTATCGCACTCGTACGCACACACTGCATACACACCCCCTCCATGTACCACACACACACACACATTGAATGCACACCTCCATGCACCGCACACACCCACCCCTCCATGTATTGCACACATATACACACACCTCCATGTACTGCACTCGTACACGCACACTGCACACACACACACACATTGCATGCACACCTCCACACATTGTGCACACACACATACACACCCCTTCATGTACTGCACACGTATGCACACACTGCACACACACCCCTCCATGTACCGCATTTGTACACGTGGACATGCATAAACCTCCTGTACCACACAAATACACACGCACACCCCTTCATGCACTGCATGCACACACAGATACACACCTCTCCATGTGCCACACAAATACACACACACCCCTCCATGCACTCTGTGCACACACAGATACACACCCCTCCATGTGCCACACAAATACACATGGACCCCCATGAACCCCCCCATATCACACAAGTACACACAGTGTATGCATGCACACCCCCTGTGTACCACACAAATACATACACCTCCACACACTGTGCACACACACCATGTACCACACACATACATGTGGACATGAACCTCCTCTGTACCACATCAATGCACACACCTCCACACACTGCACACACACACACACCCTCCATGTACCACACAAATACATGTGGACACTTACGAACTGCTGCACCACGCAAGTTAGCACAGTGTATGCATGCACACCTCTGTACCACACAAATACACACACACACACATGGATATGCACGAATCCCCCAGAGCGCACAAATAGACACAGCACGTGCACACGCACTTTCCACCAGCCCCTTGGAACAGGGCAGAGGCGGGAGGAGGGGCCGGGCTGGTTTGAGTGGGACCTGGGCAGTGGAGTGGGGCACTCTGGGCTGAGGGGAGAGGGAGGGAGAGAGGAGGGCAGGGCCCAGCTCGGGGACCCCTCTCCCCACTGACGGCTCCTGGTGTCTGTGCTGCCCAGTCTGTTCTGGGCTGAGTCCCTGTCGCCTAAGAACCCGCCTGTTCCCCTGCTGAGTGAGTCACCGCTGCCTGCGGGTGGGGCAGGGCCAGGCGCCCCACGTTCCGTGACACCCCAGCAGGGAGCCTGGCTTGGAGAGGGACGTCCCGTCTCAGAACTGAGATGCGCACCCAGCACACCGCCTGCTGGAGCGCCCTGTCCCTGGCACCCTGCTGCCGTCTGTGGGTGCCCAGCGGGAGGCTGGGCAGCCTGGGGACAGCTCTCAGCTCAGGCCTTCAATAAGACGCATTCGGGGCCAGCGTGCATGAGATTCACTTCCGCAGTGACACAAAATCAAAGCCTTCCCCTCCTGGCCCGAGGGGGACCGATCTGGAGGGGGTGCGGCGGGCGCGAGGGGCAGAAGTCTGTGCTCACTGCAGCAGCTCTTTAATTTCTTAATTTCCTAGCTGACACGTAAAGATTCTCATTAAGCCAGTCAATGAAGCCTGGAAATACAATTTTTGTGCAAACTGGCGCTATCATAACTTACATGAAACTTCAGCTGGTGCCCGGTAAGCAGCGTGATTAAATCCATTCATCTTCCCTGTCAGCCGCCCGCTCCCTGCTGCGGCACAGGGCCGGCCTGGCACCCACTGGTGGATCAGTGCCTGCCAGGGGCCGGGCGGCTCCGCCTGCGAGCTGGGAGTGGGCTGGAACGGACTCCCACTCAGGCACAGGCCCGCCGGGCTGTCATTAACGCTGCATCGTGTGCCCCTCACCAGGCTTGGCCTGTGCATGTTCTCGTGGTGTCTGCACGCCAGTGCCCTGCAGCACAGACTCATGCCCCTGACCGGAGCATGGGGAGCAGCTGCACCAGGTGGGGAGAGGAACCCCTGGAGGGCAGCAGGTGGCTGGCTGAGGGGCACCATGCTCCTGCCAGCCTGGTGCCCTCAGGGACTCACCATGCCCAGGAGGGGCACACCTTTCTGTGTGCCAGCCCACGCACAGAGCCTCTCGCAGGATTGGAACTTTCCAAAGCCACTAATTAGGCAAATTAATTCCTCTTGAGCCTCAGCTCTTCTCTGCCTTAGGAAAAGCTGCTTATTGCAGTGCTGATGAAATCCCAGCTCTCGAGGTGAGGATTAGTGCAGGGACAATTCCTTCGGAGGACACCCCCTGCCAGGCAGGGGCCACAGCCAGGGCTTTCCCTGGGAAGGAGCCGCCCACAGGGTGCTGGCTCTGCAGAGCTGTTCTCACTGACTTCTCGGCTGGGCTGGAGCCGTAGGCTGTTGGGTCTGCCAGCTCCTCCAGGCCTGGCCTCGGGCCAGCCTCCCTGCGGGCCTGGGCCTGGGCCTGGGCCTGGGCCTGGCCCTAGCCGAGCTGGCGCTCTCGCCATCACACTGCCTGAGCTGCCCTGGCAGAATCGTGGCCATGGGAATGCTGGCTCCTGGCCAAGCTGCTCCTGGCTCATCCGCTCTTAGATGGGCAGGCTGATGGACAGACACCCAGCTCCTGGGGGACAGGAACCACCAGGAATTACAGCTGCTCTTGAGCCTCTGGGCAGCGAGCGCCACCGAGCCCTGGTGGTAACATCTGGCGCTGGTTCCCCCTGCCCAGGGCTGTGCCCTGCAGCAGGCTGGGCTGAGCTGGCACTTTCCAGGGAGGCAGCACCCCTGGACTGGTGTTCCAGCACTGGGGCTCTGCTGAGAGCTCATCCCATGAGAGCACTTTGCCCACCATCCACCAGCACAATTCACCTGCTGCTCAGCCAGGGAAGTGCCAGTACAGGAGACTGGCACCGGAGCTGGGCCTGGCTGGCGCGCAGCACCTCCCGGCTGGCTGGCCCGGCCGCAGGCCCCAGAAGGGTCGTTGGCAGGAGAGAGGGGCCGGGCTGGGGCTGGGCTGGGGCTGGGGCTGGGGCTGCGCTGGCTCCAGGCTCACAGCGGCCCTGGATGATCCATATCATTGTGTTGAAGTGGGGTTGGCTCATCCCCTGCTCTGCCACTGGTTTGGGATGGGGGACAGGAGCCGCTGTGTGTGGCCGTCCAGCTGCGAGGGCTGAGGGACAGAGCCGCTCTTCTCTCCTTGGGCCTGGAGCCCTTCTGGTGCAGGGGGGCTGGGGGCAGGGACCGGCCGGCTGACAAGGCAGAGGGGCAGGCAAGGAACTGCGGGGCGGCAGAAAGGCGCTGGTGACTCTTCCCCAAGGCGGGGAGCAGCCACCCAGGGCCGGCTGGAGCCGCTGGCCTGTGGAATGCCTGTGTGATGGGGTTCTGGGGTCCCCCAAGCTCTGCACCCTGTCCGCAGGCAGGAGAGTCTCTCACTCAGCAGGAAAACAGCGGGTTTATTAGCCGACAGGACACAGCATCGTACAGAGGAGTCAGTACAGCAGGCAGAGACAGCCAGTCCAATCCATGTTGGGGAGAGGAGGCCCCGAGGGGCCCCCAGAGCTGGGGCCTGGCCCCCTCCTTTGTCTCTCTCTCCCTCAGCCCAGACTAACCACTTCCCAACTCCCAGTTCCAGTTCAAACCCCTCAGGCTCCACCTCCTCCTTTGTCTGCAGTACAAAGGTGTTACCTGGTCATCAAGGTTACCCTCAGCAGGAGCCTCACACCCTCTGTGAGTCACTCACATACACACAGGTATCCCCCACTCCATCACATCTCTCCCCCCTTCCAGACCGAACTGAGCGGGGTCACTCAACTGGTGACCTGGGGAAGTTCAGGGCTCTCCCCTTGTGACAGGGCATTGGCTGTACCCTCTGTTCTCCCCTCGATGTGCACCACCTCCACGTCATAGTCCTGCTGGGGGAGGCTCCAAGTCAGGAGCTTGGTCTTGGCCCTTTTCATGTGATGCAGCCGGGCAAGTCCCTTTAGTTCCCTTGGGTTGGTCGGTCTCGCTGCTTCGGCTCCGGTCCGTCAGCCACGTTCTCAAGTCGGGCGGGCAGAGCCCATACAGATGCTGCAGCACCAACAGATTAAACAGGTCTTTTGTGGTCTGGGTCCTGCCCCATCTGACCACCAGTCCATACAGCTGCTCCAGCCAATGTTTGGAATTCAGTTACAGTCCAGTAACGGAAGGTACAAATGCTTCCACCCTTGGCATTTAGCCAGACCACCACAATGGCTGTGTGCCTCAGTTTCCCCTTTCATGCCACACAATAGGTTTGGAATGTTTCTTCTCATGTTAGAGGTTGCAAGACTAGTTACAGGGAACAATGGTGACATTTTAGAGTTACAGACTCCTTCAACATACAACTCATGCTTCTACATCAATGTCATCATGTCAAATGGCTCTTTCCAAACATTCAGTACATGGTACAATTCTACAGCTTTTGGTAGCAGCACCCCTTGGTTACAGCAGTCAGCGTGAGTAACAGAACAAACCCATTGCAACTGTACATTTACGTTGCTCTTTGGTAGACCACAACTTTTGTGTAACCTTCTTGAGAATCTGGTATTTTGGGAATAAATGGCT
Organism: Carettochelys insculpta; assembly: GCF_033958435.1. Classification (NCBI taxonomy): domain Eukaryota; kingdom Metazoa; phylum Chordata; order Testudines; family Carettochelyidae; genus Carettochelys; species Carettochelys insculpta. The sequence continues at coordinate 1,098,949 of NC_134151.1, forward strand.
GAGGCCTTTCTTAGCACCATCAAGTTCTAATCTTCTCCCTTGCCCCCTGGGGTGGAAATCTGATCTCTCTGGCTGTGCCCTCCCTTCTAACAAGAGCTGGGCCATTGATGATCTCAGGGAGACGGCCCCCTTCCAGCCAGTCTGGAAATTTGCAAACCAAAATGCTTTTTGAGAGTTGTTTTGTGAGTCCCAGACGCAGAATCCACATGAAGGAATTCCTGTTTATCCCTTACTGGCCCACCAGGCCCACAGCATTTTTGTCCTTTTATCTCCAACTTCTGCCTCCCCGTGGAATCAGAATTGGAGTTCAGTGTGAGAATATAAGTGTTTTTAGCATCTGGAGATGGGGAATTGCTGGCGCTCTCCTGCATCCTACAGAGACTGACTGTGCAGCTGTTTTATTTGGTTCTCACAGGGCTGCTCACATTCCCTGAGAGTTTTTACTTTACTTGCACCAACTTCCAATTCCTGAGAAACTTTTACACTGCCTGCTTTGGACCCTTCCAGAGCACAGCCAGTGTTTCATACTCAGGCAGGTCCTGGCCATCAGGAGCTGAAACAAACTTCTCCCCAGGCAATGGGCTGGCTCTGGCTCTCACAGACAAGCACCTTTCCTGTTCACTCTCCTTCACCTCACTCCCATTTTCTGCAGTCCCCACAGACGGGTCAGGAAAAGTTTCAGGGAAATTCTCTTCCTTAAGAGCTTCCCCAAACAATAACTCACCCCTGTCTGCCTCCACGGGGGCACTGTTCCCTTGAGCCACAACCAGCTCCTGGGTTTCACCTACACCTAGGATCACTTCTGGCCTGTTAGGCAGATTCCCACGTAATCCCCCTCCAGGCAGACAGCCAGTACCACCAGACAGAAGGTCAGGGTCCCTTTCCTCCCTTCTGCTACCAGCTCCTTTATCTTCATCACTCAGCATAACTCCATTGCCCGTCTGTTCTTGTGTCCTGGCGAGAGGATGACTCTGGTAGGACAGAGTCCTCTCACCCCCTCCCAATAACACCTCAGCATCAGGCAAAGAACAAGTACCAGAATCGTCTGGTCTCTGGGATTTCCTGATGATCCTAACTGGATTAGACCACGTTAAAGCATCATCCCCCCTGAGAGACACAGAGGTAGGCCCACTTCCCATCTGGGCTTCAGCTGCCCTCAGATCCAGCTCTGGGACCTTGGCTCCATCTCGAGCCCCCACAGGCTCAGGCAAAGGATTCACTTCCCCAGAAGCAGAAGCACTTTTCTTGCACCAAGGACCAGTGTCCTTAGCAGGGATACCACTGCCCATCCCAGAGCCATTCCCTCTGCTCCAGCCCCCATGGCTGGATTCAGAGACACACCTGGAATGCTCTTTTCTGGTGGATCCTTCTCCAGCCACCCTAGGCTGAGGAATCCTCCTCAGACAATGGGCTAGTTTCCTCATTGGCACCTTTTCCAAACGCAGGCTCTGCTCTCTCCCCAGGCTGCTGCTGCTGCTGTTTAACACAGACAGACAATGGGAGACACTTTCTCCTTTGTCCCAGCCCCCCGGCTGGTCTCCACACACACACAGAAGGTGAAGCAGCTTCTCTCACAGACAACTTGCCATTCCCAGTGGATCAGCTGCTTTCCTGCACAGACACACAGGCACCTTCCTTGGCCCAGGCCTGGAAAACTCTTCGCAGGTCTGTCTTGGCCACTCGTAGATGATGGGTTGGAATCGCTCCTTCCCTCCTCGAGCTGTGGCAGGCCACTTGGTTCAGAGCTCCAGGCAGTCCAGGGTTCCCTGCCCCGATCCGGGCTCACCTCTGCAGGATTCTCCTTAACCCTCAGCTCTGCCACTGCACATCCACGCTGCCTTGTCCAGCTTCTTTAATCTCGATTCGGTTTCCAGGTGCTGCCACTTCACAGCGGAGTTGCTCAGCGTGGTTGCAGGCTCTTAGGCTGATGCCCTCTGCACCCCACGATTCCTGGAAGAATCCCTTCAGTGTGCCAGGCTCCTTGCGGGTCACAAGCTGCCCAGGGTTAGGCCGTAGGCCCCTCCGCCCTCTGGGACCGACTCCAACAGACTCTCAGAGGAACCCCTTCTTCAGTGTGACACCCGCTCTCAAGGACCATGAGCACCCTGTCTTGGGAAGAACTCATTCAGCGTCAGCCTCCTCAGGGGTCACTTGTTTCTGGGGGTTGGGCTCTCGGCCCCTCCACCTTCTGGGACCGACTCCAACAGATTCCCAGGGGTAACCCCTCCTTGGGTGTGACACCCCCTCTCGAGGACCACGACCGCAGTTGCTTGGGTTCGGCCGCAGGCCCCTCCGCCTTGGGGAACTGCACCTCACTGCCCTTCAGCACACCTGGGTCTCGCAGGCCCCACTTCTTCCAGGGCCCCGGTCACTTACTGCTGGATGCTCCATCCTCGGGGTGCAGAACATCCCACTTCTGACACCAGTGTGATGGGACCCCGGGGCCCCCCAAGCTCTGCACCCTGTCCGCAGGCAGGAGAGTCTCTCACTCAGCAGGAAAACAGCGGGTTTATTAGCCGACAGGACACAGCATCGTACAGAGGAGTCAGTACAGCAGGCAGAGACAGCCAGTCCAATCCATGTTGGGGAGAGGAGGCCCCGAGGGGCCCCCAGAGCTGGGGCCTGGCCCCCTCCTTTGTCTCTCTCTCCCTCAGCCCAGACTAACCACTTCCCAACTCCCAGTTCCAGTTCAAACCCCTCAGGCTCCACCTCCTCCTTTGTCTGCAGTACAAAGGTGTTACCTGGTCATCAAGGTTACCCTCAGCAGGAGCCTCACACCCTCTGTGAGTCACTCACATACACACAGGTATCCCCCACTCCATCACAGCCTGCCTGGCCGCTTTGCTGTAGGAGCGCGTCCGGGCAGCTCTGCAGCCGGGCACCGGCTAGCCAGAGTCTGTGAGTCCACCCCCAGCTGGCCCCTGGCCTGGCCTGCCCCGCCAGCCCCGCTCACCCCACCAGCTGCTCTGTGCACCCTCCCTGCAGTCTGGCCTCACTCTAAGGCAGCAGCTCCAGCCTGGTGCTCTGGGGCAGGCGTTTGTCCTCCCGCCGCCAGGGCCTGGCCCTGGCCCAGCACCACACGCCTGGGGCTCAGCAGAGGACCCTGGGAGAGGCCTTGCAAGGAGACCCCAAACCCAACAGAGCTTCACACAGCACGGAGAGTTGGGCGCCTCTGCAGGCAGCGACTGTGGCCCCTGGCTGGCCGCTGGACAGCTGCTCTGGTGCCTGACCCCGTTCTACATGCCCTGCTCCTGTCCTGGGCCCCGTCAGCTCCACGGAGCTCTCCAGCCTGTGCTGCGTCCCCTGCCAGCCCTGGGCAGGCTGGCCCAGTCACTAGCCCTGCTTCTGTCTGTGCGCTCAGGCCGGAGGAGCCTTTGGACAATAGGGCTCTGGGGACAACGGCTTGTGCAGCCTCAGCCGATTCCGCCTGTCTTTCTTCTTGGCGCTGTCTGGAGAGGCTGAGGCTGCCGGCTCCCGCTGGCACTCGCACAGCCTGACGTGGGGCTGCTTGGAAGTGCGCAAGGCGCGTTGGATGGCAGGATTACCGGCTGCGGTACTGTAAATGCTAAGATGAAATAAGAGGCTTAGGACGGCAGCGTGACAGTGCAGCGTGTGCCTGCCGACTGCCTTCTGCTGCACCTCCCGGAGACCGACGCCGGCGCGGGGATTTAGCCAGGAGCCCATCCCGTGGCCGAGGAGAGAGGTTAAAGTGGACCGGCCTGCGCGCTCTCCGGGCATGGCTGCCCCTGGCAGAGCCATGCACCCTGCTGGACAGCCAGCCGCACAGAATCTGAGCCCATCCATGCTCACTGCACCGGCCTCGTGCGCAGGCCAAGGGGTCCCCCCTGCCTCCTGGCAGGGCACGGCAGCTCCCTCCGGCTTCTGGGAGCCACCTGCAGCCAGCCAGCCTCTCCTGCCTCCCTGCCCGCCTCTTCCAGCTCAAGCTCTCTGCCCGGCGCAGCCTCTGAGGACCAAATACAGCCGCAGCAAGGGGCCGACTGCCCATGTCCCTGGCCCATGCAGCACCCTGGGGCTCTTGGCCCACGGCACACGGCCCTCTGCATGGGCTCGTCCTGCTGGCCAGGCTGCTGGCACCCTCTGGGCTGCGGGAAGCTGGCTGGGGCTCAGCCATGCTGGTGCACAGGCAGCTGCCTGGCTCTGAGCTCCCGTCAGCTCCTGCCGTGGCCCGTCCTTGAGCCAGGGCCAGGTTAGGTGTAAGGGGCCATGGGCCTGGGCTCAGGCGTGGGGCCAAGGGACTCTCAGGCCAGCCAGGAGAAGCCTGCTGGTGGGGGCACCGGAGGAGTCAGCGCCCCCAGCTCAGCCACACGGTATCGGTGACAGGGCCAGCTTGGAACGGTGGCGTGGCTGTTCTGCTCCCCACAGCCACTCCAGGGCCCTGCCGCTGCCCACCACCGGGGAGAGGGGCAGAGGCCCTGGGCAGGGCAGGGGCTCTGAGCGGGACACACTCCCTCCCAGCGGTGGGTCCTGCTGGGGGCCCAGCAGGCAGTGCTGCCCACGGTCTCCTAGCATCGGGCTCCAGGCTGCGTCAGTCCAGCTCGGGTGCCTCCAGGAGCCTCCCCAGCCCATGCCAGGCCTCATCCTGTCCACCGCAGCCCTGCCCTCCAGGGGCCTCCCCCAGAACCTGCAGAGCACGGGCACCCCGCCCCATGGACACCCCCACAGAGGCTTTGGGAATGGCGCCTGCGTGTGCCCTGCTCTGCCTCAGCTGGCAAGAGGCTGCTCCAGGGCCAGGGCGGGTGCCCGTGAGCCTCCAGCTGTGCCAGGCAGGGCAGGTTTGGCTCCCCCTGAAGTTGCAGTGGGGCACTCCTGGCTGAGGGGCGTGGTGCCAGTCAAGGCCAGCCCGGGTCCGGCTGCAGAAGGAGCTGCTCTGGCCCAGCTCCGCATGGTTAGCAGCACCTGCACTCCCAGGGGCTGCCCCCCGGCAGCAAGTAAATGGGACATCAGACTCAGCAGGGCCCCACTGGCCGCCACTCCCAGGTACCTGCCTCTCCGCCATTATCGCCTACATCTGTTCCCAATCAAAGTGCAATTTACAGCAGTTCGGGGAGCACGTTCGCTTCTCCTGCTACCAACTGCTCTTGTTTTTCCGAGGTGCGGCAGCCTCAGGACTGGCTGCTGAGTGATTGCACGCCAGCCCCCCTCCCGCACCTGTGGCAAAACCCACAGACGAGCCCCAGCTCATTCCCTTGCTGCCGGAGAATGAAGCTGATTACATTTAAATGACAAAGCATTAGGAGTGTTATGGAGCTTCCTGGAAGGGGGCCAGCAGCTCATGCGCTGAGTGCATCTCTGGGGGCTGCTGGCAGGGCTGGTGTGGGCCGGATACAGGCCTGAGCATGAACTGGCACACGGAGCCTTTTCTCTGTGCTGTTGGGCAAGGGACTGGTTTGTGCCCCATGTCCCAGCAGCTGTGCCCCTGCAGGCTGCAAGGGCCTGATTCACCACTGCCCTGCAAACCCCTGGCTGTAGGCAGTCTCTGGCCTTGGACCCATGCGAGGACCCCGGTGAACTCCCTGGGCCCAGAGGGGTCCCATGCCTGGTGCAGCCTGAGCTGTGCCTTGCCTCCACGGCAGCCCTGGCCCAGGGTGTATTTGAAGTGAGCAGGTTCACACTGTGCAAGCAAGCGAGGCGGTCTGGCAAGAAGCTCCTGGCTTCACCAGAGATCTGCAATGAGCTGAAACGCGGCGGTGTCCTGCACGAAGTGGGACTGTCGTCAGCTTTCAGCAGCCGCATATAAACAAACACTCGAATGAAGAGACAGAATTAGAGAGGCCAACAAGCAAAATGAGATGAAACTCGCTAGAGACATCAAGGGGAGCAGGCAGCCCACCTCCAAACACGCGAGAAGCAAGAGGAGAGCTCCGGCCGAGCCAGGCCTGTTACTTAACAAGGGGACAAACCAAACACCAGGGAAAAGGCAGACATGCAAAACGAGCTTTTGTTTCAGTTCTCACTGGAAAGGGTTCGCAGGGACTGAGTGTCTCTACCCTATGGACAGCTGGTGCAAAGGAGGTCAGCAAAGGCTTACCCAGAGAAAGAGCAAGTTAAACGTTACCCAAGTTAGATGTCTCCAAGTCACCAGGGCCTGATGAAAAGCATCCTCAGTACTGTAATTCCTCCACTCTATTCTGTGCTGTTAGCCCTCACTTGGCTGCAGTTCTAGGGCCACCCTTCAGGAGAGACGTGGACAAATTGGAGAAACTCCAGAGACGAGCAGCAATGATAAAGGGCGTGAAAACACGACCTCAGAGAAGACAGAAAACTCAGGTTCAGTCGGTCTGCAAAAGAGAGGGGACGATCACAGCTTTCGAGTGCGTTAAAGGGTGTTACAAGGAGGAGGAATTGTTCTTAATCTCAAAGGACGGGCCAAGGAGCAATGGGCTTAAATTGCAGCACAGGAGGTTTAGGAAGACCACCTGGCTGTCAGGGTGGTTAAGCACTGGAATAAATTGCGGGGGAGTTGTGGAATCTCCATCGCTGGAGATTTCTAAGAGCAGGTTGGACAAACACCTGTCAGGGATGGTCTAGCTCAAACCTCACTCCTGCTGTGAACACAGGGGCTGGACTAGATGCCCTCTCAAGGTCTCCTCCAGGTCCAGAAGTCTGTGGAGCAGCCTGGGAGCAAGCTAGGGCAGGAGAGGGTTTGGTCTCAGGTGGGCCCTGGAGCTGGGATATGAGCTAGAGCAGCTCTCAGGCTCCTGGACGGGCAGGCACAGCACCAGCACCAGCACCAGCCGGGCTGCGTATGTCCTGGGGGCATGAAAACTGCAGCTCAGGGGCATCTCTGGGTGAGCCTGATTGGCCATGGGTACCACGGGCCACACTCAGCAGCATGGCTCCAATACCCTGGGGGCCCTGGGCCTGCCTCCCCATCCCAGCACGGCTCCAGGGGCTGGAGGGTTCCTTGGGCCTGGCCCCACCGGGCTGTTGCTCAGCGAGGCCAGCCAGCCAATGGGAGCCTGGCGCTGCAGTTTGCCTCCTGCCATGCGGAGGGCAGAGCTGGTGTGGCACAAAGGAACTGCCAGGGTTGGGTCCAGCCAGGCCAGGTGGGGAGACGCCGAGTTTAACCTCAGTGCTGCAGACTCACGGCGTGCGCCAGCCACGGGGAGGAGACCGGGTCACCCGTGCACTGAGCGCCCCAGCAGCCTTGCACGCCCCAGCCCAGGGCTCTGCTCCATTGGCCCCAGCTGGTGCAGACCCCCTGAGCAGGCTGAGGGTGACGGGGAACTGCTCTCTGAGCCCCGGCCCCAGGGAGGGCACTCTGCCCTGCCCCGGCACAAGGGGACCTCCACTCCAGCTGCACACAGGCCGCTCTCCCCTGCGCTGCCTCTCCTGGGTTGGGGCAGAGCATCCCCCCCATGCAGACGAACGGCTGGTCTAATGCCAAGCGGGATTCCCACATGCACTGTCCCAGAGGCGCGTTCTGTTGTCTCTGGCTAATTAATGAGCATTAATTGCATGTAAACAGATCCCCAGCTGTGCTGGATCCGGGGCCTGCAACTGCGGCTCCCAGGAAGAACGCCCCCAGCAATTGTTGCTATGCCTGGAGAGTCCTCTCCAGGACATACTTTACCACCCAGCGTGGCTGGGGGGCTGGGCGGGGAGCCAGGTGCCAGAACTGGCGCAGCCAAGGCACAGTGGCCAGGGCCCTCTGCAGGGAGAGCCCCCAGGGCCAGGCAGCCAGACGACTGTTTGTCAGGCAGAAGGGGATGGCTGATGCTCAGGGGAACAACAATAACTGGAGAGGCCTTGTGACCGCACGTCCGGGTGGTACACGATGCACATCCACTCAGGGAGCCAGAGCCTCGGACAACAGACCCGGGCATGGTGTCCAGGATGGGAGCCAGAGCCCTAGATGAAGGAGCCAGGTGTGGTGCTCGGTGCATGCCCCAGAGCAGAGCCAGAGCCTCAGATGATGGAGCCGGGCGTGGTGCTCGGTGCACACCCCAGAGCGGAGCCAGAGCCCCAGATGAAGGAGCCGGGTGTGGTGCTCGGTGCACACCCCAGAGCGGAGCCAGAGCCCCAGATGAAGGAGCCGGGTGTGGTGCTTGGTGCATGCCCCAGAGCGGAGCCAGAGCCTCAGATGATGGAGCTGGGCGTGGTGCTCGGTGCACGCCCCAGAGCGGAGCCAGAGCCTCAGATGATGGAGCCGGGCGTGGTGCTTGGTGCGTGCCCCAGAGCAGAGCCAGAGCCTCAGATGATGGAGCCGGGCGTGGTGCTCGGTGCACGCCCCAGAGTGGAGCCAGAGCCTCAGATGATGGAGCCGAGCATGGTGCTCGGTGCACACCCCAGAGCGGAGCCAGAGCCTCAGACGACGGAGCTGGGCGTGGTGCTCGGTGCACACCCCAGAGCGGAGCCAGAGCCTCAGACGACGGAGCTGGGCGTGGTGCTCGGTGTACGCCCCAGAGCAGAGCCAGAGCCTCAGATAATGGAGCCGGGTGTGGTGCTCGGTGCGTGCCCCAGAGCAGAGCCAGAGCCTCAGATGATGGAGGCGGGCATGGTGCTCGGTGCACGCCCCAGAGCGGAGCCAGAGCCTCAGATGATGGAGCCGAGCGTGGTGCTCAGTGCACACCCCAGAGCGGAGCCAGAGCCTCAGACGACGGAGCTGGGCGTGGTGCTCGGTGCACACCCCAGAGCGGAGCCAGAGCCTCAGACGACGGAGCTGGGCGTGGTGCTCGGTGTACGCCCCAGAGCAGAGCCAGAGCCTCAGATAATGGAGCCGGGTGTGGTGCTCGGTGCGTGCCCCAGAGCAGAGCCAGAGCCTCAGATGACGGAGCCGAGCGTGGTGCTCGGTGCACACCCCAGAGTGGAGCCACAGCCTCAGACGACGGAGCTGGGCGTGGTGCTCGGTGCACACCTGGAGCGGAGCCAGAGCCTCAGACAACGGAGCCGGGCATGGTGCTCAGTGCACGCCCCAGAGCGGAGCCAGAGCCTCAGATGATGGAGCCGGGCGTGGTGCTCGGTGTACGCCCCAGAGCGGAGCCAGAGCCTCAGACAACGGAGCCGGGGGTGGTGCTCGGTGCACACCCCAGAGCGGAGCCAGAGCCTCAGACAATGGAGCTGGGCGTGGTGCTCGGTGTACGCCCCAGAGCGGAGCCAGAGCCTCAGACAACGGAGCTGGGCGTGGTGCTCGGTGCGCACCTGGAGCGGAGCCAGAGCCTCAGACGACGGAGCTGGGCGTGGTGCTCGGTGCACGCCCCAGAGCGGAGCCAGAGCCTCAGACGACGGAGCTGGGCGTGGTGCTCGGTGCACACCTGGAGCGTAGCCAGTGCTGCAGGCAGTCTTCGAGGATTGGGCCTACTATGGACTGATGTAGTGGCACTAGCACATTTCCCGTCTTCTCAGCCACCCGCTCCCTAAGCATCTGTCCCCGCGGGGCTGCCGCTGCCCACTGAGCAGATGTTTGCAGAGTGCTCTGCACAAGGACTCCAGACACTCTGGTGGTGGGTAACAGCTGCTGCAGAGCCGGTCCTGGTGCGTGCAGAGTGGGGATGATGGTTCCAATGTGCTTTCGTTTGCATTTATCAGCTCTGAATTTCCTCTGTCCTGGCATCTGCTTTGCAACTCTTCCCGTCTGCTCTGGACCTCTGCCTGTGCAGTAAGTGTGTGCTGTCTGCAGCTGGCCTGCCTCACGCTTGGCCCAGTTCCCCGGTTGTTCTGTCCCTTTGCCGCCTTTGCTCGGCGAGCAGACCACGGGGCTGCAGAGGAGGGAGTCTCTCGAACCGCAGCAGGAGCTTCAGGCTGCGTCTGTGTCAGGCCCGGCATGTTCTCCTCCTCTCTGCCAGTGCACCAGGTCCCCTGGTCTGGGCCTGCTGGACCTGCACAGCCCTGTGGTGATGGAGCAGCCAGGCACCCCTTGGTCCGGGAAGCTGGCCCTGTCCAGGGTGGCTGGTTGGATGATGGAGCTGGGTGTAGGCGTTGCAGTGCCATGCAGCAGCGGCAGCAGGACCAGCACTACCAGCCTGTCTCGGGCAGGCGAGCAGGGCCAGCCCCACAGCGGGGTAGGCGTGTCGGCAGGTTCACCCAGGTCAGGGCACTCGGCGGCAGGATGATGCGGTTATTTGGCAGCTCACAGCCCATGACTCCCGCTGACTCTTGTGCTTAAGTAGAACAGGCAGCAGGATTTGCTCGCACCTGGAGCTCCCTTCCAGGTGTGTGGGCTCGCCGGGACAACACCAGCTGCGGCAATGGCTCTGGGCTGGCCTGGAGCACCTCCGGATGGGCTCGGCTCTCTGCTATCGCAGCGGGCCAGAAACAGGCTTTGGCTGCGGGGCGGTGGAAGTGGGGAGCACTGGAGTGGCGGGGGCGGGGGCCCTGCAACGTGCCCAGGGCTGTTGGGATGTGCAGAGAGGCTGGCAGACAGGCCCTCGTGTGCCACCTGGGCAGCCCACCAGTGGAGCAGCCTCATATTCTGCACCCCAGGGACCCCACACAGGTCCAGCTCCCCACTGCTGCAGCCTGCACACGGGGAGGAGCTGGGCCTGGTCTCTCCCCCCGCATGCCCTGTCTCAGGGAGCACCCCGCCTTGCAGCTGCTGAGTCTGACCTGCGGAGTGGTTCCGGGGTAGGATGGGCCCAGGTCAAGGCGGAGGAGCTCAGCTGGGCATGCTGTCAACCGTGTGCATGCAGGCTGCAGGGAGGGGGCTGGGGCTGGGCACTCCTTCCATCCCCCCACCCGCATTCCCTGCCAGGCCCCCTGTGCTGAGCCCTTGACCAGAAGGCTGGGGGCTCCCAAGCTGCGCTGGGCTCTCCAGCAAACTGCCTGCCCCACACTGAACACCAAAGGCCTCCTGTGCACCGCCCCATCCCACCCTATGCCCCACTGGTCCTGCCTCCCTCACAGCCCACATCCCCGAGCTACCTCCCCCAGCCCCGTACCCTGCCCCAGCACAGGCCCTTCAAGCACCTGTCAGGCGGGAGCCGGGGCGCCCCCGAGGCCAGAGTGTCACCCAAGGGACGCTGCTTGCACAGCTGCTCAGCCCCAGCCCGCTGGGCATTTCTGCTCCTTCTGTAGCACAGCTGGCCGCTTCCAGACGGGCACGTTGGAGGCAGGTGCCCTGGCAGCCGGCCCCAGAGCCCTGGGATTGGGGCGAAAGCCCATTTCCCCAACCCCCAGGACAGAGCCACCCAGCGGCAGTCCTGCTGCTGAGCTCCAGGCAAGCACCACCAACCCCACCCCTCCTGCTTTGTCATCCCCACTCCCAGGTTCGCGCAGGCTCCCTCCCTCCCAGGGGCCTGAGACTGGGCTCTGCGCCCCAGGGCCCCTCCCCACCAGGCACACACAGAAGGAGGGGTGGGGCACAGAGCAGCCAGCAGCCCACTGGGCTCTCAGGCAGGCAGTGTCGGACCCTGGCTCCCTGGGGGCAGGGTGGGGGCCTTGTGACAGCCTCCATACGGCACTGGATTGGAAAGGGACGTCACCTGCTGCAAGAGGCAGGGAGGCTCCGGGGTCCCCTGGCTGGAGCTGAGCGTGTGAAGAGCTCACTGAGCCAAGGAGAGACGGGCGTGCTCACGCAGGCTTGTGCACGCACAGAGCTCGGAGACAGAGCCGGGGGCAAGGGCCAGGCGCCAGCCAGGCTGCAGGTTTGAAAGCAGGTTTAGTACTTGACTCCAGTAGGAGGTTCAGCAGACTAGACCTCGGGAGAGGCTGGGGAGGGGAAACACCCCAGAGGAAGGGCACATGTGTGCAGGGGGGTGCGTGTGACACAGTGGGAGGGAAAGTCCCCTGCTAATTCTCGGCGTAGCCCTGGCTGAGGCATTGGCTGCTGCACACGGCGAGCTCACGCCAAGGCCAAGCGGCACAGAAGCAACCGGCTGGCCAGTCACATCTCCCAGGTGCAGAACGGCTCCGGTAGAGGCTGACGCTCTGCGTACTCACCGCGCGGCCTTGACAAGGACCTGGGGAGCGTGAAAATCCCTTCTGCAGCTCACCAAGCGGCTTCTCCACCTCCCGGAAGCTAGCAGGACATTTAATGCAGTCACAGGTGTTGTCGGGAAGGTAGCTTGGGCCTCTGGCCTGGCCCTGGTGGTGCCAGCCTTGCAGGAGAGCGCAAGCCAGGCCAGACCGGGCCACCCACCAGTGCCGAGCCGCAGCAATTGCAGGGCTGCTTTGCAGACCGGGCAGAAGGAGTGGGCGGCGGTGGAGGGGAGGCATTGCTATCAGGGCAGAGAAGCTGCTGGAAGACTCAGTGCTGCATGCGGGAGCAGAAGTTTAAACAGACTGCGCTCGGTGGCGGTGCTAGGCCGGGCTTTTGGGCGCAGCCGGGGAAATCACTCCAGGGGATCTTTGCTTAAAACCAAGCTACTTACAGCCCCCGGCTGGGATTTCCTTCTCACTGAGGCAAATCCAACCAGCCACCACAGCACCTCTGCCAGCCCCACTGGCCAAACAGAAGCCACACGAACAAACCGCCAGACTGCCCAGCTGCTGCCCCAGCCCCGACCAGCAACCCCAAATTCAGGTGAGAGGTTTTTAAAACCTATTTCACCACCTCCACACAGAATCTCCTGGGCCCCAAAGGGTCCAGCCACAGGCCTTGGGCAGTATGTACTGGGATCTTACCCAAACCACCCGCTGGCCAGCCCTTCGGATCGAGGGGTGTATTAGCACAGGGACGAGCAGAGGGGGGGAAGGCGAATTGTCACAGAGGTGCTTTGCACGTCAGTTACAGCGATTGCTGCAGCCTGCCGCCTTCTGTGCTGATTCCTGAACCTCCCGGCAAGCGCCCTTTGCAGGACGGGCTGTGAGGTAGTGGGGGATGGATGTGCGCGAGCAACAAGTGAGCAGCGCACACAGGTGGCCGAAGACCCCCCCACACCCCCGCCGGCTGTAACCTAAGCTGTCAGGTCACACCCCTGTCCCCAAACAGAATGGGGAGGAGCCCGGCTGGATTTGAATTAGAGGCAGCAGTTGGAGTGGGGGAGCCTGGAGAGGACCAAAGCAGGCTGGGCCCAAGCCAGGGGCTCCAGGCCTGGGGTTCCTTTGTGGGCTCCTCCCCACAATGTGGGTCAGAGAGACCACTTCTGGTCGGCACCACGCTACATCTGCGTCGCCTAATAAACCTTCGTTCTGCCTGCCAAGTGGGAGGCACCGCTGGCTGCGGACGGGTGCAGAGCCTGGGGCCCTCTGGCCCTCAGTCCAGACAGGCTCAAAATCATGAGGGATGAAAGATGCAAAATGGTCTCTGCCAGGGCCCCTCTTATAGTTTTTCCAGGGGAGGGAGAAAAGTCCTTTCTCCTTCCCATCGGGCACTGGGGAGTCAGGGTCATCAGACCCGGGTAGGCTGCTGTGGCCTCTGCCACTGGAAGTCTTCCGGGAGACGGTCCCAAATTCGTGAGATGTGTATTGACATCTGGGAATCCCTCCCTTTGGCTTAGTCCGGCCACCTGGCTGGTGAGGCCACCACGGCTCCTGCTGCATGTCCTTGGCTCTGAACAGTTAGAGCCAAAATCGAGCTGTGCCGACAAGCCTGCCCCGTGAGCAGAGCCAGTGGGTCAGTCCCACGAGCGCTCACCACTTATCGATTAGTTTGTTCAAGGGCTCCGGGACTGCTGGTTTGGTTTGCTAGAATGCAGCCTAGACGGCAACCTCCCTGCCACCATTAAAGGTGGCACAGACACACGTCATACGGACAGACTCGGCATTACCAGCTTTCAGTAGGCACCTCACTTGGGCCATCTGGCACAAGACGTGGTGCCAGTCGATACCCTGGACACATACAGTGGCTAGTCACGTCACAGCTGCCATCAGAGCCAGGTTATCGGAGCACGGAGCCAGGGGCTGGCCACACCAGAGACGGTAACAGCCTCCAACCAGGAGCCATCACTGGCCAGGGCCCTGCCTGCCAGCCCTGGTGCCCATTCTGTGCCTGCTGTGGGCTTGGCTTTGCTTCCATCTTCAGGCCAGGCGCAGAATTCGCAGCCCCATGCTGGGAGGAGTGGTGTCGCCAGCAGCGCCCAGGGCAGCAGGTTAGTCCCAGCCCGTGGGCTCCATCGGCTGTCGTGTGCCGCTCCCTTGCTGTGGATTGCCAGGCTCCGGCTGCTGCTTGTCAGCCACTTGGTGCTGCAGGCTCCAAGCAGCGCGTGTGACTAATAATAACTATACAGCACAGAGCCCTGCGCCCTCCTCTGGGGTGGAGCGTGGCAGCCAGCACACAACAGCGCCACACTGCGTGGGGAGCACTGCAGCCCATTAGCAGCTGCAAGGGCAATTTGTGCCTCTCAGTGCACATGGACACTATATACCTATGGGCTGGCCAGCCACCCTGGATCCCAGCAGGGCCACGCAGCCCAGCCCCCGGTGCTGGGGTCAGTGAGCCTCACAGAAGGGGCTTGGCTTACCCGAAGCCTGCCTGGTACCAGGAGCCCAGCGCCCCAGCAGGCGGGAGCAGCACTTACTCTGCTCCCATCGCTGCGATAGGACGGGGTTTCTGGGCACAGCTGGAGAAATCACTCCAGGTGCCTTTGCTTAAATCCGGGCCTCTCACAGCCCCCAGCTGGGATTTCCTTCTCACCGAGGCCCCCCACAGCACCTCCGCCAGCCCCACAGGCCAGCCAGGAGCAAACCCACAGATTCTCCAGCCGCTGCACCAGCCCAGACCAGCAACCCCAAGCTCAGGTGAGAGGTTCTTAAACCTGTTTCACCAGCTCCACACAGATTCTCCCGGGCCCCCAAGGGTCCAGCCACAGTCCCTGGTCAATGTGCACTTGGACGCTACCCGAACATGCTCACTGCAGTGTGGCAGAGCAGCCGCCCCCACACCCGGAAGGTGGGGAGCCCCTCCAGGAGCCATTTTGTAGTGAGCCTGGCCCCTCCCACTCACCTGACCAGAAATCAGAGGGGGGCAGGGCTATAAAAGCCCAGGCTGAGGCCTCAGTGGGGGCTGAGCCTGGAGAGGGGCTAGAGGATGGCCCTGGGCTCTCCGCACGCACGCACGCACGCACGCACGCACGCACGCACGCACGCACGCACGCACGCACGCACGCACGCACGCACGCACGCACGCACGCACGCTGGCCTGTGTCAGGCCCTGCCAGGCCTGGTGACCTGCAGACCCCAGCGGAAGCAGCCTGTCGAAGACCTGGAGGACTGACCTGTAGACTGGCCTCAACCTGCACTCCCTGAGCCAGCCTGAGGCTGTGGAGCCCCTAGGCCACCTGGAACCCCGTGAGCTCCAGAAGGCGGCCAGACACGGGGTATTTGCTGGGGAGACCAGGAGTGGCCCGGGGGTAAGAGGGCTGTTAAAGGGCCTTGGGTCGGCGTGTTGCCCTCTGTGTTCCCTGCAGACCTGCACAGCTGACTGCGCTGCTGCCACCAGGGCCCCTGGGCTGGGATGCAGTGGAGTGGGTGGGCCCATGTCCCACCTGGCGTCTCCCCCCTCTGCCAGCACAGGCAGTGGCTGTGCCGTTCACGGAACTGGGTGAACTGCGGGACCTGGGTTGCTGCCCTGCCCTGCCCTGCCCTGCCCTGTGCTGGGGCTGGGGCAGTGTGTGAACTGTGGGGGGGGGTGTCTCAGAGGGTGGGGGGCTCCTGCTGAGGGTAACCAAGGTACCAGGTGACACCTCTGGGCTGCAGACAAAGGGGGAGGTGGAGCCTGAGGGGTGTGAACTGGAAATGGGAGTTGGAAGCGGTGAGTCTGGGGTAAGATAGAGCGAGACCAAGGAGGGGGCAAGGCCCCGGCTCTGGGGGCCCCTCGGGGCCTCCTCTCCCCATTATGGATTGGACTGGTTGTCTCTGCCGGCTGCACTGACCCCTCTGTACAATGTTGTGCCCTGACGGCTAATAAACCCGCTGTTTGGCTGAGTGAGAGTCACTCCTGCCTGTGGATGGGGTGCAGAGCTGGGGGACCCCTGAGTCCCAGCACCCCTGAATGCCACATCATGGTGCTCTTGTTTCTGGGGACCACATCCCCTCTTCTTCCCACAGTCCCTGGAGGGGCCGCCCCCACCTGACCCAGGTGGGCTGTAGTGGCAAACTGCCATTGGATGGATCCCAGGAGCCGGTCTCCGATTGCTGAGCTGACCTGTTCCTGTGTCTCAGCCCAGGTCACTGGATCAACCGGCTCCATCCCACTGACACGTCCCGAGCATCTGGCATGTGGATTTGGAGTCCGAGCACCTGGTTTCCAGCCCTTTGTGCAGCCCAGTGCCCTGGCTGGGCTGAGGTCACAGCTCCCATGGTGCAGCTCAGCACTGACCCCTTTTCTAACACGGCCGCAGAGCTGAACTCCAACTTTACCCACACCTGTGAGTAGCACACACAGCCTCAGGGCATCCTCAGCGACCCTTAGGCCCCTCACACGGCCTCCACCCCCCGGCACAAGATATGGGGCCAGTAGCCACCCTGGGCAGTAAAATGGCTTCCGGACCCAATCTAGAAGCCCAGGCACAGGGCAGCCTGTGCCGGAGAAGCCCTGGGAGGCCGGTGTCTGCAGAGAGCGAGGTCAGCACCCCGCGAAGTGGTGTGCCGGGCGTGGGAACTGCCCAAGTGCACTGGGACCTCTGCTTTGCCCACCTCATGCCCTGGTGCCTGCAGCTCCTGCCCCAGTTGCAGGGGGCTGGGCTGCCCCCCTCACTAGCCCCCGCACCCAGGGCAGCTTCTCCGAGGCTGCTGCCGGCCACTAGGCTGTGCTGCCTTCTGCCCTTCGCTAGGGCCCGCAGGGGGCTGCAGCTGGAGCCCTGGGAGCTGGTCCCAGCTGGGCGATTTGTGCACGCCTGGGGTTGGTCTCCAGGGGCCATTTGCTGTGGGGTCCAGGAGTGGCCGCACGCTGGGCAGCCCACGCAGAGGGGCTCCAAAGACAGGCCCCAGCACCAGATGCCCCCTGCTCACCTCCACGCCCGCCGGGACAAACAGCAAAGGAGGGAGCTGGGCCTCTGCTGCCCTCGACCTGGGGCTGCCCAGCGTGGCCTCGTTTCCCAAAGGAGCGGCAGGAGCAGCCTTGCAGGGGCTGGGCCAGGGCAGCGGTGAGCGATGCCAATGCATCAGGCCTGCTGGGCCCTTCCACGCCTGCCTGCCGCCTGATGGTGCTCCCCAGGCGCCCGCTGGTGGGTGATCTCAGGAGCAGTGCGCTTCCCCCGCACGCAGCAGGGTTCTTTGCCGTCAGCTGCGTGCTAGGCATTAACCCCGCGACCTTTTCCCCGGGTCGGTCTCCACACCCTCTCACGCTGGGGGAGCAGCCGTTCCACCCCTGCCTGCCCCCGGGCAATGGTGAGCTGTCAGCGAGCTAACTGCACAGGGGCTCTGCAATGGAGAGGTGTCGGCCCTGGAACCGGCACAGCTCGGCTCCCTGGGAATGGGCTCGCCAGGGCCAGGCCACACACCGCGGGCAACAGCTAGAAGGGGGAGCCTTTGCCGTGTGCACGGGGGATGGGGGCTGAGTGAGGCCATCTTGGCTGGGAAGGAGCAGAGAAAGAGGAGAGCTCATCCTAGGCACCCTGCGGAGCTGTCAAACCCCCCCCCCCGGAGCCCCCCGGCAGGTCTCAGCCGTGGGGGAAATGGGAGAGGTTCTGGTCAGGCCCCCATGGCTGCAGTGTGGGCCCTGGCGCGGTGGCCCAGCATGGCCCCAGCCCCTGCCCGAGCGGCCAAGAGCTGAGCTGCTGGGAAGCAGGTCAGGGCCAGGGTGCTGCTGGTCTGTGGTGGGAGCCTCCCTCCAGGCGCCCCGTCCCACTGCCAGGGAAACCACCACGTGGGCTCCAAGGTGCATCCGTGCCGGCGCTGAGAGCCAGCGGGTGGCCCCAGGGGAGCGTCCCCCCAGCCCAAAACAGCTCCCAGCAGGCAGCAGGGCTTGCTGGAGACACTTGCTCCTGGCCGTCGCTGCAGGGCCGGGGCGATGCCCCCGCGCTGGTTGGCCATTGGGGTGGCTCTGGCAGGGCTTTCCTGGCCCTTGCTGCCCAGCCACAGCCACCTGCTCCAGGCCCAGCCACTTCTGCCCCACGAGCTGTGGCGTTTAAATGGAGGCCTGCCGGCCTGCGGGAGCACATGGGGCACACCAGAGCCCCACCTCCCTGAGCATGGAGGCTGGGGAGCCAGCGCCGCCCCCCACACACGGCACCGGCTGGCATGGGGCCGCATGGCTGTGCTCCGTAACCCAGGGCCCCCAGGGCCTTCCCGCCAAGCTGGGCGCCGCCCCGGGTGCCCTCTGGGGAGCCGGGCGCAGCGCTGGGGAGGGAGGAGACTCTAGGCTGGACAAGCAGAGGAGAGGGTGTGTTGCCGCGGGAGCGTGTGAAGAGCGTGGCCAACCCGCGCCCGCCTCCAGCCCCGCAGCCCTGCCTGGCCAAGGGGGGCCCGAAGGGGACTTCCCACATCCCAGGTGGGAGCCGGCCGAGGCTGAGGAGCTTGTGCCTGATGACCGAGCGGGCTCTGTGCCGCGAACCGGACTAGTAATGCCAGTCAGTGGCGCTGCTGGAGCCACCAGTCGCTTTTCGACCGGGCACTCCAGTGCGATCGCACAAAACTGCAGGCCCAGCCCGGCCCGGCCCGGCCCCTCTCTAAAGCTCCATACCCATCAACTGGCATTTTGGTTGACACCTGGATGCCTGGCAAACCGCCCTCATCCTGCTGCCCCACTGCAGTCAGCCCCCCTTGCACGCCCGTGGGCAGCACCAGGCACACTCCTGGGAGCACCCCCCAGCCACCCATGCCAGGAGGGCTCTCTGCCAGGCTTGGGTTATCATGGCCGTCTGCACCTGGACATGCCAGGACCTGGAGAGCCCCACAGCTCTGCCGCTGGCAGTGCCAGAGGGCCCCCCGAGCTAGCACCAGAGGTCCCTCGCATTTTTTCCATCCGCGGGCAGAAAAATCTTGTTACGTGCCTCAGGGCCTGTGCCACACGCACCACGAGTGGGAGCACAGCCCTGTGTGCTGGGGTCACGCCCTGCGGGGTGCGGCGCAGAGACAACCGGTACCAGGCAGCGTAGTGGGGAGTGGGGCCCGCAGAGAGCTGTGTACTGGGACCATCTCGGTCTCTGGGGCCACCCCACTCCTGCAGGGGACGGGGCTGCGGTGAGCGGGGCCAGCGTGCCAGGGCCAGGCTGTTGTGTGGGACGTAAATCGGCCGAGCTCCTCCCTGGCTCCTGGGAGCCCCTGGCTGCCGCCCCACTGGGGACCTGGCCCACGGTTCTCCTTGGTGGAGTTTGGGAGGCACCCAGTGGTCGCAGGCTGGATTGCAGGAGGCCAGGCCAGAGAGAGCGCAGCTGTGGCTTCTCCTTGGGCAGAGAGAGCTGCATTGCTAGTCCCCCAGGGCCCCGGCCCCGTGGCTGCTGTCGGGGCTGTGGGAGTGACCACGCAAGGCAGGGCACTGAGGGCTGGCAGCGGCTGCACTGCCTGTGAGTCGGCTGGGGCAGGCGCTCCCTGGCTGGGGAGCAGAAGAGCTGGTGGAGAATTTCCCGGGGGCGCACTCGGCGCTTGCTTTTACAGTGTCTGGCCTGGCTCCCACGTGGGCTGGGCCGCTCTAGCCTGCAGGGCTCTGCACAGGTGCGGTGCTCACACCCGCAGGGCCAGGGTTGTGGGGGCACCAGGAGATTCCAGGTGTTCAAACAGCCTTTGCAACCTCACTAGGCCTCCCTACCCCTTCAGCCGCCTGCCCAGCCACCAGCCACCCCCTGTGGAGGGCACAGCCCCGGGGAGTGAGCTGAAGGTGGGGCTGGGTGGCGGTAGGGGGCTGCCAGGGGCCGGGGGGTGTCTGGATCCCACAGCCACAGGCTCTATCGAGTGATCTGCAAAAGGCCACAGGTGCGGTGCTCGGCCCGTGGCTGGCCGAGGGGCTGGACAGCTCTCCCGTGTCCCCTGGCACCTTCCTGCACGGCGGTGCATGGGGCTGGGCAGGGACACGCTGTGCCACGGTCAGACTGCCAGGTGGGGGCGTCTGCCAGAGCCCCTCTGGACCCTGTGGCTGCAGCACAGCACCACGCCGGGAGGCAGCAGCTGGAGTGCCCGCCTTCCCCTCCCTATGGCCTGTGAGTCCCAGGGGCCGTGGGCCCAGCCCAGCCCTGACAGAGCTGGCACTGCAGCCTGGCCCGTGGGAATGCCCAGGGCCAGCGAGAGGCAAAGCCCTCACTCAGGCCAGGCGCGAAGGCCTGTGGGTGGGTTGTGAGGGGCCGGCCAGGGCTTGGCTGTCAGGCTGGGGCGTGACGACGGGGTCGGGCGGATCCGAGCAGCCGAGGTGGCGAGCTAGGAGCAGGCATGGGGCTCTGGAGGGGCGCTGGGAGGCGGGGGGAGGAAGAGGCCTACGTTAGAGCAGGGCGGATCAGGAGCCAGCAGCAGCGCGCCCCCAGCCGGGCACAGCGTGCTGGCTGCTGGGCTCCTCGCGCCGGCTGGGGTGTGACTCCGAATAAGGCTGAGGTCACCTGGAAGCCAGGGCTCTGCCTTGCAGCCCGGGCCAGGAGCACAGGGCATCCTCTCCTAGCACGCAGGCAACCTGCTCGCACACACGGTGAACTGCCCAGGGCATCTGAGAGCTGGAGGGAACTGCGCGCTGCCCCTTGTGCCTCAGCCCCAGGCCTGGCAGTCGTCCCCCGGCACGGTGACCAAGATCTTGCACGCCAGCAGCTCGGGAGGAAAGTCGGTGAGTGGAGCCGGTCGCTGGCTGCAGGACGCTGCCCCTGTTCCATCGGGGCTGGAGGTCCCACGTGGCTGTTTGCCGCTCTGCGTACGCCCCGCAGTCCGTCTCTTCATCCTCAGGCAGTGTGATGGGGTTCAGGGGTCCCCAGGCTCTGCACCCTGTCCGCAGGCAGGAGAGCCTCTCACTCAGCAGGAGAACAGCGGGTTTATTAGCCGACAGGACACAGCATCGTACAGAGGAGTCAGTACAGCAGGCAGAGACAGCCAGTCCAATCCATGCTGGGGAGAGGAGGCCCCTCGGGGCCCCCAGAGCTGGGGCCTGGCCCCCTCCTTTGTCTCTCTCTCCCAGCCCAGACTCACTGCTTCCAACTCCCAGTTCCAATTCAAACCCCTCAGGCTCCACCTCCTCCTTTGTCTGCAGTACAAAGGTGTTACCTGGTTGTCAGGGTTACCCTCAGCAGGAGCCTCACACCCTTTGTGAGCCACACACACACACACAGGTATCCCCCACTCCATCACATCTCTCCCCGCTTCCAGACCGAACTGAGCGGGGTCACTCAGCCAGTGACCTGGGGAAGTTCGGGGCCCTCCCCTTGTGATTGGGCATCGGCTGTACCCTCCGTGCTCCCCTTGATGTGCACCACCTCCATGTCATAATCCTGCTGGGGGAGGCTCCAACTCAGGAGCTTGGCATTGGCCTTTTTTATGTGATGCAGCCGGACAAGTCCCTTTAGTTTCCTTAGGTTGGTTGGTTTTCCTGCCTCTGTCTTTGGTTCATTAGCCACGTTCTTAAGTCGGGCAGGCAGAGCCCACACAGATGCTGCAGCACCAACAGATTAAATAGTTTTTTCTGGTTTTGGCCCTGCCCTGTTTGACCACCAGCCCATACAGCTGCGCCGGCCAATGGTTGGAATTTAGTTACAGTTTAGTAAAAGAAGGTACAAATGCTTCCACCCTTGGCATTTAACCAGACCACCAAAATGGTTGTGTGCCTCAGTTTTCCCTTTCATGCCCCACAATAGGTTTGGAATGTTCCTCCTCATGTGAGAGGTTGCAAGACTAGTTCAAGGGAACAATGGTGACATTTTAGAGTTACAGACTTCTTTAACGTACAATTTATGCTTTTACATTAATGTTGTTATGTTAAATGGCTCTTTCCAAACATTTAGTACATGGTACAATTTTACAGCTTTTGGTAGCAGCACCCCTTGGTTACAGCAGTCAGCGTGAGTAACAGAACAAACCCATTGCAACTGTACATTTACGTTGCTCTTTGGTAGACCACAACCTTTGTGCAACATCCTTGAGAATTTGGTATTTTGGGGATAAATGGCTGAGGCCTTTCTTAGCACCCTTAAGTTTTAATCTTTTTCCTTGCCCCCTGGGGTGGAAATCTGATCTCTCTGGCTGTGCCCTCCCTTCTAACAAGAGCTGGGCCATTGATAATCTTAGGGAGACTTTCCCCTTCCAGCCAGCCTGGAAATTTGCAAACCAAACTGCTTTTTGAAAGTTGTTTTGTGAGTTCCAGATGCAGAATCCACATGAAGGAATTCTTGTTTATTTCTTACTGGCCCACCAGGCCCACAGCAACTTTGTTTTTCCACCTCCAACTACTGCCTCCCCATGGAATCAGAAGTTGAATCCAGTATGAGAATATAAGTGTTTTTACCATTTGGAGATGGGGAATTGCTGGTGCTCTCCTGCATCCTACAGAGACTGACTGTGCAGCTGTTTTACTTGGTCCTTACAGGGCTGCTCACATTCCCTGATAGTTTTCACTTTACTTGCACCAACTTCCAATTTCTGAGAAACTTTTACACTGCCTGCTTTGGACCCTTTCAGAGCACAGCCAGTGGTTTCACACTCAGGCAGGTTCTGGCCATTAGGAGCTGAAACAAACTTCTCCCCAGGCAAAGGGCTGCTCTGGCTCTTACAGACAAGCACCTTTCCTGTTCACTCTTCTTCACCTTACTCCCATTTTCTGCAGTTCCCACAGATGGGTTAGGAAAAGTTTCAGGGAAATTCTTTTCCTCAAGAGCTCCCCCAGACAACAATTCACCCCTGTCTGCCTCCACGGGGGCACTGCTCCCTTGAGCCACAACCAGCTTCTGGGGTTCACCTACACCCAGGATCACTTCTGGCCCATTAGGCAGATTCCTACGTAATCCCCCTCCAGGCAGACAGCCAGTACCACCGGACAGAAGGTTAGGATCCCTTTCCTCCCTTCTGCTACCAGCTCCTTTATCTTCATTAGTCAGCGTAACTCCATTGCCCATCTGTTCTTGTGTCCTGGCGAGAGGATGACTCTGGTAGGACAGAGTCCTCTCACCCCCTCCCAATAACACCTCAGCATCAGGCAAAGAACAAGTACCAGAATTGTCTGGTCTCTGGGATTCCCTGATGATACTAACAGGATCAGACCAAGTTAAAGCATCATTCCCCCTGAGAGACACAGAGGCAGGCCCACTTCCCATCTGGGCTTCAGCTGCCCTCAGATCCAGCTTTGGGATCTTGGCCCCATCTTGAGCCCCCACAGGCTCAGGCAAAGGATTCACTTCCCCAGAAGCAGAAGCCCTTTTCTTGCACCAAAGACCAGTGTCGTTAGCAGGGATATCACTGCCCATCCCAGAGCCATTCCCTCTGCTCCAGCCCCCATGGCTGGATTCAGAGACACACCTGGAATGCTCTTTCCTGGTGGTTCCTTCTCCAGCCACCCCAGGCTGGGGAATCTTCCTCAGACAATGGGCTAGTTTCCTCATTCGCACCTTTCCAAATGCAGGCTCTGCTCTCTCCCCAGCCCTCAGCTCCGCCACTGCACATCCACGCTGCCTTGTCCAGCTTCTTTAATCTCGATTCAGTTTCCAAGTGCTGCCACTTCACAGCGGAGTTGCTCAGCGTGGTTGCAGGCTCTCAGGCTGATGCCCTCTTGTGATGGGGTTCAGGGGTACCCCTGCACTGCACCCCGCCCGCTGGCAGGAGTGACTCTCACTCAGCAGGTACAACAGCAGGTTTATTAGGCAACAGATGTCCAGTTTCTCACAGAAGCAACAGCATAGCAGCCAGAGACAGTCCTTCCAACCTGTCCCGGGGGGAAGACCCCGAGGGGTGCCCCTCTGGGGTGTAGCTTTCCCCCTCCTCAGGCTGGCTGCCTTCCAGCTCTCCTTTTTCCTCCCTCTAACTGCCGCCCCCCCCCCCCCCCGATTCAAAACCCAGCTCAGCTCCTCCCTGCTCTTTGTTTAGGCAGAGGTGTTATCTGCCAGTTGTAGCCCCAGGGTCATCCTTAGCCACTGGGAGCTGCTGCTTGCCTCAGACATCCAGCCTGACTCACACATGCACCCCCCCACACTCCATCACATCTCTTCCAGACCGCACTGAGCGGGGTCACTTAGCCAGTGACCTGGGGAAGTTCGGGGCCCTCCCTGCGTGACAGGGCATCGGCTATGGTGTTGTTGTTCCCCTTGACGTGGACCACCTCCATGTCGTAGTCCTGCAGGAGCAGACTCCACCGCAGGAGCTTGGCGTTGGCCCCTTTCATGTGATGCAGCCAGGTCAGGGGTGAGTGATCGCTGTACACGGTGAAACGCCGTCCAAACAGGTACGGCTGCAGCTTCCCCAGCGCCCACACCATGGCCAGACATTCCTTCTCTATGGCTGCGTAGTTCTGCTCCCGGGGCAGCAGCTTCTTACTCAGGTACACGATGGGGTGTTTCTCCCCTTTGTCAGTCACCTGCATTAGCACCGCCCCCAGCCCCACGTCTGAGGCATCGGTGAACACCAGGAAGGGCTTGTTGAAGTCTGGATTTGCCAGCACTGGGGCCCTGACCAGAGCCTCCTTCAGCGCGCAGAGGGCCTCTTGGCACTGCTCAGTCCAGACCACCTTGTCAGGCTTTCCCTTTTCACACAGCTCCGTGAGGGGGGCTGCGATGGAGCTAAAGTGGGGCACAAACCTCCGGTAGTACCCCGCCATCCCAATGAAGGCCTGGACCTGCTTCTTAGTCTGGGGTATGGGCCAATCTCTGACAGCCTCCACTTTAGCTGGCTCTGGCTTTAAGCAGCCGCTGCCCACCTTGTGGCCCAGGTAGGTCACCTCAGCCATTCCCACCTTGCACTTCCCTGCCTTGATAGTCAGACCGGCCTTCTGGAGTCGGTCCAGCACCTGCTTGAGTTGGGACACATGGTCCTCCCACGTCTGGCTGAAGATGCAAATGTCGTCCATGTAAGCCAGGGCAAAGCTCTCCATCCCTTTCAGTAGCTGGTCCACCAGACGCTGGAAGGTAGCGGGTGCCCCCTTGAGGCCGAAGGGAAGGACCAAGAACTCGTAGAGCCCCACAGGGGTGATGAAAGCCGACTTCAGCCGGGCATCTTGGTCTAATGGCACTTGCCAGTACCCCTTGGTGAGGTCTATGGTGGTGAGGTAACGGGCTCCCCCCAGCTTGTCTAAAAGGTCATCAGGCCTGGGCATGGGGTAGGCGTCCGAGACAGTGATGGCGTTAAGCTTGCGATAGTCCACACAAAACCGAACAGACCCATCTTTTTTAGGGACTAACACCACGGGAGAGGCCCAGGGGCTGGACGAGGGTTGGATCACCCCCAGAGCCAGCATGTCTTCAACCTCCCGCTCTATGTCCTGAGCCGTCCTCCCTGTGGCTCTGAATGGCACACACTTGATAGGGGCGTGGGTGCCTGTCTCTATTCGGTGGACAGCCAGGTCAGTGCGTCCGGGTCTGTCCGAGAACAGCTGTTGATGCAAATGCAGCACCTCCTTGATCTCCGTCTGCTGGGCAGGGGTCAGCTGGTCTGAGAGGGGAATAGACTCCAGCAAGGAGCCGGCTTCAGTCCTTGTGAGTAAATTCACCAAGGGATCATCCCCCTGCCCCTCCCAGTGTCTGCACACGGCCAGCACCAAGTTCTCTCTGTCCCAGTAAGGTTTCATCATGTTCACATGATAGACCCGGTGGCTGTGGGCCCGGTTCGACAGTTCCACCACATAATTTACGTTATTTAGCTGTTTGACGACCTTGAAGGGCCCATCC
The DNA here is from genome assembly GCF_033958435.1 of Carettochelys insculpta. Taxonomy (NCBI): domain Eukaryota; kingdom Metazoa; phylum Chordata; order Testudines; family Carettochelyidae; genus Carettochelys; species Carettochelys insculpta. The sequence goes on from NC_134151.1 coordinate 1,124,559, forward strand.
CAGGCCGCTTGCAGCTTGTTCCGCCGCACAGGTATAAGGACCATCACTTGATCCCCGGTGGCATAGGCTTGGGCCCTGGCGTTACGGTTATACCAGACCTTTTGCTTCCTTTGGGCCATGGAGAGGTTCTTCCTGGCCAGGCCCATGAGCTCGGTGAGTTTTTCCCGGAAGGTCAGTACATACTGTACCACTGACTCCCCTTTAGGAGAGGCCGTCCCCTCCCACTTTTCTCTGAGCAAGTTCAGGGGTTCCCGTACCCTCCTTCCATACAGCAGCTCAAACGGGGAGAACCCCGTGGATTTCTGGGGCACCTTCCTGTATGCAAACAGCAGGTGGGGTAAGTACTTGTCCCAGTTATGGGGGTATTGATTTATGAAGGTTCTCAGCATCTGCTTCAGAGTCCCATTGAACCTCTCCACCAGCCCATTGGTCTGCGGGTGGTAGGCTGTGGCCCAGGTGTGCCGGACCCCACACTTGTTCCACAAGCTTTGCAGTAGGGCCGACATGAAGTTGGACCCCTGATTTGTGAGGACCTCCTTGGGGAACCCCACTCTGCTGAAAATGGACAGCAGTGCATCTGCCACGGTGTTAGCGTTGATAGAGGTCAAGGCCACTGCTTCTGGGTATTGCGTGGCAAAATTTACCACTACCAAAATATATTTCTTCCCCGAACGCGTTGCCTTGCTGAAGGGGCCCACTATGTTTATAGCCACTTTTTGGAAAGGCTCCTCTATGATGGGCAGTGGCCTCAAGGCAGCTTTCCCCTTGTCCCGGCTCTTCCCCACCCTCTGGCAGGGATCGCAGGACAGGCAATACAGACGGACAGCTGCAAAGATCCCTGGCCAGAAAAAGTTTTGTAACAACCTTCTTCTGGTGCGGTGGATCCCCTGGTGTCCTGCGAGCGGGACATCATGGGCTAGGTACAGCAGCCTGCGCCGGTACTTTTGGGGAACCACCAGTTGCCTCTGGACCTTCCATGGCTCCGCTTTGCGTCTGGGAGCCCATTCCCGGTACAGGAATCCCTTTTCCCACAGGAATCTTTCCCTGCAGCCCTCCCCCAGCTGTGGAGCTGGGCTGAGACTGGCCAGTTCCCTCAGCTTCTGCAAGGAGGGGTCTCTCTGCTGCTTTGCCTGGAATTTTTCCGCTCGGGCAGGGGCGGATGCTACTTTCCCATCTCTGCCTGGCTCCAGCACCCCTGGCCTGTGAGATCTGGTTTTTGGGGGCCTCCTTTCTCTCAGGGTTGGCCCCTGTGGCTTTGGCTGGGCCTGTACCCCTGAATTTGGGGAGCGCACCCCTCGTTTTCTTTGGCTACAGGTCAGGACCAGGGCACGAGGGCGTTCACCTTGCCAGTTCTTCAGGTCAGCCCCCATCAGTACATCTGCCGGCAAATGGCTGTGCACGCCCACTTCCTTGGGGCCTTTCTTCTTCCCCCATTTCAGGTGTACCCTCGCCATGGGCACCTTGAAAGGGGTCCCATCAATTCCTGTTATCGTCAGGTGGGAATTGGGTATTATGCAGCCCGGTGCCACCACCCCGGGTCGGGCCAGCGTCACGTCAGCACCTGTGTCCCAGAACCCCGTGACCTTTTTCCCGTTTACCTCGAGGGGTTTGAGACACTTGCTCCACAGAGGCATTGCCGCCCCCACTCTGTAAACTGGCCTCTGAGCATTTGGTCCCCCTGAGGAGCTGGTCTGTGGGGCGGATTTGGCCCAATCCGAGTGCCCATTGTCAGCACCACCCACCTTGGCCGCCAGCCCCTCTGACTTCTGGGACCCCACCCAGTTGACTCCATGACTCCCCGGCCTGCTCAACCTGTCTGGGAGCCTGGGGCACTGGGCTGCTCTATGCCCCTTTCGCCCACAGCGATAACAGCCTGGGTCTTGTTGTGTCCCTTGGGCCGGCTGCTTTGTCCGGGCTCTGTTTGGCTCTTTGGGGGGTGGGTGGCTGGCCCCTCTTTCCTGGGCTTGCCCAAGAGGTGGTCCCCTCTGTTGTACAGTTAGGGACCGGTCTCTCTGAGATTTTCGGTTTCTCCAGGACTTCCTTTCCCTCCGGGACTCCCTCTCTCTCCGAGACTCCCTCTCTTTGTGGGGCTCACTTTTAAACCTGGCCCGGCTGTTTGTGAAGTCATCTGCCAGTTTTCCTGCATCATGTGAGTCCCCCGGCTTCCGGTCCACGAGCCACACCCTCAGGTCAGGTGCGCACATCTTGTAGAATTGCTCCACTACCGCCAGCTCGATCAGGTCCTTTACGGACTGGACTTCCATTCCGAACGCCCACTTCTGGTAGTATTGCTTCAGGCGGGCAGTTGTATCTACATGGTTTTCCTCTGGCCTCTTCTGCGCCTCCTGGAACTTTTTTTTGTACATCTTTGGAGTTAGCCCGAACTTATGCAGCAGGGCCTGTTTGAACCGTTCATAGTCCCCAGGCTGCAGCCCCACCAGCTGGCTGAGCACCGCTGTGCCCTTCTGGCCCAGCAAGGGGGTGAGGTGCCGGAGCCACTCATCTGGGGGAACCTCATGCAACTCACAGGCTCGCTCAAAGGCGGTAATGAACTCGTCCATGTCCCCTGTGTCCTGACACTGGGCCAGCACACGCGTCTTCAAGTGACTGGCCACCCCGATCCGTCTGGCCCTCTCCCCGCTTACCGCAGCTGGGGTCTTTTGGCGTTTTGCCTCTGCCATGGTTCGCTCATGCTCCCGCTCTCGCTCTCTCTCCTCACGCTCTCTTTCTCGTTCCTGGCGCTCGTGCTCACGCTCTCTTTCTCGTTCCTGGCGCTCGTGCTCACGCTTTCTCTCCCGTTCCTGGTGCTCCAGTTCCCTTAATTTCACTTCGAGCTCCAGCCGTTGCAGCTCTGCGGCAGGGGACTCTGCCCGCGATGGACCACCGCTAGCTGAGCGCGACCTGGCGGGCACCGCGTCTGTCTGACGGCGTCGAGCCCCTGCTCCTGTCGGAGAGTCCGAAACGCTTCCCGAGGTGGACCGGCCACTTTCTGTCGGGACAGGCTCTGCCCCCCCGGATCGGTCATTCTCTTCCAGCTGTGCCATCAGCTGGGCCTTGGTCGCCTTCCCTACGGTCAGGCCCCTCTCTCTGCACAGCCCCGCTAGCTCTGCCTTCAGGAGTCGGGTATAATCCATCTCCCCACTGTCTCCCGGGGTATCCACTCACCAGCAGCAGCTGCAGGAATGGCTCTGTTCCCACTCTGGCTCTTGTGAGACTCCTTCCTTCTCTGGTGCTCAGTCAGCCACTGCTGGGAGCTCATCCGTGGGTGCAGTGCATCCCACTTCTGACACCAGTGTGATGGGGTTCAGGGGTCCCCCTGCACTGCACCCCGTCCGCTGGCAGGAGAGACTCTTACTTAGCAGGTACAACAGCAGGTTTATTAGGCAACAGATGTCCAGTTTCTCACAGAAGCAACAGCCTAGCAGCCAGAGACAGTCCTTCCAACCTGTCCTGGGGGGAAGACCCCGAAGGGTGTCCCTCTGGGGTGTAGCTTCCCCCTCCTCAGGCTGGCTGCCTTCCAGCTCTCCCTTTTCCTCGCCTCTAACTGCCGCCCCCGATTCAAAACCCAGCTTAGCTTCTCCCTGCTCTTTGTTCAGGCAGAGGTGTTATCTGCCAGTTGTAGCCCCAGGGTCATCCTTAGCCACTGGGAGCTGCTGCTTGCCTCGGACATCCAGCCTGACTCACACATGCACCCCCCCCACTCCATCACAGATGGGTAAACAGAGGCGAGACAATAGAGACAGATTATGCCTGGCTATGGGTGATGTTCACAATGCAACTAGGCAGTTTCAGTGTTTTGGGTATCAATAGGATCCGTTACTAGAATTGGTCTGACAATGACTCATTTGGGAGTGAGCAGGCCTGGGTTCATTAGCATCTGGAGCAGAGATTTCCCATCAGTCTCTGCTTCCGGTATCCCCCAGTTCAGTGCGGTTCCCGCTTTGGAAGAGCTGCTCTCCATTCTGTATGCCAATGGAGAGGTCTTTCTGCTCCACCTTCACTGCGGATGAGGCTGGGATATTTCCTCAGTCCAATCACTCTTGTTGGTGGCATTCAGGTGTGCCCACCCCTGCTACCTTCCATGCTTGTCCTTGAGTCAAACGGAGGCCTGGGGGAAGGGGATTTGTTTTCCAGGAGTCTCACTGCCTGGCTGCCCAAGGGCACAGGGCTGACAGGTGGTTATACTCTGGTTCTCCAAAGACACGGAGCTGGTAAGTAACAACCCCCCAGTTCTCATGCCAAGGTCATGAATTCAACTGGTAAGTAAGATTGGTCCCAGGTGTGACCCTGCTCGTAGTCTCTCTTGCAGCCTGGCAGTTCACCTCTCAGTATGACCTGCTCTAGTCTCCCCTTCAACCAGTTCCTTATACCCATTTCAGTTCTTGTCTCAGGCCCCATCTTTCCCAATGCAACTGGTAACTTCCTAGGCGGGACTGTATGAAGTGCCTTATGGAGATCAGGTCGATCAGCTCTCCTGCATTTTCGTTGTCTAAAAAATCAGGTAGCATCTGTCTCCAGGAGGGAGGTCAAGTAGATCTGGCAGGAACTGTTTGACATACCAATGTCCTGGTTACTGTTCATCTCAGCTCCCTCCTCTTTCAAAGGGTTTCCAAGTCCATGAACCCGACTGTGGGCAAACTAACAGGCCAGTGGTTTCCTGGATTGCTTTATTTCCCTTTTCTGACAAATAGAAACTCTGCGAGCAGCTTCCAGTCGTCGGGCACAACCCCCAGCTTACAGCTTCCTTACTAGCTCCTTGCTTGTGCGTATGGTTGTAAATGTCCAGCAGTGCCCTGTGTGGCTTCCCCTGTGGGGTGGTACCTAACAAATGGGGAATGGGGTGGAGGTGGTGGGTTGCTTTTCCCACACTGCCACAGGTTCTTTCAGAGTATTTGAGTGGCCTGTTCTGGGATACAACCCACTTCTCTGGTGGTGAAGGTGGTCCTGAGTTTGCCAAGATGGGTGGGAGCTCCCTAGCAGCAGGTGACAGATTTCTTGGTGTGCAGGTGATGGTTGCTGGCTCCTGAAGGTGGGTGGTTTCTTGTGTACAGATGTTTGTTGGAGTCCATTGCTGAAGCTGACTTCAGTGTTCAGCACACAGATGTTGGTGCAGGCATGTTTTCGGGGGAATTTAATGGGTTGGGGAGGGCTGCTGCAGTTGTGGAGGAAATCTGAGGGATGCTAGGCCCCCCCCCAGCGGTGGATGAAAACCTCATTGACGTCTCTCAGTTATGTCATTGGCTTCCTGATGTGCCTGTCCAGAAGTCCTTCCTGGAGGTGGCTGTGCAGAGGTTGGCGTACAGGGGTCCAGCCCTGCACCCAGGGCTGCTTCCAGTCTGGAAGAGGAGTTTCCTGTTGAATGTGAAGTTGCTCTGGGGGAGGCAGTAATGGCAATGGGGCTCAGGCTGGCCGAGGTCCTGCAGAGAAGAGCATAAGAACAGGTATGTGGGATCAGCCCAGCCCAGCGTCCTGGCGGCCGATGGCGACCAATGCCCAGTGCCCAGAGGGAATCAGCGAGTGATTCCTTGCCAGTCACCCACTTCCAGCTTCTGGCAAACACAGGCCAAGGACACCCTCCCTGCCCAGCCTGGCTCACAGCCATAGGTGCCAACTTCCCCTCTAGCTGGGACCTCCCCTCTGCCCCAGCCAGCAGCAGATCTTACTTCATCCATGTGCAGTAGTGGCGCCCGCCTGGGCCCTGCTTCCCTGATGCGGTTACTCGGCTGCAGGCCGCAGATCAGTCCAACACTCCTGGATGGCAGAGACCCAACAGGTGTGCCCAGCTGTGCCCATGACTTTGGGGCCTGCCCCATGTTGGGGGCTGGTAATTCTATCAAAACTAATAAAAAAAGTTTTTCTTCACACAGCGCACAGTCAACCTGTGGAACTCTTTGCCAGGGGACGCTGTGAAGGCCAGGACTCTAACGGAGTTTTAAAAAGAGCTCGATAAATATTTGGAGGTTAGGTCCGTAGATGGCTATCAGCAAGGGGTAAGGGATGGTGACTAGCCTTTTGTCGAAGGCGGGAGATGGATGGCAGGAGACAAATTGCTTGACCATTGTCTTCGGTTCACCTCCTCTGGGGCACCCGGCATTGGCTGCTGTCGGCAGACAGGATACTGGGCTGGATGGACCTTTGGTCTGACCCAGTCTGGCCTTTCTTATGTTCTTATGTGCCGCTTGCACCAGCTGTGTTCTCGTCTGGAGCTCTGTCCTTCCCTCCCAGGGGCAGGGACTTGGCACCACAGGGCTGGCATCTCGAAGGCACCTTCCACCCTGTCACATTCACTGGGTGTGTCTGAGAGGGCCGGGTTAATCAGCTGGGCCCCCGTGTGCCGGGCTCGGCCGGCTGGGCCCAGCAGCACCCCCCAGCCGGGCCCCCGTGTGCCGGGCTCGGCCGGCTGGGCCCAGCAGCACCCCCCAGCTGGGCCCTCTTGCGGCCCAGGTCCAGCACCTCCATATGCCCATTGCCACAGTAGAGTTGTTCTGGTGCACCCACAGGCTGAGCAGGCCCCCCCGGCTCTGGGGCTGCCGGGCAGGGTTTCCCATCTGTGCACAGCAGTCCCCGGAGGGCGGGGGCAGGGAGCTGTTCTGTGGGGGCTGGACATTGTTTTGCGGGGGGCAGGTATCTGCTGGGGGCCAGCACTCGTGGCAGGTGAGGGGAGGGTCCCCAGATGTGGCCGTGCAGCAGGTGAGGTGCAGAGCTTGGCGGGAAGCCAGGAGGCTCCGGGTGGCTGGGGGAGGGCAGGTGATGGGGAGCTGCAGAGGGTGCGCCCCACGTTCTCAGCTGAGAGATCCAGGAAGCTTGGGGCAGGTGGACAAATGGAACTGTTCTCAGCACCTTTCTGGCTGAGCTCTGCTACGCCCACTCCACTCCTCCGAGGACCTCCATCGGGCTGCAGGGCTGGCCATGCCGGGGGGCAGTCAGGGTCTGGCTGGGGGGGGGGGGGGGGCTGGCCATGCCGGGGGGCAGTCAGGGTCTGGCTGGGGGGCGGGGGGCTGGCCATGCCGGGGGGCAGTCAGGGTCTGGCTGGCAGGGGGTGGGGGCTGGCCATGCCGGGGGGCAGTCAGGGTCTGGCTGGCGGGGGGTGGAGGCTGGCCATGCCGGGGGGCAGTCAAGGTCTGGCTGGGGTGGGGGTGGCCATGCCAGTGGGCAGTCAGGGTCTGGGGGGGGGGGGGGCTGGACATGCGAGGGGGCAGTCAGGGTCCGGCTGCGGGGGGGCTGGCCATGCCGGGGGGCAGTCAGGGGCTGGCCGGGGGTGGGGGCTGGACATGCGAGGGGGACGGTCAGGGTCTGGCCGGGGGTGGGGGCTGGCCATGCCGGGGGGGGCGGTCAGGGTATGGCCGGGGGCGGGGGCTGGCCATGCCGGGGGGGGCGGTCAGGGTATGGCCGGGGGCGGGGGCTGGACATGCAAGGGGGGCGGTCAGGGCCTGGCCTGGGGGGGAGGGGGGCTGGACATGGGGGGGGGCAGTCAGGGCCTGGCTGGGGGGGGTGTGATGGAGTGGGGGATACCTGTGTGTGTGTGTGGCTCACAGAGGGTGTGGGGCTCCTGCTGAGGGTAACCTTGATGACCAGGTAACACCTTTGTACTGCAGACAAAGGAGGAGGTGGAGCCTGAGGGGTTTGAATTGGAACTGGGAGTTGGGAAGCAGTTAGTCTGGGCTGAGGGGGAGAGAGAGACCAAGGAGGGGGCCAGGCCCCGGCTCTGGGGGCCCCTCGGGGCCTCCTCTCCCCAACATGGATGGGACTGGCTGTCTCTGCCTGCTGTACTGACTCCTCTATACGATGCTGTGTCCTGTCAGCTAATAAACCCGCTGTTCTCCTGCTGAGTAAGAGACTCTCCTGCCTGCGGACGGGGTGCAGAGCTTGGGGGACCCCAGAACCCCATCACAGGGGGGGCTGGCCATGCGAGGGTGGCGGTCAGCGTCTGGCCAGGGGCGGGGGCTGGACACGCAAGGGGGGCGGTCAGGGCCTGGCCTGGGGGGGAGGGGGGGCTGGACATGGGGAGGGCAGTCAGGGCCTGGCTGGGGGAGGGTGCTGGACATGCGAGTGGGGCAGTCAGGGCCTGGCTGGGAGAGGCTGCCCCCCTGCACATCCAACCCCCCCCATCCAGGCCTGACTGCCCCCCACACACGTCCAGTCCCCACACACGTCCAGCCCCTCCAGCCAGGCCCTGACTGCCGCCCCACACACGTCCAGCCCCTGTGCACCTCCAGCCCCCTCCAGCCAGGCCCTGACTGCCCCCCTGCACATCCAGCACCCCCGCACGTCCAGCCCCCCCAGCCAGGCCCCAACTGCCCCCCCCGCATGTCCATCCCCCCCAGCCAGGGCCTGACTGCCCCCCATCACACATCCAACCCCCCCAGCCAGGCTCTGACAGCCCCCCCTGCAAGTCCAGCCCCCCCACACGTTCAGCCCCCCCAGCCAGGCCCCGACTGCTCCCCCCGCACATCCAGCCCCCCCCAGCCAGGCCCCGACTGCTCCCCCCGCACATCCAGCCCCCCCCAGCCAGGCCCCGACTGCTACCCCCCGCACATCCAGCCCCCCACAGCCAGGCCCTGACCGCCCCCCCCGCCCCCCGCACATCCAGCCCCGCCAGCCAGGCCCTGACTGCTTGCCTCCCAGCCTTTCAGGTTATTAACAGAATGGCCCACTAATGGAGCCTCACACTCTAATGGAGTCTGTGCTCACGAAAGCTCATGCTCAAAACTTTTCTACTTAACTCCTCTACTTAAGATACACTGATGACATCTTTATGATTTGGACCCATGGGACAGAGGCTCTAGAAGAATTCCACAGAGACTTTAACAATCTACACCCCACCATCAACTTATGCCTCAATTACTCCACGCGAGAGAGACATTTCCTGGACACTACAGTACTAATCAAGGATGGCCTGATCGGTACCACACTGTACCGAAAACCTACTGATCGCTATACTTACCTACACCCTTCTAGCTTCCATCCTGCACACGTGACTAGATCCATTGTTTACTGTCAAGCTCTTAGGTACAATCGCATTTGCTCTGATCCCACTGACAGAGACCAAAAACTACAAGAACTTTACCAAATATTCATAACCCTGAATTACCCACCAGGAGAAGTAAAAAAACAAATCGACAGGGCCAGACGCATACCCAGAGACCAGCTACTCCAAGATCGGCCCAAAAAAGCCAAGAACAGAGCACCACTGGTCATCACTTACAGCCCCCAACTCAGACCACTGCAACGAATTATTAAAGACCTACAACCTATTCTTAATCAGGATGCTACACTCCAGAAGGCCCTGGGTGACATGCCTGTTCTCTCCTACAGACAACCTCTCAACCTTATGAGGATTCTCATCAACAGCCACAGTCCATACCACAGGAACACCAGTCCTGGAACCTTTCCCTGCAACAAAGCCCGCTGCCAGCTTTGTCCACATATCTTCTCTGGAAATACCATCACTGGACCTAACCAGGTTACTCACAGAATCACGCGCACTTTCTCATGCTCCTCTACTAACATCACATATGCCATCATGTGCCAACAATGCCCAGATGCTTTGTATATTGGACAGACTTCTAACTCCCTTAGACAAAGGGTCAACAGGCACAAAACAGACATCAAAACACTCCAGATCCACAAACCAGTTAGTCACCATTTTAATGGAATGGGGCATTCTGTCAGTGACCTCAAGGTGTGTGTGTTACTGAAGAGAAATTATCGCTCCTTTGTAGAAAGAGAAACAGAAGAATTGACATTTATATTCAAATTCAGAACATTAACACATGGTTTAAATCGTGATGGGAACTTTCTGAGTCACTATAGGGGCTCATCTGCATACTCAACTCAATCTAATTCTTGATCTTCCCCCTCACCCCTCCACTCTCTGATTTGCTCACCTTGATTATCTCTTTCTGATTTGTCCTCCTTGCTTACTGTTTTTGGTTCTCTATGTCTTAAATATTGAGTCTGTTCTGGTCTGGCTATGGTCTGAAGAAGTGGGTCTGTCCCACGAAAGCTCACCTAATTAACTATTTTCTAGTCTTTAAAGTGCTACTTGACTGCTTTTTGTTTTGATAGTGTATAGACTAGCACGGCTTACTCTCTGTTACTACTCAAAACTTTTCTGTTAGTCTATGAGGTGCCACAGGACCCTTCGTTGCTGTCACACTTTAATGGAGTGGGCCATTCTGTTAATGACTGGAAAGTCTGCGCAAGAGGAATTTTCACAGCTGTTTGGAAAGAGGCTGCTGATCTCTTTTGTATTCAAATTCGACACATTAACACGTGGTTTGAGCCGGGATGGGAATTTTCTAGCTCATTATAGGGGCTCTTTTGCATCCTTGGCTTTATCTAATTCGTGATGCCCCCACCCCTTCTGCCCCTCCACTCTCTGATTTGCTCACCTTGATAATAATTTTTCTGATTTGCCCTCCTTGCTTACTGTGTTTGGTTCTCTGTGCCTTAAATATTGATTCTGTTCTGGTCTGGCTCTGGGCTGCAGAAGTGGGTCTGGCCCACGAGAGCTCAGCACCTCATAAATTAGTTTGCTAGTCTTTAAAGTGCTCCTGGACTGCTGCTTCGTTTTGATGGCTGTAAGACTGGTTTGACTTGCTCTCCTCCCACTGTTCACAGGCAGACCTACAGATGGGTCAGTCTGTAGTTATTCTGTTAGAATCTACTGAGATGCTGTGGCTCGGCCCTGAGCTGATTGCTGCTACGAGCACCAGTCACAGGCTTTCTCCTACAGCAAACCCACGAGAGAGCAGTGGGCGGATGGACAGCCCGGCCAGCTAGTAGGAGTAGCAGGTGGACGGCAGGTGTGACCGGCAGATGGCCAGTAGGAGGAGCAGCAGACGGACGGTAGACAGCTGGTAGAAGGAGAAGCAGCGGACGGACGACCGGCGGATGGACAGTAGGAGAAGCGGCGGATGGACGGACAGTGTGGCTGGCTGGTAGAAGGAGCAGCAGTGGACGGATGACCGGCGGATGGACAGTAGGAGGAGCAGTGGACGGACGACCGGCGGACGGACAGTAGGAGGACCAGTGGGCGGACAGCAGGCGCATCTGGAGTGGGGCAGCTGGCAGGGTCAAGCAGAACGCCAGACCAGCACAAAGGGGGCAGTGCCTCAGGTTCGGTGAGGGAATGCACCAGGGGGATGTGTCAGGGCCGGCACGGACTGGACAGAGTTGTAAGCGGGGCATTTGACGAGGGGTATGGAGAAAGTTTGGGTGCGTGGACACTGCTCAACCTGATTGAGCTGGGACAGTTACTTGCGGGTTGGTTGTGAACCCTGAGTGTGGGATTTTCCCAAGCTGCCATATGACTTTTCTGTCTCTTTCATTAAAAGTTTCTTCTCTGCACTCACTGTGTGCTGGCGCGTGGGGCAGCGCTGTCTCTCCGAGGCGCCCGGGGGTGTGAATTTCCCAGGCTACCAGTTTTCGAGCCGATTCTGTGTGAGAAGGATGAAAAGGGCCGCCGAGATGTTGAACCCGGCCCTGGTTGCTGCCAACTCCTGCCGGCAGAAGGGTTACACTTGTTTGCACATTAGCTCATTATGTACCTTGCTTCAAGTCTCCCTCTTGGAGCTGCCCTGAGCGGGCAGCTGTGCTGGGGAGAGGATGGGAGGGGAGGGAGGGAGGGAGGGCAGGTATGTCCCAGGGTGCCTGGGGCACAGGCCGGCGCCTGGTGCTGCGTTCACTTGCAGCCTGGTGATTCGTGGCTGGGCTTCCTGTTGTCTAAGCAGGAAGGCGCTTGCGCTTCACTGTGCTGGGCAAAGCACAGTCTGTCTGTCTGTCTATGTGATGGGGTTCAGGGGTCCCCATGCACTGCCCCCCGTCCGCTGGCAGGAGTGACTCTCACTCAGCAGGTACAACAGGAGGTTTATGAGGTGACAGAGGCCCAGTTTCTCACAGAAGCGACAGTACAGCAGTCAGAGACAGTCCTTCCAACCCGTCCTGGGGAGAAGAGCCCAAGGGGCACCCCTCTGGGGTGTAGCTTCCCCCCTTGCCAGGTTGGCTGCCTTCCAGCTCCCTCTCCCCCCAGCCTCTAACTGCCCCCTCCGATTCAAAACCAGCTAGGCTCCTCCCTCCTCTTTGTTCAGGGCAGAGGTGTTATCTGCCAGCCTAGGTTATAGCCCAGGGTCATCCTTAGCTGCTGGGAGCTGCTCTGCCTGTCTCACACACATCCAGCCTGAGTCTCGCATGCACCCCCCACTCCATCACAGTCTGTCTGCCTGTTCAGGCCTCCGGCAGCCTCGGGCAGGGGAGAGGCGAGGATGCGGGTGGTCCCTGGGGAGCAGGGCTGGGGCTGAGTGGGAAGGACTCTCCTGCAGTACGCAGCTGGCCAGGTCTCCTGTCTGGAGTTCCCGCCCAGGCCCAGGCTGGCAAGGAAACAGGAAGCAGTGCTGGGCCCGAGATTAGCCCTGCAGCCGGAAGTGAGGCCAGTCAGGCCAGGTGACATCAGCTGCCTCCTCTGCTTTTGCAGACCTGCCCCGGCCGTCTCCTTCCGCAGCCCCGCCCTGCAGACAATGCTGCCCCCGGCTTCGCTCTGCAGCACATCGGGCTCCCTCAGACAGCCAGTCAAGTGCCTCCCCTCAGCTGACACAGAACCACTCTCCTGTGCTGGCTCCCCTCGGCTGGCACAGAGCCACTCCCCATGGCCCCCCTCGGCTGGCACAGAGCCACTCCCCTGCGCTGGCTCCCCTGGGCTGGCACAGAGCCACTCCCCTGCGCTGGTTCCCCTGGGCTGGCACAGAGCCACTCCCCTGCGCTGGCTCCCCTGGGCTGGCACAGAGCCACTCCCCTGCGCTGGTTCCCCTGGGCTGGCACAGAGCCACTCCCCTGCGCTGGCTCCCCTGGGCTGGCACAGAGCCACTCCCCTGCGCTGGTTCCCCTGGGCTGGCACAGAGCCACTCCCCTGCGCTGGCTCCCCTGGGCTGGCACAGAACCGCTCCCCGTAGCTCCCTGCTGGCTCCTGGCGTTTCTAAGCTTCCGCAGCTTCCACACCAGCCATGGAAACCTGGGCTAGTGAGCGGGGCCATGTGGGGGCCTTCTCCCCTCTGTGGGCCACACATTGTGGGACCCAAGACGCATGGGTGGTGGGTGACGACCCAGGCAGGGAAGGCAAGCCCCAACCCTGCCCCTTCAGTAACCTTCCACACCCGCCCCCACAAGAAGCCAAGCCCTGCCCGACCCCAGCCTGAGCCTTCCTGGCCACCTGGGTGCTGGGGAGCCAAGCTGCCATGCCGTGGCCCCAGCCCTCCTCGGTGGCCAGGGTGGGTAGGCAGTTTTGGGAAGGCCAGGCCAGCGCCCATGCCAAGAGTGTCTCCTGGGACAGGGCAGCTTTGCATGTGGAGGGAGAAGCTCAGAGGCACCGTTGGTGGGGAATCAGTGAAGAGCCGCGGTGATGTCACTCCCCTGCCCTGAATAACAACTCTCCTCACAGGCATGGCCCAGACCTGTGAGCAGCACACACAGACTCAGGGCATCTTCCACTTTCCTCAGCCACGGCACGCGGGCCCCCCGGCTCCCCCAGCACGTCTGGGGCCACCGGATACATGGAGCCACAAAACAGCCTCCATCTCCAGTACGAGAGTCCGGTCACCTGACACCACCCCCCACCCCTCTGCTCCCGGCGCACGTCTCCTGCCAGGGCGCAGCATGGGAGCAGAGCGCAGAAACAGCTGCACCCCAGCATCTGGGCCCTGCAGTGATCAGTGATGGAGAGATGGGATACGGGGGGCAGGGGGCGGGGGGATGAGTGATAGAGAGACGGCGGGGAGGGCTAGATAGATAATGACAATTCTGTCTTGTGAAACTCAGGAAGGTTCATGCTGGACCAAAGCTAAACCCCTTTGCATGCTGCCCCCAAACTACTGAGCATGGGACAAAGCCGGTCTTTGCTCGGAAAGCTTATGGTCCAGTAGGTGTTAGTCTCTAAGGCACCACAGGACTTCTCGTTGTTTTTGTGGATACAGACTAACAGGGCCCCCACTCTGATGCTTGTGTAACAACACACATTTTTGGGCCAAGAAGTTTCTGCTTTGGGTCCCCCCTTTCTCTGGCACTGACCCCGCTTTACTTCAGAGACCGCCTGCCAACTCGGCCAAAACCCACAGGCCTCCAGGAAACATTTCAGCTTCAGCAAAACAGAAGATTTCTATGAAAAGACACTTCATCCCACCATTGCTAGCCAGGCTGTGGTCAGCCGGGCTGTGGGCAGCCAGCCTAACCCAGCCTGCCAGCAGATAAATCAACAGGAAATAGAAGACATGCCCAGTCACAGTGCTGTGGGAAATGGCTTTGAGTGGCAGGTTCTCAGATTCCCTTCCCCAGGCTTCAGCTCTGCAGAGCAAACCAAACACCCCTGCCCCCCGAGACAAGGGCCTGCCTGCTCACCCACTAAGGCCAGGACACAGGTTGGCTGGGGGGCTTTGGAGGTGTAACTAAGCTCTGCTGAACCTCAGTAGGCTGCACCCTAGTGAGGCTTGCAAACCTAGTGAGGAGGCTTTAACCTAAGTTCATCAGTGGACAGTGATACAAGCCCTGAGGTAAGTGGGAAGGAGGAGGGAACAATCAGGTAGGTTTCCTGGGTGAACAGGAGAAAGTGGGCCAATCAGCTGACTAGCTAAGGTGTGTGTACACGAGTGCAAGACGCCTGGGGAGCAAACAGGAAGAACCAGAGGCCCTGGCACAGTCAAAGGAGTATGAGGTGGTTGGAATAACGGAGACTTGGTGGGACGATTCGCATAACTGGAGCAGTCGTGGAAGGGTATAAACTGTTCAGGAAGGACAGACGGGGAGAAGAGGGGGAGTTGCGCTCTATGTGAGGGAGCAGTATGAATGCTCAGCGCTCCAGTATATGGAGGGAGAAAAGCCAGTTGAGAGTCTCTGGGTTAAGCTTAGAGGCGGAAGTAACAGAGGAGGTGTTGTGGTTGGTGTCTGCTACAGACCACCAGATCAGGGAGATGAGGTAGATGAGGATTTCTTCAGACAACTAAGAGAAGCTTCCAAATCACAGGCCCTGGTTCTTGTTGGAGACTTTAATCACCCAGACATTTGTTGGGAGACCAATACAGCAGCACACAGACAATCCAGGAAGTGTTTGGAGAATGCTGGGGATAACTTCCTGGTACAAGTTGTGATGGGGTTCTGGGGTCCCCCAAGCTCTGCACCCTGTCCGCAGGCAGGAGAGTCTCTCACTCAGCAGGAAAACAGCGGGTTTATTAGCCGACAGGACACAGCATCGTACAGAGGAGTCAGTGCAGCCGGCAGAGACAGCCAGTCCCATCCATGTTGAGGAGAGGAGGCCCCGAGGGGCCCCCAGAGCTGGGGCCTGGCCCCCTCCTTTGTCTCTCTCTCTCTCCCATCCCAGACTCCCTGCTTCCAACTCCCAGTTCCAATTCAAACCCCTGAGGCTCCACCTCCTCCTTTGTCTGCAGTACAAAGGTGTTACCTGGTTGTCAGGGTTACCCTCAGCAGGAGCCCCACACCCTCTGTGAGCCACACACACACACACAGGTATCCCCCACTCCATCACAAGGGGCTGGAGCACGTGGCCTATGAGAAGAGGCTGAGGGCTTTGGGCTTGTTTAGTTTGCAGAAGAGAAGACTGAGAGGTGATTTAATAGCAAACTTCAACTTCCTGAAGGGAGCTCTAAAGAGGAGGGTGAGAAACTGTTCTCAGTGGTGACAGACAGCAGAACAAGGAGCGATGGTCTGACGTTACAGAGGGGGACGTGCAGGTTAGGAGGGTGGTGAAGCACTGGAATGCATTGCCCAGAGAGGTGGTGGATTCTCCGTCCCTTGAAGTTTTTAAGTCCCGGCTTGATAAGGTCCTGGCTGGGATGGCTTAGTGGGGGTTCATCCTGCTTGAAGCAGGGGCTGGACTAGATGACCTCCTGAGGTCCCTTCCAGCCCTGTGATTGTACGATATTATGAAATGGCCAGTGAGGGAACAGGACCTGGCCAGTGGCCATGGAGCCAGCCCCGTGTCTGGGCTCACCCCATGCCCGCTCAGGAGCAGGGCCTGGTACGAGCAGCCTCTGCGTGCGCAGCCTGCGGCGACCGAGCGGTGTGAGCAGGGCGGCTCCTGCCACTGCAAAGCCAATCTTTCCACTCGCCGCTGAGCAGTTTCTGTTCAGCTGCCGGCGCTGAACGGATGCAGCCGCTGAGAGCAGAGGGCAGGGTGTTTGCTGCAGCTGTATCTGATCGCACGATCAGCACTCCCCGCCAGGCTCTCCGGACTCAGCGGGGTCTCTGGCAGTCCCTCTCTGGCCTGCTCCAGGACAAGGACGCGCTCCAGGGGGCCCAGGCTAGACAGGAGTGGGAGGTGGCCGGGGAGAGGGAGGAAGGAAGGAGCAGGGGCTCTGCTTAGACTCAACCCCAGAGTTCTGCTTCTGTTGTGTCCAAAGTGGGAACCAGCCAGCGAGAAGGAGAAGTTGGGCTCTGCCCTGTGGTGTGACACCGACTCGCTGGGGCAGGCCTCCGGCAGCTCTGGCCCCCTTGCTGCTGGCTGGGCATGGCCAGGGAGGTGGCGCTTGAGCAATCCCCACTGGGCGCAGACCACTTCCCTGTCCTGCTATCAGCCCTCAGGGAGCTGCCGGGGATTTTGAGACCGGCCGGAAACCCAGCCTGACCCCGCACCAGATAGCCTCTCCTGGCCGCGCTCCCTGGCCCTGCGGCGGGGCTTGGGCAACTGGCAGCTGTGGTGCAACCTCAGGCTGCACAGGGCTCTTGCAATGGTGCGCTCGAGGCAAGCAGGCTGGACTGCATGCTCGCAGCTCTGGTTCTGGGGGGGCTCCTCTCGGGGACACTGCACGTTGGGGTGCAGGGAAAAGCAGGCCCAGCCAGGCTCCTGCTGCCTCCCTCCTCCACTGCAGCCCCAGCTCAGCCCAGCGGCTGGCCAAGCCCAGGCTCCAGCCGTCGTGTGTTGGCCCTGCAGAGCTCACAGCCAAGGCTGCAGCCCTGGGGTCCACCCAGCTCACCCCGCCAGCAGCTCAGGCAGAGGAAGCCAGTGGAGCCAGCCTGTGCACGGGGCTAAGGGGGCAGCTGTGTGCAACACGCACTAACAGCAAGTGCCTGGGCCCCAGGCCGCTGTCTCTCCCTGGCATGTGCCAACTGGGCAGGGAGCCCGGCCCAGGGACTCCTCCACCTCCCCAGCAGAGCAGGCGCTCAGTGGGACACCGGCTGAGCTGGGACTGTCCCTGCAGTCTCCGGGGCAGGAGGGAGCTGCCACCTGGGCTTCCTGGTCTGGGTGGTGAGTCACCTCTCCCCGGCGGGCAAGACTCCAAGCCCAGCCTCCCATGCTGCAGGAGTGCCAGGCTCCCACAGAAACAGTGGGTCCATTTCCAGCTGCAGCCGGCACTGGACCCCCACGTCCCTCCAGCTGATGGGGATCCCAGGGCCCCCCCAGATCCTTCTGGCCACAGGAGGTCCCAGCCCTCCTTGTTCTCTCCAGCTGCCGGGGTTCCCAGGATCCATCCAACTCGCTCCAGCTGCCAGGGATCCCAGGGCCCCCCCAGATCCTTCTGGCCACAGGAGATCCCAGCCCCACCTTGCTCTCTCCAGCCGCCGGGGTTCCCAGGCCCCCCCCAGCAACCTCCAGCCACCAGGGTTCCCAGGGTTGGTCCAACTCCCTCCAGCTGCTGGGGTTCCCAGGGTCTGTCCAACTCCCTCCAGCTGCCTGGGATCCCAGGGCCACCCCAGATCCTTCTGGCCACAGGAGATCGCAGCTCCCCTTGCTCTCTCCAGCCACCAGGGTTTCCAGGGCCCCCCTCCAGCAACCTCCAGCTACCAGGGTTCCCAGGGTCCATCCAGCAACCTCCAGCTGCTGGGGTTCCCAGGGCCCCCCAGATCCTCCTGGCCACAGGAGATCCCAGCCCCCCCCACTCCCTCTGGATGTTGGGGTTCCCAGCCCCCCGCTCCCGCCGGCCACAGGGGCTCCCAGACCCCCCCCCACCCAGTTTCCTGCCTTGTAAGCTCAGATCATGGGTCTTTCTTGTCCAGTAACTCCCCCTGCCCCCCTGCAGGCCACAGCCCTGACCTCCCCCTGCCCTCCCCCCAGCAGCTTACACTGGGGCTGCAAAGAGCGAGTGCCCAGGAGAGGGTGGCTGAGAAGGGCACAGGGCCAGGCCCCAGGTGGAGGAGGGGTCAGTGCAAGGCCAGTGCTGGGTCAGTGCAGTGACAGAGGAAGGTCCTGTGGGGTGGGGGGACACAGGCTGGTGAGTGTGAGGGGAGGGTAAGGGCAGTGCCCAGGGGTGCCAAAGGGCCCTGGTGTGCGCACTGCCCATGGGGGGAGGGGATGGAAGGGCAGATGGCCACGCCGGGCAAAGCAGCAGCTGGGGGGCAGGAAAGAGGCAGGGCAGTGCCCAGGGGGGGCGAAGGGACAGTGCAGGGGGCAGGAGTTAGTGGCTGGGGGGGGCACTAGGGAGGGGCAGAGCCTAGGGAGAGGCAGTGGGGACCCCAGGGGGTGGGGGGCAGGCAGGGGCAGTGCAATCCCCAGGGGGCGGGGTAGGCAGGGGCAGTGGGGGTCGGGGGGGCAGTGCGGTCCCTAGGGGTCAGGGGCAGGCAGGGGCAGTGGGGTTCGGGGGGGGGCAGTGCAGTGCCCGGGGGTGGGGGCGGGGCAGTGCGGTGTCTGGGGTCGGGGGCAGGCAGGGGCAGTGGGGGTCGGGGGGGCAGTGCGGTGCCCGGGGGCGGGGGCAGGCAGGGGCAGTGGGGTTCAGGGGGGCAGTGTGGTCCCTAGGGGGCGGGGACAGGCAGGGGCAGTGGGGTTCGGGGCGGGGCACTGCAGTGCCCGGAGGCGGGGCACTGCGGCCCGGGGGCGGTCCCGGCGCGGCGAGGGGAGGGCGCTGGGACCCGCCGCAGAACCTGCGAGCCCGGCGCCCGGCGAGCAGCGGAGCCCGGGGCACGGGGCACGGGGCTGCGGGAGGGCGGCCGCCGCGGAGCGGAGGTGAGCGCGGCAGGGCGCGGCTGGGGCTCGCCGTCGCTCGGCTCCAGAGTTAACGGGGCGCGGGGTGGCGGGGCTCGGGTTCTGCTCTGCTTTCTGTGTGCGCTGCGGAGTTGGGGGGCCCGGTCAGCGTCCAGTGCTGCCACCGCCCCCGGTACGGCTACCCCGCGGAGACCCACCCCCCGTCAGTGCCCGACCCCGGGGAGCGGAGACCCCGCCCCCCGTCAGTGCCCGACCCCGGGGAACGGAGACACACCCCCCCCCGACAGTGCCCGATCCTGGGGAGCGGAAACACCCCCCCGGCAGTGCCCAATCCCAGGGAGTGGAGACCCCCCCAGCAGTGCCTGATCTCGGGGAGCAGAGACACCCCCCTGGGAGTGGAGACCCCCCCAGCAGTGCCTGATCCTGGGGAGAGGAGACTCCCCCAGTGCTCCTTGGTTTTTGGTACCAGGGAGCTAAGGACCCCTCCCCCAATGCCTGTTGGGGGTGTGTGTGACCCCTGGATAATGGGCTGCTGGAGGGGCTCCCTTGCCCAGCCAGTCAGTCTCTCCCTGGTGCTGGTTTGGGGCCCTCCTGTTGGGTTTTGGTAGCAGGGTGGTTCCCTGTCCCCACTGCTGAAATGGCCCTGCCAGCACGGCCGGCATCCTGGCGCACTGATGGCCAGGCCTTCCCCTGCCCAGGCACCTTCCCCACACTGGAGAGCTGAACCAACATTCCCGCCATTAATGTAGGTCCTACTCTAAGCCACTGGGCTCCTTGCTGGAGGGAGCCCAGGCACTTCGCAGCAAGTTGGTCCTGGGCATGTTAATGTCCTTTGCTCTCACCACCACTGCACACGCACAAACACCTGCACAACAGCACCACAAGGACAAGCATAGGCATGCGTGCGCGCGCACACACACACACACACAGAGCGACACGCTGCTGCACACCCTTTGCTCTCACCACCACTGCACACGCACAAACACCTGCACAACAGCACCACAAGGACAAGCATAGGCATGCACGCGCGCGCGCGCACACACACACACACACACACACACACACACACACACACACAGAGCGACACGCTGCTGCACACCCTTTGGTCTCACCACCACTGCACATGCACAAACACCTGCACGACAGCACCACAAGGACAAGCATAGGCACGCACGCGCACGCACACACACACACACATACACAGAGCGACACGCTGCTGCACACCCTTTGCTCTCACCACCACTGCACATGCACAAACACCTGCACAACAGCACCACAAGGACAAGCATAGGCACGCACACACACACACACACACAGAGCGACACGCTGCTGCACACCCTTTGCTCTCACCACCACTGCACACGCACAAACACCTGCACAACAGCACCACAAGGACAAGCATAGGCATGCGCGCGCGCGCACACACACACACACACACACAGAGCGACACGCTGCTGCACACCCTTTGGTCTCACCACCACTGCACATGCACAAACACCTGCACGACAGCACCACAAGGACAAGCATAGGCACGCACGCACACACACACATACACAGAGCGACACGCTGCTGCACACCCTTTGCTCTCACCACCACTGCACATGCACAAACACCTGCACAACAGCACCACAAGGACAAGCATAGGGATCGATAATAAGACAAAAGATATCATACTTCCCCTATATAAAACTATGGTACGCCCACATCTCGAGTACTGCGTGCAGATGTGGTCTCCTCACCTCAAAAAAGATATATTGGCATTAGAAAAGGTTCAGAAAAGGGCGACTAAGATGATTAGGGGCTTGGAAAGGGTCCCATATGGGGAGAGGCTGGAGAGACTGGGACTTTTCAGTTTGGAAAAGAGGCGATTGAGGGGCGATATGATAGAGGTATATAAAATCATGAATGGTGTGGAGAAAGTGAATATAGAAAAATTATTTACCTTTTCCCATAATACAAGAACTAGGGGACACCAAATGAAATTGATGGGTAGTGGGTTCAAAACTAATAAAAGGAAATTTTTCTTCACACAGCGCACAGTCAACCTGTGGAACTCCTTGCCCGAGGCGGCTGTGAAGGCCAGGACTCTATTAGGGTTTAAAAAAGAGCTTGATAAATTTTTGCAGGTCAGGTCCATAAATGGCTATTAGCCAGGGATAAAGTATGGTGCCCTAGCCTTCATAACAAGGGCAGGAGATGGATGGCAGGAGATAAATCACTTGTCTTCTGTTCTCCTTCTCTGGGGCGCCTGGCATTGGCCACCGTCGGCAGATGGGATGCTGGGCTTGATGGACCTTTGGTCTGACCCAGTATGGCCATTCTTATGTTCTTATGTTCTTATAGGCACGCACACACACACACACACACACAGAGCGACACGCTGCTGCACACCCTTTGGTCTCACCACCACTGCACACGCACAAACACCTGCACAACTCCACCACAGTGGCACATGCAGGCGTGCGCCCCCAGCGACACACTGCTCTGGGTCCTGTGTTCTCATTACAACTGCACACGCACAAAGCCATCGGCACAGGAGCACCCACAATGACGCACTTGGTGACCCGCTGCTGGAAGCCCTGTGTTCCTACCACATCTGCACATGCACAAACAC
The DNA here is from genome assembly GCF_033958435.1 of Carettochelys insculpta. Lineage (NCBI taxonomy): Eukaryota > Metazoa > Chordata > Testudines > Carettochelyidae > Carettochelys > Carettochelys insculpta. The sequence goes on from NC_134151.1 coordinate 1,146,092, forward strand.
AACAGCACCCCAAAGACACACTGGCGCGGCACCCAGGGACACACAGCTGTGGGCCCCAGGAGACTCACTTCACACTTGTGCTCAGAGGCACTGCCCCTGCACAGCTCCCACCCCCTTGCTGGGCTCTGCCCTCAGCCCCCTAGCCTCCCTACCCGAGCAGGGCTGCCCCGGCTCTGCGGGGGGCGTGGGAGACTGCAGCAGGAAGGAAGGAAGTCAGCTCTGAACAATAGGGGGAAATGGAGGAACTGGAGAAGCGGCTGGTGGCAGGGGAGTCGGCGCAGCTGGCCTGTGCAGGGCGGTGTGATTCATGGGAAAAGGCCCTCGGCTGCTGCACCAGGCTGCCCGCTGGACTCCTGAGCTCTGGCCTGAGCCGTGGGAAGCTGGGAGCCCTGAGCGGGGCTGGGTGGATTTGTGCTGGGGAAGCCCCCGGGCAGGATGTTGCTGGGTGCACAGCCCCTGCCCAGTGGGCCCCAGGGTATGGGAAGGGGTGGCCTGGGCATCTCCCCCAGCTGTGCAGGGAGCTCTGCTGGAGCTGGGCGCTGTGTGGCTGGGCCTGCGTCACACCCGCTGGCTCCCTGTGAGTCACACTGACCTTTCTCATGCCCTCGCCAGCCCTCAGGGGGAGTCGGATGGACCCAGAGCCCTCCTGGTAGGGGCTGATGCTGGCCAGCTCCCTGGGAGGAGCCCGTGACACTGTGGGTGTCTGGGCTGCAGGCTGACAGCCTCCCTCCCAGCAGCACACACAGCCCAGCCAGAGCCAGGCACAGGCCCTTCTGTCTGTCCCGCCAGGGACGGAGCCAGTGACGCCTGGGACAGCGCTGGCTTTTGTCTGCCCAGGGACAGCCTGGCTCTGACGGAGTCAGCTCTGCGTCAGGGGCCAGAGGCCTTGGGTGTGGGAGACCCCGGCAGCCCCCGAGGGAGAGCTGGTTCCTCCCTCTCCATGCATGGCAGCGGGGCTGGAGGGCTGGTTCCTGGCCAGGCTGGGACCCTCCCTCTCCATGCACAGCGGGGCTGGAGGGCTGGTTCCTGGCAAGGCTGGGACCCTCCCTCTCCATGCATGGCAGCGGGGCTGGAGGGCTGGTTCCTGGCCAGGCTGGGGCCCTCCCTCTCCATGCATGGCAGCGGGGCTGGAGGGCTGGTTCCTGGCCAGGCTGGGACCCTCCCTCTCCATGCACAGCGGGGCTGGAGGGCTGGTTCCTGGCCAGGCTGGGGCCCTCCCTCTCCATGCATGGAAGCGGGGCTGGAGGGCTGGTTCCTGGCCAGGCTGGGACCCTCCCTATCCATGCACAGCGGGGCTGGAGGGCTAGTTCCTGGCCAGGCTGGGGCCCTCCCTCTCCATGCACAGCGGGGCTGGAGGGCTGGTTCCTGGCCAGGCTGGGGCCCTCCCTCTCCATGCACAGCAGGTCTGGAGGGCTGGGAGCAGAGCAGGCAGAGGCCGAGAGCCTGGGTCCTTGCTGGCTACTCTGTGGCATTGCCTTCTCCCATCTCCTCAGCACCAGCTCCGCCTCCTGCCCTTCCTCAGGGGAAGGCCTGACACCCGCCCTCCTCCCAGGGTTCCCAGGCCATGCTCTCCTCATGCGACGCCGACATCGCTGACTGGCTGGCCACCATCCACCTGGAGAGGTACCAGGAAAGCTTCCGGCAGCATGGGTACCACCTGGCCAGAGACGCCGTCTCCCTGGGCAACGCGGAGCTGCAGCAGATGGGTGTCACTGCCACCGGGCACCGCAAAAGGATCCTGAATCTGGTGCAGCAGATGCAGCTGTTGGTGCGAGACAAGGGAGGGCCCCTGGCAGGAGATGCCTGTGCCAAGGCTGGCCCATGCACAGGGCCCCTGGGTGTGCCCAGGGTGTACCCAGCAGACCAGCAGGACCGTGGTACAAGTTCTGCTAATGGAGCCTCGCTGGCGGCCACTGATGTGCTTGGGAACCAGCCCTGCTTGGCTGGCCCCAACCCAGCCCCACCTCTGGAGACGGAGCCTGCATCCCACATTGCCAAGCCTGTCCCGAAGCCCAGGACCCTCTTCCAGCGCCCCAGCCCCGCTGTGAGGTCAGAGCAAAGGCTGGCGCCCACACCAGCAGCCCAGACCTCAGTGCCAACATACAAACCCAGCTCGGAGGGGCCCTCTGCATCGTCCACTGTGCCTGGAGAGAGTGCCATGGATCTTGGGTGCTCAGACAGCCCTCAGGAGCAGCCAGACAGCTCAGTGGGGCTCCAAGTGCCCCGGCCTGGCGGGGCGGACAGTGGTCTGGAGCCTGTGCCGGAGCCCCGGGCTGGAGTGGGTGCAGTGGGTGTGGAGAATGTGGACGTCCAGGCTGGGTGTGGAAAACCCTTTCCACACCTCGGTGGTGGGACCCAGCCCACTGCTCGCAGCCCGGCCAGTCCCAGGGCGAGCTCCCCGCTGTCGGCTGCAAGCGCCCTGGGAGGCCCTGCCCAGCTGACTGCTGCGTGGGGCAGCGTGGAGATGGTATCCAATGTCATTTATGAGGGCCTGATGCCCCCAGCACAACCAGCTGGCTGCTCAGGGGGCGAGGAGCTTGCGAGGAGCCGACCTACCCCCCGGCCGCTGGACTTGGCCACTCAGCAGGAAACCACACTAGCAGTGAAGCCTGAGTGAGTATGAGCCCACTCCTAGCCCCATGGCCCGCCCTCTGCCTAGGGGTAGGGAGGACAGAGCTCAGGCAGGGCAGGGCCCCTTTCCCCGCTCTCCCCGCAGCTGAGATCAGCCCCAGGGAGAGCCCTGAGGGCAGGAACACAGCTTGGCAGAGCCAGGCCAGGATCTCTCCAGGCTGAGGGGACAGACCAGTGCTGGGCCCGCCCGGAGGAAGGGGTCTGCTGGGCCTTGTAGGGTACGTGCCGGGGTCACCGTGGGGCTGGAGAGAGGTGCCTGTGGCTAGCAGGGAGCACTGCTGTTGTTCCAGGATATAGTTTGCAGAGGGGAAAGAGGAAGGAACTGCGTCTGTGTGCCGCAGCCGGGGAGGGTGCATGGCCCTGGCTGCGAGAGCTCAGGGTCGCGTTGCCAGGTCATCCCTAGGGCCCTGCCCAAGTCACAGCCTGGAAAACGCATCGTGGAATGTGACCTCTCCTCTTGCGTCCCTTTCCCCTGCGCTGTGCAGCTTCACACCAGCCTCTCACCCTGGGCTCCTGGCCCCATGGGGAGCGGCTGGGGGCTGCAGGGCTATTGTACAGGGCTGCACTCTCGCCAGCCTTACTTCTGCGCTGCCTTCTGGCTGGGGGCTGGAGAGAGGTGGCTGCTGGTGGTGCAGGCAGCAGGGCTGAACGACAGGCAACAGCCTCATTTGTGGGCTGCTGCTGGTGCCAGATCAGTCCCCAGAGCTGGGTCCCAGCCAGCAGCCACTGCTCTCCTGCTGCCCAGCTCTGGGGCCGGTGCCGTTAGCAGTGCAGCAGGGAGAGTGGCAGTGCCCCCCAACTACTCCTTTTGGGGTCTGGACCCCCCAGTTGCAGCCCTGTGACATTTCAGATTGAATGGCTGAAACTGCAAAATGAGTGGCTTTAACCCTCCTGGGACCAGGGTCCCTTTTGGTCACGGTCATGGTCGTGATTTAAAAAATCATAAACGTCCTGATTTCCGGTGTTTGAATCTGAACTGTCGAGAGGGGAGGCCAAGCAGAGGAGTGGGGGGCAGGGAAGGTGCTTGGGTTTGCGGTCAGAGAGTTGCCAGCCCTGGCTACCCCCGGGTGGGCAGCGCACCCCGCGCCCCAGGCAGGGCCTCCCCGCATGTGGGCCCCGCGCAGGAGGGCACCAAGTGGCGATCTGGCTGCTCAAGGCTCTGGTGTGTCTCATCCGCTCTCCCAGCTCTCCTGGACGGCCCAGCTTGGACCTGCCGCCCATCCCCCAGAGACCCGCCGGTCGGCCAGGTGAGAGCCGTGGCTGCGGGGGTCTGCGTGCACGGCCTGTCTCCCCGCAGGCCCCCGTGTGGGCCCCCGTGCTGGGAAGCGGGGGCTCTGGGGGCACTGGCGGAACTGGGGATGGGGCAGGAGTGGGGGCATAAGCTAGAGCAGGGGAGCTGGGGCACATGGGGGCGGAGCCCTTATGCGGCAGGGGGCTGAGGCGTTGTTAGCTGGGGGGTTTCTGTGGCAGCCCCCCAGCATCCACCCAGTGGTGACTTCTCCCATAGTGACCACTGTCTGCTGCGGGGGCTGCTGGCTGCCCAGCAAGGGGCTCATCCTGGACAGGAGCCTGGGCCGTGCTGCCCTTAGGGCTGCGGGTGAGGGTGGGGGGCAGTGGGTCTGGTGAGAGCGGCTGGTGTCAGGGCCAGCCCCGAGTGAATGGCGTCCCGAGCTGGGCCCAGGCTCTCCGGGAGGGAGTGGCGAGGGGGTTCTGCTCTGGCGGGCCGAGCGCCGGCTGGCCACTCACTGCCTGTGTCTGCCCCCAGAGCCGGTGGAGGAGCCCATCAGTCCCTACTGCGAGGGCGTGTTCGGACGTGGGCTGCCTGCCCGGGAGCAGAAGGTGAGGGCCTGGGGCGCAGGGTGGGCTGAGGGGAGAGGCGCAGGGCGGACTGGTTGAGACCAGCTCCTGCTGGGATCTGGGGGTGAAGTAGGAGCGTGGCCGCACCCCGCCTTCCGCCCCCTCTGGGCACCCCTTGCAGCCACCCCTCCTGCCTGGGGGCTCAGCAGACGTCAAGCCGGCAGAGACGGGCAGGGGGTGCTAGGCCCAGGGCAGGAGAAGGCAGTCCGTGGAGGCCAGAGGTTGGCAGAGGGGTGGCCAGGCAGAGCTCTCACCAGCCTCTCCTTTCAGAGCACAGGGACCCCGGCTGGGTCAGGCTGCAGAGCCGTGCCAGAGATTGTCCCAGGGCTGGAGAAAGAGAGGCCCAGGTAAGCCCCTCTGCCCCATGGAGCCTCAGAAGGGTCGGGCAAGCAGGCTGGGCGGTAGTTTCCTGGTTTCGCTGCTGGGGCAACGGCGGGCTGGGGAAGCCGGGCCCACGTGGTCTGACTGGGGAGCTGCTCCTCTGTGGGGAGACGGGGCTGCCGGCCCACTGAGCAGCCGATGGTGGTGCTGGGTTTGTAGTATGTCCTGCCGCTCCGAGGCGGTCGTGCTGTGCTGTGGAGTGGGGCAGAGCAACACCCCAGCCCTGGCGAGATGGCGCCTGCTGCTCCCAGGTTAGCGGCTCGCCAGGGAAGCTGTTCCCTGCCTGGGCAGATGCTCCAGGGGCTGGTTGGCGTCGAGCCTGGGAGTCCTTGTTCGTGCCCAGCATGGTGGTGGCGTGCAGGTTGCTGGGGTGGGCCGATGGCGGCTGCAGGGGGTGGGCCAAAGGCACAGCGATGCAGGGGCATCGGTGGCTCCCCGACCAGGGCTGAAGTTTGCACTTGGTCCCGATTCGGGCGGCTACATGTCGAAGGCAGAGGAGTCGTTCTCCTCCCCAGGGCAGCGCTTGCTGTCTGAGCGCGGCGTGGGTGTGGGCGTGGCACGGATCCTCCGGGTCAGTGCTACTCGCCAGCTGTGGAACAGAGCAGAACCCCTCCATGTGCCAGACCCCAGGGGCTCCCTCCCCACAGGCTCAGCCCCTCAGGCTGGACCACTGGGGCCCCAGCTCCCCTGCGGGTGCAGCTGGGAGGGAGTCCGGTGGAGATCTGCCTGCCATGCAGGGAGGAGCGCGCCTCGCCTGGGCTGTGACACCACCCAGCGCTGCTGGTGTGACCCCGGAGGGCTTGGGCTCGGGGAAGTGGGGGAGGCACAGCTACAGCTGGCCCAGGGCAGGCGGGGGCTCGGAGCTTTGGCCGGCTGGCAGGGAGGGGCACTCAGGGTTTTCCAGGCAGGGAGAGGGGCATGTGGCTCCGGCCGCAGGAGGGCAGGGGTTGCAGGGCTCTGGCTGTGGGGAGGGGCATGTGGGCAGAAGGGGCAGAGCCGGGGGGCCGCAAGGGGGCTGGATACTGTGGACTGCTTAGCTCTGCAGCAGGCGAGTGCACGGCCTGCCTGATCGCAGGCCAGAGGCTGTGCCGCAGGAAGTGCCCTGCGGCTGGGTGCGAGAGTGGTCAGACTCGCAGATGATCACCGCCCCCTTCTGTGCACACACTTCCCCGGGTGGCTGGCGGTGCGATACACTTCTCTGCCGGCTCTGGAGCGGCTGCCGCCATCCCCAGGCCCCTTCCTGCTGCCCCAGCTACCACTGTACACGCTGCCCTGCAGGCTGAGCGCGAGAGTTCCCACCCATCCCCCGCTTTCTGGGTGGTTCCCACCGCTGACAACAGGCTCAGCCTGGGATTGCCAGGAAGCGCCTCGGGGCTGCAGTGATTTTAGCCAGGACTTAAAAACCTCCAGGGATGGAGATTCCACCGCCTCTCTTGGTAACACTTTCCAGTGCTTCTGGGGAAATAGTTTTTCCTAATATCCAGCCTACACCTTCCCCCCATCTTGAGACCATTTCTCCTTGTTCTGTCCTCTGTCACCAATGAGAACAGCCTCTCTCCATCCTCTTCGGATTCCCCCTTCAGGAGTCTGAAGGCAGCTCTCAAATTCCCTCTCACTCTTCTGTTCTGTAGACTAAGGGCAAGACCTGGGAAGCCATTCTTCTGCTCTACTCAGCACTCATTAGGCCTCACTTGGAGCATTGTGTCCTGTTCTGGGCCCCGCATTTCAAGAAAGACGTGGAGAAACTGGAGAAAGTCCAGAGAAGAGCGACAAGAATGATTAAAGGTCTAGGGAACAAGAGCTGTGAGGGACAACTGAAAGAACTGGGCTTATTTAGTTTAGAAAGAGAATCGGACAGAAGAGGACGGGACAAGGAGCAACGGGCTTAAACTGCAGCAAGAGAGGTTTAAATTGGGTATTAGGAAGAACGTTCTGGCTGTCAGGGTGGGAAAACACTGGAGTCAATTCGCTGCGGAGGTTGTGGAATCTCCATCGCTGGAGATATTTAGGAGCAGGGTGGATAGACACCTGTCAGGGATGGTCTAGGTGGTGCTTGGCCCTGCCGTGAGGGCAGGGGGCTGGACTCGGTGAGCTCTTGAGGTCCCTCCCAGTGTACTGGTCTGTGATTCTGTGACTGGCTAAGCCTAAATCCTTCAGCCTCTCCTCACAGCTCATCTTCTCCAGCCCCCAGATCAGGTTTGTTGCCCTCTGCTGGACTCTCTCCAACATATCCACATCCTTTCTGTGATGGGGGCTCACAACTGGACACCACACTCCAGATGGCAAAGGGGAAGAATCACTTCCCTAGATCTGCCGGCAAAGCACCTACTAATGCACCCCAATATGCCATTAGCCTTCATGGCTACCAGGACACACTGTCAGCTCGCATCCAGCCTCTCAGCCACTATAATCCCACAGTCCCTTTCTGCTGCGCTGCTACTTCGCCAGTTGGTCCCCAGCGTGTAACTGCTGGGGATTCTTCCGTCCCAAGAGCAGGACTCCGCACTTCTCCTTGTTGAACCTCACAAGATTTCTTTTGGCCCAGTCCTCCAATTAGTTTAGGTGTCCCTGGATCCTGTCCCTACACTCCAACCTATCTACGCCCCCCAACTAGTTTAAAGTCATCTGCAAATTTGCTGCGGGTGCAATCCATTCCCTCCTCTAGGTCATTAATAAAGATGTTGAACAAAACCAGCTCCAGAATCAATCCTTGGGATACTCAGCTTGATACTGGATGCCAGTCAGACATGGTGTCTGTGCATCTGACGAAGCGGGTCTTTACCCACAAAAGCTCATGCTCCAAAAGTCTGTTAGTCTTTAAGGTGCCATAGGACTTCTCATTGGTTCAATCAGACATCAAACCATCGATCACTACCTGTTGAGCCCGATGATCTAGCCAGCTTTCTATCTGCCTTACAGTCCATTCATCCAATCCATACTACTTTAACTTGCTGATCAGAATACTGTGGGAGACTGTATCACAAGCTTTGCCAAAGCCAAGGTCCACCGCCTTCCCCATATCCACAGAGCCCATAATCTCCTGGGAAAAGGCACCAGGTTGGTCAGTGTGATTTGCCCTTGGTGAACCCACCCGTGTTGACTGTTCCTGATCACTTTCCTCTCCTCTGAGTGCTTCACAGGAGATTTGGGGAGGATCCCCACCATGATTTTTCCAGGACTGAGGTGAGGCTGACCAGTCTGTAGATCCTTGGATTCTCCTTCTTCCCTTTTTAAAAATGGGCACCACATTTGCCTTTTTCCAGTCACCCGGCACCAAGTTTTCAAAGATAATGGCCAATGGCTCTGCAGTCACATCAGCCAACTCCCTCAGCAGGCTGGGCTGCATTTGTGAAGCTAGACTCATACGGTTACCCCTCCAAGACTAAGTGTTATCCAGATTATTCCAAATCGTTGTCTGGAAGGTCTCCGTCTTACGATTTATACTTTTCCTGTTCAGAGTTCAGCAGACTGGAGATGGCAGGGTCAGGCCTAGGGCTTTCCCTGAGAGCTTCCCTGTGAAGCTACAAGCTTCTTGTCACAGCAGGGTCTGCCCCTGCGGAGGAACAGTCAGTGCTGCTTTGAAGCTAATCTGTTTCCTTTGCAGACCATGGTAAACTAGTGTACATTAGTTCACACTGGGGAGGTGGCTGCTACTTCATTACAGCTTAGGCAGTTAAGCTGAAGACAGTGTAAATAGTGTTGTTAGTTTCCTACAAAAGCAAAAATGCAGTCAAGTAGCACTTTTAAAGACTAACGAAATAATGTATTAGGTGATGAGCTTTCGTGGGACAGACCACTGTAGTTTCCTGCAGCGTCTAACATCTTTGATCTTAAGGCTAAATGATCTAGCTTCGTGCATAGGACAAGGCAATTAAGGTGTGAAAGGGAATTAGCATCTACAAGCTAATCTGGTTACCTGTCTCTTGATAGAAGTTTAACCATGTAAACACAGAGGGGAGCCTCCTCAGGCTGCAGCGTCCCAAATAAGGAGCAGCCCCGTGGCACCTTAAAAACTAACAAAATTATGTGTAAGGTAATAGATAAATGTGCTTGTCTTTAAGGTACCACAGGACTGCTTGTTACATGTAAGCACAGATAGATACACTTAGCACCTGCTCTTTGATTTGCTACCAGTACAGGCACACACACTAAGGATTTTAGTACACCTCAGATAGCTTGGCTAATTAGCTACAAGGAGCAGCCTGGTTCCCATTGCAAGAGCCTTAGAAGTTGCTTACAGATCCCAGCTTGCTGGCTGTTAACCTTTGACTGGCTCAGCTTTCTACACATTTGTCAAGTTTCTCTAGGCTTTGCTTTTTTGTAAGTTCTAGCTGTTTTACTGTCTGTTTAGCGATGGCAAGGGTTAAATCTCTCTTTGCTTGAAGCTGCCACGAACGGTTTTTATCTGGTCACCCAAGAACCAGCTTCTCTCTGATGTTTTCATGGTCTGCATTCCCAAAATCACAGTTTGCAGCCAATTTACTCCATGTTCTTATAAAACATTCAGCATTTCTCCTGGCTGTGTGAATTCTCGGGTGAATATGTGCTCTCTCAGAAGTGGAATTTCTCTTCAGTTTAAAGTATGCATCAAAGGTAACCAGAGCTCTTTCATAGTCTTCTTTGCAACTGTCTTCTGCAAAGTCAAAGAAGGAAAAGACCCATTGCATATGTTAATGAAGGTACCGGTGTGTCTCCAGGTTCTTTGGGCAGCTTGACAGCAAGAGGAAATCTTAGAGAATATTGTTGCAGGTCTGTCCTGTCCAAAGGTTCATTAAAACTGAAGTTCCCTGGAGCCTTTCAACATTCATTGCTGTTTCCCTTCCGTTTCTGTTCTCTGCTCGCTCGTGATGTCGTGTCCTGTTTGTTTGTAGCATAGTTCAGCATTCAGTTGCAGAGGGCTTGCTGGCCTCCTAGGAGACGTGGAGGGAGCTGAAATAAGAGGGTTAAAAATGAGGGGCCGAGACAGAAGGGGCACCCCACAAAGGAAGGACTTGAAGAAGAGCAGGAGGGGGATAGACTCCCGGCCCCTGCAGCAGCCCAGAGCACCCCCCAGGGCTCTGCTGCTTTCTGGGAGCTGCCCCAGGCATGCGTGTAGGGGCTGCTCTGCACCCGCAATGGGCTTCCTGTCCTGTGAGCACTGCTCCTGCAGCCTCGCCCTCTTGCCACGTGCCCCAGCAGCGTGGGCTGGGGCTGTGCACGGGGCCAGTGCGCAGGAGTGGGGCTGGCAGCGCTGCCAGCCTGATCACACAAACCCCTACACCCGCCCCTGAGCCCTTCTCCACTCCACATCACTTGCTCACTTTCGCTGGGCTGGGGCAGGGCAGGGGCAGTCCAGGGGACTCTGGGCTGTGGCAGAGGATGGGAGAGGCAGGGTCCCTCCTGCTGCGGGTGCATCTATCATGTGGCTCCTGGCTGGTGGTGCAGCCAGGCTGACGCCACCTCCCTGCCTGCCCGGACGCCAGGATGCTCCCGGAAGCAGCTGTTGTGTGCCGGGGCCAGGGGGCATCAGGTGGCTCCGTGTGCTGCACCTGCTGGCAGGCAGTACCCCTGCAGTCCCTGTTCCCAGCCCAGCCAATGAAAGCTGCAGTGTCGGCGCTGGGGGCGGGGTCAATGTGCAGCCTTCCCTTGTGTCCCCGGGGCCGCCGGGCTGTGCAGGCGCTGCACCGCTGGGCTCCTAATGGCTGCAAAGCCCCTGGATTGGCCACAGCCCAGGAGATGGCACCCGACTGGTGCTGGCAGCTCTAGGGCGGGTGCTGCTCTGAGGCTGCGCCTGCGCTGCCTGGGGCCAGCTGGAGCCCGGCTGCCCACACGGCACCACGCAGTACTCGGCAGGCCCCGTCCCACCCACAGGACCAGCAGCGAGGGCAGCAGCGAGGACACGGAGCCCGAGAGCTGGGCCCAACGCACCGGCCCTGTCGCCCAGGACGAGATGGAGGGCTACGCCTCAGTGGAGGCTCTGCAGGCCGAGGGTGGCTTCAGCCTGCCAGCCCACCTCTACCCAGACGAGGTCCTGGATGACCTGACCATCTCCCCGTATGCCAGCTTCACCTCGCTGTCTGAGCACCCGCCCCCCGTGCTCAGCGGCTGGCTGGACAAGCTGTCCCCGCAGGGGTAGGTGCCCGGCTCCGCGGGGGGTCAGGACTTGGACGTGGGTCCCTGCCTGGGCCTGGGGAGGCCATGAGACGCCCTGGCTGGCGTCATGGCCCACAGGAGGCTGGTTTGCTCACTGGCGGTAGTGGGAGTGTGGAAGTCCACAGGGAGCTGCCAGCTGCAGCCAGGCCTGCAACAGCTGGGACCGTGCCACAGGCATCGGGCCATGTAGGTTGCTGGGATGGTGCCCAAGGGCGGGAGCCCAGCCCACGGATCCCTGCTGTGGCCTGCGGGGTGCCCCTCCCCGTGGCTTCTGCTCTGAGGGTGGCTCAGAGCCGGTCCCAGCAGCTCCCCCTCTGCCCTCCCACCAGGAATTACGTTTTCCAGAGGCGCTTTGTCAAATTCAATGGGAAAAACTTCATGTACTTCCACAGTGAGAAGGTGAGTGGGGGCCTGGCAGAAGGGGGAAGGGTGCGTTGGTGCCACCAGCCGGGGCAATGGGGCCCTGTCTGAGTCTGGGGGTAACCTGGTGGGGCCATTCCAGGACCCGTACCCCAAGGGCGTGATTCCACTGTCCATCATCGAGATGGCGCAGGCCACCAAGGAGAACAAGTTCCACCTCGTCACCAGCCAGAGGGTCTTTGTCTTCCGAGCCGAGAACGAGGGTGAGCCCCCCAGCCCGCGAGTGTCCCCCCCCAGCCCGCGAGTGTCCCTGCATCCTGATAGCACCCCAGCCCGCGAGTGTCCCCCCCCCATCCCACGGGCGTCCCCCATCCCACGGGGGTCCCCCCCATCCCGCGAGTGTCCCTGCAACCTGATAGCACCCCAGCCCGCGAGTGTCCCCCCCATCCCACGAGTGTCCCTGCGCCCTGATAGCACCCCAGCCCGCGAGCATCCCCCAGCCCGCGAGCGTCCCCCATCCCACGGGCATCCCCCCATCCTGATAGCACGCCTCAGCCCGCGAGCGTCCCCCATCCCGCGAGCGTCCCCCATCCCGCGAGTGTCCCCGCATCCTGATAGCACGCCTCAGCCCGCGAGCGTCCCCGCATCCCGATAGCACGCCTCAGCCCGCGAGCGTCCCCCAGCCCGCGAGCGTCCCCCCATCCCGTGAGCGCTCCCCAAGTCTGCAAGTGTCCCCTTATCCTGTGAGCACGCCCCAGCCCAAGAGTGCCCACCCAGAGCCACCTCCCGGAGGGGTCTCCCATCCTCGGTCCTCCGCTCCCAAGTCAGAGCCCCCACCCCTTTGCAGGCCCTGCAGCCCAACTCCCTTCCATGCCCACGTACCGCTCCCTGGCCCTGGCAGCACGCCCGCCCCATCTCTGTGCCCCTCTTTGGACCCAGGCCACTTCCCCACAGCCTGGGGACCATGCCCAGGGCCTCCACCTGCAGCTGCCCCTCCCTGTTCTGCGGCCTGGGAACTGGGTGCTGGGCTGGCTGGGCGCAGCCCTTGGTGCTGTGGCTGTGCCCAGAGCTGGGGTGCTCACTGCCCGCCGTGCCCTGCAGCCCAGCGGAACGAGTGGTGCTCTACGCTGCAGAGGAAGGTGGCCGAGCAGCGGCTGGCCTGCCCCCAGCCTCGCCTGGCCCGCAGCGCGTCCTGCCAGAAGTGCGGCCCCCTGGAGCTCAAGGGCCAGAAATCCAGGCTGTTTGCAGCCCTCAGCCTGGCCGACATGTGGCTGTACAAGAACGAGCAGGTGAGGGGGCCCGGGGGCTGTGCTGCAGGTGGGGAGCTTGTGCGCCCGCACCTGGGGGGAGGCCAAGGAGCTGGGGGAACCCACGGAGGGGCTTTACAAGTGCCTTCATGCTGGCCTGGGGCTGGCCCCTTCCCTGTGGGGCCTGGCTCCAGGTCCGGCTGCTCCCTGCCGTCTCCCTGCTGGCCTGGCCCACCCCACACCAGAAGCGCGTGTGAGCAAGCGGGGCCTGCGGACAGGCAGAGCGGCACACTGGACTCTGGTTCTACAGCCCAGGGCCAGGCTGCTCCGGGCAAGGGCAGCACGGTCCCTGCTGTGGAGCAGGCTGGCAAGGTGGCACCTGCGTGCCACGAGAGAGAGCAGCCCACGCATGCCCTGCTGTCCATGGGTCTGCGCCTGGAGCGGTGCAGGGGGAGGCCGTGCCCACGCCGGGCCAGTGCCGCAGCCTCTCACTGCTCCATCTCTGTTCCCAGTTCTTTAAAATGGGCATCGCCATCTGCCTGATCGAGCTGCAGGGCACCACCATCCGGGAGGCCAAGAACCGCAGCTTCGAGCTGGTCAGCCCAAGCAAGGTCTTCAGGTGCGGGTCCTGGGCCTGGCTGGGGGGCAGCAGGGCGGGTGCCCCAGCGTACCAGAGGCTGGGGCAGGGCAGGGCACTGTGAGTCTCCCGGCGGTGTCTTCCCAGCTTCGTGGCCGAGTCAGAGCGGGAGAAGCGGGAGTGGATGGAGGCGCTGCAGGAGGCCATCGCCGAGACGCTCTATGACTACGAGGTGGCGGAGAAGATCTGGTCCAACAAAGCCAACAAGTTTTGTGCTGACTGCAGGTCCCTGAACCCCGACTGGGCGTCCATCAACCTGTGCGTGGTGATCTGCAAGCAGTGTGCAGGCGAGTGCAGCCCCCACGGCCGGGCAGGGGTCGGGTGAGACCCTGGGCAGAACAGGGGGCAGGAGGTAGCTTCGGAGGAAGGGGCTGGGTAGGCCTGGAGGGCTGGTGCCAGGGTGGGGCAGGACGTAAGTGGGTCAGTATCAGGCGGGCAGGTGGCACATCAGCCAGGTGGGCCGGTGGATGGGTCTTGATGTCGGGTGGGGGGTGCTGAGCAGGTGGCAGTGGGGTGGTCAGTATAGTGGGCAGGCGGGTCGGTGTGATGTGACGGGGGTCTCTGGGCACAGCTAAGGAAATCACTCCAGGGGATCTCTGCTTAAATCTGGGCCATGTGCAGCCCCCGGCTGGGATTTCCTTCTCACTGAAGCAAATCCAGCCAGCCCCCACAGCACCTCTGCCAGCCCCACTGGCCAGCCAGGAGCCACACAAGCAAACTCTCACAGACTGCCCAGCTGCTGCCCCAGCCCCGACCAGCAGCCCCAACGCAGGGGGGAGACTCTTTAGCCTGTTTCACCAAACCACACGGATTCTCCCAGGCCCCAAAGGGTCCAGCCCCAGTCCCTGGTCAATGTGCGCTTGGATCTTACCCAAACGACACGCTGACCAGTCCTCCAGATCGACACAGCGAAAGGCTCATTAACGCAGAGAGAGACGGGCTCAGCGGGAAGAACTGTTGAAGTGACACATCGCACACGTCAAGGACAGGGATGGACGCAGCCCGCGATGTTCTGTGACGTCTCTGAAAGTTCACCCCAAGGGCTGAGGTTCCAGGTTGCGTAGCCTTAGTTACTGGCGAACGGGCGCCCTGGCCGGCTGCAGCCCACACGCTGGGGCGTGGGAGCTTGGAGCAGGGCAGAAGACAGACGACTGAGGTGGACGCTGCTCGGTCCACGTTAGAGTTTTTTTTTCTGTGCGGAGGGAAAATTCTGTTCTTCCCCCCAGGTCTGGGCTCACCACCTGGCCGGGGGGTCACTGGGCTGTGTTCCAATAGCTGCAGCCCAAGAGGAAAGTCCCACATCCCTGTTTTGCGTATCGGCCGGCTGGGCCAGTCCGCCTCCCATTGCAGAGCTGATCGCTAAAGCGCCGCAGAGCTGACACCTGTAACTTGACCACCAGGCGTGGCCCAGACCTGGCAGTAGCACGCGCAGGCTCAGGGCTCCCTCCGCTTTCCTCAGCCACGGCCCCCGGCGCACTGCTTGGGGCGAATGGACACGCAATGGCCCCAGTCGCGTGGTGGTCGGTACGCGGGCTCAGAGCTGGCCGCTGGGCCACGCAGGTGGGTGGGCAGCCGGGGGCCGGGGCCGGGCCACTCACAATCACTCTGCGGCTCCCAGCAGGGCAGCACCGGAGCCTGGGCTCCAGCGTGTCCAAGGTACAGAGCCTGAAGCTCGACACCAGCGTCTGGAGCAATGAGATTGTCCAGGTACCCAGACTGCCCCTCCCGCGGCCCCTCACCCCACGGCTGCCCCACTGATGGCCCCATGGCTGCCCCACCCACGGCCCCCTCATCCCATGGCCCCTCCCCCCACAGCTGCCCTATTCACTGCCTGCTCCCCCTTGTGACTGCCCCAATAATGCCCTCAGGTAGATCTGCCATTAGTTAGTGGCTGGGGGCTGATCCCCCTGTGGATGTTGGAGTGCAGGGAGGGGAGGACCCCCACAGCCTCAGGGCACCCCCTGGGCACCTCTGGCTCCCCCAGCTCCGTGGGACGACTCCCCCACCCAGTGACTCCTCTCTCCTTCAGCTGTTCATCGTGCTGGGGAACGAGCAAGCCAACCGGTTCTGGGCCGGGCGCCTCCCGCCCACCGAGGCCCTGTACCCCGACGCCAGCACTGAGGAGCGCCGGCTCTTTGTCGCTCGCAAGTACCGCGAGGGGCAGTTCCGCCTGCCGCACCCCCAGCACGCCACGCAGGAGGAGGTGCTGCAGGTCAGCGGCAGGCCAGGCCGGGCAGTCCCAGGCTCTCAGGCTGCTGGGGGGTGGCAAGAGACCATGGGGGCTTGCCCTAAGCTGGCAGCCATCTGTCCATGGGGCAGGGAGTGCCCAAGCTGGCAGCCGCGTGTCTGTGGGGCTGGGTGTGGGGGCGGGTGTCAGAGCCGGGGGCCATGTGACTATGGGGCAGGGGGGTGTCAGAGGCAGGAGCCATGTATCTATGGGGCAGGGGTGGGGTGTCAGAGCCGGGAGCCCTGTATCTATGGGGCAGGGGTGGGGTGTCGGAGCCGGGAGCTGTGTATCTATGGGGCAGGGGTGGGGCGTCAGAGCCGGGAGCCGTGTATCTATGGGGCAGGGGTGGGGCGTCAGAGCCGGGAACCGTGTGTCTGTGGGGCAGGGGTAGGGCGTCAGAGCCGGGAGCCGTGTGTCTGTGGGGCAGGGGTGGGGCGTCAGAGCCGGGAGCCGTGTGTCTGTGGGGCAGGGGTGGGGCGTCAGAGCCGGGAGCCGTGTATCTATGGGGCAGGGGTGGGGCGTCAGAGCCGGGAGCCGTGTGTCTGTGGGGCAGGGGTGGGGCGTCAGAGCCGGGAGCCGTGTATCTGTGGGGCAGGGGTGGGGCGTCAGAGCCGGGAGCCGTGTGTCTGTGGGGCAGGGGTGGGGCGTCAGAGCCGGGAGCCGTGTATCTATGGGGCAGGGGTGGGGCGTCAGAGCCGGGAGCCGTGTGTCTGTGGGGCAGGGGTGGGGCGTCAGAGCCGGGAGCCGTGTATCTGTGGGGCAGGGGTGGGGCGTCAGAGCCGGGAGCCGTGTGTCTGTGGGGCAGGGGTGGGGCGTCAGAGCCGGGAGCCGTGTATCTATGGGGCAGGGGTGGGGCGTCAGAGCCGGGAGCCGTGTGTCTGTGGGGCAGGGGTGGGGCGTCAGAGCCGGGAGCCGTGTATCTGTGGGGCAGGGGTGGGGCGTCAGAGCTGGCCCACGGACGCTGTCTCTCTCCCAGGCGCTCTGTGCTGCCGTGGCAGGGCCCGGCCTGCTGAAGACGGTCCTGCAGTTCTTCTCGGCCCCCGAAGCCGGGCCAGCCACTGAGGCGGGGGGCTACAGAGGTGCCCAGGGGTCTGAGGTCTGGCAGAGCCCTGAAAGCAGCTGGCAAGGGAGCCATCCAGGTAACTGGGGACCTCCTCCCCTCCGACCCATGGTGTAGGGGCACTTCCCGCCACTGCCAGCCCCTGCCGAGATGCCGCCCCAGTGCTGCTGCCCCCTGCGCTGGGCAGCCCGGGCCGCCCGTTTCCCCTGGCACGTCGCAGGCACTAGAAGAGCCACGTGGCTCTGACCACAGTCAGTCACCTCATGACAGAGCCCACAGCGCTCCAGCTTCCTTGGGGTCCCCACTGTGCTCCCCGTGCCTCTGAGCCCCCTACCCCACAGGCCACTCACCCCCACCAATGCTGGGGCTGGTCAATGGGGTCTGGGCACTGGGCAGGGCACTGGGGTCGCCCTGGCCTCCGGCTGCCGGGCGCCGGGCCGGCCGACGGGGTGGGTCACTCAGCGATTGCCCGGGTGGTCCGTTCCCGCTGCGGCGCTCGGCAGATCGGCATGGGGGTAGATGAGCCTCGCCCTGGCCTAGTGCGGCTGGTCTCACTTTGCCGTGTCTGGCAGGGAATGCCCCTGGGCAGGTGCTGAGCCCCGAAGGGGTCTACAACGAGATCGCCCCGTCTGTGGCCCTCTGCGGCTACCTGTACAAGGCACCCGCCCTGGCCAAGCCCGCCGGGTCCAGGAAGAGCCGCGATGGTGAGTCTGGGCCAGGCCAGAGGGAGGCTGCTGGGCACCAGGGCCTGCCCTCACTGACCACGCGTCCTCTGCAGAGCTGCAGCGCATCTGGTGCTCGCTGGAGAAGTCGCTCCTCTTCTACGAGACGGACAAGAGTGCTGAGCCGCTGGGGAAGGTGGAGCTGGCCGACGTGGTCTCGCTGGGCGTGAGCTCGGTGAATGGCCCGGCCAGTCCTGGGCCTACAGACAGGTACCCAGCCCTGTGGGTAGAGGCCCCAGCTCCGGCCCCAGCCCCAGCCCGCCTGCCTTCTCCCAGCTCCGGGGCACTGGCTGGATCAGAGCTGTTACAGCAAGCGGCTGCGAGGCAGCGAGACCCCAGGCAGCGGTGCTGGCGTGGGAGAGGAGGCAGCCGCTTTGGGGTCCCCGTGACTGGGATGTGCATGGGGGGAGGGGCATTGGCGGTCGGTGCGACAGTGCCCTGACGCCGGGGGGTCCCTGCGGTGGGGGCTGGGCCTGCTGAATCCCCAGAGCTAGGCCATAGCCAGCCCCTCCCTCAAGATCACCCCGCTGCACCATGGGCTCTCCTGGTCTGTGCTCGGGGTCCCAGCCCCCCACCACCTCCCACCATCTGGAGCCCTCCCTCCCCTACCACGTGGTGCCCCGGGCCAGCTGGCTCCCTGAGCAGTGCCTGCGTGCACAGCAGGAGAGGCCCCGGACTCTGGGTGGGCGGCCGGGCACTGGGCCTGGGGAGTCCTGCCACCCTCCACCTCTGCCCGGCTCGCCAGGTTCCGCTTCTCCTTGGACCTCTTCCTGAGCGGCGACAGAATGCAGCAGCTGGGCGCCAACGGGCCGGACACCCTGCAGGCCTGGGCCAGTGCCATCGGCAAGGTGTGTGAGAGCGAGGCCCCGGCGCGGCGCGGCGCGGCGCGGCGCGGCGCAGTGCGTGTCTGCAGCCGGCAGGGAACAGCGCTGAGAGCTGCCTGCCTGGCCCAGCGCGCCCTGGCGTGCTGCCGGCTGCAGGGCTTGGACCCAGCCAGCACCCCCATCCCGCAAAAGGGGCCCAGTCCTCAGTCCTCCAGCCCGGCCCTGCTCCTGCTGTGCTCACACGCCGAGAGTGCTCGGCACTCATGCTATCCCCCTTGCAGGGGCATGGTCCTGCCCCTGTCCCCAGGCCCAGCCCTCTGCAGAGCCCACACCCCACGCGCCGCCTGGATCTCGCCCATCTCTCTCCGCAGTGGTTCACGCCGCTCAGCTGCCACTGCCTGCTGGCCTACGAGTTCCAGAGAGTGGGGCGGATGCGCTACCGATCCATGCTCAGTCCCGACCAGTGGCTGCAGGGCTTCTTCATCCTGCAGAAAGGCCACCTCTTCCTCTGCCCGGGGCAGGAGGGCGCCGCGGAGGACAGCATCAACCTCCGGAGGCTGCAGGAGCTCAGTGAGTACAGCCCTCGCCCTGGCACACCACAGCCGGGCTCCGCCCCAGAGAGGGCTGCATGCAGGGGCTGGCCCTGTGCTGCTGGGCCCCGTGCTGTTCACCCCCAGCCAGGCTCCACCCCAGAGAGGGCTGCATGCAGGGCTGGCTCCATGAGCCCTGTGCCGCCGGGGCCTGGTGCCGTTCACCCCCAGCCGGGCTCCACCCCAGAGAGGGCTGCATGCGGGGCTGGCTCCGTGAGCCCTGTGCCGCTGGGGCCTGGTGCTGTTCACCCCCCAGCCGGGCTCCACCCCAGAGAGGGCTGCATGCAGGGCTGGCTCCATGAGCCCTGTGCTGCCAGGCTCGGTGCTGTTCACCCCCAGCCAGGCTCCACCCCAGAGAGGGCTGCATGTGGGGCTGGCTCCGTGAGCCCTGTGCTGCTGGGGCCTGGTGCTGTTCACCCCCAGCCGGGCCCCACGCCAGAGAGGGCTGCATGCAGGGCTGGCTCCGTGAGCCCTGTGCCGCTGGGGCCTGGTGCCGTTCACCCCCCAGCCGGGCTCCACCCCAGAGAGGGCTGCATGCAGGGCTGGCTTCATGAGCCCTGTGCCACTGGGCCTGGTGCCATTCACCCCCAGCTGGGCTCCACCCCAGAGAGGGCTGCATGCGGGGCTGGCTCCGTGAGCCCTGTGCCGCTGGGGCCTGGTGCCGTTCACCCCCAGCCAGGCTCCACCCCAGAGAGGGCTGCATGCAGGGCTGGCTCCGTGAGCCCTGTGCCGCTGGGGCCTGGTGCTGTTCACCCCCCAGCCGGGCTCCACCCCAGAGAGGGCTGCATGCAGGGCTGGCTCCGTGAGCCCTGTGCTGCTGGGCCCGGTGCCGTTCACTCCCAGCCGGGCTCCACCCCAGAGAGGGCTGCATGCGGGGCTGGCTCCGTGAGCCCTGTGCTGCTGGGCCCGGTGCTGTTCACCCCCAGCCGGGCCCCACCCCAGAGAGGGCTGCATGCAGGGCTGGCTCAGTGATTGCATGTGAGCAGCCTGGGGCTCCTCCTGTCTGACTCTGGGGGGCCTGTTGAGGGTCAGTCCCTGGTTCCTGGGTGACATCGGTGCCTGAAGTCTCCGTTTGGTCTCGGGCAGGTGTGGTCCCGCACACTGAGGCGCCTGAGAAGAAGGAGGTGCTGATCCTGGTGGAGATGGGGAGGTGAGCTCTGCCAGGACATGGCACAAGATGGCCCCAGCCACCACCTCGTGGGTGCCTAGGGCTGACGAGCAGGACCCCTGCCCGGGAGGTGTTACTGCCCAGGGTCTGCAGCAGCCTGAGCCTGGGGGGATAGAGGCAGACAGTGGATTGCCAGGGAGCAGAGGCTGGCACAGCTGGGGGTAAGGGCTATGCTGTGTTCCCGGGGTCAGTGCAGGCTGAGCATCCCTCTGGGGTGCCCTGAGTCTCAGCCCAGGTTTCCCTTTGGGTGATCCCTCCCACTGCCCCTAGAGCCCCAAGTTCGCTGGGCCGGCCCAGGAGAACCCCCAGCCTCCACTAAAGGTTCCCCCTCTGCTGGGACTGGAGCCGGGGTCAGTGCCCACGGATAGGCCTCTCTGGGGCTGGCTGGCGCTTCTGTGCCTGCGCTGGAGCATCGGGGTGCAGTGGGGGAGGGGGAGCTGTGGGCAGGGTGAATGGGAGTCGGGCATTGGCTGGGTTTCACCCCCTGCTCTCTGCCCTGTCCTTAGGACCTTTTACCTGCAGGGGGTCTCGCAGCTGGACTTTGCCGCCTGGTGCACCGACATCCAGGCCTCAGCCGGGGGCCGGGGCAACGCCCTGCGTGACCAGCAGCTCAGCAGGACCGACATCCCCATCATCGTGGACAGCTGCATCGCCTTCATCACGCAGTACGGTGAGCGCCTCCTGCCGGGACCCTGCGCACGGCTCGCTGGCTCCACCGAGCCTCCCTGGGGCAGGGGCAGCCAGGCCAGGCACCGACCTCCCACCCACCCGCTGATCTGGGCTGCAGAGGGCAGCGAGGATCCCCCTGCCCGCCCCCCTCAGGGAACCAGTCTTGGGGGGCACACGCTGCCTCCCGTCCGCACCCAGCGCCCCACACTACGGCAAACTGCCCCGTGACGTGGCCTCGCTCTGCCCGCAGGCCTGCGGCACGAGGGCCTGTACCGCAAGAACGGGGCCAAGTCCCGCATCAAGGTGCTGATGGAGCAGTTCCGCAGGGACGCCCGCAACGTCAAGCTGCGCAGCGGCGACCACTTCCTGGAGGACGTGACCGACGTGCTGAAGCGATTCTTCCGGGAGCTCGAGGACCCCGTCTTCACTGCGGAGCTGCACCCCCAGTGGCAGGAGGCAGCAGGTACCCAGCGCCACACGGCCGCCTGGGCTCCTGCTCGCCCCTGCCTCCGGGGCAGACCTGGGCTGGCTGAGCCCTGGCATAGGGGCTGGGGCTGGGGCAGGGGGCTGCAGCACCCGCTGATTGGAGGAGGTTTCCGTGACACACCGCTTGGTTCCGTGGCATTCAGCGTCCCCACAGTACAAACGTTCCAGCCCCGCAGACTCTGGCTCATCCTCCCCACCCCAGCTCCGTCGCTGGCTGGAGGGCAGGACTCACCCCAGGCTGGGCTGCAGCCCGCACCCAGGAGGGGCAGGGCCGTGGGTGTGAGTGTGCGGGCGCCAGGGCACTGCTCCCTGCCAGCTCGCTGTGGCCTGGGGCCGCAGCCCTGCCCCCGTGGCAGTCCTGTCTCTGCCGCGTGGGTTGTGACCCTCTGCTTCCTCCAGCAATAGCCCCGAAGCCCCATCGGCTGGAACGCTACAAGGAGCTGATCAACCGCCTGCCCCGACTCAACCGCCGGACCCTGGCTGCGCTGATTGGTCACCTCTACCGGTCAGTGTGTCCCTCTGCGGTCAGCCGGGCAAGCCTCCAGGGACCCGGGGGAGCAGTGCAGGTGTGCCGTGGCCGGTCTGCCCCTCCAGCCTCCTGTGTCGCCAGGGCTGGCCAGCTCCGAGGGCGATCCAGAGAGAGGGCTGAGCGGATGGCCCTGGGACACCCCTTGTCTCTGGTCAGGATCCCTGAGCAGGACTCACCGGCTGGGAGGGTTGTGCAGTCTGCCCAGGGCAGGGCTTCCCCCGGACGGCGCATGTGACCAAAGGGAAGGGGCCTGGGCAGGTCTCACCGGTCACCACGGCCCATCTTGGGGGTTCGCTTCCAAGGGCGTCCCCCTTCTCCCCAGTTGCCATCCCCGGTTGTGGCTTGCCGGAGGCCTTGCACCTGCCTTTTGTTCCCATCTGCCCTGCGCCATCAGCAGCCTCCAGCCCCGGCCTGGTGCTGCGGGACGCCAGAGAGCAGGGCTGGTTAATTCTGCCCCGGTGCCACCTTTGCATGGTGGGACCGTTGCCCGGCGTGGGGCGGGAGCCCGCTGGGCAGGCAGCCTGCGCTCATGCGCCCTCGGAGGCCAGGCAGGGAAGAAGAAAAGGCAGGACCTCGCCGTGCCATGAATGGGCTAACGTCCCACGGGGGTGAGAGCAGGGCCCGGCGTGCGACCCAGGGCAGCGGGAGGGTGGTTGTGCGCGGCCCGGGGCTGGTGCTGCCACGCTGAGCTGGCTCTTTGGCTCCACACCCCGGCCCGCAGCGTGCAGAAATGCGCCGACTTCAATCACATGAGCACCAAGAACCTGGCCCTGCTCTTCGCGCCCAGTCTCTTCCAGACCGACGGCAAAGGGGAGCACGAGGTCAAGGTCATGGAGGACCTGATTGACAGCTATGTCCGCATTTTCAACGTAAGCCCCGCCCCTGCTCTGCCCTCCCCTCCCAACCCCCACGCGGCCCCCCCCTCACACCGCTTCTCTCGCCGGCAGATTGACGAGGAGCAGGTGTCGCAGATGGAGCTGGAGAACAGCCTCATCACCACCTGGCGGGATGTGCAGGTACGGGCCCCGCGCGCTCCTGGGTCTGGGCTCCTTCTCTGACCAGGCCCATGCATGAGGGGCGGGGAATGGATGGAGCGCAGCCCTCCCGGCCCAGGCCTAGCCAGTAGAGCTGGAACAAAGCTTGGGGGGCAGGGTGCTGAGCTGCGCCCCCTCCCCGGCTTACCCCATTTGCACCCCCCACCATCCCAGGCTGGGGGCCACTGCCGAGCCCAGGGAGCAGGATGCACAGCCTGCAGGGAGGCCGGGCAACAGTGGAGCCTGTAGGGCTGGTGTCCAGGACTCCGGGCGATGGCAGGGCCTCCACGTAGTGCTGGTGGCTGGGATCCCAGCGGGGGGTGTAAAATCTGGGGGGCAGCTGTAGCCCCCCGTCACGTGACTGGACTTTCATATTGGATATGGAAGCCATTTATGCGTCCAGTGTATCTGTTAGCCCCAAACAGTGTGTGCAGTGTCCAATGAAAGCTGAGGAGGCCCTGAGCCTGCGTGTGCCACTTCCATGGCTGTATCGTGTTTGTAGGACGAGTCAGAGGTGTTAGCTCTGTCGCTGGGTTAGAAATGTTCCAGTGCTAGGGTTCACAATGGGAGGTGGATCTCCACCCCAGCCAGGGCCCTGCGCCAAACAATGGGATGGAAACCTGGTGCTCAGACGTCGGATCCACATCTCAGAAATGTGGACCCTGTCAGTGGAATGCAGCCAACTGCAAGGTGACCTGGGCTGAGCAACAGAATCGAAATCAGATGCCGAGACATCCGTCCCACCTGCCATGTAACTGACTGGGGCGGGCTGGCCAAACCAGCGACCAAGGGCAGTTGGCCACAGCGGCTCACCTGGGTCAGATGACATTGACCCTCAAGGGCCTGATGGGAGGGAGAAGGGGCTTTGTCCCAACACAAGAAAACTGAGGTGGACCTAACAGCATCCGTCTTGGCCTCGGCCTCTTGTTGTTTGTTCTGGTTCCTGTTCCGAGGATCTGTGTTCCAGCGTGCTGTCTCCAGCTCGCTGGAGCGAAATTCTCGGTAATGAAAGCTCTGTGCCCTGGAGTCTTACCCCTTCTGGGGTGGACTTTTGGAGGCTTTCAAGAATCGGCACAGGACATGGCTGGCTGCATCAACAGCTGTAATGGGTGTGTGTGAAGTGTCGCTTTAACAACTTTTCTCTCTAGCCCTGCTCTTTCTTGCTGTGTAAATAAACTTTAGCCCTTTAGATCTGAAGGATTTGGGCATTTGTGTTTTGTTTTGGGTAAGATCTAAGTGTATATTGACCAGAGTCTGGCTGGACCCTTTTGAGGCCTGGAAGAATCTGTGTGGAGTTGGTGAAATAGGTTTAAGAACCTTTCACCTGAGTTTGGGGTTGCTGGTCTGGGCTGGTGCAGCAGCTGGGAAGTCTGTGGGTTTGCTTGTGTGGCTTCTGTTTGGCCACTGGGGCTGGCAGAGGTGCTGTGGGGGCTGGTTGGATTTGCCTCGGTGAGAAGGAAATCCCAGCTGGGGGCTGTGAGTGGCCCAGATTTAAGCAAAGGCACCTGGAGTGATTTCTCCAGCTGTGCCCAGAAACCCCGTCCTATCATACCCTCCCCTACATCTGCAAGCAGGTCACCTCTCACAGAGCCTCCCCGAAGTCCTGTCTGCCCCTCTTCCTGGCAGGCGTCCAGCCTGCTCTGTAACCTGCCCTTCTCACCCTGGCACTGGTCGCAGCGTGCAGCTGCTCTGGGCACAAGCATCTGCTCTCCCAGCTCTCTTCTTCACATGCTGAGTGCAGCTGGCGGAGCTCCCCTGCTGCCTGCCCAGCCCAGCGCAGCAGCAATGCGTCCAGATGCTGCCCACCCTCTGCCCTTCTCCCTGCAGCTCTCGCAGGCTGGAGATCTCATCCTGGAGGTTTACCTGGAACAGAAGCTGCCTGACTGCTGTGTCACCCTGAAGGTGAGAGTGGGCCTGGCCTGGCTGTGGGCTGGGCGAGGCCTCGGCGGGCAGAGCTGCCTGGCTGCGTGGGGGAGCCTGCCAGTGCCAGTGGGGAGGGGTGCCACGCACCAGCAGCCCGACTCGTCGGTGCGCAGAGGACTCGGGTCAGCCCTGGCCCTGGGCAGGGACCCGGCCCGAGACGGTCTCTGCGCGTGCCCCCAGGTGTCACCCAGCATGACTGCGGAGGAGCTGACCAACCACGTCCTGGAGATGCGCAACGTGTCTTCCAGCCTGGACATCTGGCTGACCTTTGAGGCGCTGGAGAACGGCGAGCTGGGTGAGTTGGGGGCCACCGTCTGCCGAGGCAGGCCCAGCCCCTTGGCAGGAGCTGGGCCAGCTGTGTCTGTGTTGCCCAGGGTGCAAACGCCTCTCCCCTGCCTAGAGCGCCCGCTGCACCCCAAGGAGAAGGTCCTGGAGCAGGCTCTGCAGTGGTGCAAGCTGCTGGAACCCAGCACCGCCTACCTGCTGGTGAGGAAGGTTCCCATTGGAGAAGGCAGCTGTCTCTTCACAGGTGAGCGCTGCCCGCTTGGCCTGGGCTGCTCGGCCGTGTGAGCTGGGCTCTTCCTCCGAGAAGGTGGAGCGTGCACAGTGCGGCCAGCCCCCGCTGCCCCCACGGCCCTTGCCCAGCCCCGGGTCCCGCCCCCGCTGCCCCCACGGCCCTGGCACAGCCCCAGGCCCCGCCCCCGCTGCCCCCACGGCCCTGGCACAGCCCCAGGCCCCGCCCCCGCTGCCCCCGGCCCTTGCCCAGCCCCAGGCCCTGCCCCCGCTGCCCCCACGGCCCTGGCACAGCCCCAGGCCCCGCCCCCGCTGCCTCCCCGGCCCTGGCACAGCCCCAGGCCCCGCCCCCGCTGCCTCCCCAGCCCTGGCACAGCCCCAGGCCCCGCCCCCGCTGCCCCCACGGCCCTTGCCCAGCCCCAGGCCCCGCCCCCGCTGCCTCCCCGGCCCTGGCACAGCCCCAGGCCCCGCCCCCGCTGCCCCCACGGCCCTTGCCCAGCCCCAGGCCCCGCCCCCGCTGCCTCCCCGGCCCTGGCACAGCCCCAGGCCCCGCCCCCACTGCCCCCACGGCCCTGGCACAGCCCCAGGCCCCGCCCCCGCTGCCTCCCCGGCCCTGGCACAGCTCCCCTTGCCTGTGGCCCCAGTCTGGCACTGCCTGGCCCAGGTCCAGCCCGGCCTGGGCCCCGGAGAGAGTGCCGGCTGTGCCCTGTGCTGAGCTGCCTGCAGCCGGGCCGGCGGTGCTGCTGGGAGGTGCAGGCTGGGAGCGGATGCGAAGCCGCTCACTGTCAGCGACACCTGAGCCAGGCAGCGCTGCGAAGCAGTGGCTCCCGCATCGCCCCTCGTGGGGCAGGGCTCAGGCAAGGGGGGCCGGGGCCTCCCCCCAGCTCCTACTATCTGCCCTCCCAAGCCCGGCCTGCTGCTGCCCGGCCCGGCCCGGCCAAGCAGCCCTGACCCGTCGCTGCCCCGCCGCGCAGGTGCCAAGCGCCCCAGTCCCAAGTGCGGGCCGCTCAGGTGCCGGGAGGAGCCCCCCAAGCTGCTGGGCTGCAAGTTTCAGGAGCGATACTTCGTGGTGCAGGATCACAGGCTGCTGCAGCTGAAGGAGAAGAGGGTAAAGCAGGAGCCGGCCTGGCCGAGGCGTAGGCAGTGCTGGGCTGGCGGGGGGCTGCCCGGGCCAGGGTCCGAGCCGACCCCGACGCAAAGCGGGCTGGCAGCCGGGGGCGGGGCCAGGGCACCTGGCTGGAGCCGGCGGTTCTGTGCCGCACTGGACGCGCTCTGGGCCATTCCCGCTCGGTGGGATGGGCAGGGAACGCCCACGGGGAGGGCGCGTCCCAGCACTCGCAGAGCCCACCAGGGGCCTTGGTCGCCGCACCCCAGGCCCCCACGTCCCCTTCCGCAATGGGGCCCGGCCGGGGGGCCCGGGGGGAGGAGAGGGAGGGAGGGGCGCCGGCGCCGGGGCGGGCGGAGGGTGCTGGGGGCACTGCCGCCGGCCAGGGGTGCTGTCTGCAGCCAGGGCTGAGCACCCGGCTCTTGTTCCAGAGCGCCCGGCCGGAGCGGGAATGGCCCCTGGACCAGGCCAAGGTTTACATGGGGATTCGGAAGAAGCTGAAGCCACCGTCCCAGTAAGAGTCAGGGCCCAGGAGTGGCACCCTCCGAGTGGTGACACCCGCCCTGCCGCCCCACTGCGGCCCTGTGTGCCTGGCCCGGCCCGGCCCTGCAGCCCCACTGCTGCCCTGTGTGCCCGGCCCTGCCCAGCCCTGCCCTGCAGCCCCACTGCTGCCCTGTGTGCCCGGCCCTGCCCAGCCCTGCCCTGCAGCCCCACTGTGGCCCTGTGGGCCCGGCCCGGCCCGGCCCTGCCCTGCCCAGCCCTGCCCTGCAGCCCCACTGCTGCCCTGTGTGCCCGGCCCTGCCCAGCCCTGCCCTGCAGCCCCACTGTGGCCCTGTGTGCCCGGCCCGGCCCGGCCCTGCCCTGCCCTGCCCTGCAGCCCCACTGCTGCCCTGGGTGCCCGGCTCTGCCCCGCCCTGCAGCCCCACTGCGGCCCTGGGTGCCCAGCCCTGCCCCACCCTGCAGCCCCAGTGTGACCCCAGCAAGACAGAGCCCATTTCACCCCCTTGTGCCAGAGGAGCTGTAACCCCATCACCCCTCTGCTGCCCTGCCCCAGGCCCAGCCCCACCACTAGCCTGGCAGGAGCCTGTCCACCTGCCCCACCCGGCAACCCAGCAACCCCTGCCATCCATCGCTCCGGTGCCAGCACTCACCCTGGCCTGACGGCGCCTCCGTCCTCTGCTCTAGGTGGGGATTCACGCTGGTCCTGGATAAGCTGCAGCTGTGAGTATTGCATGGGCTCCCCTGGCCCCACTCCTGGGCCGTCGAGCGCTGCTGGCCTGGGTCCAGCCCCTGCTCCCCTCTTTTGGCCGGAGTCCCCAGCCAGGCCAACTTCCTGCTGCCTGGGCCCTGCTCACTGCTCTCCATGCCCCGGGCCAGTGAGCACCGCCCCGAGCACTGCCCCTGCCCCTGGCCCTGGCCCTGCCCCTGGCCCAGCCCAGCCCCTGGCCCAGCCCAGCCCCTGGGGTGTTAGCTGGGGATGCTGATAAGATGCAGGGCGTGTCCCTTCCCTTTCCCCTCCGGCCTGGCCAGGGAGCCCTGTGCCGTGCTCGTCACCCCACCCTGCTGCCCTCCGGGTCCCTGGGCTGCAGCCTGGGAGTGCCACACTGCCCTCAGCTGGCCCCCTCCCAGCTGAGTCTGGGGCCCAGAGGCACCTCCCAGAGCTGGCAGGCGAGGCTCAGCCGCAGGCTGGCTCCTGCCACACACTGGGGACGGCACCAGCCCAGCGCTCTCAACGCTAACTGGGGGAGGGGCTGGCGCCACTTGCCAGCCCGGGGGTGAGCTGCCCCCCTGCTGGGCTCACAGACCACTGCCCCGTCTGGGGACCATCCCCTTGGCCGTGGGTGGGGCCCATGACCGTGCACGGCCCTGGTGGCACCTCACCACGTGGGCGCCTGCAGGGGCCGTGTCCAGCGGGGATCTGCTCTGGCTCCACAGGTCCCTGGTGTGTGCAGGGCAGGCCGAGCTGTGGGACTGGACCACCAGCATTCTGAAAGCCCAGGTGGGTGAGCGCGGTGCGGCGCGGCGCGGCGCGGCAGCGGGCGGGGGCGGGGAATGCCCAGCACTGACCCGTTGGGCTCCCTTGCAGCATGACGACCTGCACCCAGTGATCCTGCGCCGGCGTTCCTCCTGCGACCTCACCAAGCAGAAGTTCGGCACCATGCCCCTCATCCCTCTGCAGGGAGACAGCACCGACGCCACCATGCTCTCCGCCAACCAGACCCTGGTAAGGCCGCCCCGCCCTGCAGCCCCAGACACCCCGAGGAGCGCCAGGGCAGCGGCTGGTGTGAGTGGGGCGGGGGCCGTGTGCGGGGCCGGGTCCATGCAGGGTCCCAGCCCTGCTGCGCTGGGGGATGCGCCCTCCCCCCACACGTAGCAGCGTGTCTTGCCTGCCCCCCACCCTGCAGCCACCCCCATTTCCAGCGCCCGCTTACCCTGCCCGTCTCCCTTTGTAGCGCCGCCTGCACGCGCGAAGGACTTTGTCTATGTTCTTTGTAAGTACCTGCACGTGGGCTGCATGTTTCCCCGCGTGCCTCGCCTGGTCCCCGGAGCCTGCGCTAGCTGCCCACCCAGCATGTGCCTTGCCCAGAGGCTGTGCGTGGCCTGGGAAGTGGCGGGCCGAGTCCCCGTCCCTCCCCACTCAAGGCAGGGAGGGAGCTCTGGCACCCTGTTCCTGGCCCACTCAGCTCCCTAGAGCCCCTGCCCAGCCACTGGGGCCCGGCGGACCCTTTGCTGCTCCAAATGGCTGTTACTGTGCACTGCCCGGCAGCTGCCATGTCCCAGCCCAGAGGTGGGCGGGAGCAGCTCCCCTAACAAGCACGGTCCCGTGCTCCCTGCCGGCGCAGAGCGTGCCCGAGCATCCTGTGCCTCTCAGGCCCACCACGGTAGGGCTCCCACGGGAGTGGGGGCAGCAGAACAGGGCTGTTTTCCTCCCCCGCCCATCGGCAGCTGGCTGAGCATGCGTGGAGGGTGCATGCGGGGGGGGCGCTGGTTTGCATGGCCTCTGCAGTGCCCCACGCCCAACCCCACACGCGGGAAGGAGCCAGGCGGCGGCAGGGCCTGGCCCTCGGAATGGCTTCGACTGACCCCACCAAGTGCCAGCGGGCAGACGTTCTGCCAGCCGCCTGCCTTGGAAGCAGCCTGGGGAGCCAGCTGGCGGGGGGCGCAGCGTATCTCGCACTCCCTGCCTGGGGGTCACTGCCCTGCTGGCACCATGCCAGTCGCAGGCAGGGACACCAGCGCTCCTGGCCAGCAGGTCTAGGCCTAGGACAGCTGGTCACGCCGCCTCGGCCTGGCACTGGTGCCCCGGGAGGTCTGGCTGGGCGGCCATTGAGAGTGGCGGGAGGCTGTGTGGGTCAGACCTTGGCACCAGCCCCCACTGCTCCCAGCCTTGTGTGGGGCAGGCGCAGAACTGGCAGCGGAGGGACCCTGGCTGGCAGTGGGGCTGGAGACCCCCCTCCCGCCTAAGCAGCCTGGGGCTCTCCCTACTCCCCCGTGCTCGCTGGCATCCCGGCCCTGCAGACACCGGCTGCTCCTGGGCGCGCCTGCCCCTGGCCTGGCAGAGGGGTCAGTGCTGTGCAGTGCCAGGGCCCTCACGTCTCCCTTGGCCTTGCCCAGCCCATGAAGATGCACCAGGACTCGGTGGAGGAGCAGCAGGAGGTGGAGGCGGAGCCAGTGTACGAGGAGGTGGGCGGGCTCCCGGCACAGGACGGTGGCCGCCAGCTCGAACCCGGCCAGGTACCCGCTGTGGACAGATCCAAGAAGCCAGCACTGTTCCCTGGGTGGCCTCTCAGCTCGGAGCAGAGGGGGCCCGGCACTCCCGTCACCAAGTCCATCTCCCTGGAAAGGGGCCTGAACCTGGAGCCGGACAGGGCCCCCGAGTGGGACAGGGCCCCCGGGCTGCGAGACACCCAGACGGCCTCGCTGGAGAGACACATGGAGCTGCCCCACCCGTGGCCGGCCCTGGGGCAGGAGCTGCGGCCGGCCCTGCTGCCCCTGGCGCCGGCCACCATCCCTGAGCCCCTGCAAGACAGCGCCAGGAAGCGGAGTGTCCAGCTGCCCTCGCCCGCCAGCGAGAGGCTCATGCAGGAGCTCAGCACCATCCTGCTCAAGAAGAACGAGTGCCAGGTGTCCAGCCCCGGGCAGCAGGTGACGTGACCTGGTGTGGCAGGCTGGGCCCCAGGGCACTCTGGACACTGCCCCGCTGCCTGCCTGGCATTCCCAGCCTGGCTGCCAGGCCCCTGCCGCCCCTCCATGGAGCTCAGCGAGTCCCCTCAGACTGGGCCCAGCCACGCCGAGTGCCGGCTCCATGTGCTTGTCGGGGGTGGGGGCACTGGCTCGGCCCCCCTTGCCACCCAGGGCCTGAAGCCTGCCGGGGCCGGAGGAGGGCCCAGGCTGGAACCCAGCTCTGTAAGGCACAGGGCGGATCCCAAGGAGGGAAACACAGAAACTACATGACAGGAAGCCGGCGAATTTCTGCGGCTTGCTGGATGTCTGCGGGGGAGGCAGGAACGTCTGTCTGTCCGTCTGTCTGGTGGGCCCAGAGAGCACGGTGTCTGCAGGGGAGGTGCGTGTGATTGGCGTGTGCGCAGAGCCTGCACGGGCTGTGTGTGACAGCGCTGTGGTTTGTGTGTGTGCAGGGCTGGTGCCGGATGTGTGTGATGGTTGCGTGTAGTTTGAGAGAACAGGGCCTGCACCGGCTGCGTGTGGGGTGCCCGTGCGGGACCGGTGTTAGGGCTGCGTGTGGCTCCCCGTCCATGCAGGTTGTAGCACTGAGGGGCTGCCTTCCTGCAGGAGGAGGGGCCAGAACTGAAGGGGAGGTTGGAGAAGGCCCCTCCTCTCAGTGCCTGTCGAGGTGCAATATGTAGGGGGGTTCTGTGTAGAGATGAGAGTGCCAGCCTGGGCAAATGGCTTAGAACCAGACCACTTGCAGCCCAGCCTGGTATTTCTTCCTTAGTGAGGCAACCAAACCAGCCACATAAGCCCCTCTACCGGCCCGAAGCTACGCAAGCAAAGCCACGGATTCCCCAGCTGCTCCTAATCCCAAACCAGCAACAGGCGAGAGGTGGTGACAGCCTGTTTCTCCACACCCACGTGGATTCTTCCAGGCCCCAAAGGGTCCAGCCACATTGCCAGGTCAGCACAGACTTAGATCTTGCCCAAAGCAGCACGCTGGGCCCGTCCTTTGGGTTCTAAAGTGGAAAGGTTTATTACAGAAAGACAGACAGAAAACGGTGCAAGAGAAAATGTGGCAGTGTCATATTACACATGCCAGTTACAGCTCTGGATGCAGGGTACCGCCCAAGACAGAAGCTGCTGTCTTGAAATCAAGTCTGAAAATGCATCCTCTGGGGGATGGATCCCCAGTCCACACAGGTTTAGTTCACAGCAGATGTGGCAAACTGCTTCCCCAACGGCGGCTGAGAGCAGAGGTTTGAGGACTGCCACTGCCAGGGTCACCTTTATCGGCGTGCCCTGTGGCGGGAGAAACCCCTTTAGTCACGTAGGCAAGGGAGAGTTACACGCTGAGGTTCCTGCCCTTCCCCTGCTGGGTCCTGTGCCACTGGCCCGTTCCCAGGAGATACGTCCGTCACACTCATAGCACGGGGGTTTGAAGTCTGAATCTGTTCAGCTCACTTCCTGGCTGGGAGGAGGCTGCGCTCACCCTTTGCTCTACGAGATTCCTGCTGCAGGTGCAGAGCTAAGAGCTCTAACTGCACTTACTCCCATGGCACAGACATGCAAGCAGCATAAACAGACTCAGCGACTCACTGGCTCTCAGCAGCCACCTGCCTTGGCCCACCTGGCACAAGAGCTGGTGCAAGCTTAGCACAGTGCTCACAGAAACGGTTTTGTATTCATTATAACGACCTGGTAACGTTGCCTGCGAGCCCTGGCCTGTGGGTGGAGGGGGCCCTGGGACGGGCCCAGCAGCACGAGAGCCTCCCGAGAAGAGGGGCTCGGGGGGGTGGGGGGCAGTAGCCAAGGCCAGGGAGCGGCCCAGCAATGTCCTCCACACCTCCATCTCTGTGCACGTGCTGTGGGGCAAGGCCAGGCTGTGGGTATTTGTACCCATCCCTTCCGCCTGCAGTGCAAATAAAGGCTTTTGCGCAGCCTGAGGGTTTGACTACCGGGAGCTGAGTTGCACGGGGTGGGGGAGGGGAGGCCTGGCATGGGCAGAGGCAGCTGGAAGTGTGCCGGGGGTGTGGGGCGCTGGGAGCGATGGTGCCAGGGAAGGAGCTGCTCTGGGGCATGGGGGTGGGGGCTTTCCCCGAGCACCTCTTCAGACATTGCTTCTCCCAGCGCCTGCGAGGGTCTGGGCCAGACCCAGAGGAGCAGGACGCTGCTGGCCGCCCTCTTCTGGCTGTAGTGGCGTGAGGACGCGGCCGGCACTGGGCTGATGGGCTACCCCTGCGCCCCACGGCACAGGCTGGGTCGAGAAGCAGCCAGAACCCCCATGGCTGCGCAGGGGCAGCCTGCAGCAGTGTGGCACTGGGAGACCAGCCAACTCCCAGGCCCCCACTTCCTCCGAGGGCGGCCCTGCAGGGCATGGCGACGGTGGCCCAGCTCGGCGGGGGCAGGCACAGGCCGCCACAGCAAGCCGGGGGTCTGGCAGCAGCACTGCACTGGCTTCACACCTCCAGCTCAGCTCTGGGCTGGGCGGCCGCTGGAGTAGCCGAGATGCTGGCGGGGGGTAAGAGGGGTTCCCAGGCCCTGCACCCCGTCCCCGGCAGGGAGCACAGACGGTTTATTGACTGACAGGGCACAGCCTAGTCCAGGCTTCTCAGTACAGCAGCCAGAAAGCGCCAGTCCAGGCCAGTCCAGTCCATTGTGGGGAGGGGCCCCTCTGTCTCTGCCCCTGCCCAGGCTGACTGTCTTCCCGCTCCCACCTCCATGCAAAGCGCCCAGCCACTGCCACGTGTGCTGACCGCATGGGGGGAGCGAAGGGGGCACCCGGGACCACTCAGCAACGCTGCAGCGGGTCAGCGCGTGGCCACCAACTGGGGGACAAAGGCCCACCCGCGCTTTGGCCCAGGAGGGGCGGGGTGGGCTGGGGCAGGGGCTCACACTGAGGCCACAGGGTGTGGCAGGAGCCCCAGTAGGTGCAACCCCCTTGGGGGCCCCGGGCACAGAGTGTGGGGGTGCACGTGCCATAGGTCAGGGGAGGGTCCCAGCGAGGTGGGTGCTCCAGGCCACAGGGTCGCCGAACTGCTGGCATGGAGCTGGGGGGGGCGAGGGGTGGGGGTGGGTTGGCCCTGAGGGAGTCTGAGGGTATCGGCCTGCAGTGGGGGGATGGACTCCCCCATCCCGCGCTCTCGCTGGGGGCTGCCCAGGAGCCGGCCGAGGACACACCATGGGGAGGGTAAAACCACTTTGCTGTTAGTTTAGTGGCCGTGGCCGGGAGCAGGTCCGGACCGGGGACCTCAGCCTTGGGCTTACAAGGGCGCTGTTACCCCAAACCGCCGACCCAGCGCCTGCCTGAGCCTGCAGCCAGCCTCAGTACAGCTCACGGGTGGGGTGAGGACCAGACCCCACCCGAATGGGGTGCACTCAGCTAACCACAGCCCAAACCCCCCCGCTCGGCGCTGCACCTGTGAACAGTGATGCACCTCCACTGCAGACCGGCTGAGCTGGGACCGGCGCCCCAGCCACGGCTGCGCCTCCACGCGGGCAGTGCACCGCAGCAGCACGCCGAGAGCTGCCAGACGCAGGCGCCTGCCCCCAGGTCCCTGTGCTCCTCCGCCCTGGCCTCAGGCAGGCAGCCCTGACCCTGCTGGTTTGCAGCGGGTGCCCCAGCTGATGAGCCCGGCTCACCAGAGCGTGCCGGGCAGCAGGCCTGATGCAGGGTAGCTTGCAAGGCCCATGGAGCAGGGCAGCACTGCCTCAGGAGTGAGTGACTCAGCCAAGGACCCAGAGGGAGGCAGTGTCAGCGCAGGTCCCTCTCTCTCCTGGGCCGGTGCCCCCTGTGCAGCCCACCTGGAGCTGGGGCAGGGCGAGGTGCTGGGCTCGGAGCTACCTGCCCTCTGGGCAGTGGTTCCCAGTCCCCTCCCGCTGGCCTAGGGCTGGCTTGGCTCGCTGGACCGCTGGGGCAGCATCAGCTTGTTGGCGCCCTTGCACGAGCAGGACCTGTCGTGCCCCCCCCAGCAGCAGGGCAGGGCCCGGAGCCGGGCCCGGATGTCCCGGGACACGTAGAAGTAGATGAAGGGGTCGATGCAGGTGTTGAGGGCACTGAGCACCAGGGCCAGCGCGTACCAGCCGTAGGTGCGGTTGTGCCACTCGCCCTGCGGCTGCAGGTAGTGGAAGAGCAGCAGCGCGTTGCTGGGTGTGAAGCAGAGGGCGAAGACCAGCAGCACCAGGGCTAGGAGGCGTGCCACGCGGCCGTAGTGGCGCCCCTTGCGGAGCAGGCGCCCCAGCACCCTGCCGGAGGAGGCAGTGAGGAGCACAGCTGGCAGGGCGAAGCCCAGCACCACCAGCGTGGGGAAGTAGTGGGCCAGCTCGTGCTCCGCTTGTGACTCCAGGACGTCGTGGCAGGCGGTGATGTTCAGCTCTGGGAGGTAGTGGGCATGGCGGTAGCGCAGCAGTGGGCTCACTCCCAGCCCCACAGCCAGCCAGAGGCCCACACAAAGCCCTGTGGCCGGCCAGACGTGGGGGTAGCCCCTCCGCAGGAAGGGGTGCACCAGCAAGAAGTAGCGGTCCAGGCTGATGCAGGTGAGGAAGAGGATGGAGCCGTACATGTTCCCGTAGAAGAGGGCGACCAGAGCCCGGCACGCGTAGTCCCCCAGCAGCCAGTTGTTCCCCAGGAGGTGGTAGGTGACCTTGAACGGCAGCACCAGGGTGAAGACCAGGTCGGCCCCGGCCAGATTGAGGAGGAAGACAGAGGAGGCAGATTTCTTCGTGGTGGTGGCCAGCACCCAGAAGGCCAGCGCATTGGTGGGCAGCCCGACCAGCAGCACCAGGGCGTAGAGCGCGGCGAGCAGCTGGGTGGTCACAGGGCTGCGGAGGTGGGATTCCAGCCAGGAGCCAGCAGCTGTGTCGTTTCCGAGGGGCTCCTTGCAGACGCGGACCATGGCTCGGCCTTTGGCTGGCCTGGGCTCTGTGGGGCCAACCGAGATGGACAGGTTAGGCTGGGCATGCGCTGCTACCTCCACACCTTGCCTGCACACCCCCAGAGCTCCGCCCAACCCTGCATGGGACCCTGCGCAGGCAGGGGGCTCAGAGTCCTGGATCTCTCCCGCCCTACAGTGGGGGCCCCAGGAGGCAAGAGGCTCCCAAGGCCGCGTAGCCAGTCAAAGGCAGAGGCGGGTAAGAACTCAGGAGCTCTGGATCCCAGCGCCATGAGCAGCCACGGCCCACCCTTTTCTGGACCGCAAGTAGCCCCAGTGGCTATTGTTGGGGCTCTGCAGCAGCATCCTAGGGTGCTACAGAGCCAAGGTGGGGGAGGGACCATCACTGACTGGACCTGCTGCTGGAGTTGGGGGAGACGAGCCGGGAGCCACGCTGGGCTGGACAAAGCACCCTGGGCCAGAGGTGTGTACGGGCCGGGTCGCCTGCACCAGGCCCTTGCACTTCCTGCAAGCAGGGTCTGCGTGAGGGGCGGGCAGGAGCCAGGCTGCGCCAAGCGAGCGGCTGTGGCAGGTGCCGGGTACATGGTGCAGTGGTGCTGAATGCCAGGCAGTGAAGGGCTGTCCCCAACAGCCTGTTGTCGGTGCAGGACCACAGGGCAGCTGAGCCTGGCCCTGGAGGGGTGGGGTCACCCTCAGCTGAAAGGACCTTGTGTAGCCAGGGCGTCGATTGCCAGACCCCTGGGACAGGGCAAGGAGGGGACGGGGTCCCAGCCAGAGGTGTGGCCTTTCCCCGAGGTCACAGGCCTGGCTTATCCCCTGGTACCTGGTGGGGGCCACCCCAGACCCATCGCCCAGCCCTGGCCTGTGAGTCACATAGAGCTACTATCAGACTGGTCATGCTCTTCCCTTCGGCGGCTCCAAAGGGTGGGGGGCAGGGCAGATGGGCCCCGTGTGCAATGGGACAGCAGCACCCCAGGGCGATGGCGCCGAAGCTGTGGGGGTGGGAGGAGGGAGGCTGGGAAAGGCGGCAGGCAGGCACAGGAGTGACACAGGGCTCTGAGGCAGGAAGACCAGGGAGCAGCTGTTGGCAGCTGCCACGTGGCTGGATTTTTATATTGGGTCCGGAAGCCATTTTACTGCCCAGGGTGGCTACTGGCCCCATATATTGTGCCGGGGGGGTGGAGGCCGTGTGAGGGGCCTAAGGGTCGCTGAGGATGCCCTGAGGCTGTGTGTGCTACTCACAGGTGTGGATAAAGTTGGAGTTCAGCTCTGCGGCCGTGTTAGAAAAGGGGTCAGTGCTGAGCTGCACCATGGGAGCTGTGACCTCAGCCCAGCCAGGGCACTGGGCTGCACAAAGGGCTGGAAACCAGGTGCTCGGACTCCAAATCCACCTGCCAGATGCTCGGGACGTGTCAGTGGGATGGAGCCGGTTGATCCAGTGACCTGGGCTGAGATACAGGAACAGGTCAGCTCAGCAATCGGAGACCGGTTCCTGGGATCCATCCAATGGCAGTTTCCCACTACAGCCCACCTGGGTCAGGTGGGGGCGGCCCCTCCAGGGCTGTGTGGGAAGAAGAGGGGGGCATTCTCCCTGACAAGAGGAACACGGGAGCGAGCCAGGCTGTGGACTCAGCAGTGTCCATCGTGGATTCTTTGTCTTTTGGTCTCCACAGGGCCATGTCCCAGCACATGGACCCCAGCGGGCCAGAGCTACAATGCCTTGGTAACTGAATCCATGCGATCTGAAAGGAACTTGCAGAGAGTTTTAAGAATCAGCAAATACCACAGCTGGCTGCGGCGGTAGTTCTGACTGACACATGTAAAGTGTCGCTTTAACAGTGCTTCTCTCTGTGATGGGGTTCAGGGGTCCCCCTGCACTGCACCCCGTCCGCTGGCAGGAGTGACTCTCACTCAGCAGGTACAACACAAGGTTTATTAGGCAACAGAAGCCCAGTTTCTCACAGAAGCGACAGTACAGAAGCCAGAGACAGTCCTTCCAACCTGTCCTGGGGGGAAGACCCCGAGGGGTGCCCCTCTGGGGTGTAGCTTTCCCCCTCCTCAGGCTGGCTGCCTTCCAGCTCTCCCTTTTCCTAGCCTCTAACTGCCGCCCCCGATTCAAAACCCAGTTCAGCTCCTCCCTGCTCTTTGTTCAGGCAGAGGTGTTATCTGCCAGTTGTAGCCTCAGGGTCATCCTTAGCCACTGGGAGCTGCTGCTTGCCTCGGACATCCAGCCTGACTCACCCATGCACTCCCCCCACTCCATCACATCTCTCCCCCCTTCCAGACCGAACTGAGCGGGGTCACTTAGCCAGTGACCTGGGGAAGTTCGGGGCCCTCCCTGCATGACAGGGCATCAGCTATGGTGTTCTTGTTCCCCTTCACATGGACCACTTCCATGTCGTAGTCCTGCAGGAGCAGACTCCACCGCAGGAGCTTGGCGTTGGCCCCTTTCATGTGATGCAGCCAGGTCAGGGGTGAGTGATCGGTGTACACGGTGAAACGCCGTCCAAACAGGTACGGCTGCAGCTTCCCCAGTGCCCACACCATGGCCAGACATTCCTTCTCTATGGCTACGTAGTTCTGCTCCGGGGGCAGCAGCTTCTTACTCAGGTACACGATGGGGTGTTTCTCCCCTTTGTCAGTCACCTGCATTAGCACCGCCCCCAGCCCCACGTCTGAGGCATCGGTGAACACCAGGAAGGGTTTGTTGAAGTCTGGATTTGCCAGCACTGGGGCCCTGACCAGAGCCTCCTTCAGCGCGCAGAGGGCCTCTTGGCACTGCTCTGTCCAGACCACCTTGTCAGGCTTTCCCTTTTCACACAGCTCCGTGAGGGGGGCTGCGATGGAGCTAAAGTGGGGCACAAACCTCCGGTAGTACCCCGCCATCCCAATGAAGGCCTGGACCTGTTTCTTAGTCTGGGGTGTGGGCCAATCTCTGACAGCCTCCACTTTAGCTGGCTCTGGCTTTAAGCAGCCGCTGCCCACCTTGTGGCCCAGGTAGGTCACCTCAGCCATTCCCACCTTGCACTTCCCTGCCTTGATAGTCAGACCAGCCTTCTGGAGTCGGTCCAGCACCTGCTTGACTTGGGACACATGGTCCTCCCACGTCTGGCTGAAGATGCAAACGTCGTCCATGTAAGCCAGGGCAAAGCTCTCCATCCCTTTCAGTAGCTGGTCCACCAGACGCTGGAAGGTAGCGGGTGCCCCCTTGAGGCCGAAGGGAAGGACCAAGAACTCGTAGAGCCCCACAGGAGTGATGAAAGCCGACTTCAGCCGGGCATCTTGGTCTAATGGCACTTGCCAGTACCCCTTGGTGAGGTCTATGGTGGTGAGGTAACGGGCTCCCCACAGCTTGTCTAAAAGGTCATCAGGCCTGGGCATGGGGTAGGCGTCCGAGACAGTGATGGCGTTAAGCTTGCGATAGTCCACACAAAACCGAACAGACCCATCTTTTTTAGGGACTAACACCACGGGAGAGGCCCAGGGGCTGGACGAGGGTTGGATCACCCCCAGAGCCAGCATGTCTTCAACCTCCCGCTCTATGTCCTGAGCCGTCCTCCCTGTGGCTCTGAATGGCACACACTTGATAGGGGCGTGGGTGCCTGTCTCTATTCGGTGGACAGCCAGGTCAGTGCGTCCGGGTCTGTCCGAGAACAGCTGTTGATGCGAATGCAGCACCTCCTTGATCTCCGTCTGCTGGGCAGGGGTCAGCTGGTCTGAGAGGGGAATAGACTCCAGCAAGGAGCCGGCTCCAGTCCTTGTGAGTAAATCCACCAAGGGATCATCCCCCTGCCCCTCCCAGTGTCTGCACACGGCCAGCACCAAGTTCTGCCTGTCCCAGTAAGGTTTCATCATGTTCACATGATAGACCCGGTGGCTGTGGGCCCGGTTCGACAGTTCCACCACATAATTCACGTCATTTAGCTGTTTGACGACCTTGAAGGGCCCATCCCAGGCCGCTTGCAGCTTGTTCCGCCGCACAGGTATAAGGACCATCACTTGATCCCCGGTGGCATAGGCTTGGGCCCTGGCGTTACGGTCATACCAGACCTTTTGCTTCCTTTGGGCCATGGAGAGGTTCTCCCTGGCCAGGCCCATGAGCTCGGTGAGTTTTTCCCGGAAGGTCAGTACATACTGTACCACTGACTCCCCTTCAGGAGAGGCCGTCCCCTCCCACTCTTCTCTGAGCAAGTCCAAGGGTCCCCGTACCCTCCTTCCGTACAGCAGCTCAAACGGGGAGAACCCCGTGGATTCCTGGGGCACCTCCCTGTATGCAAACAGCAGGTGGGGTAAGTACTTGTCCCAGTCATGGGGGTATTGATTCATGAAGGTTCTCAGCATCTGCTTCAGAGTCCCATTGAACCTCTCCACCAGCCCATTGGTCTGCGGGTGGTAGGCTGTGGCCCAGGTGTGCCGGACCCCACACTTGTCCCACAAGCTTTGCAGTAGGGCCGACATGAAGTTGGACCCCTGATCTGTGAGGACCTCCTTGGGGAACCCCACTCTGCTGAAAATGGACAGCAGTGCATCAGCCACGGTGTCAGCGTCGATAGAGGTCAAGGCCACTGCTTCTGGGTATCGCGTGGCAAAATCTACCACTACCAAAATATATTTCTTCCCCGAACGCGTTGCCTTGCTGAAGGGGCCCACTATGTCTATAGCCACTTTCTGGAAAGGCTCCTCTATGATGGGCAGTGGCCTCAAGGCAGCTTTCCCCTTGTCCCGGCTCTTCCCCACCCTCTGGCAGGGATCGCAGGACAGGCAATACAGACGGACAGCTGCAAAGATCCCTGGCCAGAAAAAGTTCTGTAACAACCTTCTCCTGGTGCGGTGGATCCCCTGGTGTCCTGCGAGCGGGACATCATGGGCTAGGTACAGCAGCCTGCGCCGGTACTTTTGGGGAACCACCAGTTGCCTCTGGACCTTCCATGGCTCCGCTTTGCGTCTGGGAGCCCATTCCCGGTACAGGAATCCCTTTTCCCACAGGAATCTCTCCCTGCAGCCCTCCCCCAGCTGTGGAGCTGGGCTGAGACTGGCCAGTTCCCTCAGCTTCTGCAAGGAGGGGTCTCTCTGCTGCTCTGCCTGGAATTCTTCCGCTTGAGCAGGAGCGGAGGCTACTTCCCCATCCCTGCCTGGCTCCAGCATCCCTGGCCTGTGAGATCTGGTTTTTGGGGGCCCCCTTTCTCTCAGGGTTGGCCCCTGTGGCTTTGGCTGGGCCTGTACCCCTGAATCTGGGGAGCGCACCCCTCGTTTTCTTTGGCTACGGGTCAGGACCAGGGCACGAGGGCGTTCACCTTGCCAGTTCTCCAGGTCAGCCCCCATCAGTACATCTGCCGGCAAATGGCTGTGCACGCCCACTTCCTTGGGGCCTTCCTTCTTCCCCCATTTCAGGTGCACCCTCGCCATGGGCACCTTGAAAGGGGTCCCATCAATTCCTGTTATCGTCAGGTGGGAATCGGGTATCATGCAGCCCGGTGCCACCACCCCGGGTCGGGCCAGCGTCACGTCAGCGCCTGTGTCCCAGAACCCCGTGACCTTTTTCCCGTCTACCTCGAGGTGTTTGAGACACTTGCTCCACAGAGGTAGCGCTGCCCCCACTCTGTAAACTGGCCTCTGAGCATTTGGTCCCCCTGAGGAACTGGTCTGTGGGGCGGATTCGGCCCAAGCCGAGTGCCCATTGTGAGCACCACCCGCCTTGGCCGCCAGCCCCTCTGACTTCTGGGACCCCACCCAGTTGACTCCATGACCCCCCCGGCCTGCTCAACCTGTCTGGGAGCCTGGGGCACTGGGCTGCTCTATGCCCCTTTCGCCCACAGCGATAACAGCCTGGGTCTTGTTGTGTCCCTCGGGCCGGCTGCTCTGTCCGGGCTCTGTTTGGCTCTCTGGGGGGTGGGTGGCTGGCCCCTCTTTCCTGGGCTTGCCCAAGAGGTGGTCCCCTCTGTCGTACAGTCAGGGACCGGTCTCTCTGAGATTCTCGGTTTCTCCAGGACTCCCTCTCCCTCCGGGACTCCCTCTCTCTCCGAGACTCCCTCTCTTTGTGGGGCTCACTTTCAAACCTGGCCCGGCTGTTTGTGAAGTCATCTGCCAGTTTCCCTGCATCATGTGAGTCCCCCGGCTTCCGGTCCACGAGCCACACCCTCAGGTCAGGTGCGCACATCTCGTAGAATCGCTCCACGACCGCCAGCTCGATCAGGTCCTCTACGGACTGGACTCCCATTCCGAATGCCCACTTCTGGTAGTATTGCTTCAGGCGGGCAGTTGTATCTACATGGGTTTCCTCTGGCCTCTTCTGCGCCTC
This sequence comes from Carettochelys insculpta, assembly GCF_033958435.1. NCBI lineage: Eukaryota > Metazoa > Chordata > Testudines > Carettochelyidae > Carettochelys > Carettochelys insculpta. Next base: position 1,187,547 of record NC_134151.1, read on the forward strand.
CTGGAACTTCTTTTTGTACATCTCCGGAGTCAGCCCGAACTTATGCAGCAGGGCCTGTTTGAACCGTTCATAGTCCCCAGGCTGCAGCCCCACCAGCTGGCTGAGCACCGCTGCGCCCTTCCGGCCCAGCAAGGGGGTGAGGTGCCGGAGCCACTCATCTGGGGGAACCTCATGCAACTCACAGGCTCGCTCGAAGGCGGTAAGGAACTCGTCCATGTCCCCTGGGTCCTGACACTGGGCCAGCACACGCGTCTCCAAGTGACTGGCCACCCCGAGCCGTCTGGCCCTCTCCCCGCTTACCGCAGCTGGGGCCTCTTGGCGTCTCGCCTCTGCCATGGTTCGCTCATGCTCCCGCTCTCGCTCTCTCTCCTTCCGTTCTCGTTCTTTCTCCTCCCGCTGTGTCTCTTGTAGCTGGCGCTCGTGCTCACGCTCTCTTTCTCGTTCCTGTCGCTCATGCTCACGCTCTCTTTCCCGTTCCTGGCGCTCACGCTCTCTTTCCCGTTCCTGGTGCTCCAGTTCCTTTAATTTCACCTCGAGTTCCAGCCGTTGCAGCTCTGCGGTGGGGGACTCTGCCCGCGATGGACCACCGCTAGCTGAGCGCGACCTGGCGGGCACCGCATCTGTCTGACGGCGTTGAGCCCCCGCTCCTGTCGGAGAATCCGAAATGCTTCCCGAGGCTGACTGGCCACTTTCTGCCGGGACAGGCTCTGCCCCCCCGGATCGGTCATTCTCTTCTAGCTGTGCAATCAGCTGGGCCTTGGTCGCCTTCCCCACGGTCAGGCCCCTCTCTCTGCACAGCCCCGCTAGCTCTGCCTTCAGGAGTCGGGTATAATCCATCTCCCCGCTATCTCCCGGGGTATCCACTCACCAGCAGCAGCTGCAGGAATGGCTCTGTTCTCCCTCTGACTCTTGTGAGACTCCTTCCTTCTCTGGTGCTCAGTCAGCCACTGCTGGGAGCTCATCCGTGGGTGCAGTGCATCCCACTCCTGACACCAGTGTGATGGGGTTCAGGGGTCCCCCTGCACTGCACCCCGCCCGCTGGCAGGAGAGACTCTCACTCAGCAGGCACAACAGCAGGTTTATTAGGCAACAGATGTCCAGTTTCTCACAGAAGCAACAGCATAGCCGCCAGAGACAGTCCTTCCAACCTGTCCTGGGGGGAAGACCCCGAGGGGTGCCCCTCTGGGGTGTAGCTTTCCCCCTCCTCTGGCTGGCTGCCTTCCAGCTCTCCCTTTTCCTCGCCTCTAACTGCCGCCCCCGATTCAAAACCCCAGCTCAGCTCCTCCCTGCTCTTTGTTTAGGCAGAGGTGTTATCTGCCAGTTGTAGCCCCAGGGTCATCCTTAGCCACTGGGAGCTGCTGCTTGCCTCGGACATCCAGCCTGACTCACACATGCACCCCCCCCACTCCATCACAGCAGGTACTTTTGGGGGACCACCAGTTGCCTCTGGACCTTCCATGGCTCCTCTTTGTATCTGGGAGCCCATTCCCGGTACAGGAATCCTTTTTCCCACAGGAATCTCTCCCTGCAGCCCTCCCCCAGCTGTGGAGCTGGGCTGAGACTGGCCAGTTCCCTCAGCTTCTGCAAGGAGGGGTCTCTCTGCTGCTCTGCCTGGAATTCTTCCGCTGGGGCAGGAGCGGATGCTACTTCCCCATCCCTGCCTGGCTCCAGCACCCCTGGCCTGTGAGATCTGGTTTTTGGGGGCCCCCTTTCTCTCAGGGTTGGCCCCTGTGGCTCCTGTGACTTTGGCTGGGCCTGTACCCCTGAATCTGGGGAACGCACCCCTCGTTTTCTTTGGCTACGGGTCAGGACCAGGGCACGAGGGCGTTCACCTTGCCAGTTCTCCAGGTCAGCCCCCATCAGTACATCCGCCGGCAAATGGCTGTGCACGCCCACTTCCTTGGGGCCTTCCTTCTTCCCCCATTTCAGGTGCACCCTCGCCATGGGCACCTTGAAAGGGGTCCCATCAATTCCTGTTATCGTCAGGTGGGAATCGGGTATCATGCAGCCCGGTGCCACCACCCCGGGTCGGGCCAGCGTCACGTCAGCGTCTGTGTCCCAGAACCCCGTGACCTTTTTCCCGTCTACTTCGAGGTGTTTGAGACACTTGCTCCACAGAGGCATTGTCGCCCCCACTCTGTAAACTGACCTCTGAGCATTTGGTCCCCCTGAGGAGCTGGTCTGTGGGGCGGACTCGGCCCAATCTGAGTGCCCATTGTCAGCACCACCCGCCTTGGCCGCCAGCCCCTCTGGCTTCTGGGACCCCACCCAGTTGACTCCATGACCCCCCGGCCTGCTCAACCTGTCTGGGAGCCTGGGGCACTGGGCTGCTCTATGCCCCTTTCGCCCACAGCGATAACAGCCTGGGTCTTGTTGTGTCCCTCGGGCCGGCTGCTCTGTCCGGGCTCTGTTTGGCTCTCTGGGGGGTGGGTGGCTGGCCCCTCTTTCCTGGGCTTGCCCAAGAGGTGGTCCCCTCTGTCGTACAGTTAGGGACCGGTCTCTCTGAGATTCTCGGTTTCTCCAGGACTCCCTCTCCCTCCGGGACTCCCTCTCTCTCCGGGACTCCCTCTCTTTGTGGGGCTCACTTTCAAACCTGGCCCGGCTGTTTGTGAAGTCATCTGCCAGTTTCCCTGCATCATGTGAGTCCCCTGGCTTCTGGTCCACGAGCCACACCCTCAGGTCAGGTGCGCACATCTCGTAGAATCGCTCCACGACCGCCAGCTCGATCAGGTCCTCTACGGACTGGACTTCCATTCCGAACGCCCACTTCTGGTAGTATTGCTTCAGGCGGGCGGTTGTATCTACATGGGTTTCCTCTGGCCTCTTCTGCGCCTCCTGGAACTTCTTCTTGTACATCTCCGGAGTCAGCCCGAACTTATGCAGCAGGGCCTGTTTGAACCGTTCATAGTCCCCAGGCTGCAGCCCCTCCAGCTGGCTGAGCACCGCTGCGGCCTTCTGGCCCAGCAAGGGGGTGAGGTGCCGGAGCCAGTCATCTGGGGGAACCTCATGCAACTCACAGGCTCGCTCAAAGGCGGTAAGGAACTCGTCCATGTCCCCTGGGTCCTGACACTGGGCCAGCACACGCGTCTCCAAGTGACTGGCCACCCCGAGCCGTCTGGCCCTCTCCCTGCTTACCGCAGCTGGGGCCTCTTGGCGTCTCGCCTCTGCCATGGCCCGCTCATGCTCCCGCTCTTGCTCTCTCTCCTTCCGTTCTCGTTCTTTCTCCTCCCGCTCTCACTCTCTTTCCTCCTACTGTCTCTCTTGTAGCTGGCGCTCGTGCTCACGCTTTCTTTCCCGTTCCTGGCGCTCGTGTTCCTTCTGCCGTTCCTGGGATTCCAGTTCCTTTAATTTCACCTCGAGTTCCAGCCGTCGCAGCTCTGCGGCGGGGGACTCTGCCCGCGATGGACCACCGCTAGCTGAGCGCAACCTGGTGGGCACCGCATCTGTCTGACGGCGTCGAGCCCCTGCTCCTGTCGGAGAATCCGAAACGCTTCCCGAGGCTGACCAGCCACTTTCTGCCGGGACAGGCTCTGCCCCCCCAGATCGGTCATTCTCTTCCAGCTGGGCAATCAGCTGAGCCTTGGTCGCCTTCCCCACGGTCAGGCCCCTCTCTCTGCACAGCCCCGCTAGCTCTGCCTTCAGGAGTCGGGTATAATCCATCTCCCTGCTATTTCCCGGGGTATCCACTCACCAGCAGCAGCTGCAGGAATGGCTCTGTTCCCCCTCTGGCTCTTGTGAGACTCCTTCCTTCTCTGGTGCTCAGTCAGCCACTGCTGGGAGCTCATCCGTGGGTGCAGTGCATCCCACTTCTGACACCAGTGTGATGGGGTTCAGGGGTCCCCCTGCACTGCACCCCGTCTGCTGGCAGGAGTGACTCTCACTCAGCAGGTACAACACAAGGTTTATTAGGCAACAGATGCCCAGTTTCTCACAGAAGCGACAGTACAGAAGCCAGAGACAGTCCTTCCAACCTGTCCTGGGGAGAAGACCCCGAGGGGTGCCCCTCTGGGGTGTAGCTTTCCCCCTCCTCAGGCTGGCTGCCTTCCAGCTCTCCCTTTTCCTAGCCTCTAACTGCCGCCCCCGATTCAAAACCCAGTTCAGCTCCTCCCTGCTCTTTGTTCAGGCAGAGGTGTTACCTGCCAGTTGTAGCCTCAGGGTCATCCTTAGCCACTGGGAGCTGCTGCTTGCCTCAGACATCCAGCCTGACTCACACATGCACTCCCCCCACTCCATCACACTCTCTAACCCTGCTCTTTTCTTTAGTTAATACATCTTTAGATATTAGAGCTACAGACCTGGTGAGCGTGTTGTTTGGGTAAGAGCCAAGTATATATTGACTGGGGTCTGGGGCCAGGCTGAATCCTTGTGGTGTTGGGTGAAACAGGCTTAAGAGCCTCTGACGTAAGTTTGGGGTTGCTGGTCTGGGCTGGTGCAGCAGCTGGGCAGTCTGTGGGTTTGCTTTGTGGCTCTGGCTGGCCAGTGGGGCTGGCAGAGGCACTGTGGGGGCTGGTTGGATTTGCCTTGGTGAGAAGGAAATCCCAGCCTGGGGCGGTGAGTGACTTGGATTTTAAGCAAAGGCCCCGGGGTTGATTTCCCTGACTGTGCCCAGAGACCCCGTCCTATCACAGCAGGGCTCTGCCCCTGCTCTCGGCTCTCACAGGGCATCGCCCTACTTTGGTGAGGCTGGGAGCACAGGGAAGGTAGGAGCTCTGGCCCCGTGGGCTGGGGTATGCGGAGGCACAGTCCTCTCCTGGGAGCGCCCTAGGGGACACACTGAGCCCCGTCCATGTTGCAGCTGCCTACTGCAGCGATCAGTGCCAGGCAGCCATGGCAGAGCCACAGAGCACTGCCCCGCGCTGGGCACGGCTGTCCTTGCCAGGGCGAGCAGGCCGGGCTCTGAGCCCAGCTGGCCAGGCACTGTGGGCACAGGGCCCTGCCTGTGAATCCAGGCGCCCAGAAGCTGTCGCTGGAGCTCTGGGGCGCAGGTGTAAGCAGCGCCCAGGAGGTGGGTGAGCTGAGCCCTGTGCACTGGGCCCTCAGCCCCCGGCTCGTCCCATCAGCCCTGCCACAAGGAGCCCTCGAACAGAGCAAGGAAACAAAGAATGGAACATGATTTTTGGTCATGTTTTCATTTCCTTCTTTCTTCCTTGCCACTGTTGTCCCCTGTCTCTCTGTTATATATTCCTCATGGCTGCTCCTTTGGGGCTGGAAGAACCTGGGTGGATCTGGTGAGCTTGGTTCAGGTGACCCCGCCTCTGTGTGAGGAAGGGACCGGCAGTGGCACCGGGGAAGCTGCAGTGTTGGAGGGAATGGCTTGTGTGAAGTGGGGACAGACAAGCTCTGGGTGATGGGTTTGGTGCCTCAGAGCGGAGGACCCCCAGTCTGGGCTGCAAGCAGCCCTGCTTTGAGGAGTTTTCCCCGGTTTGTCCCGCTCAGCTGCACCTGGAAAACCAGCCGTACTACACACTGCAAAGTGGCAGAGGCGCTGGAGCATGCTGGGAGCCCCTGCTGCTCACTGAGGTTTTCACAGTCTCAGCTTGCTCCCCTCCCCACAGCCTCTGCCCCCAGAAGCACACAGCCAGAGGGAGTGATAGCGGGACACACACTCCCTGGCACTCTGCTGTGTGTTGCAGGGGGCTGCTGCCAGGCATTGGTGCTTTGCAGCCTTTCAGAACCAGCACAGCGCCCGGTTCCAAGTCCCAGGCAGCCCTGGTGCAGGAACTCAGCTGCAGCAGCTTGATTTTCTGTGTGGTTGGCCAGGCCTGGGCTCTGGGCAGAGAGCAGGCTCACCACACAGCTGAAGGTACAGGCAGCTGCATCACCGCATTAAACTGCACTGGAGACATTTCCGTCTGAGCCCAGTTCCCAACAGCCCCGAACAGTGTTCATTCTAGTACACGTCAGCAAGAAACCCTGTGCCCACAGAGCCCACAGTTGGAGCGCGATGTGTGACATCAGCATGTCCTCTGCCCCCCCAGGGCCGTGCGACGCAGCTCAGCCCTCCCTGGGACGGAAAGAAAAGACTTGCAGCTATGACTAAGCAGGGCCACGCTCCCCAGCTGCAGGCACAGCTCCCTCTAGTCTTTTCCAGCCACGTGCCGAATAAACTTTATGTGCACTGAGGCATGCGTGTATATGCACCATCCATGGACCAACACCCAGCTGTGGGCGCTCTGCTGTCAGCTGGGCAGCATCGGCGTCTCTCTTGAGGGCCACCCGAGCGCTCAGCTCGCAGGGGGCAGTGGTGGGAGGCTGCGGATTAGCAATGAGCTCTGCCAGTCTGCCACAGACGTCTGCTGCTCCCGGACAGCGCCTGGCGCACACGACAAAGTTACTGACCAGGGTCAAGGACTTACCGCCCAGCCCCCATACCCATGCAGAAGCCACAGTGCACTGAGATGCCACAGAGAAGGAACTGAGCCTGCCTGGCAAACACGCCTTTTACCAGAGAGAGAAAGGGGAATCCAGGAGGGAGGAAGTCCCCCAGAATCACTTGGGAAGTTTGTCTGACCAGCGGCATCATTTTCCCACTGAAAACTTGTGGCCGAATGGACCCGGTCTCTCAGAGCGCCATGAACATCCAGCCGCACGTTTCTGTCCAGAGCCACCTCGCTGTGCTGTAATCTCTCCAGTGACTCTGGAAACCCACCGAGCAGGGCGCTGTGCACCCAGCAGGTGTGGCAGAGCTGGTGTCTCCTCCTCCGAGGACAGCAGAGGGGCGCTGCGGCTCAGTAGGCCTCCGCTCCATTGGCAAAGATGGCTGGATTTTATCCCAAAGAACTGGTTGTGGGGGAGCAGTTTGCCTGGCCCCAGTCACTGGCGGGGTGCACCTGCCTGTAGGCTGGAGGGTTACAGTGCGCAGCCCCTGCTCCATCGCGCGCTCTTTGGTCACTTGGGACCGGTTTCAGCGGAGGGGGCCGTGCACTGGAAGGCTAGCGCAGGGTGTACTTTGTCTGAGCTGTGGACTTGTGGTGTGTGAGGAAGGGAAGAGCAGGTGCGCAGCAGAGCTCTGTGCAGCGTGCCTGTGTGTTCTGTGCCACCCGGAGACAGTTTGCAGGAACCCGGAGTTCCCACGCCCCAGCGGGGTGGCAGGATGGCAGAGGGAGAGACATGCAGCAGGCAGCAGCAGAAAGTGGCTGGGGTGGTAGTCTCTGTTTGCTGCTGCTACACACAGAGCATTTGCCAGGGCTCCAGCATTCCTGCTGACTTAGTGTCTGGCAGAGGGCGCAAGTGGGATGGTTAATGTATCCAGGCCTGTGCCAAAGGAAATCTTACCAGTCGATGCATTAAGCTGTGCTGTGTGGAGCCAGCTGTCGGGCTGTGCAGACAGTGCTGCTCACAACATGATCCATAAAGCTGAGCCCTCCTCCCCTCAGCCTCCGTTATCCCCACGGGGGCCTACGGCAGCTGCTTGCCTGGGAGCACGGCACACATAAAACCGCTCAAGAGAGTTAAGTCCAAAGCAGACTGTGACCAGCTCAGCTCAAAACTGGCTAACTGGGCAACAGACTGGCGGATGAGAGTCAGGGTGGATAGATGCAAAGTGAGGCGTATTGGAAAACAATCCCAGCTACAGGTGTAAAACGGTGGTGACGATGTTAGCGCGCAGGAGCGATCTGGGCGTGACCGTAGACAGTTCTTTGAAAACGTCCCCTCGGTGTGCAGCGGCAGTCAGCAAAACAAACGCCGGTGGGGATCATTCTGAAAGGGCTGGAGGCTAAAACCAAGAGTGTGGGATTGTCTCTCTAGCGATCCATGCTGTGCCCACATCTGGAACGCTGCCTGCAGCTGGGGGCAGCTCAGCTCAGCTCAAAGGAGAGAACAGCACTGGTGAGGGGTTTGGAGCAACTGCTGTCTGGGGAGAGGAGACTCAGACTGGGCCTTTCTAGCTTGGAAGAGATGGTACCGGGGAGGTGCTAGAGGTCTGTCCGACCACCACAGCCATGGGAAAAGTGAACCAAGCAGTTATTTGCTTCCTCACAGAACACAAGACTTGGGGTCTCCAAATGAATGAGCCGGTCTAGGACCAGCAGCAGGAAGCGGCTCCCCACACAGCGCACAGCCCCCCTGCCTGAGAATTCTGGGAAGGCCAAGGCTGTCTCCGGGTTCGAGGAAACACTGCATGAATTGCTGGAGGACAGGCCCGTCGGTGGCTACTGGGCAGGGAGGTGTCCTGGCTTCCGTTTGCCACAAGCTGGGAATGGGCAGTAGGAGATGCATCACCTGATGATTCCCTCTTCTGTTCATCCCTCTGGGGCGCCTGGCACTGGCCACTATTGGCAGCCCGGGCACTGGGCTGCATGAACCTTTGGCTGAGCCTGTGTGGCTGTTCTGATGTTTTTATGAGTGGCTGAGCGCTTCAGACACCGTAGCCAGGACGTAGCTGAGTTTTTAGCACTCCTATGGCTAGGACACAGCTGAACTTTCATGTCTGATTGAAGCAAGTGGCTTGTAAGTGAAGTGAGACTTAGGCGAATCAGCCTCCTGGCCGGAGAAGGTGCTTCAGGATGGCTCAGAGCCAGAGCTCTGAGAAATGAGCCAACCGTTGGCCTGCTGATGCCCACAAGGTCCAGTGCACCAGCCCCTATGTAGGTCTGTGAATCACAGTGCAGCCAGTGCTGCCATTGTCTGCAGCAGGGAGGATTTTACAGAGTACGCTGGGGTGTAGCCGCGTGGGGCAGGGATGGGTCCCAGGCTGGGAGGTCCCAGGCCGTGGGGCAGGGATGGGTCCCAGGGCTCACCTGAGTTGCAGACAGAAAGACATAAAGCACCAGGAGAACCCAAAAACCTCCCGGTCAGATTGTCAGCCCGGGGATGGGGGGGTGGGGTCAGGTCAGCCTCCTCGTCTAACGGACCGGTACCTGGTGTCAAAGGCAGCAAGGCTCCAGCAACGCCAGATGCCCATGCAGGCTCAGCCCCTTTGGAAACCAAACCACTCCTGGAGGTGCCTAGGGAGGGCGCCGGGAGCTGAGCCGGAGCACTGGGGTCCTCGACGGCTGGCGTGTGGCCTGTGCCCCTGGGCTGTTGGACCAGGCAGGGAGCACTGTGGGCCTGGCCAAGCATTGGGGTCCTTCGGCCCAGATGAGGCAGAGGAAGGGGTCCTGGCCACAAGCCCAGCCTGACTTTTACATTTGGAAAGTCTGCCAGCTGAGCGGCAGGTAATGCATGGCCCCCTCCCTCTTCCACACTGTCATGGAGTGGGGGTCCTCGGGCCCTGCCCCACCCGCAGGCAGAGGTGACTCTCACTCAGCAGGGGAACAGGTGGGCTCTTTGGCGACAGGGAGGCAGCGCAGAACAGACTGGTCAGCACAGACACCAGGAGCCGTCATTACCATCCGTCCTGGGGAGAGGAGCCCAGCGGGGGTCCCTGAGCCAAGGCCCTGCCTTCTTGCCTCCCTCTCCAGCCAGCCAAAACGGCTTCCCAGTTCAAATTCACACCAGCCAGTCCTCCCCCGCCTTTGTCCTGGCTTTTCTTTTGGGGGGGGAGGGAGGGAGAAGGTGTCACCTGGTTACCTAGGCTACAAAGGCCATAGAGAGCCACTGAGTAATTGTGAGAAGTCGTCACACTGAAACTCCCATCACCAGCTAAACATTGACGCTGTGCCTAGGGAAACTGAGGCACCCACATGGTGTTACTACAGGACAGTGGGACAGATGCAACCTATCAAAGGGAATAAAATCCCCACTTTGTCACACACAACGCCCACGGCCTCATTCTGAGTGTCTGAAGTATCAGAGAGGGAGTCGTATTAGTCTGTATCTGCAAAAACAACGAGAAGTCCTGTGGCACCTTGCAGCTGAACAGGTTTTTGGAGCATAAGGCAAAGACCTGCTTCGTCCTGCATCTGTTAGTCTGTAAGGTGCCACAGGACTTTTTGTTGTTTCTGACTGTCTTACACAGTGGTTCTCCCCCGGGGATCTGTAGCCAGGTGTCCCCAGAGCTCTCACAGGGGCACCTCAGCACAGCTAGCGCATTGTCTGGTTTCACAGCTGGCCACATAAAAAGCATAAGCAAAACCCACGTGAACTACAAGCTCCTGCAGTGATTTGTTTTTAGGGCTTATCCTGCACTGTGCGTGTCAGTACAACAGCTGTGTACTGCGGTGCTGATATATTTCATCAGATAAAAATGAGACTAGAAGTGAGTTTGCAGCACTCCTGTGGCTGGGACGCGTCTGAACTTTCATGTCTGATTGAAGCAAGTGGCTTGTAAGTGAGGTGAGAGTAGGCGAATCAGCCTCCTGGCAGGAGAAGGTGCTCCAGGAAGGCTCAGAGCCGTTGCTCTGAGGGAGGAGCACGCAGCATGCCCCAGCTAGCAGACAGCCCCACTCCTCTGCCTGCCCGGGGGCCCAGCTCCTGCCAGCAAACAGCAGCTGCGCCGGTGCAGCGCAGGGAAAGGAAAGCTCTGTCCCAGGCCCGCACAGGAAACACAGCCCAAGCCTGCAGGTGTGGGTGGGGCTTGTTCCTGCCAGGTGATGGGATTCTCAGCCAGGCCTCTGCAAACAAGGCAATCCTTGCACCAAGGTGGGATCCCTGGCATGGCACTCACCACCAGCCCTGGGGCTCTGGCCTCGCCCCCAGGCAGCTGGCACCTCTGCAGGCAGAAGGACCGACACACTTGCCAGATGCACTCGGGCCAGTGCTGAGAGCAGGCCCCTAGAGTCGCTCCCTGCCCCCACTGCCAGGAGTCCAAGGCCAGGGAGAGGGGGGACGGGATGACCCTGTGGAGCCCTGGCTGTTGGGATGGATTAAAGCAGAGGTGGGAGCCAATGGCAGGCAGTGCCCCTGTGGGGCAGGGTGCTTACCTGTGAGGCATTGCTCAGCCCAGCCCACCCAGGCCCAGGCAAACAGGAACAAAGTGCAGCAAAGTGCAGAGTAGGGCCCAGACCGTGGGACCATCGTGGTTGCAGCACCGGCAGGCTTAGCGTCCTCCGAGCAGAAGCAGCGAGCACAGAGCGGGCCTGGCTCTGCTGGAGTCTGCAGAGCACCTGGACAATGGCACAGCCCAGGAGTGACGGTCACAGTCATGAGGCCGGCGCTAGACGTCTGTCACTAGTTCCTTTTCTGGCGCTTTCACTTCCTTTTTCCTTGCTGGCAGGGGCCTCGGGCTCTGCGTTTGAGTGCCTAAGGCAGACGCTCGCACCCGAGGGGCTGACGGAGCAGGCCAGAGATGCTGCCAGCCACAGCACGGCTCGGGGGGCATGCAGCCAGGGTGGCAACCAGGGGACCAGCGACAGTCAGGATTTTCAAACCCCTGCACCTTTCGGGAGAGCCTAGACAGGCTGTGGGCACATGGCAGGCAGCCGGGTGCAAGGCTGGCAGCCATGGGCCCAGAGAGCCAGCTGAAGCTCAGCTCAGCAGTGAGAAAGGTTTTAGCTGCACCGAGTCCACAGGCACTTTGGAAAGTCCCAGCCAGTGTTTCTCTGCAGCTTCCAAAAAGCCTCGGCCTCTGGGAAACATACACAGCCAGCCACCGCAGACGGGGGGCTGAAAGGAGCAAGAAGCCAGCTGGCCAAAGGCTGCTTCCCCTTGCTCCGGTGGGGCAGACCCCAGCCGGGAGTAAGGACTGAGCCTCTGGGGTTCTGTAGAAATTACCCTAGGCAGCTGGAGACTCCTGCAGCTCCTTGGCGCCCAGGGGCCTCTGCCCAGGATGCTTGGCCTGCAGTGTCCAGGGGCAGGTGGGCGATTCCCAGAGCTGCGAACGGTGGCGTAACAAGGGTGGGCAGGGATCAGACACGTGGGGGCAGTGAGCTGCAGGCTCCCCAACACCCAGCTCTTGCTGAGGCTCGCACAGAGCCCACTGCCACCTCCTCAGGAAGTCCCCACCAGCGCTTCACCCAAGCCCCGACCCCCTGCTGCCTTCAGCTCTCCTGCCAGCTGGCCAGCGACGACTCCTGCTCAGCAGCCAGCTGCCAAAGCCGCACAGCCCCCTCCTCCGGGGGCGACGCACCTTGGGAAACTTGGTCACGCCCAGTGTTCCCACTGGTCTCTGCCCTCCGTGTGTGGCACATCCTCTGTGATGGGCACCGAGGCATGCGCAGTTGTGTGCCACCAATGGTACATGCCGGCTGGGGGCTCTCGGCTCCACCACTCAGTTGGGTGGCACCTGAGTCTCTCCTGGGGCTGCCCAAGCGCTCGGCTTCCCACGAGCACTGGGCATGACTCCCTTCTCCCGCCCATCCTTCCTCAGGCAGCTTCCTGCAGCAAGGCAACACAGGAGTGGGGATCAGACCCCTGGGCCGGCTCCCTGGGTGCCCTTCGTGGGTCCCCGAGAGAAAGGCCAAAGGGGCGCAAGGGGGAGGCACAGGGGGGCCCGTGCACTGGAGGGTCCTGTCTCACCCCCATGTTCCAGGCTGCTGCTCTTCTGCTCATGGCTCTCTCCCCTGCAGCCACCTTCCACCCACAAAGAAAGCAGCTGCAAGGAGAGCCGAGATCCTGCCACCTCGCCACAGACAGGGCAGCTCAGTGCTCCTGCAGCTGGCGCCTCCTGACCAGCAAAAAGCCCCGAGCTGGCCTCGGCCCTCAGCAGCGGGCGCAGTGATGGAGGGGTGAGTGCCACTGTTATTCAGTGCATAAATTATTCAGCAAGTTTCTGCATTACTCAGCCTGGTGTCATTTCAGAGTGCGCCGAAGTGCTGGGCCGGGGAGACAGGGTGCTGCAGGGACGGCAGGAGCCGGGCCTGGCGCCATCAGAGCTAGCACCATGCTCCAGGGACCTGGCCTGGGGTGGAGAACCTGAGGCAGTGAGGCCCCGGGACTCCTCTCCCTGGGGGGCAGAGTGGACCTGGGGCACCCCAGCCTCGGTCAGTTGTGTGCAGCGGGACTCCACATAAGAGCTGCCACCTGCCCAGGTCTCTGAGGAGCCCCCACTTGCTGCAATAGCTGTCCCAGGAAAGCTGGCTGATGCCCAGTGCCCCCGGCCAGCTGGCTAGTGCTGCAGGCTCAGGGTCAGTCTGCAGGGCCCATTTTGCACCACACAAGCGAGAGCCACATCAGGCTCATCCCTGGGCTTAGAGCTTGGCACGTCTGTTGACAGCTGGGTGTGATCAGCACAGTTAACCTGGCAGAAGAGTCCAGTGCCAGAGCTGCAATACGGCCTCGGGCTGCTTGCCCACTCGGACGGCAGCCCAGCGCTGCCCCTGCAGGGAGATGGGTAACTGGGGTGAGCAGACTGGCCAGTCCCTGAGCTGGGAGTTGACAGAGGAACGTGCCAGCCACACAGTTCTGAGTGTGCTTAGCCGGGGGAGAAGAGCCCAGCAGAGCGCAAGCGCTGGGAGGTGGAAGCAGAAGGAAGGGCGGCTGTGGCCAGCAACTGGGTTAAAATAACACCAGGACATGCAGGAGTCAGCAGGACCCGCAGCTGGGCTTGCAATGACGCTTGCTGTGCAGCAGAGCTCAGCACCACGAGCCCGATTACCCTGCAACAGCAGGGGAGGGCTCACAGGGGCTGCCAGATCCCTGCCTGCTGCAGCGCTGGCCCTGATGCCCAGGGGCTCATGGGTGGCCAGCGTTCCCAAGAGCTCGGGGTGGCTTTCCCCCGACACTCCTGCCAGCTCTCCAAGTGATTGTTTGGTGACTTCCAGGTTAATTGTGCCCTGCCCCACTCACAGGCAGAGGCGACTTCCGCTCAGCAGGGGAACAGGTGGGTTCTTAGGCGACAGGGACGCAGAGCAGAACAGACTGGTCAGCCCAGACACCAGGAGCCGTCAGTACCATCCGCCCTGGGGAGAGGGGTCTCTGAGCCAGGCCCTGCCCTCCTCTCTCCCTCCCTCTCCCGCCAGCCGAGCCAGCTCCATCCCCACACTGGCCAGGTAAAATCCTCCTCCCGCCTTGTCCCGTCTGGGGAGGGCAGTGGGCAAGGTGTCGCCTGGCCGCCTGGGTTACCAAGTACATGGAAGAAGAGCTCACACTGAACTCCCTTCACCGCTATGCGCTGCTGCTGTGCCTAGGGAAACTGAGGCACACACCTGGCGCTGCTACAGGACAGCAGGATACAAAGGACCACAACAAATCCCTCCCCCAGGGTGCGCCCCAGCTCTGGGAGGGGGTCCCCGCCCCCAGCTCCTGCCCACTCCTCCCCTTGCAGCATCTTCCCTCCTTGCTGGCTCTGACCTCCTTCCTCTCCCCTCCCCCGGCTCTAGAGCCGGGGAAGCAGGCGCTGTGCCCCACCGGCTGGGCTGGGCAGGTGACAGGGGCCTAGGCAGGCTCTGCCACCCAGAGCCCCCAGCCAGGCTGAGCCTGGCCCATCAGCTGGTCCCCAGGCCTGGCGGGGGGCGGGGGGCGGGGGAAGGGGGCAGCTCCCCGGCGCGGGGGGATGGAGAGGTGGCCGCGGCTCACCGAGGGGCTCTGAGCACCTGGCCCAGACTCCGGCCCCAGCTGCCCGCAGCTCCCGGCGAGCAGCGCCCCGGGCCGGGCCGGGCTGTGCTGGGCGGGGCGGAGCCGGGCGGATCGCGGGGGCGGATCGCGGCAGTTCCGGCCTCCTCCAGCGCCAGCCGCCCGGGTCGCGGCGCAGCCCAGTCCGGGGAGATGCAGCCCCCGCCCCGCAAGGTGGGTCCGGACGTGGGGGGGCCGTTCCGGTCCCAGGGCCGCGGCCGAGGAAGCGCCGCACTAGGGCCGGTGCTCTGCGCCCTGCCCGGCCGCCTTCGGCTCCCAGCGCAGCCCCGCTGGCGGGTCCTGGGCCCGGGTCGGCACGGGGGGGGTGCGGGGGGCTGGGGGCGAGCGGGGGAGTGCGGGGGGCTGGGGGTACAGGGGTGAGGTGCAGGGGTCGCGGGGGGCTGGAGGCGAGCGGTGGCAGCGGGTGCGGGGGACTGGGGTGTAGGGGGGAGGGGGTACAGGGGTGACGTGTGGGGGGGCTGGGGGTGAGTGGCTGGGGTGCAGGGGCTAGTGGCAGGGCGTGTAGGGGGGCTGGGGGTGCAGGAGGCGAGCGGCGGGGGTGCGGGGGGCTGTGGTGTGGGGGGCTGGGTGCAGGGGCAAGCAGCGGGGGTGCGGGGGCTGGGGTGTAGGCGGTCTGGGATGCGGGGGTCGCGGGGCGCTGGGATGTAGGGGGTCTGGGGGCTAGTGGTGGGGGGCTGGGGTGGAGGGGCGAGCAGCGGGGGCTGGGGGTGCAGGGGGCGAGCAGCGGGGGTGCAGGGGGCTGGGATGTAGGGGCCTGGGGGTGCAGGGGTGAGCAGCGGGGGTGCGCGGGGCTGGGGTGTAGGGGGGCTGGGGGCGAGCGGTGGGGGCACGGGGGGCTGGGGGTTCAGGGGCGAGTGGCGGAGGGTACAGGGGGCTGGGGTGTAGGGGCCTGGGGGTGCAAGGGTGAGCGGCGGGGGTGCGGGGGGATGGGGTGTAGGGGGGCTGGGGGCGAGCGGCGGGGGGCTGGGGTGCAGGGGCACAGGGGCCTGGGGGCGAGCGGCGGGGGCTACAGGGGGCTGGGGGTGAGCGGTGGGGGGCTGGGGTGCAGGGGCGCGGGGGGCTGGGGGTGAGTGGCGGGGGGTGTGGGGGGCTGGGATGTAGGGGGTCTGGGGGCGAGTGGTGGGGGTCTGGGGTGGAGGGGGTGCGGGGGGCTGGGGTGGAGGGGCGAGCGGCAGGGGCACGGGGGGTTGGGGTTCAGGGGGCGAGCGGCAGGGGGTACAGGGGGCTGGGGTGGAGGGGCCTGGGGGTGCAGGGGCGAGCAGCGGGGGGCTGGGGTGTAGGGGGGCTGGGGGCGAGCGGTGGGGGCTGGGGTGTAGGGGGCCTGGGGGCGAGCGGTGGGGGCTGGGGTGTAGGGGGGCTGGGGGCGAGCGGTGGGGGCTGGGGTGCAGGGGGCCTGGGGGCGAGCGGTGGGGGCTGGGGTGTAGGGGGGCTGGGGGCGAGC
The DNA here is from genome assembly GCF_033958435.1 of Carettochelys insculpta. Taxonomy (NCBI): domain Eukaryota; kingdom Metazoa; phylum Chordata; order Testudines; family Carettochelyidae; genus Carettochelys; species Carettochelys insculpta. The sequence continues at coordinate 1,203,382 of NC_134151.1, forward strand.
GGTGGGGGCTGGGGTGTAGGGGGCCTGGGGGCGAGCGGTGGGGGCTGGGGTGTAGGGGGGCTGGGGGCGAGCGGTGGGGGCTGGGGTGTAGGGGGCCTGGGGGCGAGCGGCGGGGGCTGGGGTGCAGGGGCCTGGGGGCGAGCGGCGGGGGCAGAGCTGGCCCCGCCTGGCGCTGAGCCGGCTGCCCGGCAGGTGAAGCTGAGCCAGGAGACCAAGGTGCGCCTGCTGGAGCAGCTGAGCAGCCTGCAGAACAAGCAGCAGCGGGAGGCGGAGCTCTTGGAGGACATCAGGTACCAGAGGGGGCTGCCTGGGGCAGGGACTGGCCCGGAGGCGCTGGCCTGGCCTGACCTGGGCAGCCTGTGGCCTCATCCTGCCCCTGCAGCTGAGACCCACAACCCCCACCCGTCTGCACCTGCCTGGAGCCTGGGAGGGAGCAGAGGAGCCCGTACCCCCAGGAAGGCCTGTGCTCTGGCTGCACAGGCAGGGTCCAGGCATGGCCAGGAGGGCAGCAGGCTGGACCTGGTGGTGGTGCGGGCCTGGCACAGCTGTGCCAACTGGTGGGAAGCATCCTGTTCTGGGGTCCCCTGGTCCTGAGGCCTACCCTGCACCAGCTGCAGGTGCCATTGGCGAGGAGACTGGGAGCGACACTGGGGAGCAGGAATGGGGGTTGTTAATGCTGCCAGCAGTTGAAATGCATTTAGCAGCTGCTAACTGGTAACAGGGCTGGATGCAGACCCGTCAGCCGTGGATGTGCAGGCAGGGGCAGTATGAGTCTGGCCCCCACCCCCGAGGCGGCGGGCCACCCTGCGGGACCGGTTTGCCCCCCCGGTTTTGCTAGCTGTGCCATAGGCTGTCCTGGGCCCTGCAGGGTGGCTGGGGGCTGCGGAGCTGGCACTTACCACCTGCCGTCCCTGCAGGTCCTACAGCAAGCAGAGGTCTGCCATCGAGCGGGAGTATGGGCAGGTAAGGACAGCCTTCGAGTGGAGCCGAGCAGGGTGCGTATCTGAGGCACCAGGGTAACAGTGGCAGTGAGGGTGAGAAGCCAGCGTGCCTGGGTGGGGGAGCTGGCACGGCACGGCGCGGTGCGGTGCTCGCAGTCCGGGCCTGCCGAGCAGGGGGAGGAGGACTGGCCTGTTCCCGGTTGTGAGCCAGGCACAAGCCCAGGGCGGCACCTCCCTGCTGCAGAGTCTGGCGGAGGTGAGGTGTGCAGCCGTCGCTGGCTCCTTCTCTGCCTCTGCTGATTCGGACACGGAGCCCGCCGAGTGCACCCGAGGGAGGCCCCAGCCCGGGGCTGGTCAGGCCCTTTAGGAGCAGGAGGTTGGAGCTGAGGAGGAGGAGGTTCGGGGGAGCCAGGCTAGGCCCCCGGCCCCACAGAGCTCTGCAGGGTCGGGCCCGTCAGGTTCAGGTGTGGGTCACCGGGCTCTGCTGACACTGGGTGTGATGGAGCTGTGCAGGTCTCGCAGCTCCACGTCCGCCCTCCTCTGCCAGCGGTACCTGGCTGTGATGCCCGCCCTCCCGCAGGCCGGTCGCAGTGCAGCCTGTCTGGGTCAGGGCAGGGCAGGGCCTGGGTCGTGACGGCCGCGTGGAGCCGGGCTGCTCAGCCCCGGGGGAGGGGAGCGTCTCGGTCCTGCTGCCCACGGTGCTGTGTGCGACTGCTGGGGGGCATCACAGCCCCGGCACTGGTGGTCCTGCCTTTTGCCCTCCTCTGCTGCTGCTCCCACCTGGCCAGCAGCTCCTCCTCCAGCACGGCTCACGCACCCATGAGAAATGCCTGCCGCCCGCCCCGTGGGCCCCTTCTCCTGGGCTGCGCTCTCCCAGCACCGGAGACCAGGGAGATGGGAGCCGCAGGAGCACCCGGCGAAAGCCTGGCCCTGGAACAGCTCACCCACCAGTCCCGCTCGGCCCCGGGGCTGGGCAAAGCGTTAGCAGGGCTGGGCCCGCGCAGGAGGAGTTGGCTTGGTCAGCAGAGCCTCGCTGCCCCTGCACGCTCAGCTCCCCGTCCCTCCTGCTGGCTTTGCTCCTCCCGCCATGAGAAACGGGGGCTCTGGCCTGGCTAAGCGGGACATTGGCTTATGCGAAATGTCCTTCTAGCGGCTTGTGTCCCCAGCGTTACCCGGCAGCAGGTTCCTCTCGGGGCCGGGCCGAGCGTCACTGTGTGCCTGGAACCTGCAGAAGCCAGAGGTGCGTCTCCAGCCCACCGACAGGGGAGAGGAGGGAAATGGCCCCTGAAAGTTTCTAGCCATGCCCAGGTTCTCCTGGCCAGGGCCGGGTGAGCTGCTCTTCCCAGCGGCAGGGCCTTGCTGGAGGCCCCGTCAGCAGTTTGCTGCGAATGTCCTGCAGCCGCGAGTTCCACGGGTTAGCAGCTCCTCAGCGAGCAGAGGACCCTTCCCGGGGTTCGCACCGAGCACGTGCCCCCTTTTCCTGGGGCAGTGGAGGCCTCTGTTTGGCCTTGTCAGGAGCATGCATTGGCCAGGGTGACAGCAGCTCGCCCTGGGGAGAAGCAGGCAGGGAGGCTGCAGTGGAGGGAGGGCTGAGCTGGGAAGCTGTGAACTAGAGGGAGGCAGAGGAGAGGCCCAGAGAGCTGGGGTGGCAGAGGGGGTGACAGGTGCTGCGGGGACGGGAGGAGTGGGGGGAAGGGGCAGCTGGTGGTGCTAAGTGCCTCGAAGGGGCCCACATCCCAGCTGTCTTGCAGGGTGTGTGCCTGTGTGGTGCTGAGGCCCCAGGCTGGGCCAGGCGAGGTAATTAGCCAGGAGGTGGGGGCAGCGTGCTCCTGGGGCAGGGCAGGGAACACTGGGTGGGGGGGAGGCTGTGTGCTCCTGGGGCAGGGCGGGGAACACTGTGGGGGGGGTTGCTGTGTGCTCCTGGGGCAGGGCAGGGAACACCGTGGTGGGAGGCTGTGTGCTCCTGGGGCAGGGCGGGGAACACCGGGGGGGGTGGGGGTTGCTGTGTGCTCCTGGGGCAGGGCGGGGAACACCGGGGGGGGGGGTTGCTGTGTGCTCCTGGGGCAGGGCGGGGAACACTGTGGGGGGGGTTGCTGTATGCTCCTGGGGCAGGGCGGGGAACACCGGCGGGGGAGGCTGTGTGCTCCTGGGGCAGGGCAGGGAACACCGGGGGGGGGGGTTGCTGTGTGCTCCTGGGGCAGGGCGGGGAACACCGGGGGGGGGGGTTGCTGTGTGCTCCTGGGGCAGGGCAGGGGGCAGGGAACACCGGGGGGGGGTTGCTGTGTGCTCTTGGGGCAGGGTGGGGAACACCGGGGGGGGGTTGCTGTGTGCTCCTGGGGCAGGGCAGGGAACACCGGGGGGGGGTTGCTGTGTGCTCCTGGGGCAGGGCGGGGAACACCGGGGGGGGGTTGCTGTGTGCTCCTGGGGCAGGGCGGGGAACACCGGGGGGGGGGGTTGCTGTGTGCTCCTGGGGCAGGGCAGGGAACACCGGGGGGGGGTTGCTGTGTGCTCCTGGGGCAGGGCGGGGAACACTGGGGTGGGGGTTGCTGTATGCTCTTGGGGCAGGGCAGGGAACACCGGGGGGGGGTTGCTGTGTGCTCCTGGGGCAGGGCGGGGAACACCGGGGGGGGGTTGCTGTGTGCTCCTGGGGCAGGGCGGGGAACACCGGGGGGGGTTGCTGTGTGCTCCTGGGGCAGGGCGGGGAACACTGGGGTGGGGGTTGCTGTGTGCTCCTGGGGCAGGGTGGGGAACACCGAGGGGGGGGGTTGCTGTGTGCTCCTGGGGCAGGGCAGGGGGCAGGGAACACCGGGGGGGGGTTGCTGTGTGCTCCTGGGGCAGGGCGGGGAACACCGGGGGGGGGTTGCTTTGTGCTCCTGGGGCAGGGCGGGGAACACCGGGGGGGGGTTGCTGTGTGCTCCTGGGGCAGGGCGGGGAACACCGGGGGGGGTTGCTGTGTGCTCCTGGGGCAGGGCGGGGAACACCGGGGGGGGGTTGCTGTGTGCTCCTGGGGCAGGGCAGGGAACACCCGGCCGGGGAGGCTGTGTGCTCCTGGGGCAGGGCAGGGGGCAGGGAACACTGGGGGGGGGGGGTTGCTGTGCTCTTGGGGCAGGGCAGGGGGCAGGGAACACTGGGGGGTTGCTGTGTGCTCCTGGGGCAGGGCAGGGAACACTGGGGGGGGGTTGCTGTGTGCTCCTGGGGCAGGGCAGGGAACACTGGGGGGTTGCTGTGTGCTCCTGGGGCAGGGCAGGGAACACCGTGGTGGGAGGCTGTGTGCTCCTGGGGCAGGGCAGGGAACACCGGGGGGGGGTTGCTGTGTGCTCCTGGGGCAGGGCAGGGAACACCCGGCGGGGGAGGCTGTGTGCTCCTGGGGCAGGGCAGGGGGCAGGGAACACTGGGGGGGGGGGGTTGCTGTGCTCTTGGGGCAGGGCAGGGGGCAGGGAACACTGGGGGGTGCTGCGTGCTCCTGGGGCAGGGCAGGGGGCAGGGAACACTGGGGGGTGCTGCGTGCTCCTGGGGCAGGGTGGGGAACACCGGGGGGGGGTTGCTGCGTGCTCCTGGGGCAGGGCAGGGGGCAGGGAACACTGGGGGGTGCTGTGTGCTCCTGGGGCAGGGCAGGGAACACCGGGGGGGGGGGTTGCTTTGTGCTCCTGGGGCAGGGCGGGGAACACCGGGGGGGGGTTGCTGTGTGCTCCTGGGGCAGGGCAGGGAACACCCGGCGGGGGAGGCTGTGTGCTCTTGGGGCAGGGCAGGGGGCAGGGAACACTGGGGGGGGGGGTTGCTGTGCTCTTGGGGCAGGGCAGGGGGCAGGGAACACTGGGGGGTGCTGCGTGCTCCTGGGGCAGGGTGGGGAACACCGGGGGGGGGTTGCTGCGTGCTCCTGGGGCAGGGCAGGGGGCAGGGAACACTGGGGGGTGCTGCGTGCTCCTGGGGCAGGGTGGGGAACACCGGGGGGGGGTTGCTGCGTGCTCCTGGGGCAGGGCAGGGGGCAGGGAACACTGGGGGGTGCTGCGTGCTCCTCTTGTTTTCTCCTGCTCGGGGCCATGCTCTGCCGTGCCCGGCTGTGCTGCCTGCTTGGGTGCGCTGCTGTGGCCAGGCGGGGAGCAGAGCTGCACCCGGTCTCTTGCCCTGTGTGATTTCCCACTTACTCTCTTCTCCTCTCTCCTGGCTGCTGCCGGGCACAAGCGTGGCCTGCCCCGTGCTGATGCCAGGGCCTGGCTGGAGCGAGTGCACCTAGCCCCCTGCCCCTTAGCGTGAGTACTCGCGGGCCCGGCTGTGTGTTCCTTCCACCTGTCTGTGTCACATCCATCTCTGCCCTGTCCATCTCCGGGGTGCAGCCGCCCAGCCTGAGTCCCAGGGAGCCAGAGCCCCCGCCCACCTGCCAGGAGTCTCCTGGGGCAGCCTGGCTGGCGCCTCTTGTGCCGTGAGCCGGCATTCGCTGGCGAGCCGTGAGCGAGAGAGCAGGGACCCCTCACCCCAGGCCCGAGGTATCTTGGGTTTCAGCCAGCAGGCTGGTGTTGCGCCCTGGCACGCCGCTGCCTTGGGGCTGCTCTCACTGCCCAAAGCTGGCACTGGTCCTTGTTTGCCTTAGTCCTGGGGCCGCTCTGTCCCCGCGTCGCCTTGCGGAGCTCGTTGGCCGGGGTCAGACTGCGCTGGATGGGTGGAACGAGAGGCCCGGGCAGGCGGTGGAGAACCGTCCCGGGGCTGGCCTGGCCTTTGCCTGAACGCGTGCCTGACCAGACGGGGTGGGAACATGTCCAGCCCCACGGCTACTGGGTTCTGGGCCCCCCCCCCCCCGCGGCCCACGATGGCAGCGAGCTCCAGGGCACCCGCACTCTCCTGCCATAGCTGAGACCTTAGGGTGTCCCTGCAGCCCAGCAGGGGGGCGCTGCCCAGGCTGAAGCGCACATCACGGAGGCCTCTGGCAGTCGCTTCTTCCAGGACTTCAGCGGCAGCTGCGGCCGTACACATCACCCAGGCTGATGTCTTGCCGCAGGCTCCGGACAGCGGCTGACTGCCACCTGAACCAGCATGCTGAGAGCTGCGACGTGGGACCCCTTAGAGCTCCCTGTGCAGCCACAGCTGCGCCCTGCCGCTGCCGGGGTCTGCTCTTCGCCTCGCTGGCAGAGCGGGTGTCACTTGCATTATGTCCCCGCTCACGCTGCCGCACCGGCCTGGGCCTGGGCCTGGGCCTGCGTGGGGCTCGGGAGGGAGACGTGCCCCTGCGCTACTCCTCTGGTAGCTGTGTGTGATGGAGTGCGGGGAGTGCAAATGCGAGACTCAGGCTGGATGTGAGAGACAAGCAGAGCAGCTCCCAGTGGCTAAGGATGACCCTGGGGCTACAACTGGCAGGTAACACCTCTGCCCTGAACAAAGAGCAGGGAGGAGCCGAGCTGGGTTTTGAATCGGGGAACGGCAGTGAGAGGTTAGGGGAAAGGAGAGCTGGAAGGCAGCCAGCCTGAGGAGGGGGGAAGCTACACCCCAGAGGGGCACCCCTCGGGGTCTTCTCCCCAGGACGGGTTGGAAGGACTGTCTCTGGCTGCTGTGCTGTCGCTTCTGTGAGAAACTGGGCACCTGTTGCCTAATAAACCTCCTGTTGTACCTGCTGAGTGAGAGTCGCTCCTGCCAGCGGACGGGGGAACCCCATCACACTGGCAGGAGTGACTCTCACTCAGCAGGTACAACAGAAGCACTGGAAGCTGCTCTGCTTGCCTCACATCCAGCCTGACTCACACATGCACTCCCCCCACTCCATCACACTGTGTGGTCAGCCGGAGCCCCTGCAGGACCCTGTGCCCCCTCCCACATGCCTCTTGTGCTGGAAGCAGCATCCGCACTGGCTTCCTGCCTTCCGGTGCTTCCCCAGCTTAGCGACTGGTGCGTCTCGTCGGTGTCTCTGCCACACGCTGCTGGCCTGGCCTGGCCGTGTCAGCCAGCCGGTGAAGAGCGGGATGCACAACGCTGAACCCTAGTGCCGCTGCAGCTGCCCAGTGCTGATGGCACAAGAAGACCAGCAGCCTGCAGCTCAGCTGGCGTGGCTCCGTTCGCTGGGGGAGCTGGGCCGGCTGCGCTGCATCCGCCGCTGGAGCCCTTGGCTGGCGTGGGACAGCGGGAGACCCACCCTGGCAAAGCCTGCAGGCCTGCCCTTGTTTATCACCATCGCCCCGCTTGCTCGGCTGCCTCATCCCCAGCCTCCCCTGTGCTCTCTGGCTGGCCCCCGGCGCTCCCCTCCATTTCTCACCCCCATTTCATGCTGTTGTGGGCACAGAGAAGCAGCGTCCTGCCCCCCATGTTTCCCACTGCCCCAAACTCTGGCCTCAGGGACCTCCCACAGGGCCTCTCCCAGCAGGAGGGGCTGGAGGGAGAGGCCCGTGCTGCTGGGGTGGGGGCTCACGCTTGGAGAACACACTGCCTCTGTACCTGGCTGAATGAGTGCCCGGCCCGGGTCGGTGCTGCGTTCCTTCCCTGCTGCGTGGAGGGTCGGGGAGGGGGCTGCTGGTACCCGGGCAGCATGCCTGGGCGCACCCCTGCAAGTGGAGGGCCTGTCGGAGAGAGGTTCCCTCCCCACGCTGGCTGGGGGACGCAAGCCGGGCCCCAGGTGGGACTGGGAGAGCCGAGGCAGCGGTGCATGACGCACAGTTCTTTGCAGGCCCTGCAGAGGCTGGCGAGTCAGTTCCTGAAGAGAGACTGGCAGCGGGGCCGAAGTGAGACCGACTCCAGGTGGGACGGCTGGCTGGGGTCCGAGACTGCTGGCCCACGGGGGCTGGGCTGGGCTGGGCTGGGCTGGGCTGGCTGAGGCTGGGTGGGAGCTTCAGCCAGGGCAATGCTCTGCTGTGTTATCCCAGAGGGGCCATCAGGAGGAGCTGTGAAGTACAGCATAGCAGCACCAGCCAGAGGGAGATGGGGCACTCCAGCCCCACCCTCTCCCAGCAGGGGCGTGCGCGGGTGGGGGTGGTGGGAGCTCTGGGGGTCGAGGGTCTCTCCCAGCTGGGGCGTGAGCGGGTGGGGGTGGGTGGGAGCGCTGGGGGTCGAGGGTCTCTCCCAGCTGGGGCGTGAGCGGGTGGGGGTGGTGGGAGCACTGGAGGTCGAGGGTCTCTCCCAGCTGGGGCGTGAGCGGGTGGGGGTGGGTGGGAGCGCTGGGGGTCGAGGGTCTCTCCCAGCAGGGGCGTGAGCGGGTGGGGGTGGTGGGAGCACTGGAGGTCGAGGGTCTCTCCCAGCTGGGGCGTGAGCGGGTGGGGGTGGGTGGGAGCGCTGGGGGTCGAGGGTCTCTCCCAGCTGGGGCGTGAGCGGGTGGGGGTGGTGGGAGCACTGGAGGTCGAGGGTCTCTCCCAGCTGGGGCGTGAGCGGGTGGGGGTGGGTGGGAGCGCTGGGGGTCGAGGGTCTCTCCCAGCAGGGGCGTGAGCGGGTGGGGGTGGTGGGAGCACTGGAGGTCGAGGGTCTCTCCCAGCTGGGGCGTGAGCGGGTGGGGGTGGTGGGAGCACTGGGGGTCGAGGGTCTCTCCCAGCTGGGGCGTGCGCGGGTGGGGGTGGTGGGAGCACTGGGGGTCGAGGGTCTCTCCCAGCTGGGGCGTGAGCGGGTGGGGTGGGTGGGAGCGCTGGGGGTCGAGGGTCTCTCCCGGCAGGGGCGTGCGCGGGTGGGGGTGGGTGGGAGCGCTGGGGGTCGAGGGTCTCTCCCAGCAGGGGCGTGAGCGGGTGGGGGTGGGTGGGAGCGCTGGGGGTCGAGGGTCTCTCCCAGCAGGGGCGTGAGCGGGTGGGGTGGGTGGGAGCGCTGGGGGCTGAGGGTCTCTCCCAGCAGGGGCGTGCGCAGGTGGGGGTGGGTGGGAGCGCTGGGGGCTGAGGGTCTCTCCCAGCAGGGGTGGGAGCGGGTGGGGGTGGGTGGGAGCGCTGAGGGTCGAGGGTCTCTCCCAGCAGGGGTGGGAGCGGGTGGGGGTGGGTGGGAGCGCTGGGGGTCGAGGGTCTCTCCCAGCAGGGGTGGGAGCGGGTGGGGGTGGTGGGAGCGCTGGGGGTCGAGGGTCTCTCCCAGCTGGGGCGTGAGCGGGTGGGGGTGGTGGGAGCGCTGGGGGTCGAGGGTCTCTCCCAGCAGGGGCGTGAGCGGGTGGGGTGGGTGGGAGCGCTGGGGGTCGAGGGTCTCTCCCAGCAGGGGCGTGCGCGGGTGGGGGTGGGTGGGAGCGCTGGGGGTCGAGGGTCTCTCCCAGCAGGGGCGTGAGCAGGTGGGGGTGGGTGGGAGCGCTGGGGGTCGAGGGTCTCTCCCAGCAGGGGCGTGAGCGGGTGGGGTGGGTGGGAGCGCTGGGGGCTGAGGGTCTCTCCCAGCAGGGGCGTGCGCGGGTGGGGGTGGGTGGGAGCGCTGGGGGCTGAGGGTCTCTCCCAGCAGGGGCGTGCGCGGGTGGGGGTGGGTGGGAGCGCTGGGGGCTGAGGGTCTCTCCCAGCAGGGGCGTGCGCGGGTGGGGGTGGGTGGGAGCGCTGGGGGTCGAGGGTCTCTCCCAGCAGGGGCGTGAGCGGGTGGGGGTGGGTGGGAGCGCTGGGGGTCGAGGGTCTCTCCCAGCAGGGGCGTGAGCGGGTGGGGTGGGTGGGAGCGCTGGGGGCTGAGGGTCTCTCCCAGCAGGGGCGTGTGCGGGTGGGGGTGGGTGGGAGCGCTGGGGGTCGAGGGTCTCTCCCAGCAGGGGCGTGAGCGGGTGGGGGTGGGTGGGAGCGCTGGGGGTCGAGGGTCTCTCCCAGCAGGGGCGTGAGCGGGTGGGGTGGGTGGGAGCGCTGGGGGCTGAGGGTCTCTCCCAGCAGGGGCGTGCGCAGGTGGGGGTGGGTGGGAGCGCTGGGGGCTGAGGGTCTCTCCCAGCAGGGGTGGGAGCGGGTGGGGGTGGGTGGGAGCGCTGAGGGTCGAGGGTCTCTCCCAGCAGGGGTGGGAGCGGGTGGGGGTGGGTGGGAGCGCTGGGGGTCGAGGGTCTCTCCCAGCAGGGGTGGGAGCGGGTGGGGGTGGTGGGAGCGCTGGGGGTCGAGGGTCTCTCCCAGCTGGGGCGTGAGCGGGTGGGGGTGGTGGGAGCGCTGGGGGTCGAGGGTCTCTCCCAGCTGGGGCGTGAGCGGGTGGGGTGGGTGGGAGCGCTGGGGGTCGAGGGTCTCTCCCAGCAGGGGCGTGCGCGGGTGGGGGTGGGTGGGAGCGCTGGGGGTCGAGGGTCTCTCCCAGCAGGGGCGTGAGCAGGTGGGGGTGGGTGGGAGCGCTGGGGGTCGAGGGTCTCTCCCAGCAGGGGCGTGAGCGGGTGGGGTGGGTGGGAGCGCTGGGGGCTGAGGGTCTCTCCCAGCAGGGGCGTGCGCGGGTGGGGGTGGGTGGGAGCGCTGGGGGCTGAGGGTCTCTCCCAGCAGGGGCGTGCGCGGGTGGGGGTGGGTGGGAGCGCTGGGGGCTGAGGGTCTCTCCCAGCAGGGGCGTGCGCGGGTGGGGGTGGGTGGGAGCGCTGGGGGTCGAGGGTCTCTCCCAGCAGGGGCGTGAGCGGGTGGGGGTGGGTGGGAGCGCTGGGGGTCGAGGGTCTCTCCCAGCAGGGGCGTGAGCGGGTGGGGTGGGTGGGAGCGCTGGGGGCTGAGGGTCTCTCCCAGCAGGGGCGTGTGCGGGTGGGGGTGGGTGGGAGCGCTGGGGGCTGAGGGTCTCTCCCAGCAGGGGTGGGAGCGGGTGGGGGTGGGTCTCTCCCAGCAGGGGTGGGAGCGGGTGGGGGTGGGTGGGAGCGCTGGGGGTCGAGGGTCTCTCCCAGCTGGGGCGTGAGCGGGTGGGGTGGGTGGGAGCGCTGGGGGTCGAGGGTCTCTCCCGGCAGGGGCGTGCGCGGGTGGGGGTGGGTGGGAGCGCTGGGGGTCGAGGGTCTCTCCCGGCAGGGGCGTGAGCGGGTGAGGGTGGGTGGGAGCGCTGGGGGTCGAGGGTCTCTCCCGGCAGGGGCGTGAGCGGGTGGGGGTGGGTGGGAGCGCTGGGGGTCGAGGGTCTCTCCCGGCAGGGGCGTGAGCGGGTGAGGGTGGGTGGGAGCGCTGGGGGTCGAGGGTCTCTCCCAGCAGGGGTGGGAGCGGGTGGGGGGGGTGGGAGCGCTGGGGGTCGAGGGTCTCTCCCAGCTGGGGCGTGAGCGGGTGGGGGTGGGTGGGAGCGCTGGGGGTCGAGGGTCTCTCCCAGCTGGGGCGTGAGCGGGTGGGGGTGGGTGGGAGCGCTGGGGGTCGAGGGTCTCTCCCAGCTGGGGTGTGAGCGGGTGGGGTGGTTGGGAGCGCTGGTGTTTCGGAGGAGCTCTGCTCTGTTAATGCAGCTGGAGTTTTAAGAGGCCAAGGTGTTAACGGGAGCCGGTCCCTTCCCACCACTGGAGAGCGTTACCCGAGCATTAGGGTGTGCTACTCACAGAGCCCAGCCTGCTCGCGTTGGCCCAAGAGCCAGCAAAGAGCTCCATATCCCCGCTGGGTGAGGCGCCACGCGTCACATCGCACCGGCGGTTTTTGAAACACTGAACGTGTTCTCACCAGCTTAACATGGCCTCGGTTTCGGTGGTGGCAGCACACAGGGAGTACGGCTGGTTTCCAGCTCTGCATCTGTGCAGGTTCACTCCCCTTCCTCCTATGTAGCATCGCTGTGCCTGTTCAACTCTGCCATGTTTCGCCCCAGAGGTGGCTGCGTTTACAGAGCGAGTGAGCCTGCTGTGCGAGTCCCTTACCCACCACAAGAATTCAGGCTCTTGTGACATGAGATGTGGCAGTTTACCTGTGCGCAGCGGTGGCCCGGGCATGGGCGCACATGGGGGCGTGTGCATACCTGTGGCATTTGAGGGCGTAGCTCCCGCTGCCCGGAGCTGTTAGTCTGGGGCGAGGGTTGGCAGTGGGACGGCGTGACTGAGGCAGAGGCACAGGCACTGCAGAGGAGGGGAGACTGGTGGGTGAAGTGCAGAGGAAAGGGAGAGAGGGCTGGTTGGCTGCTAGCTTTATATGAGAGCTCATGACCCCTGCATTGTGATGCCTGCTGGGAGCCTGAGAGCTGCCCAGTTCCATGTGGGAGGAGGGCAGAACAGGCTGCCCAGCTGGGGCTGGGAAGAGGGGGAAAGCAGGGAGGAGCTGTGCTCGGGAGGGCAGGAGGGAGCTGCCCTGCCTTGCTGATGGAGCGTGTGGAGAGAGCGGAAGAGTCCCGGGTGCAGAAACTCAAAGCTGCCGAGGGGAGGGCAGAGGCTGGCGCTGGGGATGGAGCTGCTGTGGGAGGCCATGGGGTGCTCGTCCCTGTCATGCCCTGTGGGAGCCGTGGGGAAGTGCATGGAGCTGGGGGTGTCTTATGCCATAGCAAGGCCGTTTTTCTAGCCCGACTTTCAGAGCAATTCTGAGATCCCAAGGGACCGATCCAGCCCAGGCCTGCAAGTTCGGCCGCTCCTGAGCGGGCTGATATAGGGCACGGCTGGGGTTGGGGGTGTGCTCCAGAAATGGCTTTGCTGTGTCTGCAGACAGGGCTGGGATTTGGCCCTGTGCTGGACCTGGGCCTGCAGGTGGGCAGAGACAGGGAACAGCCAGCCGGCCGGGCCAGCTGTGCGCTGCACCCAGGGCTCCGCGTAGGGCCCGGGAGCTGTGTGGTCTCTAGATCTGGGGCAGCCCTGCGGGGAGGGAAGTCTGGAGAGGGGGAGCAGGAGACAGGATGCTCTGCTCCCTGGGTGCAGCCCTGGCGCGCTCGGTGTCCGTCCCCTGCAGGAGCGCCTTTGCCGTCTGGAAGGGGGCGATTGAGAGCACGGTGTGGGCCGGGCAGGCCCGGCTGGCAGCTGCAGAGAACTATCGTAGCCTGAGCCTGGAGGTGGCCAAAACCACCCGCCTGTCCAAGGACCATCTGCTCAAGAAGGTAGGGGCTGGTGCGTGGCCTGGGTGCACCCTCCTGCTGTCCCAAGGGGCTTCCCCCCGCTAGCTGAGCGTGAGTGGCGGGGCTCACCCCTGTCTCCCCCCAGAGCACGGAGCAGCTGCAGCGGGTGCAGGCCGAGCTGCTGGAGAGCGTGAAGGAGGTGGGCAAAGCCAAGAAGCACTATGTGCATCTGCAGCGGGTCAGTGAGGTGGCCAAGGAGAAAGCGGCAGATGTGGAGGCCCGGTGAGTGAGCGGCGCCTGCCCTGGGGATCATGGGGCATCTGCCAGGGGGCACCGTGGTACCTGGGGCGTTGGTCAGAGCCCACCCAGGGCCATGGTACTGCCCTGACCCGGGGAGGGGACCTCATGCCTGGCGACGTCTCCCTCTCGCTCACCCATGAGAACAGGGCCTAGAAAGACACACGCCCGCTGTGGGGCGGCTCCCGTGGCGTGGGGCCCGTGTGCCACCTTGCGGGGAAGCCCCCAGAGCCCTCATGGCCATGTCCCTCTGCTGCAGGCTCCGGAAGAGCGACCACGGCATATTCCACACCAAGGCCAGTTTGCAGAAGCTCAGCGCCAAGGTCAGAAAGGTGGAAGGCCTGCGGCTGAGGGGCACCGGTGGGGGAAGGGCGGCTTTCCTCGGGGGGCTGCACCAGAGTACAGGCTCTGCTGCAAGGTCCTGAGCTGCTGGGGGAGCGGGGAGGGGAGCCCCGCAAGGCACAGCGCGACCAGCCATGCCCCCCCATTACCCCGCCTGTGCTCTTCCCTGCAGTTCTCCACACAGCTGGCCGAGTACTTGCAGCAGCTGACGCTGGCGCGGAACGAGTACCTGCTGACCCTGGGCGCCGCCAGTGCCCACGTGGGGCACTACTACCACGTCGAGCTGCCCGCCGTCATGAAGGTAGCGGAGCCGGGCCCGGCAGCCGGCCGCTGCTCGCCTGCCCCGAGGAGGTGGGGGTGGGCTCCAGGGGTGGGGAGAGACTAGCGCTGCCCACTCCTGGGGCAGCCCCAGCTGGCTTGGCGGGTGCCCCGCTCCTCCTCTGGGCAGGTTCCCAGCATCGTGGGGCCGGGGGAGGTCCCTGAGTAACCCACAGAGGAGCCGGAGCCTCTTAGCCCAGCCCAAGCTGGGGGCAGGATCTGCTGCAGAGCTCAGGGGCACCCCAGGCCTGGAGCCCCAGGAGTGGCTGGGGGGCAGCTGGGGCTGTAGCTGTGCAAAGGCCCCTCTCTGCTATTGGGGTTTCAGAGACCTCAAGCCGCCCCCAGTGCGTGGGGCACCTGCCGCTGGGTTGGGCTTCAGCAGTGGTTTGCTGCACGTGGCCGCCTGCTCCCAGGCTGGGGGCAGCACCTGCTCCTCTCCGGCGCAGGGGGCATGGCAGAGCCAGGGCGGTTCTCAAGGGGCAGCCCCAGTCCTGCAGGCCGGGAGCAGCCCCTTCCTCAGCCGGTGCCAGGTAGGCTGGGAGGTCCCCAGCACATCATCAGCCTTCCTGGCACAGCCTGGGGTGAGCACCCCACGGCCAGCGCTCCTGTCCTGCCCCCCGCCCCCCACAGCGCCCCCTGCTGGGTCGGGCTGGGGTAGCTGGGAACTCCTTCCCCCCAGCCAGTTCTCTGCCCCACTCCCACAGCATCCTCAGGGCACAGGGCAGGAGCTGGGAGCTCCCCGCAGCTCAGGTGTGAGGAGCTGCCCTGACCCCTTTACCGTCCTGTTGGCCGAGCAGCCGTCCGGTCAGTCCTCCTCTAGCCGCGCTGCTCCAGGGCTGCAAACCGCGGGCCAGGCTGAGCCCGCCCAGAGCCTCATGCAGCACGGCCCCCCTGCGTCCGCTCCAAGCCGAGCTCACTCCTGGCCATAGGGGAGGCTCTTGCCCGATGAGGAGCCATCCTCGTTTCCTCTGCTCTGTGTGAGGAGCGGGGTGTTCCTGGGGAGTCCCTCCAGCCCTGGCCGCCCCTCGGTAAGTGGCCTGTCTGCTTTCCCAGACCCTGGATGGTGACCTGTATGAGCGGCTCCGGGACCACCTGACCCTGCTCGGCCAGACGGAACTGGAGGCCTGCCACGCCACGCAGGAGCGGTTTCAGGGGGTCCTGGAGGCCTCTGCGCGGGTAATGGGAACGGCTCTGCTCTGCACACACCACAGCTCCGCTCCTTATGGTGGGGCAGCTCCTGGCCTGGTCCCAGCCCCAGGCATGCCTGTGCCCCGCACCTGGCTTAGCTGAGAACTGCTCTGGGTTTGGCGTGACCAAGTCTGGGCTGTCCCTGCTCAGCCCCTACCAGGGGCTGTGTCCCACCCCAGCCCTCCCCTCTTGCTGTTGCAGGTGTGCCGGGAGCAGAGCCTCTCCCTGTTCCTGCAGGATAACGCTGCCTTTGCGCCCCCGCCAGAGCAGCAGTTCCAGCCAGCAGGTGCCGACCAGGTAGAGCAGAGGCCAGAGGGGATGAGGGGCTCCCCCAGGGCAGCCGGGAGCCAGGGAGAGCAGCCCAGCCTGGCGGAGGGCTGGCAGCAGGGCAGGCTCTGAACGGCCGTGCTCTGCCCTAGGTGTGCCTCCTGGAGGCCAGGAACGACCGCGCCGGGGAGAGCGGGCTGGAGAAGGAGGTGCGGCGCTGGGCCACGCGGGCAGCCAGGGACTACAAAATGAAAACTCACGGCGAGCAGGTGAGTGCCAAGGCTCGCCGGGGTGGGAGTGTCCTCGTGGCAGGGCTTGTGCGCTGCCGCTGGGGCTGAGGGAGGGGGGCCACTTCTCACTGCCCCCAGCCTCTCTGCCCTGGGAGGCGTGGCTGGTGAGTGGGGAGGGCGGCCCCCAACCCAGTGGCTCTGCTCTCTCTGGGGCAAGGGCCGGGGGGAGCTGCTGCCCCAGGCGGCAGTGGGGCTGAGCCTGGCCTGGGCATGCAGGTGCTGCAGAGGATGGAAGCCAGGAGGAAGCAGGCCCCGGAAGCCGAGGTGCCTGGGATGGAGAGGAGGATGGAAGAAGTGAGCGAGAACATCCGGAAAGCAGAGGTGTGTCTGGCCGGCGGGGGGCAGGGCCTGGGGCTGTGCAGTCCTCTAGCGACTGGGTGTGTCCCAGGCTGCTGCTGAGCGCCCTGCAGGTGGAGTGGGAAGGGTTGGCTGGTAACACGCTCCTGCCGTGCCCGGCTCCCGTGGCAGTGCTGCAGAAGCCGCACGGGGCTCAGACACGGCGGTCCAGACCTGCTGCGCAAGCACCACACAGAGATGCTGTTTGCCACGTGCTGCTGAGAACCAGAGGGCGGGGGCCCATCTGTCCTCTGCCCCCTAGCAAGCACACGGGGCTGGAACCACCCGTCCCCCAGGGCAGCCGTGGGCTCTGGCCCCGGGCTCTGTGCCACAGGCAGCATGGCCCAGCACCCTGCAGGCCAGCACCCACATGCTCCGCAGCCTCAGGGACCCCCCAGGCCCATGCTGGGCACACCTGCTCCCCTGTTACTCCGTGGGGGCCAAGCAGGCCTAGGGTACTTCTCACACCGGCAGAGATCCCTGGGGCAGGAGCCGGTCTGACCCCTGACCCCACGTGCACATCATTCCTGCCGCGGAACTCGGGGAGAATAGCCGAGGGGCAGGAGCGGGGAGCCACAGGGGTTGGAGAAACAGGACTGGTGGGGGGGGGGCAGGGCAGGGGGTCGGAGGGGCCGAGAAGTGGGGAGCCCCAGGAACTGAGGGGAGCAGGGAGGGACCGGTGGGGAGGAGGGATTGACAGTAGAGGGCTGGAGGAGTGTGGGGCTGGGGTCTTCCCTGGAGACGGAAGTCAAGTTGCCAAAAACGTGATTCCAACTTGAACAAAACTCAACCCCACCCCCCGCCACCTGCTCTGACCCTTCGCCCGGCCCCTTGCCCAGCCCCGCTGCTGGGGTGCAGGCCCGGGCTGAGCTGGTGCTTGCTCTCCCGCTGCCCCCAGGTCAGCAGAGTGAAGGCAGATGCCCGGCTGGCGTTGCTGCGCCAGGCTGGCCTGGACGTGGACACCTGGCTGGCCGGGGCCATGGGGCAAGTGCTGGAGGAGCTGGAGCAGGAGCGGCGGCTGAGTGAGGCCCGCAAGTCAGACAAGGAGTCAACCCCCACGGTGAGAGCTGCCCATTCACCCCCAGAGCCTGGAGCACCGTCCCCCAAGGCAGAGCCCGCCTCAGGGCCAGCTGCTGGGTGGTCTGGGCCTGAGCGTCGGCTGGGCCCTGCTGGGTCATGAGCTGGGGATAGGAGGCAGCTGGATGCAGTGGGAGGGGGGGCTGCCCATGGGCTGTGGCTGCAGATGGCAGGTGGTGGGGGTGGGAGAGGGGTGTCTGGATGCGGAGGGGGGAGCGGCACAGGGGTGGCAGGCGGCTGGGCGCGGAGGGGGTGCTGCCTACAGGTGGCAGGTGGCTGGGCGTGGGGGTGGCAGGCGGCTGGGTGCGGGAGGGGTGCTGCCTACAGGTGGCAGGTGGCTGGGCGTGGGGGTGGCAGGCGGCTGGGTGCGGGAGGGGGTGCTGCCTACAGGTGGCAGGCGGCTGGGCGTGGGGGTGGCAGGCGGCTGGGTGCGGGAGGGGTGCTGCCTACAGGTGGCAGGTGGCTGGGCGTGGGGGTGGCAGGCGGCTGGGTGCGGGAGGGGTGCTGCCTACAGGTGGCAGGCGGCTGGGCGCGGAGGGGGTGCTGCCTACAGGTGGCAGGCGGCTGGGCGTGGGGGTGGCAGGCGGCTGGGCGCGGAGGGGGTGCTGCCTACAGGTGGCAGGCGGCTGGGAGCAGGGGTGGCAGGGGGCTGGGTGCGGAAGGGGTGCTGCCTACAGGTGGCAGGCGGCTGGGCGCGGAGGGGGTGCTGCCTACAGGTGGCAGGCGGCTGGGCACGGAGGGGGTGCTGCCTACAGGTGGCAGGGGGCTGGGCGCGGAGGGGGTGCTGCCTACAGATGGCAGGCGGCTGGGCGCGGAGGGGGTGCTGCCTACAGGTGGCAGGCGGCTGGGCGCGGAGGGGGTGCTGCCTACAGGTGGCAGGCGGCTGGGTGCGGGGGCTGCCCGTGTGCAGGCACGCGCTCTCACGCTGGGTTTACCGCCAGGCAGAAGAGTTTGATCTGGCCGAGTTTGAGGACTATGACGACACCGAGGAGCTCTTTGAGGACGTGGGGCCCTGCCCAGGCACTGCCCGGACCTACCCATCCACCTGCAGGGTGTTCTTTGGGTACCAGGTGAGGCCTGGCCCAGCGCGCGAGCCCTGCCAGGCTCTCTGGTGCATGGGAAGCTGCATGGAAGGCCCTGTGCCCCAGGCCAGGCGGTGCTGCCTAGGGGCTGGCTGCAGGGCGCTGCTCCTGACCTGCGCCCCGGCTTGTGCCCCCATGCAGGCCTGCCAGTCCGACGAGCTGTCCATCCAGCAGGGCGAGGAGCTGGAGGTCATCGAGGATGGTGATGTGGAAGAGTGGGTCAAGGTGGGCCAGGGGCTGGGCTGGCGGGCGGCGATGCTGGAGAGGGCTGAGCAAAGGCCTGTGGGTGCAGAGTCCTGCTGGCCTTGGTGGGGATGCGTGAGCCTGGGCTGGCCGCCTGGGGCTCGCCCAGGAGTTGGCTTAGGTCTGGCTGAGTCCTGGCCCCAGCAGCTGGACGGCTCTCCTGACATGCCTTCCCCTGCCCTGGGGGCTTCTGCAGGCTCGGAACCGGGCGGGGCAGGTGGGCTATGTCCCCGAGAAGTACCTGCTCTTCCCAGAGGCCATGGGGAGTGAGCGCAGGGCGCTGCCTGGCAGCTGCCAGGAGGGCCCTGTCGAGACGGCCTTGGACAGGGAGCTGACGAGCATCATGAGCATGGACCTGGTGCTGGAGCCTGGAGGTGGGTGTCCGGCCTGGGGCCTGCACGAACTGGGGCAATGGGACTGGGTCCTCCCTGGGGGCTGGGGACCAGCAGCTCTGCCGGCAGTGTGGCTGAGGGATCTGGCTGGTGGCTTGGCCACAGGCCTGGAACCACGAGTCACTCCTGCCTGAGTCCCTGGGCCCCTTGGCCAGTGTTGCCAACGACTTCCCAGGCCTGCACAGGGCCTGATTCCCGGCAGCTCACCCTCCCTCCCCAGCTCCTCCTGAAGCTGTGATCGGCATGTGCCCGCCGGCACCTCTGCCTCAGTGTCCCCCAGCACCAGCAGAATGGGCTCAGCCCAGCCCGGGAGGGGCAGAAGCTCTTCCAGGTCTGTACTCATGGAGCAGCCATGCCCGGCTGGTGCCAGCTGTGCCCTCTCTCTGGCTGCCTGCAGCATGGCTGGTGCGAGCCCTGTACGACTACGAGGGGCAGAGCGCCGAGGAGCTGTCCTTCCCCGAGGGGGCCATCATCCGCGTGCTGCCTCGAGAGGAGGGGGAAGTGGACGATGGCTTCTGGAAAGGGGATTTCAACGGGCGTGTCGGCGTCTTCCCATCGCTGGTGGTGGAAGAGCTGACCGAGGCCAGGGGAGCCGCTGCGCAGGTCAGCCTGCACGTCCCCTCTGCCAGCTGGCACAGGCTGGCACCTGTCCCGCTCCAGGGCAACAGCACAGGCAGGCGCCAGTTCCTCCCTGCTGCTCCCTGGGGGGCTCTGCCGGCCACCCCCGCAGGGCTCCCCTCTGCTCCCTGGGGGGCTCTGCCGGCCACCCCCGCAGGGCTCCCCTCTGCTCCCCACTCACCGGGGGCTCTGCCAGCCACCCCCGCAGGGCTCCCCTCTGCTCCCTGGGGGGCTCTGCCGGCCACCCCCGCAGGGCTCCCCTCTGCTCCCCACTCACCGGGGGCTCTGCCCGGCCAGGCCCGAGCTGTGTAGGGCTGTGGGCACTTGGGGCAGGGCCTGGGTGCCCCGATGGGGCGGAGTCTCCCCAGCCTGAGAGGGGCATGGATTGCTGAGCTGGTGGGGATGGGGTGCCAGTGAATGGCAGGTCCTGCAGGCAGGGAGCTGTGGGGTGAGGTGGGGCAGGGTGCTGGGGGCCGGGCACGCAGCGGCTGGAGGTAAGAGCAGCCATCGAGTGCCTGGCTCCCACGGTTCTGCGCTTGCAGGTCGGTGGGGCTGGGCGGGGGCAGGGCCGCGCAGCCGGGGGGACAGCCGGGAAGGGGGGGCAGTTCCCATGGCGATCGCAGCCTGCGGTGCTTGTGTTCCCAGGAGCTCCCGTCACCGTCTCCTCCCGCCTTCTCCCCGCCGGTGCTCGTGCCTGGCGCCAGGCTGAGCTGCCAGCCCCCTCCGGAAGTGCTGCTGGCAGGTGAGTGCCTGGCGGGGTGCCAGCTCCCTGTTGCCTGGGGCTCCCCCGGCCGGGGCCGGGGCTGGGGCATGAAGAGGGCTCCCCGGGCCCAGGCCTCATCTCCCAGCCCTCAGGGGTTGTGCTGGGGGCTCCAGAACGCAGGGTTATGTTGTGGCGAAACCTCCGGGAGTGCCCCAGGCTGGGCAGCCGGCCTGTCCTCGGCTGGCAGCGGCGGCTGGAGACGGGGTCCCGCGGAGGAGGGCGGCTGCTAGGGCCACTTGGCACATGGGGTGGGTGTGCTTGGGGGCTGGGGCCGCTGCGGGGCCAGGGGTGCAGAGCAGCCTGGCACCCTGCCATTGAGGCCAGCCTGTTTTCCCAGCCTGCAGGCAGGATGGCGCAGGCAGCGGGCCCAGCTCTCCAGACCTGGGAGCCACACGCATCCGCCCGGTAAGGAGCACGGGCAGGTGCCAGGCGAACGGCCAGTCGGGCGCAGGGCCAGGGAGGATGGGGAGCTGCAGCGCCCTGGGAGGCACAAGGCCAGAGGCTGCCTGGGAGCCCAGCAGCGTTGTCCCATGTTCCTCCCCCAAAGGCCGACTCTGCACTCGCCTGCTCCGCACCAGTGTCCGACCCCCGGCCCCCACCTCACTTCCCCCGCGGGGGACCTCGCTGAGCTCTGCACAGCACAGCCTCCGGCCGCACCGCACCGCACCGCCCTCTCTGGGCGACCGCGGCACCCCGTCCGCCTCTGGTCCTGGGGCCCCCGCGTGACGCCGGGTCATGCCAAGCTCCACCCGTCATGCCAAGCTCCACGTGTGATGCCCAGACCCCCCGGGTTACGCCCTGCTCCCCTACAGCCGTTGCGTCTCCCCAGCCCCCACGTGGGCAGGGAGGTGGCACAGAGCGGGCGGATGGGTGCAGCACTGCTGCCCGGGCCCTTTTTAACCCATCTCTCTCCGCAGCTGCGAGCGCCACCGCCACCGCCTGCCAAAGCCTTGGAGCCAGAGCCAGAGCCTGAGCCACACCTCAGCTGATGCTGCGCTGGGTCCTCTGGCCTCCGCCCTGGGCCAGCCCCGGCCCCTCTGCTGGGAGCACAGCAGCTCACCGCGGCCCGACTGCCACCACCGCCGTCCTGCCGAGGACACGCTGGCTTTCTGCTGCTTCTGAGCCTGCTCGCAGCTCCCCGGCCAGCAGTGGGGACGGAGGAGCAGCCCCAGCTGGGGTGCTGGCGCCCGCCTCTGGAGAGGCCCTGGGGGTGCAGAATGCACATCCCTGCTCCGCCCGCACGGAGGGGGCTGAGGGCTCGCTCTCCACCCCGGGACCCGCAGGGGAGGGGCGGGAGGGAGGGTGAAGCAGGTGTGCACCCAGCTTCCGTTCCCTGTGGCCAGGGCCCCTCCCAGCTGTGGGTGCGAGCGCTACCTCTGGTGTGGACCCTCCAGCACCTCTCTGCTCCCCAGCCCTCCGGGGCTCACCTGCCGCTGCCTGGCCTGTCTGCGCAGAGGAGCTGCCCTGTGCCCCGCCCCAGAGCGGGGCTGGGACAGAAGGGGGCAGGAAGGCTGACCCCAGGCCCTGGCCGCCTGCTCTGCTTGCTGGGCCGCAATAAAGAGATTTCACGCTGCACCTGTGCTCAGCAGCTTTAATGGGTTCAGCTCATCTGTGTACAGTGCAGTTATGCCCAGAGCCAGCCCCCGCAGCAGGGCCAGGCTGCCCGGGCTGCCACCTGCCCACGCCTGCAGTGGGACGGCAGGGGCTGCACTGCCTGTGGCTGGGCTTGGGCCCTTCGGAGCCAGGCTGAGCAGAGCGGCCTGCCCCCCGTCAGGGTGGCTGAAAGCCGCTTCCACGTGGGCAGTCCCTGGCAGCACTGCTCCGAACAGGAGCCAGCCCCGTGTGCTCTGCCCTCCTGGAGAGGCTGCGGGGCCTGGCTGGCGCTGGGCTGGGCAGTGCCCCCCTGCCGGGGGTGGGGCTGGCCTGGGGGCGCACAAACAGCCTGCCTGAGCCACACCAGGTGCCCTGCTCTGCATGGGCCTGGCTCCCCATTTGCCACACTGGCCGTGGTGAGGCCAGCACAGACCACGCCAGCCCCTCTGCGCACTGCAGCCTCAGGCCAACGAGCCGGGGTGGGATGCGCAGATGAGGGCTATGGGCTTGAAATGGCTGAAGCTGGCGGGGGCAGGGTGCCCAACCTCCCCGCCAGAAACGACTCCGTCCCCCTGGGCCCAGCCCCCTTTGGGAGGAGGGTGCTGAGCAGAACAGCTGGGCCTGGAGCCCGGGGTCTCTGCCTGGTCTCAGGCCAGGCGCCCCAACGCACATACCGGAGCCCTGCCCCGTCAGAGGACCTGTTGCAGGGCTGGGGGTACCGGGCTCCCGGATGCGTCTGGTTGGGGAGCAGAGGGGCTCCCCAAGGGCTGCCCGTGGGGTGTGCCAGGGTGGGGAGCTGGGCGTATTGCCGACGGGAGTGCGTCTTTGCTGTGCTGTTCATGGATGAAGTGGCGTGTCCCTGCGTTGCTCTGGCTGCGCCCAGCGCAGCGTAGCTCTTCGGGGCCAGGACTCGCCTCTCCTGTCCCGGCAGGACCCTGCTGGCTCCGCAGCCTGCGTCTGCGCGGGAGCCAGAGGGGAGCTGCGAGAGAACCAACAGGAACCCATGGGGACGGCTGCCGAGACCTCCCTCTCCTCCCCAGCAGGGCCTGGCCTGGCCTGGCCTTGCCCTGCCAGCAGCGGCTCTGCCCTGCCAGCAGCGGCTCTGTGTGCTGCTGCTTCAAGCTGGTCTGAGGCACCGCTGGCGAGTGGGCCTGTCCTGGGCCGTGTCGTCCGTCGGGCAGTTCCTGGGGTGCTCTCGCCCACCCAGCCTGGCCGCTGCTCCCACCACTCGTGCAGCCTCTTGCTTCCGGCACAGGGCCACGCCTGGCCCCAGCCTGGCCCCTCGCAGTGAGTTCCTGAGGCCGTGGTGGGGGGAAGATGACTCCACGGCCCCTCCCACAGCACGGCAGCCAGCCTGGTGCCCACAGAGGGCATGGGGAGCCCCAGCAGGGTGAGGGACTCTGGGCCGGCAGTGCCTGCGCTTGAGGGTGCTGTAGAGAGGCACCTGGGAGAGCTGGGTCCCCATGGAAGGGCCGCCAGGCACATGAGCCCGGAGGTGGACAGGTGCTGGGGCTCCAGGGCTCGTCCCATGGAGTTGGGTCTCCCGGCTGCTGAGCGATTCCCTTTGGCTGCCCGGCGCCTGCTGCGCCTGTGGGGGCGGCAAGGAAAGGGCCTGGCTGCACCAGGCAGAGAAGAGCGACCAGCCTGGCACCCAGCCTGCCCCGTGCTGCGCTGGGGCCTTGTTCCGCACGCCCCGGCTGGGCCTGCGCTGAGCCCCTGGTGTGGGTCCGGCTCCCCTTGCACGGCTGCAGGGGCCGCACCCTCCAGGACATCAGAGGGGGACACGGCCAGTTCACCTGCTGCTGTACCTGGCTGCACCCACACCACCCTGGCTGCCTAGTGCGCGTCTGCCAGCTGCCAGTCAGGCCCACGCCACCCCGGAGCTTCACTCGCGGCTGCCTCCCCTCCCCACCGCCCCCGCCGCTGACCTGGCACCGCCTGCTGCGTGGCGCCCGCGGCCCAGCCATGGCCAGCGCCCCAGCTGGCAGTGCAGCGGCAGGGCTAGCAAAAGACCATAACGACATCAGCTGGAGCTCGGCCAGGAGGCTGCAGCTGTTTTCCTCCTGTAGCAAAGGCCTGAGGGCCCCATTAACACCTCAAGGGCGTTACACCAGCCCTGGCAGCTGCCTGCGGGCAGCAGGGAGCTGTGTTCCTGCTGCAGCATCAGCTCCTGGGAGCTCCTTGGCAGGCTCTGCAACGCCGGGGCCTGACCAGCCGCGAGCGCCCCAAGCTGAGTCTGCCCGGCTGGGTTACAATTGGCCTCCCTGGCTCACCCGCACCCTGCTCTGGTCCCGTAGCCAGCGCTTACCTCACGCAGTCGTCACGCCTGGGTCGCGTGCCGCAGAGCGCTGCTCCTGAGGGGAGGAAGAGAGCGAGGTGAGCGACAAGCCCCGAGCGCGTCCCTGGCGCTTGAGGGGTGGCTGGCAGAGCGGCGCAGGGGCCCCTCACGGTGTCACCCAGCAGCAGCAGGAGCACTGGGGGGAGAAAGCTGCGCACCAGTGTTCACGCTCAGCGGGGAGCAGGCCGTGGCCGTGTGACATCACTAACCTGCAGGTGTGGCTGTTAACGGCACCACGGGCAAAAGCGAGACTTCGGACTGCGGCCAAAGCGCTGCCCTGCCGCGGTACCACAGGGACGGGCGCAGCACGGCGCAGGCCTGGCCTCCGTGACGGTGGCAATTCTGCCAGCACCCACCCCGCCTCTTTGGGGCCTCGCAGGAAAAGCCGGGGGGCGGCGGGGACCCAGCTTCTGGCAAGCTGCTGGCCAAGGAACCAAAGGCCCATGCTGCACCCTCGTCTCCCAGGACGCTGGGCTGCCTGGCCAGAGGGGACCCAGATGACGCCGCACACGCCGCCTTCCTGCCCTGCTGCAGGGCTGCGCCTTTTGCCGCCTGCCGGCTCACTCAGCCGAGCCTGCCTATCGGGCAAGGCTGCGGCTGGGCTGGGCAGTGGCTCCAAGCGAGGCCCCAGGCGGTTGCCAGGCCACGGAGACGCTGCTCCAACCAGCTCAGCACCGTGGCTGCGTGTGAAAGGAACCGCCCGACGTGGCGCTGTGCTGGGCCTGTCTCCCGTCAGTGTCTGTATGCGAGGGCACGGCTCCGGGGGCACACGCGTGCACTAGGCGTGCTACAGGTTACGCCTGGGGTGGTGGCTGGGCCACCTGCATGGCCCCTTCATCTCCCTGAGCCCCAGAACTGTGGTCACCAAGAGGGTCTGCTGGGCTGGGGTGCTTGTGCTAATTGCACGTGTGTGTCTGGCACGTGCAGGGTGTGCCCACTGAACAGCCACAGCGCACGGCTTGCACGGCCAAGGGTGTGCGTACTCATCGCGCCCCTCCCTTCACATGCCCTGGCTTTACCTGTGTGTCACTTTAGTAACACCAACACAAAGAACCTGTGTGGATGGAAACCAGCATAACCTGGCAACCCTGCGCATGGACAACAGTAACAAAATGTCTTGTGTGGTGTGCGCGTGCGTGCACGCACACACACACACACACACACACACACACCCTGCCCCCCACGGACCGCACGCTGCCCACTACTGCTTTGAAAACATCGTTTTCTGCTCAGCGTTGTCCT
Organism: Carettochelys insculpta; assembly: GCF_033958435.1. NCBI lineage: Eukaryota > Metazoa > Chordata > Testudines > Carettochelyidae > Carettochelys > Carettochelys insculpta. The sequence continues at coordinate 1,228,481 of NC_134151.1, forward strand.
GGTTAAACGTGTGTGGCAACACAGTAAGAGATGTTTCAAACTTCCCTGAGTGACGTCACGAACACACATTCCAGACCACACAGCCCTACACAAGGGGACGGTGGCAAACAACTGTGTCCTAAACGAAGGCCTGCAGCCACTGCGTAATTCGCGGGTAAGTAGCGCCATTACCCATCGTTCAGCGCCAGAGAAGAAAGTGGGGAAGGCCAGGCCACCCTCCAGAAAACCATCGTCCAGCAGAGTCTGTTGAGCTCTCACACGGAACCTGCAGGGAAGGGGCAAACGAGGGCGACCTCGGACAACATGGAGAAGATCTGCTGAGGCTGAAGGACAGTAAGTGGGGGACTCCTGGGGTCAGCTAGAAGCTTTGGCCTGAGAGGGGGTGAAGTGGAGGAGACTTGTAGATGACCTACTCTCCCCCCAGAGTACGTGGGTTTAAGAGAAAGAGAACAGTCATTGAGCAGGGAGGGAAACCAAAGGAGGGGAAGCAAGTGGAAAACCCAGCAGGGAACATTTGCCGCATGGCCTCTGGCTGCTAGGTCTCAGCTGGAAATGTTCTGCAAGCAGTGGACTGCTCCAAAAAGGAGGAAAAATACCTGCGGGGCATTGCTCTCTCGCCTGTCAATTACGTTCTCTGCACCTGAAGACGAAGGAAGGAGCTGCGGAACTCTGGGGCGAGGTCGTGACTGGATGCATGTGGCAGGGAGACCATTCGCTGAGCAGACGTGGGGAGAAAATATTGTTGTGAACGGAACGTAGCTTGAGTGAAGCGTTAGGAAGCGTTTTCCTTTAGTTCTTTTGTACCCATTTCTGGCTTTTACGCCACATGACCTGTCTACGCTTAATCTCTGTCGTTAGTAAACGTGTTTGAGCTAAGCTGCTGTACTCGGGCAGGCCTCAGCTTTCCTCCGTTCCCCTCGAGAGGGCTGATGCTTACACCGTTTCTGAACAGACACCCTGCCTCGACTTGATGGTGGCTTGGACAGTTCAGTGGCATGATCGGGTCCGAGTGACGGCAATGTGACTTACGATGCAGGAACCAATTGGGCCGTAAGCCGGAGGGCCGCCTGTACCGCCACTGCAAGTGGCAGGTCATGTGCATATTGTACCCTTCAAGACTGTGGGCTCGCTGTCACTGTGCTGTGCCAGACAGGTCTGAGAAGGACACAGGCTTCGGGGGGGATTCGGTATGCACTGGGCTCACCCTGTGGGTGTGCCAAGGCTCTCTGATGGCAGCACCCGCAGATGTGGCTGGGGTGAGGGGCCTGCTGGAGTCAGCGTGTGAGCAGTCAGCCGGTGTAAGGGGCACTCCAGCTCAGAGGCTGAGCTGCGCCACCTGCTCACCAGGTAAGTCCCAGTTGGCCTGGTCTGGCCTCTCCACCAAGGTTTTCTCTTGGGGTGTGTTGTAAAAGGCCCTCGGGGTGGGCGGCGTTTGCTGCCCCGCCAAGGGGAAGGGCTGCAGGGATGTGGTTGCAAAGGCCACCTGACATAAGACTTCACGTTGCAGACCCTTGCACGGATTTCCCCCAAAGCCGTACCTTTGGTCTCAGGCGACGGTGTGAAGCAGGCCGGGCTCTGGGGTCGCAAGCCCCGACCCTTGTGTAGCAGGGTTTAGTGCTGGACAGTGCCAGAGTCACAGTAACACCTCTGCCCCTCCGGGCAGCTGTGTGTGGCGGTGAGGGACACTAACAGGCCTGGGGTAACGCCTGCTGTGACCTTCACAACAGCTTTCCACCAGAAAACCTCCCCGGGCTTTGCAAACAACCGCTAATTACCCTCCCAGCGCCCCCGGGAGGAAGGTGAGGAACTATGTAGTCACAGCTGCGCCCGCACTGGCTTTACCTGCTGCTTCTCCGTGGCCCTGGGGCCTGAGCCTGCGGGCGCTTCTCCCCAGCGCAGCACAGGGCAGCGCAGGGCAGGGGACTGGCGCTGGGAGCGACATGAGTGCAAACTCCCGCCAGGCACTGAACAGCTCTTCAGACCCAGCTCCTGTGCGAAGCCGGCTGGGGCTCACCGCAGCCAGCTCCTGGCACCCCCCAGGCCTGCCCCAGCGCTCAGGGCGAGGCTCCTCATCCCGGCCTGCCCTGCACAGGGCCCAGTCCCCTCCCGGCTGGCAAGGCCATGTGTTCAGGCTGCCCATTCTCCGTGGCTGTGCCTGAGGGCTGAGGAGCTGCAGGGCATCCACACAGCAGCACCGTGCCCTGCGTCTTCCACCTTCCTGGGCGTCCCCAAGGCCCCGTGTACCAGCTCACCCTAGGGGGCAGGGGCCCTGTGATGGAGTGGGGGATACCTGTGTGTGTGTGAGTGGCTCACAGAGGGTGTGGGGTCCTGCTGAGGGTAACCCTGACGACCAGGTAACACCTTTGTACGGGAGACAAAGGAGGAGGTGGAGCCTGAGGGGTTTGAATTGGAACTGGGATTTGGAAGCAGTTAGTCTGGGCTGAGGGAGAGAGAGACAAAGGAGGGGGCAAGGCCCCAGCTCTGGGGGCCCCTCGGGGCCTCCTCTCCCCAACATGGATGGGACTGGCTGTCTCTGCCGGCTGTACTGACTCCTCTGTACGATGCTGTGTCCTGTCGGCTAATAAACCTGCTGTTTTCCTGCTAAGTGAGAGACTCTCCTGCCTGCGGACGGGGTGCAGAGCTTGGGGGACCCCAGAACCCCATCACACTGGTGTCAGAAGTGGGATGTTCTGCACCCCGAGGATGGAGCATCCAGCAGTAAGTGACCGGGGCCCTGGAAGAAGTGGGGCCTGCGAGACCCAGGTGTGCTGAAGGGCAGTGAGATGCAGTTCCCCAAGGCGGAGGGGCCTGCGGCTGAACCCAGGCAACTGCGGTTGTGGTCCTCGAGAGGGGGTGTCACACCCGAGGAGGGGTTACTCCTGGGAATCTGTTGGAGTCGGTCCCAGAAGGTGGAGGGGCCGAGAGCCCAACCCCCAGGAACAAGTGACCCCTGAGGAGGCTGACGCTGAATGAGTCCTTCCCAAGACAGGGTGCTCATGGTCCCTGAGAGCGGGTGTCACACTGAAGAAGGGGTTCCTCTGGGAGTCTGTTGGAGTCGGTCCCAGAGGGCAGAGGGGCCTACGGCCTAACCCCGGGCAGCTTGTGACCCGCAAGGAGCCTGGCACACTGAAGGGATTCTTCCAGGAATCGTGGGGTGCAGAGGGCATCAGCCTGAGAGCCTGCAACCACGCTGAGCAACTCCGCTGTGAAGTGGCAGCACCTGGAAACCGAATCAAGATTAAAGAAGCTGGACAAGGCAGCGTGGATGTGCAGTGGCAGAGGTGAGGGTTAAGGAAAATCTTGCAGAGGTGAGCCTGTATCGGGGCAGGGAACCCTGGACTGCCTGGAGCTCTGAACCGAGTGGCCTGCCGCAGCTCAAGGAGGGAAGGAGCGATTCCAACCCATCATCTACTAGTGGCCAAGACAGACCTGCAAAAAGTTTTCCAGGCCTGGGCCGAGGAAGGTGCCTGTGTGTCTGTGCAGGAAAGCAGCTGATACACTGGGAATGGCAAGTTGTCTGTGAGAGAAGCTGCTTCACCTTCTGTGTGTGTGTGGAGACCAGCCGGGGGCTGGGACAAAGGAGAGAGTGTCTCCCATTGTCTGTCTGTGTTGAACAACAGCAGCAGCAGCCTGGGGAGAGAGCAGAGCCTGCGTTTGGAAAAGGTGCCAATGAGGAAACTAGCCCATTGTCTGAGGAAGATTCACCAGCCTGGGGTGGCTGGAGAAGGATCCACCAGAAAAGAGCATTCCAGGTGTGTCTCTGAATCCAGCCATGGGGGCTGGAGCAGAGGGAATGGCTCTGGGATGGGCAGTGGTATCCCTGCTAAGGACGCTGGTCCTTGGTGCAAGAAAAGTGCTTCTGCTTCTGGGGAAGTGAATCCTTTGCCTGAGCCTGTGGGGGCTCGAGATGGAGCCAAGATCCCAGAGCTGGATCTGAGGGCAGCTGAAGCCCAGATGGGAAGTGGGCCTACCTCTGTGTCTCTCAGGGGGGATGATGCTTTAACTCGGTCTAATCCAGTTAGTATCATCAGGGAATCCCAGAGACCAGACGATTCTGGTACTTGTTTTTTGCCTGATGCTGAGGTGTTATTGGGAGGGGGTGAGAGGACTCTGTCCTACCAGAGTCATCCTCTCGCCAGGACACAAGAACAGACGGGCAATGGAGTTACGCTGACTGATGAAGATAAAGGAGCTGGTAGCAGAAGGGAGGAAAGGGACCCTAACCTTCTGTCCGGTGGTACTGGCTGTCTGCTTGGAGGGGGATTATGTGGGAATCTGCCTGATGGGCCAGAAGTGATCCTGGGTGTAGGTGAACCCCAGGAGCTGGTTGTGGCTCAAGGGAGCAGTGCCGCTGTGGAGCAAGACAGGGGTGAGTTGTTGTTTGGGGGAGCTCTTGAGGAAGAGAATGTCCCTGAAACTTTTCCTGACCCGTCTGTGGGGACTGCAGAAAATGGGAGTGAGGTGGAGGAGAGTGAACAGGAAAGGTGCTTGTCTGTCTGTAAGAGCCAGAGCAGCCCTTTGCCTGGGGAGAAGTTTGTTTCAGCTCCTGATGGCCAGGACCTGCCTGAGTGTGAAACCACTGGCTGTGCTCTGCAAGGGTCCAAAGCAGGCAGGGTAAAAGTTTCTCAGGAATTGGAAGCTGGTGCAAGTAAAGTGAAAACTATCAGGTAGTGTGAGCAGCCCTGTGAGAACCAAGTAAAACAGCTGCACAGTCAGTCTCTGTAGGATGCAGGAGAGGTTCAGCAATTCCCCATCTCCAGATGCTAGAAACACTTATATTCTCACACTGGACTCCAATTCTGATTCCACTGGGAGGCAGAAGTTGGAGGTAAAAGGACAAAGGAGCTTTGGGCCTGGTGGGCCAGTAAGGGATAAACAGGGATTCCTCCATGTGGATTCTGCGTCTGGGACTCACAAAACAACTCTCAGAAAGCAGTTTGGTTTGCAAATTTCCAGGCTGGCTGGGAGGGGGCCGTCTCCCTGAGATCATCAATGGCCCAGCTCTTGTTAGAAGGGAGGGTACAGCCGATGCCCAATCACGAGGGGAGGGCCCCGAACTTCCCCAGGTCACCGGCTGAGTGACCCCCGCTCAGTTCGGTCTGGAAGGGGGGAGAGATGTGATGGAGTGGGGGATACCTGTGTGTGTGTGAGTGGCTCACAGAGGGTGTGGGGTCCTGCTGAGGGTAACCCTGACGACCAGGTAACACCTTTGTACGGGAGACAAAGGAGGAGGTGGAGCCTGAGGGGTTTGAATTGGAACTGGGATTTGGAAGCAGTTAGTCTGGGCTGAGGGAGAGAGAGACAAAGGAGGGGGCAAGGCCCCGGCTCTGGGGACCCCTCGGGGCCTCCTCTCCCCAACATGGATTGGACTGGCTGTCTCTGCCTGCTGTACTGACTCCTCTGTACGATGCTGTGTCCTGTCGGCTAATAAACCTGCTGTTTTCCTGCTAAGTGAGAGACTCTCCTGCCTGCGGACGGGGTGCAGAGCTTGGGGGACCCCAGAACCCCATCACAGGCCCACAGGAGTGTGGGGCAGCTAAGGCTGGGGGGGTTCCCCTCCCCTCTGGCCCTCCTCTGAGGTCCCCCTACAGGGGCACCGGGGGGGTCTGAAAAGGGACTGATACTGGCAGCAGGCACACCCCCACTTCCATGCCCTGGGGGTGGGATGGGCCCGAGGCATTTCCCTAGCAGGAGCTCAGCTGGGCTTAAAGCTTCCCAGACGCCGAGCTGGGGGTTGCTGCTGGATGGCCTCCCAGTTCAGTGGTGCCCCTGGGAAGGTGGAACAGCTGCCCCCATCCCCGGACTCACAACCCCCCAGCTTCATCCTGTACAGCTGGTGTGCAGCTAGGAAGCCTACCAAGTTGGCAGGCCACTTCCTGGGTGCTGAGCAGCGCATGTGGTGCTGAGCCCCAGGGCGCCTGGTGGCTCTCTGCGGTCAAAGGCCACCAGGTGCGCTCAAGTCCGAAGCAGCCCTGCAGGGCTCAGAGCGCCCAGGGCTCCTGCCCAAGTCGGTTGTCCCGGCAAGAGCCCGAACTGTCGGGGGACGTTCTGGCTGGAACCTGCCAAGGGGCTCCAGTTCTTGCTAGCTGGGCTACCCTAGCATGGAGAATGGAGGTGCTCGTGCGTCGAAGTGCCAGTGGCCCCCCCGGCTGTTCTGTAATGGTCAAGGCTCGTTTCAAGAGCCAGCCGGGGTGAGGGGCTCTGGGAGAAGAGCCAAAGCCAGAAGGGAAAGGCAGTGCCCTCGCCCCAGAAGGAAGGGCGCCTCGCGGGGCAATGTGGGGCGGGGGAGAATTCAGCCGCTGTGGGCTGGGCAGACAGACGACAACCCTGGAGACGGGAGCTTTTCCAGGGCTCTGGGGCTGGACCCGCTGCCTGGGCAGGCCAGGGATGGGGCTCCTGTTTGGCTTCCCCCCCTCTCCTGTTGCAGGACAGGCCCTGTCCCCTCGTCTGGCCTGCAGACAAGGAAGGTGCCAGCAGCTGCAGGGGTCTGCTCTGGGGCAGGAGAGGGAGCCCCGTGGCCAGTGACTGCTCAGGGCTCTGAGGCCCATCGCTCTGATGGGCAGAAACCTGTGGCCCCTTTGCAGGCGGGGGTGTGGTCTCCGCACACCAGGGTGCCGCCCCTCGCAGTGCAACCAGCAGGCTCTGTGACGTTAATGGGTATGGGAGCCAGTTCTGTCCCCACTGTCCACAGTGGCACCAAGTCTTGTGGAAGGTGGGCCAAGCATGGTGTCGAATGAAAACGGGTGGTGCCCTGCATCTGTCCGTGCTACCTGTGTGTCAGCACCACGGCTGTATGTGACGTCATGGATAGTGGCGCTGCAGCTGTAGTCAAAAGGGTTGAGTGCTGAGACTCACAATGGGAGGTGTGGTCACCTCCCCAGCCAGGCTCAGACGTCCACGCCGCATCTCAGGAGTGTGGGACTTGTCATCCACACGTGCCCAACTGGTCAGCTGACCTGGGCTGAGCACTGGTGTTGAAATCAGATGCCCAGACACCGTGTAAATGACCGGCACGTGCTGGCAAAGCCAGCGACCAAGGGCAGTTTGCCACTGTGGCTCACCTGCACCAGATGTCCCTCACCGTCAAGGGCCTGTGGGAAGGAGACAGGACGTTTTCCCTCAAGAGGGAAAACTAGAAGATGGCCCTGGCAGTGACTATGTTGGAGTCAGTGTTCCAGCGCACCTGTGCTCCAGGCTGTATGAACTAAGCCAGTGTGACCTGGGGGTTGCCCTGCCCATAGGATGCATTTTCAGAGACTTTCTAGAAAGCAGCATAGGACATAGAAATCAGCTGGCTGCACCAATAGCTGTAAGTGGTGTATGTAAAGTGTCACTTTCACAATTCTCTCTAACTCTGGTCTGTGTTAATAAACCTTTAGATTTTTGATTCTATGGGATTGTCAACTGTGTGGTGATTTAGGTGAGATCCAGGTATATATTGATTTAGGATTCTGGCTGGATCCTTGGGGGCCCAGAAGACTCTGTGCAGAGTTGGTTAAATAGGTTTTAAGAACCTCTCACCTGAGACTAGGGGACTGTTGGTCCAGGATTTTGCAGTAGCTGAGCAGTCTGTGGGTTTGCTTGTGTGGCTTCTGGCTGGCCAGTGGGGCTGGCAGAGGTGCTGTGGTGGCTGGTTGGATTTGCCTTAGGGAGAAGGAAATCCCAGCCTGGGCTGTAAGTGTCCTGGTTCTAAGCAAAGATACCCTGGATTGCTTTCCTATCTATGCCCAGAAACCCCGTCCTATTACAAGGTCATGGAATCAGGGGAGCTCTCCCAGAGGCTGCTGGAGCTGACCCAGGAGCTCTTAGGCTGTTAAAAGTCCAATGGAGCAGTGAAGCTGGGCCCACGCTGTTCCATGCAGAGAATCCTAGGCAGCAGTGCAGCCACACAGCCGGGGTCTTCACAATCTGCCCCCACCCTGAGTGCCGACTCTGCAGCTACGATTGGACAGGAACAGGGAACTGTGGCTGCAGGGAGCTTGGAAAGCAGTGCCTGCAAAGAGCTTGCACAGCCAGCTGGCTGCCCCTGAGCAGAGGAGCCGGACACGCTGGCTGCCTCCAGGAGCCACCCATGGTAAGCATTGCCTGGCTGGTGCGTGCATCCTGAACCCCCTCGCACACCCAACCACCTGCTCCAGCCCCCAGTCCCCTCTTCACTCAAGCTCCCTTCCAGAGTCCCCCTGCCCCAACACATGGCCCTGCCCGAGATCCATTCTGCACCCAAACTCACTCTGAGCCCACCCCCCACTCCTGTGCCCTCTGTTCCAGGCTCCACCCAGAACACCCCTTGCCCCACTCTGGTGAAAATGAGGGAGGGTCCGGGAGAGCCAACAGTGGAGGGAGGAGGCTGGAGTGAGGAAGGGCCAGGGCCTCGGAGAAGGGCGTATGTGTTTTCGCAATTAGGTGGTGCTCCATGGAGAGCCGTCCCAGTGGGCAGGTGGCCCATACGGGGAGCCGTCCCAGTGGGCAGGTACAGCTGGCAGAGCAGCTCCCCATCTCCAGAAGCCCTTCTGAAAGGAAGCCTGAGCAATGCCTCCTAGTGAAACACTGGCTGCTTGTCCCCCTGTCCTGCCCCTGAAGTGCAGCAATTCAGGGGTTCTGGGGAGTTGGGGTGCCTGGTCTGCTCAGCTGCACCCACCACCACCAGCTTTGCATTCCCTGCACAGACTGAGAGGGGCCCGTCCCCACGTTAGCTTCCCGCCCTCAGCGTGAGCACCCCAGGGGACTTTGCATGCCCTGTGCTGGGGAGGAGGAAGGCGTGGAGGGGACCCTACCTGTTGCCTTTTGTCCGCCACTTGGGGTTCTTTCCTGCCGGCATCCTGGTCTCGGGCCACGGCAGCTTGGGTTCCCGCTTGCACACCTTGGCTCCCTGTCACATCTGCCCTTTCCTTAGCGGCTCCTGGCCCTGCCTCCTCCAGCAGGGCACCACCTGGCTCAGCCGGCACCACCTCCTTCTGCGAGTCTGAAGGGGCTGCCACACCCTGGGCTCCTGGCCCTTGGCTTTGGTCACTTGTGTTCCCAGGGGCCAGGTCTCGGTGCGCAGCCTCCTGCAGAGGCTCTGTCTGACCGAGCCCCTTCCCTGCGGAGCCCTTGCTGGGGGCATCCACCTTGGCTGATGCTGTGGGAGCGTCTTCCCCTGGGGATGTTCCATTGGGACAGCTCTCCTTCCGAATGGTTCCCTTGTGCAGCCCCTCCTGATGGAGCTGTTCATTGCTGCAGGGCGCCGGGTCCCAGGCACCAGCTTCCTTGGTGCCCTCCGGAAGGGAGGCACCCTTCTGGTCAGGGAGAGTGGGCCTCTTCTCAATGTGGGTCACGTGGAACCTGTGAGGGCAAGAGTCCAGCTGGGGTTGGGGATGGCTCCCTTCTGCCCCCTCACCCAGCCCCTCATGGTGCCAGACCCACCCTCCAGCCACTAACCCCATCTCCATCCTGTCGCCGTGACAACGCTGCCCTCCAGCCGCCAACCCCTGTCTCCATCCTGTCGCCGTGACAATGCTGCCCTCCAGCCACCGACCCCTTGTCTCCACCTTGTTGCCAGCCTCCAGCCTCTCATTCCTGTCCTATCACCAGGCCGGCACCACCTTGACCAGATGGCTTCCGTTTGCAATGGGGTCTGCATACCCCATGGGAGGCAGGAAAGGGTTAATCCCGCGTGCTAGGCAAAGGAAGTCCCACCCTCACACCTGCTGTGCCAGTAGAAGGAGAGCAGCCCAGCTCAGCCTGGCTGGCTGCCCAGGAGCGAGGTGACTGGCGGGGGCCCCAGCCGAGGAGCTGTTCCAGGCCCTGCCTGCGGGAGCTGGAGAGCCTGCCGCCCCGACTGCAGCTCTGTCTCCTACGGCTGGTCCTCCGGAGCCAGCATCCCTGAGCTCCCTGCACAGTGGAGACCTGGCACCAGGCTGTCACTCCAGGACGCCCAGTAGAAAGTGCCCAAAGTGGTCGCTCCCACCGGCGCGAGGCCAGCGTGTTGCCGTTGGCCTCCCCACTGAGCCGCTGGCAGACTGTTCCACCGTTAGCACCCTGGGCAGGGCCGTTGGAGTCGAGTGGGCCTCGGTCCCCCGCTCCTGGCTGGTGCCCCGCTTGGTGATGGCCAGTACGGGCTGTAGCGAGTGGCAGGGGCACTTGGCTGGCAGCAAGGAGGCTGGGCTCTGGCGTTTGCTGTGCCGCTGGCTCAGTGGGTGACTTGGTGCAGGAAGGGGGCACGCAAGAGGTGCTCACAGGCGCCCTCCTTTCTCTCACTCCAGGGTGACCCCGAAGCGCTCCTTGACCCCATGGGGCAGGACACACCCTTTATCCAAACAGTGCTGCAAAGGTGTCATGTAACATCACGTGCCCGGCCGTTCATGATGCTGCACAGGCTGTGGTGACGAGCTGTGTCTGTGGGCCAGAAGCAGCTCCTTAAAACATCCTGGGGGCAGCTGCCAAATGGACCTGCCCCGAGTCCAGGGAAGTGGGTTTACCTGGTCGTGAGAAAGGGCCAGGGCTGCATGTTGGCGGAACACAGGGACGGAGCCATCCAGAAAAGGTGGTGGCGCAGAGGGGAGGGGGACCGCGTGGCACTGGCGTGCCAGCAGGGGAGATGCGCTCTGTCTGGTGTATTGCAAAGGGTCTGTGGACAATGAGGAGCAGGGGAGAGACGCCCTTGGCTACCCAGCACCCGCTGAGCCTCTAAATGGTGGAGCCTCCTGCCTCAGGGCCAGGCGATGCTGGCAGCCCAGGGAGGTGAGAAACCCACTCAGGGGAGACTGGGGCTTGCAAAGTTAAGCTGCACTCTGGAACAAGCCTGGTTCTTGTTTGTCGCCAGCCCCGTCTGTCCAATTCCTGCTGAGTGTCACGTTCCCCTCTGCTCTCTGCTAACAAACTTCTGCTGGGCTTTGCTCGGAACGGCCTCCCTGCTGTGGCTGAAGGGGAAGGGGGTGTCCGGGCCTGGACAGGACTGGGCTGTCTCTCTGGAGGCCGTGGAAGTGTTCATTTCTGCTAGTGTCCCCTGAGAGGGACCAGCCGCTGCTCAGGTGTCTGTGGGGAGCTCGGGAGAGGGGTTTGCTGGCTTCCACCAAGGCCAGGCTTCAACGGCAGAGTTGTGAGGAGCTGGCTGGGGCTGACAGGCCTTTCAGGCACCACTCCCTTGCTAAGGCAGAGTGGGAACACAGAGGCCTTGGGCTGTGGGTGCCCTGCAGTGAGCATCACACCCAACAGCTGTGGAGGCTGACGGAAATGTGAGGCAGACCCAGTGCAGGAGGGACCATCTCGTCTTGGTCAGCTCTGCTGGTGGGCGGGATGAGGTTTGGTGCTAAACAGCTTCCACCCACAGAAGCCAGTCGGTCCAGCCAGCCGTTACGTTGCCTCTCTCAGAGCCTCGGGCCGCTGCAACGCCCACGCCGGCAGAGGTGGTGGCCGCTCGCGCCAAGTACCTGCCCACGGAGAAGACGGTGGTCTCCCCTGGGTGCAGCTTCCCTTTGCCGTCCTTGGATCGGCCTTGGCGATGCAGGGGCGGCCTCTTCCTCTTGCTGCAGTGAATGCAGGGCGCCTGCGTGGAGCCCAGGTGCACTGTGTGGTGGTGCGGTCGGCCCCCGTCCTGGCTGTTCCGATGTGGACAAAGGCTGCGGGAGGAGAGCAAAGAAGGAGACGGTCACCTGGGAGACACGACCCTCGCCTGGCGGGGCGGCGGTCACCGGACTCTGAGAGGCAGCAGCATGGGGGGATATGTGTCTTCATCTCTCAGCAACCGGCCGGAGGCTTGTGCCAGCCTGACGGCCCAGCAGCACTCCCATGGGATCTGGGAACTGAGGTGGGGGCTGCTGCAGGTGCTGGCTTTCTCCGCGGCTGAGTTAGGAGGCCTCAGCATCTGCGCATCCTCACCCATGGCAAGCTGCTTCCCAGTCGTGCGCTGCACCTGGGTGGGGCTGGCCCAGGAGCTGGAGGGAACTCAGAGTCTCACCTGGCCAGTCTCTCCGCTCTCTCTGTGACAGCGGCTTGGAGAGGCTAACTGGCCCATCAGGCGCAGCAGGAAGCAGGCCAGACACCAGACAGCGAGGGCCGCAGCAGGAGGAGCTGACTGGTCAGTTTACAGAGCAGAGAGGAGCTGCCCAGAGAAGCTCTGCAGCCCACTCCTGGCAGAGGACAGAGCAGAGACAGGCAGGACCAGCGGGAGGCCCAGAGTGGCAAGAGACCTGCAGGGTTGGCTTTAGGGGAGGAGCCGTGCGAAGGAAGGAGCAGGCTGAAAGGCAACACTCTGCGGGGCAGAAGTCGGTTCTGGTTGGGGATTTGCTGGTGAGCCCCAGCGGGGAGGCCTGTGAGCCCTGAGCTTGGCAGACCGTGATGGTGGAGAGGCTGATGGAGCAGAGCTCAGCTGCTGGGTGTAGGTCCCTGGGCTGATCCCCAGCGTCCAGAGGGCCTGGGACCCTGTCAGTCTCCAGGGGAGTGGTGTGAAGTCCCTAAGACTTTTGAGAGCCCAGAGATAGAGCAACTTTAGCAGCCCATGGCCCCGAGGCAAAGCCAAAGACGTGATGAGAGAGAAAAGGGCAGCTTTTAAAAAGTGGAAGTCAAATCCTAGTGAGGAAAATAGAAAGGAACATAAACATTCCCAAATTAACTGTCATAATGTAGTAAGAAAAGCCAAAAAAGAGTTTGAGGAACAGCTAGCCAAAAATTCAAAAAACAATAGTAAAATGTTTTTTAAATACATTAGAAGCAGGAAGCCTGCTAAAAAAGCAGTGGGGCCCTTGGATGATAAAGATATAAAAGGAGCGATCAAGGAAGACAGTGCCATTGCGGAGCGATTAAATGATTTCTTTGCTTCAGTCTTCACGGCTGAAGATGTTACAGAGGTTCCTAAATCTGAGCCAGCCTTTTTAGGCGACAAATCTGAGGAACTCACTCAGATTGAAGTGACATTAGAGGAGGTTTTGGAATTAATTGATAAGCTGAATAGTAACAAGTCTCCAGGACCAGACGGCATTCACCCAAGGGTTCTGAAAGAACTCAAATGTGAAATTGCGGAGTTATTAACAGTGGTTTGTAACCTATCCTTTAAATCCACTTTGGTATCAAATGACTGGAAGACGGCCAATATAACACCAATATTTAAAAAAGGCTCTAGAGGAGATCCTGGCAATTATAGACCGATAAGTTTAACATCAGTACCAGGCAAATTAGTAGAAACACTAGTAAAGAGTAAAATTGCAAGGCACATAGAAGAGCACGAATTGTTGGGCAAAAGTCAGCATGGTTTCTGCAGAGGGAAGTCGTGTCTGTCTAATCTATTAGAATTCTTTGAAGGGGTTAATAAACATGCGGACAAGGGGCACCCAGTGGACATAATATACCTAGATTTCCAGAAAGCCTTTGACACAGTCCCACACCAAAGGCTTTTATGTAAATTAGGTGGTCATGGGATAGGAGGAAAGGTCCTTTCATGGATCGGGAATTGGTTAAAAGACAGAAAACAAAGGGTGGGAATAAATGGTAAATTTTCACAATGGAGGGGGGTAACTAGTGGTGTTCCCCAGGGCTCAGTCCTGGGACCGATCCTGTTCAACTTGTTCATCAATGATCTAGAAAATGAGGTAAGCAGTGAGGTGGCAAAGTTTGCAGATGACACCAAGTTGTTCAGGACAGTCAAAAGCAAAAGGGATTGTGAAGAACTACAAAAAGATCTCAGCAAACTGAGTGATTGGGCAGCAAAATGGCAAATGAAATTTAATGTGGGTAAGTGTAAGGTAATGCATGTTGGAAAAAATAACCCAAATTACACGTACTACATGATGGGGTCAAATTTAGCTACGACAGATCAGGAAAGGGATCTTGGAGTTATAGTGGATAGTTCTCTGAAGACATCCACGCAGTGTGCAGCGGCAGTTAGTAAGGCAAATAGGATGTTAGGAATTATTAAAAAAGGGATCGATAATAAGACAAAAGATATCATACTTCCCCTATATAAAACTATGGTACGCCCACATCTCGGGATACTGCGTGCAGATGTGGTCTCCTCACCTCAAAAAAGATATATTGGCATTAGAAAAGGTTCAGAAAAGGGCGACTAAGATGATTAGGGGCTTGGAAAGGGTCCCATATGGGGAGAGGCTAGAGAGACTGGGACTTTTCAGTTTGGAAAAGAGGCGATTGAGGGGCGATATGATAGAGGTATATAAAATCATGAATGGTGTGGAGAAAGTGAATATAGAAAAATTATTTACCTTTTCCCATAATACAAGAACTAGGGGACACCAAATGAAATTGATGGGTAGTAGGTTCAAAACTAATAAAAGGAAATTTTTCTTCACACAACGCACAGTCAACCTGTGGAACTCCTTGCCCGAGGAGGCTGTGAAGGCCAGGACTCTATTAGGGTTTAAAAAAGAGCTTGATAAATTTTTGCAGGTTAGGTCCATAAATGGCTATTAGCCAGGGATAAAGTATGGTGCCCTAGCCTTCATAACAAGGGCAGGAGATGGATGGCAGGAGATAAATCACTTGATCATTTTCTTCTGTTCTCCTTCTCTGGGGCACCTGGCATTGGCCACCGTCGGCAGATGGGATGCTGGGCTTGATGGACCTTTGGTCTGACCCAGTATGGCCATTCTTATGTTCTTATGTTCTTATGGAAGGACCCTGGACTTCTGTGGAGCGGGACTTCCTGCGACCCCAGGGAACAGGGCTGCCTGTAGGCTGGCTGGAGGCCAAGTCATGAAGGGGGCAAGGCTAGCCCAGAGCGAGCAGCTATGCTGCACCCGGCCAGCCCGTGCATGCCTACTGAGTGTCACCTAACCTGAGCGCGGGCACCGGCACTGGCACTGGCACCTCTCTGTCGCCGTCTCCCAGCATCTCCTGCAGCGCCTCCGCGTTTGCTGCAACGAGAAGGAAACGGAGCTGCATGAGGCAGGCAGGTGCCTGGGAAAGGCCCAGACCTGAATCATAGAACACGAGGACTGGAAGGGCCCTCGAGAGGCCATCGAGTCCAGTCCCCTGCCCCAATGGCAGGACCAAGTACTGTCTAGACCATCCCTGACAGACATTAGTCTAACCTGCTCTTAAATATCTCCAGCGATGGAGATCCCACAGCCTCCCCAGGCTGGGGAACACCCACCTTCATTCTGAATAATGCACCTCACGATCTTCTCCACCGTGTCCTCGTTCAGCTCCTCCTCCTCATCTGCAAGGGGAGACAGCAGAGCAGGTGAGAGGGTCCAGGCGGGAGACCAGCCCCGCCAGCCCCAGCTCTGAAGTACAGCAGAATAAAGGCCAGGACTCCAGAGAGCCTGGAAAGCAAAACTCACCCACTGCCATGCCCGGGGTGACCCCCCAGGCCCTTTCTCCCACCTACACTGCTACAGGAAACCCTGGCAGTGGCAGGAACCAGCTGTGATGGTGCTTCGTTCTCCTTGGGGGGAGAGGGGAGGGGAGGGGAGGGTCTCCACATCCCCCTCACCAAAGGCAATGTGCTGTAGGAGCAGCAGTCCAGGTCCCCCAAGGTACTCAACTCCCAGCCTCAGCACCTTGGAGGATCTGGGCCTGTGTGCCTCTGGCCAGGGTGGCACATGAAGGTGGAACACACCCAGGGCAGGCTCCTTAACCCCCGGCAATTCAAAGACTGCCCAGTGTCCAGGAGAAACAACTTCAGCTAAACCCCCGACCCAGCCCTCCTGCACCGTGCTCACAATCCTGCTCTGCAGTGTGCTGCAGGCCAGGGAAGCTGGGTGCTGGGCACCTGCCTGAAGTCAAGAGGAACATTGTGTGAGACTTGTTGGCCTCAGGCCCAGCCTGCCCCATGCTCCCCACCCGGGGGAGGCCGGGTTCCTATGTTCCGAGTGTGCACACACGTGCAGCCATTAGCTGAACAAGCTGTGCTCCTGCTGCCCAACTTCATTGCTGAAGGCGAAAACAATGGCACACACGGACGCCAAACAGCAGAGACAAAGCAGGCTGCTCCCTAACCCATGGCACCACCCCCCCACCTGTTTGACTGGCTGGCTGCTCAGCCATGCCCCTAGAACTCCCCGTCTGCCAGCCAGCCTGGGGAGCCCAGGATACGGAGGAGCCCAGTGCCGGCGGCTTCCACACACCACCTGATGTACACGAGTGAAGACCTGGTTGGAGGGAAGGGCCCTGAGCGCTTTGCCCCCAGATGCCACAAACGTCTCCTCGGGCGCATTCCCCAGGCTGCCTGCCCGCAGGGGCAGGAGCGAGCGGCCGCGGCTGCTCTCGGAGCCTGGCGCGTTCCACCCGCAGGGGCAGGAGCGAGCGGCCCCGGCTGCTCTCAGAGCCTGGCGCGTTCCACCCGCAGGGGCAGGAGTGAGCGGCCCCGGCTGCTCTCAGAGCCTGGCGCGTTCCGTCCGCAGGGGCAGGAGCAAGCGGCCCCGGCTGCTCTCGGAGCCTGGCGCGTTCCACCCGCAGGGGCAGGAGTGAGCGGCCCCGGCTGCTCTCAGAGCCTGGCGCGTTCCATCCGCAGGGGCAGCAGGAAATACCCAGGAGGGGCTGCCACAGTAGCTCCCAGCAGGACCCAGGTTGTAAGGCCTGGGCAGCTCGGCTAGTGACTGACCACAGAGCTGCGGAGTGAAGCTTGGAGCCGGTGACTTTAGGGAGCCTGACATGGCGCGTTTCCCACCAGCACCATCTCTGGGCCCAGGCAGGCAGAGGAGAGACGCCTGCCGCGGTGCGTGGGGTCTGGAATGAGCCCTCCAGGGCCGAGCGAACAGAGCGAAGGATTCAGAGAAGCCGAATATGTTCTACTGAAGCCAAGCGGCTCGCGCTGGGGCCAAGGCTTTCCCAGTGCTCCGGGTGCACCTGTGCTGCAGGGGCGGGTGAGCGCCACACGCTGCCAGCCCGCAGCGCCGTGGGCAGCGCCCCCAGGCTCCTGGGGACCTTATGCAAGCGCTGCTTGGCCGCGCTGACTTACAACAGGGGCCTGGGACCGCACGTTTGTTCCGCCTCAGAGAGAGCTGAGGAAATTGCCAAACCAGCCTGGCCGGGGCTCAGCTCCGGCTGCTCAGACATGGCCCTTCAGTGTCCGGCACAGCTCAGTGTCCTGCTAAGCACAATTAATACTGGAGCTTCCATACCACCCTTAACTCTGCCCCCTTCCACCCACACACCAGAGCCCTGTAACGCTGCCCCTTGCCCAGCCCCAGACACAGGTTTCCCCAGCTCCCCGCCTACCCTCCTGCTGCTTGCTGAGTGGGGGCACCTGCTCCCCGTCAGGCCTGAGCCTGCTACCCTCTAGCCCAACCTCCGGCTCCCAGCCAGAGATGGCATCAGCTTGCGTTTAGCCCAGCCCACAGTCCCACTGTCCCCTCTCTCAGCTGCTGGTCGACGGGGGACAAGAGAGCAGGCTCCACTCTGCTTTGCCCGCCTGCCTGACACAGACCAGCAGCCGCAGGGCACTGCCTGGCCACCTTCCCCAGTGGGCTGGGAGACCCCGACTTCCCCATTCCTGCCAGAAATCCCCCTGCACCCTGGGCAGCCCCAGAGCTCTCTGACTGCCGCGCTGGGGCCTGACTGCTGCTGCTCCCCCCAGGGCAGGGGACAGGAGCTGCTGTCTGCTTGGCTGCACCTGAGGCTGCCCTAAATCCACTCCTCTCTGCTCTCCACCGTCATCCTGCATTAGCCCCTCCCTCCCTCCCTCCCTGCCCCGCTGCCCACGCAGGCGGAGCCCTGTGTGCCAGGCCGCTCTCCCTGTGCTGGCAGATCTGGGGCCCTGGCCAGCCGGGGGCCAGACTGCACCAACAGACCCTTAGACCCCTTGGGAGCCTCCTGAGCCAGAGCGGAGCTGTTGCAGTGCGTGGGCTGAAGGCTGTGTGCGGCCCAGGGGAGCCAGCAGCTGGAGGACAGCACAGGGCTGACTGGCGTGGGTCACGTCTGGTACGGGCCGCCTGCGGGAAGACTGAAAACCGGATGGGGCTGTGAGTCCGAGCTGAGGTGTTGGCAGGAACCTGACTGAGCTTCTAGCTTTCTTCAGCCCTCTGGGTTTGCATCACCTCTGCTAGGCAGCCCCATGCCCTGCCCCTGCTCGCTCTTCGCAAAGCCGGGATGGGAGCCCATTAGGAAAACAGCGCTGTGCTGTGGGCCTGAGCCAGCGCCCAGCTGGCCATGAGGCAGCACTCCTTTGCTATCGGTGCTGGGGCCCCAGCGACGCCCGCCAGCGAGTTCTCTGGGCTAAGCCCGCAGGCACAGCACGTGGCCCTCCTTGCCCATGGGAGGCCTGCAACAGGCTATCAATGCCCCTCTACTCTTCATTACCCCACATCTCGGCCCTGGCACCGTCCGCAGCACCCAGTCGCTGTGTCTTCGAGCCACAAGCAAAGGAAGCTGAACCCTCCATGCCGGTTTCTGAGGTGGCATAACGACGGGTGAGTTACAGGCCTGCTGTGCATGGTAAGCAGTGCTGCCCCCGCTCTGGCAGTCAGGGTGAGTGGGCAGCACCCTGCCCCCACGTCCTTCATGGCAAGAGCGTTACGGTATGAGTAGGGCACTACTCAGGTGTGTTTTATGCAAGGGGGGCGTGTGCGCTCTGAAAGGAAGGTTAGGCTGTCCTGACTATAACTAGCCCGTGTGCACTAGCAGAGAGGCGGCCGCGTCAGTCTGTGTCTTCACAAACAACAAGAAGTCCTGTGGCACCTTCGAGACTACCAGATACTTTGGAGCCGTTAGTTTATAAGGTGCCACAGGACCCACTGTTTCTGAATCCACGTCACAATTCCAAGCGCGTTTTCAGCTGGGGAGTGCCCAGCAGGCAGTCTGCAAGCACCTTGGCTGGGCCATCGGGGGGAACAATAGGACTTTGAAAATGTTAATCTTCCCCTTAGTTGCCCATGATGCTGCCACTGTTATATTGTGGGGGCTTGTGAGCGCATCACCTGGTACTGGACACCATCCTGAGCTGCTGGTATTTTTCCCTTAGGAAGAGTTGGGGATCAAACTGGAAAGCAAAGGGCCATGGCTGATGTAAGCCTAATTTAAGACTGACTTGGGGAGCAAACTGGATGGGATAGACGTTGATCAGCCTGTGGAAGGATTATCTGGGACTCTAAGCTGCAAGCAAAAGGAGTTTTGTCTTCCAGAATCTCTGAAATCAACTTAAATCCACATTCAGGGTGAGACATTGCTATTTCTGTAGCGTGTTGAGCTTAACTGGTGTGACAGCTGTGTGTGTGCTAGTAACCTGCTTGAGTCTTTGCCATCCCTTGCCCCCACTTGAAGCCCAGCCATTGGAGTGCATACATTGGGTGTTGTCCTCCATAACCCAGTTTGTGCAGTTCATAATGGAGGGGAGCAGGGGAAGGCCAGGGAGCCGTGCAAATCTTCCTCCGCACTGGAGGGCCGAGTTCCAAGAGCTTGTGCCGCGCCGTGCCGTGCCGCTCCGCACAACATAACATGACAGCCCAGCAGTGGGGTTCCCCTCTGCGGTGGTACACACGAGTGCTGGGCAGTTCCAGAGCTGAGTCCTCCCAGGCAGAGCTGAGCTTAGTGTCTGTCTGTCTGCAGCAGGATGTGCCCTGCTTGTGTGAACTCCTGAAGGCTTTGGGGGCCTGGCACAGCAAAAGGAGCAGAACGAGGGAGCCAGGCTGGTGGAGTGGGCATGCTCAGGGGGATCCCAGTACATCAGGTGGCACCGCAGGGGCCCATCTCATCAGAGAGGGGAGCGTATGCATTAACCAGTTGCAATAAATCAGTAGCACGAGGGGCTGGATCACCAAGGCCCCCTTGAAAGTGCCAGCTGGTGTGCTGATCATACCACTGAGCCCACCTACCTGAGCTGTGCCAGCACCCTGTCCTGCTGGGCCAGCTCAGGCACAGAGTTGGGATAACCGCCCCCCAGCAGAGTAACATAGATACTGGCAACAGCTCTGGGAGGGGTCAGCTACAGGGACTTGACAGCACCAAGAGGCACAGCCCCCAGAAGGGACCAAAACTCCAAATAAACCCATCTTCCTCCACACAGAAAGCTCATAACATCACACTCCTTGGCCACGAACGGGAGAGGTGTGCAGTGGCTGACTGCCCCTCCCCAGTAATACTGATTTACTCTGGGCTGGATAATAAGCAGAAGCGTTTTTATTCAGTATAAAAAGTTGGATTTAACTGACTGCAAATGAAAACAGAGCAAAGAAAGCGACTAATCTAAAAGAACCAAAACCTGGCAGCTAAACCTCACGCACACAGGGAGATGGTTACAGCTCATGCTTCTCACCCTAGGCCCTATGTCAGGGAAAACCCTCCAGATCAGAGCTGATCTCTTCTCTGGCCTGGGTCAAAGAGCTGCTCATATAGTATCCTCTTTCAGTGGGGAGGCAGTTTCAAAAGCCAGCTGAAGACAGTTATTGATTGCTTCCATCCCTTACATAGACCTTCCCCCAGAAAGGAAGTCCTTGTTCCAGTCTCCCCACCCCCACAAAAATACCAGATTCAGGATGGAGTCCAGCACCATGGGGCTTGGGCATAGGTCTTGTAGGACCACCCGTGGTTTGGGCTTACAGGGTAACAAAACCACTGACCGAGTGTTGCCTTGAGCCAATGGCTTTCCCTAGACATTCCAGATGAACAAGCAGCTTCACACATCATCAGTCTAACTTCACATACAAGAACGATGCATCTGCACAGGTAGAGCCCACGGTCAGGAGACCACCCGAACTTAGATAAGGGGTTAATTAAGCTGTTTTGCATAAGCATATTTGAGTTACGCATATTCATGTTCAAAAACTTCTTTCTATAAAAACATGGGGGTGTAGAGTCACAAGTGGGATTTGTACTCGTTTACACCAGGGCTGAACTGACCTCAGTGGTGGCATGGTAACACAAGGGCCTGCTTGACCATCCACCTGGCACTTGGCTGCCTTTATGCTCCGCAAGCCCCACTGCTTGTGCAGTGTACAGGGTTTGTGTGCTGCTTTTCCAGCCATGCACAGTACTGTGTCACCAGCTACCGGCTGTGAATGTGAGCCAGTCACACTCGCTGCACAGCTGAGCACACCTCTGGCTTCCATTGACTGCTAGGATGTGGCCCATCACTGAGCTGGGGCCACCACACCTACACAACAATTTCCGCTGAGAGCCCCTACCGCAGCCCCAGCCCTCCAGCCCCGCTACTCACTGGCCTGGAGCTCCGTCAGCCCCTTCTCGTGCTCGAGGTCCAGATCATCCCGGAAGGTCCGGCAGCGATAGCCCTTCTTCTTCAGGACGTGGCAGATCAGGAAGCCCACAAGTCCCATGATGAAGAAGACCAGCACAAGCAGGAAGAGCATGGACATGCTGTGGTGGGGATCAGCCTCCCCATCACTGGTGCTGTTCTGCTCCGACATAGGGACCTAGGAGACACAAGGGAGACTCACTCAAACCCATGGTGCTCATTCAGTGACATAATGTCCTCTGCCATTCCAGGCTGCCTCAACATCCTACTGCTGACACACTGCCCTGTGCCTGTACTGACACCGGCACACTCCCCTCTGCCCCTCAATCCCGCCTGGCTGTACTGACACCGGCACACTCCCCTCTGCCCCTCCATCCCGCCTGGCTGTACCACCGCCGGCACACTGCCCTCTGCCCCTCCATCCCGCCTGCCTGTACCGACAACAGCACATTTCCCTCTGCCCCTCCATCCCGCCTGGCTGTACCGACACCAGCACATTTCCCTCTGCCCCTCCATCCCGCCTGGCTGTACCACTGCCGGCACACTGCCCTCTGCCCCTCCATCCTGCATAGCCGTACCACCACCGGCACACTGCCCTCTGCCCCTCCATCCCGCCTGCCTGTACCGACAACAGCACATTTCCCTCTGCCCCTCCATCCCGCCTGGCTGTACTGACACCAGCACATTTCCCTCTGCCCCTCCATCCCACCTGGCTGTACCGACACCGGCACACTCCCCTCTGCCCCTCCATCCCACCTGGCTGTACCACCGCCAGCACACTGCCCTCTGCCCCTCCATCCCGCCTGCCTGTACCGACAACAGCACATTTCCCTCTGCCCCTCCATCCCGCCTGGCTGTACCACTGCCGGCACACTGCCCTCTGCCCCTCCATCCTGCATGGCCGTACCACCACCGGCACACTGCCCTCTGCCCCTCCATCCCGCCTGCCTGTACCGACAACAGCACATTTCCCTCTGCCCCTCCATCCCGCCTGGCTGTACTGACACCAGCACATTTCCCTCTGCCCCTCCATCCCACCTGGCTGTACCGACACCGGCACACTCCCCTTTGCCCCTCCATCCCGCCTGGCTGTACTGACACCAGCACATTTCCCTCTGCCCCTCCATCCCGCCTGGCTGTACCACCACCGGCACACTCCCCTTTGCCCCTCCATCCCGCCTGGCTGTACTGACACCAGCACATTTCCCTCTGCCCCTCCATCCCGCCTGCCTGTACCGACACCGGCAAACTGCCCTCTGCCCCTCCATCCCGCCTGGCTGTACCGACACCGGCAAACTGCCCTCTGCCCCTCCATCCCGCCTGCCTGTACCGACACCAGCACATTTCCCTCTGCCCCTCCATCCCGCCTGGCTGTACTGACACCAGCACATTTCCCTCTGCCCCTCCATCCCGCCTGCCTGTACCGACACCGGCAAACTGCCCTCTGCCTCTCCATCCCGCCTGGCTGTACCGACACCGGCAAACTGCCCTCTGCCCCTCCATCCCGCCTGGCTGTACTGACACCGGCACGCTGCCCTCTGCCAGCCCCTGCGTCCCCGGCTGCACACATCCTGCCTTTGGCGGCCTTTCCTTTTTCCCCCGGGGTTTTCCCTTCGCCCTGGAAGGGGGCCCCCGGCCGTTCCTCTTCCCCTCCCGGGGAGCCCGTTGGCATTTCTCGGGGGTCAGAGGCGGTAACCGGCCGGCAGGAAGCCTGAGCCCCCCCCCCCCCCGCACCACGCCGCTCTCCGCGGCCGGGTCGCAGCCAAGGGCAGGGGCCGGGGGAGCCCGCACAGCCCGGCCCGCTGGTGTCTGCCCGCTGCGCCGGCCTCTCAAGGACACCGCCAGCCGCACGCCCGCTCCGGCGCCCCCCTCGGCTCCGCTCCGCCCGTCCTCTCCGGCCGCAGCGCGGGGCCGCAAGGGCACCGGGTCCGCGCCTGCTGCGCAGCCGGGCGGCAAGGCACTCACCGCGCTCAGCCCCGGCCCGGCCCGGCCCGGAGCGCCCTGCGCCGCTCTGCATGGGCTTCAGCCGGCAGCGGCCGCCCTCCCGGGGCCCGACCCGGCACCCCCGGGCAGCAGCCGGAGCGCAGCCGCCGCTCTGCCTCCTGCCATGGCGGGGCAGCCTCTGGTACCTGCGCGTCCTGCCGCGGCGCATCGGTCCTCTCCCTTCGCCCGTCGCCTAGCAACGCAGCATCCCTGCTCCGCCTGACCCGGGTAACCTGCCTCTTCCCCGCAAGCAGCAGCTCGCTGAGGGCGGCGCGGGGGGAGCAGGGAGCTCCCCCAGGACACGCCGGCGGCAGAGAGAGGGACGAGGCGCGGAGCCAGCCCCTGCGGGCCTCTTTGGGCAGGGGGCCGGTTCGCCCTGTAACATCAGGGAATGATAGCGACCTCCTCCATGCCTCCAGCCCCGGCTCCGCAGCGCTGCTCCCGCCAGCAGCCGGGAGACATTTTGAAAGGACCCTGCCGCCAATACTCGCTAGCAAGAGGCTGGC
This sequence comes from Carettochelys insculpta, assembly GCF_033958435.1. Taxonomy (NCBI): domain Eukaryota; kingdom Metazoa; phylum Chordata; order Testudines; family Carettochelyidae; genus Carettochelys; species Carettochelys insculpta. The sequence continues at coordinate 1,252,088 of NC_134151.1, forward strand.
AGCACCTGCAGCAGAGGGGCGGGATGGGGCGGGGGCCAAGGAGGCTTTAGCTCCCCTGGTGGATAGTAGCACCAGCCTGTGCTCGGGGCAAGGCCAGGGGGTGCCCGCTGGCATGTTCATGGGGGCAGCGGCTGGGCTCTGCCAGCACCAATGTGCCCTTGGGGTGGCAGAGAGGTCACAGGCTGTTGCTTGGGTTCCCCTCGGAACCACAAAGTGTGGCCATGAGAATGCTAAGGGTCAGTGCAGCCTTAAGGCTAAGCCTAGCCCAGTGCCACCTCCCGCCGGCCCTGCACATGGGAACTGCAGCCACACACTCACCCACCGACCAGGGTCCCACTCATTCTTTCCATCCATGTGCAGCACAGCTAGAAACGCCCACTGGAGGCTGGGGGCACTCTGCCCATCACCTGGGCGGCACCTGACTCTCCCCTGGGCAGCCCCTCCAGAGCTCAGCTTATGGGGAATGCTGCCGCTGACCCATCAGCAATGCGTGCCACTGCACCAACACACAACCACCTGAGCAGCAGTGGGGGTTGGGAATGCCCTGATGCTGCCCTGGGTACTGCCTCACAGACCCAGCCCAGAGCCTTGAGCTACACAGTCCCAAGGGTGCTGCCCTCTCTGTCACGGGATTTAAGAGGAGATAAGAAACTGCCAGGCACACTGGCAAAACAACCCAGGTGAATGCCAGCAGCTGACTGTGGACACCAAGTGCTGTCTTCTGCAGTGCCCAGGGAGGCAGCAGCTGGGCAGAGCTGAGCCAAGCAAGTCCAGATGGGACAAAAGAGGGGAGCACTTGAAAAGCCTAGGTCCTGCTGTCAGGAGGGCTCCTGGCTGTGCATGCCCACCTCAGGGCTGACTGTCGGCCCCAGGGAGGGCCCCACAAACTGGGGATGGGTCTATAATTCAATTTCACACAGCCAGTAACAAATGGGAATGCCGAAGGCCCTACAGTATTCTTCCAGAGTCACAGACAGCCCCTAGACTCTCCAGTCTGTCTCGCTAGCCAGGCGAGCAGGACTGTCTGACAAATGACCACCTCCACCAAAAACCATGAATGTATTCAGACTACCCCCAGGCGCCAGAGACCAGTCAGACACCAGGGTCCATTGGTGTCTCTCTTCAGAGAGAATGCTCACCTCCAATTCTATAGCAACTCAGTAAAGGCTTAGTAGCTGGGAGACTAAATGGGAGCTGGAGAGAAGTTATAGCAGGTAAGACATATGGGCAGGTGAGGCCTGTCTGATTCCCAAATGGCAGCAGAGACGTAGTGCTCTGCCAGTTTCCCAAACCTGGCTTCTGCTCTTTGAATACAAGGGTTGTGAACTTTGCCATTAAAGTTCTTCATTTGCATTGCCCACTGAGCCACAGACAAGGGAAAACAATGCAAGCAGCAGCCAGGAATTCTCACACAGTTTAAACACCCAGTGCCTGCTCATGTATTTGACAATCACTTTGCACTCTACTGGGCCCAGGAGAATTGGCATGACAGCCAGCCATGCCTTCAGAAGAGTTCAGTGAGGCTGGGCCTTTGGCATGAGCAGGCACCGGGTCTGCCAGCGTAACCCCGGCCTCCTTTCAAACATTCCTTGTTACTAACGGCATCTGTGTCATTAGCTCCTTGAATGCTACTGATACCCGAGTACCACCATGGCAAAAGTGCCCACTCCCAGCTGCAAGCCACCAGAAGATTACCGCCCGTCCTATCGGATGCAGACCTGGCAGAGGTAATCCAGGACTTTTAGGCCTGATTACTGCAGCCCCTTCTACCTAGGCATGAAGTGATTTCAGCTGGTCCAGACTGTGCTGCCAGGCATGTATCCCCTGACAGGACTCCTCACTCTGCACTGGTGCCCCTGGAACACAGAGGGCAGCTCAGGATTCCTACTGCGAAGGTGCCCTCACTACCAGAGGACCCCCCCCGACACACCACCCTCACAGCTGAGACTTCCCACTCCCAGCACAGCAGCATTCCAGTCACACAATGCATGTCAGCCAGCAGGTCTGTGAGTGCAGGGGAGTGTCAGAGAGGCTTGTGAGTGCCAGGGACAGAACCTTCACCAGCGCGGGACTCGGCACCAGAAGGAGAGTGGGGCCAGCAGGATGCTCACCCCGGGCACGGCATAATCGGAGAAGAGCTCCGGTAAGTTGCAAGTTGCAATGTCTCTGAACTGTCTAGGCTGGCCCCTGCCATGGCCTGGGCAGCTTCTGGGGCTGGGCGTCCTGGTCCCGTGCTGTCTCTGTGCACATCAGGCCAGCCCCAGCCCTTTGGTAGTTTGGTGTCTGCTCTGACCGGGGAATAAGATTGCTGGCATTTTTGTAAAGCTCCTTATTTTAATTTTAAAGCTAATTATTTTATGGTGAAACAAAGCAGCAGAAATGTAGCACTTTGAAGACTAACAAAATAATTTATTTGGTGATGAGTTTTCGTGGGACAGATCCACTTCTTCATCTCAATCGCATTTCCAATACAGACTGACATATATAAGTACAGAGGGCCAAAAAGAAAAACATTGCAATAAAAACTCACAAATCAAATATGACAGAAGAAAGGGGGTGAGAGGTGGGGCGATGCTAATTGTCCTGTCGGAGATAATTATGAGCATCAAAGGAAGAGAAGCAGTGTGGGTAATGCGTAAGATAGCTGATGTCTCTGTTCATACCATGTTCTAGTGTGTCGAATTTGAATATGTGCTCTAACTCAGAAGTCTCATGCTCTAATCTGTTGTTAAATTCTCTGTGATGGCGAACACAGATTCTCAGGTCTTTAACAGAATGGCCACTCCATTGAAGTGTTCACTGACAGGCATATGTGTATTGCATTTCTTGATGTCTGCTCTGTGTCCATTTACTCTTCGGAGAAGGTTTTTGCCCGGTCTGTCCAATGTACATAATGTCAGGGCATTGTTGGCACATAATAGCATATATGATGTTGCTGGAATTGCATGGGAATGTGCCTTTGATCTTGTAACTAACATAGTTAGCTCCAGTGATGGTATTCCCAGAATAAATATGTGGACAAAGTTGGCAACAGGGTTTGTTGCAAGGAAAAGTTCCAGGATTCATAATATTGTGGTGTAGCCTGTGATTGCTGGTGAGAATCTCTCTCAGGTGAGAAGGTTGTCTATAGGACAACACAGGCCTGTCACCTAGGGCCTTCTGGAGTGTAGCATCCTGATCCAGAATAGGTTGTTGTTTTTTAATGATGCATTGCAGGGGGTTGAGCTGGGGGCTATAGGTGGTGACAAGTGGTGTTCTGTTGTTGATCTTCTGGGGCCCAGCTTGGAATAGTTGGTTTCTGGGTATTTATCTGGCCCTGTCACTTTGTTTTTTTACTTCTCCCGGTGGGTAATTCAGTTTTATAAATGCTTGGTAGAGGTCTTGTAGTTTTTGGTCTCTGTCAGTAGGATCAGAGCAGATGCGATTATATCTAAGGGCTTGACTATGAACAATGGTTTGTGCGGTGTGTGCTGGAAGGAAGCTGGAGGCATGTAGGTAAGTGTATCAGTCAGTGGGTTTCTGGCAGAGGGTGGTGTCGATGTGGCCATCAGTGATTTGTACTGTGGTATCCAGGAAATGTATTTCTCATGTGGAACAGTCAAGGCTGAGATTGATGGTGGGGTGCAGGTTGTTTAAAATCTCTGTGGAATTCTTCTAGAGTCTCTGTACCATGGGTCCAAATCATAAATATGTCATCAATGTATCGTAAGTAGAGCAGGGCTAATAGGGGACGAGAGCTGAGGAATCGTTGTTCCAGGTCAGCCATAAATATATTAGCATATTGCGGGGCCATGCGGGTGCCCACAGCAGTGCCACTAATCTGGAGGTATAAGTTGTCCCCCAGATCAGAAATAATTGTGGTTGAGAACAAAGTTACATAGTTCAGCCACCAGATTTGCTGTGGTAACTTCGGGGATGGTATTCCTGATAGCCTGTAGTCCATTTTCGTATGGAATATTGGTGTAGAGAGCTTCTACATCCCTGATGGCAAGGATAGTGTTGTCAGAAAGGTTTCCAAGGTTTTGTAATTTCCTCAGGAAGTCAGTGGTATCTTGGAGATAGTTAGGAGTGCTGGTGGCATAGGGATTTATGATGGGTTTTATATTTTATGATGAGTTTGCCCTGCTAAAGGTGTGTAAAGTAACTTAATAGTAAGTATCGGAGGGGTAGCCATGTTAGTCTGGATCTGTAACAGCAATGAAGGGTCCTGTGGCACCTTATAGACTAACAGAAAAGTTTTGAGCATGAGCTTTTGTGAGCACAGACTCACTTCATCAGATGCTGGTCTTGGAGTCTGTGCTCACGAAAAAAAAGTGAGTCTGTGCTCACGAAAGCTCATGCTCAAAACTTTTCTGTTAGTCTATAAGGTGCCACAGGACCCTTCGTTGCTGTTAATAGTACGTGTTACAATTTTTTTTTCATTTATTATATGTCCCTTTATTTATATTGCTTATTAAGCATCACATTTTAGGTGACTGTTATTTTTAATTATCTATGTAAATATGTTCCTAATGTTATTAAAATATATTTTTGTTATAGTACTGTATTAATTAATATTGTTGTGGATTTTTCTAGCAGTAAAGACAAACACAAATAAGTAAATTAGAGACATTTTTTAATTTGGAGGATGGGGGCGCATCAATAATATTTTGCCTGGGGCACAAAAACGCCTCGTTGCAGCTCTGGCTGGACTGCAGATTTACTCCCCAAAGTGGGAAAAAGTAAGAAGAATGAGCAGAGGCCACTTGCACTTGGAGTGACTGCAAAAACTCATTTCTCTGACTTGCCTTCTCCTGGAGAAGTTGTTCACATATGGCAAACAGACCTACCCACTCCCACCACATGCACAGACACTTCCTAATGAAGCTATTTCTCCTGCAGACTGGGAAGATAGAGAAAAGCAGGTCATGTCTGTTTTTTACACACGTGGGAAGCTCTCAGATCCTGTGACAACAGAGGTCCAAAAAGCACTCAGATGCCAGACAAGTAAACAAGGTCTCTGCATGTGTCTGTACAATTAAACTCTTTCAGATCTGTCAGCCCCAGGACCGGGAGGTTGCACGTTATCCAGATATTCTGGACAATAGAGAGGTATGCCTAGTGTGATGGGGTTCAGGGGTCCCCCTGCACTGCACCCCGTCTGCTGGCAGGATTGACTCTCACTCAGCAGGTACAACAGAAGGTTTATTAGGCAACAGATGCCCAGTTTCTCCCAGAAGCGACAGCACAGCAGCCAGAGACAGTCCTTCCAACCCGTCCTGGGGAGAAGACCCCAAGGGGTGCCCCTCTGGGGTGTAGCTTTCCCCCTCCTCTCGCTGGCTGCCTTCCAGCTCCTCTTTCCCCCGCTTCCTAACTGCCCCCCCCCCCCCCCCCCCCCCCCCCCCCCCCCCCCCCCGATTCAAAACTCAGCTCAGCTCCTCCCTCCTCTTTGTTCAGGCAGAGGTGTTACCTGCCAGTTGTAGCCCCAGGGTCATCCTTAGCCACTGGGAGCTGCTGCTTGCCTCAGACACCCAGCCTGACTCACACATGCACTCCCCCCACTCCATCACACCTAGCAATGGCTGACACTAAAGAAAAACAAGATTAGATATTAAGAAACAAACAAAAATGTATGCAGAGTATTTACCAACAGTAGTACTGTACACTGTAAACCTATATTGTATTTGCTGTATTTCTTTGCATTACTTTCACTGTGCGGTATTTACGGAAAACATCGCTACAGTTTACTTGTGGTTAACATGCCGGTTATCTGAGAGTTCTGGTTGCTAGCATGACAGATGTGACAGGGTTTAAAAACTGGCCAGCGAGTTCCAGCCCCCTGCAGGCAGAGCAGAGCGTGGCAAGAGCCGTGTCTCTGCTGGTTTGTGACAGCGCTAGGTCACGTGTAGAACACGGGTGCAGACTCAGGCAGCATCGTCTCCTGGTTTTAGCCGAGCCGTTCTGTGTGTATGCAGGTGTGCATCCGAGAGAAGTGCCCAAACTGGCACCCTGGGGGCTGGTGTCATTTGAGGGGATGTCGGAAGGTGCAGAGCTGGGGCTGTTGGATGGGAAAAATCACACAACCACGGCCACCCTGGGGTCACGCCCTTCTGGCAGCCGACCCTACATCTTGCCAGGTCTCTGCCTGGCAGGGTGTGAGCAAGGGCTGCATTAGACCATTCAGCATTCTCTCTGGATTGGCCCCTAGTCATGGTGAGTTGGAGTGTGTGTCCAAAGGAACCCCAGAGTGATGCTCACACTCCCAGCAGTGTCCGGGGGAGGGTCCAGACGAAGAACGCTCCTAAAAGTCCTCGACAGCAGAACAGGCGGGGGATAGCCAGGGCAGCGCTACCACAGCTGTGAAGGCGGCTGCAGCCTGCAGCAGACAGGAGACTCCCTGTCTGTGGATCCCATACCATTGGCCTGGGGCCTTGAGTCCATCAAGAGCCGTGTGGTGGCTGCAGTGCAACGGTCCCCCCACGTTAAGAGAAGTCGCGCACAGCTGTCCTCCTCTGCCCGCCGCTCTCCTAAGCCTACGGCCTGCGGCGGCTGGTGAATGGCGGCGGGAGCAGGGCTGTGAAATCTGGAAGCTTGTGGTGATGGCCCAGCCTGTAGGCGGTGGACGTGCGTATCAGTCATCCCACTTTGAGAACTGAGGTGGTAGAACAGTCAGTTTGGTTGCTGCATCCACAACTGTGCAGCCCCATTTAGGATCCGCTCTGCTCACCCACATGGGGAGGGGGCTAGAAAAGTGCCAGCACCTGGTTTTGGGCTGTGCAATACACTGCAGCTCACCTGAAGTACTACTGTGGGTTTGTCCCAGAAGAGCTGACACTGACAGCAGAAAGTCAGGTTTTAACAGAACCGTCAGACCTTCTCCAAGATCCTGTCCTGAAGGAGAAGTTCAGTTTGTTGCCAAAAATGCCACAAGACTCATGGACTTAATCATTTGGGTTGACACTCAACAGCTGTGTCTACACGTGCACGCTACTTCGGAGTAGGGGCACTAACTTCGAAATAGCGCCCGTCGCGGCTACACGCGTCGGGCGCTATTTCGAAGTTAACTTCGACGTTAGGCGGCGAGACGTCAAAGTCGCTAACCCCATGAGGGGATCGGAATAGCGCCCTACTTTGACGTTCAACGTCGAAGTAGGGACCGTGTAGACGATCCGCGTCCCACAACGTCGAAATTGCCGGGTCCTCCATGGCGGCCATCAGCTGGGGGGTTGAGAGATGCTCTCTCTCCAGCCCCTGCGGGGCTCTATGGTCACCATGGGCAGCAGCCCTTAGCCCAGGGCTTCTGGCTGCTGCTGCGGCAGCTGGGGATCCATGCTGCAGGCACAGGGTCTGCAACCAGTTGTCGGCTCTGTGGATCTTGTGTTGTTTAGTGCAACTGTGTCTGGGAGGGGCCCTTAAGGGAGCGGCTTGCTGTTGAGTCCGCCCTGTGACCCTGTCTGCAGCTGTGCCTGGCACCCTTATTTCGATGTGTGCTACTTTGGCGTGTAGACGTTCCCTCGCAGCGCCTATTTCGATGTGGTGCCGCGCAACGTCGAAGTTGAACATCGACATTGCCAGCCCTGGAGGACGTGTAGACGTTATTCATCGAAATAGCCTATTTCGATGTTGGCTTCACGTGTAGACGTAGCCAACATGTCACAGTCCACCAGGCATACAAGAGAGTAATGGATGTGCTATTCTAGGCTGAAGCAGTCAAACTAAAATCACTCTGACAGAGCTTAACAGTGTTCTCTAGTACTGCTAAGGGGAAGAGTCGACCAACATAGCAAAAAGAGCTCAAAAGTTTCAGCAACCTGCAGCAGTGTTCCTAAAAGCAGTGGGTATTTTTGACTCTGCAAAAATGCACCTGCTGATGGTGGATTTAACCTCCCTTAATTCAATCTTTGGCTTCAATAAGAATTGTAGGCTGGAGATGCTGCTTAAAAATGTTGTGAAGGAAGCAAACGGTAGCTTGCCTGTGCTACCGTTTTGAAACTCAGGGGAAGGCAGCACCCCGTCTTGCATGGCTTGTTCTTGACCGTCTGACAATCCCAACACACTCTGCGGATGCAGAGAGAGCTGTGTCTTTTATCTGTGGGCAGGAGTTTTCAGCACAGAGACACAATTGCCGGATGCTCCATGCTGACTTTCAAGTAACGACATTTGAAAGCAGAACTTTTTCCCCCACTTCTTTGGGTTACCTTATGGTTGTGGCTCACAAGCCTGAGGCTACCACTTGAGATCACTGACCTACAAGCCTATCTCAGATGCCCATATCTACCAGTCAGGGAGCTGAGCCCTCAGTGTTGTTTGCTGCTGTAGAGTATCAATCAGTAAATCCTCTCAAGGTTCACACGACCTTTGGCTTCTGGGAGCAAGCTAATAATTACATTCAGAAGGTGGGCACATGACCCTCACTCTGCAGCTACAGGGCAATGGGGGCAAGAAATGAGTGTGGGCCGGGGGAGAAGAGCCATCTGCAGCTGTGCAGAGAGAGAAAAAGTGGTGTCCTTGCTGGCAGGACTATCAGCCAGGAGCCCTTCACTGAGGTACTCCCAGCAGCACAGTGGAGGTCAGACCCACCTCTACCCCTTGGAACTTCCTGTGGCTGCAGGAAGGTCGACGGGTGCTCTGCAGAGTTCAGCTCTGAAGTCAGCACAGAATTTGGGCAGTATTCCCATGATCCCCCTGCAATAGATTTGCAAAGCCCCTCCTGCCATCTCCTTTGGTTCTGGACCCCCAGGTACAGCACCATCAGATGTCCAGTTTAAATGGCTGAAAATGTGAAATTTGCCAGTTGCCAAATCCTATGTGTGATAGGATGGGGTTTCTGCACACAGCTGGAAAAGTCAATCCAGGGTACCTTTGCTTACAAACAGGGCCACTCGGCCCCAGGCTGGGATTTCCTTCTCACTAAGGCAAATCCAACCAGCCACCACAGCACCTCTGCCAGCCCCACTGGCCAACCAGAAGCCACACAAGCACACCCACAGACTTCCCAGCTGCTGCACCAGCCCAGACCAGCAACCCCAAACTCAGGTGGGGGGGGGGGGGGCTGTTAAGCCTGTTTCACCCAATGCCACACAGAATCTTCTGGGTCCCAAAGGGTCCAGCCCCAGTTCCTGGTCACTATATATTTGGATCTTACCCACACAACACTCTTACCAATCCTTTAGATCTAATATCTAAATATTTATTAATAAAAAAGGAAAGAACAGGGTCAGAGAGAAATAGTTAAAACGATACTTTACATGCATCAATTCCAGACATTAATGCAGGCCAGCAATGTTATATGCTGATTTGTGAAAGTCTTTGCAAACATCCTTTTGACGGCTGGGCCCCTAGTCCAAGTAGGCTTAATGCATGAGGAATGAAGAGCAAAGAATGTCCCCGATAGGGCCCACCTTATAGTTTTTCATACGCGGAGGGAATATTCCATTCTTCTGCCATAGGTCTTGTCTTACCACCTCACTTGGTGGGTCTTTGTGTTGTGTTTCCATTCATTGCAATCCCAGTAGAAAAACCCCACCATCATAAAATGGTTGTTCACCTTTTGGGCCTTTGCTCCTCCTCCTATTGTAAACCTCAGCACCAAAAAGTTTCTAATACATCTGCACAGCTAACATCTGTAACTTTACGTACAAGCCTGATACAGACATAAAAGAAGCATACATCTATCCAGAGTATTATCAGCTTTCATCAGACACCTCATACAACCTCCTTGGTGCAACCTTTGGTGCCGATAGATACACTGGGCACATAAAATGGCTTTCGTGTTTAATATAAAAATCCAGTCACATGACACTATGGCAGTAAAATTTGCCATAATGGACCATGACTTTGGTAGGGCCCCACTGGTGAGAGAGGTTTTCATAACCACTTACCTGTATAAGGAGTACTGTCAATGGTGATACAAGGGAACCGGAGTGACAGAATTGCCTCCATGTGTTCTTTCTAGCCAGTGTGGTGAGAGAGAATTTCTTTTTCACTGGCTTGATGAGCCTTATAGTGGAACAACCCCAGCCTTGTCTCAAGCAGTTTGTCCTGAATCAGATACTCTCACTGGAATACTGACAGAGCACCCTTTGGTACACAGGGTGAGATGCTGCTAATTTGAATCCCAGCTAACAGGTGTGTCAGGCTTACTTTGTGTTTATTAGAATGAGGTTCCGATGTAACCACGTTAGCACGTGACTGGTTTCATTCTTATGGGAACTCATCAGATGTGCGTAAACTGCTGTCTATAGCGTGATTTACATTGTGTTTCTTTATTTGCCAGGTAATCTGCTTTGATCTGTTTGCCGTCACTTAAAATCTATCATTCTGCAGTTAATAAACTTGTTTTGTGTTTTATCATAACCAGTGTGTCTTTAAGTGAAATGTCTGAGAAAATCTCAGCTTTGTTACCACTGGCTTGTTGCGTCTTTCCCACATCAAAGGGAAACTGAGTTATATTAATGTTTGCATTGTACAGATCCCTGTGTAGTGCAAGGCAGTATAATTTTGGGTTTATACTTCAGCAAGGGGGCAAGGCTGGGACATTGGCTGCTGTCCCCTGTTTGTCCTAGAGTGGCTTAGACAAAGCACTCGGGTAGCTCAGTTGTGTGGCACCACCTGCTGTTGTGTTGGGTGATAACAGGGCCTGGAGAAGATGGCTGCAGTGTCAGCAGAGCAGCGTGACAAAGACTAACCCACTTGACTGGTTAGGAGGCACCGTGATTCCCACAGTTCAGAGACTCAGTGACAGTCCATCACAAGGTCCATCAATGATTATTAGTCAAAATAGTCAGGGATGCAACTCTCTTCTCTATGTGTCCGCACACCGCTGACTGCCAGAACCTGGAACTGAACAACAGGGATGGATCACTTGACAATTTTCCTCCTCTGAAACTCCTAGCAACCAGTCACTGTCAGAAGACAGGATCCTGGGCTAGCTGGACCTATAGTCTGATTCAATATGGTTGTTCATATGTAAGCATCTGTGTTCCCACCTTTCACCGTCTCGTGCACTTCCACACAATCTGCCATCAAGGGAGCTTGGATCTTAGCATATTGTGGCATGCACAAGAAGGAAAGGATTGTGGTGGGCAGATATTTTCAGTGAATTGCTAAATCTTGGTTAGCTCCTCTCCAGAAAGGCAGGTACCTGAAACTGACTTAAATTCATAAGACAGTCACTGCTGCATTAGTTTGTGGCAGGGGTGTCTGATTTCTTCTTTGGACCAATACTTTCTATTGAGACAAGAATTCTCCTGGCTTCTGCAGTCACAGCAAAATCTGTCCTTTGAATACTGGCATAGCCATTTGGGACATGTGCACAGAACCTCGTTATCAGCAGGTCTGATGACAGACGTGTAAGCATTTTTCCATTCACTTTCAAAGATACCCTTATTAAAGGTATTGCTAACTTATTACTTGACGCGCTAGGGAAACACTGCATTTGAAAGGTACATCCTTGTTTACAAAGCCTTAGCATGCTTGCGCATACTAGACATACACCTATGAGACAATACAATAAACATTACAGGCGTGAGCTTATGTGTGCTGTACACTAAAATGTGATACAGTGACATTGCTGGCGCTCTGTGTAAGAGGGTGTTATTGTGCCAGAGGAAAATATTTTTCTAATGGATTTTTGATCAACCTAAGCGCTGAGCATCAGATTTTTTGCAGTCCCTTTTCTCTTTCATTCAAGTAGTTTCAGAGGAAATAACCTCTTTGGGGCTCTTGGGCCTTCTCTTGTGCTGACACTGCTGTCTTTCCCCTTCTTCTGTGCCTGTGTGTGTTTTTTCCTACCCTCCAACCTAGGGAGAGACTGATTCCCAAGTATTTTGCATTTCAATTTTCACATTAAGAACTGTTATGACCCTCCAGTTCGTTATCCAAGAGGCATCTTGCCATGCAAATGCTTCCCAGTTGGTAGAGCCCTGCAAATCGGTGGCTACCCACTTCACAGTTACTGAGCACGTTTGTAGACCACAGGTGGACCCTATCTCACACTGTCACATGCGCCTAGCAGCTGGGAGCAGGAGGTGCTTGCTCAGGGACATGGACGCTTTCTCCCTGGAGGCTGCTGACCGGGGAGCCCGGCACTCCCTGGCCATGGCACAGGGCTGATGGGGCATCGCCCAGATTTCACTCTGCACTCTCCACTGGGGGCCTGGGTGCTGGCCCTGCCTTGCTTGCCCCAGGCGCCCCTGGGCTGGTGGCGATGCCCTGCTCTGAGGCTGGGGCTGCTGTGCCCCTCCCTCCCGCGGCTGGGCTGTGGGTCGGGCTGGTCGGGGTGTCCTGCCCACCCCCGGCTGCTGCGCCCCCCCGCGTGGAGGGGACGGGCGGGGCACGGGCGTCAGCAGCAGCACGTGCCCTTCCCGGCCCGGGCAGTGCCGCGCCCCTCGGCCGCGGTTCCTAGCCAATGGGGGCTGTGGGGCGGGGCTTGGGGCAGGGGAGGGGCAGCGCGCGGAGCCCCTCCCCCTAGGGAAATGACGTCAGGGGGTGGAGCCAGGCGCTCGGAGCAAACGCACCCCCGGACCCCGCCCCCAGCTGCGCGCGCAGACACCTGCCAGGGGCTCAGCACTCGCGGGCCCCGCCCCGCCCGCCCCGCCCCGCGCAGCCGCAGAGCCGGGCTTGTGGGCCGGCTGCGCCAGCGCTCGGCCGTAAGGGGCGGGGCTCGGCGCGGGCGCGCTGACGTCCCCGGCTGGGGGCGGGCGCGGCGGCGGAGGGGGCCATGGCTAAGACCGTGGCCTATTTCTATGACCCGGACGTGGGCAACTTCCACTACGGTGAGCGGGAGGGGCTGGCCCTGGGGGTGGGGGAGGGGTAGAGGTAGAGGAGGGGCTGGATCTGTGGGGGAGCTGGCCCTGGGGGTGGGGGGAGGTGCTGGCCCTGGGGGTGGGGTAAGGGGTAGAGGTAGAGGGGGGAGCTGGCTCTGGGGTGGGGTGGGGTGGGGTGGGGGGGCTGGCTCTGGGGGTGGGGTAGAGGGGGGAGCTGGATCTGGATCTGGGGGTGGGGGGAGGTGCTGGCCCTGGGGGTGGGGTAGAGGTAGGGGGGGGGCTGGCTCTGGGGGTGGGGTAGAGGGGGGAGCTGGCCCTGGGGGTGGGGGGAGGTGCTGGCCCCGGGGGTGGGGTAGAGGTAGAGAAGGGGCTGGCTCTGGGGGTGGGGGGAGGGGTAGAGGGGGGTGCTGGCCCTGGGGGTGGGGTAGAGGTAGGGGGGGGGGCTGGCTCTGGGGTGGGGTAGAGGTAGGGGGGGGCTGGCTCTGGGGTGGGGGAGGGGTAGGGAGGCTGGCTCTGGGGGTGGGGGAGGGGGAGGGAGGCTGGCTCTGGGGGTGGGGGTGAGGTAGAGGAGGGGCTGGCTCTGGGGGTGGGAGCTGGATCTGGGGATGGGGGGAGGTGCTGGCCCTGGGAGTGGGGTAGAGGTAGAGGAGGGGCTGGCTCTGGGGGTGGGGGAAGGGGTAGAGGGGGGAGCTGGCTCTGGGGGTGGGGGAGGGGTAGAGGTAGAGGAGGGGCTGGCTCTGGGGGTAGAGGGGGGAGCTGGATCTGGGGGTGGGGTAGAGGTAGAGGGGGGAGCTGGCTCTGGGGGTGGGGTGGGGGGGTGGGCGAAGGGGTAGAGGTAGAGGGGGGAGCTGGCTCTGGGGGTGGGGTGGGGGGGCTGGCTCTGGGGGTGGGGGACGGGGTAGAGGTAGAGGAGGGGCTGGCTCTGGGGGTAGAGGGGGGAGCTGGATCTGGGGGTGGGGGGAGGTGCTGGCTCTGGGGGTGGGGTAGAGGTAGAGGAGGGGCTGGCTCTGGGGGTGGGGGAGGGGTAGAGGGGGGAGCTGGATCTGGATCTGGGGGTGGGGGGAGGTGCTGGCCCTGGGGGTGGGGTAGAGGTAGAGGAGGGGCTGGCTCTGGGGTGGGAGGCTGGCTCTGGGGGAGGGGGAGGGGTAGAGGTAGAGGGGGGGCTGGCTGTGGGGGTGGAGAGGTAGGGGAGAAGGGGGATGGGGGGGAGTGGGGGAGCAGGGGGGCTGGCCCTGTGTATGGGGGGAAGGGTAGAAGAGGGGCTGGCCCTGTGGGTGTGGGGAGGGGAGCAGGTGGGGAATGACAGTGGAGTGTCTAGCTATGAATCCACGTGTGAGGTGTAAGTTCTGACCGTCGTCTTTTCTTTCTAGGGGCAGGACACCCCATGAAGCCTCATCGCCTGGCACTGACCCACAGTTTGGTGCTTCACTATGGGCTCTACAAGAAGATGATTGTAAGCATTTTTTTATCTGATCGCCCAGAGACCCTGGTCTCCCGGGAGCATTGTCCATGCCCTGTAAAGCCCACATGCAGTGCAAATTAAGCATGTTAAAACATGATTATGAAGTAGGCTTGTCCCTATTTTATAACACGTGTTGGTCTGGCCTGTGTACACAAACCACGTAGCTATATGAGGCTAGAACGTAGGTCTCTATCTAAAAAGGGTGCTTTAAGCCTGTGGTTTTCAACTTTTCCAGACGACAGTAAACCCTTGATTTTATGGACCAAAATTTAGCAGACTTCGTGAACAGCACACATTCCCCCATCCAGATCTCCCCATTGTTTCTGAAGTCCTCTGGGGTCAATAAAATCATCCCCCAGCTCCCCCTCCACACCCCCAAAAACTTAAGACTTACTGCTGGTGTGGCCTGTAGAAGCTGCCACCTCCTCTGTTGGAGCCACCATGTATATGTGGCAGTGGCTTCTCCGGGCTGTGTGGTGGCACCTCCCATCATGCGCAGCAAAGTGCCTCTGGCTGCATGGCCAGCTGCCTCCAGCCATGCACGGTGAGGCAGCTCTGGTGGTGCGGCAGGGTGCAGTAGCTCCCCCATTGGCAGCAGCTCCAGTGAGTGTCAGGGTTTTATTTTTATGTGGCGGGGGGAGGCTGGAGCTGGGGGAACCTGGCAGGGGTGGGTGGACAGGCAGGCAGTAAACCCTTGCGTATAATGGACTTTTGGGAATAGTGGACAACCTTCCCCCCCCCCCATTGCGCTGTTATAGCGAGGGTTTGCTGTACAGTATTCTTTTCACAAATGTAATTTGTCTTCCATATCCCAAGTTTCACTTCACTTAAAAGTACTTGCTTATAAAATGAGGCAAAGAAAGACAAAAGTGGCATGGCACACTATTGGTGGAAAAATTGCTGACTTTCTCATGTTTGCCAAATAATTGTAAAGCATGTTGCTTAGACTATAATAGCTGTGGATACACTGCAGTGTGCTAGCTGTGCCTCTTCATTTGTCAGCCTTGTTCTTCTGGTAGGCAGTGAAGCAACAGCAAGATTCAGGTTCTTCTCCACATTAATTGTATTCCCGGTCTTTGTTGTAACAGAACATGAGACTGAATAAAGATACGTTGACCCAAAAGAGAACACAACATCCAAAGCATGGTTCCCATGGTTAATATGCTCTGTCTGTACTAAACACAAGAACTAGGTTAATGTGGAGTCATTCCATTTCATTTGTAGACTATGGTCTGAGAGCAGCTGAAAGAAAATAGCCTCTCTGCCAGGCAGCAAGATAATTTCTGCTAAAATTTGAGCAGGTTTCTTACCCAGTTGAGTTTGGTGTGTTGCAGTTTGGGGAAGTAATATTGCTTAGCTGAGTTTCCAGTGTTCAGACCTCAGCGATATATGCATAAAACATTGGAAAAGAGGTAAAATCATTATTTTGACATTTGAACGTCCAGAATTTAGCTGTTTTGATAAAAGCATTCACTTTATCACGGTCACAAACAATTTAGATGACCCTAATTCTCTGATCTGTTACAATTTTTCATGACAATAAATTGTGGCTGGGTTTGCACTCCTGAGAAATTTGAGAAGCTTTTGTCTAAATAATGTGCATTTTAACTATTGCATCATATTTCATTGCGATGAAATTGGGTATAGTTATAAGAAGGGGATTATAAAAATGTCAAACTTCTATATTTGACAATACCCTCAGCTTCTCACTCTAGAGACCTCCATAAATGGGGAACATCACCCACAATCAAACTTCACAGCTTCTGAACAATGTTCTCTTCTGTTTGCCATTTGAAAGCTAGTCAACATTTTAGCCCTTTACTATTCATTACACTGGCTAGGCTATTGGCAGGTGAGGATGTTGTTACAATGTTACATCCAAAACAAGCTATTAAAATATTAAAGTTGCATAGTTAAGTACTCAAATGTCAGGAAATGCTGAAATTGAAGGTTTGTTGTGTGCACAAGTGGGCAGGTTGGCATCTGGCAATCTGAATTATGCCATTTCCTAACTTTTCAATGCCTGAGTTTGCAACCCCTTAGGTTTTTTAAAAAAAGAGAGAACTGGAAAGGCACCCTCATATTTCATCATTTGGAATCCTGTTCCACATGGAATATGAGCAGGGCGAGAACCTTGCTACACAGCTCAAATGACAGAGGCATTTGCAAATGGAATAATGATAGAAGATGGGAAAACCATTACTGCTGTATGGGGTGTGTGTGATGAGACTGTGTGTCAGAGACTTTTTGCTTGCAGAAGTAGAATGGGGAGGCTATTGAGTCTTGGTTTCTATTCCAGATTCTTTGTGGGAGAAGGAAATGTGCTCTGGACATCCTAATCCCCTCTGTCCATGTCCCAGTTTTGTCTCCTCCTAGCTTGTGTAGCCAGTCCCTACTCTTACATCCTCCCTACCATGCTTCTTGTCCAGCCAGTATGCTGTCCTCCTCCTGCCCCAACCCCACCTTCTGTGTGCCAGAACTGTGAGCACAGGAAAGATGATCACCCTGCTTTCACTACCTGTACTTCAGCAGCTCCTGAAGCTGAAGGCAGCAGTTATAGGGGAAATCCTGCTTTGTTGATGGATTATTGATCAGGAATATACTAAGTGAAGAATCTTCAGAGAATTTAGCTGCATTCTGCTAGAAAATCTGTACTGAGCATGTGCAGACTTGATTTTTTCCAACATAAGAACAGCCACACTGAGTCAAACCAAAGGTCCATCTAGCCCCATCTCCTGTCTTCCAACGGTGGCCAATGCCAGGTACCCCAAAGGGAGTGAACCTGGTAATCAAGTAATTCATCCCCTGTTGTCCATTCCCAGCTTCTGACAAACAGTGGCTAGGGATACCATCCCTGCCCATTCTGGTTGTTAGCCATTATGGACCTATTCCCCATGAATGTATTGTTTTGAATCCTGTTATGGTCTTGATTTTTCACTATCCTGTGGCAATGAGTTCCACAGGTTGACTGTGCACTGTGTGATGAAGTACTTTTTTGTTGTTTTTAAACCTACTTGTTAATTTAATTTGAGATTCCCTAGTTCTTGCGCTATGGGAGGGAGTAAATAACTCTTCCTTATTAACTTTCTCCACACCAGACATGATTTTGTAGATCTTGATCGTATCTCTCCTTAATCTCTTTTCCAAGCTGACAAGTCGCATTCTTACTAATCTCTCATCATACGGCAGCCATTCCATAAGAACATAAGAATGGCCATACTGGGTCAGACCAAAGGTCCATCCAGCTCAGCATCCCATCTGCCGACGGTGGCCAATGCCAGGTGCCCCAGAGAAGGAGAACAGAAGACAATGATCAAGTGATTTATCTCCTGCCATCCAGCTCCTGCCCTTGTTCTGAAGGCTAGGGCACCATACTTTATCCCTGGCTAATAGCCATTTATGGACCTAACCTGCAAAAATTTATCAAGCTCTTTTTTAAACCCTAATAGAGTCCTGGCCTTCACAGCCTCCTCGGGCAAGGAGTTCCACAGGTTGACTGTGCGCTGTGTGAAGAAAAATTTCCTTTTATTAGTTTTGAACCTACTACCCATCAATTTCATTTGGTGTCCCCTAGTTCTTGTATTATGGGAAAAGGTAAATAATTTTTCTATATTCACTTTCTCCACACCATTCATGATTTTATATACCTCTATCATATCGCCCCTCAATCGCCTCTTTTCCAAACTGAAAAGTCCCAGTCTCTCTAGCCTCTCCCCATATGGGACCCGTTCCAAGCCCCTAATCATCTTAGTCGCCCTTTTCTGAACCTTTTCTAATGCCAATATATCTTTTTTGAGGTGAGGAGACCACATCTGCACGCAGTACTCAAGATGTGGGCGTACCATAGTTTTATATAGGGGAAGTATGATATCTTTTGTCTTATTATCGATCCCTTTTTTAATAATTCCCAACATCCTATTTGCCTTACTAACTGCCGCTGCACACTGCGTGGATGTCTTCAGAGGGCTATCCACTATAACTCCAAGATCCCTTTCCTGATCTGTCGTAGCTAAATTTGACCCCATCATGTAGTACGTGTAATTTGGGTTATTTTTTCCAACATGCATTACCTTACACTTACCCACATTAAATTTCATTTGCCATTTTGCTGCCCAATCACTCAGTTTGCTGAGATCTTTTTGTAGTTCTTCACAATCCCTTTTGGTTTTGACTGTCCTGAACAACTTGGTCTCGTCTGCAAACTTTGCCACCTCACTGCTTACCTCATTTTCTAGATCATTGATGAACAAGTTGAACAGGATCGGTCCCAGGACTGACCCCTGGGGAGCACCACTAGTTACCCTCCTCCATTGTGAAAATTTACCATTTATTCCCACCCTTTGTTTTCTGTCTTTTAACCAATTCCCGATCCATGAAAGGACCTTTCCTCCTATCCCATGACCACCTAATTTACATAAAAGCCTTTGGTGTGGGACCGTGTCAAAGGCTTTCTGGAAATCTAGGTATATTATGTCCACTGGGTGCCCCTTGTCCACATGTTTATTAACCCCTTCAAAGAATTCTAATAGATTAGTTAGACACGACTTCCCTCTGCAGAAACCACGCTGACTTTTGCCCAACAATTCGTGCTCTTCTATGTGCCTTGCAATTTTATTCTTTACTAGTGTTTCTACTAATTTGCTAATTCCAGACCCCTTTTCATCTTTGTTGCATTGTTTTGAGCTTTTTTTCAATGCCAACGTACCTTTGTTAAGATGAGGTGATCACATCTGCATGCAGTAGTCGAGGTGTGGCATACTATATATTTATATAGAACCAATAAGATATTTTCTGTCTTATTCTCTATCCCTTCCTTGATGAGTCCCTACGTTGCTTGTTTGCTTTTTTATTGCCACTGCACACTGAGGGGATGTTTTCTGAGAACTGTCCACAGTGACTCTAAGATCTCTGTTAATAGACTGTCCCCTGAGGGATGTCTCTGTCTATGCCGTGTGCTCCCCCACACCTGTTGGCTTTCCCCCAGCCCTTAGTCCAAGGCTTTTAATGTATTCCAAATTAGGTGTTTTCACACATAAGAAAGGCCTATAGTTGCCAGGCTCATCTCTAGAGCCCTTTTTAAATATTGGGGTCACATTAGCTGTCTTCCACTCATTAGGCGCAGAAGCTGATTTAAAGGAGAAATTACAAACCACAGTTAATAGTTACCCAATTGCACATTTGAGTTTTCAGAGTTCTTGGCTGAATGCCATCTGCTCCTGGTGACTTGTTACTATTAAGTTTATCCATTTGTTTCAAAACCACCTCTAATGACACTTCAGACTGGCACAGTTCGTGAGATTTGTCATCTACAAAGAATGGCTCAGGTTTGGGAATCTTCCTCAAATCCTTAGCCATGAAGACCAAAGCAGAGAATTCATATTATAGTGTCTTTGAAAAGTTTCCATGTGGCTTCCAGAGTGTGGGCTTTTTTTTTTTGTCATTGTCACGTTACTCTTTTAATTTCTATTTAACAAACGTAAGTTTTGTCTATTTCCTCTTTCTGAAATTAAATGCCACAGTGTTGGGATGTTAAATTTTATTACATTGTGGTCACTGTTTCCAAGCGATCCAATTACAATTACTTCTTGAGCCAGATCTGCACTCCACTTAGGACTAAATCAAGAATTGCTCCTCCCATCTGTGGGTTCCAGAACCAGATGCTCCACAGAGCAGTCATATAAGATATCAAGACATTTTATCTCTATGTATAACTGTTTGGAAATAGTGGCCACGATGTAATAACATTTATTTTGTATGCTGGACTGTGTCCCATTGATTGCCCTCATTTCACCAAGTTTCTGTGATGCTTATTATATTAATAGACTCCTTTAATACAAGGCACTCTAGTTCACCCTTTTATTATGTAGACTCTAGTGTTTGTGTATGAGCACTTTAAAAATTTGTCACTATTATGTCTTCTGTTTCCTGATGTGTTTGACTCTTTCATTTTATTTTCTTATCTGATTTTTGGCACAAGCTGATATTTTATCAGCTTCGATCCTCTTTTCCTTACCAGAACACAGAAAAACCTCATTAATAGAACTTACCCCAAGAGATGCTTCTTTTGGATCCATGTGCTCCTCTGCTCCCATGGGCTTTCCCCCAGTCCTTAGTTTAAAAATCAGAAGACAAACTTTTAACATCCACCCTACCACATTTCAAACCCTTATGTTACAATTTTCAATGAAACAGTAAGTGTTTTAAACAGAGGTACCACAGTGATTTTTTTCCCCTGTTCTCTGGTAAGGCAGGAAATTATTTTCATTCTTGCAAACTGTTAAACAGCGATTGTGGAAATCTAAAAGTTGCCTCAGGCAGCTGGCCTGCAAAATTTCATCCAGAACTGTTAGTTTAGGAAGGTTATAAGCCATTGAAAACAGTGAAAAATTGCACAGCCTTAACCGTAAAGGGCAGGCCGCCTCCTCCTCCTCATCAATAACTGTGGGCTCAGCTCCCGTTGGTATCTGATGCCTCTCTCACTGTTCCTTTCCATCTTTCCCTGTTCAGTGCGGAGTGGCTTAATTTCTGTAGACTAGCTCCACACCAATGTACTATATCATCTACCCATTCTCTGTGGGGTCTGCCTCTCCTATTCGAACCGTCCATTATGCTGGATATCAGGGTCTTGATTCTTCATTCATCGTTCATTCTGCAAATATGCCCAAATAGTTGTAGTGTCCTTTTTATAACCTTCTGCAGCAGGTTCTCTTTCGGCTGTATCTTTCTGTATAATTCCTCACTGGTGACCTTCTGTATCCATCCTATTCTCAGAATCTTTCTATAACAACTCCTTTCGAATGCCAATATTCTTCTTTTTGAATCTTTCATTATCACCCATGTCTCACATCCGCGCAACAGGCTGCTGCATACACACGTTTTCAAGATGCTCAGCTTCGTTCCTAAGCTAATCGTTTTGCTTTTCCAGATCTTATCTGTCGCCTTCAAACTCGCTCTTGCTTTCGCTACTCTAGTTGCTATTTCCTTCTTACTGTCTAGATCATACGTTATGTTGCTCCCCAGATATGTGAACTTCTCTGCATTTTCTAGTTCGATACCATCTACGCTGATCTTCCTTCCT
This sequence comes from Carettochelys insculpta, assembly GCF_033958435.1. NCBI lineage: Eukaryota > Metazoa > Chordata > Testudines > Carettochelyidae > Carettochelys > Carettochelys insculpta. The sequence continues at coordinate 1,273,374 of NC_134151.1, forward strand.
ATTTCCTTATCTCCAAATACCATTGTTTTTGTTTTATCAATGTTCGTAATCAGCCTGTACCGCTTCCCTTCTTCGTTTAGCACCTGCATCATTTTCCCTAGCTTCTCCTCATCTTCCTCAGTGGTAACTATATCATTTGCAAATCTCAAGCGGTTAATTCTTTTCCTGTGCACAGATATCCCTTCTGCCTCTTCCTTGGTCGTCTCTTTTAGGAGTTTCCCCACAATTTAGGTGGCAAAGTGCTTTGGCTGTAGAGGCACGTAATCGATGTGCTCTTGTGCCAGAGTACCCTCTGGTGGACAGAAGGCAGAATTGCAGCAACATTTTGGCACAAGCTTTTTTCTGTGTGAAGAATTAGTAATCTGCAGATCTTGTTAAAAATGTCCTATGTATCTGATTTGTCAGTTTTTTCCAATTTTTTGTATCTGTTATAAAATCGTCATGCCATTTCCAGTACAGCACTGTCTCCAGATCTGAAGAAGTGGGTCTGCCCCACAAAAGCTCATCACCTAATAAATTATTTTGTTAGTCTTTAAAGTGCTACATGACTGCTTGTTTGTTTTGTTAAAAATGTGTGTGCAGAATTCCCACATAGTAGTAGTTACATTGTGCTTCAGCTGTTTTTTCCCTGAGACTACTGAATGCTTTAGTTTTACATTTGGGAAATAGAAGGAAGACACATTTGTGCAGCTCCCTAGTTCTGGATTCTTGTTTTTGTTTATCAAATAGATGAGTAGTTCTGCTTGGTGGTGGTTGTTTGGTTGTGCAGGCAAAGGTACCAAAATAGCATTAACAATATGATGATATCCCTATAGCTATATTGAGAACTGTCTGTGAAGAAACTCTTATTTCAGAATAACCATGTCCACATGGGGAATTCCACCATATAATGATATGAGTACTTTTCCCTGGGTACACAAGTCCAAGTTTTCTGAATTTTTTTTGAAAACCAAATATTTCTTAATTTTGTTTAATTATGCATTTTAAAGTATTTTAAATCTCAGAACCTTTTAAATGAAGATGTTAAATTTTAAATTTACAATCTACTTTAAATTTCCTCTCGTATGTATGTAGTCTTAATGTAGACAAACGTGTGCTTAATAGAAAAAAATGGAATGTTGGCCTTTTCTTATTGTTGTGAAAACCAGCTCTTGAATCAGTCCCTACCTTTTTGATGATTTCCTATTTAAAAATTGCATGACTCTTAAGATGCGCACATAGTTCAGCATTTTTAGTGACACAGTGATCTGAGTATTTATTTATTTGGAGGTGAGATTTGTGGTAGCCAAGGTAGACCTGACTCTGAGTAAGAACTAACTCATATGTGTCATTCTCTTGGAGGTTTTTAAACCATATCAAGCATCCCAGCATGATATGTGTCGCTTCCACTCAGAGGAATACATAGATTTCCTGCAGAGGGTGAGTCCCAACAACATGCAAGGATTCACCAAGAGCCTCAATGCCTTCAATGTGGGTGACGATTGGTGAGTATCTAGTGTTTAGCACATGAATGGGAAGCACAAGGGTTCTAGTAATCTCATGTGGTTAGTTGGTGTGGTATGTGCGCATCATAATGGTTCCATTGCTGTGTGGTGGGAACTTCACATTTTTCACTTAAAAAAACCCCTGCAGTTTAATGGAGCCATCAAGATGTAGCAAGCCCCTGCTGAGTAACTTTTATTGCCGTAAATCTTCTTCCTCTCCCTCTTCTTTAGTCTTTTTCAGATCCGACAACTGAAGCTCGGAATCTAGATGTAAACTCTTTATTGGGGACTTGAACTTTATTGGGTTTTATGAGGCTCCTCTCGCTCTTTCAGATTGTTTGCTTCAGTTCTCAAAGGTGGCTAATTATTTTGGTTGCCTCAGTTTTGTGTTTGCCAAACTTCAGGCAACTTAAAGGTCCTGTGTTTCAGAAGTGCAGGTGAACTTTGAAAAATCAAACTGTGCACCCCTAATACTAGTTAGTTTTTGAAAATCTTGATCTCAAGCAATAAATGGGATAACGGTGCAGTCGGGATACGTGAGTATTCCTGCTAATGAGTGAGGAGAGGATGAGGAGTGATGGGATTGAGCTGTAGGAGGCAGAGGCTGCTATCGTTTGCTTCCCATAGTCTCCTTTTCACCAAGCTGAACAAGACCAGTGTACTGAAATACACAGTCTGCTGGGAGTGTCAGCTGTTTGTGGGACTCCAAGGTACTGTAGAGGCAGGTTTAGAGGGAGCCAATCTGTTCCTTTGCTCATTGCTGGTACCATATAACACATCTCCCATACCTGCACTCCCTTGGCACTGAGATTTGCTTTCACCTTCAACTAATCCTTTCACTGGGCTAATTTGACTGTAGTTCTGTTTCTGTGAAAACACTATGGTCAGGTACAAGCTCCTAAGCCTGGTAACAGAAGCAACAGATTAGAGATCTGTACTTTATTTCTGGTTGATTTTTGTGTGTGCATTTGTCCGTTACCATTTGTACAAGTTGATGCATGCATGCTGTGGATCACTGAGGCTGTCTACACTTGGCCAAAATTTCAAAAGGGCCATGCTAATGGCCAAATCAGAGAATACTAATGAAGCGCTGAAATGAATATTCAGGGCCTCATTAGCATGCTGCTAAGTGCCGCGTTTCGATCACATGTGCCTCATCTACACGGCTTGTGTTTTTTTGAAAGTGTCCCACAAACATCGAAATCTCCTTATTCCTATCATCTGACTATTCATTTCGGCACCTCGTTAGTATTCTCCGATTTGGGCATTAGCGTGGCCCTTTTGAAATTTTGGCCAAGTGTAGACACAGCCTGAGAGTGAGTAAAGGAGCTCTTGTGCTATAGAAATCCTGCTGGCCACTGTGGGGTTGAACAGTGGAGGTGGTGGGACACACTTTGTTGTTCTGAGCCAGAGGTTTGTGCATCCCGGGATACCATTTACTGCTCACTGCAATGTATGCGCTGGGTAGGTGATGGTTGGAGAGCAGACTACAACTCCATGAGAGGATGGTGTAGAAGACATATTGGACAGCTGTGTTCCCATTGTCATTGTTTTAATTGTGAGCAGTGTTCCCTGTAAGTTGGATGCTTGTGTGGCCACTCAGGAGAAATTCAGATGCCACCCAGCTAGTTTTTCTTGTTTCCATTGGTAGTGCACATGCCTCGGTACACATGAGAAAAAATCCACATGTGGAAAAGATTAGAGGGAACGTTGGTTGTGAAGTCCTGTCCTCATCCCACCATAGGATGCTTTGTATCTTGTCCTCTCCAGGACCTGTCCCCATACATACATCAGTGCAGTAGAGGCATTTTGTGTATTTCCTAGTCTCCTGATCTGGAGTATATGACGAACAAAGCATATTGTTCCAGATTAACCTGAACATTTTTTGTGTTATCAAATTCATCAGGTTTTCCATGGTGCTTGCAAAGGATGGCATAGTGTTGCCTGTTGGCATGTACCCAGTAGCGAACAGGGGCAAAATTACTTGGAATTAACAATTCTTTAGCTGAGCTTATATTTTGGCCTTATATGTCCAACGGTCACTGAGAATTTTGTTCTGGTCTCTGTCCTGGCAAGTGTATCTGAAGTGGGATGGTTTTACTGTTTGAATTGTATGTTCTTTTTGCAGTCCAGTGTTCCCAGGCCTTTTTGAATTTTGCTCTCGCTATACTGGGGCCTCACTTCAGGGAGCAACACAGTTGAACAACAAGGTAACTGAGCTGATATTCTTGTTCTCTTTGAATGCTGAGATGCCAGCTGGTGGCTTTTGGGGGTCGGTTCTCCTGGGGACCCCATCTCATATATCCTTACTGTAAAAATACCAACTTGGTGTCACCTGGCCATTGAGGGGAGGGAATGGGGGCCTCTTGGATTCACCCTGCCCAAACACTAAGTACCACTTATGCTGCCTGACTGGATGACCGACGGTAAGGCATCTGAAGGGACTGGATGGATGGGGAGAACGTTGTTGTAAGTCACACCATGGGGGTGGTGGGGCTGATGCCCATGCTGACATGCAGGGTTAGGCTTGGGTTTATTGCTGCTTTGCTCTTATCTTTTGATCTAATTGCTCTTCCTTTCTTAGATCTGTGATATAGCAATAAACTGGGCTGGAGGCCTGCATCATGCCAAGAAATTTGAGGTACTGACACAAGTCTGAGTATTTTGGAGTCATGCACAGAGTTGGGCTCATTGCTGTTCTTCTGACTCCATTTTCTTTTCTTTGCACTGCAGGCTTCTGGGTTTTGTTACGTCAATGACATAGTTATTGGCATCCTGGAGCTGCTCAAGTAAGGACTTGGTGTGAGTGCAGCAGTGATACTGGTCTGGACTGGAAGTGATGCTCTGGGAGGGAGATGCCCTGTGTCGTATGGCTGCAGTATGAGCATGGCTTCCCTTCTCTAGATTGTAAATGAAATCCCCTCTGCTGGTAGACGGTTCTTCCCTCCTCATTCTCCTTCATTTCAGTTGTGCCTTCTACATGGCTGATCATTCTGGCTGCACTGGGCAGTCTGTTTCAGGAGTCTGCTGTAGCTGAACAGCTGTACAGGCACGTCCTTGGCATAGTTCTGCTCTTATGCATTCATCCTCTGTCTCAACAAGTAATTGGTCTTCTCTGCCGAGACCCTACCAGTGCAGCGCCCCAGTCACTCGGTTCTTGACGCACTCTCCTATTCTCATCCTTGGGAGTGGGAGTAGTTTTTTCAGTCAGAGCAGAAGGCTGAGAAGGAGGATAACTGGTGCTGCCTTTGATAGCTGTGTTTGCAGTTTACCCTTTGCAAAATACTTAGTTTCTTCACGGGCTACTTGTGAGATGTCCTGTGTATTGCTCTTGCCATTGCTGCTCATTGGAAGGGAATGTTTGACATACATGTGACTCATTCTGGGTTCTAACTTTAACTGTTGGCTCACAGCGGGGATATATGTATAGTTGGAAACAGCGTAATGGGGACCTCTGCTTTGGTTAAAAAGTGCAGCTGTGGTCCAGGAAGAAGTCTAAACTCCTAAGGAATGGGATGGTAAATTGTGTGTGTGTGTGTGTGTGTGTGTGTGTGTGTGTGTGTGTGTTTAAAAAAAAAAAAAAAAATTGGAAGTATATATTACTCATAGTATTTCCTGGATGAATCAAGGTTTGCCTCCTCTAACTGTTAGTTCTCCCAGTAACCTCATTTCAGGCAGGCTGTAGGTTCTATTATCACATTTAACAGTGGGGGCATATGCTTTGATGTGTTTAATAACCTCTCCTTGTCTGGCCCCTGCCTGATGGACCCAGTAAACGCTCTGCCCAGTGATTTCATCTCTGCTGCATTCCCCTGCATGTCTGCTTGGCAAGAAGACAATTCTCAAGCCAAACTACATCTCCTTTCTCCCACCAGCATTCAGACCTCTGTTCTCAGTTACTCTAGCTTCAGCTTTAACTCAGCTTTCTTTTTTCCCCACGTTTCCTGTCTGTGCAATGGTGCCTGTTGCCTTGTCTGCACCAGTGCCCCGGATGCTATGTCCTTCTATCCATTGTTTCTGGGATCCACGTTCAGCCCTCTACTGAATGACTGTCCTTCATTCCTCTGCCTTTCTCAAGTCCCAGCTCTCCAGACTCCAGCGCTCGGGAGCAATGATGTCAGTGCTGTGGCAAATACAAGGAAGAACAGCAGCTTCCATCTCCAGATTACTTTACTGGCTCCCCATATGTTTGGCAAATTTAAAAATTGCTCTTGTTAAGATTAAGTTCCTCGGGGCAAAGACTTCTTTGTACCAAAATGATTTCTAACCTGCTCTGACTGTACAAGTCAGTCTGTCCATGGACCCGCTCCACGCCTCACGGCTGGTTCCTCTAACTCTGCTTGTTCAGTGTTGGGCCCCTCTCTGACCCTTTCCATACTATCGCTGCTGCCAGTCCAAGAACCTTCTCTGCAGTCTTTGCCATCTGAATGAGCCCTCTGCATCTCTTTCATAGGTCTTGTCTGCTCTTAAAACCTGTTGTTCCTTGTTCGGGCCTCTGAATTTTCCTCTCTCTCACTCCACATATAGCAGATGAATATCTTAGGGTACTGTTTGTATGCAGAATGCTCCACACAAACGTTACCTCGTGGCCCAGTGCTGCAGGCACTTTCCAGAGACAGTGGGTGCTGCAGAATGGCTTGCTGATCTTGAAGGCCCCTGACACATTACAGGCTTGTTTCGCAGGGTGGGTTTGGGAAAGTAGTGGTTGTATTTGGGGTGGCACTTGTGGTGTGATGCGCTTTTGTCATCTTATTTCTGTCAGGTATCACCCACGTGTTCTCTACATTGACATTGATATTCATCATGGAGATGGCGTTCAGGAGGCCTTTTACTTGACAGACCGTGTCATGACCGTATCTTTTCACAAATATGGGAACTACTTCTTCCCTGGCACAGGTACAGAACCTTGGCTGAAGATTTCACTCCCCACTCACTGGGGTTCTGGGGGCCCTGGTCTCAGAGGATGGGAGGAGCTCGTGGAGTGGCTATGTGAAGGAGATGGTCCGTGCTTGTTTGCAGAGTAGTGTTAAAATTCCCTATGTTGTGGCTGGGTCCCTTGGCAGAAGTCTTGGGTCGCTGTTGTCTGCATTGCCCTTGCCTATGAATTTCCAGAACTGATCCTTGTCCTGTGACTCTGCCTTCTTTCCTCTGCCAGGTGACATGTACGAGGTTGGGGCAGAGAGTGGTCGTTATTACTGCCTCAATGTGCCTCTGCGGGACGGCATCGATGACCAAAGTGAGTGGAGTGCTTTCCCTGTGCTCTGATGTCCTCCTCTGGCCTTTGAGCCATGCTGACAGTCTTTCTCTCTAAAGGTTATAAACACCTCTTCCAGCCAGTCATTAACCAGGTGGTGGATTACTACCAGCCCACGTGCATAGTGCTGCAGGTAAGAGACTGGGTCAGTGTGTGTATCTTGCATAGGGCATGGAGGCAAGCTATGTGCATCTGTGCCTCCCTGGGGACATGTGAAGGGGAAGGGGAGTGCTGGCTGGCTTGTTCGGCTGTGTACCTGGAGAGTAATGCTGCTCTCTCTTCCCTAGTGTGGTGCTGACTCTCTGGGTTGTGACCGTCTGGGTTGCTTTAACCTGAGTATAAGAGGACATGGGTAAGTTGATTGGGAGTGTGGATGGAACATTTTTTAAGGACCATCGCTTTGCTCTGTGAAAGAACGGGTCTTTCAGTGCACGACTGGAGCTCAGTGAGAGCAGTCTAGTTCCCTGTGGTGTAGGGGGCTGTCCTTGGGGGAGCAACTTAGGTACAAGATTCTGCAGAAGCAGGTTCCCCAGCCTAGGTGTGGGTTCTTCCAACACTACTTCTGGCCCAGTGCATGAATACAAATTTCTCTGAAGCCAAGAGGATGTCTCCTTCCAGTCTCCTTGACTGATGGGAGCCCTGAACGCTGTATGTCAGGTGGTTAGGTATGTTCTTAGATTGAACATGGTGCTGTGTTGGTGAGTTTAGATCAGCTGATGACAGTCACAGGTTCTTCTTCTGCTTTGTGGTTTTAGGGAGTGTGTGGAATACGTCAAGAGCTTCAACATCCCCCTGCTGGTGCTTGGAGGAGGTGGCTATACGGTTCGTAATGTGGCACGATGCTGGTGAGTCCTTCACATGCTTGCTGGAGAAAGTGTGAGAGTTGTCAGTGTTTGTGTTGCTTGGGACCTCTATGTAGGAGTAGCCAGCATTGAGTTTGACTGTCAGTGCTGTGTCCTGGGGGGCAGTTTGTCTTTTCTTGATTGAGTAGAATGTTCTCTGTTCTTCAGGACCTATGAAACATCGCTGCTTGTGGATGAAGCAATTAGTGAGGAACTGCCCTACAGTGGTGAGTCATGCCATTTTGTTGCAGATTAAATCCGGTGCCCATATTTAAAATGGGTAAGCAGGAAAACCAGGGTAAGCGTAGGCCATCAGTCTAACCCTCACCCTGTTAGACAGTCATATTAAACAGCATGATGGGAAACATTTTGGAGCAGCGTGTATAATTTCTCACACCAAAATGACTGACCAAGTATTTATTTTATCACTTAGAATTGATTAACGTAGTAAAAGCATCCTGATTGAGTAATACTTAAATTACATAGTGCTTTAATTATTGTGTGCCGCAAAAAACCACAGGAGACACATTGAATCTCAGAAACTGTAAGTGGCTCCTTAATGTGACTATAATTGCATTGGAAAGATATAAAATCAACCTAATATACATTAAATGAAATAAAAACCAGCTGGTAGATCTCAAAATATAATTATAAATGAAATGAATGCTTCCAGTGGGTCTCCCAGGAATCTGGTCTTCACCCTTTGGTATTTACCATATTTATCAATGGTTTGAGGGGGAAAAAACTATAAAATCATCAATTAAAAAGTTTGTAGGTGATGCCCATAAGTTGGGGGAGTGATACAGGATGAGGTCATTATTGCAGAGTGCTCTGAGTCATGTGGAAAGCTGGGTGCAAGAAGAACACGTCCACTTTAATATGACTAAATATAGCAACAAAGAATGTAGGTCACTTTTTCGGGCTGGGGTACTCTCTTTGGGGAAGCAGAAACTCTGGAAAAGATTTGAGGGTAGTGGTGGATTATCATCTCAACACAAGCTCCCAGTATGATGCTGTGGCCAAAGGATTAATGTGATTCTTGGATATCTAAACAGGCGAGTCTTGAGTAAATGTAAAGAGATTATTTTACCTCTGCAGTTGGCATTGATGTAATGGCTTCTGGAAAACTGCACCCCGTTCTGGTCTTCACAATTCAAGAAGGGAACTGATAATTTAGACTGCTGAGAGCAGAGCCACAAGAATGAGTAAATAACTAGAAAATCTGCCTTATAGTGATAGATTTAAAGAGTTTAATCTAGTTACCTCAACAAAAAAGAATATTAAAGAATGACCAATTTACAAATGCTTGCCTGGTGTATTCAGATATTTGATAATGGGGTCTTCATCTAGCAGTGAGAGAGATACCATGATCTCGGGGCGCAAAGTTGAAATGAGACATTCAGATTTGGAAATACATTCTCAATTTATATCAGTAGGGTTAATTGACTGTTAAAAGAACTCACTGGGGTTGTGGTTGATTCTTCATCACTGGAAATTTTTTTTATATCAAGATTGAATGGATTTCTAAAATCTGCTTTCGGAAGTAGTTCAGGAGAGTATCTGGCCTATGCTCAACAGCTGATCAGACTGGTTGATAAGACATTCCTTTTGGACTTACAATCAGTGAATCGGAGTTTTGTCGTCCTCCTCCATAAGTTTAGCTAATGTGCCACAATGTGCTAATGCTGCAGGGACTTTACGTGAATGAATGTTGGCCAGCGTGGGGCTGAAGCACTAGCATCTTTTGACTCTAGCCCACGTGGTCTAGATCTTGTCTGCTTCCTATTGTACACATCCCCCATTGATGGAAGGTCTCACTGGGAGACTTACCTGCATTAGAGTATTGTTCTAAATGCTTTCGTATGAACTGTTGCTTTCTTTTTTCTTTCTGGCATCATGTCCCTCATGATGATGGAGTTGGCTCTTGATGGTATAATGACAGCTAGTACGATGTAGGGTCAGCTGTTCCCATCTCTGCAGAATAGTGTTTCAGAAGAACTAGTCCCAAACTCCCCTCAACCCAGTTCTTCAACTCTTTCCTGGTTCCTTTGCAGAATACTTTGAGTACTTTGCTCCAGATTTCACTCTCCACCCAGATGTCAGTACAAGAATTGAGAACCAGAATTCCAGACAGGTGAGTGGCTCTGGCCTTGTTCTGGACGTGCTACACTGCAGTACCCAACATAGCTATGTGAGGTATCCTGAAAAAAAAAGTTCTGGGCTTGACGCTGGATCCTGTGAAACCAAGTGGAGTCTAGCCCAGCAGTTCATGCCAGGGAAAACTTGTCAGGGCAGGGCAAAAAGAGGCTTTCCTGCTTATCACAGTGCTGGACAACATTCTTCTTAGTAGGCTCACAGCATCTTTGAAGTGTAGGGAGCTTTCCAAGGAGTCTTCATATTTGTGAATCTGGAAGATCCTCTTACAGTTTCCTTTCCACTTCTGTAGGCCCTGCCCTGAGTCTTTGGCTTGGTCTGGACTAGCAACATATAACTGTATAATAATGTTGTTATAATGGAGTCCTGCTGACCTTACTCCAAGCGTAGACTAGCACTAACTGACAGGAGGAGACTCTCATTGACGTAGCTACTACCAAGTCTCAAGGAGGTGGACAATCTACAGCAGTGATTCTTGGCCTTCCCAGAGTACAGTATCGCTTTTTAGGGATTTACTGATTTGCCCTATGGACCCCAATTTTCACCTCACTTAACGACCTGCTTAATTCCATACACTGAATCAGATAAAAACACACAAGTGTCACAGCAGGCTGTTACTGACAGATTGTGGACTTTCTCATTTTTTCCCATATAATTTAAAAGTAAATCAGCTGGAATACGTAACATGCTCTGAGAAGCAAGTACAATATTTATAGAGCACTGTATGGACTTTGCTAGTGCGCTTCACCTAGTCTGTGGTAAAACTAGATAAATAACCATGAGTTGATGTACCTCTGGGTATTCCCAGGGGCACATGTGCCCATGGTTGAGAACCACTGGCCTATGGCAATGGGAGAAGCCCTCCTGCCTGCAAAGTAGCGTCTTTGCTAAAGTGCTTAGTTGCATAGCTGTAGCCTTTTAAGTGTAGACAAGCCCTCTATGCATGTGTTGACTTTAATGCTGTGTACAGTTCAAAGTCCGTTGTATTGATGACATTTGTGTGGCCATAGGACATATGTGATGCAGGCAGATGATAATGCCAGCAATTGTGGTACGGTCTCTAACTAAGCTGATCTGCTCCTTCTGTTCCTACCCAGTACTTGGATCAAATCAGACAGACAATATTTGAGAATCTGAAAATGCTGAACCATGCCCCCAGTGTCCAGATCCATGATGTTCCCTCTGACTTGCTCAGTTATGACCGTGCAGATGAGCCTGATCCAGAGGAGAGAGGCTCTGAGGAGAACTACAACAGGTACTGGGCCTCCTGTTCTGCTGAGCTGAGAGAGGGGCTTCTTTCTCCTGTTCACCCCTTCTTGGTGAGGGGAGATTTAAGTGGGGCCTGTCCACAACCCAGAGTAGCTATTGCATCTGATTCTTTAGTTGCTGTCCAGAGAAACTTTTCTGCTAGCACATGGTTACATGCTCAGAGGACATATCCCATGTCTTCCAGGCCAGGAGATGAGTCCCTCCCTCCCTCTTTCTACCAACGTATGTTATCCTTGCGTCTAGGCAAACTGCACTTCTGAAAATGCTGGCAAAGGCTACCTGTCCTCATGTACTTGTCTGTCTGTCTGTCTGTCTTTCAGGCCTGAGGCTTCTAATGAGTTCTATGACGGTGACCACGATAACGATAAGGAAAGTGATGTTGAGATCTGAAGGCTGAGCTGTGGGACTCTGAGCTGTGGGGAGGTCCCTGTTAAGACATTGACTGTGTGACACACACAAGCCAGTACAAAGTTTCTTCTTGCACCTCCCCTTCGTATCTCCGGCATGTGGCGGCAGCAGCGGTGCTGCTGGGGTGCCCTGGCTGCCTGTTGAGGCTGAGAGCAGCGAAAGCAGTTCCTGACCTTCTCCAATCCGTCGGGACTCAAGTTGTCGCTACTACAGCAAATGGAAATTCACATGATGCTTGGATCCACTCCATGGTCTCTGTGCTGCTGCCATACAACCAGTGCAGAGCCCAGTTTGCAGTGGCTTCACCAGTTCCACTCTGTACAGCTCAGACTCCAGAGCCAGGACGGGAGCCAGTGCTGCAGTACCTAAAATTTCTGGCCCCTTTCACCATCACCACTCAGTGTCATCCTCCCTCTGCTCAGGCAACAGGTCTGAAATCTTGTAGTGCGTTCTCTTCCCGCCAGCCTTCAAGCCATCCTAACGTCCTGTGTTTGGAGGAACCCAATAAGCAGCAAGGTCACTACTGAGGTTGAGATTTCAGCAGTCTTGGGCCCAGCCTGGTGGAGCAGGGAGGGGAGAATGTTCTCTTCCTTTGGAATAGTTCTGGTCTGTGTCTAACAAGAAGCACAGCTCTTTGCTGTATTCAGTTTTAGCCCATGGTCCCATCTAGAGGATGACGTTACTTTGGAACAAACTGTGCGGGGGGCTGTACCGTACTGCTGTGGTATATTCCCACTTCAATGGTAACCTCCAGGTATCCTCCCCTCTGCCCCTCGCATCCTCTTACACACTGAGATTTTGGCTGAATGTTGTACCTTCAGCCCTTTCTTCTCATTGACAACACAGAAGAAGCCACTCTGTCCTGTGGTGAGGGAAGTGGTCCCTGAAACTGAAAAGATGAGCCTCTCTACTTCTGCTGTAACAGGGACATCTTTCTTGCAGATACCCCCTCAATCCCAAATGCTCAGTTGGAGCCTGAGGGCCTCCTACTGTCTATTTGGAGACCTTTGTCTTGGCTGGGGAGATGGAATGGGCACCAGCCTCTTGCGCGCTCCACTTTTCTGTTTTGTTTTACTAATGTTTTTAAATAATAAACTAAGATGGTATTTTTCTTACATGATTTGTTTTGTCTGTTGAAAAGCTCTGACTGGTGCCTGAACATCAAGGCTGCTAGCTAATGCCCTCTGTGCAGATGAATGGGAGTGATGGACCTTTGCTCATGAGGGCATGTTTGAAGAAGGTGTTTACTGTTAATAGTAATTTCCAGCTGCATGCTTCCTTGAGTGTCTGCTGTTGTGATGGAGTGGGGGGAGTGCATGTGAGACTCAGTCTGGATGTGTGAGAGACAAGCAGAGCAGCTCCCAACGGCTAAGGATGACCGCTGGGGCTATAACCTAGGCTGGCAGGTAACACCTCAGCCCTGAACAAAGAGGAGGGAGGAGCCTAGCTGGTTTTGAATCGGGGGCAGCAGTTAGAGGCTGCGGGGAGAGGGAGCTGGAAGGCAGCCAGCCAAAAGCTACACCCCAGAGGGGTGCCCCTCGGGCTCCTCTCCCCAGGACGGGTTGGAATGGCTGTTTCTGACTGCTGTACTGATGCTTCTGTGAGAAACTGGGCATCTGTTGCCTAATAAACCTGTTGTACCTGCTGAGCGAGAGTGTCTTCTGTCAGCGGACGGGGTGCAGTGCATGGGGACCCCTGAACTCCATCACAGCTATGTTTCCCAATGCTGGGTCTCTGTCCTTCCTGACTGATATCCAAAGGGCCTGGGGCCCCTCCCAATGTGTTCTGAGTCATATGTTAGCTAAAATGTGCTACCAGCTTTTATTTACTAGATAAGCTCTCAGTAACCAGAGCCATTAGTAGTTTCTTCAGGTGTCTGAGGCACAGTCTCTGCTAACACAGCTTCCTGGATTATAATCCCCTTTCCACCCATTTCTGCTGCAGGTGAAGAATGTTGAGCAGCTCTCCTGGGGCAGCTAGCAACTTGAGCTGTTAGAGGAGTGAACACACTAAAAGTAATTAGTATTGTCAAAAGATGCAGAATAATGGGGAGGGATGTGAAAGTTGATACCACTGAGTCATGGCTGTTCACAGTGGGCATTAATACAAAATGTGTCAGGGATCAGCACACCCAGAGAAATCTCTGTAGTGCTGTGGTCTGAAATACAGGATGGGGCTAAGGTCTGGTGACAACTGAAAGTAAATGAAGGTTGATACATTTATTTTGGCAAATACTTTAGGACAAACAGTTTTGTTAAGCTATTGGTTTATGATGTATTTTGCTCTCTGCTCTATAGTGATGGATCAAATGCACTTGAATCGGTCTTACCTATCTTGGGGTTTTGTGCTACTGCCCTTCATGTGAGCTCCTTCCAGGTGGAACAAATGAATAGCAAAGTTCCTTGGAGAATTCTTGTCACCTCTGGCTCTTTTCCCTTTTTAATTACAGAAGATGGTGTTTAAGGTAAATGGGATAATTGTGAGGGGGTGGGGTGACATGACTGATGCAAATATGTTGATTATGGTGGAAAAACTCAGTTTATGCAGTGCTTCCTGTGAATGCAAGGTTGTAATCATCTCACCTCTTCTGTAACTTTGTTCCAGAACCATGTCCCTTTGACTAAAGGACTGCTTTGTCCCCAGGACTCTCACTTTATTCTGGGCTTTATCATCTGCATTGCCCCGGAGAAGCATGCTGTTCTGACGGTTTGTAGATTAAATTGTGGTCTCCAGCGTACCTTCAACCTGATCCATTATTGTTTTGAGAATTAGGTCCAGAGCCTTAAGCTGGCATTGGAAGTGGGTTGGGAGACAGTGTGGGCAGGTGGCGGGGGGACTGGAGCATGGCTCTGGTGTGTTCATAGAAGCCTGAACCAAGGAGAAGGCAGATAACCACGTTCTATAACAGAGTCTCTGCTTGGTTTTTAAATTCAACTTCAGATGCAGTGAATTACTAATCTGGTGCAGAAGGGACAAATGCAGAGATCATTGTGGCTAGGTCCTCACTCGGAAGGAGTGAGGTTTCCTAGCAAGCTGGAGGTGAAAGGGGGCGGGGAGAGTATTTTTAGTCACTGAAAATGCAGAGCTGAGTCAAACAGAACCTGTGGCAACTACCTACTGTGTTGAATGGGGAGCCAGTGTGCCTTGGCAGAGGAGACCCTGTCAACCTAGTTCTTCCAAATGGTTTTTTTCCCTTTTCAACCAGCATTGCTTTGGTCTTGTCAGGGTTGAGTTTGAGCCAATGGTCCTTCGTGCAGGAGCCAATGCCTTTCAGGAATTCCAAGAGCTCAGCAGTGCTGGTGGTTGCAGTAGTGAAGGAGAGGTTGCAGTATTGTTGGAATTTCCTGCGCCAGTGGAGTCTCAGTACAGGATTTCTGTAGATCTTGGAACTAGGGAGAGGTACTGATCCCTGTAGACATTTCAAGTTCAGCACAATAAACATGTCTGTAGAAACATTGTTATTACTTCACCAGTGTTCAGTATATATAAGCGTGCTGTCTTAAGCTCCGGTCAGCGGAAACAGACTGCACACACTGAGCATTTGGCCTCCTTTTGCAAGGGGCTCCTGGTTTTGATGAGCATATCCTGTGAGGTTGTCTTGGATAACATCTCTGGCAAAGAAGCAGTAGGTAGTTCAGGCATGTTTGCTGAATGTATTTCCTGCTGCTGTTTGAACATTTTATTTTCAGTTCAGCAGTGAAATATCATAGGAAGGGTTTAAGTGAGCTTGGTGTTGTGAATCATTTTTTAAAAATTGCACATGATGCATAAAATGTGAGTCAATGTAAACAAGAAGGAAGGCTTCCTTAAACATATGGAATTCTCAGAATGTACTGCATCTGCCGATCTACCCAGGCTTTAGGACTCCCCTGTCCTGTGCAATGCACCAGGGAAGCCAAGATGGTGCTGAGACAGGAGTGGGATGGCTCAGTGGTTTGGGCATTGGCCTCCTAAACTCAGGGTTGTGAGCTCTATCCTTAAGGAGGTCATTTTAGGGATTGAGGCAAATAGCTGTCGGGGATGGTGCTTGGTCCTGCCAAGAGGGCAGGGGACTGGACTAGATGAAGTCCCAAGGTACCTTCCAGTTCTAGGAGATGTGTATGTCTAAATCATTCTGGAGCTAAGGGAGTATATGAGAAACCACACCCTTTAATTGTTTCTCAGTTCCTCTTCGGATCTGCTTCTGAAAAGGGAAGGATAGCAGGAATTAGTTTAGAACTAAGGAGGCAATATATTCAGTGAAATACCTCTCACCACCTCTTTTCTCTTACACTTGCCTCTGCAGAGCCCACTATTTGGAAACCAGTGAGCAGTTGCTTCAGGAGGAGGCCTGAGCAGTGCTAATTGGAGATGAAAGCACGGCCCTGCAGCAGAGAGCATTGGATACAGCTTCTAAACTGAGAGAATATTTGTGAAAAGGCTAAGTCAAGCTTTGGGTAACAGATGAATAGAGTTTAGGAACTGATAGTACTTAAGCAATAGTGGCTGCTGTTCCTCTGACAGAATAAGCTCTGAGTCTTCCTGGCACTGATATGCCAGTTGCATCATATAAGCTAAATATACAACTTGATCACAGGCAGAAATCACCTGATCTTTATGCTCCCTCTCCTGTGAGAAGTAGAGTGATTTGCAAATGTTGTGGCTTCTCTGCAACTGCTGCTAGGCTTTTTAAAGCCAAGTGGTTTAGATCACCCAATTTCAGATAGTTGTACAATCCTACCTATCCAATTCGGCATCTTTGGGAAGATCAAGTATCCTGCCTAGTTAGAAGAAAGGGTTGGGACTGTGTAGACTTCAGAGAGCGAGAGAGAGAGAATTCTTTGCCACTCTTGGGTGCAGAAAGTGGGGCAAATCCTGCAAAACCACCACCTCTCATTTGAAAAAAAGATCCAAGGAGACGCTAGAAGGACTTCAGGTACCCTAGAATTAACAGCCACTAGAAATGCTGCCTCCAGGGAAAGAGAGGGGGAGACAGCATTAGCATAAAGTTAAAAGGGGCTTCTAAAAGTTTGGTCAGAATTAAATTAATATCTTACAACATTCTTGAATGCACTAGCCCTTTACAGAATCAGTTTATCAAGTGATGAGAGAGCCAGGTAGACTCTGAGATGAACTTCAGCAAAGTTTTGTGGCGAAAATCTGGCTAATTTTGACAAATATATATAACTTAGATGCTTATTAGTTAGTTTGCTACCTTTCTGCTTATTAGGTAGCTCGGCTACCTCTCTGATACCTCAGTACAACAGAGGCACCATAATCATCATCAGAACTGTGTGTGGTGAGAGATGCCAGCTGCAGCAGTGTGTAATGAAGGGTACAGAAAATCATGAAATTCCATATTGAAGATCATCTGTAAAACACCAGTGCGCAAACAGAATTGAATGCAATGTTTCTAAATCTTCAATGATTCTCAGCCTAATTCACCAGAAGACCTTTCATCTATAGATAACTGGATCAGACACTCGGAGTAGATGCTGAAATTACAGCACAGTAATCTCTGGCTCCCTTATAAAGGGGGAGCTGTTTAAAAATTGGAAACTCCTGGGAAGATGAACTCTTCAAAATTAAGTTGTTAAGGAATTTATTTTTGTTCCATCCAGGCTTGTTTATAAGAGGGCCCTCCAAGCCAAAGTGGGCATCTGTTAATTCATAAGGAAATTGCTTCGCTAGAATCCCATTAAAAGCAAAAGGCCTGGTACTACAACACTGAAAATGCCTCACAATTTGCAAGGTAGGTTTTTTAAAAAAAAAAAAAAAATCCACGTGGACTCAATTACGTAGCAGGCCCAAAGAAGGGAAAAGTTCCACAAATGTGATGGCCTCTGGTCTTTAGAGTTGTCTGACAAGTTTTTCCAGGAAAGTGATGTGTACAAGCAGGTCTCTGGATGGGTCTGATGAAATGGGTATAGAGCGAGGATAGTGTTTTACAACAATTTCCCGGCTCTGAATGTCATTCCTTCTCAGGGCTATGCTGTATTCTGAGTGCCATCTTTCCCTCACTTCCTATGGCTCATTTCTATTGGCTTTGGTGCTTTTTAGTCAAGATTTCTTACTACATAAAGCAAGTGCATGAGATTATAAATGGTACTTATTGTGCTTACACTTCACATTCTTGAACAACAACAACAAGTCCTGTGGCACCTTAAAGACTAACATCTTGCATGTGCCAGCTGATGAAGCGGGTCTTTGCCCATGAAAGCTTATGCTCCAAAATATCTTGCATGTTGATTGGTAACAGAGAGCCATTCTCTATGCCGTAAATATGGAGTCTGTTCCCGTATGGCTATGGTCTGAAGAAGTGGGTCTGTCTCACAAAAGCTCACCTAATAAACGATTTTGTTAGTCTTTAAAGTGTTACTTTACTGCTTTTCTTGTTCCAAAAAATCTTAGCCTCTACAGTGCCCCAGCACTACTTCTTGGTCTCAAAGATACAGACTAACAGAGCTACCTCTAATACTTTGTATTCTTGTTTCCCTGGAATTTATAGTCCTCGTGTTCCTTTGAACAATAATTAATCAGACAGGTTAAATAACAAGAGTGACATTGTAAAGGAGTGAACAAATTCCAGGAATGTTTTCACTTCAGAGCACAAGACTAGAGGGTGGAAGGCTGCCTGGATTGCAGCAGAACTTGTTCTGTCTCTCTAGAACAGTCTCAGCAGCTCCCAGCCCCCTTAAGATACTATCCCCCCCATCATTCTGAGTGGAAGAGGACAGCACTAGGTCACTCATGGTAGCAGGGAGGAAGTATATGGTCACCTCCGCCTCCATCACAATTTGAGGTGATGGGGGAGGTGACCCTCCCTGCACTTTGTCCCCTGCCAGGCACTGTTTACCCCTAAGGACAAACATGCACACAGGCTAAGGTCCACTTTTTGGACTGTGGCTGCAGGCCCCACACCTCGATTTCAGTTCCTTGAGCGGTGTTCGCTGGCAAATACCGGGTTTGTACTAGAGTGTAAGGCAGTGACGGTGAGAGGCGCAGCCACCACTGGCCGCTGCCCTGAAAAGGAGGGTGCTGCGTACTGCGGCACGTCAGTAACCCCTTCCCAGGCTACGTGGCAGGACAGCTGCCGCCCCCATGGCTGCCCTCAGCCCGTGGGCCCCAGGGCGCTGCTGGGCCCCGCAGGGTCGGGGGGTGCGAGCAGCCGGCTGGCCGCGCCCACGCTGCAGGGCCAGGCTGCGCAGGGAGGCCAATGCCGTGAGCAGCCGGTCCCGGGGCCGGAGAGAGCGGAGCCTGGTGCGGGCGGCCGTGGAGAAGGGCCCCCGCCCGCTCACGTGCGCTGGGGCCTGCAGCGGAGCACGAGCCCGGCGCGCTTCCGGGACGCAGCCGCCAGCCGGGCCCGCCCTGGGGCGCGGGGACCGCAGGGCACGGAGTGCGCTTGCGCAGCTGCGCGGCGGGGTGCGGCACGCCCCGCCCCCTCCCCCGCTGCACGGCATCCGCCGGCCGCCCTGGCCCTGGCCCTGAGCGCCGAGGCACGAGCGCAGCCCGGCAGTCAGCCGCCAGGGGGCGCTCTGCCCGGCGGGCGGGGGGGCGCCCCCCGCAGGCCGGAAGCGGAAGTTCCCGCTCATGAATATTCCGCAGCTCATTGTGTAGGCTAATGAGCTGCATACGGAATGAGGCGGGCGCGGCGGCTGCGGCGCGGGGCGGTTGGGCAGCGCGGGCTGCGGGCCTGAGGAGGCGGCGGCGGCGCCATGGAGGGCGGCGGGGGCTCGGGGCGCAGCGGCCGCGACAAGAAGAAGGGGAGGGGCCCGGAGGAGGCGGCGGCGCCCCCGGACCTCGGCAAGTCCAAGAAATTCGTGAGTACCGGGGCGCCGCCCCTCCCCCCGCCGCACCTGGCGCCACCTGCCCGGCGGGGCCCGGCTGGCTCGGGCCGGGGCGGGGGGGTCTGGCTGCCCGGCTGGCTCGGGCGGGCTGTGCCCGCGCGCTGCGGGGGTGTCCCCGGCCCGGCGAGGGGCGGCTCGGCCCGCCGGCGCCTCCTGCGGACCCGGCGCCGCCTGAGCGGAAGCCCGTCGGGCTCTCGGGTGCGCGAGCGGCTCCGGTCCGCGGGGGGCCCCGGGCGCTGCCGAGCTCCGCAGACAGGCACCGCGAGGAGCGCCTCGGCAGCGGCAGCGGGAGCGGCCGCGGCCGCGTCCCCGTCCCCGTGCCGGGCCCCGCTCCGGCTTTGCGCCGGTTCCCCCCAGGCCCCGTGTGCGGCGGGGCGAGGCGGGGTCTCCGCCTGGCGATCGCTCTCGCCCGGTAGCGCCGACCTTTGTCCGCTCCGGGCGGGGGCCGAGGGCAAGTCCCCCGGGATGGGGGTTAGCAGGAGGGGCTCCTGGGTAAGGGGATCTGCGGGGCTGCTGCGAGCTCCGAGGCTGCTGAAGCCCTGTGCGCTGGCGGTGAGCGGAGCGCCGCCGCCCGGGGGGGGAGGCGGAGCGGGGAGCGCAGGCTGAGCCGGGACGGGCAGTACCTGTAGGTTCCGTACTGTGCTCCAAGCGTGGCGCGCACTGGAGCCTGTGCCGAGGGGCTGGTCGCTAACGCTTGGGGGGGCTGGAAACGGTACCGCTTGGGGGGGTTTCAGCCTTCGCACCAGGCTGCGTTTCTTACACTATGAAAGAAGCTGCCTTCCATTTAAGGCACCACAATGGCAGAGTCTAGTAAGAACCCTGGAGCAGTTGGCATTGTTGCCGAAACATTCTGTACTATCATCTCCAGGTAAATTTAGGTATGAGTAGGGCTGCTTGATTCACCTGTTAAAATAGTAGACTAAACTGGTGCTGAATTCACTCGTAACAGTCCACGTTTTGCTCTTTAATCACATAAATGAAATGAGAAGGAGACATGGATCGGAGAATTGTTCTTTGCTATGTCACACACATGTAAAGGGGGGAAGCAAAGTGCCAATCTGTCTTCTGGATGACTCTGGAAAGCGATATAAGACAGCACCTTCAGTTTGCCTCTGGAGTATTTTTGGGTCTTTTTGCTTGGTGGCAAGCAGACACTAGTACCTGTTGATTGTCCCTGAATTTTGTCAACGTGCTTAAGTCTTTAAGTGGTTGGGCTCAAGTGAGTTTTGTGTGGGTATGAACTAGGATGGTGATAGAAGTGAAAATGGCATCAGTGTAGCATTCTTAAGCTTCACTTTTTAAAGCTTGTTGCCAGGAGCTGTATTAGTTTAATCTCTCATTAAAGCTGAGACAGAGAATTTTGCCATTAGCTGGAGATATCTTGATAAGTACCTCAATGTTTGCTCTGGAATTAAAGCACTAACAGCATATTTGAAAGTATGGAGTCACTCCATTAAATCAGTGTCCGGAAAATTCACAAGTATCAGAGAGGTAGCTGTGTTACTCTGTATCTTCAAGAACAACAAGAATTCCTGTGGCGTCTTACAGACTAACATATTTTGGAGCATAAGCTTTTGGGGGCAAAGACCCACTTCATCAGATGAAGTGGGCCTTTGCCCCTGAAAGCTTATGCTCCAAAATTTATGTTAGTCTGTAAGATGCCACAGGACTTCTTGTTCTGGTAAATTCAGTCAGTAAAAGAAAACGCAGTTTCTTGCGGGAGGTAGTCTGTCTCTGGAGCTCAGAGGTAGGAGGTTAGCAAATTAAATATCATGGTGGGGTTTTAAAATGTGCTGGGTAAATTTGTCAAGTAAGATTTGTAACTGTGGAGCTATTGGAATCGGTGCTTTACATTGCCTGGATCCTCTCCCCTGCGGCAGCGTGAGCCTGTGCTGGAACTCCAAGCATGCAGGGGAAGCTGTGGCTGGAGTGCGAATGCTGACTCCCCACTGAGCATCAGGGGCCTGATCAGTGCAAGCAGTAGAATTGATCTGACCCCTGGCAATGCCTGGCAGGGGGAAGAAGTGGCTGCATGCTGCAGGTAAATACTCTGTGGAGGAATTGCATCTCCTGCTGCTCCCATTGGCTGGAAGTAGGTCAACTGAGCTGTACAGAGCCATGTGTGACCGCTTCTGCCTGGACCCTGCACCCACTCCCTGTTTCTGTAACCTCCCTCCCAAACCTTGCACCCCATTCGTGCACTCTCCCTCCCGCTCAGACCTGCACCTCCCAGTCTTCTCCTGCCCCACCCCCCCAGGCACTTCTGCACCATACCACCTGCCCAGACTTGGTACTCCAACCGCAGGACACTCCCTGGCATCCCCTTCAGATGTACTGAACCCTCATTTTTGGCCCTGCTCTACAGAAGAGTTAATCTGGCCCTGGGGATAAGATGTGAACCTCAGCACATCTTTCCCCCCACATTTGGGGCTGGAGCTTGAGAAGAGTAAGGTGTGTGTTTTATCCTGCTTCTCAGTTTGGAGCCACATGTGTGAGGAATTTCCCCCCCCCCGCCACTACTTCTTACTTGGCGACCTGGTCAGAGAGGGTGTTTTTTTGGTTTTTGGTTTTGTTTTTTTTTTTTAATTCTCACCTGTTCAGCCATTGACCCAAAAAAGATTCCCCACACCTGGATGGGAGGCTTGTTCTGGCATAGAATATGTGAGGTCACAGAGTACATGACCCTGCTCTTATACAACTGACCGCCCCCCCTAATTCCTCCAGTAAACCCTGGAAATGCGTGATTTCCAGTTGTGCTTAACTTGCTCCCCCTGGTTCACCCCCTCCCCTCAGCTCCTGCTCACCCCCCACCTCTGTCTCTAGCTCACCGCCCCTCAGGCATGACTCCAGCTTAATCTCCCTGGCCCCAGTTCAACTCCCCTGCCGGCTCACACCCACCCACCCACCCACCCACCCCCTCACTTGTGGCTCTGGTTTAAACCCTCTGTGGCCTGGCTCACCACCTCCACACGCAGCTCTGGCTCAACTCCACCCCTCGCCCCCCTGCAGCCCTAACCCACCACAGGCTTAGCCCCTCCACCTGCCTCCCATGGCCACAACCCCCTGCCAGGCTTAATCCTCCCCAACTGCCCCCCACATCCCAGGACTTACCTTTCTGCTGCTGCTCCCCCAGCTGCAGAACGTGAGTTCCGCCAGGAAAAAAACAGACCCCACCACTTCCGTGAAATCTGGGTTATGCAAGGGTGTGTGGAAAGGAACCCCCACATACTGTGAGACCTTACTGTATCTGCAGAAAGAAAGAGAGCCAAATTGGAGGTCATTTAGAGAGAAGCAATCAGAATGATTAAGGCACTGGAGGGATTAATTTGAGGGAAAAATTAAGATTCTATAGTTGTTTGGCTAATTGACAACAAGGAGGGGGACTGATCCATAAGATTATGAAGGGTGTATGCAAGAAATATGAACTGTGATCTGTTATGGAGACAATACAAGCAACACAGCTTAAAAATGCATACAAAACCAAACTCCATCCCCTTGGCAACACAATATGAGAATATTTAAGATGGAGAAGCTTTTAAAAATCTACTTACTTTTCATGTATGCATGCTGAATTATGTAAATTTTCTTTTTTGGGAGTTAAAACAAAAACCTAGTCCTCTCTTTTTTTAAACAGGGGAGGCAAAAGAAGAGCAAATACCAGGAAACATTTGTTAGTGCTAAGATCTTGTAGTCTATGAAATAGTCTTCTAGAAAGCATCCCCTCTAATTATTTATGTGCATGAGCGGAATGAAATTTTGTTATGAGAACCAATATGGAAATGATATTCAACACCACGTAACATCCATATTGGTGAATTTTGTTATGTGCATTCTGCACATGGACAGTCTGTGACTGGGGTGAGGCTGAGGGGTTTGACATGTGGGATGTAGGCTTAGGATTGCTCTGTTTGGCGGTGCAGACTCTGGGGTGTAGCTAAAGATGGTGTTTGGAATGCATAAGAGGGCTCCAGGCTGAAGCCAAGGGGTTTGCAGCACAGGAGCAGGTTCAAGGCATGAGGTTGGGAGAGCACTCAGGGTTGAGGTGTGGGGTCTAGGAGGGAGCTAGGGTGGTAGAGCAGGCTCAGGCCCTGGGTTTGGGTGCAGTGTCTGGCAGGGAGTTAAGGTATTGGAAGGGAACCCAGGGCTGGGGCCAGGGCACGATGTATGGGGCCTGAGAGGGAGTTAGGGTGCAGGAGAGGTCTCAGGGTTGGGGGGCAGGACACTTACCTGAGGCAGCTCCTGTTGCGAAGGCATAGGGGAACAGGTGGCTCTGTGTGGCCTTTGCTGCCCTGTGCTCATCTACAGGCACCATCCCCCACAGCTTCAATTGGCTGCAATTCTTGGCCAATGGGAGCTGCAGAGGCTGAGCATCCAGGCCAGAGCAGTGTGACAACATTGCTTTCTGGTGCCCATGGCAGACTGGTTCCAGTTGGTGGTAGGGGAAGTAAGAGCATGGAACTACCCCGGGCCCCTTCCAGAAGGGGATGGCCACACAGGGATTTCATGGGCTGTTGCCAAGTGCCTCGGACTAAGGGGGTCCCTGTGGCCCAGTCTGCAGCTGCCAAAGCTCTTTTTGTAATCTGGCCCTAGCAGGGAGCTGCCCCAGCTGCAGGAGAGCCAGCCTTGAGTCCCAGTGTGGGACTCATTAGGCAAGTGTGTGATTGTGCATCTTACAGGGAACTGTGAAACCCCCATTGGTGGGGAGCACGTGAATTGTGCCTGATTCTGAGGAAAAATAGAGTAGGAAACAGTTCTGAACTGGCCTCTGAAGGAGGATGGGCGTGAGTCGAAAGCACCAGTGGGAATAGCTGCTCAGTAGTTAGCCTCTGTCCAGTTCTCTCTCTTTGTGATTGGGTGGTCTCCCTCACCCTGCCTTAAGATGTAGGGTAGCTGAGTGCCAGGAGAGCTGGGTCACTCCTTTAAGGCTGTCTTTCCACTTGCGTTTGCTCCACAAAACTCTTGTCATTTACGTGTGCTTAGCCCTCCCTTCCTGTGAATGACAGCGTTTTGTCTTGGCGCATGCACGTGACTGCTGTTTTGTAAGCAGGAGTGCTCTCCTGCGGGCAAAGTCACACTCGCCCTTTGGGGGTAGTAGCATTGTTCTGCAAAAGTGCTGTCTGGAAGAGGATTCGGCTCGTTTCTCTATGTCCTCTTGGCAGTGGTAGTTGTAGCTGAAAGTTTTTGTACAGGGCTTGAACTCCTACTTTCACGCTCTGTCAGTTCTAGTCAGCAGCTAGCTTCCCCTCAACTTGCTGTCCCTTCTGAATGTAACAGTGAACCCGCAAGTTATCTGGCTCCTTCAGCTATTATGCTGAGCAGTTAACATAGTTAAATTATCTACTTAAGATATCTTTACTTTTGAGTTGCAACCCCACTGACTTGCTTTCTGACTGCTGTTTTGGCATCTGCTGAATGAACTACTTACTGTTCTGCAGTAGTTCCTCTGCCTCCCTTCTTCTCACCTGATGCTTAGTAGAAATCTGTAGTTGGCCCCTTCCAGGTCTCTTTCCACAACTTGACATGGGCTAACCTAACCTCATCTCCGTGGAAGTATCTTTGTGTCTGACGACTCACAAATTTGTCTCTTACCTGTCTCCCACTGCTCAGTTTGCATGGCTGTCTGATAGTATTGCAGAGAGGCAATTGTGGTGGGCGGGATGCCAACTCTGCATGGATATGGCCCAAACTGACTGCCCCTATTTTTCTTTGGAAATCTCTGCTTTTGTGTGTTTTATATCACTGCAAGTGCCAACATCGTACTTCCTGCTCTGTGGCCCACCCCGACTACTCCCTCTGCTGTTTCCCACCCATCGAGACTGTTAGCATATCCTCCTCCACCACATCCAAAATCTGACCTTTCCTCCCTGTCTCAGTCCATTCCTTGGCCATCTCCAAACTGCTTTACTGCAGCCTTCTCCTTCTTTGCCTCACGTGTTCCCTGTTGCCTTTCTATTCAAAATTCAGCTGTTGTAATTATCTTCTTTGTCCTCTGGACGAAGGAAATGTAGAGGGTAAGGCATGAGAGGTTCAGTTTCTATTAAGAAACTGAACCATATTTGAAAAGGCGTAACTGCTAGTGTAGAGCAGATAAGTTCTCCTCATGAAGTCCCTTTACTGGTTTCCCCTGCCCTTACCCATCCAAAGTTAACCACTTCTGCTCTGTCCCCTCCAATCTGTACCTGTCCTAGTCCTGGTTTACCCTTACCCGTGGGTCCTTCTGAGTTCCATTTTACTTCCCTATGCTGTCAGTTCTACTGTCAGCTTCTCTGGTTTTTTCATGCCAGTCCCTTTACCTGGGCAGTCCTAGTTCCCCCACTTCTGGCTCCTTGTGTAATTGCTCTCTCGCTACTTTCCTAGCTTCCAGACATTCTCTGTTTTCCCCCCCAGCTTCCGTTCCTAGTCTCCTGGCCCAGCTAATCCCAGCCTCCCCTCCTCAGAGTTCAAAGACTCACATACAGCCCTGTTGGAACTTCTCAACGAAGAGGTCACAAGATTTTTTTTTTTCCAACAGTGTGAAGCAATGTATTTTCCCCTAGTTTTGTTTTCAGAAACATCTGAATCATTTGGCTGAAGCTTTCAAAAAAAAAATAGCCTGAGGTCGATACTTGACATATTCAGACCACACTGTTAAAGTTTGGCAAATTTATGACCAGTTCAAAACAGGATCTTATACTGGAGATGCACAATCTTAAAAACAGGCAATACTGCCAGCTCTGCATATCAAAATATTTGTTTTAAATCTGCTACAGCACCTTTCCACCTCTGGACTGCAACTCCCAGAAATCTCTGCTTCAGGCATCTGTGGTGAGAACAGTGGGGTGTGTACCTTAGCTGAACCCACAGAGTGCAATGGCATTTTAATAAGTGAAGAAAGGGTGTGGCCCAGTAAAATAATTTACGTGGCAAAGGACGGCTAGCAAGTGTGGTGTTCTGAAACCCAAATGGTTCAGTTATAGATCTACTTCAGCTTGAGACAGGCCAGTAGAGTACAAAATATAGACCAAACAAACCTGTCTATATGGTGGAGGTTTTGTGAGATAGTCATGGGAGAATTATTTACACACACAAATAATGCCCGTGCTAGCCATCTAGTATGATGTTATGCTGAGGGAGAATGGTGTTGCCAGCCATGCTTGGAGTAGGTCTACTTCAAATGGTGTAACAGTGTGATTATCTGCTTTGTGCTATGGGGAAGATCTTGTAGTATTGCTTGGTATGTTGACACACACAACAGAAGTTGCAAATGGTAGCACACCAGAATACACTAGCGGAGAGGCAACCTATAGATTCTTGCTCTGTGGACAGTGCTGATTACCTTCTATATACTCAGGCAGGGCCTTCAGCTTTTTTATTTGTCATTTGTCTTTGGTTTTTGTTTTAGCATCTGGTCCTCACTACTGGCTATCATAGCAGCAACAAGTAGCTAATGTGTCTATTCCACATTCCCATCCTGCCTCCCAAAACCACATTGAACCAGTGCAAAAATTAGACAGTTTATACTGCTGTAAAATCTGTTGCCTGTTGAAAAGAGTGAAGATGGGATAGCATATAAGAAGGATAACTAATTGCCTATCCAAAAAAGAAGTGGACTCTGTTGATCTGTGTATTATTCATTTTCTTACTTAGTATAGCTCCAACCTCAATCCTTCAATGAAGTTGTTTTGGAATTTTCACTCTGTTGCACCACAGTGCATGGCTCAGGGAGCTTGCTGTAGCGTTTGTCTAGTTCATCGTGGAGCAGGGCCGGCGCATATGGGTGAACTACACGGTCACATAGGGTGCCATGCTTTGAGGGGTGCCAAACTAGACAGAAACAAACTTTAAAAATTCATATTTCATCGCTTAAACAAAAGTTGCAAATATTGCACTTATAAAAGTCAGAAGTTGTATATTTCACATTGTGGCACATGCCTGTGTGTATATGAATACAGTGAGAGTGTCATGGCATAGCTTCAAAAGAACGACACCTGCGTTTGCTGCCTGAGGGTGGTGAGGTCTGGCAGTTCAGTCATTCTCAGTAGCCCAGTGTTAACCAGTCAGACAGTTGAGTAAGTGTTGCACGTGCCAAAGGTGTAACCATGTTAGTCTATATCCGCAAAAACGAGAAGTCCTGTGGCTCCTTATAGACGAACAGATTTTTTGGAACATAAGCTTTTGTCATCAAAGACCCACTTCATCAGATGTATCTGACAAAGTGGGTCTTTGCCCACAAAAGCTTATGCTACAAAAAAATCTGTTATAAGGTGCCACAGGACTACTTGTTGGTTTTTAAATGTTTCATGGCACTTAGTAAA
This sequence comes from Carettochelys insculpta, assembly GCF_033958435.1. Taxonomy (NCBI): domain Eukaryota; kingdom Metazoa; phylum Chordata; order Testudines; family Carettochelyidae; genus Carettochelys; species Carettochelys insculpta. The sequence goes on from NC_134151.1 coordinate 1,300,905, forward strand.
GGCCGATCAGTGACCCACAACAGCTGTTCTGCTGTGTTACAAGTTGTGATCCCAAAGATGCTGTGCCCATGAAGAGTTTGTAATGTTTTGGACTTGGAAAGTTTGGTGAGACACTTTAACAAGATTGTAAAAGGAGGATCGCCAGTACTTGTAAGATTTATTGCATATTTATTGTAGACTATTACTGTAAAAATAGTAGTAAAGCCCTGATTTTTCAAACAGCTGATTGATAGTGCTAACAAATACCACTTAAAATACACGTTCCTTCCCATTCTAACTGCAGTTAATTGTTTGATAACAGAAATATTATTGTTTGATACAAGAAAGTTGTAGATGTTTGCCCTATATAGTAAATAATTGTGTTAGGATTAATGAAAAGTAAAAAGATTCAATAAAATATTTTTTATTTTTACATTGTTTATTTTGAATGCCAAATAAATAAAGGTAAAATTTGATTCTCGACTTCTCATTTTTATGTATATTGAATGTCCAGGGAGAGGTGCTAAAGTCATACTTCGCCTAGGGCACCAGTTTTCAAACTTCAGTGGTCATTGCCACCCCCACATAGCCAGTCCCTGCATTTCCCCTCCCCAGCACACTCAGTCCCAGGTGGCTCCTGCACCCTCCCGCCAGTCCTCTGCTGTGCCTTCCAGACCTCCCTCAATCCTCTCCTGTACCCTACCTCCTGGCCAAATGCCCCACTCCCAGTTCGCTCCTGCATCCTCCCACTCTTTCAGAATGTCCACCCTTAGCCTGCTCCTGCACCCTCCCTCCTGGCAAGACCTCCACAGCACCCTATCTCCCACTCAGACCTGCACCCTGACTCCCATCTGTGGCACGCTGAGCCCCTGGTTTTTGCCTCACTCTGGCCTGAGGGAGGCCCACAATTTATACTAACCCTGAGTTAAGCATTAATCTGGCCTTTGCATAGGCCTGAAACTTGGTCTTCCTTGCCTCCTCTCTTACCCACTTCCACAGTGGGCCTGGAGTGCCAGGAGACCGAGGTATCTCTGGTGGAGCTACGTCGGGGGTTGGGGGGTATTCGTGGGTTTTTTTAATTTAATTTATTTTAATTTTTTTTGGTCCCTGGCTGATTTTTCTGTAGATCAGTGGCCCCGACCCAAAAGAGGTTCTCTACCCCTGCCATCAATAGACAACATTGGAACCTTGTGAATATAAATTAATATTTTATTGTCTCTTAAATGAAGTTTGGTAAACTACCATGATAACATTGTGCTTAATCTGTTTAATGAGTTTGATTATTATTAATTTCCTTATTTGTTATACCCCTGTCCTTGTGGTATAGCTTCAGTAGCCTAGCATGAATAATTTGGTTTTTAAGGTATTTAGAGATGAGCAAAGGCATTTTGTAGTCATGTGGCTGGCTGGTGGGCCATGGAAAAGTTTGCATTGAGTGGGGTGGGCCGTGGCCAAAAAGTTTGAGAACCGCTGACCTAGAGCAGGGGCAAGCAAACTTTGTCAGGCCCCACTTTTTATCCCTGCAATTAGCAGAGCCCCCCAACCCATTTAATGTCATCTAAACTGATGGACATTCTGGTTATGTTCCTATAGAAAAAACCCTTTTGGTCTGTAGAATGTAAAAATTGTATTAATCAGTATATTAATGTGACTGTATCTACCTAAAAACAGTAACATATTTCAACATGTTTAATGAGATGGATGAGCTTCAGACCCAGCAGTTGATTGTGCTGTGCCCTCCTTATGAAATATCATGCCCCCTGGGGGGCCCTACCCCTCACTTTGCTTACTCCTGGCCTAGGGCACCAAAAACCCTTGGCCAGGCCCTGGGCAGAGCAAACAATGTTTTGATGATAGGGCTGTGGTTTCCTTACACCTGGCTAATCACTTTCATCACAAGGTGTCTGATGTCTAGGAAGTGATAGAGGAGAGAGTCTGGTTTGCAAGAGGTGATCTTTTAAGCAGGGCTGAAGTCTTAGATCTTATCTGCACTAGTGGGAGCAGAGGAAGTGTCAGTTAGCGGGTAAGGTTAAGGGATAGGCTTTTCTACTGTCTTTAACTTGATGTGCTAATTTAGGTGAAAAATACAAATTTTGTCTTCATTAGGTTTTAGCTAACAAGTTAAAAACAGTTCTGTCCTAGCTAAGACACAGCCATAAGGCATTGGGGCAGATGGATTCTCAGGGAGAAGAGTTGAATGGTGTACTGTTTAGCTTAGTATGAAAGGTCACCTTGGCCTTGTTTATGGACCAAGACACAGGTGTAGCCTTCCTGGCTTGCAGGCTGAGCATTCAATAGAAAAGTGAGATCATGTGGCAGGAATTTCACCTGTTCTGACTTCAGGGAGTGGCACAACACTGATGACGGAGGGGAGGCTGCTGCTGCTTCTGTCACTTGTATCAGAGAGGGTAGCTGAGTTGTATCTTCAAAAACAACAAGAAGTCCTGTGGCACCTTATAGACTAACATATTTTGGAGCATAAGCTTTTGTGCATCTGATCGTCGGGTCTTTGCCCACGAAAGCTTATACTCCAAAATATCTGTTAGTCTATAAGGTGCAACAGGCCTTCTTGTTGTTTGTGTGTTGTGTTTTCTTTACTATTGACTTTCCAGAGGGTTGTGCCTCAGGGAGCTAGCTAGTGGGACGGATGCAGGTTGTGGTAATACAGTGAAGTCCAGGATTTAAAAGCTGGTAAGTCTTCAAACTCTAAAATTATTCATTAGCTAATTGAATAGTTAATTATTAAAGTTCTTATCTCTCAGCACAGAGGTGCTTTGCATTCTCTCAGTCAGATGTTTCTGATTAGGGAATCCTAAACTACTTGCAGCTTTTCTTGTTGAACTTTCCCAAGAGTTCTGTTGCCTTTGATTGAACTCTTCCACTTCTCTACTCCAGGGCAGAATTTGAGCAGCAGGACAACGATCACTGCAGATTGCTTTCATTCCTTGACACATGCAGACAGTAGACTGAACATGAAATGCTTCAACTAGGAGCATAGCACTGTTAGCTCTTGTTAAGAGTAGGAAAAATGTAAATTAATATGTTAGTATGTAGTAAATACACCTTTTTTAAGTGTAGACATAGTTGTGATGTCTGTTCTGAATGAAGTATTTCTCTTCCCTCAGCTGCTCACTATGCAGTGGGGGTTTCCAGGTCATGTCAGAATTCCACTGAAGCACCACTGACAATCTCAAAGGAAAGATCTCGTGTGTGTGTGTGTGTGTGTGTGTGTGTGTGTGTTTCTGTCTTCCCTCATTCTGCTATACATCTGGCTTTTTTCTTTGTCACTCAGTGGGTTCTTTATTTTGGGAAAGCTGAATGTGCTTGGCGCCTTTTCTTGTCTCTGTTGTTAGCTCTGGTCTGAACTGGAGACTTTCTACTCCAGTGGTGTGCAAAAGAAATTTAACTGATCGCCAGAGGCCCCCACCTTCCCCCTGCGAGATTACCCACCAGAGCTGTGTGAACTGCCTTGGGCTGAAGCTGCACCATGCTCGTCACCACATGAATGCAGCCCGCCAGGGCCAGAGGAGCCACCTCCACTGCTGCCACCAAGTGCTTGTCCCACCACATAGTGGGGTGGGTGCGTGGAGTGGCTGGAGGGGTGCCCCATGTGTGCAGCTCTCCTGAGCCACATTTTGCCACATTCTGCTGCCCTGTTCGCCAAGTGGCCAACGGGGAGCATATCGAACACTGTGGTTCTCCTCCATATTCCTGATTCTGGGTGTGGCTCTAGCACAGGTGGTGTTTAGCTGTTGTGTTAATTGTAAAGCTTTTACTTGTTACCTGTGGATTCTCTCTTGAAGACAGAGAGCATGTGATGAAGACTAAAAGATTTCTCTAAACACGGCAGTGTCAATTCAGAGTCTTGTTAATGAAAATATTACTGACCATCTATAAATACTCTAAACACTAATTGGGCCCTGCATCTGAAGATAGTTTGACGATCCACTGATAACATAGATGAAAGGTGTCTAATTTAATGGCACTGGAAGTTTAGGATATATCTGCATGGTCTAGAATTAGTGGTTGATACCACTCTAATAGAGATCTTGGGGTCACTGTGGATAGTTCTCTGAAAACATCCACTCACTGTGCAACGGCAGTCAAAAAAGCTAAAAGATTGTTGGGAATTGTTAGCTGATGCATAGATTATAAAACAGAAAATAGCATACTGCCTCTGTATAAATTCATAGTACTCCCATATCTTGAATCCTGCATGCAGGTCTGGTCACCCCATCTCAAAGTAGATATATTGGAACTCGAAAAGATACAGAAAAGGGTAACAGAATGATTAGGGGGTATGGAACAGAGAGACTTTTCAGTTTGGAAAAAAGACAACTTGGGGGATATGATAGTGGTTTGTAAAATCATGACTGATGCGAAGAATGTAAATCTGGAAATGTTTACTCATAATCCAAGGACTAGGTGGTCACCGAAGGAAGGTAATAAGTCTCAAATTTAAAACTAACAAAAGGCAATATTCCTTACTACCTCACACAGTCAGCATTTACCAGGGGATGTTGTGAAGGCCAAGATTATAACAGAGTTCAGAAAAGGACTGGTAAGTTCCTGGAGGCTAGATCCATCAATGGCTGTTATCTAGGATGGGCAGCTAAAAACAGTGTTTTTAGCTGTTGTTTGCCAGAAGCTGGGAATGGGTGACAGAAGATGGGTTACTCGGTGATTAAATGTTCTGTTCGTTCCCTCTGAAGTACCTGGCATGGGCTGCTGTTGGAAGGCAGGATACTAGGCTAGATGGACCTTAGGTCTGACCCAGTATGGTTGTTTTTATATTCCATTCCAGCTGACTCAGACTTTGGGGCTCAGGCTGTAAGCAGTGTTCCCTGCAAGCCAGGCGTTTGGGCGGCTGCCCAGGAGAGATTCAGGTGCTGCCCAGCTGATAAGCAGAGCATCCACAGCCACCCAGAGGGGGCAGCATGTTTGTGTGGGTGGTGCACATCCACACATGCCTTGTACATTGGACAGACGTCACACACCCGTAGACAAAGAATTAATGAGCATACACCAGGCATAAAAACGCTCCTGACTCACAAACCTGTCAGCCCGCACTTTAATGGAGTGGGCTGTTCTGTTTATGACCTGAAAGTCTGCCTTTTACTGAAGAGGAATTTTCCCAGCTGTTTGGAAAGAGAGGCTGCTGAACTCTCTCTTGTATTCAAATTTGATAATTAACACGTGGTTTGAACCGGGATGACAATTTTCTAGCTCATCATCCGGGCTCTTTTACATACTTGGCTTTATCTAAATCTTGTCTCCCGACCCCACACCCCTTCTGCCCCTCTGCTCTCTGATTTGTTCACCATGATAATTTTTCTGATTTGTCAACCTTAGTTACTGTTTTTGGTTCTCTGTGCCTTAAATATTGAGTGTGTTCTTGTATGGCTACGGTCTGAAGAAGTGGGTCTGTCTCATAAAAGCTCACATAATAAATTATTTTGTTAGTCTTTAAAGTGCTACGGGACTGCTCTTTTTGTTTTGATAGTACATAGACTAGCATGGCTATCTCTGTTACTATCACACATACCTTCGTGCATATAACAAAATGTATTTTTCCTATGAATGGAAACAATTACAGGGAACACTGGTTGTGGGATGTTTGATTGCTATGTAGATTTGAGTTCAGGCTGGAACCTGAGCTCTAGGATCCATCTCCCCTGCAGTCTCCTTAGATCCTGGCCTCCAGCCTGAGCCTGGAAATCTACACCTCAGTGGAACAGCTCCACAGTGTGTGCCTGAATTGGCTACCAGGGGCTGGTCTTAGGTATCTAGTTGCTGTGTAGACATGCCCTTGAAGTCCTGTATTTACCCCCACCTGGAATGCTGGTGTTGCAGACTTCCCCATATTGCCTTCCCAATATGCTTCAAGTGAAAGGACCGCTCATGGAGGTCTGGTAAGGAAGTACATTTCCATTGGCCATTTCAGTCAGTTTTTCCTTCAGGCTACCAATTTGATATTTAGATAATAAAAGCTGTAGTGGTGGTATAGTGTTGCAGATATCTATGAGTAGCTCCAGGAGAAGTAAGATTGAGACACACTTCACACAGGCCTTTCAACATGCATCGGGAAACATCTCGACTTTCCTTCAAATCCAAACCAAAATCAGTAGCAATCTGGAGGTGAAAAGCATTTTTCTTTTACTAGTGGCTGTGAACCATCCTGTTCTTTTGTAGCTTTCTTGAAGGTGACTAGTTGGCTTTAGCATCTCGGGAATCGGTATCAGTGCAAAACCAGGCATTTTTAAGGGAGTTGTCACTAGGCTGGGAAAATGCTGTTCCATTCAGACTCCACTAATACAGTAGAAGCTTGTGCTTTCTGTTTGCTAAGTTGCATGACGAGTACGTTGGCGTTTGGCTTTGTTGGAGGCTTGTTGCATTGCTACGGTTTCTTCCGTTAGTTTCTGTGAGTGACATTTCCTGTGCTTGAAACCACAAGATGTGTCTGTCTTAGTCAGATATGTTATATTTGAGAGAGCAGCCTCTGCCTTACTCCACCTAGGCTGGGTGCCTTTATCACTGGAAAGAATAGTAATGGTGTGGAAAAATTTACCAGACACCTATGAGCCACCCAAAAGTGTAAGAGTGCTTAAATATGTTTTTGGGGACCACTGAGGTGTAGGTGTAAAGCCTAGAGGAATTTACTGTTATAACTATATCAATATAATGATATACCAGTTTAAAGTCCCATGAGGACACCCTTGTTCCAAAATAAGGGTGTGTATGGGGGGAGGGTGTATGGTTATATTGCTGTACCTGTAGTATAATCATAAATTTCCTCATGTAAGCAGTACTTGCAGGTGGGAAGGTGTAATTTTTACCAGGGTGCTGCCCATGGAACCGGGTAAAGGGGCTCTATTATATGTTTGTTAGCATCTGTCTCGTGTGTCTGATTTTTTTTTTTTTTTTTTTTGTCCTCTCCATTTTAGCTACAGGGCAGAGCTTTCTTTCTCTCCTGCTCCAGAGCTGCTTGGCTGCTTTGAGGGTCGTCTTCTACTGCTTTTCTCCAGTTTCCTGACGGCTCTGTTACAGGGAGAGGGAGGAGCCTATTCTACTGTACGCATTCCAAGACTCCATTCTTGGTGGTCCTGTCTATCTTTGCTACTGGTCAGACTGTTCCAAAGTGCAACATGAAATGGATAGGGTTCACAGCTGCCTAGGCCTTTTTGAATAATAGTGGTGAAGCTGAGAAGAATCTTGTTAATTTTGCAGCACAAGAGCCATTGGAGCTGTCTTTCTTGAGGCTCAAAGACAGTACATCTGTTTTACATTCATTTCATGTTTCAAAAGTTTCCTCAACCCCCAGGATTAGAAACTTTAATTAAAAAAGTTTAAATTCTTGCCTTAATTGATGTCTTAGGTGTTTGCAGTCACTAAGGAAAAAATTCCACTTGAGCTAGTTGATTTTAGAAGCTTATTGAGTAGTTTTGAGTTATTCTTTCTGCTTCAAATGCTATTTCTGCTGTTTCCTCTCATACCCTCTGTAACCTGTGTTTTCCTTCAACTCCTGCATTGCAGAGTAACTGCACTCAGTCATGGTTCTCTGCTGCTGTTTTGCCCCTTAACTGGAATTTGTCACTCAGAGATTATAGTGGCTGTTTTGTGAATAGTATATGCACATTCCTTTGGCAGAGAGCCCAGTGAGGTTTAGTTGTCTTTCTCTGCATATCAGGTTTGAGCAGGGAAGGGGTAAAGTGGAAGGAAAAAATCCTGGGACCAGTCACGCCTTAGTAAAGGGAGCAGAAGAGAAAAATAGGGCAGAATTCCTCTTCTGAGTTACCACAGGAAAGGGCCTCTTGGTTCAGCAGTTTTGCAATTTTTCAAATGTAGCTGTTCATCAGAATTTCAGCATTAAGCAATTCAGCGCCATCATTTTCTGACTAGCTAGAGGTGCTGGGAGGCAGGCAGCCTGCATTTAAGCCTCTGGCAGCCTCAGCAGTAATCTGGCTGTCAGTTGCTTGGTTGTTAGTGATTGAGGTGGAAGAACTTGGTGACTGAGGAGAAGGGAAGAGCAGAAGCTCCTGTGAAATAGTCCTGTTCCACAGAAAGCATTCCATATGCTAGCAATGAATTGTTACTCATTAACTTTTCCCCTCCCTGGTGTATTTCTCTTTTTACTTCCCACTCTACAATACAGTCATGGTAGCTAGGTGCACTTCCTTCCTGTTTGGGGTTGAGGCTTGTGTACAGAAACAGGGGCAGGTCCTCAGCTGCAGGAGTTTCCTGTGTCACAAGTCTAGGGTGTCACTGCCTGATTTCCATTTGCTAGGAAGGGCAGAATCAGCTGCTCACAAGCACCCTATGGGAGGGGAACACTATCACATTGCCAACAAGTAAACAGCATTCCTTGGACACTTGGACAGCTTTTTCTTTGCCAGAAAACCAGATCAACCTCTCTGTCTAAAGGGTCCTTCAGGGATGACAGGAGGAAAGAGGCAGTCCCTTAGCTCATGCAGTGCAGAAAGGCCCCCGCTCCTCACTGTTGGTGGAATGTGAGGTAATCCCCGTACTTCGGACTTGTGAATATGTACCTTTGCTGACTCAGACATCAAAACAGCTATTCTGGGTCAGAGTAATGGTCCCTCTAGCCCAGTATTTCTCAACTTTTTTTTTTATAAAGTACTCCCTTGAAAAATATAAATACCCTTTAGGGACATGCGTACCACCAGTTGGGAAACATAGTCTTATGGCAGCCTGAGGTCTTAAAACAAGTGCTGTTCAACCTTTCCATATTACTGTATGTTTTGCAGGAGTCAAAATTGTTTTGCATACCACTGAGTTACCTCACTTAAAAACTACTTACTTATAAAAATATGCAAAAATATCACAGAAGATTACTACTGAAAAATTGCTGATTTTTTTACCATGTTATCAAATAAATTAATTGGAATAGAAATATTTTACTGATATTTCAGCATAAGGCATATGAAGCAGTAGAAACAAGTCATTGTCTGTATGAACTTTTAGATTTTACTGACTTTACTAGTGTTTTTATGTAGTCTGTTGCTAAATTAGGCAAATATCTAGAGTTGATGTGCCCCCTGGAAGACCTCAGTGTACCCCCAGGGTTCTAATACCACTGGTTGAGAGAGACTGCTCTAATCCAATGTCCTGCTCGTCAACAGTGCCCATTGTCAGGTACTTGAGGGGGAATGAACAGAATAATGGTGAACAGTGATCCATTCCCTGTCATGTATTCCCAGTTCTGCAAACAAGCTAAGAATATCTGGAGCAGGGGTTGGCAACCAAAAATAGCAAGAGCAGCTATTTTTTCCCAATTTGGTAAAAAAGCTCAATAATTCAAGAGCTAAATTCACGTGAATAGGAGATGGTCCTTAACTAACATCAAACCATACATGTAACCCCTATTTTAAGAACAGCACTTGTACAATGATTTGTAATGTGATACATGTTTACTGCATGATCTTGACAAGCTTTCTATGTATTCTAGTTCCTACTATGTTACATGTGTGTCTGTACCACTGTCTTCCTGACTTTTACTCCCAAACCGGATGCCAGCGGGAGTTATCCAACATTTGGAGATCACATATCATTTGCTATTTAGATATAAGTTGTTCATTTTGGGGCTTTTAGACTTTCACCATTTATCGAAAATAATCAGGAGGGTGATTTTTACTTAGCTATTATAATGTTAGGAGCCTTAAAGAGTCCTCCAGAGCTGCAGGTTGCAGACCCCTGAGCTAAAGCGTAGGGTTGCATCTCTGACCATCTTGGCTTCTCGTCATTTGGACCTATCCTCCGTGAACTTACCTAATTCTTTTTTCAACCCTTCTACAGTTTTGCTCATTTACATATAGATTGGCTGGCAATGAGTTCCACAGGCTGACTGCGCATTGTGTGAAGAAATACTCCTTTTGTTTATTTTAAACATGTTTCCTATTAATTTAATTGGGTAACCCTGGCTTCTTGTATTATATGAATAGGAAAATATTAGTTCCTTATTCATTTTCTGTATGCCAGTCACGATTTTATAAATCTCTATCGTATTCCTAGAATCACAGAATACCAGGATGGGAAGGAAACTCGAGAGGTAATCCTGTCCAGTCCCCTGTGGTCATAGCAGCACAAAACACCATTGCAGCCATCCCTTACAGGTGTTTGTCACGCTTGCTTAGTTTGCTCTTAAAAGTCTCTAGTCATGGAGATTCCACAGCCGCCCAAGGCAATTTACTCCAGTGCTTACCCACCTTGACAGGAGGTTTTTCCTATTGTCCAACTTAAACCTTCTGTGCTGGAAAAGTTTGTTGTTGTGCCTTTAATAATGTCTCTTTAAAATGCTGCCAACTGTCTTCAATTGTTTTTCCTCTTAGTCTTGCTTCCCATGGGACCTTACCTACCAACTCCCTGTTTGCTCATGTCTGCCTTCTTGAAATTCATTGTCTTTATTTTACTGTTCTCCCGCCTACCATTCCTTCGATTCAAGAATTTGATGATGTCATGATCACTTTTACCCAAGCTGCCTTCCACTTTCAAATTCTCAGCCAGTTCCTCCCTGTTTCTGAAAATCAAGTCTAGAACAGCCTTCCCCCAGCAGCTTTCTCCAGCTTCTGAAATAAAAGAAGTCTCCAATATGTTTCAAGAATTTCAATAATCTGTGCCCTGCTGTGTTATTTCCCCAACAGATGAAGGGATAGTTGAAGTCCCCCATCATCACGAGTCTTGTGCTTTGGATGATTTTACTTTAAAAAATCTTCTTCCACCTCTTCTTTCTGGTTTGCGTTGTGCATAGTAGACTCATACTACATCATCACCCTTGTTTTTTCATCCCTTTTACGCTGACCCAGAGGTTGTCAAGAAGTCTGTCTCCTATGTTTATCTCAACATCAGTCCAAGTGTGCACATTTTTAATGTACCAGGCAACACCTCCTCCCTTTTTCCCCTGCCTCTCCTTCCTGAGCAAGCTGTACCTTTCTGTACCATCATTCCAGTCATGCATCTTATCCCAGCAAGTCTCCATGATGCCAACTATAGCATAGTTGTGTTTATTAGCATTTCAAGTTCTTCCCGCTTATTCTCCATATTTCTCACATTAGTATTCAGACAGCTAAGACAACTGCTTTGATTGTTGCCCTCCTTTTTCTTTTCTCTCCTTTATCCCTGCTGTTACAGCCCGCATTCCCTCATAATTTCTGACCTTCTTCCTGGCCAATTTCTGACCCGCCTCCCTTTTTAGGTGTGTCTTTTCCAGGCTGAAATCTTTAATTCTTTCTTATCTTTCAGACAGCAGTTGTTCATACCCTAATCATTATGGGTGCTCTTCTCTGTACCTCTTACAGTTCTAACGGATCTTTTTGAGATAGAGTGACCAGAACTGTATGCAGTGTTCAAGATGTGGGTGTACCATGGATTTATGTAGTGGCGCTATGATACATTCTATCTTACTATCTATCTCTTTCCTACTGGTTCTTAACAGGGATACTTGGTTTGGTTTTCTGGGGTGGGGGGAACTAAGTGACTAAGGAATTCTGTTTCCTTGTTTCTGTAGCGGCATGGTAAAGCTCCCCTCCCAGACTATGCTTGTGTGCAGCTGGTGCTGCTCTTCCTGACACTTACTTGTGTCTAACATTTTTGGCATCTATGCATTATCGCCCTACAGATGATGATCAAGTGAGCGAACCTCTGGAATCCTTCTGCCTCTTGTTGCAGAAAGTGGTCATTCTTCATCAGGTGCTTCTCCCTAGATTTATTCCACTCTTGGTGGTACATGCGTCCTCTGATAGAAGATCAGGCTCTTTTGTCCAGCAATCTCTCTTGTAGTTGTGCCTGTGCTTTTTATACCCCGGGCGCTACCTGAGGTTATAGTGGGCAGGGTAGGGTCAACGTTACTCCAGTTTCTTCTCATCACTCATGGCTGAGAGGCAAAACTGACGCTTCTTTGGAGCTCTTGCAAACTTTAACTACAGGTTGAACCTCTCTCATTGGACATCCTCGGGACCTGACTGGTGCCAAATGAGAGAATTTGCCAGGCGACAGGAGGTGGATACTGCCTAGCACATTACCACCACTTCCACTTCCTACTGGGCTTTTGGAAGACATTTTGGGTAAATTAGAGCTAAATAACAGCACAGAACACTCAGAGCCAGGAGTGGTGACTGTTAATAAAGTTCATGAGACCACAGGAAACTTTTATGTCTGACTAAAATCATGCTGAATTACAGATATTGCTGGCTGTGTGCGCGCTATATCGGAGAGGTTCAACTTGTATATACAATCAATTTCTTTTTATCTGGTTAGTTAGGACAGTTAGGTTTTAGCCCTTTCTGTTCCAGATAGGTGAAGCTATTTTAGTTTTTTGGTTTACCGTTAGTAGGTTTCAGCCTTTGTGATTGAGCAAAAGTCTCCAGGGAGATAAACTGCAGGAGTTTCCTGTTTTGTAACTTCAGGGTGTGTCACTACTCAATTTCCACTTGGCAGTGTAATTTTTTTATTTCTTTCAAAACCCAGATGGAATACTTGGTAGTGTTCTTCCTTAAGCCACACTGCAGCCAAAGGGAGATGATATGCCACCCTTGGGCAGTGTTCCCTGTAAGGTGACTACTTGGACAGCCACCCAAGAAAGATTCAGGTGCCCCTCTAGGTGGTGATCGATGCATCAACAGCCCCCCCCCCACACACACACACAGTGGGCAGCATATGTTTGTTTGTGGTGCACATCTGTGCTTGTCTTTGTGTACATAACATATATTCTGCCCATGGATGAAAAAATGAGGGGGAACACTCCTCTCAGGGTAGATGTAGAACCCTCTCATTCTCCACAGATAGAGCTAAGTCTTTCAGTCTCGCCCACATTTTTCATTGCCTTTTCAGAGAGAATACCAGGCCGTATAACCTCAAAGCCTATTTAAGTGGATCTCATGCTGTATTGATATGCTGTCGGCAAGTTAGTTTTAAATGCTTCGGTTTACTCCAAATAGTTTTTCTGAAGTGTTCCTATGTCAGAAATATGTAGAGTAGCTACTTGAGGATCAGTTCATGTGTTTGCAGAATACTGATCCTTGGCATATGTCTCTTGGCAGAGCTGCTTTACAGATTTTATTTGAATAAACTCCAAGCACCCACCTTTGATACGCCAGGTTACTGCTCATGAGTCACAGAAAAAGGAATATATGTGGACAGGCACACTAAGAATAAAGAATCTTTACTTAACCGTGTTTTTTTGAGATACTGGAAAAAAATCTTCTATGACCTGCACACTCTCGCACTATTACAGAGTCCTGTAAAACCTGGATTCTGTGTTAGTGAAGAAACTTGGTGGTGGTTGGCCGTCCTCCATCCTTTATGTCCTCAGGTTAGTAGCTGAAAGTCACCTGGGGCACAGGCAAGAGACCTAGCCCCAAATAACATTGCTCGCCGAAAGAGTCTGACTGTAGGTGTATGAGGACGTGTACGCCATCAAGAGTGAAATGTATCTGGGTAGCACCTTCTGAAGAACCATATTTAATATAAGGAAAGTGACCGTTCTTTCCAGGGTCAGCACTCTGTTTCAGGACAAGTGGAGCTCTCACTAAACAGGAATAAAAATAGCCAAAGTTTTGTCCATATAGGGGAGTCCTTTCCACTCCTTTTGGTTCTCTCCTCTCTGGTCTTCAATCCTCAGTGAAAAATCTGAAGGCTACCAAAAGCAGGGAGAGGGTTGTCATTTTGTTTAAATGCTGGAGGAGTCTGCAGTTTATGGCAGAACTCTATGGGCTGCTTTCCATCCCCAGTGTATGTGGGGTTTCTCAGCCTCTGCATACATTTCTAGTGTGGAAACTCACTTTGTGCTTACAATGGGGGAGAGTTGCATTTTTACTGCTTGTCACTTGTTCCTTCTGTGTGTTAGGGGCTTACTCTTTCCTTGAGGAGGTGGAAAACTCCCTGGAGTGGCACTCTAATCTCTAATAGGGTAATGCTGAGACCTGGAAGCTGGAGCAGCTTGTTTACTGCTGTACGCCATTGGCGGCAGCTTCAAGATAAAGCTCCTTAGAGCTTTGTGGTTGAAGCTGTTTGAGCTGTTTATAGGGATAGGGATTATGGCACAGTTGTGGATGTCTGGCTGTTGGTGTGGGAAGGCAGCTTTGGCTATGGCCACACCTATATTATGAAGGCTATATCTGTGCTGCTGTAATGCCATAGGGTAAGTGTTTTCTACAGTGACAGAGATGGGGTTTTCCAATTCTGCCGTCAACCACTTCTCCAAGTGGCAGTAGCTATGGTGATGGAAGAATCCTCCATTGACCTAGCTGTATCTACTCCAGGGTTAGGTGACTTAACTGAGGTGGCCAGGGGTATGAATTCTTCATAGTCCCTAGTAACGTAGGTAGGTTGATATCATTTTGAAATGCAGACCATTTCTTATTAATAACTTTGTGGAACCAGGGGCCTAGCTTTGACCAACACAGTTGCTTGCATGGAACCGATCAGCTTCATGGCATTTGGGGCTGCCTTTATTGTTTCCTTCCCTGCTCTACGTTCCTTTGTGAGGAGCATGGATGGGAGGGTTTTATAGATTAAAGTGGGGGAATGGAACTGGAAGAGGCAGGGAATAGATTAGGATATGTCTACGCTTGCACTTGATCAGTCAAACTTTTGTTGTTCTCGGGTGCTTAAGGTTTGCCTCAGCAAGTGAAAGGGAGAAAGCTGCTCTGACAGTAGCACTCTACTGTCGACAAAGTAAAATGTTGACAAAAGTGCCAACAAACAGCATTCACATAGGCTGATTTTTAGCAACAGGGCAGTGTTAACATAGTTTAGTCAGAAGTTTAGGGATGCCCAGAACGTGGGTTGCATCTTGGCTATTAGCCATTGAAAAACTTACCCTCCATGAACTTACCTAATTCTTTTTTGAATCTGTGGGGACCTTGAAGCCTTCTTTCGCCGCCTCCGTCTAAAGGAATTTTTCCAGCACACCTATGAACAACAGTCTGATTCTCTCGACACCCCCTACCAACAACAAAAGAAGAACAACTCTATGTGGACTCCCCCTGAGGGTCGTAGTGAAAGTCTGGACTTCTACGTACAGTGCTTCTGCAACCATGCTCAGTCTGACATTATACACAAACAATGCCAAATGAGACACAATCTCAACTATGCTGAACGCCATGCTGTCCAGAGTCTCAAAAATAACCAAGACATCATAATCAAACCAGCTGGCAAAGGGGGTGCTGTTGTCATCGTGAATAAGTCAGACTCTGAACAGGAGACAGCCAGACAACTCTCCAACTCCACATTTTACAGACCTCTCTCTGCTGATCCCACTTTGGAATTCCAAAGGAAATTACAACAACTACTGAAGGAACTCCCTGCTGCTACTCGGGACCTCATTAACTCAGACACACCATCTGAGCAGCAGCCTGGATTATTCTATTTACTTCCCAAAATCCACAAACCTGGAAACCCTGGACGCCCTATCATTTCAGGTATTGGCACCCTTGCCACCGGACTATCCAGTTACGTGGACTCCCTCCTCAAACCCTATGCCACCAATGCTCCCAGCTATATCTGTGATACCACTGACTTCCTGAGGAAATTACAAAACATCGGAAAAGTTGCTGATAACGCTATCCTTGCCAGAATGGATGTAGAGGCTCTGTACGCTAATATTCCACATAAAGATGGATTACAAGCAATCAGGAACACCATCCCTGATGCCACCACAGCCAATCTGGTGTCTGACCTCTGTAACTTTGTTCTCACACACAATCATTTCCGTTCTGGGGACAATTTATGCCTCCAGATTAGTGGAACTGCTATGGGCACCTGCATGGCCCCACAATATGCTAATATATTTATGGTTGACCTGGAACAACGATTCCTCAGCTCTCGTCCCCTATTACCACTCCTCTACTTAAGATACATTGATGACATCTTTATTATTTGGACCCATGGTATAGAGGCTCTAGAAGAATTCCACAGAGACTTTAACAATCTATAGCCCACCATCAACTTATGCCTCGATTACAACATGCAAGAGAGACATTTCCTGGACACTACAGTACTAATCAAGGATGGCCTGATCAGTACCACACTGTACCGAAAACCTACTGATCGCTATACTTATCTACACCCTTCTAGTTTCCATCCTGCACATGTGACTAGATCCATTGTTTACTGTCAAGCTCTTAGGTATAATAGCATTTGCTCTGATCCAACTGACAGAGACCAAAAACTACAAGAACTTTACCAAATATTCATAAACCTGAATTACCCACCAGGAGAAGTAAAAAAAACAAATCGACAGGGCCAGACGCATACCCAGAGACCAGCTACTCCAAGATCGGCCCAAAAAAGCCAAGAACAGAACACCAATGGTCATCACTTACAGCCCCCAACTCAGACCACTGCAACGAATTATTAAAGACCTACAACCTATTCTTAATCAGGATGCTACACTCCAGAAGGCCCTGGGTGACATGCCTGTTCTCTCCTACAGACAACCTCTCAACCTCATGAGGATCCTTACTAACAGCCACAGTCTATATCCCAGGAACGCCAGTCCTGGAACCTTTCCCTGCAACAAAGCCCGCTGCCAGCTTTGTCCACATATCTTCTCTGGAAATACCATCACTGGACCTAACCAGGTTACTCACAGAATCACGCGCACTTTCTCATGCTCCTCTACTAACATCACATATGCCATCATGTGCCAACAATGCCCAGATGCTTTGTATATTGGACAGACTTCTAACTCCCTTAGACAAAGGGTCAACAGGCACAAAACAGACATCAAAACACTCCAGATCCACAAACCAGTTAGTCAACATTTTAATGGAATGGGGCATTCTGTCAGTGACCTCAAGGTGTGTGTGTTACTGAAGAGAAATTATCGCTCCGTTTTAGAAAGAGAAGTGGATGAACTGACATTTATATTCAAATTCGGAACATTAACACATGGTTTAAATCGTGATGGGAACTTTGAGTCACTATAGGGGCTCGTCTGCTTACTTAACTCAATCTAATTCTTGATCTTCCCCCCCCACCCCTCCACTCTCTGATTTGCTCACCTTGATTATCTTTTTCTGATTTGTCCTCCTTGCTTACTGTTTTTGGTTCTCTGTGTCTTAAATATTGAGTCTGTTCTGGTCTGGCTATGGTCTGAAGAAGTGGGTCTGTCCCACAAAAGCTCACCTAATAAACTATTTTGCTAGTCTTTAAAGTGCTACTTGACTGCTGCTTTTTTTTTTTTTTTTTTTTGAACCGAGTTATGCTGTTGGCCTTCAACACTTCCCTGGCAAAGAGTTCTGAATTTATAGGGCACCTAAAGTGTCTTGAGCCCTTTGCAAACAAACAGGCACACAGTCCTTCCCTGCAGCGTTTACATTCCAGGTAGACAAACAAATGAGGGAGAAGAAGCAAGAGAAGCTGGTGATCTGACACATGTCCTATTCTCTGGTGACAGTATCATTTTTGTTATGGCTGGGAATACTCGGCTTTACAAGCCTCATTGGGTATGCCTACGCTGTAATTAGACACCTGCTTTTGGCCTGTGGTAACTAACACTGCCTTGTAGAGCTTGGGATGTGGGGCTGTTTTATTGTGGGGTAGGTTCTTGCACCTCACAGGATCCTAGAGCTGGGGCTCAAGCCCAAGCACAATTGTCTACTCTGCAATTAAACAGCTTTGATCCTGAATCAGCTGGCACAGGCCAGGTGTGGGTTTGTAACTTCAGTGTAGATAGGCTAATAGAAGAGCTGTTCATAGGAGGAGCCAGCAAGAGGTGGGGGTGAGGCAGGAATCTGCTTGTTAGTGTATTTTTGGCTATGAAGAGCCTGGGAGTCACATCTGGGGATATGGGCTACTGTTGACCTAAGCCAGCTAATAATGCATGTTAGAACTACAATTCCTAGTTAGAGGACATAGGGCGTAGAGGTAGAAAGGGGTCTACAGGAGAGTACAGGATTGTTCACTGCAGTGTGTTCTCAAGGGCTTTGCTCAATATACTTGTATAACAACTTAATAAATTCACGGTCTCGACACTTCTTGATATTCTGCCTCTATGATCTTTTTTTGATTGAGGTTAAGCCTTGAAGAATGAGTTTTAATATACTTTCCAAAACTGTATTGCTAGTAACAATCCTGGATATTTTTCATATCATATTTAATAACAGAAAAGCTGGAAAGACATTAAGCATAGCACTTCAAGGTTTAAGGCAATCCCTAATGACTGGAGATCAAGATGAGACCTAATGTGGAAGATGAATAACCCTACTGTAGGCAGCTGTGGAGTACTTATACCCACCTCCTGAGTCTGGCCAGTGTTGGGAAGGTACTGAACTAGATGGAGCTCAGGTTTGATTTAGTCTGGCAGGTCTTATGTTTGTCATCTCATGATTACTAATTATGCTTGTTAGTTCCCTGTCAAAGAGTACCTTCATGCTTATTCTTACAATCCTTCCTGTCCTTTGCCCCTAAATCAACTCTTTATTGGCTACCCCTTGAATATTTAACTCTTTCCTTCAGCTGGCTCACTAGGTGACTTTTGTTCCTCTCCTTTGACCTCACTTCAGTTTGTTTACGATTCTTTTTAAACCCTGGTTGGGAATTAAATGTTTCCTTTTGACTGGTATCCAGGTGTTCCCCTGCAAATTGTGAGCGATTTGTGAGATCTGAGCAGTGTTTCTGGGGCATGAACAGGAAGAGTTTGAGCATCACCTCTCAGAAGTTTATTTCGTAATTATTCTACAGTGCTGGTTGTCCATCAGACCCATCCTGTGGGAATTTTCCTCTCTGCTGAGTTACAAGGAAAAGATCTCCAGGGGAAAGAGGAGGCTAAGTGACAAGGACGCCAGTAGCGTGCTGTGGATGAGAAACTAAGAAATAAATGTGCAGATGATGTGCAGTTAATTATAGTTCAGAATGACTGAAGGTTGTCCAAGAAAACTATCCCTTTGGTTAATCTCTCAGTACACCAGAATGGACCTCAGATGGGTAACTGGCAAATACGAATCAGAACTTTGGTTAGGACAGAAGTGCATCAGAGAACTGGAAACCCCCATCAGACTGGAGTGTTGTGCAACATCAGTATTTATTATGTGCCTCCAAGGTTAAAATCCTTGGAGGTTTAGCAGCCTGTTTGTACAGGGAACCAGTAAAGAGATAATGAGTAACAAATAATGCTCATAATTAATCCATTATTGACCATCCTTATGGTGCTAAGTGGCAGGCACACATTGTCTAGTGCCCTGAGAAGTCTCCAGCCTTCTTTCTCTGCCACAAGGGTTGCTTTTGCCACCTCCCTAATGGCATGCCATCATACTTGCCATTGGCGGGTACAACAGGAGAGAGAGCCTCTTATTTGTCAGGATATATTCACAGCAGGAAATCTCTTTGCAAACCTGTCTTAACTCTCCTTCCCATCTCCAAAACATTTGTTCTAGTATAGGTAATGGGTACACTGAGTTCTTGCAGAAGGTTGTCAGAGGCAGCCAAAAGGCATAGGTTACAGGAAGCAGAAATTGGAGCTGAGAGAGAGAAGCATGAAGGGGCCATGTATAGTCTTTGAGCAGCCTGTGTATATATCTAATCTTGGGATGCAACTTGGACCTTTTGGAATCTTGTCACAGCTCCAAATGTTTAGAGCAGGGGTGTCCAACCCAGGGCCCGCAGGCCAGAATCTGGCCCGTGGAGCCTTTTTATCCAGACTGTTGAGCCAGCAGCAGTGCCATTTTTAGAATGTGGCTCTTTAAGGAGCCACTTGTGGCTCCTGCTGCCACTCCCTCCTCTATCTCCTGTACAGTGCGGCAGAGGCAGCTCACAGTGCGCTGCTGCAATGTATGTGGAGGGAGCGAATAGGGGCTGCCACAGAGAACATGAGCTCTGTACCTCATGGGGGTTCGTCCCCACACTGCCCCCATAACGAATAGTCCTGGCGTGCACTGATTCACTCACTCCCTGGCTGGCATGGCAGTGGAGCAGTCCCGCCAAAGGCATCAAGCTGCTGAGCATGATGCTGAACGGCATCACACAGTTTGCCTACTAGGGCTCAGCCAGCATCACCAACGAGCTGCTGCAGGGCCATTCTACCCTACCCTGAGTCGGTGCCATAGGACTTCTGTGCCCTGCTTACGAAGATGAGTCATGTCCTCAGGTAGCAGCAGACAGGCAACGGACAGACTGGCTGAGCTGGTGGGGCAGTAGGAGGGTGTTGGTACAGACAGATGGACAGGGTTGGGCTGGGGTGCTGGGGGGGCAGATGGACGGCTGGGTTGGAAGGGGAGTGTGGCGTTGTCAGGACAGATGGACAGGCTGAGCTGGAGAGGCAGTAGGAGTATCGAAACAGACATATGGAGAAGCTGGGCTAGAGGAGTGCATGTGGGATTGGGTCTAAGGCTGAGGGGCTGTTTGGGGCTGGGGGGATTTGGGGGTGCAGGGAACTTAAGGCTGGGGGCGGTTTGGGACTGCACGGGGGGTTTAAGCCTGGAGGTAGTGGGTTGTGGCAGTTTGGGGTCGTTTTGTATTTGGCTCCCAGAACATATAAAAAATTGCCATGTGGCCCCAATGAAAAAAGGTTGGACACACTTTGTTTAGAAGGTGCAAAACAGACCCACACATAGAATTTCACTTGCCAGTGTCCTCATTTGCTTCCAACCACAGTTAGACTAGGAAAATTGCTGGGTCAACTGGAGATGGTATCACTTGTTGATTTTCCTTCCTTCCTTCCTTCTTCAAGTAATGTCCCTGTGGGTGCTCCACTGTAGGTGCTGGGTTCATCCTGGTGCTGCAATTTGGAGACTCTTCTTACCTGTGTCTGGCTGGTCTGTGCGTGTGCTGCTGCTGCATCTCTCCATTCATGCTCTTCTGATCACATGTGCGGATTGTCCCAAGCCAGTTCCTCTCTACGGCCTCAGGCTGCAGGCAGAGCTGACTGCCTCTTCTCAACTTGATGATGTGAAATTAAAAAAACTCTTTAATTTCTGTATAGTTCTTCTTTACGTTCTCAGTTCGTTCGTTCGTTCGTTTTTGTTTTTTTTTTTTAAAAAAAGGTACTGTTTGTAGTTCTTAACTTTAAAGTTAAGTTTTCGTTGGACTCAGCAATTAAAACTTGGACTTCATCTCTGCCATTTTATTGTTGCCGGTTGCATAACCGCAGCTAAAGGATTGAGCTGCGTTGAACCCTTTCACCATGCTGGTTTCACAAAGTTTTAAGAAATGTGAACAGTGCTGCAAAGCAAGTGTGCATAAGGTGCCTAGCAGAGGGCCATATTCCTCAAATATTCCTGCACTGCACGAAATTAACTGCCAGAGCTTGGTGCAGTTGAGAAATGAGCCTGAAAATGGTATTGTTCAACAAGGCTCTTCAGCCCTCTATTGAAGGAGGCCAGAGGAGACCAGGAACAACCTGCCCTTAAATGCAGGGCCTCCTCCTCCTCAACCACCTTGCCCTCCAAGAAATCTAAAACTTCACTGACCAAGCCGTTGCCTGCTATATCGCTAAGTACTCCTGATGTCACAGTAAGCCTGGCACTTCTGGCACCGCCTCTGTAAAACCTAAGGTGGCCGTGAGCGGCAAGACATCAAAGTCCACAGCACTGACATCGAAGCCTGGGAAGCCTTCATACCTGAGAGCACAGATGCCTTCCTTGAAGCGCCCACTTGCTAGCACAGTGGCGCTGATAACTTCCTCGGCACCGACCATCCCTACAGTGCCGGCACTGACAGCAACACCGGCACTGTCTTCTCCATGCTGATCCTTGGCACTGCCCATGCCTTTGCCATTGGAGGCCTCTCGTGATTCTTCACTGAGGAAGACACCAACTAAATCATGGCTCTGGAGTCTTTCTCCACACTTGCCGTCACCAGCTGTTTCTCCCTCTCTACCAGTTCCGGCACTGAAAGCTTCCCCTCTGCGATCTGGAAGGCTGGAGAGGCATAGTGCACAATACTATGGACTACACAGACCTCCCTCCCCCTTTTTAACTATTGCATATGATGACAGGGCATACAATCATCTATCACCTTCGACGTCTCCATCTTCCAGGATGTCCTGCAGATTGTTTTACTCTTATCACATAGATCCTTCCTGGGACTGGTGTTGGCACTCCTACAAATTGATGTGTTCCTGCCACTCCGGCAGCTGCTGCCTTCGTGACCACCACCACTATTATTCTCCTAGATGATGCTCCCCCAGCAGGGAATCATTTGATGGGTCTCAATCAGAGGGTCACTATGTGGCAGGCCATGGTTCTCCTCCACTGTCACCTGCTTCAGCCCCATCTCCACCACTGCAGTCTCCATCACCCCACCAGTTGGAAGTGAAAATGGCGCTTGTGTCGGACACTGAGGAGTGGGAACCTGCTATGTCTCCTCTTGGTCAGTCATCCTTGTCACGCGATGAAGCCATCATTCCAGGGGACGTTATGCCCCTAGATGATATAAAGCTATTTAACGAGCTATTTAAAAGGATGGCTGTTAGCCAGGATGTACCTCTCGCCGAGGTCCAGGAGAAATGGCCCCAACTGCTCAGAAAGCTACAGCCAGTGCAATCTTCCAGAGTAGCCATACTCCTGGAAGGGGCGTTCTAGAGGTGGCTGACCACATATGGCAGATCCCTGCTTCAGCACCTCCCACTAATAAGCTTGGTAAGAAATACTTTGTTCCTCTGAAGGGGATGGAGTTTTTAGTCACACACCTACAACCAACTCCTTAATAGTTGACACTGCACTACATAGATCGTGCACACCACGGTTTAGGGGAGTGGCAATGGACAAGGAAGCCAAGTGACTCAACATCCTTGGCAGGAACCTATATTCTTCAGCTACTCTCCTGGTTTGTATAACAAACTATGCGGCTCTCCTCTCAAACCATGACTTCGATAGTTACTGTAAATTGATGCCGCTCTTGGAATACCTACAGGAATCTGAGACCAATCCTCGAGTCGGTGGTTAAGGAGGGCTATAGCACTGGTAGGACAGCTGTTCAGCTCACCCTGG
Source organism: Carettochelys insculpta (assembly GCF_033958435.1). Taxonomy (NCBI): domain Eukaryota; kingdom Metazoa; phylum Chordata; order Testudines; family Carettochelyidae; genus Carettochelys; species Carettochelys insculpta. Next base: position 1,323,827 of record NC_134151.1, read on the forward strand.
ACATAGCTGATACAACAGCAAGAGCCACTGCCACTCAAGTTGTGATGTAGCATGCTTCATATTTACAAGCCACTGCCATACTGAAAGAACTATAGGCGAAAGTTGAGGACCTGCCCTTTTGATGATAAGAAATTGTTTGCAGAGAATATGGATGCCATCCTCCACTCTAGTAAGGACTCCTGTATGACACTGTGCGGTCTAGGGATGTATACCCCTCCCTACAGGAGGCATTGCTACCAACCCACCAAAGGTATTAAGAAGCTGGCTTTTATGAAAACAACCTTACCAGCCCACCAGGCCTTACAACCAACCCCACTCTCAACAGAGACCGCAAAGGTGTAGAAATCAAGGTGGACGTAACCAATCCTCTCAGTCCACCAGACAGCAAGTTTCACTCACTGATCAAGAGCAGCAACGTCGCCATTGTCACCTCACAAACTTCCAGTGTGTTCCACCACTGGTTGAGACCCTTCTTCCCTCAATGGGCCTCCATCACCACCGACAAGTGGGTCCTGGAGATTGTCCGATCAGGCCGTGCCATTCCATTCGTCTCCATCCCACCTCCTACACCACTCACTCTGTCCCTCATCAGGGACCCCTCTCATGAGAGTTTGCTGTGTGAAGAGGTGAACCATCTCCTTTCTGTAGGAGCAATTGAATGAGTTCCCTATGATTTTAGGGGCAAAGGTTTTTATTCCCACTACTTTCTCATGCAGAAGAAGAGTGGAGGTTGGAGACCAATACTGGACTTGTGTCTGCTCAACTGATATGTGTGCAAACAGTGATTCAGGATGGTGACTTTGGCCTCAATAATCCCAATCCTAGATCTCAATGATTGGTTTGCTGTTCTCGACCTCCAAGATGACTACTTCCATATCACTATTCATCCTGCTCAGAGACAGTTCCTATGATTCACAGTGGGGATGGAGCATGTTCAGTACGGGGTCCCTCCATTTGGTCTCTCCACAGCCCCCAGGATGTTCTCCAAAACCCTGGCAGTAGTGGCAGCTTCCTTGCATCGTCGAGGAGTCCTGATATTTTCCTACTTCAAGTGCCTAATAAAAGGCCCCTCTCCTTCAAAAACTGCACGTGTTGCACACCACACAGTCGGTCTTTCATTCTCTAGGCCTTCTCATCAATGAGAAGAAGTCAGCCCTCCAAACTATGCAGGATCTAGAATTCATTGGGACTTAACATGACTATGGTGAGAGCGTATTTGCCCCTCCATAGGTTCCAGGCAATTGAGGACCTTGTAGAGATCCTCGGGGCAGTCCTACAGTCCAGGTGGTGGTATGCCTCAGACTCATGGGCCACGTGGCGGCTACAGCCTTTTTAGTGCAGCACACCAGACTCCATTTTCGTTCACTGCAACACTGGGTGGCCACAACAACACTGTCTACAACAGCACTCACCTCAGCCTTCATGGCCCAGTGGTGCCTCCGCCTCATGTTCTTACATCTCTCTTCTGTGGTGGCAGAGCAGGAAAAGTCTTCTCTCTGGGGTTCCGTTTCACCCCAGACAACTGTTCTGATGCATTACCACGGATGCTTCCCTGGCAGGGCGGGGAGCCCGCATGGACGCACTCACCATTCAAGAGAGACGCTCTCTGAAAGACCATCTCCTCCACATCAACCTGCTGGAACTCAGGGCTGTTCTCAGAGTCTGCCAGCACTTCCAACGATACATCTGGGGTGCGACGATAAAGATATTAGCAGACAATATTGTGACAGTGTGCTACATAAATCACCAGGGAAGGGCCCGTTCGCACTCCCTGTGTGCAGAGTCAGTCTGCCCGTGGAATTGGTACATTCAGAATGAGGTCAGGCTTGTGCCATCTTACTTACCTGGACTCAGCAATGTTGTGGCAGACTCTCTGAGCAGATTCTTTGCACTGGACCATGAGTGGAAACTCCACGGTGGTCCCTGTTCCAGCATTGGGGCACTCCCCTCCTCGACCTCTTCACCATCTGTCACAACCAAAAATGTCGCCGTCGTTGCTCCAGAGCAAAAGTGGGGCAGGGATCGTTAGGCAATGCATTCTTATGGACATAGAAGGGCCCTCTCTTTTACGCCTTTCCCCCCGCGGTTCTCTTTTTCCAGGGTACAAAAAGCCAGAGCAGACAATTCTACCATGATATTAGCAGCCTCAGTGTGGGCATGACAGTAGTGGTTCCCCCTCCTTCAGTGAATGTCGCCATATCCTCTGCCCCTCCTACCAGATCTTTTGACACAGGAACAGGGAATCCTCCTGTCAGTGCGGGCAGAATCACGGGCAATAAAGCCCCCGCTGACCCTGCACCAGCATTCCGTCCCGATCCCCACGGGGCCTCAGACAAGGGCAACGAAGAGACGGCACAAGCCCGCCGACAGGCAAAGGCTGCTCCGCTCCTCAGCAGGCCAACCCCACCCACCTCCAGCAGGGGGCCTAGAGACCAGTGATGCACTAGAGGGAGGAGGCTGGAGAGAAGCTAATTCCTGGTTGGTCAGGAGCTGACTTGCTCGGTGAAAGCAAGGGTGAGACGAGGAGAGGAAGATTGAATAAAATGAGGATTATATTTATTAACAAAAACAGCAACTTACAAACAAACAACACAGTATGTAAACTAAACTTATAGGACTATTCACTAACTTAACGACGTCTAATTATATTCCAAACACTTACACTAAATATCAACAAGGGTTCCATGGAAGGAGTCTATATCAGACTTTTCTTGTAAAACAAAAGGGTAGAAAGACTTAGTGAGTTTTTTCTCCGAGCTGTAGGGGGATAAATTAGTTTTTTACCCCTATATACTCTGGATGACCAGTTGTCACCCTATTGGATACCTTGAGGTCCAGCCTATCAAGGTTCCCTCCCAACTGGGATAATATACGGCGGGTTTTCCCAGTGGGGATTGGAGAGAAAGAGAGAAGGAGAGAGAATGAGGGGAGAGAGAGAGACTTTAACAATAAACAGTTAACTAACAAGATCCTTAACTATGGGCTTATTAACCGATTGTGCAGCTTGGAGCAAATGATTTCAGCTCCGGGTTATAGCTCTTAGTTGGTTCTGAGCTACATTCTATTAAGTTCCCCTACACAGCCCGAATTAAGCTTTAAAGTTAGTGTCTCAGGGTGTGGAGGGGGTTTTACGTGTCCTGTTAGGCGTAAGAGTCCTGTCCAGTGGTCTAGTCGAGTGCGATGGTCACGTCCGGCGAAGAAGAATCGAGGCGATGGCAGCGAGAGCGTTGGTGCTGCGAGGGTGGCAGGCTCTAAGCTTCAATTGGAGTGAACGCAGTACCCCACCCTAGGGGTGAGGCCAGTTCGACCCACTCCAAATCCGCTTTGAGCTGCTTGTCGGGGGTGCCGCAGTGATTGACAGGCTCTGGGTACTAACGAGCGAGAGCGCAGTACCCCACCCTAAGGGTGAGGCCAGTTCGCCCCTCGCCCAATTTACCTCAGAGCTGCTGCCTCAGCTCTTTTAGTGTCAGTGATTCAGCTAGTGCCTCAGCAGGGCGGACCCTGCTGGGCGGAGGTGGAATTGCTTCAGGGAATCTTCAAAAAGGCAGGAGCTCTTCAAAAAGTCTTCGCCTCAGAAGCAGCTGGTACCAAGTGCCCCGAGCTCTGTGCGGCGCTGCCTTATATTCCCTGATCTCATACATTATTCATGAGTTTATTTACATACGGACGTTCTGAAGGTCCTGCTTTCAAACAGGTCCTTCTCTAGAAGCTGCCTCACCTTTGTCCAATGAGGAGCCTGGATTTCAAATCCATGATTTTGAAATGTTTGTGAGTTCAGGTTACCGGTAAGACCAACTGACACAGAGTGACCATTACAGGGGGCTGCTAACTGGCAGCCTATGTACCTTTTAGAGTCTACCTGCCCCTGTAATGATATTAAAGGCCCAAGGCTTGTTTCCCCTGACCCACGGGGACGATTATGCCCGAGGGATGAAAAATCCCTGATACCTCCAACATCCACAGACTATGCCTTATGGCCTGGTTCCTAGTTGGTTCAATGAATCTGAACTCCTCTGCCCCGTACAGGTCAAGGAAATTTTATTGTACAGTTGGAAGCAAACTACTAGGGCCATTTACCTCTCCAAGTGGCACAGGTTTGCGGGCTGGTGCTCAGTACTGCAGGTGGAACTGATGATATCTCTGCTTCTTGCAATTTTGGACTACATAAGGTATTTAAAAGACTTGGGATTGGCACTAACCTCCTTAAGAGCACATCTTGCTGCAGTTATGGTGTTTAGAGGGCATATTGACAGGTTCTCAGTATTTGCCCACCCAATTACTAAAAGATTTCTCAAAGGGTTCACAAATACGTACCCCCCCACACAGACCAACTCCTCCCCCATGGAGCCTTGATTTAGTACTATGGGCATTGATGAGACCACCGTTTGAACCCCTGGCTACTATCCTCCTAAGTTACTTACCATGAAGTAGTCTGTCTTCTTGCCATTGCATCCACCCACAGAGTCAGTGAACTATCAGCCCTTATGGCGGGGCCTTCATACACAATCTTCCCTAAGGACGGAGTGACCCTCAGATGTCATCTGGCCTTCATGCCTAAGATCTCTTCCGAATTTCCAATCAATGAACCAATGGTCCTACAGTGTTTTATCCTAAACTGCATTCGTCACCACAGGATGTGGCGCTACATACTCTAGACGTCCACAGGGCACTTGCTTTCTATGTAAACACGACAAAAATGTTCCAAAAAACAGAACGCCTGCTGGTTTTATTGGTAAAGCGTTCCCAGGGTGAATGCCTGCCGTCCCAACAGATAGCTCACATCACGGTGTGCATCGCCCAGGGCTATTGTTCCAGCCAGATGCCTCTCCTGATGCAACCACAGGCTCATTCCGTGAAAGCATTGGCGGCTTTGATAGCCTTTCTCAAGGGAGTCTCCCTTAGAGACATCTTCAGAGTAGCCACCTAGTCATCCCATGACACTTTTGTGAGTCCCTAAGCTATTGAGGACAGATGGGCTATGGATACTTTGCTAGCTACAGCAGTTCTCTCCGCTTCATTTATACAGCAAATCCTTTTTCCCTCCTCAATTATTGGGGAACTGCTACACAGTCACCTACTGTGGAGCACCCAGAGGGACATCACTCGAAGAAGAAAGTGAAGTTACTCACTTCAGTGAGTATCGTTCTTTGTGATGTGTCCCCCATGGGTGCTCCACTGCCCACCCTCTTCCCTGATTCGGAGTCTGCCTTCTCAGTCTGTCCTTTTTTAGCGGATTCCGGAGTGGTTGCAAAGAATGGGCTTGAGCCGGTCTGCGCGTGTGATCAAAAGAGCGTGAACAGAGAGACATGGTGGCAGCACATGCACAGACTGGCCAGATACAGCTATGAAGAGTCTCTGTTCTTTGGCATCAGGACGAGCCCGGCGCCTACAGTGGAGCACCTGTGGCGGGGACACATCTTGAACAATGATAGTTACTACACTTAGGTGAGTAACTTGCTTTTTATGTTCTTTGCCTCTAGAGTACTTGGCATTGGCTACAGGCAGAAGACAGGGAACTGGGCTAGATGGGCTATTTTCTGACCCAGTATGGCCATTCTTATGACTTTGGACCCACATTTCTTGTAATGGATCATTCAATTTTTATTTTTTCCTTTTCTTTTTTCTTTTTTTGAGCTGAAGATCTTAGCCCTTAGTTCTGATATGTCAGAATAATAAAGGAGTTAAAAAAAAACAGGGCTCAAGAGGTGTGCCTCTAGCTTTGCCTTCTAGTTTTGAATGCACATTTAGCATTACGTCTAGTTGACAGAATGTAATTTGCCTCCTTGTTCCTTTATATTCAGTACCTTCATTCCCAAAGTCAGAAAGGAGTATCAGTCTCTCCTCCAACCTGTGGTATTGCAGGAACCATTAGCAGCTAAATCTTCTGAGCCCAAAACAGAGGGAGCCATGAGTGCAGGGAGATGGGCCTTGCTCTGACCTTGTGAGGGGACTAAACAAGCCCTACAAAGTTCCGGTGAAGGGGCCACATATCATTGAGGGTTACTGTGAATCTGCAAAGATCGGATCCAACCCAACAGAAACATTTGGCCTCTGAGTGTCAGCCTCTGTGGAAAGAGCCAGTCGTTGGGAGCTTACAGTCCAGTGCTTGAGCTGCTTCTTGCTAAAGAAATCAAAAGTGTACCCAGTAAGGCTCTAACATTTGAAATCAGAGTCACAGAAAGGGGTAATATTTGAGGCCAAACTCATGGTAGGAATCAGCACTCTCTGCTGGGTCCAAGGCCATCATTTCTATGTTCAAAACCCCATTCTAAGCCTGATAAGGTACCTGATGCTTCCGAGCCATTGGCTACTGTACTGGGTTAGGTTCATTGTGTAAAACACTGGAAACACCTTAATTTAGCTTTGCCTTCACATTGGGACCCTCTACGTAGCATCAAATATATATTTGTCCTCATTGCTTAAGGATAAAGGAAAAAAGTGTAAGATAGTGAAGCCAGTTTCTCCTTCTCTGGGAAAGCAAAAGAAAAAAAATACCAGGCAAAACCTGATCCTTTAGCTATGCAAATTCCCTTGGAGATACATAAGCCTCCTTCTAGGGCTTCCTACTGGTTCCCCAGTCTGTCTTACACACCTTTTGGCTTTTCATGTAACCCAGCCATCTAATTCACTGGTCCTGAGGGAACAGTCTTCTTTCTTTGTCCCGCCATGCTGTCTGAAAAATAGCTAGAGGGGCCCTTTGAGCCTCTAGATATAGCTATGAGTCGGGATGGTAAAGCTTCATGCATTGCGGTGTAGGTGCCTTTACTTTTTCAGCTCCCTCAGAAAATATGCTGTTATTTCACAGACTCAGGAAAAATAGCTACTACCTTAAACCTCCCTTAGGAAACCTTACAGGGCACTGCACACCTAGGTTTTTTTATATGATGTGTTCACTATCTAGGAATAAGAGTACCCTCTCCATTTTAGATATCTAGCTAAATCCAGCATCTTTTCAAGGAATTTTCTTTAAAAAGGTAATGTATACCAGCTGCCTCCTGAAGGCTTCTTGTTCTTCCAAAGTCATTGGTAGTGACAGCTGTCATTCCAAGTGCTAAAGGGATTGGAGTCCAGTCTAACTTTTCCAGGAGAGACATATGAAGCTGTGTGCTCTGGGTAGAAAGATATTTATCTTCTGGGCATTAAAGTGGCAGAGTTATCAGATAGTAATGTCCAGAAACCATTAAGATCCCTGGAAGGGGGGAAAAGGTCTTCCCCTCCGCGCCCCACTTCTCTGCTAGAAGACCAGATAAACTCTCCAAAGCAATTTTTACCAAGTTGGTCAGTTGCTAAGCATAACTTGAGCATCCTTTCATGCTTCTGATATGGCTTCTAAGCAAGAGTAATGCATTATCCGATCAGTTGAGCCTACTAGTGCATGATTTTTACAAGAGTCACGTAAGAACTAAGTAGCAAATAACATCTGCTGGAGAGAGATACTGAGAGAGTCTTATTTGCAACAAGACACAATTCCAAATAGCAGTGCTCCAGTGTAGCACCAGAAAACCACACCCTTCTGGATGCATTGCATGAGGGTCCCAATACCCCTAGGATGTTTGGGGTTCTCTCTGCACATTTCTGGCCTCTGTGGGGAGAGATGGCCCCACTTCTGTGTTTCTAACAATTGCAGACCTGCAGACTCAGCAGAGAGGTCTGATTTGTCAACCAAACTCAGACTCCCCAGTTCATAGCATATGCTGTAGGATGTTGACAGATCTGGAACTCTCCTGTTTGGAACCAGTACAGGAGATTCTGTTAAACTCTGAAAAGCAAGTCAGGAATATAAGCAGAAAAGATTCTTTGTGAAAAACCAATAGTGATATAAACCTAGCTTCAGGGCCTACTCAGTCCATGCTTTAGTACAGACTTAATTTAAAATCCTTGAACATTTTTATTGGTAAAAGTAGATCGTGAGACATCGCAGCTTAATTGAGCAAAATCTTGTATTTAGCCATGATACAGTAAAAAGGTTTTTGAAGTGATTAATGAACATTTACCTTCTGCTTAGGGAACATGGACTGATTTGGGATTTCAATTCCAGCACTTAGCTCATTAACCTCCCTTTGAATCCATGGCAGAATGTTCCCTGCTTCACCTCTCAACTTAGACAGGCTTAACTATTTCTTCTGCTAGAAGACTGAGCACACTGAATGCTTTCAGGACTGATCCCACAATTCTACAGTCTTCCACATCCAAAATTTCTTCAAGGTGATCACAGGATTTCATCTTAACCAGTCCATAAACTTGCATTTTTATTTAGGTCTTACTCAGGAGGTGCTCAGCAGAAGTACACCTGGATTCTTGGATGCATTTCTCTTTTAGAACAGGTGTAATGAATACAGGAGATTACCTAGACTGCTGCTTCCCTTCTGAGGAAAAGCATGAAAGTCAGGCAGTTTCACCCAACAACCTCCCATGTGAGAGAGACTCGGTACTGTTTTATGTAAACACACCTGTTTTCATCTTCCAGGTGGCTTAGAGTGCACTCAGCTTGAGTGGCAGTCACTGACATGGCCTCACGTACACAGGTTGGGAAACCGTAGAGCTGCTACTAGGAGCTCAAATCCATATATTCATGAAGACGTTCCTTAGATCTGGCAGGTAGATGAGATGCATCATTTGTTACAGCAGTATTGCACTCTGTATAACCAGGTTTTCTCACCCCCTTGTCCAGGAGGAGGAGACCTGCTTGCTAAATTCCCAAGAGTGGGAATGTGCAGAGGCCATTCAGAAAATAAATCAATGTTGCTTATCTATAACGGTTTTTAAAGATGACTTCAGCATATTCACTCTCCCCACCCACCTTCCCCTTTTTTCTGAAAGCCCTGATTTCAACTTTGGACCTGAGCAGCTGATGGAAGGAACATAAAAAACGCATCCTGAGTTAAACCACAGGTCCATCTCGCCTAGTGTCGTGTCTTCCATCATTAGCCAAAGCCAGGTGCACTAGAAGCAATGAACAGAACAGGCAATCAACAAGTGATGTATCCCCTGTTGCCCATTCCCAGCTTCTGCCAAACAGAGGCTAGGGACCACATCCCTGCCTGTCCTGGCTAATAACCATTGCGCCTTTCTTCCAGGAATGTACCAGTTGTTTTTGTGAATTCGGTTACTCTTGGCTTTCATGACATCCTCTAGCAAGGAGTTCCACTGGTTGACTGTGCGTTGTGTGAAAAAAAAAAAATATGACCTTTTATTTAACATGTTCTGCATATTAATTTCATTTGATAATCCCTGGTTCTTGTATTCTGAGAAGCAAATAACATTCCCTGATTTATGTTCTGCACACCAGTTGTGATTTTCTAAACCTCTGTCAACTCTGAGATGGTTGACATGCCATACCCCACTTTTATGGCCCTGGCTTCAAATGTTTGGAGGGTAGGGGATGTATACAAGCAGTCCTTTTGCTATGTCCCACTGGTTGAAATGTGTACTAGTCAGTTGAGGACCTCAGTTACAGTTGAATAGCCTGACTTCACCTTTCGAAAGCCTGTCTCTGGGCCCACTGACAGTCTTCAGCCTGCTTGTTTTGCTAGTGGAACTCCCCCAAGGTGAAGTGTTAGGAATATTAGCAATTGGTACTGGGTGGTGTGGACTTCTACACAAAGGGAGCAAATGTTACACAGCACTCTACATTCTTCAGCAGTATTTATTCTGTCACTACAAAACATTCTTCATCATCATCCCCACATGGCTCTGAGTTGAAAATAGCCACTGATGTAAAACTGTCTGAGTGTTTGTAAGGTAGAGCTTTTTCGCTATACTCTGAGTCCAGCTCTATTTCCTGGCCCTCAGCTCCCTTAGTGTTGTCCAGGTGGCCTGAATCAGAGCTTCCTTCCTCCCACCCCCAATGTATGATGGAGTGGGAATTTGTAATAGGCTTCAGCAGCTCACTGCTGTGGATCTCTTCTGCTGTTCTGAAGGTGTCCCAGCGTACCAGTTTGTGTGTGGCTCCCTCTGGTCCTTGACCAAGTTGGATTCCAGCTCTGGCTCCAGGTAGCAGAAAAGGAGTACTCTAGTTAACTAACTTAGATGGAGCAAGCGATGGCTCTGGGTAGGTCTTGGGAGGGCAGAGAGAGAATGCAATATAACAGATGCCTGGCTGCAGCACAATGAGGAAATACATTTCTTGAATTCAAATATCAGAGAGGGAGCCATGTTAGTCTGTAGTTTCGAGAACAGCAAGAAGTCTTGTGGCACCCTTTAAACTAACAGATATTTTGGAGCATAAGCTTTCATGGGCAAAGACCCGGTTCCGCAGATGCATCTCTGCTGGAGTCTCTGGTTTATAACATGAAAAAGCTGCAGTAGTGAAAATTGCAGCCCATCTGGATTCTGCATGCAGATGATAAAGCTAGGAACCAATAATGAACCTCATATTTCAGGCACAAGCAGTCACTCGAAGATACAGAGCTTGGGGTGGGTGGGGGTGGTAAAGATGGAAACCTGTCATGGAGTGTCCAGAGAGAAAGGAATTGGCATTACAGAGGGCCTGTCCCTATGGAATACATTGTAAAATACGCTCTGTGTGTTAAACATTCCAGATGCATCTGATGAACCAGGTCTTTGCCCACAAAAGCTTATGCTCCAAAATATGTTAGTCTATAAGGTGCCACAAGACTTCTTGTTCCTTGAATTGTCATGGAAAAATTCGAAAGAATACAATCCCAGAGTCAAAGTCCAGGGTGCCTTGACAGGTGTTCACGCCTCCTAGTTACTTTTTTTCATGCTTACTGCAGACCTTTAAGTGGTTTAAATTCAGTTCTGGCTTTCAAGATGTTTTCAACAACATGAGGGCTAGTCAAAATTGTTTTAAACGAAAGCTGAGGTTTCGGAGGACAATTGAACAGCCAGTGATGAATTTCATAGCTGCAGAATTGTGGAGTGCATGGAGCACTTCAGGTATCACGGGCCAGTGATGTCAGAGGAGTTGTGTCTTGGTGTTCAGTGTCGTGATTGTTTGCGATAACTCTTGGAAGTGGGACAGAAGGGAACTCGTGTGTGTAGCATGGGCCATACCAAAATCCCATGAATGATTTTAAACTGAGATGTTGAAGTTGTTCACCTTTACTGCACCATCCTAAATTCAAGTGCAATAAGCTCATAGGTGCAGTATTTTGATTCTGTTTTATGTTGTAGTGCAAGTGATGTCTGTTGGAAGAGAGCCATGGTCTCTGTGGTGCTTTTAACATCTGTCTCCAGGAAGCCTGATCTGCACTAATTGTGTTAGTGTTACACTTTCTCTGTCATCAGAGCAGCAGCAGATCTGCTGCTTGCTATTTCCATATGTTGATTCTTTCTGCCCTCTGCTGGAGTCTCTGGTTTATAACACGAAGAAGCTGCAGTAGTGAAAATCGCAGCCCATCTGGATTCTGCATGCAGATGATAAAGCTAGGAACCAATAATGAACTTCGCATTTCAGACACAAGCAGTCACTCGAAGATACAGAGCTTGGTGGGGTGAGGGGTAAAGATGGAAACCTGCCATGGAGTGTCCAGAGAGAGAGGAATTGGCATTACAGAGGGCCTGTCCCTATGGAATACATTGTGAAATATGCTTTGTGTGTTAAACGTTCCTGATGATCCACAAAAGGGTCATAGGTTTCAGCTGCTTGTGTGCTTGCATAAAGTGGCAGGGAGGGAGGAAGAAAAATTTTCCTTTGCCTGGGCTATTCCTCTAATGTACAATGCCAACTCTAAAAGAAACTGTCTTGGCTGTTTGAGGTTGGGAGCAAAACATATGATATAACCAGTTTAGTCGTATTCTTGTCAGTTGCACGGCGAGACCTTGTTTTGTTGTCCCAGATCAGGGTAAGGCCATAACTGTCTCTTCCATAGTAAGAAAAGAGAAAGCATCATATATCGCAACAGATTGTAAACCCCACCCCACCCTGGGCCCCTCCAGCTGGGGAGCAGATCAATGTGGTGGATCTGGTTTTGCTTACCCCAAAAGGAATTCCTGAGGTCTTGAGTCACTGTGCATCAGTAGAAAAGGTGTAAGTATGAGACAGGACTGAGTCAAAGAGGAAAGAGAAGGAAGCTTCTGTTTCACAGAATAATTGCTGCCCGGCTGCACTTGCTCTCCTCTCCCAAACCTGTAGCACTGCTGTATGCCTGCATTGGTGGCCAGTGTAAGAAGTGAGAATTCAGCATTGTTGTGTTCTGTTCACTTGTAGTGGGATTGAACAAAATGGGTATTGCTACCTTTTTTCTTTTCACCTTCAGTCTCTGTTTTGTGTTGGGTGTGTGCTTTGAATCACTGATTTGTTTTTCCTCTTTTCCCCTCTCTTTCTGTCCCACAGACTTTGAAGCGGCTCATGGCAGATGAGGTAAGGATGGTGCTTTTCTTTGGCACGTCATGGCTCTCACTTGCTGTAACCTTTCTGTGTCTGGCTGCTTCCAGCGCCGTGCACGCCGTGTTCCTCCTTGTGTTCTGTTCTAATCTGCCTGTTTGGAGACTCCAACACATCTGCACGTGCCTGCTCCGTGCGCGCGCGCTCTCTCTCTCTCTCTCTCGCGCGCTCATGTAACGCATTTGCTTATCAAACATCGTCTGTGACCATATAGACTGTGCTGACTTTTTCCCCAGAAGCGCTGGTTCAGTTGGCGGTTAGAACGATTTCCAGAGGATTGTCTTCACAAGGCTTTGGACTGCAGGGATAGAGCCCGTTGGCCTCCATGTTTTTGGTGTTCTAGATTTCTTTGAACAGACAGTGAATTCACATCTTCTGATGGGAGTTGGCATTAGCTGTGCCAGCAAATTTCTTTTTTTCCTCTGCTGGTGACAGTGCATGGATCTCTGGAGAATATCGTAGTGTTGTCAGCCACGTGCAGTGAAGCAGCCCAAGAGTACAAGAACCCTCTACAGAGAGTTTGGTCTGTGAAGTTTCAAAAGCTTCCACAGATCACAAATTGTGGCCTCTTGGTGTCAGTGCTACCACCACATTAGTTGTAGTTTATCTGTCCATTGCCAGCCGTGCAAGTGTGGGAATGCCAAATATAGAAATGCATCTAGGGTAGGAGGCCTGGCATCCGTTTTGGGGCAGCATGTGTGCTTGAATGTGGTCACAGGAGTTGGGAGTGTGAAATGAGGTTGTACTGACTTTGGTTTCTGTTTCTCTCACTCAGCTGGAGCGATTCACCAGCATGCGGATAAAGAAGGAGAAGGAAAAATCCAGCGTGGCTCATAGGAATTCCTCTGCTTCCTATGCAGACGTTCCTAGTACAGGCCAGATACTGCAGGAAATCACAGATGAGGATGTGCTGCTCCTCTTTGAACAGATGCTGGTAATTTAATGACCTCAGTGCAAACGCACTTCCTTCTGTTGCTCTTGGGGTACAGTGTGCTCTGTGGCATTAGAGCCTGCCAGAAGCCTCGATGCCCAGTGTTACCTCCTAACCATGATGCCTCATGTCATAATGCTGCTCATACTGGCGATCTCCATCACCAGGGTGGAGCCAGCTCCTTTTTCCCACTGCTCTCTAAAGAAGGGTGTCTGCTTTGATCCCTTAGCCCATAGAGAGGCAAACTATGGCCTGCCAGTCACATCTGGCCCGTCGGCCATTTTAATCCAGCTCTCGACCCCTTGCTGCAGAGTGGGGTTTGGGGTTTGCCCTGCTCTGTGCAGCTCCCAGAAGCAGCATGTTGCCTCACATGTATGGTGTCAGGCCAGAGAGCTGTGCGCGCTGCTCCCACACCAAGCACAGACCCCTCATTTCCCATTGGCTGGGAGCTGTGGCCAAAGGGGTGCTACAGGGGGCAGCACCTGAAGGTGGGGGTGGAGCTGGGGGAGTTCACAGTGCTGCCTGGCCATTTCTCCATATAGGACTTGGTAGTAAGGGAGGCATACCTGAGGGTCCCTGCCATGCCAAGTCCTGATTTGTCCTCCAAGCCCCTTGGCCTCAGCTCAGAGCCTTCTCCTGTGTTCCAAGCCCCCCATTCCTGGCCCCATGCCAGAGCCTATAGCCAAAGGCACCCCATCCTTCCCACACTCCTACCCTTGCCCCAGTGCAGAGCTCTCTCCTGTCCTCTGTACCTCCTGGTCCTACCTCAGAGCCCCCTCCTGCACCTCAGGTCCTTCATCCGTGGCTCAACTCAGAGCCCTCACCCCCTGCCCAGGTCCTTCCCACACCCTGAACTCCACATTCTTCTTCGTGTGCTTGTTCATGTTGATTGTGGTCAGGTGTGCGCACACTGCATGTACAAGCATAGGGAACTTGTCTGCTAACAGCTCCCGTCAGGGTCAGCTTTGGAGTCCTTTGGAATGGTACTGTTACATCAGCCAAGATAAGTCACTGCTGGCCCAATTCTCCCTCAGTCTTTTTAGCATCCATGGTGGTGTTGGAACCATGTTTCTCACATCTAGGCAAGTACCCCTAATCCCAGCAGTAATCTAATTCTTATTAGTTTTAGTTAATAGCTAGTACTCAGTCTCTGTCTACTGTAAATTTTTGTAGTTATAGTAGTTAGTGGGCAGGATCACCCACACTTCTCACCTACCCAGGGGACCAAGGTGTTAAGTTTTGCTCTGTCTGTTAGAGGTCTGTGTCTAACAGTGACTCACATGACACATGCCTAAGGTGTTTGGAAGAGGAACACCAGTTCAAGTATTGTAAAATCTGTAGGGCTTCTGGGGTATAAACCAGGAAAGAACACAACCTTGGATTGAAACAACTTCTGATGGAAGCTGCACTTCGACCTTCCACTTTGGACCACCAGGCACTGGGGAAGAGATAGGTACAGAGTGCCCCAGCACCAGTGTGAGAGAAAGCGCCGTGAAAATACTCTGCAGCTGGAGACTCTGGCACCAAAGGCCACCACCATCAGCAGGTGCGTTGGCCCTGTTCTGTATCTCCAGTGCACAAAAATGCCATAAGCAGACAGGGCGCTCTCCCCACAAGAGATTGCTCTCTCAGGAGCTTCCCCAGTGCCCCAAGAAAGTGTTGGCGCACAAGGCTCAGGATGCCCAGCTGTGAACTCCAGCACTGTAGAGCCCAGCGTGCAGTGTCTCCCCTTCTGGACATGGTCCGATGGAGTAGCTGAACTCTCCTTCCACACTGTGGATCTATAAGGCAGCCAACGATCTCATAGAAATCTTGGCGTTCTGGTCCCCTTCGGTATGCTGTAACCTGCCTGCGTGGCTTAGGGTGGTGCAGTCCAGCAGCAAGCAGTGGCTCTTCTGGACTGCATAAGCATATCAGCAGACCCAAGGCACTGCATCCAGGGATACCAGAGTGCTGATTTCTACCTACTGCTGCTTTTGGTCCCCAAGAACCAGTCACAACTCGTAACCCTGGCGTCTACGATCTTGAGGCCACTATCAGACATCCCAGAGGATAGGGCAGTGCTAGTAACCTGATATTTCCTGTCCTGAATCTGAGACTTCAGCAGGGAGGGGCACCACCCCTTCTCAGGAGCACGCCCAAGGTCAGTGTCGCCCAAGTAGCCTTATTGTTCTCATCACCTCATGAAGCTGTAGCAGGCATCTCAGCTGCAGGACCTCTCCTATTGACCACAGGGCCTACCCGGAGCTTCTCTGTTGAGTAACCTGCAATATGAGCTTCTCGGTGGAGGAGGTGGCAGAAGCCGAGGATTCCATGGTGGATGTACTGGTACCAGAGGGTCCCTCAAGGGAAGGGTTTCCCAACCTATGATTACATTTCAAAAGGGTTGCCTGTTGGGCTGGGCAGCTCCACAGGTGGCTCTTAAGCCAATCACACTCAGAAGTGGTTCTCAACTTTTTAATTGGATTAACAGCTGTCAGGCAGTTAAGCCAATCAATTAAATTGAGAAGCATTTCAGCTGCAGATCAGAGAACTCCATAGTGAGGAGCAGTGCCCAGCTTAGGTAAGGTGGGGGCCTGGGTCTGATTTTTGGGAAGGAGGGCGGAGCTGATCAGCTCCCTGGCTTCCAGACTCTGCAGGAGGTAGGATCCCACCAGCCCCCAGCAGGGTTCCCAGCTGACACTGCCAGTGGGCTCTGCCCCAGTTAGCTTCAGACCTCAAATGTTGGGGATCCCCGCCCCCGACCCCAGCCAGGGCTCCTGTGGCTGGCTGTGCACCCGTACGATCAGTCTCTCTCCACCTCATGGCGTGGAAGAGACCTGACCGAACTACACTCATCCCTCGTTAAACAAGTACTGTATTTATGAGCACTCGCTTAAATGAGGGACACGCTTACCTCCCCTCATTCACTCAACAAACGAACTCCCCCAGTTAATATGAGATTGTCTCGAGCCGGCTGCAGCCCGACCTCCCCCCACCGGCCACGCAGACACCAATCCGCTGAAACCTAAACACCGTGCCACCCTCCTGCACCCCGAACTGCTGAAATTTAAACCCCCCACCACACCCGGGCACCCGGATCTGCCGAAATTTAACACCCCCACCCTCCACTGACCCCTGAACCACCGAAATTTTAACACCCGCCAGCCCCATGCACCACCCACTGGCCCTAAGCACCTGGATCTGCCGAAATTTAACCCCCCACCCCACCTGCTGGTCCCTGCAAACCCTGAACCGCTGAAACCTAAACCCCCCAGTCACCTGAACTGCTGAAAGCTAACCCCCCCGCCCCCCCGCTGGCCCAGTGCACCCCAAACCGCCGAAATTTAACTCCTTCCCCCGCCAGCCCCGCACACGCAAACTGGTGAAACTTCATTCCCCCCCCGCTGCTCCTATGCACCCAAACTACTACAGACTTAACCTGCAGCAGCCTGAAACCCCTCACCTGCTCCCTGCAGACCCAACCCGCCACCGTGTTTTAACACTCTCTCCCACTCATGTCCCCAAACTGCCTCCAGCCTTTAACCCCCCACAACCCCAGGCTCACTTACCTTTCAAAAGCAGCGCCACCTGCTGCCACTCTGAGCACTAGGAACCAACCAGAGACTTTTACAAGTATTTTAGTAGGAATTATTGTCCATCTTACGAGTTTTTGCCTGCGAGTGAAAAGGTTTGGAACCAGTTGTGCTCACATAATGAGGGATGAATGTACTTGGAACTGCAGTGTTTCAGACCACAAAGAGAAGTAACGTTTGCTCATGGGAAACAGGGCTACTTATTTTACTAAGTGGAAAAACTCATGTTGGGGCACACAGTGGTGCCTCCTCTGCTTCAAGTGCCGACACCACTCGTTCTGGAGTGCCTCCTCCACTCACAAGCCAAGGTTTGGCCCCGTCTGCCATCAAGGTCCGCATAGTTGTGATTTCACCTTCCCCCGCCATACCTTCAGGCCACTGGTTATTAGTTAGCTCCATGGCGGCCTGTTTCCTTGAGGGCTTGGACAGGTTCTGCCTGTATTCACACCAGTCTTTGCCCACTAGGGACCTTAACCTAGTGCTAACCAAAATTATGGGTGCATCCTTTGAGCCCATGGCCATGCGTTCTCTTTTATATCTGTTATAGAAGGTGATGTTCTTGGTAGCTATTACAAATGCTAAAATGGTTTCAAAATTGAATGCACTAATGTATGAACCTCCCTATATGGCCTTTCATGAGGAGATGGTGCAGCTTGGATGCACCTGGCCTTCCTGCCCAAGGTAGTATTCCAGTTTCACTTGGGGCAAGACATTTTTCTCTTTGCTTTCTTTTTACCTGAAACCACACAATAGTGCCTATTGACAAGTGGTGCACACACTAGATGTTTGGAGAACTCTTGCATTCTACACTGTGCGAACAGAGGCATTCAGGAAAACAGCCCAGCTCTTCGTGGTGCTAGTAGACCAGAGGAAAGGTGTCTCAGTCTCATCAGAGCATATATCTTCTTGGATCTCAGCCTGCATCCACACCTGCTACGAGCTAAGATCCCAGTGCCAGCAATCAAGGCCCACTTAGGAAGGGCGCAGGCTTCCACAGCTGTGTTCCTGACTCAGGTGCCGAGTCGAGGTTTGCAGGGCAGCAACCTGGTCTTCAGTGCATAAATGTGTTCCTTAACTCCAGCCATCTTTGAAGCATAGCCACTTGGGACTGAGTGGAGTTGACAAGAGCAAGCACTCAAAGAAAATAGTTACTCACCTTCTTATAATTTGTTCTTCAGGATGTGTTGTTCATGCCCATTCCAGTGCCCTCTCTCATTCCCCTCTCTGAGAAGCCAGCAGGAAGGAGCCAAGGGGTGAGTCAGGCCGGGAGTGGTGTATACAGCTGCTGTAATAGCACAACAGTGGTTCCCTTTCAGAGTGTATTCTTGGGGATGGGGAACTGCTCCTTACATGATCTCATCTGAGTGGGTTTAGTGACAAGGCTGTTCCCTCTGCAGTTCTGACATGCTCACTGAGCCATGTTTTAGGCCTTGCTGTGGCAGGGCTGCAAGCTTCCTGTTTCCTTGAGCAGATTGTTTTACATGTAGCAAACAATGTTTCTGTGTGACTGATGTTCCCAGTATTAGGAAAGCAGTACATGAGTGAACAGTGTCTTATGTTTCTTCAATAGGTTGATATGAATCTAAATGAGGAAAAGCAGCAGCCTTTGAGGGAAAAGGACATAATAATCAAGAGAGAGATGGTTTCCCAGTATCTACATACCTCCAAAGCTGTGAGTACTCTTGCTCTGAGTATAGAAAGCTGCAGTGAAGGAGGTAGGGGTATGATGGTGTGTAACTACAAGCAAAGAATTCCTCACATCACCGGTTCTTAAGTGAAAAATCTGACATGAAACACAATTATCATGAACAATTTGAAAGACATATATACACTGAAAATAAAAGCACTAAAGACTGTTTCCAAATGATGCATGGTCACCACCCCAATGACTTCCTCATTCATTTTTACTTGCTAATTTGTTTTCATTGAACTTTCCGTGAAATGTTTGCAGATGCATAAATGCCTTATAAATTCATATCTGATGTATTTTCATAACTATGTATACTGTATATTTGTTTGTCTGCCCACCCATGTGTCTGTCCATGTCGTCAAGAACTCCTCCTAAATGGTCAGAGCTAGGAACGAGAAATTTGGTAGGTGCCTTCCTCTTATAACTTAAGGCAAGGTGAAAGTTTGATTGTGCCAGGACAATGGGATGTGTGTGGAATATGCAATTGTTTTGCATAAGGTGGAAAGGGAGGGCTCTGCTAACAGAGACAGTTAGACTCTGTAATGACCGCAGGGGGCAGCAAGGGGCCAGAAATGGGGATTGGAACAGCTGTAACCCCCATTGGGGCAGCAGGGGGTTGAGGTGGAGAAGGGGACAACTGTCTCCTATATGTTTGAGAGAGTTTGGCTGTTTGTCTCCATCTGTCTGTCCCCCAGACAAGAATATAGCTGGACCCTATATTTTCATTCCTTCCCCTAGTTACTCTGTGTCAACATACCTTCTGGCCCAGTCATGCAGCCTGAACCCTAGCTTTTCATCACACAAAGGGTGTGGCTTGTTATCCCATTAATCAGTGGACATAGCTACTGTCTCTTTTTTGCGGGGCGAGAACCACATTTCAGAGTGTTGCTCTGTATGCTGCTCCTTCTCCGGGAGTGCTCAGCAAAGCTCAGCTGCCAGAGCAGTTCTCAAGAGGTGTGCTGGATGGGTGAGGGGTTCCTCTGACTCCACAAAAGGATTTTTCTCCCACAGATCCCACTCCTCAGAGCCCCTGTAAGCCAGCCACACCCCAGAGCCCACAAGCCCTGGGGATGCTTCCCTGCAGGGTTCTGATATCGGTCCCATGAACAGGCCTGCATCCCCTTCAGGCAGTTATCCTCAGTTCTCCAAAGTGGGTCACCACAAGGGCTGGGAGCTTAGTGCCAAAGCACAGTAACACTCCCACCTCGTCTGAGCAGTGTTCCGTGGGTGACTCATGGCACTGGTCCCCTACCACTGAAGGGAGATCAGTGAAACGGAACATGATGGGTCTTCTGACTTTCCTTTTAAACCAGTGGCTCTCAACCAGGAGTATGGTACCAGAACTTCTAGGGGTACATCAGCTCCTCTAGATTTTTACCTACTTTTATAATCCGGTAAGAACAAAGCACTAGTGAAGCCTGCACAAACTAAAATGTCACACAATGACTTTTTACTGCTTTGTAAATTGTGCCAGAGTGGCCAAACTGTGTCCTGGGAGCTGCATGTGGCTCTCTTGACAGTTAGTATGACTCCTTGAGCCCAGCAGGCTGCAGGGCAGCAGGAGCTCTGGGGTGGTTGGGCTCGGGCAGTGGTGGGTAAAGTACACTCCATGGGCCACTTCCATCCCATAAGGTGTTCTAATTCAGCCTTCCACTGGGGCTTGCCTTGCTCTGTGCAGCTCCTGGAAGCAGCTATATGTCCCTCCTCTGGCTGTTACACGTAGGAACAGCCAGGGGCTCCATGCGCTGCCCCTACCCTAAGTGCTTCCGGTTCCCATTGGCTGATAACCATGGCCAATGGGAGCTGTGCGGGCAGTGCCTGTGAATGGGGCAGCACTTCCACCTAAGATTTGCAGGGAGGACATACTGCTGCTTCTGGGAGCTGCTTGAGGTAAGCACCACTCTGAGCCCCTATCCCACCCGGATCCTCCTCCAAACCCCTCAACCACAGCCAAAGCCAGAGCCAGCAACACGAGCCGAACCCCCCTGCTGTCCCTGCACACACACCCGAGGTACTCCAACTCCTTACTTCAGCCCAGAGTCTCTTCCGGCCTCAGAACGCGTCCCCAGTCCCAGCCCGGAGCTCCCTCCAGCATCATCCGCCCCAGCTGCAGCCCTCACTTTTCCCATGTCCTGCTCAGTGTTGTCAGCACTCATGGCCCTCCATACCATTTCCATATCCTGAAGTGGCCCTAAGGCCAAAAAGGAGGAAGAACACACTAGGCGCACAGCAGTGGCTGCAAACACTTTCCTGCAGAAATGGAACGTGATGATGACCCCATGGTGTCCCACTGGAATGCACCACTCCTCTAGATGGTGCTTTGCGTAGTTATCGAGCAGAATCTGTCATCAGCGTGCATGCCTGTGCTCTGGAATGGTGGTTGATGTATGAAGGGGGCCAAATCTTTAGTGCATCTGGCATGTAAATTGTGACACAGGCTTCACCTGTGCCATGCAAAGGCCTGTCCTTGTTTCATGTAAAATTATTAACAAGATGTGGGCAGCATTGTCTCCTGCAGAATTGTAACCAAACTTGTTTGTCTGAATAACTGGCTGAATAAGAAGTAGGACTGAATAGATCTGTGGACATCAGAGCTTTACAATGTGTTTTTGAATGCAGTTTTCTGGGTATATAATTCTACATTTGTAAATTAAATGTTCATGATAAAAAGGCTGCACTGCAGTACTTAAGTGAATTGAAAAATACTGTTTTTTTTTTTTTTTTACAGTGCAAGTATTTGTAATCAAAAATAGAGAGAGTGCTGTACTCCATTCTGTTTTGTAACTGAAATCAATATATTTGAAAAAGTAGAAAATATCCAAAAATATTTAAGGAAATGGTATTGTTGTTGTTTAATGGTGTGCACGATCAGTTATGCAATTAATCTCAATTTTTTAAATTACTTGTTCACCCTAGCTTTTTACTTAGTGGTGGTACTGAAGGTTGTATTCCAGCTTCCATTCATTCAACAGGCCCCTCTTTTTCAGAAGCAGTAGATGTGATCCCAAATTACAGAACCTTTAAGGGGAAATTATGATCACACCCTGGTACAGGCTTCTTGTGAGAGTGACGGTAAAATAGCAGAGTTGTCTGGCAATAGGACTAGCAGATAGCCCCTTCCAGACTCTCAAAAGTAACCAAAAAAGAGCACGAAACCTAAACTGAGAGGGAACAGCAGAGCTTTGCTTCTCTTATGAGTTCTGAAAATTCCTGTGAAGGGCACATGAATGCACTGATGTACCAAGGGCCATAGACCCAAACAGGGCTCCTCCTTCACTTCGCTACGCATCAGTAGCACCAAGCACCAGCATCGCTGCTTCTGTCCCTCTGGATGTAGTCCGGAAACAGACTACACTATTCCTCTAGGACTTGGAGAGCCCAGTCTGCCCCCCTCACACACTGCTGATTGCCAGCTCCCCCTCTAGGGTTACCACCTCCTGATGTAGGTCGTACTGATTGCCCATAAGCAAGTAAGGTAATGGTCAGAAATGTAAGTACAAAATACCTCTGATGTTTTTGTTTTAAATAACTCCCAATATTCTCATTCAGTTGCATGTCTCCGTTCCTGTGCATTGAGAACGCCAATCAAATATAACTTATGTTTGCTGAACACTAAACTAAATTAGGCCATTGTCAAGTGTGGAGGATGACACAGCTTCACTGGTAATTTTAATGGTTGACGCTTTAGGTAGGCTAGCTTCACTGTGAAGCTCTTTGAGCAGGAGGGCACATGTACGCATGTGCCCACTCACAACATAACAGTACCGCTTCGAAAACCATTTCTGTGTCCTGGTGCTGCAGCTACAGCTAGTTTACCTGATGACCTGTCCTTTCTTCCCCGTGTAGGGCATGAGTCAGAAGGAGAGCTCCAAGTCAGCC